>NC_089858.1:3070000-4530000 GCF_036373705.1 Amia ocellicauda | reverse complement strand
ATTTGGAATAATTTCCTCGTCTACACTGATATGTTTGGCAGGCTTCACGGCTTGTGGCACGCACGTGACGAGCACTGCAAAGTTAGTGACCTTTTCGTACTTAATTGACCCAAGCTTGGCTTTTAATCCAGCGTTGGTAGCTTCCAATTGATATATGATTAAATTAGCTCATAAAGGAGGCCACAGAGATGGAATTTCATGCATCGGCAAAACGTTCCAAAACTGGAACAATAAGCGGCTTGTCCTATTAGGAGCCTAACTGAGTTTGGTGCTGGTGTAATCAGCTCGCCCCCCGAAAAAACAATATATGTTTTATTACGCACTGATATGTGTTATTACCAGTGACATTAGCCAACAGGAGGAGTGCACCGCCTCCTGCTCCCGCTCGTTGTAACTGACAAAAACAAATAAAGAACAGAGCAGTAACGAAGCAAAACAGAAAAGTTGGCATTTTGCAATTCGGTAAAATCAATCACCTGTGCACTATAGGGAATTCTGTATTTACTATATTTACTGTGAAATGTGCTGTAGTACTTATAGCACACACACACACACTTGGTATAATTGTCTCTGTATCAGTCGGTGCTTATTTTAAGGACTTTTGAGTCTTCTATGCTGTGAAACGCCTAGAGATCTTTTTCTCCCCCCAATTTTTTGCCTCTACACTGAAACACACGACAGTCTGAAAAGGCCAGAGCCTTAGCTAAATCAACAATGTTATTTAAGTACCATGAAATGGGATTATGTGAAACACAGAACAGCGTGAAAACATGCATGAGTATTTAGTGTTTCCTATTTTCATTTTCATAGTGACAGTTCTTTATCTTTCATACTTACTCATATTAAACAGACAGTTTATGCATCCATGTATTTCATTTTGCTGTACAACACCATCATACAAGACCAAATATCCCACAAGTATGATGTTGTTGTTTGGGTGGGAATATCTGTATTTGCAAATTGTCTTTATGCACATGTATACCTTATTTCTTCATAGGAACATGACAAACCTAGACAATGTTGTCCTTGAAGACAAAGACTGGATAGCATCCTTGTATCACTTAGTTATTAATGAACACCAAACGAGCATGAAGGGTCGAATGGCCTCCTCTCATTTGGAAACTTTCGAAATCCTAGAATAGTCTTGCTTCTCAACTCTGTGACATCCAAGACTGTGATAAAGTAGAGCCATTACACTGCACAGGTTTATACTGCAATTTCTATATTTTCATGTTTGGACCACTGCGTCTAATTTGGGCTACATGCGTCTCCTTTTCAATTAACTGAAAATGTTTCCTGGTATTGCCTGGAAATAAATATGCACCTTACCAGGGAGGTAGACCACTCTCCCTGAAAATAGTCACATTCAAATCCTGCCCCTAAGGTTACTTTACAATGGAAAGCAAACATAAAAAGATATTGTCAGGAAACAAGAGTTAAGGGGGATCAGTGGAAATTGCAATTATCTTGATACTGTTAATACTTCTCCTCCAGTGTGCTTAGCAAAACTCAGTACTTCAAGAAGCCAGAAGAGTTTCATAAAACAGCATTCACAATTGCTAGCAATGTGGGACTTTTTTATATTATGCACCAAATACCCTTGGTTGAAATTAGAGCTGTGTGGTTTGTCATTGTGGTTTATAATTGCACCAAAGAGATTGACAATTAAAACATGGTGGTGGATATAGTGTATACAATGTATAAGCAGAAAAAAGTCTAGAATTATCTTTGTAGGGTGTTTTATTTTTCATCTTTTCTTTGTTTGGTTGGTTTTTAATAAAGACTGAACTGCAGAAACGGAGAAAAAGAGAGGGCGTATCAATGAACCGAGAGCACATTTAAGACACTAGACACTTCATGGATCATAATGTTCAACAAAGCGCGTTTCAAAACCGTGTCTCTGTGGAGGCGCACTGTTTCCATGCGCAGTTAAATTGATGATGAAGTCAAGAAATGTCGCTTTTTAATGACCGTCTAGGATGCGGTCGCTTCTGCAGCAACCCGGGCAGAAACCGAAACCCCGGGTCTGCGCGGCTGCACCACTGGGAGCGCTGGGATCTGCGCAGAACTGCGGGCATCTGCGCCACCAAAAGCGGAAAGACTGCGGGCTGTGTTTTGCTGCTGGCTGTAGTGGTAAAGATGAGGATGTTCAGGTTCATGCAGAGGTGAATCCAACACCAAAGAAGGATGCACATCTCCACACGCTTAGTGAACGCCCTTGTGTCTTCCACTGCATTGAATCATACATTTCTCCAGGTTAATGCCCAAAACATGTCATTCCTCCCCTTTTTTCAATTCTCCAAGCTAAAACTAAAGTCTTTTAAAATCTAGTTGTAAAACCGCAGGAAGAAGTCTTGCTTTTTCAAGAATGGCTTGTTTCCAAAAAGGTTCATCCAAAGTTGTTCCTGTTTGTTTGTTTGTTTGTTCAGTTAGGTTTCAACAAATACACGGCATTCAACAGCGTGTCTCACCCTCAATAAAACTATATCAATATATACATATATATTTAGCCCGTGTGCGTAGCAAATGTGCATGTGATACGGGGGATTTCCCACGAACCAAACAGAAAGGGTGATTTGTGTTTCTAAGTGCATCACTCAAGCTGAATTTCACTTTATAAACTGACTGTACTGGTAAGTGTCTTTTATTTTATTTCCATCTGAGAGACTCTGTTGAACTTTCTAAAGGTGATTCATGTTATATTAAAAGGATATATGTAACGTTGTATATTTGCACAGATACATATCCAATAGTCCCCCAGCCTTTCCCTGTTTTCACCAAGGAAAAGGTTCCTGATCTGTGTCCTTTTATTATTAAGAGTAATTGGGAACTGATGTGTGTGTGTAGGTGTTTTACAAACCAATATTATTATATAGGGTCTGATTAAAAGTATTCAAATTTGAAGTGCACAATTGTTTGCTTTAGGGTGTTTTAGATAACTATGTTAGATGCTGAATTTCACATATGGGTTTTAATAGAGATTGTATAAGTTCAGTCTATTTCTCTTGTTTGTTATTTTTTTAATCATATTTCAGTTATGCATAGTTATGTGCAGGTTGCTGGTGAAACTCCCTGGAGGTAGTGTTTTATTGCATTACAATAATACATTTTCTTGCGTCTGACCTCTTTCAGTAAATAGAAATGTTAAAAACAAACATGGACAAATACACACACATAACAAAGTAATCATGATGTCATATTGTTGCAAAGAATACATCTCCTTATATTGTTAATAAAGTACTACCCACTTGCATGCATACTATATTTATTACAGAAGGTAAATATAGAGTAAAAACACTCACGTGTGTGTCTCTGGATGTGACTGTGATATGGTGATTGGTCAGCCCCACAGATCTAAGGTGAAACCATTTTTTATTATACAATCATTATTAGATCATTAATTCATTACATAAATACAGATCCCAGCTTAGTCAGGTTCTGTTTCTCAATAATGAAAGTCAAATGGAGAGAGATTATTGGACTTATCTGAACAATGTCAGGTGGTAGCTTTCATTATAAGGTTATTAATTGCATAGCTATATAATGCATGTATGTATAGCATACTTTTTAATCACCTGGGTGCAATAAACAGCACATTTGTTCTAAGGAAATGTTTTTTTTAGTGATATACAATATATAAATGCTCTTTCACTTGACCTTTATGTGAAGACATTTAAATATACACACTTATATAAAGCATAAATTAGTGATATTTGGGTTTTAGTATGAAACCTTTTACACAAGGCTGTCTTATAAGGACTGATGCCCTTATTACTGAACAGACCGATGACAGTTTAGACTCCAGATACTTGTTTGTTTGAATTAAGGGCTCATTCTGTGCTCACAGTGAGTCAATGGCAATAATTACACATTAAACCGAAGAAGCCTGGTGTCTTGTCCACATGCTCTGTAGTTAATGCTTAATGGTGTCTCCGTCGGGGGGGGGGTGTTGGTTGGTTGAGCCTGTTCTGGCTGCTCTGTGTGGATCCACAGGGGCCTCTCAAGCATAACTGGGTGTGTTGACTAGAGTTAGGTGGTTTTGGTGCACCTGGAGGCCACCGGACATGAAGTAATGGTCATCAGCCTGGGTTATGCGTGTCCACTCCGGGCCCTCTCAGGCACATGTCCAGTGTCTTGGTACCCCTGGGGTCTGCTGATAACGCTCTGCGACTCCCAGGTTCATCAGCGCCTTCAGTCTGACGATCTCCTGTCTCCAGCTGGGCAGCTGTCAGATGGCAGTCTCCATCTGTAATGTGACTTCATCTAGACATGGCAGGAACATGACACAGACTGCCCTCTCCCCACAGGCAGGTATTGCCCCTCTCCAGGTGGGATTGTACAAAACACAGGCATGTCACAGCACTGATGCATTTCAGGAGCTGATCCCAGAGTCAATAAAACCAACTCATCTTGAGCTCGGACTGAGCCATGGATTCAAACAGCCATAGCTAAGTGGCCACCTGCTTATTAAATGTGTATTTACATGTAAACAAACAAGTAAATATAATGTTTGTGAAGATTGTTACTGTTTTGTATCTGGTAGGATTTGCATAAAGAAATCCAAATTCCTTTTTAATTAAAGAAGAGGGGGAAGAGTGTACACATTTTGGATACATTACTATGTCTTGTGTGGAAGCCGAGGGCTCTTTTCACAAATAAAAGAGCAAGCTAGAAAATCTCATCACCCTTCTTGGGATACAACCTGACCGTGCGTGTGTGATAAGGGGTTGTCCAGACTGCACTTAGGAGACCATTGGAGATCGCTCAGACGGCAGTTTACCAGTAAAATATCACATTAGCTTTCTCGCCGTCATGGCCAGGATTGAAACATGTCAAAATTGTGTGCATAAATGTATCTATTCATTGTTATAGCAAGGGGGGATATTCACGATGAAGGATGATCCCCATATGTACTCCTTCTCAGCAATAAAACCGAAGCTTTTAAGTTGTACTCGGGAGTACAGACACGGCTCTATATTGCCTTGTCCATCACCGCTGTATCAATACTGCCAAGGGGCCTGAGCGCCTCTCTCCGCAGTCCTCGGAGCATCACTCTAGCTGTCAGTTGCTCCGGCACAACCTGTCGACTGGTCCAGCGCTGCTTGCAGCTGATAACTAAAGATTTTGCAGCTACACTGAATGAAATGCATTTCCACGGTCCCGCTCGAGGGCACAAAGAGAAAGAGAAAACAACAGCCATTATTGATTCTGAATATCACTGGCAGACAAACACAATTCAGTTTATATTGCAGAGCCTTGTAAATCATTCGGAGATGTGCACTCGAGAGAGGCAGCACAAAATAAGAACACACGAAAATGCACAAACGAGAGGCCACACGACCCATCACAAATGTGTGCGCTCTTATCGTGATTATAGGCAGAACAGTACTCATTTGATATGCTGGATTTCTTTCCTAAAGTTATCTTTCAATTTCAGTCGTTTTATTAAGTTCTGTTGGTTTAGTTATAAACGGCACTGTGTGTTATGAAACATTTCCTATGTAAAATGACCTCTACTTGGTTCCTTATCCGTAATTTGAGTAATGCCGAGTTATTTTTGAATTAAAAGATGTCTTGCTTTATTTGCAAAGGTAATACTGTTCTAACCTTTGAAGAATGTTGTCGGGGGGGTTGAACATGTCTTACCCTAGGCTGTGGTATTTTTTTGAGTCTGGATAATGCCATGGCAAAATATCAGGCCCTCATTTGTCTGAAATATGTGGATAATGTAAAATGCATGAACTGCGAGGACTTAAAAGAAGTCATATTAAATTACATACAACATCCTCCAGGATTTTAAAGCAACTTCTAAATTTGTAATTTGCCTTAAAAAAAGAACAGGTCCTGTTTATTATCTTATTTTCAGACAACTGGTTTTAGTCAGTGTCATCACTTAGTGTATGCTGATTTAAAGCTAAAGCTCAGAAAACTCAGATGTACAGTATTCATTAAATAGCTCTCGCATTAACCCAAAAGGAAGTATAATGTCTTATTTCCTTAAAGCAAATTCTCTAATGCTGGCCTATAATTAAATTAATTTGTATATTCTGATACTTTATTTGATGCAACACAATGTATGCTCTCTGAGAATTCTCTTCCAAAAAGTTGTCTTAAGACGATCATTTTAAATCGTGTCTGCTTTGTGACACATGCTACTGCACATTTTGGACTATAGCATAGTGAACCTTATTCGGCTGGTCATATATTATTTAAAGTGCTTTTCAATTACTTTGTTTATTATGAAGAATTAAAAAGGTTTCAAATGCAATAAAAACTGTTTTGCTGCTCATTCAACCATGTGATATGATATGAGACTTGAAAAGCATTGAGTTCTGACTTCTCATTAAGGTAAATAACACACAAATCCTGTTTTAGACAAAGTAATAGCAGAAAGAACATTGTGGTTCTATCTTGTTCTAACTGATTGCATTTTATTTGTATTATTTTTGCAAAACTGAAGAATGGACATTGTAGATACTCTCTCTTACAAGAAAGGGAAATGCTTTATAAATGCTACTCTGATGAATGGATACAGATTATTCTCATTGAATTACATTGGCTGCTCTTAACATCTACTGAAATGCTTTGTGTCAGATATGGTGCAAAAAGAAGCAGAGTGTGAGAGCACGTTTAACTTCACTCTGTATTCAGTAGGTCTCATGGCTGCAGTTTGTAATACAGAATGAGTGGCAGTGCTCAAGAGTAATGTGTGAGGCTTCCCTGTACTTCACAGCATGAACGGAAACAAAAAGGCCTAAATCCCTTTTCTTGACGTCACAACACTATGAACAGCAAGGTGAGCCCAAAGCAGGTAAGATATGCATTCTGTACAACAGTTACATTACATTACATTCACTCAAGTAATCAAACCATGTCTGTGCACCCTTGATTGAAATGAAACAGCAGAGGGTTTTGTTGTATCACAATGCAGTAGTTTCATATTTATTCTCTATATCCTTCTTTCTTTTTGTTTTTGCTTTGAATGTGTGGAGTTGGTTGTATTTATAACATGAAATCCAACTTCAAAGTGTCATGACTGCAAGCTTTAAAGCAACAAAATGTGAAACCTGTGACAGGGTCTGTGACATATATATATATATCCTAAATGTCTGCATTTATTCAATGGGTGTGCATTTCCATCCACTCTGAAACTATTCCTTGATTTATTTTATAGGTCAGTGAAAATGAAGGCCAAAGTGAGAGGAAGAGAAATGACTGTCTATTTGAGCAGTTAGGGTGTACCTTCAAGGTAGGATGCAATGGCTACTATGTTTGTGTTATTGTGGGATTTATTACAATGTCTCCTATACTTAAAGCCTTCTCCTGTACCATATATTACTCACTTCATAATCCTCAATTAAATGAGAAATGTATAATCCAGACTAACTCAAGCGATGCTGAAAACATATCCTGAAACAGACTAGTTCAAATATACCCAATATAGTTTCACAAAGTTATAGCATTGGAATATGCCCAGTATACTTACATCACTGTTCTGGCCACAGTTTATATTCCGTAAACTTTGTGATTTGTGCACAAATACCAGCTACTGTGAAGTTTCATGTATTTGCAAATGGAAAAGTGTGGTAGTAAATATGGTGGTGGATATAATTTATTAGTTCCCAGCTGGAAGCAAATTATTTGTTTTGGATTTCATATTTATTTGCTTTTCCCTTTCAGATGCAAGCTCCAACATGCTTGATTTTTGAGGCTTCCTTGATCAAGCCGGTCTTTGACAAAAAGCTAATTTTGGTTTGACGTCTGTGTGAAAAAATCATTCCCCAGCTTTCTATATTTATCTGCATGCTAATTGCCTTGCATGTTGCGGAGTGGCGTGTACCTATTTGGGAAGAGAAGGCATAATTGCTGGTGATTGTGTCAGCCCGATGCAATTTTGCACTGATTGAAAGGGCCCAGAAACAGTAACTAGGAAGCACATTGTCAGCAGCAATATGTATTTAGCTGTCCTCAGTCAAAGTGTTTTACATCTCCACATGCAAATGCAATCAGGTATGATGCCAGCGCTTAAATAAATGTCATTTGTGATGTTAAGCTGCCAGACAGAAACAACCAACTCCCCAGTGGATTAGGCACCATTCTGATCTCTGTTGTGTTTGCTATATCAAAAAACATTCATGCCGGATAATTGTGGGAAACGCTGGAAAACAGTATGTGTGTATATATAGATACACAGAGAGAGAGAGACATATTTACATAGTAATTTGGCTGGAAATGAATGGATAGTTATTGGTGTTTGCTGGGGTTAGTGGGGCGTTGGATCTGGTGCTACTAATGTTACGAACCAGCAAAAGAGACCGTTCAACTTGAGCCCTAGGCTGGCAGAGACTGCACTTTTGTTGTGTTTGTTCCCCATCCTGTCTGAATGCTGCCTTCCGTGTCAGTGACCCCAGTTTGTTACTTTGTTGTGTCTGACATAAAAAGCCCAGGCAGGAGGCAGCGTGCTATCTGTTCCTGAAGCTGTGAGCCGGGCTTACAGTACGCCGCTCTTGTTCATGTTCCTGATTCTTTGCAGCTGCAGTTCTGAGTTCTCCTTAACCTCCTTAACTCTACCCTCAACTGGTAATTTCTCAAGAGTGTAACAATAATATATTATTATTAAATAAAAAAATGGTCCGGCATAATATCCAGAATTCAAAAAGTGTTGTGGTTTAACCATCACAACACAAGAGACAGGAGGTGTCCAAACAAAGACCCCACCTAAATCTCTCCAGGCTGTAGTCATGTGGAAGGGAGGTGACACAGGGGTTGATTCCTGGAGTCTGACACCAAGGCCAACAGCAAAACGTGGACTTGAGACCATCATCTTAAAGGTCCAACACCGGAGTTGAAAACCATGTAATCAGTGTATCTATTATGACGTTTTAGAGATATGTGGAAGGACAAACGCATCCAATATTTTGATTGGTTTTAAGGTGTTCACAAATAGTGACCACGTTAACCCACACTATCCTATTCAAATCTTAAAAGATATCTCAGAGCTGTTACCCCCATCGACTTGAAACTAAGCTGGAAATCCTCGTATACTCTTAATTTACTGTCACTATGTTTATCTCCAGGGAGGAAGGTCAAAAATGAAGAACCACGAAGCTTATGCGTTCCCCTTCCACGCCAAACTCCTGCTGGAGGAGGTGACGCGGCTGGAGAGGGCCAGCCGGGCGTGTGGAGGCGTTCTGGAGGACGTGAAGCGAGTAGAGGCCAGCGTGTCGGAGCTGCGGGCTGCCCCCTGCACAGGAACGCACAGGACGCTACAGGAGCTGAGCGTGGCAGTGCACTCTTCACAGACTCACATCCCGAGTCTGGCAAGCAAAGTAATTGCCTTAGAAAACAAATTGGCCCTGACTTGCAAGGCCTTCGAGGAGTGCGATGCGCTGGTAAAGACCAACACTAGACAGCTTGATTCAAATAAGCGGTCATTAACGGATCTGCAGGAGAAGGTCAGTCAATAAGGAGCTGCTGGGTGCTTGTTTGTCAACCTGTACCACCGCGCACATTCAGATTGTGAACACACAGACCTCATTAGTTGTTTTTCTGTAGCACTCAGCGTCTCTTTGCTTTTAAGGGGCACATTAAAGATATCTGGATAAGATCTAATTGAAATGTCTACTGGAAAAATGGCACCGCAAAGGAGGTTTTTATAAAAGTTGACGGAGGCCGCTGATCCTCTCTGTGTGGCCGGCATGGTGAGAAGAGACAGGTGGCTGGGATTGGAGGAGCCTGGTTGTACCTGCTCAACCCCCCCACGGGAAGGCAGTGGAATTCATAGCCACGAGCCGAGATGCATTAGCACAATTGGCGATACTTAATTTAGGGGGGAGAAAAACACAAAAAATAATTGGCGATTACAAAATAAATACATTTAAAAAAAAAGTTGATGGAGGAAGTCCACAGGTCAAGGCCCAGAGGAATTTGCATCTTATCATTGTATGCCTTCTGAAAATAGCTTGGAGATCATTAGTGTGCTGAATTTTTCCAAGTGTAATAAGTATATAGTTTACTCAAAACAATAGGACTTTTTTTTGTGGTTAACTGTTTAAAAAAAAGAAGGAACATATCCAAAGTATATTGCTCTGCTTTACATTTTTCAAGCTTTTATTTAGTTTCTGAACATAACTAAACTGAATAATTCTTATTTGTGTTTATTATTACCATGCCCTGGTCAGGTCAAGCAAGTTGACAGGAGCATCCAGCTTTTCTCTTCGGTGAACATATTGCCTTTGGAAGTGGCACAAAACGGGGTGTTCATCTGGAGAATCCCACAGATTTGTAACCGAATACAGGAGGCTATAGATGACACAATGCCATGTTTGGATTCTGAGGGTAAGGAATAAACCCACAGTCTTTACCTATTGCCATTCTGTCAATATATACTGAACAAAGATATAAAAGCAACAAGTGTTGGTCCCATGTTTTATGAGCTGAATTGAAAGATCCCAGAATTGTTCCATTCGCACCAAAGCTTATTTCTCTCAGATTGTGTGCACACATTTGTTTACATCCCAGTTAGTGAGCATTTCTCCATTGCCAAGATAATCCATCCACCTGACAGGTGTGGCAAATCAAGAAGCTGATTAAACAGCACGATGCTGAGCACAGTAAAGGCCACTCTAAAATGTACAGTTTTGTCACGCAATACAATGCCACAGATGTCTCCAGTTTTGAGGGAGTGTGTGATTGGCATGCTGACTGCAGGAATGTCCACCAGAGCTGTTGCCAAAGCCGCCTTCAACATTGTTGTAGAGAATTTTAGCAGTATGTCCAACTGGCCTCAAAACTGCTGACCACGTGTAACACGCCAGGACTCTACATCCGGCTTCTTCACCTGTGGGACTGTCTGAGTCCAGCCACCTGGACAGCTGAACAAACTGGGGGTTTACACAACCAAAGTATTTCTCCACAAACTGTCAGAAAGCGTCTCAGTGAAGCTCGTCTGTGGTTCGTCGTCCTCACCAGGGTCTTGACCTAACTGCAGTTCGGTGTCGTAGCCGACTTCAGTTTGACCAACAGGGGGCCTCATGAATTTATTTAAATGGACTGATTTCCTTATTTCAACTGTCATTCAGTAAAATCTTTGGAATTGTTGCCTGTTGCGTTTATATTTTTGTTCAGTGTATCTATCTAGCTATCAAATTACTAAAAAAATCCACCACATACACTGTATCATAAAATAAATACCACATATGCAGATCTATCTATTAGAAAACTGATACAATATTGGCCATGTTTATCACGGGTTTGTTTTATTTGCTGCTGCTCAAGAGACTATTGATCATGTGTATTCATGTGTATTTATCCTACCCGCTTGGCAGTCCTCACCTTGGCCTACTAAACAAGGACCCCCGATGTGTTTGTTTGTGTTATTAAGGTCGCTGAATGTTTAACCCCTGTTTCCAAACCTAATTTCCCCTTGGGTACAATAAAGACTTGATTGATTGATTGATTGATTGATTGATTGATTGATTGATTGAAGTGACTTTAAGTTCTAGATGCGTGAATGTTGAATTAGAAGTGGACAGTGGGAACATCTTTGGGGGAGATGGAGGCATTCAGATTCCTCAGATCCTAAAGCATATTCCTTGTCCATCTATTATTGACTGATATATTGACTGTTTAACAGAATATGGGTGCCATGGAAATAGGAGGTGCCCCTTTACTCTAACTTAAGGTAAAACCTACAAGTTAAAGAAAACAGCACTTTTATTGACATTGTTCTCCATTTTTAGTTCTTTTAATGTTGTTGTACATTTATTCTTTCTTTGAAATCCAGATGTTTTAGGCTTTTTTATATGCAAATTGTTACCCTCCTTTATGCTTGTTTTCCAGCCTTTTATACTGAAACCTATGGATACAAAATGAAAGTCCGCCTGTACCTTAATGGTGATGAGCAAGCGAAAGGAAATCACCTCTCCTTGTATTTAATACTTCTGAAGGGGGATTTTGACAGTCTGTTACAGTGGCCTTTTTCAGAAACGGTAAACCATGTCTAATGAGAAATACAAAAAAATTAAAACAGGAAAGAGAACAGCCACACCTTCTGAATTTTTATTTTATGGTTATATGTTAAGAAAAACAACACCTTTACCAGTAAGCTAAACGTAGGTCAAATGTTGAAAGGTATTAGACACTTATTTCCACAATGACTAAAGGTCTTGTATATGGTCTGTCTTCAGTGTTTTCATTTTACTGCTGCACAGTCCTTAAGAATTAGGAATTGAAAGAGGTAGATTCAACATGCAGAAGATATAGCACATTTCCATCAGTTTCCTAGAAATGGCTTATTTTCTAATTAAGCAGCAGCTCCGTGTCTGTAACAGATGTTTGTTTGTAAATCCCTTGTGCTTTAGAGCACTATGCGGTCTGCTTTTCACACTACAAATACCATGGCTGTTACAATAACGAGGCACACACCTCGGAATCACACAAGAATGTTCTTTTAGAAAACGACACTTAAATGATGTTCTTTGCAACAACAAACCCTGGCATTACTGGTTTTGTTTTAGGTACAGTCATTGAGGTTAATCTCTGTAAAGTTTTTCAGCTTTTCAAAACTCTCTTCTTTTTCTGCATGCAGATTAGGATCTCTGTCCTAAATCATAGTAACCTGGAGGACTCGATGGTGCACAGCCTTGTCCCAAACCATTCACTGCTCAACAGTTTCCAGAGACCGAGTGAGAGCGGAAACGCTGCGTTTGGGGTGTCGCAGTTCGCCCCTTTGGACGAGTTCTACAGCAGGCTCACACAGTTTGTGCACAATGACACGCTGTTTGTAAAGACTGAATTTTAACCCCACCATAGGCAATATGGACTGGATGAATTATTTTGGGAAAGCAAGGCATTTCATTAGCAAGTTATTTAAGAATGTAACTTGCAGTTTATATCTTCCCAAACATTCCCAGTCCAATTCATTTGTAAAATTGGTTTAGGGGGTAAACAAAACTTAATTTGTGTTTTATTATAAGGAGGAAGTGGCTATGTTGGGGATTACACTCCAGGTGTAACAATCAACCATACCACAGAGCAGGATACATTTTGTCATTTTGTTTAATAATTATGTCATGATATTCCTGTTCTTCTGTCATGCTATTGTTTCCATGTTTAAGTGAAACACAGGTTTTTTCCCAGTGGGGAAAAGCAATAAGGGCAATCTCAAACCCCTTTCAAGTAAAAATTCCAGTCTAGTTTGCATTTTTGCTCTGTCGAGTGGTATAAGAGGATAGCTACACTGTAACTATGAAGTGTAGAGGGACCTAAGCACAGAGCAACTGAGGAATCAGCCAAAAGTCGAGAAGGTACTGCAATTTTTCATTTCAACTTTCTTAGAGCTGCTAGAAAGTACTGCCATCATTTTCATATTGAGCATTGGTGTTGTTGGTCACATGATCTCCATTACCTGAACTTTGCTTTTGGAAAAAGAGCATTATAGTAGTAGTGGTAGTCGTAGTTTATGATGTTGATGTTCTTTGAAACAAGGTTTAATGTTAATATATAAATTAAAAGATGCCTGCATGCCTACAATGACTGCATTTCAACTTTCAAATAATGTTCATTAGAGTTATATTTATAGTTATATATAAGGTATATTTTATTGGATTTATGCCTATTTATTTTACTTGCATTTTTTTTTAATTTTCATTTGCAAATATGTATATACTCCCTGATACATTAGACAGCTGTTCACAGTCAGGTTGGTGGAATAAATACAGATTTGATCGACCAAGCAATTTAATTCGATTATATTTCACAAGTTCAAAACATTTGATTCAAATAGGTATTTCCAAAATCTCAGTAGGCCTATAATGCAATAAGAAATAGCCCATATTTGCAATTGTATACAACATCGTTTAATTAATTTGAAACACTGATTAATAATCTCACCAGGATATATATTCACTCATTTCAGAAACAAACCCATGTTATTGCAAAAATGTATAACAACAAAACAAACAAAAAATGTTTACATTATACGTTTTTATTCCTATTCACATGCTGTTAAAGCAAACCATTCTGCTTTAATCTGTGCAGCTGCATTGTTTGTTTTCATGCAATAAAAACCGGTCTGTGCCTCTCTGACTTATTTTTCCGAAACATTAAACTTGGTGAGTACTCTGCAAGGCGTGTAATGCATTAAATATCTTCAGTCCAAGCCAGATACAGTATTTCTGTAACAACATTCTCCACCCCCTGCATACAGAAATAGGAAAGTAGAAAGGGGGGAGTGGCATGCTTTCATAATATGAATTTTAATTGTTCTTTTTGTTTTCTTTGCAAATCATGAGGATTGCTAACTTCTTGTATTATAGTCTAAGCCGTATATTCATAAATATATACATTCAAAGGCTATTGCACTTTATTTAATCACGTGTGAAGAAAAAAAATAAATCTGTAAAAGTATTGACTTGTACAGCTATTATTTTTTATGTACCTACTTTGTAATGCTCTGGTGGTAAGAAACCAACACAAACACTGGGCTCTAGAATGAGGTAGCCTACATATAAGTGCTCAACTATAATGCAGACTCCAGCTTGACACTTGAGATACACCTGTGCTATACAGGTGTGCTTGTAGGCCGTCATTACGCTTTGTTCTCGGGTTGCATCAATATTAATTATGGGGATATGAGGAAGGGCAATGCCAGTGCCTGTATGAGTGGGTGCGAGTTTAGGGTTATGCCCAGGGCCAGTGCTGTCTAACTCCCACTGGCTGCACAGGCCGCTGTGACGGTAGCGGCTCCACATGGCAGTGGGCGGGTTCACTGAGAAAACGAAAGGTGACGTCAGGCTGGAAATTGCACCGGGGGACTTTCCAGACTTCCGCGTCTGACGGTAAAGTTGAATGTGTGGTGGTAAATAAAGCAGAAACTCCCCTAAACTACTTAGAAATACCACGGTGCTTTCTATGGGGGTTATAGTGTCATATTCTAAAAAGCTGTTATTACCTCATATCCCTGGGTGCTGACACAGACATGTCAACAACTTCCTGCTACAAAGTTGCCTGTTCGTGGCGGCGCTGTCTAAGAACTACAGAAAGCATGTGTGTGTGATTGACACTTTGTTTTACTGTGTTGCACAACGTCTTAAACAGGTATTATTTGTCCACTTGTACCGATGGTTGTTTTCAACTTGTTCAAGGAAGGAAAAACAACCAAGACAAGCCAGGGTTTGCAAAAGCAGTGATTTCATTGTATTCACAACACGCGTGCATTGCTAAACCACATCTTGCCAACTTTGGCACATGACGTAAGTAAATAAGCGTTTTTGATTGATTAACTAATAACTAGTATTCACCAATAGTTTTTTTTAATTAAAGCATGCTTTTTTACACATACATTGACATGACGTTGAACGCGGCTTGGATCTGCCCGGGGATTTTAATATTTCCGTGTTAGAAGGGGGAAATCCGTGGTAGTTTCTTTGACAAGCTTCAACCAGTTCCGCTTTCTTAGACTGACCTTTGTAGCGGTAGGTGGCTATTATTATTCAATATCTAGTCATACAAAAATGTCATAAAGAAAACAATCTCTCGTTCTGTTCTTGGTGTTCAAAGAAAGCACCGGTGGTGTAGAAATACCCCGCAGCGCACGATCCAGCTGACCTGGCTTCACCCTCCCCAAGCCGGACTGACATCTCAATGGCTCGCAAATCGGCCGGGGACTTGTACAACGGGCTCTCGTCGGCGCCCGGGGAAAACGAGTATCCCTCTGGGTTTCCACAAAACATCTGCGACGATGTGCCCCAGGACAAGTACCTGTGCAGCAACTGCAACAACCTGCTGAAGAAAGCCCAGCAGACCCTGTGCGGCCACCGCTACTGCATCGCCTGCGTCCACTGGCTGATGAGGTGAGTGAGCCGCTGGACGCTGAGCTGTTATTGTGCCCGGTCTCCCCCAGATGTGCTTGTTATTGTAATTCATATTGTTGTTGCTGTTTTTCCTGTTATTTAATAGAGTGTGTGGCAACTGCTGTGGTCAGCAGCACTTTCTGTCCTGTGTTGTGAACCAGGAACTGCTGCTTTTCAGACTTCATTGGCCATTTGAGGGCTTGTGTTGACAATTTAACACTACAAATATGGGTACAGATATAGCCTAGTTAAGTTTCCCCCTTCCCCACCCCCCTAAAAAACAGACCTAACTAATATACAAATCCACAGTAAATCAGTTAGATTATACATTATTTATATGCACAGTCAAGTACAAGTATTCTTCTTCTCTAATTTACTTATTTAAAGAACATTATTTATTAATATATACATGACTGTATGTATATGTTGTAGGTCTATACTATGTCTGTCATGTGACTTAACCTGTTACGTGTTTTGTCCATGCCATGTCCTTCATATCGCTCCACTTCATTTTTTCCAGGAACAATGAAAATCTAGTGTGTAAGAAGTGCAAAGAAGAGGACCCCAGTGTCGACTGTGAGAACAGTATTTTGATGCCAGAACATGTATGTACCACATTTCTAGTGTCTTAATTGCTCCTAATCAGGTCACGCTCGGACCACCTCTATGGGGGCCGCCTGTCAAAAGCATTTCTATTTTTTTATACACGTGCTTTAGTATACACGATAAAATATGATAAATAGAAATGAGTATGGGGTATGTCTGTCTGTCTACATATGGAGGGAAGACCCCCCTGCACTTGCTATGATTAATAACTGAAATGGCTATACTAGGCTAGAATACATTTCTACAGAAGTGAAATTCTGTCCAAAGAAAATCCCCGTTATGTTTCACTCTCTGAACACAAGAGAGAAGAAAACAAGGAAAAGCAGTGAGTCACGCCGTCGTGCACGTGGTAATTTGGTTCTGAAACGCGAGATGAAAACCTTTCGTACAGCTGCTGAATCAGAGGTGAATCTCCCAGGTGCTTCTCCCTTTCACGCTGGATTTCTACTGTTCTGTGTGCCGATCACTACAGAGACACTCCACGGGGTATCGCACGTTTTTATGAAGACTATACCAGGGATAGAAAGCTCTGCTGGTAGAGATGTGTGATGTCCAACTTTGGATTCAGACCTTTGCTACAGGGACACACCCCTGAGAGTCAGAGCAACACTCGGATGCGTTACTTTGTGAAAGTCGAGGAGGGGATGTACGTTAGTGGTACACCTGTTGAAGATCACCAGTCCCTCAGTACACTTCCACGGCAATCACATTTCATATTATTCACAGATGTAATTTTCTGATACGATGGTTTAGTTAGCCTGACACTTCGTCTAGGACTAAATCAAACCCCCCCCATAGAAGACAAAAAAACTGTACTTTTACAAGATGATCATTTTTCTACTTGTAAATGTAACTTCTATGATGTACAGAGTTGTGGTTTGCTACTAGTAGGTGGGTCAAACTTTTGATTTAATTAGTCTCTTTGGAAAAACAGATGTTCTTCCATTTCACTATGCTAAAAAAAAAACGGACGGGAGGGGTTTGTACACACTGGAAAGTCTAGGGCTAGAAAGCACTGTGTTATTTCTGCGACCTGGTGTTTTTGAAGTAGCCATTAATTCAGTAACAAATGGGTAATAGCAGTAAACAAAAGTGACCCGTTTCATTCCTTAATTGCCTCAATGAAACATCGCCTTTTTGGCAGAGGCTTTGTTTATTTAGTTATTCTTCTGCGTGTTAAGCACTTGTTAGCAATGCATCATTTAAAACTGATAGACTTAATGACACATTTGCAGCAATTAACCTTTAAAAGCAATTAAATAGTCACAGGTGGTCTGCACATGGGGATACACAAGCTACTCCTATTTAGGAACAGTCGCACAGTGTCTTAAGTTACGGGACAGAAGTAAAGACATCACAGTCGCCCAGTAAGTAGAAATCACTAATGAGTAATGTGTGAGTGCAGCTGTATAGACTAGAGACACGCAACCTGTACTCGTTTATTATAGGATTGAAGCCCAAATATTATTTCTGTTTCCCTAGCGAGTCTGTACAGTGGATACAGAAAAGAGAGATTATTCACATGCAAGACGGTGATTGTACAGAACGAGCATATACCAAAATATGAAAGCCAGAAACATGTCCCGTTTTCAGAAATGGTTAAATTGATATTTTAGATGTGCAACGTCTCAGAACAGTCATGCAGCTTTCCATCAAATTCCATCATCCGATTCTATTACTATAAAAAACCTGGACTGGTAGAAGGAGGACCAGTGACCTCCCTGTACACTTTACCCCACTTATCATCAGAGACTTATAGGGATCAATCAATATAATCTGAGTAACAGTACCACAGTAGTGTGTGCAGTCAGACATCATATTTAATTGATGTACATAACCGAACACAGAAATGTTGATGACCAAACTGGCGTCAAGCACACTTATCACAGACATAGTTATTTCTCTTACTGCACCTGTTATGCATGTTTTACTGCTTGAGACCTGAAGAAAGAAGCATCTTTAAATAAAGACGACAGGTGATGTACCAAATGTCAGGAAAGTCATACATCTATAAGAGTCCTAAAAGATTTAATTTTGATATACACTCACCTAAAGGATTATTAGGAACACCTGTTCAATTTCTCATTAATGCAATTATCTAACCAACCAATCACATGGCAGTTGCTTCAATGCATTTAGTGGTGTGGTCCTGGTCAAGACAATCTCCTGAACTCCAAACTGAATGTCTGAATGGGAAAGAAAGGTGATTTAAGCAATTTTGAGCGTGGCATGGTTGTTGGTGCCAGACGGGCCGGTCTGAGTATTTCACAATCTGCTCAGTTACTGGGATTTTCACGCACAACCATTTCTAGGGTTTACAAAGAATGGTGTGAAAAGGGAAAAACATCCAGTATGCGGCAGTCCTGTGGGCGAAAATGCCTTGTTGATGCTAGAGGTCAGAGGAGAATGGGCCGACTGATTCAAGCTGATAGAAGAGCAACTTTGACTGAAATAACCACTCATTACAACCGAGGTATGCAGCAAAGCATTTGTGAAGCCACAACACGTACAACCTTGAGGCGGATGGGCTACAACAGCAGAAGACCCCACCGGGTACCACTCATCTCCACTACAAATAGGAAAAAGAGGCTACAATTTGCACAAGCTCACCAAAATTGGACAGTTGAAGACTGGAAAAATGTTGCCTGGTCTGATGAGTCTCGATTTCTGTTGAGACATTCAGATGGTAGAGTCAGAATTTGGCGTAAACAGAATGAGAACATGGATCCATCATGCCTTGTTACCACTGTGCAGGCTGGTGGTGGAGGTGTAATGGTGTGGGGGATGTTTTCTTGGCACACTTTAGGCCCCTTAGTGCCAATTGGGCATCGTTTAAATGCCACGGCCTACCTGAGCATTGTTTCTGACCATGTCCATCCCTTTATGACCACCATGTACCCATCCTCTGATGGCTACTTCCAGCAGGATAATGCACCATGTCACAAAGGTCGAATCATTTCAAATTGGTTTCTTGAACATGACAATGAGTTCACTGTACTAAACTGGCCCCCACAGTCACCAGATCTCAACCCAATAGAGCATCTTTGGGATGTGGTGGAACGGGAGCTTCGTGCCCTGGATGTGCATCCCACAAATCTCCATCAACTGCAAGATGCTATCCTATCAATATGGGCCAACATTTCTAAAGAATGCTTTCAGCACCTTGTTGAATCAATGCCATGTAGAATTAAGGCAGTTCTGAAGGCGAAAGGGGGTCAAACACAGTATTAGTATGGTGTTCCTAATAATCCTTTAGGTGAGTGTATATTCCACCAGGGTCCAGCTCAGAAGTATCCAGCTCAACAGAAACAGGCTCAGGGCTGTGATAATTTACACTATGGGACTCTTGTACCGATTCTGTCTCCAGGTCATTCCTGTCTTTCATTTCGCATTAAGAGTTAAAACATAGTTGATTGTTTAATGTTTATCAGAGTTTTAGTCTTTCATTTGGTACAGTACATGGTTGCTGATGGGAATTGAGGTAATATTTGAAGCTGATGTTTTTGTAATAGGTTTGATAAAATTAGAAAGTATGTTGGATGTTTGCACTTGCGAGAAGCTGAACATTCCCGTATATGATAGTAGCAGGGTTCATATTTGTGTGTGTGTGTGTGTGTGTGTGTGTGCACACACCTGAAGTTGTGATGCACCTTATTTAGCGAGGAGGATGTTACAATGAAAATAAATGAGAGGAAGCTGAGGTTCAGAAAAGGGATAAGAACTGAACCACAGTTTAAACAGATAAATCGCTAGATGTGTCAAGTGAGCAGAAATACTGCTGCCGAAATTAGTTTTCAGCCCGGTCTCTGCAGTTTGCTAAGGTTTGAAGTTTTCTAAAGTGCACTGCAGGATATAGACGCCTCGACTTCTATAAACCATTTTAAAGAAAATCGAGAACATCTGCCCTTTGCTGTCGTTTTGTACATGGGGCGTATTATTACTGTAACATTAAATATCTGTTCTTGAAAAGGTCGATCGCACCCGAGTGCCAGGAATTATACTGAGGAAAGGCGATGGTATTGAAGCTGCAAAAGCATAATTTAAGGAAGGACTTCTCAAATGTGAAAGTAAAGGAAGGGAAGTATATTGGTTTTACACCTGGTGTAGATCACCAGTACCTTTCTACGCTTCATGGCAATCACATTTCATAAGTATTCTCAGAAGTAATTTGGTCCTAGAATGGAGAATTACCTGACAGTTTGAAACGGCTCCATAACTTCTTATTATGCAGCACATTATTTTCATATTAGTCTTCCTATAACTCCCACTGAAATAAATGAATAAACATGCATACAGTACATACATAAATTAATGGATTAAATCATGAATGCCTAAACACACACATGCATACATACGTTAACAAAATGTTACATTTATATTTCCGGAAAGTGGAAATTACCTTTACAAAACTTAATGGTGCTCCTGTGCTGAAATTTGATGTGGTGATCATTGCTTTTTGAAATTGAATGTGCGTTTTTTTTTGTTAATTATAATTGCGGTCTTGATTCTGTGCACTGTTTTGATATACTGATCACTCTAATAAAACAACTTTTAGGGAAGACAGATTTGTTAACAGCATTGTTAGTCTGGTGGGGACAGGGAGTTTATGTATTTAATATGATAACTAATAATTAGCTATTTATTTAATTGCATTGTCAGACTTTAATACCAACCCACACTCTCATACGTTGTGGAATCCAGAGAGAAGCCTTTTCTTTAACAGTGCCATGCTAGGAAAACTCAACAATAATTGCCAAACAGTGTAGACCACAGGGATATCATTTACAATGAGCGATTAGACGGATGATTTTCCATCTGACTGGTAACAAATCAGTCATAGGTCGGCTGCCTGGCTCAAACGTCCCGGAAAGAACTGTTTAAATGCTGGGATTATCAAGGTTTCTTTTCAAATGCTAGAAACAGTACAGGCAATAGGTTTTGTATTGGAATTTGTAAGTTAATCATCATTTTTTTGCATTTCATGAGGTGAGTTTACCTATTGAGTTTATAACTGTATTTGATAATGGTGGATCATTGATATAACAGAGGAAGCTTGTGTATCTTCTTTTTAGTTTCAATGTTGAACTGGGTGCACTGATTCAAGATAGTAACAGTAAATTCCCAGTTATGTTAATCAGTAATATATTGTGTGTATATATATTGTCAGTTACATTAATCAAAATAATCTGTTGAACACACAGTCAAGTTATAAGAAAGCTAATTAAAGTGGGATGTGAAACTTTCGACTGCCAATTCAATATAAATTACTGGAGTGTCTGTCCAATGTTTACACACCTTTGCCAGCTCACTGCATTGGGATCTTTACAGTTTTTGGCCGAATCACTGTTCAGCAAACAAACACTGACAAGAAACTCAAACTACATTTAGCTGAATAAAATGAGAATAAATTGAATATTAATCTAATTGTATCGCTGAATAACATTTTCAATTGAGTGGTGTAAATACTGTTGGCTAGTGGCTATGATCATATAATCATAATCATAATCTAGTTATCAAATAACAGGAGGTACAGATAGTCTCCTCAAAACCATGAATAGCAAGACATAGTCTTTGGACCAATGCCAGTCAAGTGAAGAAAAAAACAATATTGAAAAAAGCTGCAGTTTTACAGTTTAGAAGGTCATTAAGCAGAGACCAGAAAATCATATTCATATTAATCATATTAAATTGTACTAAACTTGTACTAAGTTAATCAAATAGTTCAAACACCTGGCCTAAGTCAAATTTGCTGTCAAACAAAAAAGGAAAGAAGTCTCCCTTTTGCTGGAGGAAAACTGAAAATGATTGTGTGGTTTGGAAAAGGGTGAAACATGCTGTTCAACTTAACTTCATCCTAATATAGAGTACTGTGGGAACGTGACTTTACATACAGCAAATAGGCAAAGACAATGAAAACAAAATCTTATTTTCTAAGAAATATTTTGTATTTCATGTCAAATCTGGGGCAGAGAAGTTATATAGCAAATGCACATTTATAGAGAAGTGACCTAGACTGCACATGGCAGGTGAAAATAACCTACTTTTTATTATTGAAATTGAAATTTGTAAAGACAACCTGTTAAGAATTAAATACTGGAAATGTAATATTAAATGGCATACAATTCTGTTTTCAACATAAACCTGGCTATGAAAATAATGCAAATGTTTAATTGGACAATTGGTAAACAGTATGTGAATGTGCGTTTTGTTTCTTTTTCTGTTTTGTTTTTGTGAACCTCCTTTCAACTGAAGAATCATTAGAAACAGTTTACATTGACCGTTTACATGATCCGTTCAACTCTTTCACAAAGTGTTCAGATGAGAGGACTCCTAATATAAAGAAAATGAAATCATTAGGAACCTTTACAGCAATAAATACTTTTTCAGAGTTGTGCTAGTAGTGGTACTGCTTTGTGGAACATAATGAACAGGAATGAAAACATTTAAAAAGACTATTCAGTTTTTCATATTGAGAATGTGTGCTCAGTTGCTTAGTTCAGTATTTAAAGACTGTTTGCCAGATGTATTAGTTGGCCCATTTGTTTATGTCTTGCAGTGACATTTCTAGTCCAATTAACCTGTTGATCACAAACTCTGACATTGGAATTTCAAGTGTTATGGTCAACTGAAATGTTTAGTATTATAGTTTATTCCTTGTTAAGTGACATTTCTGCCCTATAAATGTAAAGTGCTGATTGCTGATGAATTAAGTCATTAAAGATTATTAAATGAAATGGGAACAACCACTGATCTAAAACACAATGCTTCCCATTCAAGCTTAAGCATTAGCAAAACAAAACTGGTTAGGCTCTTGCTGTAAAGTACTAATAACTGTGAAGGTACTGCTTCAGGTGTTAATTACATCAACGCATTTGTGTTTTCAGTTCTTCAGCGACACTGCTATTAACAAAGAGATTCTGGAACTGAAGGTCCACTGTGCCAACCAGGGCTGCGCCTGGAAGAGCACACTCAAACACTATGAGGTAAATCACCATCGCCTTTTCATCTGGACGAGCGGGAGGGTTCTGGCCAGGCGATGACCATGCACTGCGATCAAAGCGATTGCAGCAGATTGCAGATTTGAGTCTCTCTTTCAATGTGGGGTCATTTCCTTGCACTTCCACTGTGCATTCATCTCCTCTGTTGCTGGAAAGGAGGAAAGAATATCCTTGTGTAGACAGAAACTTCACTATAATTACTATCAAAGTGTAAGATTGTAAAACGTTAACTCTTAGCTGACTTTGACTACAATAATAAGTTTGCTATCCAGGAAGTTATGACACATGCTAGCAGATCCTGAAACACTGAGATGGCCCATGCTGCCATTATTTGGTGAGTTTTACATTTTTAATGTGGTAAAAGATGCATATATGATAGGATTGAAGTGGAAATATGCTATACATTTTACATATACACTAATTTCAACATAAAGACTATAATTTTAGGAAGCCCGCTACTTCCCCCTTAAGGCAATGTTTTCTTTCAATTAGTTATGCTTTTTTGATTTCTAATTCATCACTGGAATCAAAGCCATTTAATTAATGGATGAAAAAAAAATCTGGTTCAGTCGTTTTGAACATCTCCAATTGTGGAATTTCTATTAAAACTTTTATAAAGCACAACGATGTAGACCGCACACTCAGTACTTTCAATAGTTTCATTTTTTTCTGCATTTTCAACAATGGTTTAGCCTTTTTGCCAAAATGCAGAAATCAGATATCGAAAGGACGCTGATAGGGTGCAGAGCAGTCTGTGATTTTGTGCTTCAGATTGGGAATTTGGAAAATAACGCCAGGTGTGTGAACAGGTGCCAGCCTTGTATTTTGAGGTTTTCAAACGTTTTAAACACTTTAGCAAGCGTGTGTGTTTGTGGAATAATAAGGCCAGATAAATGTGCATCTCTGCCACTCCTCTGCAGCTGTGATTTAAACTGAGACTGACTTCAGTTTAACACCAGTGCTAGTGTTACCAAATTGTAATGTAGTGTGGGATATGTATTTTGATAGATTCTTTTCAATTTTGCTCTCTTTTCAGGATCACCAGAGTCAGTGTGAATATGCCCTGATCCCCTGTAATATTGGCTGCGGACACATGGTGATTAGAAAGAAGCTCGCCAGCCACTTAGAAAAGGGGTGTGCAAACAACATGATCACCTGTCACTTGTGTTCCCGTAAAATGAGACAAGCGGATTTCCAGGTGAGACCGACTCAAGTGCTCCCCTCGATGATGTTTAGAAGATATTAACAACTTGTCTAACGTGTGTATAAAATATGGTCTAATTATTGCAAATGAAGCAGGAGATTAGTGTGATGTGCCTGTGCAACCTAATGTCGCTATAATGAATGTTGCAATTTTCTGGTTATAATTAGGGATATATTCTGATTTGCAGGCAGCGCTCTCTAACATCTGCTTTGTGTCAAAAGCTGTGAGTCAATACTTTTCATAGTGTTTGTCATATTTTGGAGAGCCCATCTCGTTCAACAGCCAAGATATATCATTCAAAGCAACAGTTGTGTGTCCCCCCACCCCCTCCCCAGCCAAAGATGGAGTAGTTAGTTGTCAGGACTTAATTGGTGTCAACCAAGATTAGACATTCCTGGGAGGATGTCACATTTGAGGACTTTGCAAGATGACTACCTGACAAGCCAATGTATTTTCTGTCTTCAAACACCCCCAAATTGTGACAGCAGTCGGTGGCAGTGAGAGTGATGCTTCTATCTGCCTGACTTATATTGTTTAGAAGAGAAATTAGGCCAGGTAGAGATCACAGGCGTTCTTGTCATTGCGAGATGGTAATTAATGAGCTACAGTTGTGAGTCTCAATCTGAGGTCTGTGGACCCCTAGTGGTCTGTAAAAGGGCAAAATAAAAGCAGCACAAAGCATAGAAAAGTCCCAAATTTTACAGTGCAAATGCTGACTTTGTTCTGGGACAGACTACAGAAGAAGGCACAATTGAGTGGTGGAAAAAAAACCAATGTGAAATATTCATAGCTTTGCTAAACTGGACAATAAATACTCAAGTGTACAGGGTACAGATGTGGGTGTTGTTTTATTCAGAAGGAGATGTTGTGACCAAAACCAAGGAGGACAGATATTTGGATATTTCACAGTACTATGTGTATTTTAGGAAATGGAAACTGATATATAAATGACAAGAGGCATGTATCGTTGTATTAATGTTAATAGAACATTTATTTAACAATGTATGGATGTTTTGGGGACTTTACATAATACATCTTTATCTCCACGAATGATGGCTGAACAGGTAGGCCTTAAGTAGATAATTTATCAATCGATTTTATTACATGTGTAGGCATTATATAGATTACAGTGTTGAATAGCCTAGTTACTAATTACAAAAATGTATACATTATGATTAAAATGTCTCTGTATAGCAGTAATTGTGTCAGTTTGATAACTAGTACTAGGACATGGTGGTCTTAGAGAAGTATTTAATACAGTGACATTTTTCCCCACTAAACAACCAGCATAATGAACTCTGAAACCGGTCCGCTATACCATAGGTTGGCACTGCAGAAATTTTGGTTTATAACACCCCCCTAAATTTGACAATGTATTGTCTCAAAGGATGGGAATGGGACACAGTGAGAGCCTAAAAAATGACTTCAGATCTAAATTCACTCATTTGCAATCCAGTGAGATGAAAACAAAATTAAAATCTTACACTTCTTTTCTTTGATTTCTCAGGTGTTTTTTTAAATAATCTGGCCAAAACAGGATTTAAGACAGTACCTCATTAAAATTCATCACTTATTGTTCTGTTTTTTTCAAATCCTCATCAAAATATGGGAAGCAAGAGAATGGGGCCGTCCCAGTTGGCTGCAGCGTTACACCAGGAAAGCCCCCTGACATGTTATACTAAAGCGAAGCTTAGTCTGAAAATGACTGTTTCCGCATGTGGTTTGAACTTTGATTAAAAATAACAAAAGGTTTAGTGTAGCATTGAAACCCAAGGCTTCAGTCTGCAAAGAAAACAAAAGCCTTTGCATTATGGATAGATCTTTTTGTTGTTTCTTTCCATCATTTTTATATTTTTCTATTGAAATCAAATAAGCGTTGCAAAAGATTTGTGTATGATGCCCAAACTGCATTCAATATTTAAATGTTTCCTGTTCTGTGTATTTCAAGCTTTGGAATGATGAGGCATATGTAGCACACTTCTTTTATATATCAATAAAGACATGGAAAGGCCAGTAAAGTAATATTTATCTAGTATTACCAGGAAGAAGCTTACCAGGCTTACTTTTCATATGGCAAGGGAGCAGCACAGCCAGAACGGTGATCGGTGTCGGTGATCGTGCTTGCTGGGTCTCGCTCTCTCGGATACGGAGCAGGAAGCAGTCGTGACCCCCCTGCCCTGCGCTGTGTCCGTGGTGACAGCGAATCATTTCGCATCTCTGCCTCTACTTGTCACACACAATTCCCATCGTGGTTTATGGTATCCATGTCTTGTTGTTTTCAGAAACACACGTGTCAGAGCTCTCCAGCTAAGGAAAAAAAAACAACCAAAGCAGAGACCAGAGAGAAGGTATGGCAGCATCTTTTCTAAAAATAAATAGTTCATTTTTACAATGGGGAAACATAGACAGTGTAGATGGAACATCAGCAGTTTGGTGGTTTTATGATGGGGGATACATTAGTTAGCCAGCCTCTCATTAGTCAGCACAATAGTTTACGGTAATTTAATGTTGATATCAGACATATTACTTTTCTTCACTTAATTTCAGGGGAGCACAAAATGTGCCTAACAAAACGCTCACCTTTAAAAAGTGAGTGGTTTTATTGAAGTTATGTTCACCATCTGTTCAGTCTGTTGTTGGTCAGGCTGGGGACTGGCTTAGCTTTTTTTAATGAAAAGCTCAGAAAGGTCCTCACATCATTTTACATAGTGGAGTCGGTCATGCACTGTGTTACATTACTAGAGAATGGAAACAATCCGTTAATTTGACCTCACATTTGCAGGAGACCCAACCCCTGGCAGATGTGCTTTTAGCTTTCAGCAGGAAGAAAAACTAATTATAAATTGTCAGGTGGTGAGATGTGTAGTTAACAGTTGCAAATAAATAACTGGAGAGGGGTTCTTTATTCAAGGGCAGTGTTTTATTGCAGTAAAACCTACATGTTAAAATATAAGCATTGAAATGGAGGAAGCCTAGTTATTATTATTATTATTATTATTATTATTATTGTTATTATTGTTATTATTATTATTATTATTATTATTGCTTCAGAGAGGAATAAAGTTGACACTGGGAGGTCAGAATGTCACAATTGTAAAATGAGTTAAAACTATTCTGTAAGATGTACCTTTTTCTATTTTCAACCGACCTCTCTGTTTCCAGAATCGTCAGCTTGCAAGCGCAAAAAACAAGGATCAGTGTCGTTTTACTGAAGTTGGTTGCGCTTTTAAGGTAATATCATGTTTATAGCATCTGTCAATGGATTTGAACCTCGTTGGCCTATCTGTGAAATGTTCTCAGAGAAACTAACCTGTGAAGGACTAATACAATACGCGCCTTGAAAATTCAAGGCTGGCAACGGTTCATTATCAGGAGTGTGTAATGTCAACGCAGAAGAACCATTCACCATAAATCAAGCACTTGTGTTCCTTTCAAGATATGATATGAATTATTTGAATTGCATACAGAGGCAAAAAACAAAACCACATTTTACAAAGCAGAGACAGTCATTGTCTGCCGAAAATCCAGACGTACAATGTGTTGGTCTTATAGGTTGTGAGTTCTTTAGTTCTTCACAGTGTGGTGTTTGAAGGGACATAAAGAAAACATAGTAAAATATTCATGTAGACCTTGAGTACGTCTGCTTACTGCACCCCGTAACAAAACTATACCCTTCACGTTGTGTTGCAGGGGAATAAAGAGAAAGTAAAAGAACATGAAAACTCAAGTCTAGTGGGGCACCTACAGCTCTTGCTCCAGGTGATCAGCAGCATTAAAACTTCCTTGCCCACCGATCTTGGCCCCGGGGATGAGAGCAGGGATCAGGTCTTGGGTGCAGAGCTGAAAGTGATGGAGCTCAGGGACCACATGGCATCGCTGCAGCTGCAGGGAGCTGTGGAGGTCAACGGGGACATGGTGGTGGCTGACGGTGCCTGCCCAGAGCCTTCCATTTCCAGCCTGGTGCACGATGACCGGCTGGAGGACATCAGGGAGAGGCTTGCCAAGCTGCAGCAGAGGATCAGCGTCTACGAGAACATCGTCACCGTCCTCAACAGGGAGGTGGAGAAATCCCAGGGGGCCGTGATCGCGCTGGAGCACCAGAACAAAGTCAACCAGGAGACCATTAAAAACCTGGAGCTGCAGGTAACCAAACGTCTCCTTTCTTCCTTCTCACTGGTCTTCTCCAGCAGGGTCCCACCACACATCTCTGGCACCAATTACAATTGATGAATGCATTGTTTTTGAAAGCCGAAGTTCTAAACTTCAATTTGACCTGGTATATATTACGAGACAAGCACACAGGGGTTGGGGAAGGACTGTGTCTTTGAAATGTATTTCAAATCCCACTTGGCCATTGTTTATAAGTGATAAGCTTTGATTCCCATCTCAGCTTGATCTGACCTCATTGCAAGCTCCATGCAAGGGTACACAGTAGGTTCTCCTCTGAAAGGATGAAGAAACCTCAGCTATTTGGTCACAGGCGTGTTTCTACTCTGCAGCTACACCAGCTGATTATGCAAAGCAGCTGTGGATGAGAAGTGTGCCCAAAATATTTGCTTTAACTTACTGCATTTGTGGTAAAAAAAAATTCTTCCAAAATTAAGGATTAATGTATTCAACTCATTGCAAAGTCCCACTTAAATACAGTCCAAGGGCACATTTTGTTGTTGCAGGGTCTGCTTTGCCATGTCCAATCTGTGTCAAATGCTCCCTGCCAAAATTGCAAGATAATGGAAAGTAGTGCTGGCTAAATTTGGACCTGGAAAGGAGGAAAAGTCACTTAACAAAATATTTGACTCAAATACGATATTCGCTGGAAAACTGGACATCTGACAGAAATAACTTCTTATTCCAGAAAACGTTAAAAATAACATTTTGTCTGAATGCTGTGCGGCACATCGCCCAACGAGATCGCCCCTCCTCCAGGCTACACACTTCTCCTGTCAGTTACCCTGCTCTTATAGATGAGATGTTACAAAATGGCTTTTTTATCATAGCTGTGATCTTCAAGCAGAGTGGAGCAGTGTTTCACAAATTAATCACTCCAATCTGAAAGTATCGGGGGGGGGGGTGGAAAGCTTTATATCTGGTATCATTTATACGACGTATCCAAGAATTGCAAGATATTTTAGTAATCTGTTAATTTCTCCAAATGGATAGGAGACTCACATGATGTATATTGCGTGACTTTTATTGACATGCAGTGCACACATGTACAAGTGCGTCTACCTGTGCTTTTTCACTTCATCTGTGGATACAAAAACATTAGCCTACAGGATATCCACTAAGTACTATAAGAAGAATGAGCTAAAACCAAAGAGAAAAGCATACGGCAATAAATACATTCACAGACGCATTACGAAGACGACAAAAATACTTGAGAGCTTGCTTTAGTCATACAAAATATATAATCTAATGTGAATGATCTGTTTGTCAGTAAAAAGAAAGCCTTTGGAGACTGGAGAAATGGGAGAACTCACAATTTCAACCTAATAGTTTAGACATGGAAAGACATTGCCAGTATCATCACATTAACTGCAGAGGTGCAATTTTGACCTGCTTTTGTTCTTTATGATTATTTTTCATACCCAGGGTTACAAAAAATCACATTATTTTTACATATCTATACAGCTGGGATTTGACTGGAGCAATCTAGGTATAGCATCTTGCTCAAGGATACAGGTACCACTTGTACCCATGACCCCCCACTCCAGAGTCCAGAGCCCTGACCATGACTCCACACTGCTGCTTTAGCTCTTAAAGAGAGAGTATTTTAATTCCAAAAAGTATATCGTTATGCTTTATCACATGTAAGTAAGGCGCTTGTCAATTTTTATTTTCACTGCTGAATTAAGAAAGAGGCACCCGAGTCTTCAAAGAACCTTTTATTTAGGTCAGCGTTTTTCACTCGTCTCTTCAGCAGTCTTTGGAATTGCAAAACAAATGGAAAAAACACAGAAATCCCTTGAATATTTCAACACAAAACCTTATTAGTGAAAGGACTTGTCCTATTTTGAGAAGTAAGCCTTTTTTTTAACCCTTTATTTACTGTCGGTTGATAATCAGTTACGTGGTTAAACAAATTAACCACTCCAGTTCAACTCCACCGTTGAAACAATTACATACCATAGATTGACAACAGTTTCTGAAATCTCAAGTTAAAATGTAAGCCCTTATTTGGTGTCAAGAGAGTAGTTTTTTCCCAGCTGCCGATGTCATGTCACTGCTGCCCTGCAGGGAAGGCTGTGAAAGAGCTCGCTTCAATTTATTGTGACACAGGTCCCCAAAACATGAATGCGGTTCCAAAGATGGTCTCCTAAAATATCAATTCTATTTTCATATCCCCTTCGCAGAATAATTATAAAAACTGCAGCACCGGCAGTCATTGCAAACAAATAAGATCCGTGGCTGGTGACATTTTACAGAACATTTTGCTGTGCAATTATTCTCCTCTCCTGCAGCTCCTTAAAGACCTATGGCCTATGAACCTGTAGGGGAAAAAACAAAAAGAAAACAAACGCATTACAAACAAGGATCCCAATGAACAGTTTCAGCTTCGTGATTTTCTCCAGAGATTGCTTATGCTTAGCAGGCGATCGAAAACCCGTGAGAAATAGAGAGTCGTGCTAGTTGTCTTATGTGTCACACAAAAACAAACCGAATGCCACCGCTCTTTGTAGTTGCGGATATTTAAGGAATAGAGATCCACTCCTTTTAACTCCCTCGATACTGAAGAGATGAGACAACAGCTTGACTGAATGGCAGCCTACGTGTTGCCATGTATTTGAATCCCAGACCTGGAAGTACACTCACCTAAAGGATTATTAGGAACACCTGTTCAATTTCTCATTAATGCAATTATCTAACCAACCAATCACATGGCAGTTGCTTCAATGCATTTAGGGGTGTGGTCCTGGTCAAGACAATCTCCTGAACTCCAAACTGAATGTCTGAATGGGAAAGAAAGGTGATTTAAGCAATTTTGAGCGTGGCATGGTTGTTGGTGCCAGACGGGCCGGTCTGAGTATTTCACAATCTGCTCAGTTACTGGGATTTTCACGCACAACCATTTCTAAGGTTTACAAAGAATGGTGTGAGAAGGGAAAAACATCCAGTATGCGGCAGTCCTGTGGGCGAAAATGCCTTGTTTCTGCTAGAGGTCAGAGGAGAATGGGCCGACTGATTCAAGCTGATAGAAGAGCAACTTTGATTGAAATAACCACTCGTTACAGCCGAGGTATGCGGCAAAGCATTTGTGAAGCCACAACACGTACAACCTTGAGGCGGATGGGCTACAACAGCAGAAGACCCCACCGGGTACCACTCATCTCCACTACAAATAGGAAAAAGAGGCTACAATTTGCACAAGCTCACCAAAATTGGACAGTTGAAGACTGGAAAAATGTTGCCTGGTCTGATGAGTCTCGATTTCTGTTGAGACATTCAGATAGTAGAGTCAGAATTTGGCGTAAACAGAATGAGAACATGGATCCATCATGCCTTGTTACCACTGTGCAGGCTGGTGGTGGAGGTGTAATGGTGTGGGGGATGTTTTCTTGGCACACTTTAGGCCCCTTAGTGCCAATTGGGCATCGTTTAAATGCCACGGCCTACCTGAGCATTGTTTCTGACCATGTCCATCCCTTTATGACCACCATGTACCCATCCTCTGATGGCTACTTCCAGCAGGATAATGCACCATGTCACAAAGGTCGAATCATTTCAAATTGGTTTCTTGAACATGACAATGAGTTCACTGTACTAAACTGGCCCCCACAGTCACCAGATCTCAACCCAATAGAGCATCTTTGGGATGTGGTGGAACGGGAGCTTCGTGCCCTGGATGTGCATCCCACAAATCTCCATCAACTGCAAGATGCTATCCTATCAATATGGGCCAACATTTCTAAAGAATGCTTTCAGCACCTTGTTGAATCAGTGCCACGTAGAATTAAGGCAGTTCTGAAGGCGAAAGGGGGTCAAACACAGTATTAGTATGGTGTTCCTAATAATCCTTTAGGTGAGTGTATATTGGTTTTGCATCTGTAGAGATCGGCAGAAGGAGTAGACCTTTGGTAGCAATTACCCTAAACCTAGTTATTTTGAGTACAAGTACAAGTTTACTGAAGGCATGACTGATACAGTGTTACTAGTATTTCTCAGACTCTCAAGCCTTTTATTAATGCTGTATTTTTGTTCTGCTTTACTGTGTATTCAAACAAAAACTTTTGTTAGTCTTTTATCTTACCTTTTATCTTTTTTTTTTTTCCTTTGCACGTTGTCTGTAGTTTCATTATTATTCCACACTGTAGCATTGTATGCCAACAATGACATAATTGCACAGAACAAAAAAGGGCAGAGAAGAGCTTTATTTAAGGTAAATAAACTCTTAAAGCTGAATAATTCCTGGTGTTGTTTCAGCAGACATTTTGTGTCCAGTAAAAAATAAACAATAAAGATGTAGCCTTTGTTAGTCTACTGAAGTAAAAGGAAGGTGTTTTCCCGTGCTATTGTATCGTACTCGGAGCGTATCAAGGCGGCAGTGGATTTTGATCCTGCCGACTGCAACCCCTTTGATGGGCCAGGGCTTGTGTTTCAGGTGGTGGAGCAGCAGGGGAAGCTCGCTATGAAAGACCTGTTCATCAACAACCTCCACCTGGCCATCTGCTCCCTTGAGGACGCCTCCTATGATGGGACCTTCATCTGGAAGATCTCCGACCTGGCCAAAAAAATGCAGGATGCCGCCGCCGGCCGAGGAAATAACCTGTATTCATCAGGTATTATAACCTCAGAGCTTGGGGGTGGGGTTCTTCTCTTGATGGCCACAGAAGTTGGCCTCCCTATTTAAAGGCCACAAACAGAAGGGATAAGCCTTCATTGTAGGAGGTGTATGGGGGCGCTCCCCACACAACACAAAAGGGTAGAGACAGACTTGGCTAAGATCCATCTGAGGTGCTACTTTAGTTCATTGTAACGGGGCGCCCTACAACCGTCAGAATAATTGTTACTGTCAGAGAATAGCTAAATTTCTGTCAGAACAAATTTGACTTGCTTTTTTTTTTGAGAGAGAGAGAGAGAAATGGCAAACCATCAAGCTCATCTGTAAAACATTATGCATTTTTTTCTACAAAATTAAAATGTAGGATAACCGTAGGTCACCTGAAATTCAGAGTGCCAATTAGCGTCTGGTTTATTTATTTCACACAACTCTTGCAAATAATGTGGGTGTCTGACAAATGTTCACTGCAGAAGCTCTCTGATTAAATTAACCAATTCCATTGTCAGATTACCCAGTATAAAGCACAGAGAGAGGCAGCCAGACCCTTTAAGGTTTCTTTTAATCATTCAGCAGTCTTCATCAGAAAAGTCCATACAAGGATGCACTTTTATAAGCATTAGTGTGAAATGAGACAGACCTGCTCTAAATTCCCCAAAACACAATAAACTTACACATGCCCCCATGCCACTGCGGCTCAGCAATGTTCATTACCTCAGTATCACGATGTTCTCATCATTAAAGTATACAAAGTGTGCAGGAAGAAGCCAGAGATTTCAGATCCTCAAGACAAAAGTATGCACTGAGCCCAATGTCTTAGTTATGTGTTTGCTTTGATAACTATTTTGTTGATGTAACTAGAGAGTTTAAAAAAGCAGTGTTTGCCTGTAATAGCTGCATACCTTTCTCTAAATGTTACTTTTCTCCTCAGCTTTCTACACCGGGAAGTATGGCTACAAGGTGTGCATGAGGCTGTATTTGAATGGAGACGGTGCGGGGAAGGGATCCCACATCTCCCTGTTCTTCGTGGTGATGAAGGGGGAGTACGATGCCCTGCTTTCTTGGCCCTTTAAGCACAAGGTAAGAATTTTCTCCTCAGCTAAGAGGACTGAACAGCATTAAACCAAAATACATGTCTGAACACTAATGAGGCTCTGTTGCTGATCTTAACTTCTTGGCCAAAGACACTGTGTATGTTGGGAATTATTAAACGTTTTGTGGGTCTGCAATGTAGAAGACGGGGAAATTTCAGTGCTAGTTTCGGGGGGGGGGGGGGGGGGGTTTCCAATAAAAACTGACTCATTTAAGCTTTGAGAAAACACACCTCCACCGTAGTACAGACCCTGGACCATTCATCCCATTGTGTAAACCTCATTCAATGTTTTTACAAAGCAAGCAAGAAAAAGTTAGAGTTTCTATCCCAAACGAGTTCAGTTGAGAACATAGTTGTTCCCTGAGTATCAAATTAGATAAGGCCAAGAGAAATATTCTTGAGCAGCCAGATCCCAGTCACAGTATGATAACTTACAGCTGTAATGTTATAAACGCATTGCTAGAACACAGCTTTCATCGAATTCCCTTCAGAAAAAGGCCATGCATATTGTATGAGTTAACATCGGCCGTTTATTGTTTTCAAAAGGAGCCTAATATGGAGGCTGTTCCTCAGACCAGCTTGACGCGCTGTCTGATCCGCATAATTCCCAATGAACAACTGACAAATCTGTGTTCAAAGGAAATCTGATTGGCTGCGAAATGCCTCTGATGTCAAAACCAATAACGGCCGATGGCACCTTTACTGCGTATCTGTCCTCCTCCATCTTGAAAATGAGGAAGATTCTGCTCCCAGGTGGCTAAACTGGTTAAACCCCCCGTTTGGCGGCCAGGTTGAGCCCTAGAGTCAAGAACACCTGTGACTAGGATTCCCCAACGAGGAAGCTTCACCTAGATGGCCGAGTGCTGCCAGGGGTTTGGTGGGCTTGAGTTGGATGGGGGTTTCCTCTGTTTGTCACAAAACAGCGCCTCCTGGGTGCCGGTGACCGGTGCAGTGCTATCAGTCAGAGCTGCGTCAGTCCTCCCTATGAGGCTATAGCTCTGCTGTTTGCGCTGTGGACTCGCAGTGTGAAAAATAAACCCAGCAGTTCAGTTTTTGGAGGAAAAGGGGCAGCTGTGGCACGGGAGCCACAGAAGTGAGCTGAGGTGATTTGCAGTTGACACTAAATTGGGAGTGCGTTAAAGAAAAGAAGGTAAAATGTTTCGAGGATTTATTTTCCTTGTTTGTTTTTTTAGGTTACCTTTTTCCTGCTGGATCAGAACCAGAGAGAGCACGTGATCGATGCATTCCGCCCGGACCTGTCCTCATCTTCCTTCCAGAGGCCGACCAAAGAAATGAACGTGGCCAGTGGCTGCCCCCTGTTCTTTCCTCTCAACAAGCTCAAGTCCCCTAAACATGCGTACAGCAAGGACGACACCCTGTTCATTAAGTGCGTTGTGGACACAGCTTCATAAGCATCCCAAAGATTTGTAGCATTTAGCTTTGGGATTCCAGATTGAGCCAAGTGCTCCACAGTCAAGTAATGTACAGAAGCTGCAGTCACTATTACCACAGTGTTTGTTTTGTTGAGTCAGCAATTTAAACAAAAAGTCCTAATATTTTTATGTGTTCTGTATTGAGTTTTTATTTTCTCCACCATTTATCTTCGTCCAGTGTTTTGACTCTGCCATGTATATTTTTCTGTGTAAGCCACTGGGCATGTGTATTTGTTTTGTAAGATGTCAGCAGAAAAAGCACATTTCATATTCTGTAGTTCCTAGTATAAATTACAGTTTGATAGGATGGAGCTTTCTGGCCACAGTGTTTAATTATTCTAAAGTATTGTCTGCTGGCATGCTGTGATTTTTTGAAATGTTATTTAAGTTAAAACAATGTTTTCTATTTTTGTAAAAGTTTTTAAATACATATATTTTTTTACATTTATTCTTGGGGACAATAAAGCTTGAAAGAGAGAGCTTACTGTTGGCAAAATCAGTGTGGAAGAGATCTGTGTGTTGAAGCCATTTGTGACCATTCACCTCGATCGGGGCCGTCAAACTCCGTCCACAGAGGGTCTCGGTGTCTCCTGTTTTTTTTTTCCAGTAGATCCTAGTAATTTAATTGGTCTGGGTAGTCAAGTAACTGTGCTGCAGGTAATGTAGTTGGAATCAACAGGTTATATTTAGTGTTCAACTGTAAAAGGCACCCCTCTGGGACTGAGCTTGGGATCCCTGAGTTAAACCTGTCTACATCTGTTGACCTCACACCTGAGTTGGATGTGCTGAGAAGTTGACTGCACAGCTGTGTTGGAAGTTCCCCTCCAAGCACCGGCAGCTACAGGACCGGCCTGCCAGACTGTAATGTGTTTGCAGCTGCGATGAAATGGGTGTGACCGTGTGTAAAACCCCTCTTACAACAGGCTGTCGGGGCTGTTTATCATGACGACTCAAGACTGAAGCGTTAAGGAGTCTGTGAAAGGGCTCCCACTTGGGCCTATAATTAGAATATTTAATATAATTGAAATAAATTAACACTCATTAAACCCTTGCTAAGCCAATAGTGTTGCTTAATTATTCCAGGGCAGCATAACAATATCATAGTTGAATATATGGCTTCTAGTCATTACAGTAAAGGTGCCCGATCATGGTTTAGACCAGGGTAGTATGAATTATAATCAAGCAGTGTGTTTTGTTTGTTTGTGTGTTTGTATGCGATTGTATATACCTTTTCTTATTATTCGAAATATATTGTTTTTAACTATTTTCACATTTGGATAAATTATCTCCCTCCGTCTATGTTTTTTCACATAGGAAATCCCACAACCAGCCCTTAAGCCCTATGTTGTCAGTCTTTGTTCGTTTGATGGGTTTTTCCTCAACTATTTCTGTGTGGCACTAAGAGGCCAGGTTATCACATTTGTACAGAAGAGAATGAAAAATAGTTTTCAAAGCAGACGCTCTAATGAGATATCTTTTTTTTTTTCTAAATCAGCCAGAGGAATATAAAATGAAATCCTGTAGTTTTGCTGTTATTTTCTAAAACTTGATAACCAGTTATTGCTGACATTCCAGTGGTATTACTATTAGCTATTTGGCATTTTCAGTTCGAGTTCTACTGCCATGAAGTTGGAGGCGGACAGCATTTTTCCTCCTCTCCTTGCTTTGCATTTACTCAAAGAAATAGCAGTTTACTAAGATTACTAATAGCTGTAGTTCTGTTTCAGAGCAAAAGCTTTCACAAATATGGCCTGCAAAGCAAACAGGCAAACAAGTAGAGAGATCTATTCAGCCTTTTATGTTTCTTGTTTGCACAAATAAAGACCCAGCTTCAGATGAAATTGGATGGATATTCGATGAGTTTCAGAACAACAAATCTGTTTTGTAAAAAGCAGATTCCACAAGCAGGAAACCCATGGCAAACAATTTACTAATGCAAACAGAAATCTGATGGCTTCACATAAAGAGTCTGAAACCACTCAATCAATCCTTTTTTTTAACTTGCTAACTTTAATAATCATTTTTATGAGGTAATTTTTTTATTCAAATACTCACATGTTGTCCAGAAGCCTCATGATGTTTTTCCAGTCAACTAAATTGGTTTATTTAAGGCTGTGTGAGAAGTTCTTCTAACATTAGTAGTCCAATGGCTAGTGACCTAAACTGCACTAACATTGTATTGTAGGTGGGAAAGGCAAGTTTTTTATTTTTCTACTTTAAATTGTAAGTAGATGGATTTTGAACTGGTTGATGTATAAGAAACGGAGGATGTCGATTAGAGGAGTTGCCTCTAACTGGAGTGAGGTTGTTAGTGGAGTTCCACAGGGATCAGTATTAGGGCCTTTGCTTTTCTAATCTATATTAATGATCTGGACTCTGGGATAGTTAGCAAACTTTTGCAGATGATACTAAAATAGGTGGCTCAGCAGATACAATCTCAGCAGCACAGGTTTTTCAAATGGACTTAGATAATATTCAGGTGTGGGCCTGGCAGATGAAATTCAATATGGACAAGTGCAAGGTAATACATGCAGGTAACAAAAATGTCCACTATAATGAAACTATTGGAGGAATAGAACTAGATGAAGTATCGCATGAGAAAGACCTAGGAGTCTATGTGGACTCCACACGTTCTCCATCCAAACAATGTGGGGAAGCAATAAAAAAGGCAAACACAATGTTAGGGTATATTGTCAAAAGTGTAGAATTGAGAACAAGGGCAGTGATGTTCAGACTGTACAATGCACTAGTTAGAGCTCATCTGGATACTGTGGACAGTTCTGGGCTCCACACTTCAAGAAAGATATCGCTGCTCTAGAGGCAGTTCAGAGGAGAGCAACCAGACGTATTCCAGGTCTGAAGGGAATGTCCTACTGAGAGACTGAGGAACTGAACCTTTTCACCCTGGAACAGAGGAGACTACGTGGGGACTTGATCCAAGTCTTCAACATCATGAAAGGCATCGACCACATCAAACCAGAGGAGATTTTCCAGATCAGCAGGGACACACGCACCCGGGGACACAAATGGAAATTGGGCTTCAAGGCATTCAAGACAGAAAACAGGAGACACTTCTTCACACAGAGAGGCGTCACAATCTGAACAAACTCCCCAGCGATGTGGCTGAAGAGACAATTTGGGAACATTCAAAAACAGACTGGATAGGATCCTTGGATCACTGAGTTATTAATGGACACCAAACGAGCACGATGGACACGTTTTTATGTTCTTATGTTCATAAAAGTTGCAAAATGTCTCTAATCTATTGGGTAAGTGTTGGTGGAACAGACAGTGGCAGGACCTCAGACCTCAATATGGCATCTTGCCAGTAATTTTAAGAAGGCATTCTGTGCCTTAATAATGGGAGTTACTTAAGTTATACTATGCTTCACCAAATAGTGCTTTAAACAATGCATGATTTATTATTGATTTATTATATGTGATAGAGCTTGAAAAATAGGATTCAAAAATAGAGCTAGTAAGGAACATGGACAATGCATCTGAAGGAGAAATGCAGGGGTAATATGGTGAGATTTGTTTGGTCAGATTTCAACATTTATGATGTCAGTCTGCCTTGCCCTTAGTCACATCCTGTGCTGAGGTTGTGAAGCATATTTTTATTTTTATTATTTATTTATCCAAGCCAACTGACATTTGCAAACAAAAAATTTGGTATGTGACAAATTAGATTGTCACTGTTACAAAAAAGAGTAAAACCGTTACTATAGTAAATATTATCGATGTCTATGTGGGAAAGAAGGTGTTTCCTACATTCTGGTTAACTCCAGTTATCCCTGGTTATGTGTTGATGTGTTTTGTGTTGTGCGATGGTGGTGTAAAACCCACTACTCCCCCACAATTACATGACTAGTAAAACAATGCATTTCAATAGAGATCAAAATTCATATGTATGTGTCAGATATAGACATTTCAACTTGTATTCACAAATTATCTTCAGATATCTTTGCCACTGTAGTTTTTTGGACAGAACAAATAAATTTTTTAATGCTTTGTTTGCAAGGCTTGTTTCAGTATTGACAGACACGCATATGGGATAGGAAATGTATTTTCCCTAGGATTACATGCTATAATAGTTGATGGTAATTGGATTCAAATTGAAAGAGGTTATTTTGTCCTGTCTGTAAATGTAGCAGTAGCTTCTAGTTGTTAGGATTGAATCTCTGAATCGTTCCCATTTTTAAGAATGTATTTACATAGGTATTAACATATTGCCTTCAAGACACCCTGGACTTTGCGCCAGCCAAGAGAACAAGCAAGGTTCAGAACAATCATATATAAGTTGTCTGAGAAGTCTTGGAAAGATGCAGAGAATATGAGCTTCCTGTGTGCTGGGCTTTGTTGAAGGGAAGAAAGTAGTTGATTCCATATATACAAACTCAGTCATCTGGGTTAAGAAACATTGACAAAACATTTAACTTTTATTAACTATATATTAAATATAAAGCAACACAACTGTCATCCTCCTTCACAAGAAAGGAAACAAAGAAGAGTTGAAGAACTATAGGCCAATTAGTATTTCCCTTCATAAAGGAAGTAATTACAAAGGTACTAACACTTCAAGACACCCTGGACTTCGCCCAACCAAGAGAACAAGCAGGATTCAGAAGTGGATATAACATTATGCATTACAATGGATTGAATATACACACTCAGTGAACAGGGCTCTAAAAAATCAAAACATTGAGAAAACTTAAATTGTAAATCATAAATAAAATATATGAAATATATCTACAACAATGCCACATGTTGCTGAAAAGAAATCTGCCCATTTGCCTGAAGAGAAAACTATTCGATCAGTGCAACCTACCAGTGCTCATTTATGGTCGGTCACTAAATGCAGAAAATTTACAGAAACTGTGGATGACACAAAAGCATGGAAAAAGGTTTGCATTAATAAGAAATAGAACAATAAATGAATTAATCCAAGAACAAGCACAAATATGTGACATCATTGAAAGAGTAAAAATGTTAAAATGGCAATGGGCCGGACACATTGCAAGAAGAACAGGCCAAAGATGGACATGGGAAGCTATCAAATGGATCACAAGAGATGAAAAAACACCTAGAAGACAAGCACATAAAAGATGGGAAGATTAAATAATAAACTTTGAAGGCATAACAAAGGGAAGCTGTAGATCATAGCGAGTGGAAACATCTTGGGGAGGCCTTCATCCAGCAGTGGATTGATATGAGCTGAGGATGATGACGATGATGATGATAAAGAGGATGTAATTATATACACAACGGAGACAATTTTCCTGCTTAAAGCCGCAGAAACAACATGCAATTTACAAACCTAAACATTATTTCCGTTACAAGAATAACAAATCTTTCCACAGTACATTTAGTCTCACCAGGAACAATTTACTGAAAATTATGGGCTTCCATGGAATTCACATTGGAATTGTCCTTGGTGAAGATGTTCCAAATACGAATATTTATTTATTTTACTGTGAAGCTTTACTGTAAAAATGCCCAGTTGCCTGAGTGTTGGAAGTACCTCCCGTACTAAAGTTCAGATGAGAGACACACGTGACCTACACTGAGATTATTTAATTGAAGTACTGCAATGAAAAGTACTGTATCCTTCACATACACACATTTGTTTGTAATTATTTATTCCCCTTATTAGCATAAGCCTGTAAAAGATTTCATAACAGATTCTACAGGTATGGGGAATCCACCTATGTTGCATTCAGCAAAATGCCCTCCACTCTTGGTGCAAAAATGGTGCAATATAGAACTAACAATGACCAATTTACAGTGTATTGATTTTCATAAATATTTTATTTTAATTTATGAAATATTTTCAAAGAGATGATGAGTGAAAACAAACAACAACACATATAAGATTAATTTAAGGAGGGGCAGATAATTTTCATCTCATCAAGCAACAATAAACATCTAGAAAAGGAAGACAAACAACTTAATTAAGCAGCTACACACATTAAATCTTGTCACTTTAATACAACTTATAACCCTTTTAAAATGTCTGCTAATTAGTTAATTAATAATGGCTCCTTGAAGGTTCTTTTGGAATATGAAGATTGGTCATTAAATACCCCTGCAGAATGTAACAGTTCATATTTCCATATTACCAGTTTTAAATGTGAGCTTTTTTACCTTTTCAAAGAAGAACAAAAAGTGTCAAGTGCTGGATTATTTAAAGCAAATAGCACTGTTAGTAGAAACTGGTATCTAGTCCCTTGGAATACCGGTAATATAGTTTTAAGATACCTTGTCTAACAATATTTATGTTAGAATAATATATATCATTTTAGTAATGTAGTGTTATAGCAGTATTAAATCAATAATGCATAATAGTAATAATGTAGCCTATTCTTATTCTTGCCATGAATGTCTAATTCCCAGTAATGCCATGCTGTTGATTCTTAAGCTTTTGCAGTTTTGGTAAAATCTTATACACTATGCACTATATTCCCACCGGGTGAGAATATATTCTGCTAATTAAAAATTGCATTAATCAAGTTAAATATGAAAACAATAATTGTTGAACTGCTGCAGGGATTACTATTTGGTGGGAAACCTTAATTACACCACTATCTTAGCTGGTGAAAGGGGAGGAGAAAACTGACCACCAAATTGCTTCCTATTGCCTTATCCTGCTGGGTATCCTGCTTCATGTGCATTTGTAGTGACAGCTGTATCCCAATCAGGGGTCCTACATTCAGAAAGCCCAACTTCTTCTCAAGTGCACTTAGTTATGAATGCATATAATTGAATGCCAATACAGGATACAGATTGTACATTTACAAGAATAATCATTAAAAAGAAAAAAATATATTTAAAAATTAATACACAAGTAACAATAATACATACATAAATAACTATATATGTTTATATATAATAACAAAATCAAAACAAAATACTATGCATGCAATCCAAAAATAATGATAATAATTAAAAAGCCTTTCTTAAACTTATTATTATTATTTTTTAACATGTTATCACTTTTCAATCATGATCAGGCGCATTTTTAACTATAATGAAACAACTAAAACAATAATAATAATAATAATAATAATAATAATAATAATAATAATAATAATAATAATAATTTTATTTTATTTTATTTTCAAAATCTTTCACCCATCCTAACTCAATATATTGTGTCTAAGTGAAGACTGACGTGTGATTCTGAAGACAGGTTTCAAACTAGTGCCGTTTCTGACTTCCTGGATGATGATGATGATGATGATGATGATGATGATGATGGGACTCTGTTAATTACATAAGCGAAACGTAAATGATTCGCGGGAAAAAGCAAAAAAAAAATGGCGACTTGCACAATCTGAAAGCCCAGCTAGAGCCGCCTGGTGTCCCGCGTCCCGCCGCATCCAGCGCCTCCGCCGGGGCCGCGATCAGACGCCGCGCCGCGCACTCCGCGCACCGGAAGCCGAGCCGAGCCGAGCCGAGCCGATGTGTCCCCGCCGCGCCGGCGCACGCTGAGCTCTCCGGGCTGCACTTCTGCGGGTAAGTGAGTAAGAAAGAAGCGGCTTCTCGCGTCGTGTTGCGCCGCTTCAGCACCCGGGCGGACGGGCTGCGCGGCTCTGGGAAGTTTGTGCTCTGTTGTGTTCGTCGTAACTTTGCACGGGGTGGAAACTGCGAATCCGAATCAATCCAAGTTTTTCTTTTTTAATGTCACGTTGCAGATGCAAAAGTGCAGAAATAATGACAGCAGCTGCGCCTCCCTCGTGTGTGAAATGGCCTTTCTTGTGCGTTTATAGTTTATCTCTCTTGTCACGGTCAGGAATAATAATCATAATAACAGTAATACTACTACTGCTAATATAAGTGCGTAGTATTGCATGTTTGTATTGATATCGAGGTGGCCGATTCTCACGTCTGCTGTCTTCTGTTTTATTGTCTTTCTTTTGACAGAGGCGTTTCAATGTGTTGTGACTTGTAAGATACAGTGTTACTAAAGTAGAAGTCATTCATGAGCATCATGGCTCTGTCAGTCTGCTGTCTTGGGCTGCGGTTTGTACAGATTTTCGTGGGGGCGGCCGGGCTGCTTGGTGCACTTACTGGAGGGGAGGACGTGTGAGCCCGCTGTCCAGCGCAGGACAGCCCGGGGGGACAGGTCCGCTCCTCGGTGCGGGTTTTGCTGTTATGATTGTGACAAACTGAGTTCTGCGTTCGTGCAGCGCAGATGTCCGCAGTTCTGCGCAGACGTGCGGAATCCCAGCGATCCCATTGGTGGAGCCGCGCACATCTGCGCACATCTGCGCTGCTCGTACGCGACCCCAGCCCGAGCGGTCCAAGGGGCGGGGATCCTGCAGGCTCTGGGCAGTTGCAGGATATACTTTTTAAACAAAAACCCGGCTTTTTTCACTCCAATGGCAGAAACAGAAATCTAGTTGTCGGTCCGTTGGCACGCAGAGCTACTATTAGTACTTTCAATTTTGTCTGCAAACGCAAACGCACTTTGAGAGTTTTACAGTTGCAAACATGCGTTTCCAGCGGTGTTCAAGCGGGTAGCCCCTAGTGGTACAGCTCTGTTTCCATATGAGTAACTTATCGTTATTACCGTGTGGCTGCAACAGAAATGTGTGCAGTTTGCGGTTGGGTCTGTCTCTGCGATGATTCAACTTGGAAGTATGTCTGTGCAGGGCTGCTGCTGCTGGACTGATGCGCCGCTGCACCGCAGTGTCCCAGGCGGGCATGGGGGCCGACATCCTGCGGGTTTGTGTTCTAGCTGCACTGCATTCATGATCTGAAACCTAAACTGAAATAATTATTTGCTTTACTTGTTTTTTTTATGTTTTAAATTACAAAAAGTTGGAGAATCTGGGTGTCTTATATACTTTCATATTTAACCTGCGCTCTCCAACTATGAATGAGCTCTGATTAGGCCAATTATTAGTTCAATTAAGGAATGAGAGAACAAAAACCTGCAGGACATTTTGTCCCGGCGACCAGGATTTTGAACCACTGCTCTGGTTCCTTTAATCGTGTTCATTTAATTTGTTTAATTAACTTTGCAATTGGCTTTTCCCTTTTTTTTTTTTTTTTTTGCATGGACAATAGTGTTATTGGCTCACATGCTGTTTTCGATGTTTAAATCAGTTCTGTGCTTATTTGGGTCATAGATTATGTCTATCTATCAATGTCTCTTCTTTTATTATCCCAAGCTGTCAGTACAGTAGGCGCATAACATGAAATTCAGTCTCAGACTTTGTTCATATGAAGCTATAATCCCACCCCCTAAACTCCAGAGACACAATCAAACGAAGAAGCCATAAGGACGGCCATATGCTTTTATGACTCATGTGACATTGTATCAGGTTGGTGCGCATCCCATTTCTAATGACTCGAGTGTGGTGCTAAGCCCTGTTGTGCTGGAGCATATGATGCATCGTTCCCTCTCTTTTCCCTTCTTTTCCTGCTCACAATCTGAAATCCAGAGGCTGATGGAGGGTGGCGTGCTCGAGCCCTACAGGGATATCTACAGCACCAACAGCCATGAGCAGCTGGAGCCCAAAAGATCCCCTCTGCACGGAGGAAAAGGCTGTGCCGAGCTGGAGACCAGTCTGAGCGAGGGGCAGTACGTGTTGTGTCGCTGGTCAGACGGGCTGTATTACCTGGGGAAGATCCAGCGAGTGAGTGGCACTTAAAAACTCTGATCACCACGTATTTGAATCAAGTAATCAAGCACAGAAACTCCTTAACTTGCTATACAGGCCCTTGAACACTGTTACACATAAAACAACTTTATATGATGTTAATTGAACCCTTAATCGAACTACTTTCCTAAATCAGAGCTTTTTAATTATTTTAAACAGTAGGGGGTTTAAATCTAAGCAGATTGTTACTTCAATTAAAGTTCAATTAAGTAATTGGGAGCTTGGTTGGAAAAAAAAACAGCAAGATATGGGCTCCTCCAGTACCAGGATTGTGAACCCCTCTTCTAGAAAGTTACTTTACAAATGAGCAGTGATTGGAGCCTCCATAATTGGCGATTTGCTCGTGTTCCTGATCAGGACTCCGCAGCAGCTTCAGTTAAACATTAACTCCTGCTCAGCTGAGTGTTACCTATGTCCTGTGCCTTTGGAAACTAGAAATATATATTTTTTCCCAGTTGATTGATTTATTTAACTTCCTTTTGTATTTTGTTTTTTCACCTGCTTCTATAGCTGAGCACCTCAAAGCAAAGCTGCTTCGTAACCTTTGAGGACAATTCCAAATTCTGGGTTCTGTTTAAAGATGTGCAGCACGGTGAGTTCACAGCAGTTCGTCTTCATATCAATTCATAACACGAGGCAGATCCGAAGGGAATCTTTCATTTACTTCAATCACTGAACATCTGCTGTGCCGTAAATGCAATACACAGCTTTCTACAGTAGCCGTATCCATTACACTAGAATAGGCAAGTGAGTGTAGCTCGTACTGCTCGTACAAACGGCTTGATTTGACACCAAGAGGGATACATTCGTGGCCCACCTGTTGCCTTGCAAATGCTAGAGACACCAGAGATAAGGCCGCTATCCACAAGTTATTATCCCTGATGCAGCAAAGTAATGCACACCAATCAAAATAATGAAGGGTAAATTATAACCTTGACTCAGTATGGCAAGCCAAATTATCATTGAGATATCTCTAAATGCATTTCAAGATTTCTTCAAATATTTCAAGATATCTCAGAATCATTAAAAGATTTAGATATCTGCAAACCATTTAGAGATATCTAAATAAGGTGATTTTTAAAGATATTTTCTAAATGATTTGCAGATATTTCTAAATCATTTAGAGATTTCTGCATATGACTTCCTGTTTATGTAGAGAGATCTCGAAATAATTTTGAGAAATCTTCAAATCACTTCCTGTACCTCTAAATCAGGGGTTTTCAAACCGGTCCTGGAGTACCCCCTGCCCGCTTCTTTTTGTTCCAGCCTAGGTCTTAATTGCTTAATTGAAGGGTATATTGCTTTGTTAGGTCAATTAAGGATTCAATTAAGCAATTAAGACCTAAGTTGGAACAAAATCAAGCAGGGCAGAAGGTACTCCAGGACCAGTTTAAAAACCACTGATTTAGAGATCTGCAAATCATTTCAAGATATCTTCAAATGACTTCCTGTATTTTGGCTGAGACTATCACTTCCTGTTTCCTCATTCAGTTACATAGACATGAATTAACAAGTTAACAGGAAGTGATAATCTTGGGTTACATACAGGAAATCATTTGCAGATATCTAAATGATTTCAAGATCTGCAAATCATTTAGAGATATATCTAAATGTACTTTTAAATTAGATCTTTAAATGATTTGCCAATCTAATTGATTTGCAGATATCTTTAAATGAATTAAAGATATCTCTAAATGATAATTCGGCTAGCCATAGAAAAATAACATTGTGTTCTTGCTATATTGTTGTATACATTTCATTTTGGTTTGAATTGACCTTACAACCATTACTGGAGCTAGCCAGCATGTCTGGATATCTCAATCCTGAAACTAAAATATGTAAAAATTATATATGTAAATTAAACTTGCCATCCTTTACTAAAATAACAGCCACTGTGGGTAAGTAAAACATGCTCAAACAGGCATAAAATGTTTATATTTGTATGGAGGTAGCAGCTAGAAATCAAAACATAAGGCCAGATATAATGTTTTTATATCATTGTGGTCCAACTGAGCCACTTAACCACAGATCCTCGATTGAAAGACCACCCCTATTTCTTCACAACCATGGCAACCAATTCATACTAGTAGCCTACTATGGCTGGCCATAAATCTATTATAAGTAAAAAGTTTAAAAAAATAAAGTTCCACTGTTTGCCTGAACTATTCTTATCTGGAATCCAGCAGTATACATAAATGTATGAACCCACACCAGGCTTTTGAATATGTAATACTTAATTTTCACCGTAGGGGTTTTTTTTAATTGTCAGAGGCTACTTTCTATTACTTATGAAGAATAATAAAAAACAAACAAAAAAAAAAAAAACGATCTCATCAAGTATTGGATTTTAATTTGTGATTAGTAGGTAGGTCACGATTTTCACTTAGTCTAGGCCAAGGTGCCACTGTGGCTGTTTAACAGATTGAAAATGGACTATTGTTATTGCAGTTGATCAACCTTTTCGGTCATTTTCCGCAGCTGGAGTTCCCGGGGAAGAACCCAAATGTGCCGTTTGTTCCGGAATGGCTTTGGTGTCGGACAATGAAATTCTTATATGTGGCAAATGTGGAATAGGTAGGTCAATGCTTTCGGGGGTTGGGGAGGAGAACAAACCTGATTGAAAAGTGGCTTCTTTCAGGTCTCGCTGCTTTCTCTGCAGGGCGGGCTTTGCAATGGTCCAATGAAAACAAAAGTACCTCTACCATCGGTTCCACACCTGCACTGTAATCTTCCATCACTCATGGGCTTTTGCATGCTCCTAGACTTTCTATTCTAGTGTGACCAATGTCCCCGGCAGCTTCGGTGACCTTTTTGAAGGCGCAGTTTCGTTGGCACATCTGCTTCTCTCTCCTATTAAGTATATGATAGGCTTTGATGTTTTGCACAGCCCAGGCAAGGAAGCAATTTAATACATTTCTGAATAATCGCACGTCGAGCCATTGACGCCTGCAGCCGACACCTTGTATCCCAAAGTGTGTCGGATGATTCTTGGAACCTCCTCCGCACAGGACGGATGTGATGCATGATGCATCGGTGTTCTTTAAACACAGAGGCCACAATTACCATCAAGATTGGGACGGGTTATTAGGTGTTGGAAGTGATTTTGTGGAGAAGTCTCCACTGCATTTGAAGCCATGTTATTATTATTATTTTTTTTTTTAACAATTCTAAGGCTCCTGTTAAAAACGACTTGTAGAATAGCTGTGCCCTCTCTCTTTATTTACATATTTATTGATTTTATTATGATGATGATTTTGACTGTATTATTCCACTTCACCTCCCTTGTCTTGCCTCCTCTCACCTTGCGTCTGATTATGTTTTCTCCGTTGTCGTTTATGATTTCTTTCTATTCTGATTTGATGCTTTTTCTGATGGTGACGATTGAAGATGGGTTTATTTACAGCGCTGTGTGGAATCATCCAGGGATTATGCATATTGTTTTTCCCAGTTCCAAAATGTGATTCAGTTCGTAAAAGACGGGGGAAGCATATTTACCTATGCTGTTCTTCTGCTCCCTGTCTCCCGACCAAATTAAAAGGCAACAACTTCTTCATTAGATCAGTTTCAGTAGATACGCAGACCAAGACACCATCTTGCCACGAGTGCATTTAGTTTCGTTCTTTTCAATTCTTCCACTTAACATTTTTTAAATAAACATGTAGAACCACAGCAGTGTATAATCTTCATACGTTGCTTATTCCCGGCAGACTAGATAGTAAATAAAGAAAAATGGGCTCAGATGATTCTTTGATGGATATAATTAATTTTCATAAAGCTGCTCTCACTGAGTGACTGAATGAAGCGGCAGAGAAAGAGCTCTGCCTCCTGGGATTCAATTAGTTAGAAGCTATTAAGCAGGCAGCAGATTTCAGATGCAGTTGGATGTTGAAGTTAATCTTCCCCGCGGTCTCCTTCCCTCCACCAGGTTATCACCAGCAATGCCATCTTCCTCAGGTAGAGAGCAATTTGGAGACTTCGCCGTGGTTTTGCAGGAGATGCATTTTTGCATTGGCAGTGAGGGTGAGTGAAACACACTGGCCTCAGGCTCTAAACCAAAAATAAATAATACATCTCTGTACATCAGAATTAAAAAAAACAAAAAAAAGGATTTCTCTGGTTAAAAAAAAAAAGGAAACTCTAGCATGTCATACGAGGCTATACTTTACTCATCTTTCATTGTCTGAACTTTTGTTCCAGAAAGATGATAGCAGATTGTGTCCAATAAATAATCTTGTACCTATACATTATTTTACACTATACCCAAGACAGTTATATGCAGTGATGTGGTTGAAGCTGAAAATTTGGGAACGTTCAAAAAACAGACTGGATAGGATCCTTGGATCACTTAGTTTTTAATGGACACCAAACGAGCACGATGGGGCGAATGGCCTGCTCTTGATTTGACACTTTCTTATGTTGTTATGTAGTGAAATTAACAATTAAAAAAATCTTTGTGGGACAATTCTGTTCTGACATTTTACTCTCATCTCCCGGAGAGGATGGAAATAATGTCTGCATGTACTTTAAATACATACATAAATAAATAAATAAATCTGGTGTACAGACTGGGAATGGCTTCTCGACATGCCTTTCTGTTTACAGCCAGACATAAAAGTAAATTAATGATATCCCCCATGATTCTTTTTTGGACATTTTCTGTTAGATCTCTCTCTCCCTCTCTATCCTTTATAATGTAACTGTACTACAGGCGTCGTGGGATTCGATCTGAAAGAAGAGATGCTCAAGCTTTACTCTGTGATTAGTATTATTGTCCTGAAAGCACGGCCCTGTTGACATGGTGCTTTACATCCTGCAGAAAGGTGGGGCGCTGAAGAAAGGGCCCATCGCTAAAGCGCTGCAGGCGATGAAGCAGGTGCTGACCTACAACCCCGAGGAGCTGGAGTGGGACTCTCTGCACAGAACCAACCACCAGCAGTGTTACTGCTACTGCGGCGGGCCCGGGGAGTAAGTTCTTTCACTCTCATCGTCTGGGCTAACCCAGCTTGTCAATTGGTACATGTCGTTCGGCACAGCTGTGCCACCCCTCGCCCCGAGGTGATCTTGTCTGTTTGCAGGTACGCACGTCTGAAAGCTCACATTTCACTGTCAAGTGTGGAGCAGTCCTTGACCTTTTGAATGAACGCCCGGTCTTGCTTGTTTTTGTTCCAACTGAGATCTTAATTGCTTAATTGAATCCTTAATTGAACTAACAATGGAATATAAGGCTCAATTATGTAATTTTTCAGAGCTAGGTTGGAACAAAAACCAGCAGGACAGGGGGTCCTCCAGGACTGGTTGGGAATCCCTGGTCTAGACGAAATTACTCTGACCACCCCTCTCTGAGCTCCAGATGTGTACACAATAGTCAGTCTTCATTAGTGCGTTGTATAGTTTTATCATTCCTTCCCTCATATTAAATAATACACTTTTTCACTTGCATCCAAGCATTCCGTTAAATACTGTGGAACGGCTTCCCTGCATTGTCTACATGAAGACGATAATCAAACGACATAAACTCAGTCTTCTTAGTCAGTTGCTTCTTCGTGTTGTGTGCCTCTCATTGAATATTTATGATGTCTATTCCTCCTACTTGCATGTAGTACTAGAGCAGTTATCAGACTAGGATTAATTTGCTCTGGTATAATCATGGGAAACAACGGTAAATTAGTTTGCTAAGGGTTTTATTTATAGTCCAGTTCCGTTGAGTGTTGTAAATCTGAAAAACGCATGTAACAGACATTTCAAGCTTAAATTGAGATGGCAGACTAAACGTGGCCATTCCACACATCTCTCTGGTTTGTTTTTTAGTAGCTAGTCCAGCCATTTCTTGAAGGAACTTGGCTTCAGCTACATAGCTGGGCAGGCAGCGTGTCCCTGACCCCCACAACTCTTTGTGTAAAGCCATGCCTCCTGTTTCCAGACCTGAGTGCACAGATGTGAACATATTCAAGCACTGCTTTGAATCGGCTGCGCGTTTAAGCAAATTACATTTCTAACAAAGTGAAAAGGTCAGATTTAACGGCGTATGGTGTTACTTCTAGCTGCAGGCATGAGAAAGTTAAGCTAATTTAACCTTTTTCAACCAGACAACAGCCTTAAAATCTACCTCACTATAGTGGTGAAATGCCAGTTTCATTGGTTAATAGCCTTTTTTATTGACTGTTCAGATGAATGAAGTAGATGACATTTAAGATCTAAAAATCATCAAATAGTATAGGTTTATATGCATTCCCAAATTTTCCTATACCCACAGAATTATCAGCAGGTCAGAATAATTCCAACAAAATGTATTCCCATACCTGCGTGTGGAGCGCAATGTGCATCAGCAACAAACAAGAGCAAATACTCTGCAATATGTGCTTTAAAACCTGACATCTTTTTCAATCTCCCAGGATTAAAAGAGCAGCGCTGTTTCATTGTAAGCATCCCTTAATGCATTTTGCAAACGTGAAGATGTTCGTTCATTGTTAAGCTCTATCAGAGGAGACAAACAAGGCAGTTAAGTCACTAAATATTTCGGCAATCTAAATTCTCGAGAGGACGTTGTGTTATGGTTGTTAAAGGACCGTAGTTTTCACTATGCTGCAGTTCTTACCCTGGTTCACTCATGAATATCAGATTTTGTCTATGGGTTCATATTTATGTATTATTATTTTGTTTTTTAAAGATTGGCTCCCCTACAGACAGCGCCATCTAGAGAGAAACGAGAGGATTTCCGCTCAGCACTTTTCATTCCTGTATATGAAGCATCATTGTTACACACCAGTAACATGTTTTACACTGCGCTATGTCACGCATATTTAGATTCTCATCAGCCTTAAAGACGAGAGATGTTCGAAGTCTCTATCGATTGTCAGGTCATTCTTCCTGGTGTAGGATCTCTGCTGACAGACTGGCTTCAAGTTTGCATATTTCGAGTGGAGACTCAGAGCCTAACTTTCGTGCTCAGGCAGGTCAGCAGAGGACAGCGCTGTTTGTTTCGACATCTGAGCATTAATAAAACATGCCCCTTCGCGCTGTCTCTCGTCGGTTCCAGGCTATTTCGCATAACAACTGTATAAACGTAGCCCTGAGCAAGCCGGCCATGTTTCACATCATTGTGGAGCCCCTTAATCCTGGAGTAGAGGCGAGAGCCCAGCCATGGAAATTGATGAATAATATGTATTTTTTTTTAAATGGTTCTCCTGCGTGGTACAGTCAGTAAAAAGCAGCAGTGGGTTGGTCAAATGTGTGCTATAGCCCAGAGCCAGCTGGTCTCCAATAACAGCCATGCTATCGCCGGTGTCCCAGGGGTTCGCAGGAGGTGGCGTACAATGGTCATGGCCAGGTGCTTCCCAGAAGTAAGTTGGACGATCCCCAGGTCTCTGCACACGGTCTGCTCCCTGTGACTCGTCAGGCACCTGCAGGTTCAGCTCGTTAACAGTCGGTCTGAGAGTTGCCCCATGGGTGTTCTTGGCTGGTGGGACGGAATAAATAATGGTGGACTTTGATAAGGTGCATGTCATCGGGTGCATTGAAAACCCTCCCAAAGAGGCTCCGGAGATGTGTAGTCGAGGCCTGGCTAAATTCCATTTACAAACGAGACCGGAAAAATTAGGGAAATTAATTGTAGATGTCAAAATGTATTTAGAGAAAAGTAGGCAAAGTAAACTGTAATTTGGACTCTCTTACGGGTTAACAAGGCCAACCTAAAACTTCTACCTCTTGAGAGGTCCACCTTTTCCACGTTCTGACCTGGAAAAAAGGATGTCACTCCCCTAGTCCCTGGATACGCTACTTAATAGCCATATAAACAAAAATAAATGATTGCTCGAGCTGTAGACTGATCCGCTCTGTACTACGCCTCTTTCCAATCCAGCACCAGTGAGTCTTGTTAGTACAACCAGCCCCACATGCTTCAGATTTCTTTATACCAGAGCTGGTGACGAGAGGCAAAGCGGTAACGCAAAGCGATTTGTTTTTCTCCTTCCCAGATGGTACCTCAAGATGCTGCAGTGCTTTAGGTGTCAGCAGTGGTTTCACGAAGCCTGTGTTCAGTGTCTACACGAGTCCATGATGTTTGGAGACAGGTACGGTAACCTCACCAACAACTAGCAACAGAGTGGAAAAAGCCCATGTAGCAGTTCAAGCGATTTACAGAAACACCAACACCCTATTTTAAGTCAACTAAGAGAACACTAAATGTCACTAAAAGTGATTTATGATGATTTTTGCTCAAGGTGATTTTTAACCTGTTAATTTGTCCAGCAGTTGCTTAATGCTTCGCAGTGGAAACTGCACGCTGCATTAAGCTTGTGTAGGGCTAGTCACGTGACTCTTTTGATCTTTGTTTCCTCATGTATGAGCAGGCTTAGTCTGTCACTCAAACCATCCAAGGAAGAAAGCTTTTTCTTCATGTGAATACTACTTATCTTTAAACTATCTGACTTGCAAATCGCTCCTTTACCTGTAAAGATGCTATGTAGCGAAAACATTGAGATGCACTGGGTGTAAATTTTCCCCTTTCCTAATTGCTTTTTGCCCTAATTGTATGTGTGTGCAAGTAAAGAAAGTCTTCCGTTTTAAGACAATATTTTAATCAACGGCAATGGAAAAAGAAGTACGTCAAAATGACAGGACTGTCATTTTCCCCCGGTTTTGTTTTTAACTGGCACAGAGCGCAGGTTAAAGATGTTTCCACTGATTGCCCAGAGTGTTTGGAGGCAGATCTTGTCTTCTTAATGAGAGTAAACACAGCTGTGTTCATAATCTAAATTGGTGGCTCTGAAGCATCAAACAAAATAAATAGAATGAGGCATGAATTGTTGGTAAAGCATAAAATTTTAGCTAATTGCCTTGAACGTGCCCATAGACAGTGACGGAACAAACCTAGCGTTTTTTGTTTCTGAAAGTTGTGGAGAAAGTGGCAGAGCTCACACAGATTTTCTAAGCTTTTGTACAGAGTCTCCAAAATAGAATCATGTTTTTCTCTTATTATATAAGTTGAAGCACTTGTTCAAAAATGTACCATTTGTTTTATGTGTTTACAAATTAATCCAAACTGTTTTTTTCTTTCTCTGTTGCAGATTTTATTTGTTTATCTGTGCGGTGTGCAATAAAGGAGTGGAATACATCAAACGCTTAGCCCTGAGATGGTAAGTAACATTCAAGTTATTTCGCACAAAGACCTGTCTGTGACCTAAGCCCTAAAATAAGCCCTGGCCGCTCGTGTTTCTGAGACGCATCTAGTTCTAATACTGGAATAATGCGCAAATACTTGGATTTTATTTTTGGTATGCATTTCCTCTGTCCTTTTGGTTTCGTTAAACACTTGACTGTGCTGCCGGAGAAGCGTAAAGTAAACCCACAAGAGGGGAGGTTCTCTTTTCTCTTTCATGGCTGGGTGGCTCACAAATCAGATTTTCGACACCCAGTTTCCTCCTCAGATGTTCCCCCTCTGTAGTAAGAGATTTGGCTTAATACAGGGGCTGACAGTGGCAGACACCATATGTCTTATTGTGCATAAAAGCCCGGGAATGCATCCCATCAACCGCTGAGTGTGGCTTCTCTCGTATGAAGCTCCAGTTGACTGGAACCACTTTCCACACTCTGTCAAACACCCGGCTCACTTCGCCGTTTGGTTTCTTATATGACTTGAGATGTATTTTACAACAGAGATCCCGTTTGTAATTCAGTCTTGGGTTGACTTTATGATTTGATGTGTTAGGTAAAGGGTCCGCTATACAGCCTTTAATTAAAAACAAGTTATTTTAATACTGACCACTCTATTTACTTATTAGTATGAAGATTGTGTGTGATTTTATTGCTTAGTTGCGATGTGCAGTTCAGCTGTAAATGTTGAATGTTTTTAAAGTATCCAACATAAGTGTTGCAGTCCTGCTCAGTTGCTGCCAGTGGCCTCTGTGAGGAGTCGGTTTGACATTTCTTTCAGAAGACATCTCATCCAATTGTAACCCTGACCTGGTGTGTACTGACAGAGATGGTTGTTCTGGGGCGAAGGGTGTTCGCTGTGTAAAAGAGTGACATCATACAGACAAATCGAAGCCCATTGGGCAGTTTAATTCCCAATCGTTAAGTTAAGGTTCAGGATGTGATACAGCAAACAAGCACCACCTAATGCCAATACTAATCTTATTAATATGAGGTTGATTGTTTAATGAAATTCTGCTTATTAGACCTTTAACACAAAACACTCAAACACTGAAACCGTCAAAGCCTGTAGGATTGTCTGGTGAGTTACCATGGCTACAAAGGAGATAGAAACAGCGTGACGGCGTATCCTTCGCTCGTGAGACTGTTCTGTGAGCACGATTGCAAGAAAAGATGTGCAAGATGTTCCACTGAACAGAGTACACACTGAGGTCAGCAGAAACTGGCAGCTGTGAAAGTAAACTTGTCTGGGGCAGAAAGCAAATAACCACAAAAAGACATGACTCCAGTCCAGGGCTGATACTTTCCTGACCAATGTTCCACATTAGGAGGAGAGTTGGATACTTGAACATCTTTTGTTGACTTGAGGAATTGGTCAGAAAACTCCTAGGATTGGCACTAAACTAAACCTAGGAGAGCCTCGTGTTTGAATTGCACCTCTCCCAGAGGAAACTGTTAGAAACAAAATGGGGAGATGTTGTGTAGTGTAGGTCTCCCAAGTGGTACACCATGAGAACGTGAGAGAGTTTACAAACGAGAAGAAGCTGTTTCCCTGGCCCTTGCATCATGGTTGTTCTTGAAGAGGTCCTCTGGTGAACTTGAGCAATGCCTTTTATTATTTTGAATAGTAGCATCTAGCCCCGATGTTATTTTTTCTGTTCCAGTATTAAAATATTTAATTCCCCTGGTTGCTCTCCGTTTTTAGTGTCTCTAGGGCAGCCTCTGGAACTAGGCAAACAAATCAGGCTGAGGTCTGCGTAGTCTTCAGCTAGTGCAGGATGTGCCCATAGGTTGGATCCAGCTGGTTCCTGTTCCCAGCTATGCTATTGCCGTCTTTAAATGCACAACTGGTAAAGCATCAATGAGAGCAGAAGTCAGGTGGGGACTGTTGGTCTCCTCTGTCGTATGCCAGTGACTCCCTGTGGCTTCCGAGGTGCCTGTCCCATCAAAGTTCAGTCCCTGATTGGTGTAAAAGGCGATGGCTGGAAGCTACAGTAAATGCAGAAAAGTAGAGACCTGGGACATCCTTCTGCATTAAGAGAGATGGTGGGGAAGGTCACCGGTGTGGGACCACTTAGATTATATACTGTAAGGAATGTAAACACAGTGCACGACTATATCTACGTTGGAAGAAAAACAGGCAACTGACCTTTATCCCACTGAAATGTTGTGGTGAACTGTTTTAATGAGAAACGTTTGCAGGAGAAATGCCAGCATCGTGTAACCCCCATTGCATTCCCTCTCGAGAAAGTTCAAACATTTTTCTGTCAGATCAGTATTTGTGTCCCTTTTTTGAAGCTTTATTTTTGTCAGGCGGGCAGGTGACCCCTGTCTGTCTAACGCCGGTGTCAGGTGGATAAGTAATGGAGAAAATGTTTAAAACAAAAAGTAGTGCATTCAGTTTTTCCTACAAGAGAATAATCAAAAGCATGCTGTTTTATGTGCTTTTTTTTTTTTTTTTTAAACAGTACATGCATAAAACAAAGCTTCATCCCGCTGGAATTGCATCTATAACTATGCAGTGCCTGTAATGGAAACTTTCGTTTATATCAGTGCTAAGCGAAGTCTGGAAAATGTTTCAGAACAAATTTGGGGACGGCCTCTGGAATGTAGCGGGGGTGGTGGAGCACCTTTTCCAGTGAAAGTGGCACTTCAGTTGAAATTAGACCTTCAAATATGACATTTTGCAGTAAATGGCAAAGACGTATGTGAAATGAACTAATTGTTTTTATGAGAAATAGGATTAAAGCCAGTGGTTATTAAAAGCCAAAAGAAGGCCGAAGTCTCAGGGCGCTGAACATAATTGAGTAATTATGTTTTTGTCCTCAGGGTTGATGTGGTCCACCTTGCTCTTTACAATCTGGGGGTGCAGAGTAAAAAGAAATACTTTGAACTGGAGGAGATCCTCAACTTTGTTAGTAACAACTGGGACCATTTCCAACTTGGAAAGGTGAGCTGTTTTTTGTTGTTTGTTCTTCCTTTCCTTTTTCTGAGCCAAATGAGAAAATGTAATTCATAACTACAATATCCTATTTTGATTGAAAGCACAACGAACCTAAAAACATCTACACAGGAAACTAGTAAGGTTAGACTTTTCCTTCCCCGCTAAACGGGCATATTTCACGCATCATGCTTTTTCTTTAATGGTTTGAAAACGTTTTGGTATTTGCATTGCATTACAAGAGGCTGCAAAACAACTCGTCGGCGGGGAGGGAGGCTAGGGGTTCTTAGGCTGAATCGCATTGACAGCCTTTCCCCTTTTACAAAGTAATGATGCCAGATTTGCAGTGCAGCAGAAGTTCAGAAATGTGGCCTTTGGCTTTTTAATCTCTGCCTAATGAGGGAATTTGCCAGGAGGAATTAAAACAATCAGCCACTTGTCTCGCCAATGTTCTCGGAGGGACGATACGTCTCCCAACTCTGCAGGAGCAGCGAGGAAGAAAAATGTCTCGCTCCTCTTTAGCTGGGATCGTCTATAAATACCTCGCAGAAAAGGGATATTTTTCTCAATCCTGCACACTAATCCAACTTTTTTTTCCCTTTCACTACAGCTAGCCAACACCCCACTGACAGAACGAAGCCAGTACGTTTTAGACGCTCTCAATAACTATAAAAGCAAGTAAGACGAATTCCCTCTTCTATATTTTATTAAATCCATTGTATCTGTGATGTAGGTTGGGAACGGGGAGAGTCTTTTGTACCTTTGTTCTCTGAAAGGCTATTTCCTCTAATGGAATACTGAAAACGGCACCGCTGCTGAAATAAGCAGAACTTATACTTTTGAAAGAGTGAGAAATGCATGCTCAGCAGTGCATTTGTACTTTACAATAATGAAAATAAGGATATGTTGATTTTCTTTCCCTTTTTTCTTTTTCCTTTCCATGCTCATTTTTAAAATGTATTCCCCCTGATGTTATTTTTGAAGATTAAGTTATGAATTCTTTATTTGAATGATCGTTCCAATTTCTGACTCTAGTGTTGCATCGATATCTCTTATTAAGCCAGTCAGGCAGGGTTTTCTGGGCGGGGTGGGATGTGACCTTGACTGAGGTGGTTTGGTGCTTAAAACCTAAGGGCAGCTGCAAAAGAGTTTGTATTGATCAACTTAAGGAAAGTGACGCAGCTGAGGAAAAGAGACTGCTAGAACCAGGATAGTGTGGTCGGGTGAAAAACGCCTCTCGTCCCTTGCCTGGTGAATCATTTTCCCTGGTTTCTTTCATCCGTTATGATTCATCAATACAAAAGCTCTCGACCTTATGTTTTTGTTTTAAATGACACACACCGTCAGAATGGTCGAATAATATTCCTGTGTGTGAATCATGACTCCAGTCTTCCTCAGTGCACTTCCTTTAAAATTGCATCAATAGCATTTGGAAAAGCAGACAGCTGGTGTTTCAGGGATTAGATACAGTGTTTAGGAACTCCTTGAAGCTAATATATCAATGTTGGAATAAATTCTGTTAATTTGTTTTCTCCCATTATTCCGTTATTATATGAGCCAATGTACATGAGTGCAAAAGATACTTAAAATAGAGTATAAGAGAATATGAAGCAGTGAATGGTGCCTGATTTTTTGTAATAGTAATCCTCCTTTTTAGTAGTATGAATGCATGCTTTTTCAGGAGGGATGACCTGGTGATGTTCTTTGTTTTTCAGCATTATCGTTGTTTTTCTGCATTATCGTTGTTTTGCCTCTTTGCCCAGGTTTCTTTGTGGAAAGGAAATAAAAAAGAGGAAATGCATCTTCCGGCTGAGAACACGAGTCCCTCCCAACCCCCCGTCCAAACTGTTCCCGGAGAGAGCGCCAAACCCCGAGGGGCGGGAGGGGCGGAAGAGGGGGCGAGGCAGGAACAGGTGAGACCGGCCCGCTGTGGTGAGGCTGGAGTTCAGTATTTAGATCAATGATGCGTTCATCAGCCCCAAGTTCAATTAGTTACTGCAGAAGCATCTTATTTTATTTGCTTTCTGCCCAGCATTCAGACTGGATCACAAATTGTTAAAAAAAAAAAAAAAAAATCTCTTGGTCAAGAATGCACTTTGAGAAACTGCAACAAAACTCACCTGATAATGGAAAAGCTAAAAAAATATTTTTCTTGCTCTGAAGCACCAAGCCTGCAATCTTGTTCTATATTGTCAATTGTGCTTTTAAGCTGTTATTGTGTTCGTAATGGAATTGGTATTAATTTTCAGAGTAGGTTTGCCTTCAGGTAAAAACCTTTGCTCGCACATCTAATCAAGGGAAATGATTTTCTCTCCTGTCTTAACATCTCAATTTTGTTGTTGTTGTGGTCATTGTTTTTTGTTTAACTTAATAGCTGATCACTTCAGTTGATCCTCATTTTGATAGCATACTTTCTGCCCACTGGCGTTAATCACGATCACAGTGGCATCTAATCGATCCAAAAACAATACACGGCGAAAGAGCCTTGCTTTCCAATGTACGTGAATCTGAACTTTGCTGCTAAGCTATAGGTATAGCAGTAAAATAAAATTAAAGCCCAAGCTAATTTCTCAGAAACTGTTAGGCAACAAAATAAAACTTGCCGGAGCTCTATTCGTTCCTCCTAAATGGATGAAATTCGCATCCCTCTGTGCCAAAGGAACCAACTGTCTTTCATCAGAAAAACACTGTTGAATTTTAACGGTTCGGTTCTTTACAAGCATTGCATAGGTTTAAATGGATCCGAAACTATATTTACAGGCATGGACACCCACGGGCTCACGACAACCTTCAGTACGAGCTCCAAGGAGGGGTCCAGGCAATTGCAGAGAATAAACGTATAGAGAGAACATTGACCGGCTGGGCAAGGGATTGCACTTGATGTTACCCAAGATAGATTTAAGTCCTTTTAAACCGCATTTGCTTTGTGTACACTTGTATTCCGTGTTCCTGTCTTTTCCAGAAATTAGACGCAACATATTTTTATCCCAACAACACCAGAATGAGAACCAAAACATTTAGAAAATAACATGGAGTTCAAAACGCCGTCTCCACCTGGTACACCCGCGTACCTGCCTTTATTTAGGTTGGGCCTCAGTTCTTATTTTTGCTATTTTGATCTCTTAAATAAGTGTGTGTGTATATAGATAGATAGATATATGCTAGCAGTTTGACAAAGGATTGAGTAACAAGGGATACTTAAAAATAAAAATAGATGCCCAAGGTAGTTCAAGATCACTCAAGCAACATTGGGTAAAAGTCCTTCATTAATTAATTGTTTGATGGCTACTATTGCAAAAAAAATACCTTTACAAGTTATGTGTATATACTCTCTGTTCCCATTTTCCCTGACTGATTTTAAAAATGAACAAACATGCAGAATGACTGGGAGCAAACTGAACAAATACAAGTCATTTCAGTTGACTTTCCAGGTGATTAGAAGACCGGATTTCTGAAATGACAGTTTTGCCTTACGTGCAGCTGCTGTGAGCTCAATGAGCCGACAACTAACTTTGTTTTATGTGCTTGATGAAGCTCGTTGCCTCCAGAGTTTCAGCCCCAGAAGAGGGCGAAGAAGAAGAGGTCAAAGTGGCTGTTGGAGGACGCTATCCCAAATGTAAGTTCGTCTCGGAGAGTCTTTCTGTTTTGCTCTGCATCGGTCTGGCTTATCTGTGACTTCCATCTCCATGTCTGGTATCAAGTTCATGTTTTTGGGCTCAGCCAAGAAAAGCAAGCTGGATCCCGGGGTCGGTTGCATAAAGCTATATTAGACTAGTCTTAAATGTAACTCATTGTTTGATGAAAATGTTTTTCTGGGTTATATTTTAAATAACTAACACAGATTTTCAGTTACTGTGTGCTGGGATCGTCGCTATTCTAAAGAAACATCCGCCATGTTTTTTTCTTAAAGTGTCTTAAAATTCCCAGAATGCCTTGCGTGATTGACTAAGATAGACCAGTCTAAGAAAAATCTATTATATGCATCGGTTTTAACTGATAGTTTGATTATTTGATTATTATACTAAGACAGAGACTGTTTATGCAACCGGCCCCATATCATCTCAAATCCCAGCTATGTTTTTGACAAATTTAGTTAGGAGTTCACAAGTTGAGGGGCAGTGTGGGTAACAATTGTCTGGGTTATGCTCAGTGATTTTACAATGCGCTGACAAAGAGGAAAAATCTTCTGAAGTTGATTCTTTAGATTAAACTGCTATCGTGGCTGATATTTATTTGGGACTGGACTAGTCAAATACCACAGCTTCCGATCCAATTCAGGTACAGCAGTTTGCAGGAGCTTGTTAATCATTTGATTAGTTGAGAAGTAATTCAGTTACATTGTGAACACACTGGTTGTATCATAGACCTGCTCTTATATCTTGTTTTGGTCGTAGAGACGGCTCCCGGGTAATTCAATAGTTCAAACTTTACTACTCCTTTGTGTGTTATTGACATCGGTCACTTAATTTCTCTGAGTTGAATGAGTTTTCTGGCTCTGAATTATTTTGTTCTCAGTCTGTTCCAGCTGACCCCCATCAACTGAGTGACTTACTATCTCTTACCTTTAATAATACTTGTAATCACATTGCAGAATGACCTGACCTCCTCCTGGAGCACAAATCACCACATGGCCAGTATATTTGACTTCACTTTGGACGAACTGCAGAGTTTGAAAAGGTAATGCTTCTATAATGCTGTTCCACATTTTTATCTTCAACCACAGGACCCCACATCTGCAGTGTCTATGATTTTAGCTGTGGAAATGGAATATAATATTATGTGTGCTCTACAATAACTAAAGACAAGGGCATAGTACACCCACTGTTTTTCTAACCAGGCAAAAGATATTGGCTATGCCTATCCTTGGTTTCCAACAATGAACCATTTTTGGTAACACCCAACTAATCTACAAATCAGTCCAGCTTTTGGGCTTCACAACAACACAGCATCAATGTATTTGTTTGGTGTTTGTTTCGTCATTTAATAAATAAATAAATATGACCCCACCCTTAGCATTGCATATCTTCAAGTTTCTCCCTGGTTGGCTCTTCTCATCTTCCCTCCTGTCAGAGACAACTCTGGCAACACAGCAGTCTGTAAGCTCTTCATCTGTCAAAGTCTCTGATGTTGGAAACTGAAACAAGCTTAAAACCTTTTTTTAGTACCAGGAACTTACAAAAAAAGTCTGATTTAAGCCTTTCTACAATCACATCCTCTTGAGTTTAAATTGAGTCCCAAAAATGACTCCTCAGGTACGCTCTTTTTTTTCTTCCTTGGTCATGTACTCTTGTACTGTGAATTTCATTCAAGCTTTCTAAAGACTGATCAGGTCCTCTGAGCACACAGTTCACCCCTTGCTTCTTATTTCTTATTTATCATGTTGTTATTTTCCTGTTTGCCTGAATAGTTGTTTCTTTCTTCTTAAAAGGCGCACAGAAGGGGCTCGATAAATATTTTACATAGTCGAGCAGAGAAACAGAGAGATTTCCCCATGGGGGGACACACACAGATACTACAGTATTGCAGAAGGAGATGTGTTCAGATCCTTAATGAATTGTTGATTCTTTCTGTGTCATCAGCAGCGGTAGTATTGTATTGATCCACTGCTGTGTGAAGGTCTCCCCAAAATGTTCCACTTGCTTCAAAGTACAGATTCCTTTGTCCATGTCACCCCTGCAAAGTATATAAATTCTTTCATGTGACTTTATTCAACTTCACTTCAACAGCTTTTGCTAATAAATGTTCATATAACAATTAAATGACTTGCATATCAGAATGCTTTCTATCTATACTTTCTTGTATGAATAATACCCCCCTTAACTTCTCATTTGTTTACCTTCTTTCTCTTACTCTGTTCCAAAGAAACACTTCATATTATCCAAGCTAGTTAATAAACGTTAATGGACTGCACCTGGGGTATCAAGGTGAGGTTTTTTTGTAAATTGGCAAGGTGTAAATGTCTTTCCTCACAAGTCACCGCTTCATCATTCTCCAGCCGTAGGCGACTGTCTGTGGGCAGAGAAAAAACATTTGTTTTCCTGTGAACAAATCTAAGTCTCTCTGTGTTGTCTCATCTCTTCTCAAACCAGCAGGTGAAGGGCTTTAAACAATATTGTATTGGCTTAGCCTTTCCCTAACTCTGCAGACTGAATAACAAAGGAGCATATGACATTCAGAAAGCTAAACTAAGAGAACCTCTTTCTATCGGAGAGAGTAAGCTGAGAAGAAAAAAGACGTGTCTGAGAACGCAGTGGCTTTAATGCTCGTAGCGCGACAGTACGGTTTCTTGTCTCCAGAGCCGTGCAGAACAAGCAGGGTCTGAGATGCACTCAATCTCGGCTCTATGATCCATTTCCTATTATGCAAATGTCCGTTGCGCCGGTTGCATCGATGGTATATCCTTAGCCGACACTGAACATTTTTGGTAGGTGATACATCACAACCCCTTCCAAGGTCGCAGACCTTCTGTGTACGACCTTCCAGCACATTCTTAGGAAAAGTCTGGAAACACTTAAGGCATTGTCTAGCTTGGGAAATTTCCAGTAAAATGAAGTAGGCAGGATAAAAGACTAAATTCCACACTGTGCACTGGAGATCAAGGGTTTTGAAGTCTATTCAGCACAGTGTTTATACAGAGGAAGCCAAATTGAAAATCGCAGGGTTCCTCTTTGCCAGTAAAAGCTTGTGATTCATGAACACTCCGTCACATCTTGCATTGCTTTATTTCATTATTTTTAATTGCAAACATTGGAGGCTGCATATGTGCTTATGAGGCTGCTATACGTGTATGTGTGTGTGTGTGCGTGCATGTGTATATATGTGTGCGTGTGTGTCTATAAATGTATACATATTAATACAAATGTGTGTGCGTGTGTGTGTGTGTGTGTATCTATACATCTCAAAACCTTTAGGCAGTGAAATCCTTATGCCATGATCCTTACAGGTACAGAGAGCCATGAACATTAATCATGTAGCAGTGGCACTAAGGAGACAAAGTTAATCATACATAGTGGATTATTTTCATTTATGGTACTAAAATATGAAACCCTTGGCTATTTAGAGTTAGGTCTTATCCAGTATGATAGGTTATAACTTTCCTGTCTGGTGACATAAATAAAAAGAATATTCTTAGACCTACTGTGTCAAAGATTAAAAGATACACGTACATAATGTAAGTAAATATTAGAGTAATACAGAACTGGCCTCTGGGGAAGTACAGTATTGACACACATCTGTGTCAAGTCAAGGCTGTTGCTAAATGACAAGAGTGTGTATTCAGTTCAATGAGTGGCTGAAACTGGATAACCCTACCTGCAGCGATTGTGTGGAAAGGAGGTTCAAATATCAAGGGGATTAAGAAAAAGTTATGATGCACATTTTAAGATCGCGGTTGCCAGAGAAGTTGAAGCCCCAAACTGTTGTCGTGCTGCGAAATCTGTGGTGTCACCTAAAAACAACGCTAGACGAAGGGGCGGGACTTTAGAACGGGACGCGCTGTCGTTTCTTGTGATATTCATATTACCATATGGGATTGAACAAACCTTGAAGAGAAAATCGTATCACTGACACCGCCTCGTGGTTAGTAAAGAAACTTGGATTTGTTCCCATCGTCTTATCTGTTTGATGTAATTAATTGGGTACACTTTTATCAGATGCATCTTCTTTGAAAAATAGGAAAACATCTTAGATTTGAGGCCATCTTCTACGGTAATAAATAGTTTCCATCTAGAAGAATATCCTGCTTATTAAAAAAAAAAAATGTAAATGCTTTTACTATCATTGAAACAGGACGTGATGTATTTTGCACTGCTTCGTACAGGACTTAGGACACCTTGTTTCTAATTTATTTTAGATTTCTGTCATGCCTCCCTGCTAGTGGACAAAGGCTAGCAGTGGCTAGTCAGCAAATTCCATTCGACATGCCTGAGATCAATATTACTGCAGACACCGAATAACATCGCACTGTCTTTACAGCACCAGTTCAGGACGCACCTTCAGTCTGGACCTCGACTCTACAGATGCTGCAAGCACTTCTGGATCGGCTACTACCAGCATATCGTACGAGTACCGGTAGGAACCATTTTGATTAATTTTTTTGTCACTTTGTGATTAAATAATAGTTGTGACATTGCCTTAGGAGATCATTGCTGTGTGGGATTCCCAAACAAAAGAATAGGAAAGGTTCCCTTCTAGCTGTCCAAATCTCTGGTCTACCCCAGCATCAAGGTATTAGGAGCACAAGGTTTTCAAAATGTTTGGTCAAACCTTATTTCAGGGTTCGAGTGCATGTATGATACCTTTTCTGTGTCATGATAAATGTGGTCAACCATTTCCAGTGCCCATCTGTTCTCCTCTGGTTTTAATCTCAAACCATGTCTCTTTAAAAACGGGGAGTTATTGGCACCTGTCGCATGCTTTGTACACCTAGACTTGGAATATAGCGAAATGCAATAAAATGTCCCATTGCCAATTGACAGCACAGTGCGGTATCGATCTGCGTATCTGTCAATGTCCCTCAGGGTCTCTCTCCGCAGAGTTTATTAGAGCCACTGATGTCCCCGAGAGTGACAGAACATATTCCTCTCGGCTACACTTGCCAGTGGTGCCTCTCATAGCGCCTCGCAATCCCCTGAATAAATGGAAAAGCCTCAGATGTTTTTTTCCCCCCTCGGAGGGCAATTTTGGCCGGTGGCTTAGATCGGCTGGAACAAAACAGTTGTGACACCAGAGATGGAGTGTTAAAATGACAGTAATTTAAAGGTCACAAAGCAAATGTCGTGGAGAATTGGCGGGCGGATTTATTATTTTGGAGAGACACTGAACTTGGGGAACTTCCAGACTTGCCCTGTTGTTCATGTCAGCGTTCCTCCGGGGGGGTTTCTGCTGATTAAAAAGTCCACCAGAGGGACTTGAGAGAAGTCATTATCCATCTCTCTCGCCTTTCTTCTTCTTCTCTATTCTTTCATTATTCCGACTTACAACGCAGGTAATCAATAAAGCAACAGACTGAAAACTCACCAGTAATAGCTGTCAGAGGTGATTTCATCCTATATTGGCTACCTACAGACTGCGCCCAGGCCCGGGGAGTAAATTGGAATTAAATTGTTACTTTTGGGAGGTGAGGGAAGAGAGTTAAACTGCGTTGACTGTGTCGAGCTATGACAAGGACTTGAGGATTTCTCATTTTTGGTTGTCACCTGTAAGTCTACCCTTCTGTTCCTATAATTTCTTATTTCTGCTTTGGCCTGCAGTTGTCAACACCCATCTTTTAAGTTTGATTTGTGGCTCCACTTTTACCAGCGAGCTTTTATTTGATTTTATGTCTCTGACCCAATGGTGTTCTACCTTATGATTCTGTCAAAAATGTCACACAGATCCAGTAACCCACAAAGCACCCAAGTCATTCATGACCATACTAGTGGTCAATTGTGGATCTTTCCCAGCCTTTAAAACTATGATGTCCCGCCCCAGCCCACCAGAGCTCCAGTCTGAGTTCTTTAACAATTCGGCCTAAATCCCCAATTTTTTAAGTGTTTTGTGATTAAGTGTTTGTTTTTATTTAACACGTATAAGAAACCAATTCTAAATAGCTTCCCTCTTCCATCCTACCCCTACCCCCTCGCCTCAACTGAAGACTAAATCCTCAGATTTAAGATTTAATCTGTTTGAAATTTACAGTAACTTACTTGGGTGCACAGTTGCCAATACGTTACTGTAATCATAACAGTAAAACGGGTTTAAGTCTCACAGTATAATTGTCCAGTAGTCATTCCTGGACACTGGCCAGTTGTTGAATCACTTCTGACTCCTTCCCTCCTTGGCAGCACAGGCTGTCAGCTCAGTGTATCGCTCTATCTCGTTGTAGGCCATTTCCCTGGAACACTTAGTGTTGACTCAGCTTGGGGTGGCCAGCATCCGAACGTACAACTTTACCCATTAGAAAAACGAGTGTCATACCCGCTGAGTCTGTTCCACTCTGTGGCACGAGGGGAGATACCATTGTGATGTAGTGACCCGTTCGCAAGTCTGAACAATTCCCACCGTGTCCATCAAGCTATCAACAATAGTTCTGGCTGCCAAGTTTTCAAACTTGACTTGCCTCTAATCATGCTAAAATTAGTAAAATGCCAGTCAGCAAGGCCAGAAATTATTTTGGCACAATATGTTGCTGAATTTTGCACAACCAATCAGATATATATGGGAAAACAACAGGATTTCCACATAATAAAGCTGCTAAATGCTGCTTCCTTACCCGAGAATGTGTCCTAACAATCCGGAAGTGAACTGTAATTTCACAGTATTTTGCTGTAAAGAATATAGTAATATAAAGGCAAATTTACAGCAGTTTTTAAGTGTGGGATTACAGATCACTGTCATTGATTAGGTAAGAAGTCAGTTTTTTCCGCTAAGGGAGTCCAAGCTCATGAGGGATGAGGTATGTTTAGGAGTTCGATCCAGATGTCTAAATTGCAGATGTTACCTGAACACCTGCTTTATCGATTTAGAGAAAGTTTCCAAGTGTTTATAAATTGATGATTTAAGGGTTACCTATAAAACCTGCTCGATTGGGGCCCTTTTTTACAACGTCCCTGTCCTGACAGTGTACAATTCAGGTTCCCGTCTTCAGCAGTAATTTTTCAAAGTGCAGTGGATATAGGATATGATGAATTACCCTTTTCACTCCCGGGTGCAACCCAAAAAAATAATTCATTTTTACAGCTGTAGGTACTGGAAGCAGGAAGGATGTGATAAAAGGATGATGGGTGATCCAAATAGAAGAATACACTGACTGATGATTTATGTTTTTGTGCTGGATTGTGTAAGTCTGTTCAGGTCTACTTTCAAACACCGCTTGCATGGTGGCCGTTATTAAACTCGGAGAACACATTCAAGACCTGTAACCGTAAACCAGTACAGGAGTCAAAGCAAGGGCTGACCGTACTGGACCGTTAATTCTCTTTGCGGGAACGGAATATTATAACCCATCTTTGACCCTCTCTCTCCTAGTCTGTCTCTTTTTATTTTGGTTTTGAAACAGATAGTGCTGTTCACATGTTTGCGAACACTGGAGAAATTTGAAAAAGCAAAGAAACAAAAAGAAACCCAAGTGTAAACTGTGAGGCACAATGTAGTCCTCCGAGTTAGTTAGCATATTCCCCGGGGAGATACGGAAGTGAATTGCACTTCAAATAAGGCCGTTAATCTTCTCCCCACTCCTGATTTTCTTTCATGCCTCTTGATTGTGGCTCAATCTGAGATCTTTAGTGATTTTTTTTTTTTCTTTCCCAAATTAAACCACTGAACACAACAGAATTAGCATAGTTTATTAATGTATCTTCTGCTTGGCGTCTCCCTGCTGTTCGCTTCTTGATGTGTTCGGCTGAACCCTGGAGGGGATCTGCCCAGAGGATTAGCACTGCCAGTCCCTCGCAGAAGACACTCGGAGGAATAGAAAGGGAAAGTTACACAAGTTTGTTATTGAAATGGTTTTTGCCATTAGTTTCTCTCTCAACTGTAATTTATTAACCTCCCGGCGGCTCCAGAATCCAAACAACAATCGAAATGTTTGAGGAGTCGGAATTTAAGAAGCAAACCACAGCGCCATCTTGTGTGCGTACAAAAATATACAAAAAATAACCTCCCCACCCACCCGCCCAACAAAAAAACCTTCCAAACCAGAGGTAACCAAACCCATGCTTTAATTTTGTTTAAATTACCTGTGGAGCTGTTGACATTTAGTTTCAATCTCCTGCTTGTGTGTGTTTGATGTCAGGTAGGTAAAAGGTCTACTGTACATTTCTGAAGCCCAAATTCTGATTTTGTAAATTTCAACCCCTGGGGTGCTGGCATTTGTCAGCTGTAGAAAAAAAAACACATCTTTCAGAGCAAGAGTCCTGCAGTTTGAGCAGTATTGAGTTATGGCAGAGAATTATGTGTTTGTGATATGTTAGGGGGCATGGAAGCCATACCACACTGGGGTTTAAAAGTGTTCAGGCAAATATTGGAAATGAGCATGTGTACATATGTTTGTATGCAGAAGAGGAGGGGGGTACATTCTGTTACATCAAAGCAGAATGTTTTTTGGAAGAACTGTAAAATGCTCAACCATAGATAATCTACCAAGAAACTGCAGAGAACAGCCCCAATAAAACTTTTGACATGATTTCTTTGCATAAAAGAAACCCATCAAACTGTAACCTGTAAACAAGGAACTTGTATAGCAAGGGACTCTCCCACAATTATGAGTCAATATGCTCTCCCATTGCACGGTATTTCTACAGCACATAGGCAGGGAGAATTCGTCCCCAGTTAGAGTGATCCAGCACGGCTTTCCCTATAACACCATACAGAGCATGTGACACCGGCACGACCCCCTCATAGATCACAATATAGCTTGACAGAGGCTGCGGTTTTATAATAGCTCTTTAATGAATGTGAAGGAAGTCATTTTGTATGGGAATCTTTTTCTGTCTGAGAATGAACAAGGAATTAGCTCTGATCGTTCTCACATTGGGGCTGGTGTCGTGAAATCTGGATTCGCTGTGATATTCTGCACCCCCTTTTCTTCTTTGCACTTCTGTTACCAACCTATTTCTGTAACGTCGTTGTCGTCATAAACAGATGCCACAGTTGAAATTGGCAAACCTGTGGATTGTTGTTTAGTAAGAAGTGACACAGTGTGATTTTCGCTAGGAGCAAAAGATGATTTTGATTGGCACATCTATAAAACTTAATTAGTGCCACTTAATAAATTCCTTTGAGATTCATAATGAATATCTTGCATACCCTGTCTCTGCTCCATTAAAAATAGAAATAATTGGTTATATGAATCAGGCATTAGAAACCTATTTGTCCCATTTGAAGACTATGTTGAAAATATCAGAACTGTGCCGTATCTGATTAGCAGGATCCATTCAGGCCCACATTTTTATAATCAAGTCCTACCTTCATGTTATTGTGTATGGTTGTGATTAATGTATGTTTCTGTTTTGCTGTGCAACTAGCAATATCACATTTACAAAATAACAAAACAAAAAACGCAGAGGATATAGTTTTCAGTGTAGACAATATGCAGGTAATTATTATAAAATGATTAATGAAATGGGACAGGCGAAAACCAACATGCTCTTGTGGGAATAGGTGTAAAAATGTCAGCGGGTAAATAAACAGGCATATTTAAAAATAACAATAATTAACACGTCTAGTGAAAACAAGCTTGTGAAATCTGCAGGCGGCCCAAGAACAGAGGAAGGGAGTGAGTCGAGTAATAGAGGCTGTAATTCACAAGTTTGGATTACAGCGAATGTTCATTAATCACAGTTGTGCAGGTTAACTCCATTTGTGTCTTCAGCTTTGAGGAACCATTCTCCCTTGGGTTATAAAGTAATGCTTTTTTGAAGGAGAGTTCCTTCCTTAAGCTTGTCCTCAGAAGTGTTGGAAAAAAATGTTTTCTCCATCACCCCCTCCGTCGACGATCTGCTAGCACCCCCCCACCCGTCAGCAATTCAGTCACTGACCGCCATGCCTTTGCTAATTTCTGGTGGAAACCCTGTGTTTTGTAATGCTTCAATTTAATTTTGTATTCATTTGTATTGCTGCACTTTTTTTTTTTATTCAAGTAATCTGTAAATCACCCTGCCTTCAGGAGTTGTGAAGTCTCTTTTATCAAAATGAATGCTTTTCATCTCTGTTATTTTCTGTATTTTATCAGTTTATCAGCAATTCTATTTTTCAGCTCCTTTGAACTCCAATGGCACTCCTGTAACCTCCGCACATAGGATCTCTGTAAACCCTGTGAATTGCCTCTGATAATGGCGTTGGGCGCACGCATGAGTAATGGTATCCTTTCCCCTCTTTAATCAAAACGACAAGGTACAGAGGCTTGACATCCTGATGTGTTTGCAGGAAGAACGTGGGCAGTCGGAAGAGGAAGCTGCGCACCTCCAGCTACACGTTGCTGGCAGCCAAGAGGGCGGCGGCGGAGAGCTACAGCGGCCAGAGTGCCTTCGATGCAGCCGAGTCCCCCGAGCCCCTGGACAACGGCATCGACAGCCACACCTTCGAGAGCATCAGCGAGGACGACTCGTCGCTCTCCCACCTCAAGTCCTCCATCACCAGCTACTTTGGGGCAGCGGGCCGGCTGACCTGCGGAGAGAAGTACCAGGTGTTGGCTCGCCGGGTCACCCCTGAGGGCAAGGTCCAGTATTTGGTGGAGTGGGAGGGCACCACACCTTACTGACGGGGCGGGTGGAGGTAGGGGAGAGGGTCCACTTGATTGTCTAGCTGTCCTGTTTTGCAGCCATTCAAAACGGGGAATCTTCAACTCTTTGAGGGCCACAGGGTTTTTTTGTTTTGTTTGTTTTTTTCTGACCTACCTAAATGATTATTATTGGTTTTGCCTGTGCAGTAAAGCATCTGTTCTCAGCTTTTTAAGAGATCCTACAGAATACAGATGGGAGCGGAGGACTAGAGGTCAAGGGCAGATGGGAAAAGTAACAGCTGCAGGAATCGTGAAACTTTGTTGGCCGGCTTACATTACATGTGACTTTGCCGCTTCCCTAACACTTAAATACTATCTGTTGTTCGTTTATTCTAACAGTGCAGGAAAGATACACCTGCACTACAAAGATGTTTATGTGGAGCTAAGGGTAGGAGTAGTGTAGACCCAAACAAATATGGTGCCTTCTTATGAAAACCAAGAACAAGGAAAAAAAAAAATGCGAAAAAGTAATTTCACTCAAGTGCCTGTTGAACTAGTCAAATGGCCATGCCAAATCAAGATGTAAAGTTAGTCCAAAGCTTTGCTAATTGTGGAGAATGGAAACGCTGCCTTGGAAAAGACCCTACAACACGAGTCACGAAAGGCACCATGGATGCATATTTGACTTGACGGTTTGCCTTGTCCGTCTGTAAGTTTGTGTAGAGGGGGAAGGTTGGATACGTCATGCCCTGCTAAAGCCCAGCGCCATGTTCACTGTGTCCCTCCCTGCTATGTGTGTGTGTATCGCGGTGGTGCATTTGTGACAATTCGGGGAAATCCCTTGTTCTCTGATCAGAGAGCTCTAAAGCACTCTTCTCATCTTGATCACGTAAAACGCCCTCAAACGAATGCCCCCTTCCCCCAGTAGCAGCCGATATGGCCTGTCTGGATGGGTTTTAGCTCCAGGGTTTTGCTACTCAGGCATTACTCAGCTGGTGTCTTGTATGCAAATAAACCAAGCCTGCATTGGCATAACTACATTACCCCCCCCCCGCCATTTTAATGTCAATTTGAAACAAGAGGATATACAATACAGATCTGGAAATTGGATAATACTAAACATGCCCTTGGTAGGTTTCTTTTCTAATTTGCCTGCCTAATCCAAGATGTAGGCAAAAAAATTTAACATCAACAATGACAGACAAGCATAAACTATATAATGTGGATATAAAGCAATTTGTCTAAAGAGTAGACATTTTCCCTTTTTATAAATGCATACTTTTATATCTTACACTATCTGGGACTGATATCCACCTCTGCAATACAGATGACCAGAGAGGAGGTCTTTGAAGAAGAATTTCTCTTCATAAAAGTCAATTTAATCTGATGAATGCATGAAGGACAATCTACAAGTCATAATTACATTTGATTATCATCATAATCATCGTTCTAACCACTGCATGATTAAATAAATATTAATACATATTCCAATGTTAAGAGAAAATACATTTACTATTTGTATATATCTTTGAAGATATTTGGAACTGCTACTGAACAAAAGTATGTATCTTCAAAACGAGGAGTCCCAGACGCACTTCTGAAAAATGATCGCTATTGTTCTTAGGCCATAGAATTTACTCCATGTACGATAACATGCCAAAAAGAACAAATTAATAAATCTGAAGTCAATTCTCAGTATGCACAATGCAATTAATGCATCCCCTTGAGATGCTGTAATACATTTTCACACTACTGTTTGTCGAGATAGGAGATGATAAAAGTCCTTGTTTGTGTACTTTTCCGAGTCGTAAAATACCTAGTTATTATCATCCTGGTTACTGGTGCAAACTAGGCTCTCAAACCCTTTCCAGTGACTGTAGGCTCTTTGAATGTTTTAGGTGGAAGCATAGTGGAAATACAGAAAGACACAATAATGTACACCTTGCCCAGGACAAGCGCCTAGCTTACATCTATGAAAAAGCCCTAGAAGTCCCACAACACAGAGAAATGCAACAGAACTGTGTTCCTACAGCAGTTGAATGATGATGGTTTTGGACACAGTAACTTTTATAAACTGTAATGCAATTGCACTGCATTAGTATATCAAACGTTACTGTATACGACTACAGTAGAACCGTCACAGACAGTGCCATGCTTTCCATTCAGTTGAACATGTTTGATGGATCGGGCTGACAGTTAAAAGGGTTTTGAATTCCTCGTTTGTTGTTCAGTGCTTTTCATTTATTCTATAGGACGCCCGCACTAAAACATGATTGATCGATATTTCCCATTCAGTTAACAAAACAAGACGCATAACCTGTGCTTGCTAATGTCACTGCCTGCATGTGTTCTCTCTCCTCATGTACCGCTCTTTGGACACTTCTAAAGCTAGCTTACTGCCTATAGACAATTGCTTTTAAATGCACCAAAACATATTCCTTTTTTGTCCCACTTAACACTTAATTTGCCTTTAGTAAAAACTAGAGGATATCAGTCGCAGATTTGCTAAGACCTTACTACTGACCGTTAACATTTTGTCTCTGAAATAATTCATGGACAACATCTGTAGAATGACAGCTGAAGATTTTTGGTATTCGTTTAGTTAGCTAGTTTGTATTTTAATATAACCATAGGGTTGTCCTTGCAGTAGTGATGTTTTTGGACTATGTTTACACTAATGTTTGCTCATGTTTTTGCATTTCCTAAATCCAACCAATTGTAAACCGTTTTCTACCTTTTTAACACAAAAGGAATTTCGATCTTAGTCAGGGATTTTCTGCATTGCTGCCTCTGTGGCATTGGCTACCTATTGGCCTGTTGTTTTTATTAGTCAGATTGCCTTCAGGAAAAGGGACAGCTAGCAAACCACACAATGTAATAAACTAAGCAAAATGGTTCTGGAGCTTGTGTTGCTTAATGAGTCATTTTTCAGGACTGAGAGACCTGTTTTACTTTGCTAAGTTAAATTGGTAATCATACAGGGGATTAAATCTCCGTTACAATCAAAATACTTTTTATAGCCATTTTCTAGTTGTTTGTGCTGCATTTTTTAAGTGCAAATTACTCCTCCATGCTTTTGTTGTCTTGTAAAAATGTGATATTGCACCAGATAGAAGGAATTGTGACTGGAATTTGCTGGTTTTAAGAGTTTTAAGGGATATTGTGTTTTTAAGGGTAATATTGGTAGACTAAAGCTTTTAAAGTTGGGGTGGAGAATAATATTTGGCATAATTCCCTATATAGACTCTTTAAACCGATTTATCATTCCTTACTGGTTTCAGCAGGGTACCTCCCCTCCAATACTGTAGTATCGGGCCATGCTTCTGTATTTAATGATGAGTACGGAAATGCATTCCTTCTAAAAACTGTAGGCTGGAAACCAAAGTCACTTACAAATCCAGGATTTCACGTTTGACCAAAATATTTGAATATATTTCAGTCTGCTCTGATTGTTGATTGTGAGCTACGAGTTACACTAGGCAAACTTATATCTGTATCCAGACTATACGAACAGGTTTTGGAAGGAGCAGATCGTGTTACTCGACCAAAACCTATTGGCACTATTTCATTCGCACATCTGATGGAGGGCAACAAGTTGTCATGTTTCTTCGTGGAACAATAGGTTGACTATTCCTTAATCATGGCTTGTGTTTTCCTCAGTAGTGCTGGTGTACTGTTTGAACATCGCAGGCTAATTCTGTACCTCACAGGAAAACATCAAACCCCCACTGCTGTCCAAAGACACGATTGGTTGCGCTGTTTTGTATCAGTAGTTGTCTTATTTCATCATGTTCTCTGCTCTGCGAGGGCTCTGTGTCATTTTAAATTCGAGGCAGATTTCAGAGTGATTTCTTATGAGATGACTGAGCTGCTTTATTTGCCAGGAATCGCAGTGTTATTGATGCAGCTCAAGGGAAACGTCTCAAAAAATGACGGTTGGGTGGGGTGGGGGTGTGTGTGCATAAAGACCAATGTCTTTTGTGGTGAAAACATTCATGATTTTGTAGGAGCTTTGTTTCCTCGGTTATTCAGAAGACTTCTACTCTTGTTAGTGAGGAGAACTACCAACTGAGAGACTTAATTGCAGTTTTGCATTAAAGGGGCACTATTTTATTACAAGGGATTGCAAAAAATTATCTATTTGAGAACTAGTTTATTACTAATTATTATGGCCAACATATTCGTTACTGATTTTAGCTGTGAATTCAAACACCAGGGCTGTTTCGGGGGGAGCTGAGTGGAAAACACCGAATTCACACTGGAGTTTCAGACCCACGCAATTGACCAAAAGGCTGCCTCTACTTTGTAACCTTTTGCTTTGTTTTGTTTTTTGTTTTAGTAGTAAGTGCCTCATAATGCTAAGGACATACAATACTACTCTCATGTGCCACATAGTAGGACTTCTGCTGGTGTCTTCTAGTCACCCTTGAAAGCCCACCTTGTTCTGCAACATGGAAAATTAATTCTATACCCTCTTTTTTTTTTCTTCTTCGATGGTGCTTTGTATGTATTAAATAAATAGCAATGCTTTCTGTTTATTTCCATTAAGAAACGGTGCTCTTATAACTGGTGTATGTACATTATTAAAGCCAATATTATTAATATTCTTCTAACAATTTTTCAGTAGGTAAATTTGCTTTTCTACCCTGTCTATTGCTGTTGCACTATTTACAAATGCCTTTGACTATGCAAATTGTAATTTGTATTATAAATTGGTGGTGCCTATTTGACCAAAGTTAACCATATTATTTGTTATGTAACAAAACAAAAAAGGCCAAAAGATCCTATTTATACAAATACAACAAACCTTGTGTTTGGACTACAAGTCATAAGCTAGAACTTTTTGGTTATTTTTAAATTAACCATTTGTTCTGGTAGATTCTGTTTTGTTTGTTTTGTTTTAATGACATACATTGAAAATGGTGTGATGTTGGCCTTTTAACTGATCTGAAAGATCTCAAATTAATGTCAAAAATGTAAATTATAAATCTACTATAGTTACCCCTTCAAGCACTTAATGTAATTTAAATTGCCGTTGATTCCAAACAATGAAAAAAATGGAATGGACCATATTTGTAATGTGGGAATGATAGTATTGATTTTTCTTAGACATTGTATGCTATGATATAGAATGGATAAGCTATATCTTTCAAAATATCAGACTGTGTTAATAGAAGCCAGTATTTTTTTTGCTCTAGCCTATGGTAGTAATGTCTGTTTCCATAAAATATGTCCTATATATTGTTTGTATGGCTTTCTGTCTAGGTTATATTCCAGTTGAGTAGCAATACAGATCCAGTTGAGACTGGGGAAAAAGCTAGTGTTGATTGTGTAACAGCACAGTTGTATGTAGATGTGTTTGTTTTGTTGAGTTTCACTTGCCGTTGTGAAGACTGTGAAGGGTTCTGTGCGTCCGCTTGCAATACGACGCAACTTCCCGACTCCGAATTATCTTAAACATGAATAAAACACCTGGGAGTTTATCAGTAGTTTGATTTATGCTCTCCTGTTGTATAGTTCACCAAAAATGATCGAAGAGTCCTTTCACTTAGATGCAGTGTAATTGATGCCCTGTTTTATAACCCCGATAACTAGCCCGCTGTGGAAATGATCTTTTTCTTCTAGATTGTTATCGTTCAGATTGATCTTGCTGTAATATTGCAGCCTGGCCAGAGTGCATGACAACCAGTATTCATCTTACAAAGTGTTATAAGCCTTTTCTGCCAGCTGAGGACAGTATTGTACCAGGATTGGTTAATGCTCCTCCTCAAGAAGTTAACTTCAGCACTGTGGATATTTCACCACAGAAGACGTGCCTTCCCAATAAGGGCTTTGTATCCAGAAGAAAAAATATGTACATATAAAAAAACTGAAGCAATATCTGTTGATGATTAACCCATTGAATTATCCAAATTCAACACTTTTCCTTACATGTTAGTTTTGCTTTTTTAAACAAAAACTAAGAAACAAAATCCTTTATTTAATTGCACTTATTGTCAGACAGTGATTGTGTTATTAATATGGTAATTGGCTCTCAGGCTGCAGGCTGGAATTAAACTGGTGAAACACAGGCTGGGGGAGACTGACAGCTCCCGACTGCTCAAGCTGCAGACAGGTGTTATTAAAATCCGGCTGCTTGTTGTCACTCTACTGTCTTGCTGTGCACCTACTGAGAGGGATGATAATAACCAGGTTTAAATTGGTTTTGTGTGTATAGTCTCCCTGCATCTGAAAAAAGCAATAAAATGGCTGCTGAGCTTCAGAGCAGACGCTCACAGGCATTTCGGATAATCGCCTGGTAAATCGCTCGACAGTTCGGGCTTTGATTGACATCATAGAGGAGACAGTTGCAGCTACTTTGCAGGAGTGTTTGTGTGGATGTGGGGTGGGGGGGCGGGGATAAAGGCAGTTCAAATGCATACTCCCCTCCTCAGTGAGTGGATTAGAGCCGGTAAGTTTTTATTTGTGATTTGTGTAGCGCACAGTAACACTGTAGCCCTGTTTCAGCAAACTACTGCCCTCCGCAAAGCTAGGGATATAGTGTGCCACCCTGATTGCCAAGCCCCAGGTCAGCAGGGTCAGGGTCCGGAGTCCAGTTACACACTGAGATTCGTGTGTCTTGGGATGTCTGGGAGTTACTGAAGGGCATGTAGGTTTGGGATGGAGTTCAATGATTTATTTTATTATTTTTTGAACAAAGCATCAAAGGTCTGTTGAACATTGTAATGCTGCATATTTCATATATAACTCATTTTCAATGTGTAAGTTCTATATAAAAAAATCTTCGTGCCTCTTTGTATTGGTTCAGTTTTGTATGAGCATCGTTGACTCTTTTATTGTCAGACTCGACTTAAAATGGCCTTCTAACGGTTTCTCCGAATTTTCTCTGCAAAAAAAGAAAGAAATCTATATATGATGTTACAGGATGCGAGTGAAGTCTGATATGTTTGTAATAGTGGCTGCTGTTAGAATAATACAATTTCTCTTACCGATTTGCACACTTATGTGTCAAAGACACACGCTTTGCCCGTTATTTAGTTAAATGTTAAACAATATAATGCTACATATTTCAGCAATGCACTGGATATCTTTGAGATAAACCACTTTAGAAAGAAAATGCCCTTTTCCCTTTTGCTTTACTGTATATTTCCTGCCTTGGCTGAATAGATATTATGCTATAGAGAACTGAAAAACATGGGTACAAACCTCATTGTTTATGCCTTACTATATATGCTTGTAACACCTTTGTTGTATTTCTGGTGTGCTTTACCAAATAAAAAATTTCAGAAATAACTTGTTTTTGCCCTTTTGTTTTTTGCTCCGGTACAAAAAAAAAATGTAGGTCTGTTTTATATTGTCTGTTCTCATTCATTACTCTCAATTGCCAATAAAGTCCAGCTTGTACAAACTTTTACAAAGCATCATCTTATGACGATGATATATGACACTTAGTGTATTTGAATGTAATAGGCATACATTATTACAAATACACACTCACTCACTCACACACATATACACTCACCTAAAGGATTATTAGGAACACCACACTAATACTGTGTTTGACCCGCTTTCGCCTTCAGAACTGCCTTAATTCTACATGGCATTGATTCAACAAGGTGCTGAAAGCATTCTTTAGAAATGTTGGCCCATATTGATAGGATAGCATCTTGCAGTTGATGGAGATTTGTGGGATGCACATCCAGGGCACGAAGCTCCCGTTCCACCACATCCCAAAGATGCTCTATTGGGTTGAGATCTGGTGACTGTGGGGGCCAGTTTAGTACAGTGAACTCATTGTCATGTTCAAGAAACCAATTTGAAATGATTCGAACTTTGTGACATGGTGCATTATCCTGCTGGAAGTAGCCATCAGAGGATGAGTACATGGTGGTCATAAAGGGATGGACATGGTCAGAAACAATCCTCAGGTAGGCCGTGGCATTTAAACGATGCCCAATTGGCACTAAGGGGCCTAAAGTGTGCCAAGAAAACATCCCCCACACCATTACACCTCCACCACCAGCCTGCACAGTGGTAACAAGGCATGATGGATCCATGTTCTCATTCTGTTTACGCCAAATTCTGACTCTACCATCTGAATGTCTCAACAGAAATCGAGACTCATCAGACCAGGCAACATTTTTCCAGTCTTCAACTGTCCAATTTTGGTGAGCTTGTGCAAATTGTAGCCTCTTTTTCCTATTTGTAGTGGAGATGAGTGGTACCCGGTGGGGTCTTCTGCTGTTGTAGCCCATCCGCCTCAAGGTTGTACGTGTTGTGGCTTCACAAATGCTTTGCTGCATACCTCGGTTGTAACGAGTGCTTATTTCAGTCAAAGTTGCTCTTCTATCAGCTTGAATCAGTCGGCCCATTCTCCTCTGACCTCTAGCATCAACAAGGCATTTTCGCCCACAGGACTGCCGCATACTGGATGTTTTTCCCTTTTCACACCATTCTTTGTAAACCCTAGAAATGGTTGTGCGTGAAAATCCCAGTAACTGAGCAGATTGTGAAATACTCAGACCGGCCCGTCTAGCACCAACAACCATGCCACGCTCAAAATTGCTTAAATCACCTTTCTTTCCCATTCAGACATTCAGTTTGGAGTTCAGGAGATTGTCTTGACCAGGACCACACCCCTAAATGCATTGAAGCAACTGCCATGTGATTGGTTGGTTAGATAATTGCATTAATGAGAATTTGAACAGGTGTTCCTAATAATCCTTTAGGTGAGTGTATATCAAACATAATAAACTTGATGACTTTCAGTCGTGGTTGGTCCACTGCTGAACCAAATCCTCTCCAGGATTCTTCCTTCAGCCTGTTCCTATCCTCCACTCTTTTCATTAATAATAATAATATTATTATTATTATTATTATTTATTATTATTATTATTATTATTATTATTTCTTGGCAGACGCCCTTATCCAGGGCGACTTACAACATAAGTGCAAAGGTAAAGGCATCAATCATTACAAATTCAATTTACATAAAACATAGCAATTCAAAATATAATACATTTTACAACTTCCAATTTACACAGGCCAGTACAGTAAGTGAGGTCCTACATCCTGGATGGTAAAAGCTAAGTCCTGTCAAGATGTAGGGTCACAGTCAGGCTACAGGTAAGGAGCCAAAAATGCAAGAAGCCTAATTAAACTCTTGTGAAGTGCTATCTAATGATTTTCATGTAACTTTTTGTGTCATATTCTTGATTTCTGGGATCCAGTCCAGACTTCCCTTGGTCCCATGATAATCCATTCTGATTGAGTCAACCTCATTGCTGTTTTAGTCTCCCATCTCGCAGGTACGTTACATTCTCTGTTGTTTGCAATACTAACCTGTTTTTCTCGTTTCGGAGTGTTTCCAAATACTTTTTTTGAAATTAACACCCCAAGGTGTTAAAAAATGAAAGTGATTTTAAATGATTTTGCTGCATTTGTGTGATGCCACATTACTCATTGAGCTGCCAGTGTTATCTGCATTTATGAATTAAAGATTCCAGGTCCCTTTTCAGAGTACAAAAGTCACCCACAAGTTAAACATCAAGTAGGCTATGTTTTCCACTAACATGTTGTTTTAATTGTGCAGAGATTCGTGTCATGCAGGATGCATGTTAAATGAAATGCCAGGTCCTCACTGAGTTCCTGTGAATGAAGCTAGACAGGATATCCAATTGTGTGGGCTTGTGGCTGCCGATTCTCATGCACAGACACTATTGCTTCTGTTGGCAACTTCCATTGTTTGGCTGGGACCTCTCCTCCCGACGGTGGACAGACGGGAGCTCCCGAGCGCTCAGCTGTCATGGCGATTTAGTGCTGCTGGACTCCAACCGACTGCTAAAAGATAAAAGCTTAGTCCAGCACGTAACCTGTGTGGAAAGAGGAGCCTCCCCTCGCGCGATCATCTGTGGGCCAGAACAGCACGGCTCAGGACAGTTGGCTTGTATGGCCTTTTCATTAAAGTAGTCAATGGGGACAGTGTGCCTTCCCATGTATTATCCATCTCAATCTATTCAGCAGGGAGATTACTGTAGTACAACGCACAAATATACACCTTTTGTGAGCCATTTTAATTTTGTTCATAGAATAGAGCATGGATTCCCAAACCAGTCCTGCTGACCCCCTGCCCTGTTGGTTTTTGTTCCAGCCAAGCTCTTAATTACATAATTGATCCTATCCTGTCTTCCAGGACCGGTTTGGGAACCCCTGGGATAGTGACTGATTTGGTTTTGCATTCTCTTCTATTGTATCAATATTAACAATATTAACATCAATATTATAAATTAGATGTTATTAATACTAATATTAAAATGAATACTATGCTAGTATAGAGCTTATAACACTGAGCTGAACTCATGAACACTTTGTGATTCCAAATGTAAAAATAATAAGTCATATACAGTTAGGTCCATAAATATTTGGACAGTGACACAATTGTCATCATTTTGGCTCTGCATGCCACCACAATGGATTTGAAAGGAAACAATTAATTCTTAATTAATCTTTAATTTGAGGGTAGTTACATCCAAATTAGGTGAATGGTGTAGGCATTACACCCATTTTTATATGTGCCTCCCCCCCAATTTTAGGGGCTCAAAAGTAATTGGACAAACCAACATAATCATGAATTAAATTGTGAGTTTCAATACTTGTTTCAAATTGTTTGCAGTCAATGACTGCCTGAAGTCTGGAACCCATAGACATCAGCAGATGCTGGGTTTCTTCCCTGGTGATGCTCTGCCAGACCTGCACTGCAGCTGTCTTTAGTTCCTGCTTGTTCTTGGGGCGTTGACTGTTTCAAATCCATTGTGGTGGCTGACAGAGCCAAAATGATGACAATTGTGTCACTATCTAAATATTTATGGATCTAATTGTAGATGTGTCATTTATTTAATCTTGTAGGCAACCTATTTTGGCACTTGAGGGATAGGATATCCTAAATTTGGCAGTTTGCTCAAATTGATATACCAGCTGACATAGCCTGAGATCTGAGAAAAGAGATTTGGCCATTTTCGTGGATATTTTGAAATCATCACCTGCAGGTTTGAAACACTGCTAAACCAATAATTAGTCAAATTTAGCAAGTGAGAATCCTGTGGTTTCACATTACTGTTTTAAAGAAAGGGGCTCTGCAGAATTCCTTAATCAATGGTTGTTGGTAATTAGGTACGAAAAAAGCATCGTGATTGAATTCCATTTAGAAACCCCATGACGCAGCTCACATCCAGAGTCATTAGAAACACAAGCATCTGAAGATTTTATTTAGACTTTACAAGTAAAAAATTACAAAATCTTCAAACTTCAAAAATCTCTCTAAAGTGCAATGGCTGTGCACGTCTTTATGGAGTGAACAGCCACCACACTGACTGCAGCCACTGTACCGTGACAACCAGATCATTGCATATGAACTAGTAAAAGGTTGTAAAAATAAAAAGCTTGGTACTGACCCTTCCCCCCCACCTTTCCCTTGCATAGGCCACCAGATAGTCATACATCAGCTTTATAGAAGTTACTGTGGATCTCTGTGCATCGGTTTTGTAGTGTTTTCATTGGTCATTTAATTGTTTTGTAGTATGTATGTTTTGTGGAGCTCTGAAGGTTTATTTCACATCCTGGTTTTTCAGGCTATATTACTAAGCTCGTGGCCATTTGAATAGGCAAATTGTGCAAACAAAACCTGATGTTAAAATGTTAAAAATATAACCTACAGAAATGGTCGGGGGGTTATTCCACACAGTTAAATATAAATGTGTAAAGCTGAACTACTTTTAAAAACTGAAGTCTTCCAAACCGTCAAATTTTCCAAAGCATAACATAAAATCCACTGTGTAAACACATTTTTGCCCGTTTTTGTTTTCATACTAGTTAAAACATGTAAAACATATGTTAGTAGTTTGAAATAAAGGAAGAGACAAGTATACCAGGTGTAAGGAGGTCATTTAGTTTTTTTACAAAATTAATTCATTGAATATTTTCTTGTAGAAAAGCTCATCAAGTACTGTATTAATATAGTCAAAAAAACATTAAAATCTTATGATGTTGAATGTTTAATAAACTGCTATAAGATCATAGAAGTAGGAAATATAAATATTATTTAAAAAAATAATAAATTAATACCACCTAATCTGATAAATATAGTACTGGTTGCAGACATGTGACAGTTTACTCTGAGCACAAGGACTCGGCAGTTTTCAATATTAAGATTCCCTGGTCACAGTCCCGCATCAGTCTTCACCTTCCTCCTCACAGTGAGAGCCGGTCTGAGGAAGCCGGTCCCCACTTCAGTCGTCCGGTACAGATTCGTCCAGCCATTGCATGTAAAAGGGATTGCCGTGGTCAATCGGAAAGCTCATAAATGGAGTGAGTCTAAATGGGTGGATGGACCTAAAAAAAACACACAGAATGTAACATTCCCGTTAAAGAAACGCACCTTCGGACCTTACGCCATCTGTGGTCAGCTGGTTTGAATACAGGAGCTGGTTACAGACAGTCTTTCATTCAGATCTCAAAGCTCAGGCATGTTGGCCCAGGGAGGGGAAACGGTGGCGAGACGGGAGAACACTGCGTCGAGGTTAGGCTTCGCACATTAAGACATCAATGTTTACTTTTAAATTAAGTTGAGCGTCTATCCAAACCAAGAAAAAGTGCAGTGATGTAGTAGAAACCAGAAACGTTGAGTGTTTGTGTTGTGCCACATTAATGCCAAAGATAAATTAATCCAAGCTTGTGTTTTCCAAAACTGTGCAATCGTGTATGGCCTAGTTTCCAGAAGGCTCGATATATCGTGCTTCTGCGGTTAGCTTTCAGTAGCTGAGACACAAATCATTTCTCTTCATCTCGGTGAGATGTGTATGATAATGAACTGGTTCATATGAATTGCTAGTGCAAGGAAAAACAATAATTAAACATTGCCTGTATTTTGTATTCTAAATTGACTGTAAGCAAGTCTCTGAATACTTCTCTCTTTATCTTTAGAGGAAGGAACTGGTGAGATATGTTGTTTTGAAATAAATGTAAGTGAAGAAAAAAGATAAACAGCCCCATTGATAACAATATGTTAATAGTGATTGGTGGACTACATAGGATAGGTATATAAAAATGTAGGTCTTATAGAAATGTGACTATTACAGTTTCTCTTTCCAGAGAACTCCTTACACTAGAAATGCTTTTTTGTTTTATCCAGGGCAGTGTCTTTTTACGTCAAAACCTGCTGTAAAAACAAACCTAATAATGATGTTTGTCATTATATACTTTGAAAGCTTTCTAAATAACGACCTCATGGCTTAATGATTAAACAACGCATCAGATTCACTGCCAGATTAGATGTTGTTTTAAAAGTAATTGTTCATGAATATCTGCAGATCTTTAAAAGCTGCTCATAAACCTCAGGGCATTGTGCTCCGAGCTCTTATGTTCGCATCTTATGTTTGGCTGTATTAAAATGTTAAGTTTGATTTCAGACATTGTAGTGCTTTTAGTGCATATATAGTCTTAATTTAAAATATTCCGGACTAGGTTTTGGGACATCCTGACATGCTGTACTGTGTGTATAAAGCAAATCATGAACTTGCCTTACATATTCCATAAGCTTCTGGATTTTGGAAGTCCTTGTCTGAGCGAGCTAAGGAGAAGGAAGACAGGTTTATTTATCTGTGCAGTATCTGCAGTGCTGGCCATCACAAATAACATTATGATAATCAATATACAGTTTAAACTGAAGGTATTCACACCATTCACCTGAAACCAAATTCATAAATAATCTCCATCAACGTTAACAATCACCATCAAAGACAAGTAAACTTTATTGTAATAAATTAAATACCAAAACTGAGCAGCCATTTAAATAAAATTACTACAATACAAATGGACCGGATATGGGTCTGGATTAAATCAAAACTTTGACCCACCCGCTAATAGAAAACTACAAATCTGTACATAGTTGCAGTTACATTTATGATTAGAAGAAAGTGGCATCTTACTAAAAATGAAGCCACAACGGAGTACAGTTTTGTAGTTTTGTAGTTTTCTATTAGCGGGTGGGTCAAAGTTTTGATTTAATCAGGCCCATGGTTTCAAAAGTGGACAACGTGCCCTGGAGGCAACATTGACCACAGCAAGCCAGTGTTTTAAAGGGGGATGATAAATCGCACCACAAGTTATATGAGGCGGAGAAAAGAAAATCGCTTTGAAGTTTTCAAAATCGTGGACAAACTAACAAAGATGCTGGTATGTAACAAAGTATAGGTCAACTATGCATATTTGATTAGTTTTAATTTATATTCAGAAGCGGAAAAAAGGAAATACAACACTAATGTACACAAGGATTTTACAGTTTACAGAGATGAGAAGAATATGCAAATCCACATGGGGGTCTGCAGTTCCCAATGTAGACCGTGCTGACCAAAGAGCAGAAAGAACTCAATATCAGCGTCAATTTAAGGTAAGAAGACCTATTAATTAGCATGACTATTGGAAAAGGTTGTGAGCTGTATTCAGACTTTAGATTACAGGAAAATGCAAGAATAGTATTATTATTTAGTTCTTGGCAGACTGCCTTATGCAGGGTGGTTTACAGGATGCTACAACAATAGCCCATATATCTTGTGGTGTTGACATGACTGTTTTCTGCAAACTCTGAAAAGATTGTTTTAATACTTGCCAGCAAGATCTCAGTTGCATCCTGGATTTCCCCCTTCCAATAGTACCTACACGAGAGAGTCAAATTAATGCAAGTCACTTTTCTTTTTCTCCTTGACCAGTTGTTTTGTAATTCTCTCGTCTCTTTACCCTGATCAAAAGCATCTTGTTCGTGAATGAATCTACCTTCTAACGGGGTCAGAGCAGGAGGCTGAGTCCTCTAGTCCGGACAGCACTGCTTTGAGTCTGAATGATGTGTGCAGTCAGTAGTGAGCCGCCGGGTTTGAGTGAGCGCGAGTCTTCAGGGTTTCCTCAGCTTGTCGTGCAGTATTGATTCATGTACTTGCAGAGTGCCTGTGATCTGTGCAGTGTTATCAGCGAGAGATGCATCGGTCCTCCTTACAGTGAGTTAGTTCTGCTGTTTGCAACATGGACTGTGTGAAAGGCCAGGGCAGTGGCTGGGTCAGAGGACTCGAGTCAGCAGCCTGTCTCTCTCTTGCATCACTAAGGGACTTCCATGTGCCAAACCGATTTAAAATTCCTAATTCTAAACATTAAAAAGACATCTACCTATTCATACTGCATTAAACCAGTTTACATATAAATATCCAAACCCATCTGAACACTTTAGTCTGTTAAAGACAGCGGTGTGAGGTTCTCTATCAGGGCTTCAGGTTTATTCAGTGGATCTGGGGGATTGTGCAAGTGAAATGAAAAGGTTTGATAAGGATTTAGAAAAATTGGAGTAGTTTAATTATGAACGCTTGCAACTGCAGAGACACGTGTGATGACAATTTGCCTCCAACCGATTAAATAATTAAACAAAACAAGCTCACTCCTTAAATTAGTTTAAGTAAAATGTCTCTTACGTTTGGCTGTGTAAGTAGCCACAGAACCTGCTGTCCTTAATTTTTATCCTTTGCCATCAGTTATGCAACTATGAAACCTGATTATAACAAATGTCAGTATGTAAGCTAAACAATGCTGGGCCTGGTTTGTACTCTGTGTTCTAGATATGATCTAATCCCCATTTCCTGACATGGTGCCGTTTACACAAACCATAACCCTTGTTGTGCATCCAAGATCCAGATTTTTTTTCTTTTTATATAAAACTGGCAACTATATGTTGTACCCTCCAATATGTTTATCAGCTTGCCTTACTGGAACTACTTCTGTGCTGAACACAGGAAGGACATTGGTGCTATTGCTTATCCTCTGAACACCGCACCTAGAAAACAAACCCCTTATCATCACACTGCGAGTCCATGGTACAGACCGAAGGGGAGGGAGGAATAATCCAGCTCTTGCCGATAACAGGCTCCTGGTAAGCCCTGTTGTGCGGCAAGCAAAAGGAAATCCTTTCTGACTCCAGACAAGTCAACCCCAGCCGACTGCCTGCTCCCCAGTGGGTGCGCGACTGCCAGTCAGTCGGCTGTGACACGGTCCAGATTGGCACCTCTACCGTAGTTGGGGTTTATTGTCCGTTTCCTTCCCATCTCAACCCCTACGGTGACTAAAGGAGTTTTTAATCTCTGTGAGGCCTTCTGGTTAGTCAAGTCAGTCAGGATCAAGTCAATAAATCACTTTTTTTTAAATGTCATCTTTTGTAAGTTCCACTGTCCTGACTCGGTAACACTTGCACAGGGCGAGCGTTTTGTCAATGTGAAGTGCGTTTCACACCATCTGCTTCCAAGCTTTACAATGCCCCCCCTCTTTAGCAGACAAGGATGAGTTCCTCAGGTGAGAGCACCGCTGTCGCGGTTTTCTTCCCCTATATCGATGACGCAATTGTCCAAGTCATAATCCTAAAAACAGAAATCACTGCCTTTCTAATCGTGGACGAGTTGTGCGTTGCCTAGGAAAGGGCATGTTTGGAGTGGGCTCTGAGCTGAACTCAATCAGGTGCTGTAACCGAGCATTAAGGCTGAACAAGGAGCTAATGGTTCACTTACATAGTGGAGCTCTTTGGCAGAATGCTCACACACCCGGCCAGCCTCTTCTCCATTATCGCTCTGGTGAAAAAAGAGACGAAGACAGAGCGCACATGAGTTAGCGCAAGTGATTGATTCTTCACCCAAGAGTCAACGACTTTATGAAAGCCTCAATCAGAACCCTTCAGTTTTCATTTATTCACCAGTATTATTTACTACGATTACGCTGTGTGATATAGGTCAGACAGCATTTTTGTCCCAGTTATTAATGTATTGCAAAACACAGGCCAAGTATATTTGCCTTAAACTAATACCTCTATGATAGAAAGCTGGTGCTTGCTCTTGTGAGAAGATACTAATATTCACATTATTATCAGATATATTGGTACAGCCAATAAGAATCAAATGATATTGGTTCCTTGTTCATTTGAGAGAATTGAATTAAAGGTAATGAAGACTGCAGCTGTTTTCACAGAGAGATGGTGGGATACTGTGCCATGTTTCCCATTTCACAATTACAAGGGGAGCTGGACACGGAAATTAGGATCATGTTTTTTTTTCCTTTGTTGCTGAAACTGCAGATCACATTAAACGCACCTTTAAAACTGAACCGCATTTTAACCTTATTTCACAATGCGTATTTTTTAATAAAAAGCAAACATTTACTTAAATAGGTAAAATATAGATGTTTGTACCTCTCCAAAGTTTTGAAACACCAGTTGACATATTTGCTGCATTATTCATTCTTTTAATATAACAAAAAAAAGTTCAACTCTTTGTGACTGGTTTTATTTCAATTTTAAAGACATTCACAATTACCTTTTGATGACACTGGACTACACAGACTTTCAAACCCTCATAGAAAGTATAAGTAAGTACTTTTGAAATATTCTAATTTTACAGAGTTCATTTTAGGCTATACAATGAGAGAGAGAGAAACTTTCATAACATTTCTATTTGCCTTAAAATAAAAAGCTTATAATAAGCTCTAGAAACATAAACCTTAACCTAATACTTTATTATTCCTCTCTGAGCCGCTGTCTGCTCTTACTGCTTGCAAGCTTCCATTTACTAATTATGTTACTGTACACTTAGCTGCTAAATATTTACAGACATTGCCTTCATGTCAGTGAACAGGAAAGAAAACCAAATTGCCATTTACATTTGAAAATCCACTGCAGTGACTGCCAAAGCAATCATTACTTTTAATAGCTCACTTAGCTGTTTTCCTAAGACTTCAATCCTTCTGCACTAGATAGAGAACTATATTGTTATTCGACAACTTTTTACAACAGCTTGCATTTGCCAAGCAAGTCTTTGAAGAGATAGTCATTCTGGTTCAACAACTTAAATGCTCGACTTTGAATATCATTCCACTAGTCTTTTAAATTTGAAAAATGCCGAACATGGACTGTAAAAGATTCATAATGAATTGCCCCTTACAAAGGTTTCCCTTCTACACCCTGGATCGTTGTGGAACCTGAGAGGCGCCTGGCAGGTTAGGTTGCATGACTTGTACAAATATTGCCAGAATTTATTTGTGTGAAATAATTTTGCAAAAGGTATAACTAGGTCACAAACTAGTGAGGAGGACCTAGCTATTTATTAACCACACATCTGGCCTATTACCCTGTCAAGTTGCATTCTTGTGCAATAACATGTCTGTGCCTGCCTGCCTGCCCAGCAACTGCACTCCTGCAGGTTTTGTGAAACTATGAATCTGTGGTTCAGTTCAGCAAATGCATGGTTCCATTAAAAAGACAAAAACCCTGTTACTTGAAGTTCAGACTGTCAACCTCCCCCCAGATTGGAGAGCTGAATCGCAGTTGTCTACTCCCAAAATTTTACAATTAATTTAAATAATAGTTGAGGTGACACAAAAAACTGAAACCACTGTAAAAGTCTTGCACCAGGCTTCCCCTACAATGTATTCAACCCTAATTGAGTAGCCCCATGAAGCATTCCCCCAGGTGGTTGCCAGTCTGTGCTGTTCCTATGCTTAAAAAATGACTCATGTCTAAAGTTCTACTTGTCATGGTGGTTTTGTCATGATGTGGGCAAGGTCAAATACCATGAATTGAAACTTGAAACTTGGCAAAACAATTGTACCATATTTTAGATTTGCATAAGTGTCACAGCTGTTTACCTTGGAATAGTCAAAACAGAGTCCTTGACATCCTTCCGGCGCTTACTCAAGACGCATCTTTTCAGACAGTACTTGTAATATTGGTCCTTTTAATCCCCATTAGATAGCACTTCACTGCATTTTATCATGGTTCTTGCGTTATTGATTGATTTCTCACTTGCTCCCTTTCCCGCAACCCTTAACTGTGACCCTACATCTTGTGCTGCCTGTGTCCTTCTCTCTTATGGCATAGTGAGAAGCTGGCTAAAAAACAGACAAAACTGGAGATCATGCAATATGTGTATTGAGACAGGGTTACATACATACATAAATATTTTATTATCATTTCTGAATGCATACATACAACCACATGCAGTAAAAAAAACAAAAAAACAGGGTATTTACTATCATGCATACAAATATGGGCATTCAGAGAGCACAGAAAAGATCATGATGAGAAGTCATGAGAATCTGATATGGATCACGCCGGCAGCAGAAAGGACCTTGGTGCAGGGTATCCTGCTTCTTGCCTCACACACATGTACTATTCTCTGAAGCAACATGTCATGATTTTGTAATAACTGCAATTTGTTTCCCTGTGCAAGCTCTCATGTACACCCCAGGAGTCATTCTCATCCACCCGTCAGCATGATGTAACTCGATAACATGAATTACGCATCCTGAAACCCTGGAAGCTTGTGTGATGGACTCAAACTGGTAATCAACTTTACCTATTCATTATCAGAAACTCATAAAGGAGCATAAAACCATCATCATTATAATCATGGTAGTGCCTCTCCTTCTCTGTCTTAAGAGCGATCACTTTAATATATTTGTTTGCCTCCCGTAAGCTGATAACATATTGGATGCTCAAATATACTGCAGGTGCTTTCAGATCAAAAAGACATCCTGGATTCCTGACCAAAATGTAAACCTGATCCGCAGATCAGGACAGCACAACGAAAGGTGTTGCGCATCGGCTGTGATTTAGAACAAAAAGCAAAAACTGTTCATGCCCAAACTAGTAGTTTCACTATGCACTATTTCCTTAAGAAATGTAACATTTAAACAAATTCAGTGATGTGACTGTTTCCTTACACAGGCAATCTTCACTTAACGTTGTCTCGCTTAACGTTATTTCGTGTAAGTGTTGCCACTGAATCGCTACCAAAGTGTTTCTCTTTAATGGGGTCTTGCCGGTGGTCTCCAGCGATGGAAAGCGAGGTTGTTATTTTGCATGTATTGCTAGGTAACACCCCCATCTTTCCTGTCCAGCATATCTCCACAAGGCCAAGTTTATTTTCTTTGATTGGAGAGAGCTCAAGAATGTATTGATCTGCTGACGACATTGTTCCTGCCTTATCTCATCTATTCTTTCTCTAAAAAGTGTATTTACCAAAGTAGTTTACTATTAACAGCATTCTATTGAGCGGCAATTTCTTACTCAATGTCATTTCCTACATTCAAGTTCAGAAACCAGCAAGCAAACATTCCTAAAATGTTTAATTCTGTTTTCACAATCATGGAAAATCAGGAAAAAACATTATTTTGCCGTGAGGTGAAACCAGGCATGAAGTAAGAGGTGACAATTGACCAGTTAAAAGCCAACAAATCCTTTGTAAGAGAAGCATACAACTGAATGCAGCATAACTGTAATTTAAGAACTGATATCTGTTCAATTGATTCAACAGTAGGAATTTTAGGAGAAAGAAAGAAAAACAAATCCCTATGTAAAATGCCAGGGACATTTTAACCATATTCCTCATTTGGGGGAATAGTATGAATAACACAACACTATCCAAGCCATAACATTCATGTCAGGGATGTAGTGTTTTTTTTTTTTTTTTTTACTTCTAGAGAGGTGAAGTAGGAAAAAATAAGTTGTTAAAGGTCCTATAAAGATTTGGGACACAATTTGTGATTTGGTGAATAAATCCATAAAACTGAGAGTGAACCTTTTTACAGTTTGCAGTGCTGTGATATTCACTCTTGAAAGCAAACCGTTTACACAAACAGTTTCTCTATTTCTTAATCATGTGGCTGTAAAGCGTACTACTGCTGCCCTGACAAAGGATTATTAAATTGTTTAGTGTGTGTGTGTGTGCGTACTGAGCTCACCGCTGACATCAGACACTTTCTTGTTACAAAATACTAGTCATCAACTTTTGCATGCAGAATTTCCATGTGCCATTGCAATGGCAGAGGTAGACATTTGCGTTGCAGATCTTTCTCTAAGTAGAACATTTAATGCTACTCAGCAAAGATTTCTATCAGCGGATGCTTATCTTTTTTGTTTTGCCCTCGGTACCTTTGAGATTGAGGTCATGCCCTATACGAATAGTATCAAGATTTTTTGATTGATGACATTAGGCATGATAGTTTGAACTTAATTATTTTGTGGTCTGTATTGGCTTTAGAAAGGAATGCTAATGTTTCCAAAGTGACATTTTCTTTTGGTTTAGACAGGGATTCGGGCAGACGTGGGTCTAGTGCAATGTGCTGTATAACGGCATTGTGCTGGACTCTCAGTGGCAGAGCCGCAGCTGGGACACTGGTATAAAGACATGGCCTGTTCAGAGCGCCTCAGCTGCCCTGTACATTACAGGGGGTAAGTTGGGCCACAGTCATGTCGGTTTCACACAATCTGGACTAGTTTGTCCTTCAACGAAACACAAATGTAATGCCTTTCTTCAATAACAGTCCCACCTCCGTTTTCTGAACTTGGCTCAAGGCTATGACTTCGGTTCTGCTTCAGGAGTCGTGAGACAAAGCACACATCCTCCCTTTAGAGCTAACAGCCTGTCTCCCTACACCCCTTCCTCTCTAATACCCTTAGCCCGGCAATCCACTGGCCAGCTTTCCTGTCTAACCACTCTCTCCTGGACTCTCTGTTATGTAAATTTCCCTCGGCTCACTCCACCAAAACCGCTCTTCTGTCCATCACTAATTCACCTCACTCTACCCATGCCGTCCCCTCCTCCTCTGTCCTAACCCTCCTAGATCTCTCTGCCACCTCACACGGTAGCTCACCGTTTCCTTTCTGCCCCTGCTCATCAAACCATTCAGTGAGCCCTCGTGCCCTCTTTCAAAGTCACTTAGATCCTTTCCTCTTGCCATGTTGATCCAAAATCCAGGTCAACTGGGCCTGCTCAGCATTTTTATACATGCCACAGAGCATGATAGGATGCTAATTACTTAACTGTATAATGCAGTACACCTGTTTGGAGGCATTTGCATTCGTTATATTCCTGCACTAATTTATTCAGGTTTTTCCTTTGATTTGTGACCCGTCTGTATATGTCTGTATATATACACACATATATGTTGGGGTCGCGACATTTTTCCAGTTTGAAAATGGGGTCGTCAATTGTAACAGTTTGAGAACCCCTGGTGTAGAAGTAAAGAGAATATGCACACATGGAGTTTCATTTGATTTGAATATTTTGAGACAACGGCACATTCTGTCTTTATGATTAGGTCTCCACCAAGAAACCAAGAAACTGTGATAAATGGTAGAAAAGGACTGAAGCATTTTTTAACTTCAAAATAACTGGCTTCTTAATGGCTGCAGCTTGGCTTATTGGAACCATTTTGGTCCGTTTCCACAGAACAACAGTGCAAGGTCTGTCTCAGATGCCTCTGTGGCTTGAACTAAATAAATAAACATGCCCAAACAGGAAACCATGCCTCCTGCACATTTCTTGCATTAGTGTTTTCAGGCATTTGGTTCACATGATTTTTAGTTGTTGCAATAGTTTTCTGCATTTTTTTTCTTTCTTGTTATTAACAAGCTGTCGATACAATGACAATAAATCCCCTTTTTATGTTAAAAGACCAACAGCCAAGGACTACTTGTTAACAACTTCAGATAAGTAACAACAGCACTTCCAGGAAACTGTCATCGTACATTTATTGTGTGCATAACCACGAATAAGTAAATTATTTACAATATGGGCAATAGCACGTACAATAACTATATTGTTGTTAATGGCAGTTGCTTATGGTTATATTATTGTGGAAACTGTATTTTGAATGCAGTTTGTTTTATTAATATGACGTGCAGTATATTAAAGTTGCATGAAAATTGAATCGCAAGCTTTTAAAGTCTGTGCTGAATTATATTACTGAAATGCTTAGCATAACTGTACTCAGAACCGTAAGTGTAAAATATCAACAGTGTTAATTTGGAAATCTTCATCACCTCATACTTGAAGTGACATTCTGTGTAAGGGTGGGTTAAAAGAGAGGTCTTACAGAGATGAGTTCTACCATTTTTTGTCCATGTATTTGTTTTGTTTGTTAAGGATCCTTGGATCACTTAGTTATTAATGAACACTAAACGAGCGTGATGGGGCGAATGGCCTCCTCTCGATTGTACACTCTCATGTTTCTTATAATTGATAAATTGTAAAGTACCTGGCAATGTCCTTGGCGGTCTGTTCATTGGGGCAGGTGATCAAGGCCACAGAGTGATATTCTGAGATATAGTTCCCGGTTATTGCAGAATGTAAGTGTAGTCCCAGGCTCTTAACCAATGGATACATCAGCAAGGACACCAACATTGCCTGGTAAAGAATGAAAAATAAGATAGTTACATATGCTATTGTAGTTTTTTTTTGGTCCATGTTCAGTACAGTCTGTTTTCAGTTAGTTGTGAAGCTATGGCACTGACTAGCAAAATCATCCTTCCATCTATCCATCCATATTCAATAACTGCTTCATCCACTCCAGGGTCACAGAGAGCTGTGTAACCCAGTGGACACTGCGCAAGGCAGGGTACAGCTAGGATTTGATGGCAGCACACCACAGGGCAATGCTAACACGCACATGCACATGTACCGGTGTTTATTGGGTAATCTACAGCAGTCAATCAACCAGCTTTTCTTTGGGAGGAAAATGAAGAAAACCCTCCTGGTCACAGGATAAACATGCACACAGGCACTTGAATCATTAATGTTCGCATGCCAGTGATGATGATGTTATTTTACATTTCTTGGCAGTCACACAGTTGGGGAGTGGAAACTGATCACAACAAATGATTTTCACAGAGCATTACACATTACAATGCAATTAAGTACGATACACAGCATTATATACACTACCGGTCACAATTTTAGAATACCTCAATTTTTCCAGTTTTTATTTAAATGTAATCAGTTCAAGTCCAGTGAATAACCTGAAATGGTACAAGTCCTCCTCTTTGCAACAGAACAGCCTTCACAATAATACCCAGCCCAGAGGCATCTAACCAGCACTGATTCCAAACGTTAACATCAGACACAAACACTATCACCATATGTATTATTCCCAAAATGTTTGGGTACCCTTATAGTAATACCACAGACACTCGACATGGGGACATGTACTTATTATGATGCTTTTATTCATGACTTAATAACCGTGCTCTGAGCATTATTGTTAAGAGATGAACCAGTAGTTTTGAATAAACTGATCTATTTGCACTATTCGACTAAAGGTTTTGTTTTAGTATTACGAACCTAAGCTATGATGTTCAGCGTTTTTAAAAACACTTATAACTGGATGTTGTTTTACACCAAGGCTGAAACGTCTCAGTTTTGGTTTTCCAAACCCACATGTACTTTGTGTAAAATGAACAAGCTGTTGCTGTGTGAAGGCGCTGAAGCTCCCACATTTATGACATGTCAATCTGACGGTAAAAGTGTCTGTGAAACTATCCTGGGAGAGACGGTCAGAGCAAATTTCCCCAAAGACCCTCTCCTCGCATATGCTTGATTGTAACCAGGTCTGGCTGCTCGATGCATTCAAGGCTTATAAGTCACAGTTAAAGGTGCCACAATCATAATTATCATCATCATTATAAGAATAATCATAAGAATATAGTGGGAAATGATTATCTGTTGGGACTTCAGTATGTCCTTCCAAAAAAAGTTTTTTTTACTACATCCTAATTCAAGAAATCATGTTTTATTCAACCTTTCTGAAAGCAACAAGGATATCTGGAAATCCCATGGTCTGAAGCTGACCGTTAATCAGAAATGGACAACAGCTAAAACCTCACCGAACGTCAATCGGTGAAAGACTGGATTATTAAATTGCTGATGCTAAAATTAAATGCAACATATAATTCTACAGAGGTTTCTTTTTGTGAAAGTGTGACACAAGCTTTTTGCAAACAACCTTTTATTTTGGCTTGGCATTAAGGGTGAACCTATATTGGCCTCTCTGTGCTGCAGGACTGAAATACAAGTTACCAGTCCTAAAGATGCAATGTCCTACACAACGGGTTAGAGGCACACTTTGAGTCAGAAGTTACAAAGATAACGAAAAGCATAAAATTAATCGCCTGTCCTTCCTGGTAAACCTGCTTTAAAATAAATGTATAGGATAGCATAGGTATGTATACAATGATGTAACAATCTTTGGGGTTATTGTTTAAGTCCTGTAGAGTTCTGTGCTGAGGGAAACACACTACCCAGTCTTGCTCAGTGTGTTTTTATTAGTTATTTATTATAACAAGGACTAGTATACATGCAGTTCCCTGATAGAGTGAAACCAGATATGTAAAGTGTAACCTTAACTCTGTAAGGAGTAAGTCAATATCCTCACACTTTGGCCACGCTGTGTAGAGTAACAGCCAACTGTGTTTTACCTGGATTCTTGCAGGAGTTAATAACAAACTAAGCATGTCATCAATGGCAGGCATTCAAACAAAACTAGTCAGTCAAAATCGTTGTTGTTTTTTGCTATGATTGCATATCTCTCAAGTCCCCCCCAACCCCCCACTCAAAACACATGCACCCACAAACACCTAATAGCCTGCAAGAGTGGTTTCTGTCACTGCACGTATGTAATGTACAAAGTCTCACACACTGACGTTTTGAAAACTTGAGAGCTAAGTTGAAACATGCTGCCTCTTCTGCAATGGACAGTCTTTGTAAATGACAGCCACAACCCACAGGTACCTTCTGAACTGAATTAATTTACATCTGCTTTTGTCTTGCAGGTCACAGGGCTAATTTGTAAAGCAAAACCAAAGCAATCTAAACAGCTGTGTATTTGAGTCCTCTATCTATCTCTACTGACAAATGGTTTCACAGACTATGATTAGACATGACTTCCAGCATGGTCTAGATTTCTGGTACACAGAATGAGCTGGACGTGATAAACTCACTCCACAGAATATGTTTCTACTTACAGAATAACCCGAGAAACTATGGAATTTCGGTTAGTTCCCCTGTAAATGTCAATTTCCTGATTTCAATAACGAGCCAGTAATGACCAAGTAAACAAAATGAAAGGAAGAGACTTTCCGTGGTCGTTTGTTTTTACACAAATAACCTTATGTCCTGGTTGTTGTTTTTCCACTTGGCACAAGCAGAGTGCAGGTTAAGCTACAGTCCAGATCGCGCTGGTCCCAATCTGCACTACAATCATGGGCATCTGTGACTGTGGATGAGCTGCATCAGTCCTCCCTATAATAGTCTAGATAAGTGATTGGCAGCACACATTTTGGTGTGTGTGTGTATTTGTTTGTTCACCTACATCCCTCCCACAGCACCAGAGGCGTAGTGGTGAGCGGAGTCTGCAATTTCACCCCAACCAAGGCCCCAGACCAAATCAAACAATGCCATGCTTGATGACAGGTTTGCAGTGGGCATAAGACTCGGAGAGAATCCTCTGTCAGATGAAACCTTCCCAGCGAGTACTGGAATTGTAATTGGGACAGCAGGTTAATGTCCAAGTGAGATTCTTCTCAATCGGGCAACGAATCCTTCTCAGGCAGGGAACAGGCCCTAACGATAACGGATCTGTTTAAGTTTGAGATCGAAATGCTCCATGAGGAGTCGCACTAGAGAGACAATGTGAGGGTGTGTGCATATCAGTGTTGGTGTATGAGAACAGCTGGTGTCAAATGAGGGGAGAGTGGCTGTGGGGATGATTGAGATGGGCTTGTGGCTGCTTGTTTGGGCCAATCTGACCTGCACTGTCAGAATGAATGTTGCTAGATTAAGCGGAGGCATTGCAAGCTGTACCTGTACTCGGCCAGGACTGTCAAACTGTACGGGTCCTCAGCTCTGAGGTGCAGAGTTCTTGTTGTAGGCAAATTTTGTTCGCCCGAATCTGAATTAGTTTCCACTGAGGATTATACACACTTTTCCATTCCATTTATTTTTGTCTGAATTTTTTAGGGAAACCCCTCAATTCCCCCAAAGTTACCTGCTCAACTATGGCTAATTTTTCATCTTCAGTAAAAAAAAAATTGTTTTTGTTTTTTTACTTCACACTCTTTTTTTTTTTTTTAAACCAGTAATGAGCAAGTACTAAATGAGACTGAAATATGCTGTCCAGTCTTTGGCATTATCCCCAAGCAAACCTTGTATGTGTGGAACAATACCAAGGAAACTATGTTCCTCTAACAACTGGGATGTCACAGCTGTAAAGATCTGAACTTTCTGTAATAAGGCTGCTGGTTTCAAAGTTCGTGTTATATTCAGATAACAAAAGGTGTCATGGGTGGTTGAAAGTTATGAAGATTATGTTTTAGAAGGTCAGGGCAAAGATCTTTGTTTATCCTTAAACAAAACCTTTACTGTGATGTTATGTCTTCAACAGCTTTCCCAAGGCAGTTCTATTTTCCCAAACTTTTTTATATAAAGAGACTCATGCAGGTGGATATTTAATTACAATGTTTGTCTCTATGATCCAGAAGAATAACAACAAACATCAATAAGAAATTGCTGTGACATAACAGCAAAAAGTCACTCCCCTGTTCTGTTTGACAATACCAACTTATTCAAATAATCAAGAAGATTTAAATACAAATGTAAAGCTAATTTGGATATCATTATTTTTAAGATTAAAATAACTTTTGCATTATCCCAATAACTTTCTTGGCAACTGTTTCAGAAGCCGATGTCAAACAAGGTCAGCTCTTTGTGTAGACTACCGGGAGTTGTTTGCAGAGCAACTACGTGCATTCGGGGAACTCTAGAAACAGAGAATCCAGCTTGTGGCATCAGTGTGGGCATTATTGCAATTTCCTCTGAAATGCTGTTAATAATAGAGAATGTATATGCTGGGAAAGCTGTGTATTAATAATCCCCTCTTTAGCAGGGCCAATGTTTTATCAGATATAGAGATAAACCATCTGCGGCTGTGTTCATTATTCTGGAAGCTTTTAAGTTATTAAATGTATAATACACAGCTGGCAGATAGTGGCAAGTGGGATGGGGGTTGGAGGCTGGGAGCATATTAGGATGTAAATGAAAATGTGTGTTTTTTTAATCATCAAATTAAAATGCAGCGAGTCCAAATGAATAATTAACACGAGTGCAGAGCATTCATGAAACCTGTCCGTGCCAGCTGTGCGCGCAAACAGCGAGCGGAACAAACCGCTTCAATGTAACGACTAATTCGCCAATAACGGAGCGGAATTACTTCATTAATTACGGTACTGCTACTATCTGAAGACGCACACATTGCATTTAGTACAGTCGTCGTCCTGAACAACAACAGCGCCAATATTTTTCAGTCAAAAGTGTCAAATTATTAAACACGATTAACCGCGCGGCTACTGTACTGTTCAGCATCAGTGTCACAATAACCGGCGACAATCACGGAGCGCTCAGCACATACCGCGGGTGCCTTGAAGTGACCCAGTCTTACCAGCACAATGAGGATGAACCCGGGGCGGAAGGCAGCCTGAGAGCCGCACTCCCTGTGGAGGCGCTGGAGACACCAGTCCATGTTCCGCAGCAGCAGGTCCTGGTCTGGCTGCGCGGCTGCGGGGCTGCGGGGCTGCGCGGCTGCGCACTGGCCACGCAGGCTGCACTCGTCCCGCACCGGCTCAGCGCACCGCATGTGAAAGGCTGGACTCCCGCAGCGGACCTGGCCGTGCAGACTGAGACCACACTTCTCCGCCAATCAGCGCCGCGCCTGCGCCACGGGTTTCAAGGGTCGTGTTGGTGTTGCGCAGATGTCTGGGCGGCTCCACCAATGGGAGCGCTGGGATTCTGAAGATCTGCGCAGAGCTGCGGACATCTGCGCTGCACGAACGGTACCCATGTCACGGGTGCTGCTGGTAGGTTAGGACTGACACAGTGGAGAAATGTGTATCAAGGCTGTTAGCAAAGGTGATTTACTCTTCTTCTTCTTCTTATATCTAGATTCACTCTCCTGTGGGATAATTAATTACTATGACATAAATATACTATTTTATTGTTATTTTTTGGGGGGTGGGGGGCCACAGGTTGCCCACCACTGATGTACCTCTATTGCAAATGCCAATAATACTCATAATCATGATACATTTGCAAGATGTTTGCAAGTAACAAGAAACAACTATGAAATTAAATTGTTTGACTGAACATCTGAAATAATGTTGTGTACAGTTAAATCAATCTCATGCTCAAGTAAATGACAGTAAACACACCTGCCTTTACAGGTGAGACACAGGGATGTTGTTGAATCTCTGCGCTACTCTTACACTGATCACTTTATTTTGATGAGGGAGATGCATTTTATTTCTAAATTTATACCATGGAAATCTATTAAAGGTAATTTCCATCTTGAAACAATCTGTACATGTATATCCATGATGAAGTGCATTATTTATTTATATATATATATATATATATATATATATATATATATATATATATATATATATATATATATATATATATATATATTATACATTTGTAATGGACCCTGAAACACACAATGAATGTTCTTAATCACCAGGGAATGATAAGACTAAATAACCCCCTGAGATTCTCTACGAGGCAGGGCCGTGTTTTGCATGACTAAAATGTAAAAAGCCATGCAAAACACAGCGCCTTACAGCTAAACAATGAGTTTGAGAGATAATTACCTATTCATAATAATTAAGGGGGAATTTAAAGCAAATAAAGTTCAGAAGGTGGGGGTCCTTATATATAATGTGAGAGATAATTGAGGACAATGTTATATGATCTCTATTCTCACACTATGTAACTTGATAACCTTTCATGTTGTTGTGGGTGAGTTGTTTTGAACAAAAGCATTAACCAGCACACAGAACTGCAGCTTTATGATACAACTACTACTATAGTCTACAAGCTAATAGGTCGTGTGAAGGAGGGTGTCTCTTTGTATAACAGATGTTATCTCATGCCATTTGGGGTGAGATACAGTAAGAGACACCATTCACACGAGCTATTAACTTATTATAAATCACACGTGAGGATTAGCGACACAAATATCTTTACAGAGGAAAGAAACACATTTATTTTTATTAAAATTAACAATCAATCAAAAATGGTTTGGTAACTGACCTACAGTAGCCGAAAGGAGTTGTGTTTTCATGCCAGTTAAATGTAATTAAACTATTAAAAATGCACACTAATCCCGTGACACTGGCACTGCTCTCATTTAAGTGCTGAAAGTCATTGGTAACAAAACAATCTTGAAATCCTGATAATGTTCTTGTAGAACCGTCTCTGAAATAACTGGAAAAGTCGTTGAGATAAAGCAAATAGAACTTTAATCAAGCCGGCTTGGAAGCACCACATCAAGGAATTACTTCAGTGAGAACTTAATGTTTACAAACATGAGTGAAGCTTTATAGGAAAATGATGTAGAATCTTCTGGCCGTTCATCCAATTAAAGGCTTCAAAAGATGCCAGCCCTGGAAAGTTTGTAGGCTGCCCTTCCCAAGGGAGGAGGTCATTACGGAGGCAGATGTCTGGTCCTGTTACAGCATACAAACAGTACGATCTTGTGGTTTTCTTAACAATGAGGTAACATCTTTAGCTTTGAGAAACAGGAAATCCACACACAGACAAACCCATTTCTCTTATCATACAAAAACAAGTCAAAGTCAAAAGGAGAATAAATTCAATAGGATGCATCTTTAACAACCACTTTTTTGGTTTTGCTAGGCTAGATAAAGCTAATTTGCTCAGTCTGTATACAAGCCATTTCTAATGATAACATCAATATAAAACATTAATAATGATCACAAAACACTTTCTTCAACTTACAGAGTCTTCAGTTATGCAGTTGTGGAATACATTTAATGTCGTCTGGAGGATGGAAGTGAATTGAGGATCTGAGTCATACATTTAATGTGACATCTTGCCTTTATGTAGCACATTTTTGCGGTACAGAACATTATCTGTTTATTTTTTGTCATGAGAAAAAAAAAATAGAAGGAACATCTGAATGTGTCATTAAATGTGCAAAGAAACAAGTGTGAAAGAAGAAACTAGCAGTTTAGCCATTTACATATTGTGGTCACACCCATTAGTTCCCCAAAAGATTCCCCACAAATCATGTGTCAATTTTTTAGTCGTTTTTCTGACCATTGGTAGGTACAACCAGACCCTGGTTGATTGGAATAAACGTGGCTGTTAAATGAGGAAGTGCTATTTCTGTTATTTTTATATAGTTACAAATAAGGAAAAGACATGTAGCTGAGTAGTATGCTTGGAGGTTTTCATGGTTTACATTAAAAAAAACAACAACAATCATTCCTTCAGATGGAGTCGTCTCTTACAGAGTTACTGGGCGCTTTGGAGAAAGACATTGACACAGGTGCATTTCAGTTTAAAATTCAGTTTGTTGTGTGGAATATTAAATTAAAACAATTCCAATTAGATATTTTGCATAAACTGCTACAACAATCATAAAACTAAAATTAAAAAAACACTTTTTATTAATAATCACAGAGCTAAAATGAACAAGAATCAGTGGATTAAATGCAGGGCTTAACGAGAGATTATATTGTTAATGCTACTTAAATGTCTCCATCTTTTCTTGGCAGCATTAGGAAGTGCCCAAATCTAAACAAACTTTGAACAGTAATGGTGATGTGTAAATGGACATTTCTCAAATGCTACCACCTCTCTCTCTCCACCGGTTGCTGAAAAGTCCTGTTAATGATTTGCTTTAACTCTGCACTCCTCGGGTTCTGTAGCAAGGTGATCCGCTGGAGGTATTCATTTATATGTACAAGGGATGTCAACATCCAACAAACTTCAACCACACGAAGGTTGACACTACCAATATTTCGAAGCTGCTCAGAACCAATTAACATCACAGTTCATTTTTAAAAGCTACAGACCCCTGTGGAACACCAGGAGAGCCACATTGTTCTGGACCGACTATTTGATGCCACAAACTGCAAAGTATGTGCATCTCAGTATATACTGTGCGTCTCAGTATACAGTGTATATAGTGTGTCTCAGTGTATATAGTGTATAGTGTGCGTCTCAGTATATATAGTGCGTCTCAGTGTATAGTGTATATAGTGCGTCTCAGTATAGAGTGTATATAGTGAGTCTCAGAGTATAGTGTGTGTCTCAGTATATAGTGTATATTGTGCATCTCAGTGTATGTAGTGCGTCTCAGCATATTGTGCGTCTCAGCATATAGTGTGCATCTCAGTGGAGATGTGCGCTGAGATTGCAGAATCACTTCTTCAGCTGAGAAAGTGACGGTTCCAGAAGTCCAGAAGACGGTTCATCTCAGCGCACATCTCTCTTAAACCACTTTCTAATTCTATATTTCACTCCACACTTTTATGTACATCCCTTGTACATATAAACGAATACCTGCAGCGGATCGCCTTGCTACAGAAGCAGAGGAGTGCAGAGTTAAAGCAAATCATTAACAGGACTTTTCAGCAACCGGTGGAGAGAGAGAGTTGGTAGCATTTGAGAAATGTCCATTTACACATCACCATTACTGTTCAAAGTTTGTTCGTTTACATTTGGGCCAAGAAAAGATGGGAGACATTTCAGTGTGATTGCATTGGCAAAATCTGGAAAATCAGGAACATGGGGGTCAGACAAATTCCTCCATATTTTGTATGTACGATAGTTATGAGGAACTATGACTAACCATATAATATAAGGTTTCAGGTGTTTTCAGTTTCTGACATCTGGGAGCCCCCTAGTGGGCGTCCAAATCATGCATTTTCTGGTTTTAAAATGAACTGATTTCACACTAGTGTTGTGACAGATCTATAAAAGGTATGACTTCAGCTCCTGCGTTAATGTTAGTACCACAGCAGAGCGACACCCATGAACATATCCAGCCCTGGTCGTTAAGTTATGGTCGTAGTATCGGCATTCACAGTTGGCATACAAATCTCCAAACAGTTCTGAAGAATGGCTCATATTGAAGGGAGCAGGACGTTCACGCACAACAACCCCAAGAGAGAAGCTTGGCAATTTAGAATAAAGGCTTGTGTCCTCTCTTAATAGAAACCTTAATATACGTGGGACATTAATACATTGAGGGCTTTACTGGGGGCACTTTGGGGAACACTGTGGTTTGGGGAAGAATACACATCCGATTCAAAGGCTAAAACTGGGTGTGCTGTACGTAAATTTGAAAACACTTGTGGTCATGGCCTTAGAAATATCAAATTCATAGCTTTGGAGTCTTCATAGTGGTTTCAGGAAAGCTCTGAGAGTGCTATACCAGGGTGGTATGGGGCGCCTGTGTGTCATACATGATTTCGTGGGACAAAACACATTCCATGAGACAAAATGTGTATTTCGTTGGGACAAAATGTATATATTTCGTGGGACAAAAACATACATTTCGTGGGACAAAAACATACATTTCATGCACTTTCATGCACAAAACCATGTATGACACACAGGCGCCCCATACCACCCTGGTATAGCACTCTCAGAGCTTTCCTGAAACCACTATGAAGACTCCAAAGCTATGAATTTGATATTTCTAAGGCCATGACCACAAGTGTTTTCAATTTACGCACAGCACACCCAGTTTTAGCCTTTGAATCGGATGTGTATTCTTCCCCAAACCACAGTGTTCCCCAAAGTGCCCCCAGTAAAGCCCTCACTGTATTAATGTCCCACGTATATTAAGGTTTCTATTAAGAGAGGACACAAGCCTTTATTCTAAATTGCCAAGCTTCTCTCTTGGGGTTGTTGTGCGTGAACGTCCTGCTCCCTTCAATATGAGCCATTCTTCAGAACTGTTTGGAGATTTGTATGCCAACTGTGAATGCCGATACTACGACCATAACTTAACGACCAGGGCTGGATATGTTCATGGGTGTCGCTCTGCTGTGGTACTAACATTAACGCAGGAGCTGAAGTCATACCTTTTATAGGTACCTTTTCACTAGTGTGAAATCAGTTCATTTTAAGACCAGAAAATGCATGATTTGGACGCCCACTAGGGGGCTCCCAGATGTCAGAAACTGAAAACACCTGAAACCTTATATTATATGGTTAATCATAGTTCCTAATAACTATCCTACATACTAAATATCGGGGGGATTTGGATAACCCCTATCTTCCGACCTTCCCCTGGTTTTCTCGTGCAATGACACTTAATTACTTTGGAATTCCAGCATTTTAAATACATTTGTGTCAGCAAGCCCTACATAATCTCTAAAACTGGAGATCCTTCAAACGCATCGCTGGCATGGCAAGGGATCTGAGGGGAAAAAGACAAAACAAAACATCCCATTAGCCTGATTTTGTTCAGGGTGTATGGTCTGCTTAAACCTGAAAAGTGTCAGACTTTCAACTCCTGCGAGAAGACCAGTGAGCTTCCAGTCCAGCTTCCAGCTTTTGTAACCTTCTGTGCTGGAACCCCCACAGCAATGATCATGTCCAATCAAAGCAGCAGCCGTGAGAGAGAATAAACACGGACACCAGGGGGAGACAAAGAGGTCAGGAACAAATTAAGAGGCATGCTGACAAGCTCTGGATCTGTTCAGACCCACCTTGGCAGACGGGCTTCACGGACAGGCTCAGGTGGCGGGGCACTTTGCTGTTGCTGAGGATTTTGACGCTCGCCCTGGCTTGCTGGCACACCGGGACGTTGTTGAACAGGAACTTGTCTTCGATGTGGACCCCCGTGTGGTCCGCTGACTGACTTTGGATGAGGCTACTGTAGTTACAGGTGGTTCCTCAATGATGGAAGCAACGTCATTCACATTGGCACCTATCGGGGATGGGGACAAAGGAGTGAAACATGGGGAGCAATTCCTAGACTCCACATACAATGCTCCTGGAGGATTAATAAAAACTGTCCGTATCATCCAATAATTTAAATATTAATTCCAAATATCGAAGTCTATACAAATATATATTCTATAATTTTAACTGGCAGTTGTTTCCCTGCTGCAGTGATAATCTTCCACTAAGGGGTTGTTTTATGATTAAACACAAACAGGGAACATCAGTTAGTAATTCCTCAAAATGAATTAATTAGGATTAAGTTTTCCACCTGTCAAGCAGCCTTCAGCCTCCAGTCTGTACGAGATGCCATTGGGCTGGTCACGGGGGTCCCGGTCAGAGATGTCGATGCCCAGGAACTCCTCATACTTGCCCTCCTGGTTGGCCAGGCACTCCACAGTGATGACCTGCTGGGCGTCATGGGCCAGGCGTCCAAAACCCGGGGACACGGTGAACACTCCCACAGTGACCGTGGCCTGGGGTGGCCCAGGAGCGGGACAGGCCTGGGGGGGTCAAGGCAATGCCATATTAGTTGTTCATGTCTTGTACCCCGTTTCCACTAGCCACGTTTAGCTGCACTTCAGCGTGGCCGTGCCCTGCTGGGGGGTTTCCACTAGGGCTCAGCTGCACCTCGGCCTGTGCCCGAACTAGTTTCAGGAGGCAGTTTCGTATATCGTATCGGCACGTACTGTGACGTCCTGACGCAGCGCTTCTGCATTCTGACATTGTAACTACAGTGATGGCAGCTGCTCTCTATGCGAGAGATGCGCTAGAAACTTTTCACAAGAAGGAATATGTGTGTTTACCTTGGGAAAATGATTAATCTGGAGCAGATATTAATGCAAGCTGGAAAAGTGACACACAGGATTAATTGCTTGGCACAGAAAGACATTTAAGAGTGTTTGAAAAGATCGTGAAAATCCTGCTGGAGAAAGGACTGCATCGGACTGAAATACAATGTGCCCTGACGAAATACAGTCCTTTTTTGTTATAAATACTCGCAAACATGAAATATTCGTCCTGGATTTAAATTAAATGTCCTGATGTCTTTTAAATTCTCTCAAAATTATTTAAATGGCACGGTTTTTACCTTCGCCCTGTGTACACTATCTTAAAACTATGTATTAAAATGTTTAAAACAGAGGCAAATTTGTATGTGATCAATCGCATGAAGAATCGTATATTTTAATTATATTTGTAATCCCTCACTATCGCTATAACTATATGTTAATGGTAATCCAAATATAGACGCTTTACCGACTGCAGGAATACAAACCCTACAACCTTACAAAACGTAGCGATTAATACAACTGATCCATTCAATACGGTGTCAAAGGTATTTTTTAAAGGAATCCCATTCACAATTAAAGCCGATTCCACCCGCGATGTATTTGATGACTGATTATTTTATTTGGCACATTGATAAAGCTGCAGGTATACAGAGAAAACACGCTGACACTGAATTTGTGGAAAAACTGTTCCAGTAAGTTATGGATTCCAGTGCTGTAGCCATATTTATATACACATGTATGAGTTTTGCTTAAGAAACTGGCTGTGACTCATATTGTATATTTCATGGTATATAGACATGTAGTGACACGCAGTTCATTCTCCCACAGATAAATAATAAGGGAGAATATCTGGATACTTAAATTAAGCTATGTTGTCAATGTTAATCGGATCATGATACAGGGAGAAGTAACACGGTTATTTACGATGCGTTGGTAAACAAACTAAATTAAATTTTAAGTGATGTAATTTGTTTTATATATTGTTTCAATGTGTCCCGGTTTCTACTTTTGAATATCTTGTATAACTTACACTATAAGACCGTGTTAGATATCCGTGTATTGCACTGTAATGTCAGCGGTATTTCAGCCTCCAGTTTAAAACACTAAATCCCAGACTGCGGTTTGACTTTCGTGTCTCACAGTCATTTCCTAGGGCAGCTGGACCCACGACAATTAAATGGAAACGCTGCCCGTACAGTGTAGGTGCACAGATACTGCACGGAAAACGGGGTATTGGAATAACAGATTATATCAGCACAATACATTACGTTTAATGCTGGCTATATCAAATAAAGTGTTATTAATATTATCCAACCTGCGCAGAAATGTCCTTTTCCCTCTGCATGGACTCACTGGGCCCGAGCTTGTGGACGGACACTGGCTTCCCAGAGCAGGAGACACGCGTCTGCTTAGCAGCGACCGACCTGCGGGAGATACGGGACAATAGCAGGTGAATTAAATCAGCATGTCAATGAAAACGGCATTGAATGCACAACTTCACTAGCGTCATGCCACTGTTTATCTGCTGTGAGCTAAACTGCACTCTTTAAACACACTGGACAGACTGTCCCATCCTCTGGAGGAAGCAATATGTATGGCATTATCACCATAAATCAGACTGGAGATCTTTTGGTTGCTTATAAATGGAAATGCAGACAAATGGTTTCCGTCGGCCTCTGTGCAAATTTAGTTTAGCCAGTTAGGCAACGCATTAAAACAAACAAAGACAAAGGAGAGTTCTGCCTACCCTTTGCTCTGGGTCTGCTGTGGCTCATCTCTGGGCATGCTGAAGATGTTGTATCTGAACCCCAGCTTGCCCTTGTTCTCAATGGTGAAAGTACGGCGCGTGCCAGTACCGCACACGATTGCGCCAAAGTTCAAGTCGTTGGCCGGCACTATGCAGTACTTGGTGAAGAGAGACTGGACGGATATCTTCACAGGGATGCTGGCTATGGTCTCTCCCCCTTCTGTGATGTTGGGATCAATCACCTAGATCAAGGAGCACAGTTCGTTTGGTAATTCTCTGCTGAATAAGGGAAATTAATCTGTATTGATATGTACGTGGAATGTCATGAATAATTGCTCCCTTCATAAGCAATAGAAATGAGCTCAATGGAAAACTACATGTATAATCCTATTGGAAATGCATTGAAATGTAAATGTTCTCATCACATTAACTCAAAGACAAAGAGTTGAACTGGCCACATGTGCACAGATCCAGCTACATGGTTACCTGGCAGTTGAGGATGGGCTGGTCCTGGATGCACACCTCTCTGCTGGAGCGGAAAGCGATGTGCACGACGGTGGCCCGGTCGTTGGGATTCAGGGAGCCCTCGCTGGGCGTGATGGTGAACAGGGGGCTCAGGTTCGGCATGCCTGGCTGTGTGGCCTCCAGCAGGAACCTAAGAGAGTGGAGAGGGACAGCAAACCCACACCGTTGACCTGAAGTCTTTGTCAAGAAATTATATATAATTACACACACACACACACACACACACACACACACATATGCTCAAGAATGTTTTTGCTGACAGTATTACATTAATCACACACAATAGATAGTGGGGCGTTAATCTGCTATTTGATCTCACAATTCTAAGAACAGAACCAAAAGCTTACTTGAATGCGATCTCATATCTGCCTTTGTTCTTCAGATGCACTGACAGCACGACTTCATCCGATACTTTGATTGTCCCGAAATCAAGGCCGTCGGCGGCACCTGCATAACAAACACGCATCACGGTGACACTCTACCACACACAGACTGCCGATACACAAGGCATCGCTTGCTTCTTCGAGCGGCACTAGGTCCAATCAATATGGCACGGCCTAGCGATCCTATCGCCTCCCTGTTCTCAGACACATTTGCAGGCCGACATGGGAAAAAAAAATGCTCAAAGTTTGCCGTTTCTCTCCATCATCCTTTGAAAATGTACACAAATCAGGCACATTGAAAGTATAAATGTTAAAAATATATCTAAAACATTAAAGGCAAATTAACAAATGAATCTTAAACGAAACAGCTTGTTTTACCTTTGGACAGGCTCAAATCCAGAGAAACATCGTAGGCCTCCAAAGAGACCTGGATATTCTCGCTGTGAAGGACCCCCAGGGTTTTCTCCACATCTGACACCTGGCAATCACAGGGAAGAGACATGAATTAAGGACAAGTCCAGGCTATTTCACAATATCAGATCATATGAAAACAATCAGGAACGGGATTTTTATTTATTACAAAATGATTCAATTATTCTGAATGTCCTTATAATTTGACAATGAGGAAAATCTTCTCTCTACATGAGGAACATCCATGTAATTAAGCAATTAAGTAGAAGTATATTACGTATGAGAATATAAGTATTAAGTATATATACAGCTGGCTGGGTAACAGCGCTGACTGGGTGAGGTACCTCTAGGCGGATGATTCTCTTGAGGTTTAGGGGTCTCTTGGCCCTGAAGTGCATCTGCAGGGAGATCTCGGCCTGGGGCTGGATGATGCCCTGGTCTTGGGACACGGTCACCTCACCCCCCAGTATCTCCAGGTCGCTCAGCCGCCAGGCCCCCGGCAGCAGGGTGCGGTTCCGCAGGGACAGGCTCTTTGTGACCTTCCTGAGCGGGAGAGGGAGACAACCCATTGAGTCCAGGGGACAGTTCAGGGGCCAAACCAGGGACTGGGCCGAGCTGCCCCCTTTTTTCACTGCAGGCCCCTGGAAGAACCCCCAGCCGGCACCCTTTGCCCGATACAGATCATTTAGCCTGAAAATGCGGAGTCATACCCTTACCGAAGCAAAAAGTCAGCTGTAGGCACGTTCAAATCAAGGGACAAAGACAATTATCATCACAGAGGACAGGGATGAGTCAGACTGAAGTACTGACCTGTGCAGCGGGGTTTTAAACTTCAGCTGCGTGCAGTCCAGGTCCAGCTCTGGTCTGGCTCCGTGGCAGGAGACTCTGAAAAGCACCGGATCGGGGTTGTCCTTGACGCAGCACACCACACTGTCCTCGAACAGGCCCGGGGATGTGGGGTAGGCCCACACGGTCAGCTCCTGACAAAATACACATGGCCATTTAAATTAGTCCAGAAAAAGAGGAGGGAGCTGGTAATTTCTCTCCCTCTCCCTCTCTCTCTCTCTCTCTCTCTCTCTCTCTCTCTCTCTCTCTCGGGGCAGCTAACCTGTTTCTCATCGGGTCTGAGGGTCATGGTGGGAGGGTCCAGTAAAAATGATGTGGCTTTCTGGAAGCAGAAGACCACCTCTGCATCCAGGGGGGAGATGTTGTACACGATCAGCTTCTCCATGTTCTCTGTGTACTTCTTCTCCTTGTACCTGTCACACAGACCACAGGACAACGATGGGCCGAGGTAGTTTGGGGTGATTCACACAATTTAAAAAAATTCTGTTCTAGTCCACGTTTAGGCAAAAGATTGATACACAGAGTCGTTTCACTTTTACAGATGTATATGTATTAGGGCATAATCAATGACAATTAGTTGATTAATCGGTAGATTAATTGGGCACTATTAAAATAAGTGTAATGGTCTTTAAGTGGTTTTGCTACACAGTAATACTTTAATAAATACTAGACATTGATATTACAGTAGCCTATTACAATGCTTGACGTGATGGTAACAAAAATAAATTAGAAATGTATATAAAAAAAAAAAAATCATAGAGTGAGAGTTTATCGACAATGCGTGACAGTGGGGAGCGCACAGATTATTTAGTGCCCCCCCCAATGCGTGAGATTTTAGCAACAATGATTGAGAGTTTGAGATGGGGCCTCAATGCTTAAGAGTTATGCTTAATGAAAATTATAATTAAAATGCAAAAACAATGATTGTTTAGCCGCAACATGGCAAAGGATTCTCCTTCCTCTCTCGCTACAGCAAACGGTGTTTGCTTGCTAACGATACTGTAAACTGCACACACTGCCCTTTTAAGAAAAGCATTTCTTTCAAATGAAACAGAAAACTTTTACTTTGTCTTCAATATTTCCTTCTGAATCCAAAGCTAGACTGTAGTGTTCCTATTAGCGGCTGTAACCCTGCAGTTTGTGCGCAGATACTGTACTGTAGCTCTCTGATGTGATCTCTTGCGTGATTTGCCTTTATCATTTAACACTAGAAGCGCAGGGCTGGTCAGTTTGACAGATTTTATTTGGATTACTCTGTGTTCCTGAATACACTGTGCATACTCATTCTTGACTTTTCCTAAATGTATTTATTAAATATCCCTACGACGTTTTAGCTGCATTAACGCAAATCAAGTTCAAGTTGCAATCTCTACCTCACCTACAGTCTGCAGTCTTTCATGTGCTTGAAAAACACACATTGTATAGCATTACAAGCATCTTCTTACAACTGTAATCAAATAGAGTGGACAAATATGCCGCAAATAAACACTCGTCTCATTGTATTGACTGTGCAGTGACCAGTTTTTTAAAAAAGCGCTTTGATGTTATTTATACCAATCATTTTAATGTTTTATTTTAATATTGAATATCGAATAATAATATCGAATGTTATTCGATCGTTTGCCATCCATTATACCACAGCATTTAAAGAGCTAATCGCCACTTCTAGTGTTAACCGTATAATCGCCTGTCATTATTATAATGAGGAAAAAAAAAATCAGCTCGATTAAATTGAAAAAAATATTGACCGTCGATCAATTAATTAGTTGATTAATAGATTAATCGAATATAATTATAGATTAATATGTATATATATTTTTAAGTTTTAAAATAAGTTTAATCTTGAATACATAGTGCTTGCCTGCTCTGCTCAGACAACTTACCTGTCTCTGGTTTTGCCATAGAACAGAGGACCGAACTGGAACACCCCAGACCTGCGGATGTAGGTCTTGTTGAGAGTATAATCCTCATTCAGGGCCTTCTTACACTGCGACAACACAACCCTGAAACACACACGGGAGAGATGTCAACACTGCTGCGTTTTGGCATCTGAGGCAAGTGAGAGAACGTCATTAGCTATCAGGATGCAAATAAATTACTAGCGAAGGCTGCTGTTGAGTGTTGACACTATCAGGCAGTATTTTCTAAGCCTAATTAATCTAACCTGTCATGCGAATACCCACTTGGGATCCTTGCTGATGGCGGGGAAGGCACACACGCCCCTGCAGTTCAGCTGATAGCACCTCCTAGTCCCCATCAGCTCAAAGTTGTAGGTCTGTTCAAACTGTCCTGGCTTGGAGGAAGTGAAGCAAACTTTGAGGGACACCTCTCCATTGGGAGGCGCAACCCAGCGGTAGTGAGTCAGCCTGTGGGAGAGACAGACCTTTCCTCTTTCAATACAGCTGACAAAATACATACATAAAGAAATTGAAATTATACTTTTGAATTTCTTGTATATTTCCTTCATTATTTCTTAGATATTATGTATAATCATTCTGCGATAAGGGCCTCACCACTTTCTCTTATCCTGCTGGGACTCGGTGACGGGCGGGAGTGGACCACTGCTGCCGATGCCCTTCTTCCCCCCTGGGCCCCGGCTCTTGTCCTTCTGGCTCTCCCACCCCTCCGTTTCTAGCTTCTCCTTCTTTCCTCGCGCTTTGGTGGGCATCACCAGATCCTCCTGAAACAAAAACATCAGAACTGAGGTTCCACAGCCAGCTGTGTGAAGTTACCCTTCAATTTCTATTAAAATATTTGTTTTGCGAATTATACTGACAGTACAGACGGGTTTTGAAATGGACAAACACTCTCATGGAGGACATTTCTCATACCTTGATGGTTGTCAGGGTGTCCAGATCTGGCTCCGTGTCTTTCCCATCCTCCACTGCGTCCTCTGCTCTTGGTGCAATGAGCGTGAAGTGGCCGAGACTCTCCTGGGAGCTAGGGGGCCGCCTCGTCTTGGGGTACGGCACCACTGAGAAGATGGTAGGAGGGGGAATGGGAGGGCCGCTGGGTCCCAGCCCCATCCCATCTAAAACCTAGACAATGAGAATCTGATTATCTTCCTGAATTTAAGATTAACCATTTGTAAAGCAAACACACACACAGGGGCACTGGCCCCCTGAAAGCTGTTGGGAGTGTTACCTCGTTGAGGCAGGGCAGTTGTTCCCCGTGCAGGATTTCGGCCCCACTGGGGTGCTCCCGGCCGCTGACCTGCAGGGAGATGTGAGGCACCCCCACTTCTCCCCTGCCCTCCAGCAGCTCTTCCTCATCCATGGCCACCGTCTGACTGGGGGCTGGCGAGAGCATCAGCTCAAACTTCTCTTGCTCCAGCCGCTCCTTCTCCTTATTCTTCCTCCGGACCCTCTTCTCTGGCCGCACGGCCACCTCCTGGGCCTCCGGATGCGTCTCCTTCGCAGTCACATCCTGGACCACCTGGCCCTGCACGTGATCCCAGTAGAGCAGGATCTGGGCCACCGCCGCCTGGCTCTGCTTGTACTGATGGAAGCGCAGCTGCAGCAGCTTCTCGGCCTCACTGACCTGCTCCTCCTCCAGCTGCTCGGGGACCGGGGTGGGAGAGATGTCCACCTTTGCGTTCTTGTCGTCCTCGTGGTTGTGGGTTACTGCACGTGGGTGTGTTTCTGGGTGTTCTTTGTGCTAAGCAACATGAAAACAGATTGTACAGTGATCAGGTTGTAGCAGGTAACATCCTAATAATCATCGTTGAATTGTATGTTTGTACAGAATTTGTTTTGCTATTTAGTCACAATTGTTTTTGGTATTTAAGACATTTCTACCTGCTTCCCACCAACATGACTCTTCTTCCTCCTCTCCCCTTCCTCTCTCTTCTTCTCCTGCTTCACCTTCTGCATCTTCTTCTCCTCCTTCGGCGCCCATTTATCCTGCTTCCTGAGGGCAGGAAGAGAGACAGCATGCAGCAGCCTAGAATATCGTGTTACACCGCTGTGATCTACGCAGGACATGCGTGTGTGTGTAACGACCTCACGGTTAGCAGGCACACTCGGAAAGTTAAACCTGGTCTGTCCATATCAAAAGCTGAGCTGTGTGTGGATTCATGCAGCTCACGCCCGAGGGCTGCTGCACAGGTACTTACCTGCGCTTGCGCTTTCTCCGCTCCTCCAGGCACCAGAGGTCGCTGCGTTCCCTCTCTTCCTTTGACAGAGCGTCGTACTCCTCCTGATCCATCTCCTGCATCCAAGCCAAGTCCCTCTTCAGGCTCTCCTTCCGCAGGCGCTCTGAGGGAGAGAAGAAAAGGAGCAGGAATGTAGTAACGAAAAGCCCTCACTCCTCTCACTCGCGAACCTCTCAGCTGTACGGTGGGGAATTGTCGTGAAGAAGTGGGGCTTACCCTCCTCGTCCATCTGTGCCTGCTCCCTGGCTTTCAACGCTCTGTAGTCCTGGTTGAGGTCAACCAGGTAGATGTATTGACGGTTGTTGAAAGCTTTGAGGAGGGCCTGGAGCGCGCTGGACAGAGAGTGAGAGTAAAGGGTCTCCAAGCCATCGAACACAACCCCTCGGTGACAGTCACTCAGCTGCAGAGACAGACACAGAGACAGAGGGGGCTGAGAAGGAGGCACTGACAACAGGATGGCCTCAAGGCATGTTGGCTGGCATGATGAAGTAAGCTTGAGCCCAAACTGTAAGGGGATCTCAGGGCTGCTCACAACTTTACTTATTTGTTATTGTTTATTTCTTAACAGAAGTCACGCAAAACAAACAGAAAAGTCAGTGAAAAGAAAGAAGTATGCCTGAGTCTCATTTTAGCGCTACTGCTGCTCCCTTCTCACTTGGTCTCCCTCAGCCTATACCCAGGAGCTCTTCTCCCCTTCCCTCCCACCACCCTGCCCCTCGTACCTGCAGCCTCTCACTCAGGATGTCCACCAGCAGCTCATCGGGCAGCACACAGCTCACGGGCAACCCTAAAATATTGATATATAGTGGATTTATTAAAAAAAAGCTGCAAACACTTTAAAGCCAAGCCACAGCATTATATTCAAGGTATGATGCTTAAATTGAAATATTTTAGTAACTGAAAATATATACAATTCATGCTATATATATTTTTTTTTTATTTAATAAGGAATATAGCCTATTTCACAGACACAGCACACTCACCATCATCTGGGCTCTGTGTCTGCTCCTCGGCAGCCCGGTCACACAGCTCCCTGGCCTGCAGGCTGGCCTCACTGCTGCCACTGGACACGGCCTCCAGCACCACGGCATCGATGCTCAGACAGGCGGCACCATAATGCTTCGCCAGGGTCACAGACGTTCCGGTTTTTCCTGTAAAAAGACGTTAAATACACAGTGTTGTATAATGCTTTGTGTTTGTGTGACGCAGACTGCCCAGCCATGTTGACAAAGCTGATTAATCTGGATCCCTTCGGTCCAAAAGAGAGAGAGGAGGGTGGGATCAAGTCTAGATTATAATCCTGCTCACTTCCTCTGAATGGTAAATGTAACAATGACACGGGGAGGAACTGCTACAAAGTGGAAATCTGAAATGGGTGGACCGTTCCCCTGCGAGGAAGAGATGGTACCTGTGAGTGGCGCCCCGTGCACGATGATGGCGATGCCCCTGCAGTTCAACGCAGCCTGGCCCTCCAGGGACAGGTCGATGCCCATGTGCCTGGCGACGGCCCTGGACACAGGACTGACCTCCGGCTTGCCCACCCCAGCGCTGCTCTCCCTCTCGGCTCCCTCTGTGCTCGGCTCTGCAAGGGAAATTATGAGAATGCCTCAGTAACGGCTGCCTTATTTGTATTCCCCCCCCAAAAAATCGTAGCTCCTCTAAAAGTATATTGAGTATCTGTGTCTTAACCTACTGAACGATTAACTGTCCTCGGTCTCACCTTCCTCCAGCCTGCTGCTCTCTTCCTGGGCGCCCCTCTGCTCCTCGTAGTATTCCAGGAGTTCAGGGGGGAGCTTCTCTCCTGGGTCCCGGGGGGGCAACAGCAGCACGTTCTCAGAATCATACCCTTCCATCATCTGCAGAATCTAGAGTGGGGGACAACAGGGTGACGTTGTCAGCTAGTGAAGCCGATGGGAGTCGATCCACTCCCCTGTGGTCTATAAACGCACGTGAGCAGGTCAGATGGGCAGCAAAGCGCCAAGCGAGGAGCCAAACTGCCTATACCTCTCCTGCTGTACCGCAGCGTCTCACTGGATTAGAACCAATTTATTTCCAATACCCTAAATTGGGTTTATAAGCAATTCAAATGAAAATTAACCACACTAGAAAGTAGGTAGCATAATTTAACCAACAATAACATACCCAGGGTTCCCACTCAATTCAGGGGTCCATTTTCCATGACTTTCCAGGATAATTTTCATTTTCCAGGGAAAAAAAGTAAAGTTCAAACTAAACATTTGACATATCCTGTTTGACATATTCAGTCAATGTTCAAAAACAACATTAATAATGTGCATAACAGTCAGTGTGCATAATCATCATATTTGTACGCAGATTAACGGCTGCTATTACTAAAGGTCTATGTAAGTAGTTCTATGTAAGGTGCATGTTACTGAACTGATGCCAATATTAAATCTCTCCACCCTACCAAACTACTTCAGAAGTACAGTAAGTGGGTTATTCCATGTCAGAAGAACAAAGAAAAGTGGATTTCGACCCTTATCATCATCAAAATTGATTTTATAGTTATAAACAAATATGGCAAGCACTCCTGCAATATTTTGTAGGAAAAACAATAATCTCCAAGAAATTAAACTAATTGATGACATGAATTCATGTTAGGATTTTTATTTTTGGAAATATTTATATTTTTCCAGGTTCAAAACATTTTTGACTATTTTCCCTGACTTTACCATGACTTTCCAGGTCAAAGTTTTTTCCCTGACTTTAGAGGTTTTTCCATGACCGTAGGAACCCTGAAACCTTACCTTCCAGCAACAGGTGATTCCAAATGATGTGAATTGCTTGTCAGTTTGCATTATTATAATTGAAGTGTATAATCATGGTGTACATGGACTCCATTTAAGAGCAAAACAATTAACGCAGACGCTCATTAGCTCAGCACAGGCTCCCTGCTGAACAGGGAACATGAACCGGTAAGGTGGGCGGGGGCGGGTTGGGAGCCGACTGACCTTTTCCTCTTCAAGGTACTGCTGATCAAACTCCAGGCAGTAGAACTCGATGGGGAAGGCGCAGGGGTTCCTGACCACAACCTCGGCCTCGCCTCCGGCACTGTGGGGCAGCACGGGCCCCAGCTTCAGCAGAGAGGAGGAGAACTCCAGCCGGGGCTCTTTCCCTTGGCCCTGGGCCAGAATCGTCACCCGCTGGGTGCTGTGGGCAATGCAGAGGACCAGGCGCTGGCTGTACATTTTCTGTGGACAAACAGAACCGAATGAAGAGGCGCACTGAACCAGCTGTGAAACTTTGTACTGTATATACTGAATACCATTGCCTGTAATTAAGTCTAAGAATAACCAACCCACAGTCAGATCCAATACATAAAACAAAATGAATGCAAATCTACACAGCGTAATTAACTACAATAGTGCATACAAGTATTTTTGCTGTATGATGTGGACTCCACTGTCTAAAGAAGACTTCATACAGACATGAAACAGTGTGCCAAGTACAAGTAGTTTTATATTTTATTTCCAGGGGGTTATAAGAAAAAATACATCAATAAAATCCGAAATTTCTAAATAAGCTTTCAAGAGAGAGAACATTTAGATGAATTGATAAACGAGATAAATCAGCGTTTGAAAGGAGTGACTTCTGTTGGAGGTTCCCTGCCACTGATGTAAACAGGAAGTGACATAAATACTGTCGCCAGAGGGTAACTTCTACACTCAATATGTTACATCTGACAATCATGGGCTAAAATACATTAACATAAAGTCATGCCTTTCTCTGTCAGAGCATCCTTGGCTGGGCCCTCATTTAGGAAACAAATTCTTAAGCGGTCTGTGTATGTGCGATACATCTGCACTGTGTTTTTATTATTATTTTTATTTCTTGGCAGACTCCCTTACCCAGGGCGACTTACAACATAAGTGCAAAACAAAGTGCAAAAATACAGTTAAGTAAAGGCATCAATCATTACAAATTCAATTTACATAGAACATAGCAATTCAAAATAATACATTTTACAACTTCACACACTTTACACAGGCAAGTACTCATAGCTGCAACTACCTGCATTGATCTTATTCCTCACCCCTATCCACACCTGTCTTTCCGCTGTCCACAGCTGTGCTTCAAAGAGCAGACACTACTACTTCAGCGACACCAGGCCACTTGAAAATGTATCACTGTGGGCCCTCTGTCCCAAAAGAGTCTTTTATTTAAAATAAGACAATTTTATTTAAGTCTTTCCAATGAATTTGTGTGATGCTCTACAATAGTTTCAAGCACAACGAAGTTGATGGCCATTAAAAAAGGAGCTTTAGAGATGCTTGGTTGAAGAAGCTGATTTACTGTCACTGGACAAAACTCCTCCTGTACTGCACAAACATGAATAACTTACTTCCTCTGTGGGACTGAATTTGACCTGCACATTTGCCTTCTCCCCAGGCTGCAGCACTCCCGCAGTGGGCAGCATTTTGAAGATCTGGGGGGTGTTCTGGTACTCCTGCCAGATCCTCTGTTTTACATGGAGGGGGGCGTGTTTGTCCATCTGCACAAAAGAGACACAAACACAGGGGATCAGATGTGGAAACGAGCAGGACACACCATTTCCACTGACAGAAAAGCCTGGGCTCTCTGGGACAACCGCTGCTCCCATAACTGTATGGCTTCTTTGTCTGTGGACTGGCCAGACAGATTCTTATTTAAAAAATACTTTGATTGTTGTACACTTAGTAGTGTGAGGTTTTAAGGCAGAGCCCAGCGGATTACCTTACCTTTGGTTTCTCTGGTTTGCTGAGGGCCCATTTACAGGGCACCTGTTGGTGATTTTGCAGCTGGATGGTCACGACCTTGCACAGCCCGCACTTGATGGAGCCGAAGTGCATACTCTGCGTGATAGAGGGCATGGTCACCATGGCGCCAAGATGTACTGGAATCTTCATCTTCATCGAAACCTGCAGGGCAAACACAACCCACCAGGGCCCTGTAGTGAACTGCCCAGAACTGCCATGATCCATTTCATTTGGTAGCAGAACCCCAAGCCCTCAGTACAGTCTACGACCCACTGAACGTTTTCCATGTATATACTTCTCTACACTGCCAATCAATTTAAATTAGAGGGTTTTAACAAAATGGAGTTGTGGGTGTTAGAGAAACGATCCAACAGAAATACACAACAATTACATGTGTTCCCTTTACTCCATGTCTACAAAAGGTAAATCAACCCGCACCAAGCAGACACTTACATGATAGATTCATGTGTTTGTCTTCATTACATATTGACAGTTGTTTTTAGCCAAACCTCTGAGGTATATGCTCTATAAGCGTGAAAATAAGTTTTCTTGCCGAGTTCAGTCAGCCTGTTCACAGTGACTCACAGCGCAGAGCCGAGCAGACCTTCACTGTTACTGATGTATACTGGATATTTTATTTTGTTTTAATCCCAGTTACAGACGTTATACGATTAAACATGTAGATAGTTCAGATTCAGTTATAGTAAATAGAACACAAACGTACTAATTGTAGACCAAGATAAGTAAGTCCATCCACACGCATCATGTTGCAAATCGTAATTTTGTTTGAAACACATTGGTATGAGATCCCAAGTCCAATCAAACTTTTTTTTTCGTAAACACACCTCTTTCGGGAAAACCTTCCTTGTACATCCTACCGCTCGCAGAACAAGATGAGGGCGGGGCCGCGTCTACAGCTCACAGCGCCGCATGCTGACGTCACAGACACCCGGCTGCGTGACGCATTCCACAAACTGCTGCGCAGCGAAACGTCACACAACCATGGGAGTTATCATTGCATTACATATATTTTTATTTTATATAGATTTACATATATTTTGTAAGTCGCCCTGGATAAGGCGTCTGCTGAGAAATAAATAATAATAATAATAATAATAATAATAATAATAATAATAATAATAATACAATGCATTCCCTAGCAGATTGTATCAAGAGAAATCAGCATGGCCAATGATACTATAATTGCACTACATTCAGATGACTGTCTGTTTCACCATCAACGAGGCACACATTTTAATTATGCTTGTGTTCGTCTGCAGCTTGCACTCTGCTGCTGATGGTCACTACAGCTAATTGGAAAGCTTTTCTTTATTTCTTTTTCCTCTCTCGTTCTTTTTTATTATGCGTTTTATTCTTTAGAATTGTCTTTTTAATTGTAAGTTCATTTTCATTTACAAAATGATGCTACATCCTGTACTGAGTTTATTTGATTTCGCGTTGCTAACGGATTCTTCTGCAAATGATGATTCTGAATTGCTGAAAACGAAATGCTTCCACATGACATCCGCTGTCATTGATATCCATCTCCAAGAAAATACTTAAAACTGCTTTCTATGATCATAAATTGAGAACATGCGCTGGGTTTCTCATTTTCTATTGATTTGAGGAGGTTTTCAAAACATCACCGTGTCATTTTAATAACAGTAATTACTGCAAATACTTCAATCACGGTTTCTTTTTTACAACTACAAATTCAGTGCTGGGCTCAATTCTGTGGGACAAATCCGGCATTAACAGTTGGATAAATCAAGTAAGTAAATAAACAAATAAATAATTAAACATTTGCAAACAAGTGGATTTTTTTTATAACAACGAGCAGGTTTCCTAGGTCGTTTATTCCGAGAAGGTAAGATGATCGGAATTATTATATGTCATTGCACATTTGTTATGGCCAAATTTTAAGGTATAGTTACAAGATCTGCAAGAAACGTCATGATTATTGAGCGATCACAAGACTTTCCTTAACACCTTTCTACAGGATCTTTGGATTGTAAATAGTCTTCTAAGAAAATTGATTTGTATTATTTCAGACGTTTATTTTATTCAGGATGCTAAACTCCAGTTAGACTAATAAGAATGCTACGGCTAATAATATCAACGTTATTTTGTAAATGTGATATCCTGTGCGCATCACCGAGCTGGTGGTGGGATTCCTGAAACACATACAAACTGCCTCTAGAGCAGCGATATCTTTCTTGAAGTGTGGAGCCCAGAACTGTCCACAGTATCCAGATGAGCTCTAACTAGTGCATTGTACAGTCTGAACATCACTGCCCTTGATCTCAATACTACACTTTTGACAATATACCCTAGCATTGTGTTTGCCTTTTTTATTGCTTCCCCACACTGTTTGGATGGAGAAAGTGAGGAGTCGACATAGACTCCTAGGTCTTTCTCATGCATTACTTCATCTAGTTCTATTCCTTCCATAGTGTAATTATAGTGGACATTTTTGTTACCTGCATGTATTACCTTGCACTTGTCCACAATTAATTTTATCTGCAGGTGTCGCCCACAACTGAATATTATCTAAGTCCCTCTGAATAGCCTGTGCTGCCGAGATTGTATCTGCTGAGCCACCTATTTTAGTATCACCTGCAAATTTGACAAACTATCCCAGAGTCCAGATCATTAATATAGATTAGAAAAGCAAAGGCCCTAATACTGATCCCTGTGGAACTCCACTAACAACCTCACTCCAGTTAGAAGCGACTCCTCTAGGTTGTTCTAGTATTAAACTGTTTTTAACCATTGTCTGCTCCTTTTATCTGACCAATTTATTCCTTGTATTCTATTGTGTGAATAAACTGCTCTTTTGGGCATCTTTTTGAATTGCACTTCAATTTTCTTACTTTAACCGAAGGGGACCTGTGTGGGGTGGTTTCAGTATTGTTAAATACTCTATTACACTTATATCCAGTCTTTTATTAATCTATGTATTTATTTATTTTGTTGTTCCCATGTATACAACAACAAAATAAATAGATTAATTAAAAATTAAATATAATCGAAATATATATGCATTAATTTCAATTTTTATTTATATATTTAGTTATTTATGTATTTATAATTGCACAAATTACCCTCCGTATTTATTTACTTAAGTGAATATGTAGTTTGAAAAACCAACTACAACTGCTGGTCTAAAAGTCTGTTTTCGTAGGACATTAAGGAATATTAGTACATTTAATTACAAAACAAGGATTAAAGAAGCATAAACATACACGTTGCATTGTCAGTTTACCAACTCCCCCTTGTAAAACTCAACACCGGCTTTTCTCTGGTCACCTCCAATGTAAATGACCCTTTAAAGCAGTGCCTGCAAACCAGCTGTACTCCTTCACCACCCCGTTTCATTTTAGGAGAACATGTCCCATGTCACACATTGTGCAGCCTGTATGCGATGGGTTATATCTGTTCATTAAAACGGTTAAGATCACATATGTTTTTCATTTGCATTGTAAACAAAACTGTTTCTAAAAACATGACGCGTTTGACAGGCCTGTAACCTTGCAGGTGTCTTGTGCCCTGTGCGGCTGCGCACACCTGCGCACTGCGAGCCGGTCTAAACGCGTGTGTTTCCAGAAGTGAGGGACAGATGAGCTGCTGGTTTCTGTCAGTATCGCAGTCCAGTCCGGTGTGCAGGATGAGAGGCCAACGCCATATCAGGCACAGAGCTCAGTCTGTTTCTGCATTTTGTCGTCTTTATACTTGTCAAAACGGAAATCCCATGTCGCATTTACAAGTCGTTGTGAAAGGCAAAAGCATCCACATGCCAGCTTTACTTAGCACCGGATATTCCGATGAGATGCTAATCCAGAATGATGATCATTTTACGCCTATATGCATTTCTACACTGAATAGCTATCAATAAACAAGTGATGGAAAATAACTAAGTGATATAGGCCTAGTTCAGTGTCACCCAATGTCATGTATTGTACCAGTCTGGGATCCTCCTAATTGCTCACTTTTCAGGTGGGTTTCACACATATGTTTTTGCGCGTTGTGTCTCATTTAGGGGCAAAGCTGCCTCCATCCCTGCTAACACACAGTGATGTCACAACCTTAGCTGGGATGTCTATTCTATCCAGTTCTGGGTCCCGACTCGGCGACGGACCACACTGACGGGCTGTCTCACTAATAGCCATGCTCACAGAGTGCTCCGCGGTATACTGCCTCATGTGGATATCAGGTGTACTGCAGATAGTAGTAGTATTATATTTACAGAGAAATCCGATATACATTTTGTTTTGGCAACCCATTTGTAACCCCCCGCGACCCAGACTTTGAAAACCGATGTTCTAAATGACAGGGGCAGAAGCTACATATGTGTTAATATGTATCTATTTATTTTATGTATTAATAGTTATTCAAACTAATGCTCATTTGAATATCCGTTTTAAGTCAAGGAAATTGAATGGCTACGATTGTGGTGATTGTTAACGTGTATTCAGTTTAAAACTGTATTAGTCTATGCCATGGTGTTTATTCAATGTAAGGGAGATATATAATAGTAGATTGGGTTTATTGTTTTTCTGGGCATTGTAATGAATGGATTCACCCAGGGGAGAAGTCTATATAAGCTGGGTTAGTGCTCTTTCAGAGATGACAACATAGATGGGTATGTTGAGTGTTGGTAGGACACAAATTGAAATGGTGCTATATCATATTTCCAACAGTCATTCATTCCTGTTCATTTGCTTTGTGGTGAAGTAAGTAGGATACATCAGTAATTTTGTACTTGTTTGTGGTTTTATTTTTGTTGTATTTTAGCTTGTTTTCTCCTTCCATGGAGTTAACTTGTTGGCATGCCCCACTACAACTCCACCTTTTCTGCATTCTGTCTTGGTTTTTGTCTGCCTCCTTATACAGCACTTGACCACATACCTTTACAAGCCTATAAATCATTTCCCTCATTTATGTAAGTACTGTTGGAAATATCCCATCTGGTCCAGGTGATTTGCTTGTTTTTAATTCTGCTGGTCCCTTTAGTACCTCCTCCTCATTTATCCTGATCTCTCTTAGGATTTGACTGAACTGGTTGTTAACCTGTGGCATGTTATTTGTTTTTTCTTTTGTAAAAACCTCTGTGAAATACTCATTTAGAACATTTGCCACATCATTAGTTGTCTAAGATACTTCAATTTTTGCCCTTCATCTGTTTCACTTCCTCCATTATTGACCGCTTGCTGTTAAAACTCTTGGGATTAGTTTTAGCTCCAAGAGCTATGTTTCTTTCTATCCCCCTCTTTGCTTTCCTGATCCCTTTCTTAAGATCTCTTTGCAGTTCAATATATTCTTTGTATTTTGTTTAATCTCCATCCCTTTTGTATGCGCTATATAACATTTTCTATCTAAAGTTCTTTGCATTCTTCTATTAAACCATTTTGGCCAATGGTTTTGGTCCTTCATTTGCTAAGTTTTGGTACAAATTCCTCAAGTAGTATATTTTTGAAATATACAACCTACTGTAACCCAGCTGATCTTTACACTTTCCTGCTCTAAGGGCTGAACCTTCCTAGGTTTTGGCTGCACACCATCTCTCTCAATGGGCTGGTTGACCAATTCTTCCATATCACTAATACAGCCCAGATCAGCAAGCTGAGGCTCAAGGTCACAGACTCTGATCTCTAGGACCTCAACATGCTGTCACTGTTCACAGATGAGGTGAATTCATACAGGAAGGTAATCATTCTGCAAACCTGACACTGTAGTGGCCACATGCTTCTACATCCCCATAATCCCTACACAATGCCTTCAGATAAATTATTGATTTAAACTCTAAGGACAACCTGATGCTAATATTATTCACATGTGGTAGAATAGATCTGATGCTACGGTTCACCTATTTAACTATTAGACAGTTAATTGTTTAAGGTGAGGGAGGTAAAATTAAACATTAAAAACCTACCACATCTCCACATTCATCTTGCTCCAAAATTACATGCTTCCATTTGTCACCATCAAACCTTCCTCTTGAATAACACTCCCACCCTGTGAAATAGCAGTGGGTATTTTTCACTCCTGGACTTTAAAGTGGTTTGGAGTGGGCAGTCACCATCCCATGGGTTGCTCTGAGGAAGGTTTCCCTCCCACAGAGGTGTGTGCGATACAGCAAATGGACAGAGATCACAGAGTCAATACCAGAGCCGTCCCTGGGGTTGCAGGCTGGGGGAGATGAAAATGAGTGAGCAGTCCAAAATGGTCCCCTGAATGAAAATGTCAATGAGGTGTCCCAAAAGCCAGAATGCCAACCCCAAACATTGACAACATTTAAATCACCATTTCCATGGAACTCTAACCCTATCACTAACCCTGTCCTAATTGTAAGTCTAGTCTGAACCCCAATTCTAGTGTAACACTTTGCTTCACTAATTAATTGCTTTCATATAAAACACTTGAACAACAAACAATTGATCACGAGGCACCACAGCTAAAGAATGAAGAGATTATTGCTGTTATTGTGAGGAAGGCCTGACTCATCCAGACTCAATAAACATAATGTAAATAATCAGGTTTTAAAATGCAGCTTTTCAAAAGAAAGGTACTAATGATCCTCTCCTGTTGCTTCAAAAGGAAAACGGGAGGCCCTATTAAAAACCTTCTGCCTGGCACTGCATTCTGACGCCCACTGCAACTCTCATTAAAATGAATCCCACATTTTAAATGAACACCCCTGTATCAGTGGAATTCAATAACATATGTGTTGCTTTCTAAATCAGACCATGTTCTTTCCTCTTTACTGGATGGAAGTAATCATGAAGAATAAATCGTCATCTGTCTTTTTTCTGAGAAAATAGAGATCTCCGAACACACAGAGCAGCCAATACAGCTAATCAGTAATGTTTCAACTCCCTGCAAAAGCCCGGGGGCCGGGAAGGGGATTCTGGGCGTGATGTAGAGGCATCTGGAAGCAGGAAGTTACCAGTTCCAACCCCATGTCTCTCAGAGTCTTATTGCGTTTTTCACACAAACAAAACCTTAACACTGTCCATTGAATGAGATTAAAAAATAGTCTGATTGTAAGTAATCCCCTAGTTTCTGTAACGGAGTTACTGGGCGTTTTGGAGAAAGACCTCGACACAGGTTCATTTCAGTTTAAAATTCAGTTTATTGTGTGAAATATAAAATAAAAACAATTATAGGGCTGCAACAAAACGACTATTTTGATAAATCGATTAATCTGTCGATTACTACTTTGATTAATCGGATAAAAATAATTCCAGCATTAAGGCCGTGTGTCCACCAAAGCGTTTTCTGCAGCTGAAAATGCCCGGCGCTCGTCTGAAAGCATCCCGCTGCAAGCGCTTCAGAGCTGCGATACAGTAAATCCGCGGGAGTCTTGTGTTGAAGTGCCTAATGTCGCAGATAGTTTGTATTGCTAACAAATACTGAATGTAAAAATGTCGGCACAAGGTAGAGTGATTGCTCTGGCCCTTGCTCTGGATGAAGGGAAGGCTGAAGCACGTAGAGAGGTACTTGTCCCGCTCCTCCTCCACTGGGTATTTGGACGGCTGGTTAAACAGTGACGAGCTCTGCGTTTTACCCAAAGTTTAACATTTTTCAACTCTTGGCGACCAGACAAAAAACGCACCTCGTCACGCTGCTGGCTTTTTAAATACGCAGCGCTCCCATTGCAAATAATGGAAACAATACGCTGGCCTCAGGAAAAAACACTTTGGTGGACACACAGCCTAAATTCAAGTGTTTTATTAAAGTTTTGAGCTTTTCCTCATTGTGCGTAATGCTCTCTTTTAAACAACTTGGGATGGCAGTTATAAAACCAATAGAAAACATATGTGCAAAAAATAAAGGGCTTTATTGCATATAGTGTATATATTAACAGATGTTTTTACATTGATCTAAAAACACAAAGCTGTTTTACTCTTCGGTTTGAAAGGTGCTCTTTTGATAAATAATGAAAAATAAAGTAAACATTAAATTCAGTGTTTACAGGCTTTCCTACATCAAACAATACTGGACTATGGAGGTAGATTTTTTTAATTCCTGAAATGAGAGACAATACGAGTATGCACAGTAGCACAATATTTAAATTTACATGCACACTGGATGATGCATACGATCATTACAGGCGTGAAAAGAGAAAAACATGAGTGTTCATATTCCCTTTCCACCTCGCACACTGACTGTGATTAGATCTGATTTTGGGTGTTAAAAATGACATCGGACAACGAACAAGGGGAAGACGTGGAATGAAAAAGCTTATGATCTGTGCGTCTAACCACAAATAACTATACAACAGGGCAAATAAATACAGACCAAATATATGGCAAGTTATCGCGGAGGAGCTGGGCAGCAAAAGGTACCGACTGTCTGATGTAGCTTGCATTCTACAATGTGGTTAAGCACAGATACACAACAATGTGACTTACATTATTTACAAAGATTTACACTTTTAAATAAAACGTTAAAACATGCACTCTGCTTTAGTGTCTTTATGGTGAGGTGTAGTTTATGTTGCAGCGCACCATTTTATTAGGTCTATGTTTAAAGAATTCCCACACTTTTGATGATTGGGTTCAAGCTTTTTTGGATAAAGTCTCATTTTCAGCATGCCCGACGCAGAACACGCAAATCGATGTATTTATGTAATCGACGTAATCAATTACGTCGACGCGTCGTTCCGGCCCTAAACAATTACAATTAGATAATTTGCATAAACTGCTACAACTATCAAATATATATATATATATATATATATATATATATATATATATATCACTTAAAGGGTTTTCTTTTATTGTTAATCACAGAGCTAAAGTAAAAAGTGTACAAGAATGCAAGGTTTGAACATGTTAGGCCTTAAAACGGTGACACTATTAAATGTCTCCATCTTTTCTTGGCAGCATTAGGAAGTGCATAAATGTAAACAAGCTTTGAACAGTAATGGTGATGTGTAAATGGACATTTCTCAAATGCTACCACCTCTCTCTCTCCACCGGTCGCTGCAAAGTCCAGTTACTGATTTGCTTTAACTCTGCACTCCTCTGCTTCTGTAGCAAGGCGATCCGCTGGAGGTATTCATTTATATGTACAAGGGATGTACATAAAAGTGTGGAGTGAAATATTGATTTTTTTTAAGAGAGATGTGCGCTGATATTATAGAATCACTTCTGGAACCGTCACTTTCTCAGCTGAAGAAATGATTCTGCAGCGCACATCTCAACTGAGATGCACACTATACACTGAGACGCACACTATCCTAAGACGCACCAGATACACTGAGATGCACTACATACACTATACACTGAGACGCACACTATATAGTGAGCCGCACAATATACACTGAGTTGCACTATATACACTATATACTGAGACTCACTATATACACTGTAGACCGAGACACTATATACTGAGATGCACACTATATACGGAGATGCACACACTTTGCAGTTTGTGGCATTAAATAGATTCGGGTCCAGAACAATGTGGCTCTCCTGGTGTTCCACAGGGGTCTGTACTGTTTTGTAAACAGCTTTTAAAAATGAACCGTGATGTTAATTGGTTCTCCTGAGCAGCTTCGAAATATTGGTAGTGTCAACCTTCGTGTGGTTGAAGTTTGTTGGATGTTGACATCCCTTGTACATATAAACGAATACATCCAGCGGATCACCTTGCTACAGAACCCGAGGAGTGCAGAGTTAAAGCAAATCAGTAACTGGACTTTGCAGCGACCGGTGGAGAGAGAGAGGTGGTAGCATTTGAGAAATGTCCATTTACACATCACCATTACTGTTCAAAGTTTGTTCGTTTACATTTGGGCACTTCCTAATGCTGCCAAGAAAAGATGGAGACATTTAAGTGTGTTTGCATTGGCAAAATCTGGAAAATCAGGAACATGGGGGTCAGACAAATTCCTCCATATTTTGTATGTACGATAGTTATTAGGAACTATGATTAACCATATAATATAAGGTTTCAGCTGTTTTCAGTTTCTGACATCTGGGAGCCCCCTAGTGGGCGTCCAAATCATGCATTTTCTGGTCTTAAAATGAACTGATTTCACACTAGTGTTGTGACAGATCTATAAAAGGTATGACTTCAGCTCCTGCGTTAATGTTAGTACCACAGCAGAGCGACACCCATGAACATATCCAGCCCTGGTCGTTAAGTTATGGTCGTAGTATCGGCATTCACAGTTGGCATACAAATCTCCAAACAGTTCTGAAGAATGGCTCATATTGAAGGGAGCAGGACGTTCACGCACAACAACCCAAGAGAGAAGCTTGGCAATTTAGAATAAAGGCTTGTGTCCTCTCTTAATAGAAACCTTAATATACGTGGGACATTAATACAGTGAGGGCTTTACTGGGGGCACTTTGGGGAACACTGTGGTTTGGGGAAGAATACACATCCGATTCAAAGGTTAAAACTGGGTGTGCTGTGCGTAAATTGAAAACACTTGTGGTCATGGCCTTAGAAATATCAAATTCATAGCTTTGGAGTCTTCATAGTGGTTTCAGGAAAGCTCAGAGAGTGCTATACCAGGGTGGTATGGGGCACCTGTGTGTCATACATGGTTTTGTGGGACAAAAACGCACAATTCGTGGGACAAAACCATGTATGACCATGTATGGGTTTTTCACCCACTATAGGGCTCCCAGATCTCACAAACTGAAAACACCTGAAACCTTATATTATATGGTTAATCATAGTTCCTCATAAATGTCCTACATACAAAATATGGGCCTTCTCCCCAGGCTGCAGCACTCCCGTCGGGGGCAGCATCTCAAAGACCTACGGGGTGCATTGGGACTCCTGCCTGGTCTTGCATCTTAAATGGAGGGGGACGTGCTTGTCCATCTGCACAGAGGAGACACAAACACAGGGGATCAGCTGTGGACACACCATTACCACTGCAGTGCGAGCCGCTGGGCAGACAGAAAAGCCTTGGCTCTCTGGGACGACCGCTGTACTCTTATTTAAAAAAAATTAAGTATATTGTTGTATCCTTAGTATTGTGAGGATTAAAGGCAGAGCCCAGTAATTCACCTTACCTTCTTCTGCAGACGGGGCACCTGCTGGTGATTGTGCAGCTGAATGGGCATCGCCTGGAACAGCCTGCACTGGATTACGCCCGAACTGCAGGATGTTGGTGATGGAGGGCATGGTCACCACGGCTCTGAGACGAACTGGCACAGTCGAGCCCCTCCCAACCTGCAGGACAAACGCAACCCACCAGGGCCCTGGACTGAACTGCACTGCACTGCCCAACACTGCCATAATCCATTTAATTTGGAAGGAGAGTTGTGAGCCCCGAGGCCTCAGTAGTCTACGACCCATTGAACATTTTCCATTTATCTACACATCCGGGGACACAAATGGAATTGAGCTTCATGGCATTCAAGACAGAAAACAGGAGACACTTCTTCACACAGAGAGGCGTCACAATCTGAACAAACTCCCCAGCGATGCGGCTGAAGAGACAATTTGGGAACATTCAAAAACAGACTGGATAGGATCCTTGATCACTTAGTTATTAATGGACACCAAACGAGCACTATGGGGTGAATGGGCTCCTCTCGATTGGACACTGTCTTACGTCCTGATCTGTGTGTAATTTCATCAAAGTTAGAGTGCCCTCCAGACCTCTGCAACAGTCTGCTCTCTGAAAGCTTAGCATCTCCTCCCTCTCCCACCTGAATTGGTATCAGGATGTCAATCGGTCCCAGGTCTAGATTAGCTCCTTGGGGGTTGAACATCACTTTAAATGTTGTGGTCTTGCAGAAGGACAGGTTTTTCACCCTGCTAGGCTCCATGCTGAACCCTGCCAAGAAATAAGGCCGTCAAAATCGATAGTTGCAGAAATATTCCATTATTGCATATGTATACACAGGACTATCATGCATGAAGGTATATCTGTATGCCTGAGTGATCCACAAAAGTGCCTTACATCTATATTCATTATAAATCATAAGCATTCTTAAATGACACCTAAATGTTTAAACATACGATTGATATCATAACAAGACAGTCCCTCATGTCATTTAATCTACCAGCCTTGTGGGATGGCAGACCCTTTCTGTGTTTGCCATGCCACAGTGACATCAGGGAGTCTCTTGCGTACCCGTGTTGCTGAGAAGGCGCTGGTCAGCAATGAAGGACACCGGCTGGGGGCCTGGATTCGTCACAGTGACTGTGCGGGTGGAAACACAGCCGTGGATCACAGCGCCGAAGTCCAGCGTGTACTCGGGCAGCATGAACCTGAACAAGCAACAGGAGACGAGACTGAGGCCGTGACACAAACAGACCATCACAGGCTTCATTCAGAGGCTCAGTTCAGAAGAGACATTCAGACTTGTGGGTTTGCCATGTTCTACATTTGTGACAATGTCGTGAAATGTACATAAAGCTTTTTACAATATAAATGCAGAAATTAACAATTTGAACTCCTTTTAGAGGCTTTTAATCAGTTAATATTCTCATGGCTTTGTGAGCAAGAAATAAGAAGAAATATCCAGGATGCGGCTAGCTTCCACATACCTCCCCACTTTTTTGTGCTGGCTCTGGAACAACTTAGTCTGACCCTATATGGAGATCTAGTCTGTGATTGTACAGAACACTAATATCTCATCATATTGTTTTTTTAAGCTTGTAATGCGTTTGTGACTGTAGGTGTCCCGGAGGTGCTTTTACCTGTGAGCTTTCTCGGCAGATCCAGACAGATCCTGGGGAACACACCTTCTCCTTTCACAGTGATGCTCTCTGGCTCCAAGTAAGACACTTGAAGGTCAAAGCTCTTGTGAAAAATCTCCAGGGCCCCGGGCAGGTAATACACCGAGAGCTTCTGTTCTGTATTAGCTGGTACGTAGCCCTTTACAGATGCAGACGCACAAAGAGAAGAGAGAAACAATAATGGGGGGGAGTTTAAAGATGTAAATCCAGTGTCCTACACTTGTGATCTCCACCCCTGGTCCAGCAGTCCCATGGTTTTGTGTTTTGTGAGGAGCTTAAGATCATCCGGACATTCATTAATTACACCATATACTTACAGCAACTGACGCCTCAGTTGAAAAGCAAACCAGAAGATGTGTAGCTCACCAAGGCCACCGTGTGACCACAGTCATTACAAAAGTGGTTAAGATCAACAGATTCTGCACTTCGACAATGTGTTTAATAGGGATGCACCAATACCACTTTTTTCCAGACCGAGTACAAGTACAAGTTCTTACATTTGGGTACTTGCCAATACCAAGTACTAAGTACTAATAAGGCAGTATTTTTCAAACTGCAATGCATTTGAAGGAAGTTTTTATTTGTCAGATGCACTCTGGTTGATACAAAATAAAATATAAATAATATCTGAGTATTAAATAAAATGTATAACAGGAGGCTCTCTTTCTGACATCCAAAAATGAACATAAAACTGTGTAAACAAACACAGCCTCCATACTGGCACTGTCTCCACATTTCAATTAAATGTCTAACTCACTGAATAGCAGTACTGCACCACAAAGCCTGCTGTAACTGAACGACTGAAATAGTCATACATTAGTGCGTCTCTAAGGACTGAGCCATTTTTGGAAGGTGAGAGGAGTACAGTGGCAAGTGCAACTGCTGAAAAAATAAAACAGCTGCTGAAAAAATAAAGCAGGGGCTGTGAGATGTGCAGTGGCTGTGAGATTTAGAAGTGCTGAAAAAATAAAGAAGCTGCTGCAGCATTTTCTGAAGCGATTACGGAAAGGGAGGGTGCATTGTGAAATATATTTGACTGACGCCATTGGACAGCAAGCAAGTCACGTGGGCCGAGCAGCTTCTCAGAAGAGCCGACAGAATCTGAGAAACGGGCGCCAACTGCGCAGAGCGCGAAGTATCATATTAATATTGCTGTGTCTTCTGCTCTCTGTCCACTGTGGTGTCATATTAATATTGCTGTGTCTTCTGCTCTCTGTCCACTGTGGTGTCATATTAATATTGCTGTGTCTTCTGCTCTCTGTCCACTGTGGTGACATATTAAGAGTTATAGGGCTGTCCTAACATGTATTAGAATTAATGAAAGCTTAGGTAGGAGACCGAATGGGGTTAAAAGTAGCTAGATTTACTAAATTAACGCACAAAAAACAAACACGCTGTCAGGTTTGCCAAAGCAGATGCATGGACACCCATCACTCAAAAACTGCGGTTGGTCAAGGCTACTTGAAACTACTTCTAATTGCAACTGGTCTCCCATTCCCAGCTCCCGTGTGTTTCCTCCTGCATCTTAATTAGCAGTCCGTTCCTGGCAACCCTGACAGGCAGTGACAGACTGTTGTGTGAGGAATTCCCAACCAACTCTAATAAAAACTGTTCACTGACACCCAAACGGTGATTTAATGGGCTAATTACTGCCTAAGCATCTGGAGCTCAATAGGAAAGCACCTTCCTCAAAGGGCAAAAAGGTGAGGCATTTAAATCCCTCCTCCAGGACATTCCCACATTTCCACGAGGGCCTGCTAACAATGTGTGCGTCCCACTGTGACTGTTCACCGATGTGTTTGAATGTTCATTCACAAAATCTGTAGACTTCTAAATCAAAGAAGTCTGAACTGCCAAAATATCTGTGCCAGCCGTGCATCCCCTTCAATGATTTCTATTACAGAGAAGTCTGTTATATCGGAATATTGAGACGCATGGCTGTTGCACCCAGCGTGACTGTGGCTGCGCTACCTGATCTGATGCTCCCCTTCGTCCCCCAGGAAGAACCAGCGGTAGGAGACGGGCAGGCGGCTGCAGTTGGTCATGGTGAGGTGGCGCAGGGCCTCGGTTTGGTTGAGGATGCAGCCGAAGTCCAGCAGGGTGCTGGAGAAGTACAGGTTGGGGAAGTGCACCTCCCCACGCAGGGCAATGCCGTCTCTCTTCGTGTGATCCAGGTAGCGCACCTCCAAGGTTTGCTCCACCACCCGCAACACACGGTCTCCCCACACAAACACCTCTGCATCCTCGCCCACACCAATCAACAGAACCTGGAGAGAGCAGAGGAAGGTCACTGCTGTAAAGTCAAAACTCAATCTTCGGCTCTGTAAATGATGGAGACTGGAAGCGATGCTTCCATCACTTCACTATTGAGAATATAAATAAACAAACAGACAACTAAACAAGTGTTTTTTTTTTTACAGAAAATAAAAATTAAGAATGCATTATAAGAAACCTTTGGCGAAATTGTATACTGCACTGTTTCTGAGGAGCTGGAGGACGATGTATGTTTTGTTTCTGATTGTTTTTTGTTTCTGAAACACAGATTTGAGATCAAGGGGATAAAAGGCTGACAGAAGTTCTGGAGCAGACAGTGCTACATCCACCTTGCTTTCAGAGGTCTACGGCTTGAAGCGAAAGCCTCCAACATCCTGCTTTCACTTCCCATTACAAAGAGAACAGCGAATGCGTGATTTGTATATGTCTGTGAGCAAACTGTCGCTGACTGGCCACTCTGAGTGAATCTATTGTTGGGATTGAACTGGGTCAATTAAGAAGCCATGGCTCTCCCAGGAGGTGGCTGACTTATCTGACCGGAGACCTGAGTTTTGTGGAGTTAGGATACAAAATAATGTAGGTGAATTTGGAATATATAGGCTTCTAGGGCACAGACAATGACAGAAAAACCATTGCATACCCCTTAATCTGATTAAAAAGCTTAAATGTGAAATTCTGGTCACACATATGACTGAATACACAACACTTTACACATGGCTAAATTGGAACGTATTGTCCTGAACCTAGATTTAAAATCACTTGTAATTCAGTGGTTGGTTACATATTGGCTCAATACAAAAAGGATTTTGAATACATTTGTAAGTACAATACTTTCCTTTTATTCACGGTAATGTGTAGATTTACTTGTCTGATCATGTATACAGTTATGCTTTGGTTTATTAGGCCACCGCTGGTTCAGTCGGTTGAATGTCTCTGTGCGATCATACCTTTTCCACATAGAAGCTCAACTGTTTGACTGAAATATTCGGCATGGGTGCCTTGAACCGACACGTGACATCCACCGTAATGATGCGCTCCTTCTGGCTCTGTTTGCCAAGAACGGCCTGACAAACCAGCCTCTCCTTCACCACCTCTGGGCACAAGGAATATGTCACAAATAAACTACAATAAACCGTGAATGCAACCCAGGTCACCAGCCTGGCATTGCTGGTAACCCTGTAAATTACAGTGAAAAGCAATTCACAATCAGCCGTTGACAGCTCTCCTCTGCTTTTAATCTACAGGCCAGATAGTTGTCCAGGTTCTCCACTTTTCTTCTAGACTGCAAACCTTTTCTGACACCTTACTCTGACAGCCCAAGAGCAGGTAATTTTCTTTGTTGTTACTATTCTCCCAGGAATAGAAAACACAGCTTTCTACTGCAGCTGTCCAATTTAAAGTGTAAGTTAAACAAATACACTTTTTAAACAAATAAAAAAATGTATGAATGAAAGTGTGTTATGCCTTTTTTGTTTAATCTATTTCAGTTTCCAGGTTTTAAATTGTAATGAACAGGACTGTAACTGTGGCCTTCACGTGGAGGAATACCTTGGGGGTGTCTGAGGTGCCTTCCAGGTCCATGTCTGCAGTCTCCCCGGGGTGCAGCTCCGTCCTGAGGGGGGCGCACGGTGAAGACAGGCGCGCTCTGCTCCTGGGCAGACACGGGGCCCCATCGCCTGCTGTCCTTCAGGCTGCCTTCAGAGGGCAGAGGTTGCTGGGGGAACCCTTCTGTCATCCAGTACAGCAGGTGGGTGCGCCGCCCTCGGTTTGTGATCCTGAAGCGATGGCAGCAGGGCTTTGTGCTGGAAAAGGGGGACCACTATTGCCAAGTTGGTGATCACCCTCAGTGGTATGTTTTTGGAGAATGACCAATATGGGCATGTTAGGGCATTAGTGACCAGCAACTGTTAAACACTTAAAAAATAACTGTCAGTCTCCCTCGGTCTGGGGCTCCATGCAAGATCTCACCTCGTGGAGTTTCAATGATCATGAGAACGGTGAGGAATCAGCCCAGAACTACACGGGAGGATCTTGTTAATGATCTCAAGGCAGCTGGGACCATAGTCACCAAGAAAACAATTGGTAACACACTACGCCGTGAAGGACTGAAATCCTGCAGCGCCCGCAAGGTCCCCCTGCTGAAGAAAGCATATGTACAGGCCCGTCTGAAGTTTGCCAACATCTGAATGATTCAGAGGAGAACTGGGTGAAAGTGTTGTGGTCAGATGAGACCAAAATCGAGCTCTTTGGCATCAACTCAACTCGCTGTGTTTGGAGCAGGAGGAGGAATGCTGCCTATGACCCCAAGAACACCATCCCCACCATCAAATATGGAGGTGGAAACATTATGCTTTGGGGGTGTTTTTCTGCTAAGGGGACAGGACAACTGCACCGCGTCAAAGGGACAATGGACGGGGCCATGTACCATCAAATCTTGGGTGAGAACCTCCTTCCCTCAGCCAGGGCATTGAAAATGGGTTGTGGATGGGTATTCCAGCATGACAATGACCCAAAACACACAGCCAAGGCAACAGAGGAGTGGCTCAAGAAGAAGCACATTAAGGTCCTGGAGTAGCCTAGCCAGTCTCCAGACCTTAATCCCATAGAAAATCTGTGGAGGGAGCTGAAGGTTCGAGTTGCCGAACGTCAGCCTCGAAACCTTAATGACTTGGAGAGGAGCTGCAAAGAGGAGTGGGACAAAATCCATCCTGAGATGTGTGCAAACCTGGTGGCCAACTACAAGAAATGTCTGACCTCTGTGATTGCCAACAAGGGTTTTGCCACCAAGTGCTAAGTCGAAGGGGTCAAATACTTATTTCCCTCATTAACATGCAAATCAATTTATAACTTTTTTGAACTGCGTTTTTCTGGATTTCTTTGTTGTTATTCTGTCTCTCACTGTTAAAATACACCTACCATTAAAATTATAGACTGATCATTTCTTTGTCAATGGCCAAATGTACAAAATCAGTAGGGGATCAAATACTTTTTTCCCTCACTGTAGGTTACATGCTGACGGTATGATCAACCTACGCAAACAAAGTCATTTCAACCAGCATATCAACAACGACTGGTGTACTGTACTCGCCAGTCACAAGAGAACAATTTTTGTTGTGATTTGGAGGGAAGCCGTCAATCACTGCATTAATGTCCAATTCTTTGGTCCTTCGAACTGATCGTCAGCACACCCAGATTGCTGTTTCGAGCATCTCCACTTCTATTCCTCAGATAGGTCTTTAAACGGCGTAAGCAAGAAAAGCTCCTCTCACACGCAGCTGATGTGACGGGCAGTCTCGTGGAGATGCACACAAGTTTATATAAATCAACAAACGCATCCTTGTATGACCTTAATAGCACCAACATGTCATGGGTGGTGTTGACGATAATGCATCTAACGCATCTAACAACAATAAATATTGCTGTAAAAATAAATGTATGTAATAAAGAAAGACAAATGTAATAATACTGGTGAAGAATATAACACATTTAAACATTTTTAATAAAACATTGTATAAATAAAAATGACAAATGGGTGGAAGATATATTTATCAGAGCATCAGATCTGGACCACGGAGCAATGGAAGAAGGTGGCCTGGTCTGATGAATCACGAGTTCAAGGTGTTGACTTGGCCTCCAAATTCCCCAGATCTCAATCCAATCGAGCATCTGTGGGATGTGCTGGACAAACAAGTCTGATCCATGGAGGCCCCACCTCGCAACTTATAGGACTTAAAGGATCTGCTGCTAACGTCTTGGTGCCAGATACCACAGCACACCTTCAGAGGTCTAGTGGAGTCCATGCCTTGACGGGTCAGGGCTGTTTTGGCGGCAAAAGGGGGACCTACACAATATTAGGCAGGTGGTCATAATGTTATGGCTGAGCTGTGTGTATATATATATATATATATATATATATATATATATATATATATATATATATAATTTTTTTACAGCAATAAATACATATTTTTATTTATAATTTGTTTACATCAAGATATATTTATTACAGCAAGAGATAATATATATTTATTTATTTATGTATTGGTGAAGTCAACATTTTCACTAAAGTAGTAAATGTTTTCTATGATATCTGTGAGTTGATGAGTTTCCCTCCATGTACATGATTCTGGGGCGTCATCAAGTCAGACCAGTCAGGGACCCATCAGTGACCCACGCAGCAGTTTCATGCTGTGGTCCCAGTTGTTTGCATCGAATTAGTCTAATTGCAGCTGCTGTAGATTGAGAAAAAACTACAATACATACAGATATGACCACATTAACAAGGATTGGCGTTTACTTGACAGCTCTTTGATGGTGATTCTTGTTTGTGGCTCCCATTTATTTGTTTCCTTTCATATGTTGGTGTACAATACTTCTTAATGATGGACATACCTTCATCTCATCATAACTTTGTGTTTGCATTAGCTGTTAGCCCAGTCACAGGTTTCTCAGTGGAATTGGACTGCAGTGCAATAATGGTCTCAACTGCAGCAACAGAGACCTGAACAACTAAAAGATTATTAATCTGAACAAATGCACACAGCTTCTCAATGAGTGACTGATTTTCATCAACAGCTTACAAAAGGAACAGCACTGCGGATGAATTGCAACACAACACAATGTGTCCCATCTAAGCCAGCTGCTCTTCCCAAGTGCAACACAATTTGCTGCTTACAAATCCCATAACATTGCGACAACAGGCTGACTTGTCATTGCACTCAGCCTTTGGATACCTAGGCCTTTGGAAAGTACACAGTCAACACCGAGCACATCCTCACTCTCCATCCTGTATCTAGTATAGCATGACCAGGTCCCTGTAGGTGACAGCCTCGAAGACCTTGTTCTGCTGCTGCGGCTCGATAACACATGTGGGCGCCCCGCTCCAGTGCTTGCCCCGATCACCGTCTTCAGGGTCCAGCGCTGGTTAGTGCGGCTGCACGGCATGATGGACTGTGTCGGCTGGGTGCGCACCTGGCACACGAAACTCACCCCCTGTGGATGTAAAGCGATCACAGAGCAGAGTCTGAAATATGGGAGCCAACTTACACTGGTGTTCATCAGATGCGTTAATGCAGATGCAATAAATCTTGCGCTCTGACTGGCAGAAAGAGTGATGCTGGGATTTCAAGTGCAAATGTTAAAGGGGAACTGCACCCCCATTTTTTGTATCTTGATTATGTTAGCTGTGTATATTGTTTTACATATGTGAAGTGAAGTGAAGATATATTTAGGAAAACCGCCATTTTTTCTTTAGCAGACAATCTCGCCTGAGATAATAGCAGATCAGTGACGTTGGTGCGGTGTGGCTGGGTATCTGTCTGAGGGTTTCCACGGTCATGGAACATCCTGGAATAATCATGGAGAAAAAATGGTCATGGAAAGTCATGGAAAAGTCATGGAAAATTACCAAAACATTTTAAATCATGGGAAATTGCTACATACATACACAGTCAAACCCATTTACAACATACATAGGATATAATGTACACTCTGATACAAAGTAACAGTGTCATGGAGCAGAATACAATTTTCCTTTCAGTAAGTACTCTGTAACACATGTGGTTATTATGAACGCATGGCACACAGTGGTCTGTGCTGATATTATGTACACAGGGATTTCCAAGTCTTGAGAGAGTCTGTGTGAAGCACATATACGCTAAGCACAACTCCTATAACCTATAACTCCTATAACCATATAGCAACACACAGAAGCTTGGTATGTTCACAACATGCAGACTTTCCTCATTCTGCACAGATTCTCAAGATCATTGGTTGCGTTTTTTACAAATGTACGTCATTCTGAACAGAATCTGACCATTCAGCCAGTAAATCCACAGTATTTGTGTAGATTCGGAGCAAAATGACGTAAATCCGTGTACGCAATCGTGACTAAATTGGTCAGGTTCTGTCAGAATGATGATCACCCTTTTATGTGAAATAAAGTTAATAGTAAAAGTTAATCACACGCACATCCAGCTTACTTAGTGGTTGCAGGGTACAAAACAATCCATATGAAATCAAAAGAAAGAAATACCTGCACACTTACCACAGCTCCAACGCACAAATAAAATGTATTTATGTAACTCATGCTTCACAGGTTTTTAGCAAAAACGTTTCGATCTGCACAAGATCTTCATCAGGATATGGATCGAAATGTTGTTTTTGTGAAATAAAGATTAAATGCTGTTTTAATTGTTGTTTTCTCATTATCATAAACATAGTGTTCCAGTTTTTATTTAGGAAGAAACTAAACAAACACTAAAACTGTGTGAAAATCAGTGCAAAAAAGGTGTAGTGAGATAAAAAAAAAAAAACCTACATCAGTGGTTTTGAAATAATAACATGTAATTTGTTGAATAGAACAATATGTATTGTTATTATTTACTTGATTTTAAATAAATATGCATATCATACATTTGGCTACTTAATTTAAATGCAGTGGACACTTCATAAAGTTTGAGCATTTAATGAGCAGTGTTTCTCAACCCAGGTCCTGACAAACCACTGTCTCATCTAATGTTCGCTCACCTGCGCTTTCAGCTCTCAGTTATTTAAGCAAACCTGTAATTGAACAAATTAAGTGATTAATTAGACATTTCCTGTTATTTTCAGCTCTCATGTGTTGGTTGATAATTCTATTTAAGGTTTCAATTAAACAAGTGAGCACTTTGTTAGAACAGAAACCAGCAGACACAGGGGTTCACCAGGACCAGTGCTGAGAACCCCTGCCTACATTAAATGCTCAAACTTTATGAAGTGTTTAAATTAAGAAGCCAAATGTATGATATGCATATTTATTTAAAATTAAGTAAATAATAACAGTACATATTGTTCTATTCAACAAATTACATTTTATTTCAAAACCACAAACATGTTCTACAGAAGTTACCAATATACACTGTTTATCCCAAAGCTCACTTTTGCGGAGTTTCTTGTGCCGTTTGATTTCTACGTGCTGCTTTATTCTGGCAGCACCAGCACTGTCCTCAACGCCACAATGCTGACCAACCTCCGTGTGAGCCAATCATAGCGTGCGATATTAATCAGTTAATTATCGATAATAAACAGAAAATAATATTGAGTGTGTTTTAAAATGGGTATAAATCAGTAAAACCCAAACTCCGCAAATACACAAATCTGGTAATTGATTGGTGAAAATCATGATTTATTAATTTTTTTGAATGAAAGAAAAAATAATAATCAAAAGCTTTCAAGTTTAAAACAAAGCAGTCGTCTAAAAACAGCGTACGGGAAGGATTACTGTAGGCCCCTACTGAACTGATCATTTGCATATCATAATGTTTGAATGTATGTTTTTATTAATTAATTCAGCTGATTTATAGTAGTTTATATAGTTATATTAAGGCAATTCAGAATTACTGCTAAAATCATTAAAATACAGATTGTACTACATCTGTACTACATATACATTGATCAGATAGTACAAGGTTTAAATTTGCATTTACATCATTTTGTGCTCTTTATTAGCTGATGGGAGCATGTTTTATTAGTGGGTGAATTGGATGGCTGTAAGGGGAGGAGGAGGCCGTTATGACAAAAGCTGATTATGTGTTTTTTTCCTATTGTGTTTATCAATATCCTCATTATTTTCTGTGTGCATTTCCAACTTTCCAGCATTTTTGTTGTAAACGAATACATAATTTAGTCATGGAAAATCAGAAAATGATCATGGAAAAGTCATGGAAAAAAAAAATCTGATTTCCATGGGAACCCTGTGTCTGAGTGTCTGTCTTTATCTCCTTTTATATACCAGCGAGGTCTGGATTAGTTATTCTGGAAGTGGTTAAAACCACACACACACAACAACCAATAAAAGTCCAAACTATTTTTATTTCTTTACTCCTTATTACTTCACTATTTACATTCACTTAGGAAGGGAGCTCCCGTGCTAACACACAATAAATACAGAAATAAGAACTGCAGTGAAAACCATGCTTTCAAGGCAATATAAAATCCTACGATAAAATACACAACCTTAATAAGAATTCACCAATTCAATCATAATATGAAAAGACAAATCCTAGATAAATCCCCTCCCCCTTGGATGTGTATTGAATCATCACCCAGGCTAAATAATTTCTCATTTAGGATCTTTAAAACGATATCGACTAAAAATTCAAACTTAGTGTGCTGTAAGTACTTTCAGGACAGCGATAGTTATTTGGCAGGTGAGAGATGACTAAGCATGAGGCACTTGAGGGCATAGCAGGCAGGTTACTCTTGCACAGCATTAAACCCCCCCCCCCCCCATCCAAAAAATAAATCGCCTTTCTTGTTTTCTTGTGCAGATTTATATCGCTCTCCTCTCCCCTGCAGCCCTTCAAACAGTGATCGAATTATATAATCATTACACTTATGCCTGAAACCCTGCCGATCCTAAAATGTCAGCACTGACTTCTGCTCTGCGTCTTCCCTGGTCTGTGTGAGAAAAAGGGCCTTGCTCGTTTTCTTTCCAGGAAATCCTGCTGTGCTGCAGGAGCGGCTCTAGATAGCAGTGGCTTATTACAGCCCTGCAGATCCCTCTGTGTCTCTGCCCTATCAGCAACTGCCTCACAGAGACAAAAGCCCTCCGCTGGAAGAGCGCTGGAAGCTTCCTTTGAAGAGAACTCGCCGGGTTCATTAAGGAGTTTAAAACAGCCGGAGGATTGCCACTTTAAATGAGGCCTAGAATAAGCCTTTAGCAAAATTACTTTCTGATTCCCGGCAGATGGAGAAAATGTGCCACGACTCTTTTTTGATTAAAAACATGAACCGGTGCTGTTTCTTGCCACTGCCGAGCTGGAGGCTCTGCGATGAGGCTGCCTGAGTAATGGCCTTCTCTGCCCGCCACTGTCCGGCCGTGCAGATGAGAGAATAAGGAGGCAGTCCTCAACTGAACTAGAGCAGGGCCCACTTCAGGCTCGCCAGACCCGTTCTCGACAGACAGATCTGTTCACCGACACAACAGAAAACAGATCAGACTCGGGGAGCGGGTGCCTCCAATTTCCAGTTTGTTTCACACTGCAGTTCAACCATTACTCAACTTTCAGGAAAAATAATGAGAAATGACGACGGCAAGAAGGAAAGGGGAAAAGATCCAGCAATTGTAACAGAAAAGTAAAAGAACATTTTGTTATCTGCAAAATGAGGTTTGTCACTCTGGGTAGGTTTGCAGAAACTGTCTCTAACTAGAGGGTTTAGAAATGTAATGAGCAAAAGCTGGAGGTGTTCGCCCCCGTCAATGTGCTTATTAAACGTAGATGTCAGCGAGTTGTGTGTATATCTGTGTTTTCTTTTTAAAGTGCTTTAATACCGAGGTAAAAATAACTCGCTGAGCAGATCGCTTTTAATGAAACCCTGCTGCAGTTGCATGGAATCGTCAGGATGGCACGGCGTGGTTTCTATAAAAACGTAGTATACACTTTCTATTAGTGACTGTACTGTATTTAAACTGTGAAGTACAACTAAGTACATTTAAAAAACGAATTTAAAATTATGTTTACAGTGTGCAGTACGGCGGGGTTGATGGCATTTGCATTTTGTGTTATTTTATTCCAGGCTTTATTTTTGTCAGCATTTTCCCCCCAAATTACCCGTTTTCTTATGATTAGTTGCTCAACTATTGCAAGTTTTTCATCTTTGGTGAAGTTGATATTTTGTACTTTTCAAGCAGACTTTTTTTTTAACCTTCTTCACAAAAATAATCAGACCAGACTTTGTTCCTTACCAACATCAGGTGAGCCAGGGCTAATGCGGGTCCTGCGGGGTTTTGTTTCGTGCAACGGTATATCACGAGGTCTTGCGTAAGTTTAACACTCTACAGCTCCATTTTGCTGATTGCTGAATCCACACGCCACCTTGATCCAGCTCACAGCAAAAACAAATTACCAAAACCAAAAAAAAACACTGATTTAGTTTTTAGTTTTGGGGGTAGAACACAAGACATTCAAACACACAAGTTTGAAATGCATTTTTTTTTAAGTCAAATCACAGTGGCTCAAGGTTCACGTCACCAGCAAGGTCAAACACCAGGATCCAAATGTCTAAGTCTGTATAAATATATATTCCTTACTTTTAATTTGGCAGTGGTTGTTTTATGATTAAACACATATAGGGGACCACTGCGATGACCTGCTGGGTGCCATGGGCCAGGTGTCCAAAACCCGGGGATGCGGTGAACACTCCCATAGTGAACCGGACCTGGGGTGGCACAGGCACTCAATTTATAAGAAAGCAATGTTCTGATGTGTTCTAACAGCTAATTCTTCACTCTGTTTGCCTTGTTACTAAAATTGACAAATCTCTAATTCTTCTGATTACTCACTCTGTATGAAATTTCAAGAAGCAGAAGGCAGTGAAACAGATGTGGACAGCACATTTCCTACTCTTGACTTTTGAAGTGCCCTTGTATCCTAGTGTCCTGCATCTCCCTTTGTTCACTCATGACAGCCCAGTGGGCTGTGTTATCTAGGCACACATCTGGTATTGGGATTGGAAAGGTGGGTCCCTGCCTCCTCCTCTTCTCCTCATATTCACTAGACATTCTGCCACTAGGATGGCCTCTTTTCCTTTCTAGATCTTTCCCACATTTGCAGAGGCCCTGTGCGATGTAGGTTTTAAAGGAGTACAACCACATTTCTTATTCTTTCGACATTCCACTGGCATCACAATCCTGTCTGTAGCTCAGCAAGGTTGTCACCACTATCATGTCCAGGAAGTGGAACACCATGTGCTGATACCATTTTTTGGATCTAATTTTTGTGTTGTAGAATGTAATGAGTGAGCCAAGTAGATCAACTCCACCCATATGGTTACAATGACAAGGATAGTAGAGCCTCACGGTGCCTGAGGGCTAGCAGTTTGAAGTACCTGGGAGCCCAAGTTTGGGCGCAGCTGGTTCACTGTCTCAGCCACGGCCTGTTGGGTTGTTGGGAGCCCCACTGACGCTGCAGTGGCTGCCGTCTAGCCTGTTGGAGATCTGCGTATTTGGATGCTGTCTCCTTCGCTTTTGCTGACCATTCAATGGAGAGGTCTACCGTCTCACCCAACATCTGACCTGGGGTGATGGGAGCATCGAGGAGGACAGACTTCTCCTTGTCCTGGAGTTTAGCCTGTGTCAGCCACAGATGGCGCCTGGCTGCTACTATGGCCACAAGGGACCTCCCCATGGCCTTCGCCCCTTCTCATAGCAAGTCCATCATATAGGCATTCACCAGCTCCATCTCTTCCACAGCTGCCATAGACTGGTGTTCCCTCAGGCGTCCCGTCAGGTGACCCATGTACAGGATCAGTATGGCCTGTGCATTATTAGCCCGGACCGCTGAAGCCTCTGCAGAATAAGCCTTCTTCAGCATGGCGTCCGTGGTCCTGCACTGCTTATTAAGGCATTATTCTTTCTTATTCTGTGTTATGTTATGTGCTCTACCATAATTGCTCAAAAGGAACACAGAGGGTCTTTGCCTAATAGCGCATTCGCCTGCACCAGCCCCCCAGTCCCCTATTGGTGGGAAAAATCCCAGTCCTTTCTGTTCCGCCCCCGACGTTGCATACATGGCATCCGCCTGCCTAGAAGTCGCAGGAGCAGATGTTGGCTGATCCAAGTGGATTGTATTATATCCACGTAATCGTCAAGGAGGGGAAGGGTCTCCGCAGGCTTAGCGGTCTTCTCCCTCACTAACCATTTTTTTGGCACCTCTTCCTGGGGGCACCACGGGATATCCACTGCCAGAGAGCGCCTGCGAGTGGGAGATGGACTGCACCCTCGCTGGTGAAGCCCGGGAGGAATATGACAGCGGCCTGTCCTGCCTTGGCGGAGAAGCACTCGCAGGGCGTCCACATGGAGCCGAGCCCACGGAAGAATAGTGGGCGGAGTTTCCGCTGCAGCGGCTGGCCACCGGTGTGTTTTTGGCCTCTTACGGCGTGTGGCCTCTGTAAAAGCTGTGCAGTGTACATAGCCCCCTTCTCCTGTCAGTGCACTCTGGGCATGCTCCTCACCCAAGCAGCACATGCACTGGTCGTGTCCATCATCCAAGGGCAGCTTGCCCTGGCACCCAGAACACCGTTGAAACGCACACTTCGACTTCATCCCGATTAGAAGATCCGTTTCTATGTCCACTTTGTCCAGACCCTCTATGTAGATTGACAGCTCCTGAGGCAGAAGGACTTTGCCAAACTCCTCAGTGCAGATACTGTCCCCCTCAATGTTTTTGTTGAGGTTGTCGACGTCGAGGGTCGAAGGCTTTCCCCTAGGTCATGGCTGTCCATCGATTTGAAAGGGAAGGGATCATTTATGCTTCTTTACAGGTTCATACACATGCATATAATTTTATTTTATCAAGACTTATTTTCAAAAAATATCTCATACCCACCTCTGCACCTCATTGGATCATTCTAACACATGTCCTCACATATAAGTGCAAGGATACAAAAAAATATGGTGAGTGTGTAAGTGACAAAAAAGTTTTTGTCTTGCCTCAGGGCAATGCTGTGCAGTAGAGGTCATGAATAATTGCTCCATAAGCAATAGAAATGAGCTAAACAGAAATGGTTCAGTGAGCCCTCACCAGGCGTGATGGTGAACAGGGGGCTCAGGTTCGACATGCCTGGCTGTGTGGCCTCCAGCAGAAACCTAGGCGAGTGGAGAGGGACAGCAAACCCACACCGTTGACCTGAAGTCTTTGTCACGAAATTATGTATAATTACACACACACACACACACACACACACACACACACACATATGCTCCAGAATGTTTCTGCTGACAGTATTACATTAATCACACACAGTACATAATCTGCTGTAATCTGCTATTTGATCTCACAATTCTAAGAACAGAACCAAAAGCTTACTTGAATGCGATCTCTTATCTGCCTTTGTTCTTCAGATGCACTGACAGCACGACTTCATCCGATACTTTGATTGTCCCGAATTCAAGGCCGCCGGCAGCACCTGCATAACAAACTCGCATCACAGTGACAGGCTCAGGCTGTCCACGGATCCTTAAAAAGTCTTTAAATGTCTTAAATTCATTTATTTACCACAAAGGCCTTAGTATTAAATTGTCTTAATTACAGTTCTCAAAGGTCTTACACAAATTGCAACCAGTGTTGTAGGGAAAAAGTAAATCACGCAAGCACAGGTAGGTAAACTGAAGGTGCCACAGTTGCTGGTATTTCATTAAAGGGGTGGTTAACTACTCAGTTTTTTATGTCTGATCATTTTATTTGCAAGATTGCATGTTTGCGCACACTATTCCATGTCTGTAAATTGTGTGTGATGCGTAGTTTTCTGTTGTGTCTTTATACTCGAACTAAAGTGTTAAATGCATGTCAGCTTATTTGGTCAGTGTGTAATTTTAAAATGTAATTGTTGGTCAGATAGGCTGTAGTGATGTGTGACCACAGATTTATTTACTGTATATTAAAATGTTATCAATCTTGAATCTAAATGAAAATGTTTTGTTAATAAATTCTGATACAATCGTGATGTTAGTATAGCTTAATTGTGGCAATAGCCCTAACCAAGGTCTGCATTAATTATTCCTACTGGATGAAAATCATTAGTTGTTGTTTTTTTAAAGTCCAATAGTATCACTAGCGTCTCTTGAATTCTACAGTTGTGAAAAAAAGCTGTATCCATTTTTAAATAAACTGTCATTTTCTGGCTTAGTTATATCTGCCTAGCATCCACAATGTCAAAGAAACGAAAAGTAGACGCAGAATGCTGTAATTTTAATGAAAGATGGACAAACGCATACATTTGTGTGTAGGTCAGGGACTTCATTGTTTGTCTGATCTGCCAAGAAAATGTGAAAACTGGACCAGTGTACTATTGCTACAATATTAGACAGATCTGAACTGACAGTAAGCCGAATCCAGTGGTATGAGTTACAAGTCTGACATGAGCTGCTCTACAGCACCCTCTGGTGTTAAATTGAAGTTGCAAAATGTTCTTGATTTTGTACACTAGGTGGTGCTAGAGGGAATTTAGAGTAGATCAGCAACAATCATCTGTATACTGGAATAAAAATGATAATCTTTAAAATTGTATGACTCAAAAGGTCTTGCTGATCACTTCCACTCAGCGTTTTGTTACTCTGGCTGCATGCTGTCATGGGTACACAAAGCTGCAAGATGTAAGCCCGACCAGAGGATTTTAAACCTGGGTACCACATGTGTTTAGGGGAATTCACCCGTGTGATTGAGGCTGAAAAAACTAAAAGAGACCCACCTTAAATCCATGTGTGTATGTTGGAATGCTTTCAATGGTTCTGTGGTCTGCATGTTCAGGACAGGAACAGCCCACCTCTCTGTACCCCGTCTCACCGTGGACCTCCTTGGATTCCAGGGTTTGATTAGTGCACATCCTTGCACACTCACGCAATAAAGTGGACAGCATAGAGTTAGCTGATGGCTATATTCTGAGGAGAAATGCTAAGTGTAATACACGGTTTAGTTTACTTCTCCGGTTGTGAAAATGAAGGCAGTATGTTGCTCTCCCACAAAGATGTAATTTATATATTCTAGAATTATCCATAATTTAAGTCCAATGGAAGTGTACTGTTCTACTAATGTCAATATATATGTAGCTTTTTTATCTGATTTTATTATTTTTTAAATGTAAATGTAAGCTTTGCACAAAGGGAATTCAACTGCTAACTTTTCATTGCATGTGTGTAATCTCTCTACGGTATCTGAACCACATTCTGACTATTTCTGTAAGTATCTGGGACATCTGCATTTATGACTAAGAGTTAGCAGAGATTGGAACTTTTTATGCAGAGTGCTCAACTACAGCAGTCTGAGTTAACTAGTTTTGATTAGTTTTATTGAAACGTTTTATTAAAGGCAATTTTAGATCAGGTTTTATATCATTAGCTTCCCATTTCCTGTGTTCCCCGCTATGGTACAGTCTTCATGCCCTGCCCTAGCTGTGTAAATAATAAATCGTTATTGTTGTTGGACACTTGTCTTTCTGTGTGCTGGTGCTCTGGGGTCCGGTCAAGCCTGCCTAGGAAGAGAGCTGGAGTGGGTGAATGAGGTCCTCTATCGTTAACAAAAGAGGTGGCATAGTCGCACAGCGTCGCCCCTAATCACCCACTAGGCGTTGAAATTAACTATAATAAAAAGACTCCCTTCTAAAGTTCAGAGTGTGTCAACATTATATATTACACCTATCAGCCATAACATTATGACCACTGACAGGTGAAGTGAATAACACTGATAATCTCGTTATCATGGCACCTGTCAGTGGGTGGGATATATTAGGCAGCAAGTGAACATTTTGTCCTCAAAGTTGATGTGTTAGAAGCAGGAAAAATGGGCAAGCGTAAGGATCTGAGCGACTCTGACAAGGGCCAAATTGTGATGGCTAGACGACTGGGTCAGAGCATCTCCAAAACTGCAGCTCTTGTCAGGTGTTCCCGGTCTGCAGTGCTCAGTACCTATCAAAAGTGGTCCAAGGAAGGACAAGCGGTGAACCAGCAACAGGGTCATGGGCGGCCAAGGCTCATTGATGCACGCGGGGAGCGAAGGCTGGCCCATGTGGTCCGATCCAACAGACGAGCTACTGTAGCTCAAATTGCTGAAAAAGTGAATGCTGGTTCTGATAGAAAGGTGTCAGAACACACAGTGCATCGCAGTTTGTTGCGTATGGGGCTGCATAGCCGCAGACCAGTCAGGGTGCCCATGCTGACCCCTGTCCACTGCTGAAAGCACCTATAATGGGCACGTGAGCATCAGAACTGGACCACGGAGCAATGGAAGAAGGTGGCCTGGTCTGATGAATCACGAGTTCAAGGTGTTGACTTGGCCTCCAAATTCCCCAGATCTCAATCCAATGGAGCATCTGTGGGATGTGCTGGACAAACAAGTCCGATCCATGGAGGCCCCACCTCGCAACTTACAGGACTTAAAGGATCTGCTGCTAACGTTTTGGTGCCAGATACCACAGCACACCTTCAGAGGTCTAGTGGAGTCCATGCCTCGATGGGTCAGGGCTGTTTTGGCAGCAAAAGGGGGACCTACACAATATTAGGCAGGTGGTCATAATGTTATGGCTGATCAGTGTATACCATATTATTAATGGCTCAATTGCAACGAACTCATAGAGTTAGTATGGAGCTGCATACTAAATATGGCATCACCTCTAGTCTGCTGCTTTCTCTTTTATGCAATTGACCAATTAAACCTAATAAATTATGCATAATAATAACTTACGTTGGTTAAATGATCCCGGAAAATGCTTTTTCAGTTGCAAATTAACATTAAGATTTTGACGGGTCTTCTGTGCATTAAACAAGAAAATCCCAACCGCAAAACACAAGTTTTACACTTCCTTTATATTGCACAACACTTTGCTGTAAAGATTGCAGATAAAGAAACAAAGCAGAATAAGGCACAGGTGCCACAGGCATGCTGGTAGGATAGTGCTATTTCAGAAGAAACATTTTTATATCAGTGATAATCGTATATTTTCAAAATACATTGTTTAAATGTAATCTGGTCCAATGCCTGCTGACACAACAGTGGCAATTGACGTGCTTTTATATCCAACAACTTTTAAGAAATGGGCAGTATACAAATCACATGTTTTAATTTAGATAGTGGGACATCTGAAGAGTGGTGTAGTATTGTAACGCTTGCAGGGGTTTCCAAGGAGTAAACCCAATTCATCATTGCAGGTGCAACAACTCGTTGTATTAATTATTACTGCAGCACAAACAGCTCTCAGGGACTGAACACACTCACACACCTCCTCCTTTCATCTTTTATCCCCTCTCTCTACGCTCCTCCCCACCACACCACCTTTACCACATTAACTCCTTATCTGTTGAGGTGGCACGCTACAGTATTCAAACAGTCAATTTGTATCAACAAAAGAAACAAATCGATGTGATTGTCAAGTGACGAACCTTCTGTATCCCCGTAAAACAACCCATCCCACTAAAACAATCACACTGTGAAGGGAAAGTAGCTTACCAGAAGAGTAGCAATGTTGGTCACAGTAAAGTGCACATGCACATGCACACGCATACAGAAGAAACAAAACTTATCCTGCCCCGGAAGCACATGGTTTTTATTAGGTATGAAATAATTAAGCCTTATTAACACCCAGTCATCCACTGGTGCGATTGATCAGTCCCACCTGCTACACTTCGAAGGTTTGTAAACGTTCGAATATTCGGAGACAGCCCTGGAGTTAATTGCCAGTGAACCAAGAAGTAACAAGAACGAGATCGATGCTAAACGGTCTGTCTGTCTTGTCATATGGAATCGCCTAGATTGTGGCGACTTTAAGCTTGTTCCAGTGAATACCTGCAGATTTGTGTTCTGAGGTCACGTGATGCTTGACCTTGTTAATTTGAAAACACCAACAACATCTTAGAAAAAGAATACAAAAAAAAACAATGACCCTGATAAGAGAGTGTCTTATCAAGGAGCATTTTCATTAAGACTCTTGAGGTCACACTATGTTACACTATATTTACAGTACTGTGCAATAGTTTTAGGCAGGTGTGAAAAAGTGCTGTAAAGTAAGACTGCTTTCAAAAATAGACATGTTAATAGATTATATTCATCAGTTAACTAAATGCAAAATGAGTGAACAGAAGAAAAATCTACATCAGATCAATATTTGGTGTGACCACCCTTTGCCTTCAAAACAGCATCAATTATTCTAGGTACACTTGCACAGTTTTTGAAGGAACTTGGCAGGTAGGTTGGCCCAAACATCTTGGAGAACTAACCACAGCTCTTCTGTGGATTTAGGCAGCCTCAGCCTCTTCATGTAATCCCAGACAGACTCGATGATGTTGAGATCAGGGCTCTATGGGGGCCAAACCATCACTTCCAGGACTCCTTGTTCTTCTTTACACTGAAGAAAGTTCTTAATGACTGTCACTGTATGTTTGGGGTCGTTGTCATGCTGCTGAATAAATTTGTGGCCAATCAGATGCATCCCTGATGGTATTCATGATGGATCAGTATCTGCCTGTACTTCTCAGCATTGAGGAGACCATTAATTCTGACCTCCATTTGCAGAAATGCAGCCCCAAGGAAGGAACCTCCACCATGCTTCACTGTGGCCTGCAGACACTCTTCCGTGTACTGCTCTCCAGCCCTTAGGCGAACAAACTGCCGTCTGCTACAGCCAAATATTTCAAATTTGGACTCATCAGTCCAGAACACCTGCTGCCATTTTCCTGCACCCCAATTCCTGTGTTGTCCTGCATAATTGAGTCACTTGCCCTTGTTGACACATCGGAGGTATGGCTTTTTGGCCACAAGTCTTCCATTTTTCAGTTAATGATTGTGTTTCAACCTATATATTGAATTGATGATCATTAGCACTTGTTTGGTATAATTGTTTAATCATACACCTGACAATATGCCTAAAAAATCCCTGACTGTGTGCAAGTGTACTTAGAAGAATGGATGCTGTTTTGAAGGCAAAGGGTGGTCACACCAAATATGGATTTGATTTCGATTTTTCTACTGTTCACTCATTTTGCATTTAGGTAATTGAGAAATATAATCTATTAACATGTCTATTTTTGAAGGCATTCTTACCTTACAGCATTTTTTCATACCTGCCTAAAACGTTTGCACAGTACTGTATATATATATATATATATATATATATATATTAGTAATGAGAGGGAGGGGGAGATCTGTGTTATCTACAATTATGGTCCTAATTTATATAATGTGCTGTAATTTTTTAACTCTTGTGTTTAAAACCTTGGGGGTTTCTTTCTAAAATGCACTACATTTGGCTTTATAGTGTCAGTCAAATTTTTTTGGTAAACATAATATACAATACAATACAACTTTTTTAGTCGCTGAAGGGCAGTTTGATTTAGAGCTGACAGCAGTGCTTCACACAGGCATCATTCCACATATACACAGCGATGTCCTGCGCCTTCTTCCTGACCTGCTGCTCATAAAATTAGGCACAACTCCCGAGAGGCACCCTAATGATCTTGGAGCAGGTGCCCGCGATGGCTTGTAGGTGGTTCCTGTTCTTGAGGGATGTGAACCAGCAAATGATCGAGAAACACAAAATGCTCTGAATGAAATAACTGTTGGAGGTTTGCCATATGGATTTATGGACACTGAGTGAGTTCAGTTTCCTGATAAAGTACTGTCTCTGGTCAACCTTTCTGATGAGGGTGTCTGTGTTTTGTTCAAACTTCAGAGTATTATTGAAGATGGTGCCAAGATATTTGTACTGGTACCCAATGCCCACCTCCTCGCCATGGACGATCACCGGGGACATCCTGGGGGCTTTCCTTCTGGAATCAATAATCATTTCCTTAGTTTTCAGAGTGTTTAGCTCCAGCAGGGCACTGTCACACCCGCTGATGAAGTCCTGGAGGGCAGGGTGGTGGTTCGGCTCAGACCCTGTAAGGAGTGAGAGGAGAGCTGTGTCATCGGCAAATCTGAGGAGATGGCAGTTGGTTTGGCACTCTGGCACACAAAAGTGGTGACAGTCTGCAGTCAAACAGATCCCACCTCCCTTTTGTGTTTCTGTGTGAAAATTCATATTTGACATTAAGTCCTACTTTTCATCACAATGCTTTATTTGTTACTAGCTGAGTATATACTAAAGTACAAAGCTTCTTCTTCTCAAACCAGATCAGCAGTACTACCTGACTAATAACAGACACTGTGCAGGCAAAAACTGCACCCTACTGTGAGAGAGTGATTTACGGCACCATTACATGTATTTTTCGTGTAATCAAAAAGCACGAAATGCGATTATAGGCTTTTTAATTAACATGATATGTAGATCTTTATTAACGAATGTAATGTGTCGGTAATTATTAACAAATTAATGGTAGACTTGCAATAATCAGTGGGACAAGTAATTAATTCAGTGAATTACAATTCTCAACTATAACTAAACAAGTATTGTCATACAACATCCACGCATCCTTTGAGTACATGAGCCGGTTAGGGACACAATTCATACTGATGAGACACAGGCACCATAAACACAGCCCTGCCTGCAATGCCATGGACCCACAGGTGTCGTTTTAAGATAAGCAATTTAGGAATTTGATTTAATTGTGATGGTTGATCCATTGTATGTTATGTGGACAATATGGACAAGTGCAAGGTATTACATGCAGGTAACAAAAATGTTCACTATAATTACACTATGGGAGGAATAGAACTGGATGAAGTAACGCATGAGAAAGACCTAGGAGTCTATGTGGACTCCTCACTTTCTCCATCCAAACAATGTGGGGAAGCAATAAAAAAGGCAAACACAATGCTAGGGTATATTGTCAAAAGTGTAGAATTGAGAACAAGGGCAGTGATGTTCAGACTGTACAATGCACTAGTTTGAGCTCATCTGGATACTGTGGACAGATCTGGGCTCCACACTTCAAGAAAGATATCGCTGCTCTAGAGGCAGTTCAGAGGAGAGCAACCAGACTTATTCCAGGTCTGAAGGGAATGTCCTACTGAGAGACTGAGGACCTGAACCTCTTCACCCTGGAACAGAGGAGACTACGTGGGGACTTGATCCAAGTCTTCAACATCATGAAAGGCATCGACCACATCAAACCAGAGGAGCTTTTCCAGATCAGCAGGGACACACGCACCCGGGGACACTAATGGAAATTGGGCTTCAAGGCATTCAAGACAAAAAACAGGAGACACTTCTTCACACAGAGAGGCGTCACAATCTGAACAAACTCCTGTTTATTAAAATTAACATTTAACCCCAATGCTCGCTGTCTAAAAATGGTTTGGTCCAGGACCTACAGTATACAGTAGCCCAGGGGTTTTCAAAACGGTCCTGGACTGCCCCCTGCCCTGCTGATTTTTGTTCCAACCGAGGTCTTAATTACTTAATTGAATGGTATATTGCTTTGTTAGGTCAATTAAGGAATCAATTAAGCAATTAAGACCTCAGTTGGAACAAAAACCAGCAGGGCAGGGGGTACTCCAGGACCGGTTTGAAAACCACTGCAGTAGCCGAATGGTGTTGTGTTTGAATGCTTATTACTATTTATTAAAAACTCATATGCATCCTGTGACACTGACACAGCTCCCATTTAAGTGCTGAAATGTCGTTGTATATGTCTTCTCGGGGAAGGACGTGAATTGAGAAGCTGAGTGATACATTTTATGGACATGTATCCTTTTTTCAATTGTTTTTCTGTACTTTTGTATGATATCATAGTTTATAATTATTTCAAATTAGTGAAATTAGTGAAAGTGTATATTGTAATATCTAAATTTACTTAAAAAAGCAAATCATTTTTTTTTGCAGAGGCGGTGATACTCACAATTGCCACTAGAGGGCAAAATAAGAGTATTTTATATTTGCCTAAATTATGTTCCATGGAGTTTATTTAGTTTAGAATGACGTTCCTTGGTATGCAAGCTGTAGTGTTTGTGTCAAACAAGAACAGCAACTAAACTCGCATTGTACAGTGCTTTGCTCCTTTTACATATAATCTGTTTCTCTGTGCCACAATGATAGAATAAGGCATTTATAATATTTGCTTTTACCAGCACTTACCACATCCAGGAAAACTTGATCCTAGTGCGATGGGAATAATATTTCTATGCTTGCCTAAAGACCCTGGACAGGGAATACCAGTTTGTCCTCTTGTTTTTGTTCCAGCTAAATGACTAAATTGATCACTTAACTGAAATAAAATTATTTTTCATTATTGCCAGCTGTTAAGCAGCTGAAGTCAATTAATTGATGATTCAGTAACTGGGAGCTCCGCGGGAACAAATGATAGAAGACACACACTGGTCTATAGGTTGTGTGTGTCATGAGTGTGCCTTTGAAGGCTTTGGTCATTCCTATACTGCCTTTGTGTTGAGATCTTCGTGTGGGAGAGGTTTCTCTCTGCTTGGAGATTTTCCACAGCTCTTGGTTCGTGCTTTGATGAGAGCAGCCACTTCAAACACCCCTGTCAGTCAACCTGCAGAACAGGCTTGAAGCCAATGTCTTATTCAGTGAGGCGCTGCTGAGGACTGTAATGTTTTACACTTCATTTTGAAATTTTGTTTCGCTATGCCTGTTGCATTGTTGTGCTGTGCGTTGTAGCTTACTGAGATTAGATATCCTATCCTTGTGCAGTACAGTGACAACATGGTAAACAATAATAGAGACAACTGGAGGCAAGATAAATGAGACAGGAATAGCATATATATTAAAGCGCTCCTGAGTGACATATCCATGAAAGGCCATCGCCTGCAGTGCCAGATGTGTCCGAAAGCCCAGATCCAGCTGGACTATGCTAGTGCCGGTATTAGACTGGAGTGCCCAGGGTGCACTGCAGTATTGGATGTGGTTGGGGTGAGGTGCGTAGTCTTCCTCTGGGCAATCCTCACTCACCCACGTTAGCATCTTCTTGTGATCTCACCGATGCCTGAAGGATCAGATTGTTATCAATTCCAGCTACATCAAACCCTGATTGGTGCGATAGCCGCTCCGCAGGCATTCTGGGTTTGCTGAGCAAAATATAGCAGCTGACTTTGACAACCTGTGCTTCGGAGATCAAGTGCTTTGTCTCTTCATTCCTGATTAAAAAAAAAAAAGAACTAGCTGTGCCTTACTTTGACTTTACCTGGACAAAAAGGGTAAAAATAAATGATAGACAATAGAACACACAGAATTCCCACATTGTGCATACTCAATAATCAATAAAATCTCGTTGGTAAGTCAGTTTACAATTTGCCCCAGAGATGATTCTGTTTTGGAAAAAAAATAATGGGGATTTCCCTCATCAAATGATAATATACTTCAGCAGTAAGCAGAATGGGCAGTCAACATCTGTAAAATAAGTGCTGTGCTGCATCAACTGGAGCTGACTATCCCCTCTCCCCACTGACACACTTCGTCCAGTAGTAAAGGCATTTTGAATGATGTTCCTATACTCTGTGCAGCAAGGACATGTAACTCCAGAGTCAAGGTCTCCAGGCTCTTGTGCAATCTCAGTTCACAATTCTTTTTGGGACCTCATAGTTTTGCTTCATAGCCCAAATTGAACTCTGTTAAGCCTTGTGCTTCAGTGGTTAAATGCATTTGTTCACTTGATCAAGAGCTGTTTAATTAGACCAGCTAAGACACCGTGGCCCACAGGGAATACGATTTAGGTTTGGGATAAAACTTAATACAATTATGCCTCACGAAGCAAATTAATGAAAAGATTATGGCTAAAGAAAGGAAGCTACTCTTTAGTCTTGAGTAGAGGAGATTAGGAGGGGATTTGGTTCAGGTATTTGCAACCCAGAAGGGAACGGGCAAAGTCAAGCCCAAAGATGACCTCAGCACTGAAACAAGGATCAGATTTCAGTTGAAAGAAGATCAAATATGTTTAAGACTAAAAATAGGCAGCTCTTAATTACACGTGGAGTCGTGGAGATCTGGGACAATTGGTTTCCTTCAGGGAATGAGTTTCTGGAATCAATTTGATGCTGGGAAACAAATGACCAAGATTCCACTGATGCCCCTGCTTGTATGTAAACTTGATGTTTTTGTGTTCGGAGGCAGTTTGTAACTAGGATCTGTATCCCTATCCCAAGCAGTTACACTGTTGTCCTGCAGCACTAGATGTGGAACTTCCAACAGCAGTTTTAAACTGGTATAGCCATCCTTTATCCTACGGCTTTAGACCCAGTAGACTTCCTCTTGGTTGCTCTTTGCGATTGATGTCCAAATTAAGTTACATCCAGGACTGTTGTTGAAGACGACTCGGGTGGCGAGGCTTTGTCAGCTGTTTTCACACTCCGCTTTGTATTTGTTCTTATTCAAATTTTGTAATTAAAAGTTGCAGGAGATTGATTTCTCAATGGATCCCCAGCTGTGTCCCCGTTACTCAGACAAGCGTGTGTTTTGAAAAAGGAGTGAAGCTCAGCATTATCGATGTAAGCAAAACACAAAGGTTGTAAAGGAACAATTCAATGCATATAATAGAACTGTTTTTACTGATGATTTTATTTCTTCTCTATTACTCGAGTACCAGTTAAAGATGTACTCAGTAAAATTACTCCAATACCTGATTTCTAGATAAGGACTTGGGTTTCTATGATAAATTGAATACAGAAGTGCTCCATGATTAATTGTCCTATGTTTGAATGAAAAGAAGTAGACAAGCTCAGTTTCTCACTGTCATAAGTAAAAGGGTTGATTTATTGGATATAATGGTTGATTCTGCAGCTGGGCTGAAGAGATTGTGTTGCATTGGCTCTTGAACCTGTGGTCTCTGGGTACTCCACAATAACTCCATAATAATATCGTTCACAGTGTCGTGTGCCATCCCATGCCATGACTCTGGCCTTTACACTTTGTTGGATTTTAACTTGTGTGCGTCAGTTAAAATGCTGTATAAGCTGAACTGCTTAAAATTAGTCCACTTATTTCACAGTGTTAAACAGCAGGTTATTCTGGGACAGAAATAATGCCATAGGAAAAAAAAGGTTTTGATGGCCTACTTTTTAAGAGTGTGAGAGGAGGAGGACACTCTGTAATCGTCCAGTACAGTAGCCAGCCAACTGTATCAGATATAGCAGCAATATGAATCATCATTTGAGCTGTGAACACCTTTTCCTCTGCCCTTTTTTTATTTATTTTATACTATTTATTTTATACAGTACTGATGGGAAAGTAATAGTACAGTAAGGAAGCTGGATAGTGGGACACAGAGAGAAAAGAATGGCTAAAGAACTTAATTGTTCACCACTAAATAAAAGGTATAGAACTATTTCCAAGTTCATTTCACTCTACTTGGGTAAAACTCAATACACAAAACGCCAATACACAATTCAAAAATAATAGAGCACACAGCAATGGAAGTTATATGAACAATAGACATTTTAAATGAATGCAATATAGCAAAACCTGTTATCCTCCCTGCAAGGCATTTTTACGTCTGTTTCAGATACTTGAATCGAATTTTTGCTTGCTTGAGTTTTTGAAATTGGGGCTGAACTTTCCATTTTTTGGTCCAATTTTCCTTGCTATGAGGATCAGCAGTTGCTAGCATTTGCTAGTCACTGCAATATTGATTTAAAAAATAAGTGCTGTTTCCCTAACAAAACAATCAAAAGTCAAAACTTTAAATCCCATTGTATACTTTCACATTTTTACAATATTTGTACAATAATACAACAGGAGATACAGGATGCCAACTTGCTCAGACATGCACAGGCAAGAAAATGCGTCTCTTATATAATATGAGGAACACACAGTTAATTGGATAGAGTAGACCTTCCTAAATCATAAGTTTCCAATATTAACGATACGATAATTACGATAATAATTGAATTATAATCTTTATTTCACTGTGCGAAGTTCAGTCAAGGGAACAACTAAAAGGCTCGACCAGGCGTATAGTGTGTGAGTAGGTCAGAGATGAAGAGAGATTCCCCTACTGCCTTTGAATGTCAACAACAGCATTTTATAGTCGATACGGTATCCAATGTAAGGGGTTATGTGATTACCGGAGGTCTCATCAGCACCTTTGCTGCAGAGTGTTTTACATACTGGAGTTTGTGAAGGCTATTCTTAGATTCACCGGCGAGGACAGCAATGCAGTGATCAAGTCTGGAGGACACAAATACAAGTACAAGCTTTTCTGCAGCAGACAATGACAAGACAGGTCACAGCCGAGCAATGTTCCTGAGAGGGAAAGAGGACGACTTGGTAATATTCTGGACATGCAGCTCAAAGGTTAAACTAGGCTCAAAAATGACCCCAAAGTTTGTCATTTTATTGCGAAATTCGGTTAGCATCCTGTCAATAATCAAGATTTGTCAACTGGATTTACACAGCTGCTGCGGGGTAACTAGTAACTTGACTTCAGTCAGGTTGTGTCGCTGTTTAGCTGCTGAAGGTTGTGTTGCATTCAGAGCTTGATGTCAGAAATGCAGGTACTGAGCACAGAAACAGCCAATAGTCATCAGCATGAATGTGGAAATGAACACTGTGATTTCGAAATATTTGACCTATTTCCAGACCACCAGCACGTCCTCTGATGTCAAGTTTATCAAAGACATTGAAACCACAATTGGCAACCTGATTCAACAGGAGACAGTCACTGTGCTGAAGCCAAGTTTCAGCGAGAGAGAAAGTCAAGATTATCGTCAGTATTAAACTCACTCAATAACAGTTCTTGGTTGTTTTAGGAAAGGCAATTAAATAAAGCCATTTCAAGGGGCCTACAAGAAATACGTTGGCTACATTTTTATGTATGTTAATTGTTTTTTTCAATTTGTTAGAATTCATTAGTGTAACCAATAAGTACTACTGACTTGGGACTTTTTAAAACTTAATCTTGTGTATTGCTATAAGCTCATGAGTAGTTATGAATCTATTAAGTGTATGATTGATGAATAAAGAATGTATTCTCACACAACAATACTCGACTTCCCACAGTAACTCTGGATGATCTGAATTGAACGGCTTGATAATGTTTTATGATGAATCCCCTCCCAGTCGAGTGTTTACAGCGTGTAAATCCTCCTTTGCAACCAGATCCTCAATATTCAGAGTCCCCCTGAGGTACAAGCCAAGTAACCAAAGAATAATAATAATTGAGAACATTTTGACAAGCGAATAAGCAATTACTGTATCAAAGTCACAGCAGGCTATCTGTAATGAGGTTTTAATTTATAATGGCTTAAGGAAGAATCCTATGTAAGGGCTGCCTAATCATTAATGAAATGCCAGCATATGGAGAGAATGCAGGAGTTCAGTTATTTGATTCTTAAGAACCTGATCAACATGCATTTAGTGGGAGAAGAAGCGCACGCAAGGCAACCACAGTCTTTCCTAACCAAGTAAGGTAAGGAGTAAAACACCACTTTACCACAGGTTGAAATCTCTCGCACTGTAAGTAATCCTAGTCCGCTGGATGACCGTTCATGAAAGTAGTTTTGCCACCAACCCAGACTCTTATATTTTAGGCTTTAAGGATTTGGTTTCTAGCTTTAGGGTACAAACTAATGGAAAATGAGATTACAGGGAAGTTGATTTATCATAATGGAACCTCTCATCCCCACTTGAGAAAATACCCCGAGAGCTTTCAAAACGTGCCTTATCTATAAAGAGGGGAAAATGCATCTCGAAGAAACATTTTAATTATTTTTTTTAATTTTAATTATTTTTACAGAATTTATTTGTATGAATATATGTTGCTGTTTCAGTTTGTTGTCTTTTAATTGGCTAATTGGTGGATTAAATATTGAAAGAAAAACACTACAATTTAAATATTTTACATTTATGAATAAATATCATCATCATCATCATCCTATATCGATCCACTGATGAAGGCTCCCCAAGATGTTTCCACTCTCTTCGATCGCAGCTTCTCTTTTCCATTTCACGCCTGCAAAGTGTACAATTTTATCTTCCCATCTTCTATGTGGTCATCTCCTAGGTCCCTTTTCCTGTGTGTCTGGCCCATTGCCATTTGAACATTTTCACTCTTTCAATGATGTCACATATTTTGGTTTGTTCTCGGATCCATTATTTTATTTTTCTATCTCTTCTTGTTATTCCAAGCGCACATCTCTCCATGCTCCTCTGTGTCGTCCACAGTTTCTGTCATATTTTGTGTTTATTGACCAGGTTTCACAATCATAGGTGAGCACTGGTAGTATGCATTGATCAGACAATTTTCTCTTCAGGCAAATGGGTAGAATTACTTTCAACTATGTATTTTTTCTTTCAGATGTACTCCTTTTCCACTCTTCTGTAGATTTGTTTCAATTATATCACCATCTGTGCTGATTTGTTGTCCAAGGTAGACAAAACTTTTGACCTCAGGTGTCTGTGTATATCTGTATACACCCATGAATCAATAAATTCTACAATATATTTAGAATATAGTAAAGTTAATGTAAATACAGTTCATTTAGGACATAATACTGATGGGGTAGATTGATAATACTGAGAGGACAGAGACTAGAAAACATCGGAAGTCTGAGAATTAAGTATATCTGGGTCAGAGGTGGAGTTTTAGGATTTACAACGGGAACTTGCTGAGAAAATAATTATTCGTATGGATGTAATTGATAGATTTATCATATAAATATGGGTCACAAGCAAAAACCGCTGGTTCATTAAGCATACACCATAGGCAGTAGTCTAGCTATCATTAAAACACAGTGTTTCTGTAGGAAATGTGAAGCCATTTGTGTGGATGTGTTTTGTAACTTAACCTCGTATTGACTCCTCCTCAGAGGTCAAAGCTGCCCCTTGCTGTGCTTTTTTTCATTATTATTCTTCAGTCGATTTCAGACTGAACAAGTAACAAGTAAGACATCAACAAGTAACTGAAGGGAATTAGCATGCGTGCATTTCATGCAAAAACATAATAAATAAAAGATAAGGTTCTCCGTGCCTGGGTTTCTGTCCTTCTCCTTCTCTCTGTGGCCCAAGATCACAGAGTATGTAAAGCAGCAAGAACATGCATTTCTGACTACTGCTGACCTCATTTTCCCCCTCTTCTTTTCCTTGTGTGCATGTTCTTGCCTTTTTCGTGGGAAGTGGCACCCACAGGCAAACTGAGTGTTGTTTTTTAGCCTGTGTGAAGCACCTCAGTTTGCAGCTCAGAGCTCGTGAACTCTCTCAAGCACTGGTTACTCCTTCTGTCCTTGTGCAGAGCAGGTCCTAAAGGGCAGCTGGTCTTCTCCGAAACCCTTGCCTTTGATTTGAATTTGGCAAAACCTAGCTTAAAAACAACAATGGCCGCGTATGATCTCAATGACATGTGAACTGACTTGTTAAAAGAGCAACTATTAATGCACAGAGCAAGACAAGAGGTATAAATATTATTTCTCAATGCTATTGTCATGTGTAATGTGGGGGGAAAAAGCAATGTCTGTCACTGAAATGAAAACAATCTGGATGAGCTTCCCGCAGATGTGATTGTCTTATTTAAATGCAGTCTCGTCTAAACCTCACCTTTTGAACAATTGCGGTCAAATTCCCCACCAGGAACATTTTGGCTCTAGTCTTTCTCAAGAGAAAATGGGTGGATTCTGAACAAAATGTGACGTTACAAATACATACTGATTCAATTGGTTAACTTACTTTCATTTCTGTTCATATTCTGAAAGGTTTTAAAATGAGAATCTGTAGGTCTAACCCGATCACATTTCAGTATTTCAGCTTGCATTTGTGCTAAGGATTTTCCCTTGAGACTTTAACCCTTGGATGATGATAATTATGTTATAGTTTAGTATCTACCCCCCTTTTTATTAACCCAGAATGCCTATAGTCCATCTCTCCCACCTGTACTTACAGGTACATACTGCTCAAATCCCCCCATTATTGATCTTAACTTTAGAAATTGTATACATGAAATCTAGTGAAGAGATGTTAGCTTGTAACCTACAGAAAGTATTATAGCAGTATGAGTTACATTCCATTTTAAGGCAGTTTACAAGAGCCCCTAAAATAAGTGAGCGCACTGACAGGAATTGGATAAAACTTGTTCTCACTTCCAGCTGCCTATTCTATCGGTTGTGGTTTATTTTTAACTCGGCTTGAGGAGGGAGAAAACAACAACCTTAAGTGTTTAAGAAACTCTCAGTGGGGAAAACTTGTACAAAGTGTTTTTGAAATATTGCAGTTTGGTCCCTGGAGATAAATATGGAAACGGCGCCTGAGTCTGGGCTTCGAGTCCTGGTGTTCGGGTAATGAAAAGGGTGTTGAATAAGCAGGCAGATCAATTGCTGGACAGAGAAAGACAGGCAGCTAGAAACCATGTGAGTAACTGAAGATAGGTGACTGAGAAACATTTTTGTTAATAGTGTCAAATTGGTGTAAATGATATAATTAACATAATTAAAAGCTTCCCCGCTGCCCCACATAGTGCCTTGTGGGAAGTACAGTGAGTTGTGAAGGGTCTGTGAGGGCAGGGCATCACAGGGACAGACAAGGAGGCTACAGTATCTCCATTGTCTCAGGCAGGGCATCCCAACTCCTTCAAACCTGAAACACGCCTAATTACCTGAAACTGTTGTGTCACACCATTACAACGAATCCTGCTTTCACTGAGGCGGCGTTTAATTCTGGCAGGAACTGATTTCATTTAATGATAGGTTTATTATTCGTTTTTATATAATCTTACTCAAGTTTGCCTTTTCATAAATTCTGTGGCTCACCTGTTTGTGACTGGTTGCGCACTAATGGTCTCACTGGTTGGGGCACACTGGCCTAAGGAATAGATGCTCACAGTGCTTTACACTGATTGTCATTGAAAAGACATAAGAACATAAGAAAGTGTCCAAACGAGAGGAGGCCATTTGACCGATCGTGCTCATTAGGTGTCCATTAATAATTAAGTAAACAAAGGATCCTATCCAGTCTATTTTTTAATGTTCAGAAGTTTTCAGCTTCAATCACATCGCTGGGGAGTTTGTTCCAGACATGGAGCTGAACTCCATTGACAGTTCAGTTATTCAGGTACAGATTCAATTGACGAGGAAAAGAAGACTTGGGTCCTGAGCAAACTCTGAAAATGTGTATTCTCATAGTATGCATTAGCAAATGGAACAGTTCAGATCAACATTTACTCATGTGTTGAATACCCTTTACGTGTGTTGCCTCAAAAGGATGGGGCTTTATTCTGCCCTTAGTGCAAAACAGCATCTCCCAGGGCTTCAGCTTTACTCATATGGAGATTTTCAGAAAGCCTTCTGTTTCTCTTTAAAAAAAAACTGAACAAAATGCTTCCAACACACTCCCACCTTGCCCAGATGGAGTGCACACATTTAAACTGCAGATACATAGAAATATAGACATATTCCATATGCTGTTTCCATAAATAGATCTTTTAGTTTCTAAATGGAAGTTATACTGTTTAAACTGGGTAATCTTTAATAAAAGTATAGTGAATTTTGGACTTTAATAAGAAGCATGATTTTAGAGATTTCCTTTATCAGTCCTTATTTACCAGTTTTCAGAAGTAGCTTCAGAAATAAATAGTTGAATATGGGGGACAATATATGTTTTAGGCATAGTGTATACAGCAGTATTTGAAAAGTGCTCATAAACTCGCTGTATCTGTCGGCCACTGTGGATAGATCAGTTACCTGGTTTCAGTTTGTAATTTGTATTCCCACTTACATTGGTTCCCAGTAAGTATTTGCACACCTGGTGTAAAGAGGCTGGAACCATGTGTTGGGAATGGATGTGGAAGAAGAGAGTATAGTCTGAACTGCAATAGGTATAGAAAGGAGAAGGGATATTCTCAATAATGACCTGGGTTCATTAGGGGAAATCAACCATCACTTCATTTGACTCTGTATGCACACATTTTAATCGATTTGGACCAGCTTTGCGCATGCGTGCATGGTACATTTAGTGACCTAAGTAAGTAAGCGGGACAGTAATTCACGCCCTGTAATTCCTGTGGTGCCGGGGGACCCACTTCCACCGCGGAGAACGAGAAACCAGCATACAAAATATATAGTAAAATTAGGACTTTATGATGATAAACGCCTGGGGATCTAAACATTGCCATTTTACTAAAAACAATTTGAGTTTTTTTAGGCTAGGTGTGTGTGCACGGGATTTTCTCCTAACCTCCCCTGAAAAGTCGCACCCTCACGTCAGGACGGTTCACTAGCAGATTGCATTCGTGTTACTACTAGTATTTATGCTTATTCTTAATGTGGGTTTGTGCACGACCCACCCTTGCCAATGCACCGTTTAGGAAAAGTAAATATGTCGTCCCCCCTCTGTAGGATTGCACCTTTTGACAGAACGGGGGCTTAAGCTATAGCACCGCTCCCTGCGTGCACCCTGCATGATCAATCAATGATCAATGGGTGGGTTAGACCGCGCAGTCGGGCACCACTAGAGATCGATGACAGACTGCGCTCTTACTGTCTAACACATTTCTCCGGCATGATGCGCACCAGCCTGGCACTCATGCCCAACCCAGTGCCCGGAGCCCCGGCACATTGATCGTGATGCGCAGATGTGTGCAGCTCTGCGCTGCTCCACCAATGGGAACTGTGGCATTCTGCAGATCTGCGCAGAATTGAGGACGTCTGCGCTGCACGGACGCGACCGCGGCCTCTATTGGTTTTCGCTCTCGCAGCAAAGACGCCTCTTTCATTTGCAGGGGCGTGATTGGCGGAGGCGGCTGTCAGTCACCGCGGAGCGTATTGCTTGGGTCGCGGCGGTGGAAGCGCAGTGTTCCCGCAGTTGGGAGAGATTTAAAAAAAACAATCTGCCCTTGGTGAGAGCCGGGGCGACGTGCAGGCGTGGAGGCTTTAGGACAGCAAACATACATGCAATGCAAACAAAGGGGCTCTATTATAGGCAGGACAACAGGTGCATTCATAGACAGGATTTGCATTTGTAAACGGAGAGCGGGATAATATAAGATAATGACAGCGCCGTGGCGTTTATTGAACCTCACGTTTCTGTGATAATATGCATGCTAAAGCTTTTTGTGATGGATGCGGGGTTGGGATGACTGCACCCCATCATTTCTCATCTGAGCCGTTTTGCCTGCTCCGACTGAGGCAGTTTGTAATATTGTGTTAGAGAATAACAACTCAGTGTAGTTTTATAGCTTTGCTTGGTGAAATGCTAATAATTGCTGAAAACCCAAACTTATGTTATGGCGACAAACTTTGAGATTTGAGCACATCGGTGACGTCATAGCGCTGGCGCACTCGGGCTTTGCTCTGCGCCGCGTCTTACTCTGGTTGGTGGCAAGAAGCAGACCTGTATGAACAGATATATAGCTTCACATGCGTCTGATTCACGTTTTCCTATGAAGTGGCCGCTGTGAAGTCTTGCCTCTCTCCGCTGGTTATGAGAAGTACAGGAGCCGGCTATTTCTCTGGGGACATTGTCATATAACTGGACACAATGGACAGTTTGATGTTTTACCTCTCGCAAAGTCAACATCAAGGTTGGATCAGGGTGTCTGGTAAGTACCACCTTATTCCCTCTATACTAATAATGCGCTGACGCTATAAAGGGATATATGCATTTAAAACACAGGTGTGTTTCAAGTGTGCTGTTGTCACTTAATGTTGCTAAAGGAGCTCAGATTCTCCATAGGAAGCCATACGCTTGATCTTGTATAGGTAGCCATGTAGTGCATATTAAAACAAGCCTATCTGTGCCTGGTTTGTTGTATTTATAGCTGGCTAGTTCACTTTTCCGTTGACATTGAAAGTCCGCAGTCGTCGTGATGTCCAGTGACATTGTATCTTTATTTGTATTTGTATGCAACACTCCTAAACATACATTAGTATTGATGGTGTTTTCTTACACAATAATGTTGCTTGTATATTTCCATAATAACAGAAAAATAAATGTTAGGCGACACAACTTCAGGGTCTATTATTATTATTATTATTATTATTATTATTATTATTATTATTATTATTATTAAATGTTATTAATTGACTGATTTGACTGACTACTAATATAGTCTATAGCATATTAATTGCGATTAAATTGCTTTATCACAGACAATGGATCACCTAACACTACTACTAGACCCCATTTGAAATTAACTTATTAGCCTGAGGGCAAGTGATTTAATTAACAACTGCAAAGTAGTGTCATATTAATCAAAATGTTGTAAAGTACAACTTCAGCGACCCTACATTGTGAGAGTGACAGGAGCTTAAGGAGATAATTTATATGTAATCTGGTATTATTGAGTATTAAACTGTGAGCCGCCAAACTGAGTACCCCACTGTCGGCTACAGCCTGGAAGGATGGCAAAGCTCCCTGGGTTTTGTGGCATTGTACTGCAAAAGACAAGACTCTGGCAAGTGTAATAATTCTCTCTTAAAGTGCTAGAAGTTAGATAACATATGCTTAGTTTTCTGTGTCATTCTGACAATTTAGATTCAACTGTAGAAAACTGATATTGTGCTAAGGTTATACATTTCAGAGTAGTATAGCAGACACAACAAGCACTAATACTCTAGACTTAGTGAGTCATACTGAGACACAATGCAGTACATGTATAGCAAATAAGAGCTGTAGTGACCCTCAGATAAAGTAGACTCCTATTTAATTACCATTTTAGATTTTTGTAATGCTTTTGCTCAATTCTTCCATAGACAAGGTCAAGTATCATTGTACTGGTGATAGATTACTTGACCTTTTTGCTGTTTTTGTTAGTGGAGCTCATACAGCTCAGTACGCAGAGCGATAATCATCTCACAATAGAGAGAGACTGTTTAACAGTGTCGCTGTGGTGGTGGATGTTCCCTGCCTGGCTCTGGGCTGGTACAGTTCGCAGGGCTGGAGAGCAGACTTATTGCGCCTGACCTTCTCCTGCAGTAAACGGAAGTGTCTGTGTTCAGGAATAGATATTAATCTGGACAGCTGTTAAGAGACCTGTTAGCGTTTTGAACCTAATTCCTCTACTTCAATCACTGCACTCGGCCTCCGTTCGGGACTTGTCTCAATCCTGCACAGTGTGTGGAAATCGTCGTGGGGATCCTGTCTGGGTGGTTTCACCAGCGCTCTACTCTTCTGTGTCTGTTATTAGCAGTTCTCCATGCCGAAGTTTCAGAAGCAGTATTTGTGCCGTGATACAGACCTGGCAAACGACTCATTTTGTTTGCCAGTTTCAAGTGTAGGAGCCATATGTGTTGTCTTTTCTTAGAGGACAAACAAACATAGCGATATGTCATTTTAAGAAAGCCTCCCAAAACTAAACTGTATGTCCCAGATATCACTGGTGATGTACTGAAATGGAAATCCACAAGAAACCAGAGCAAACCATTAAACCTGTAGGATTCCAGTGCAGTTAGGTTAGGCTACGTATTGTCTTTGTAACTTTGTGTATTTTTTAATACAAACTTAAAAAAAAACAAAAAAAATTGAAAGATGTCCATGGTTATTTATAAATAGATGTTTTTCAAATGTGTTATGCTTAACAATCCTCTTAATGTATCCTATATTTACAGCTGACAAAATGTTCAATGACTCATATATAATTTATGCAAGGTGGGGGGAATAAAAGCATTGTATCAGTCTGTGTCATCTTAACACAACTTCCCATTTAAAGATCTTGCTTATTTTTGTAGTGGAAGATACAGGTAGGATTTGAAACCAGGCCAAATATTGAAAAGCTCCACTATTTGCTGAAATGCACCCCTTTTTGTTGGAGAGCGGGGTAAGTCCTATTTCAGATGCCAAATTGTTTAGTAATTGTGAAGCTCTAAAGATGGCATGTAGACTATCGGGATGTACAGGGGATTACCATCAGGGGACGGTCAAATTTGTTGGTACCCTTACAGCTCATAAAATATAATAATATAATCATAATAATGCTTAATTCCTCCTAAAAAGTGATGAAATTAGAAGCTATTGCATCATGTATACTTGCATGCCTTTGGTATTTCATAGAAAAAAGCTGTGAAAAGAGATGAATTATTGCTCATTCTACAAAGATATTCTAAAATGGCCTGAACACATTTGTTGGTACCCCTTAGAAAAGATAATAAATAATTGGATGATAGTGATATTCCAAACTAATTTGTTACTTTAATTAGTCTCCAATCTTGTCATCAGTCATTCAGCCTATTTAAATGGAGGAAAGTAGTCACCATAGCCATTTGGTATCATTGTGTGCACCACACTGAACATGGACCAAAGAAAGCAAAGGAAGAGAAAATAATAGACAAGCATGGTGAAGGTAAAGGCTACAAGATCATCTCCAAGCAGCTTGATGTTCCTGTGACAGCAGCTGCAAATATTATTAAGAAGTTCAAGGTCCATGGAACTGTAGCCAACCTTCCTGGGCGGCCGCAAGAGGAAAACCGACCCCAGATTGAACAGAAGGACAGTGTGAAGAGCACAAAAAGAACCAAGGATAACTGCCAAGAGACACAAGCTGAACTCCAAGGTGAAGGTACGTCAGTTTCTGATTGCACCATCCGTTGCTTTTTGAGCGAAAGTGGCCTCCCAGGAGGACTCATAGAAAAACAGACTGGAATTTGCTAAAATGCATATTGACAAGCCACAATCCTTCTGGGAGAATGTCCTTTGGACAGATGAGTCAAAACTGGAGCTTTTTGGCAAGTCACATCAGCTCTATGTTCGCAGACGAAAAAATTAAAGAAAAGAACACCATGAACACCACCAGAAACATGGAGGAGGCTCGGTTATGTTTTGGGGCTGCTTTGCTGCGTCTGGCACAGGGTGCCTTGAATCTGTGCAGGGCACAATGAAATCTCAAGACTATCAAGGCATTCTGGAGCGAAACGTACTGCCCAGTGTCAGAAAGCTCTGTCTCAGTCGCAGGTCATGGGTCCTCCAGCAGGATAATGACCCACAACACAGCTAATAGCACAAAACAAAACATTGGACTGTTCTGAAGTGGCCTTCTATGAGTCCTGATCTGAATCCTATTGAACATCTATGGAAAGAGCTGACACTTCCAGTCTGGAGAAGCACCCATCAAACCTGAGACAGCTGGAGCAGTTTGCTCAGGAAAAGTGGGCCAAACTACCTGTTAACAGGTGCAGAAGTCTCATTCTACAGAGCTACAGAAAACATTTGATTGCAGTGATTGCCTCTAAAGTTTGTGCAACAAAATATTAGGTTGAGGGTCCCATTATTTTTGTCCATGCCATTTTCATTTGTTTTATTATTTACAATATTATGTTGAAAAACAAAATCAAAAGCAAAGTCTGATTTCCATTAAATATGGAATAAACAATGGTGGATGCGAATTACTTTGATCAGTTTCAAGTTAACTGTGCATTCTTCTTTTTTGTGGAGGGGTACCAACAAATTTGACCACGTCTGTATATATGCTGCTCTACAGATAACCAGTGTTTTTTTTTCAATCAGAGTAAGTATCACAGGGTTAGTAACTGTGTTCCTGCAGGCCTTTGAAAAGTAATTCACTTGTCAAATTCCTGCATGTTTTTTAAGGGCTTTGTTGCTTTTAAAGTAAGAGAGATCACTGGCAAACCGCTGATGTGTGTTCATGATTTCATTGACTTTCTGTATGCAGCAGCGCACCCTCTTTACGGCTTGATTTAATGAGCCACTGCTGGATGAAAATGTCAAAAATGGCAGCACCTTTGATGCTGTGACGTTAGAGGAAATAAAGGAGATCCAATGCAGTCTGCTGGCGGGCGGAATGATGCAGTGTTAGTTTAAAAATTGTGTCACATAGCTGTATTTGTAATTTAGATACTTGAATTGCACTGATTTCCACAGGAAAATGATGGAGAAAGATTACCAAGTCAATTATGATCCCAAGTCTTTAAAGCCCTATTCTATGACTAATCTTTCTCTGTGGTAATTATGCCTGCTGTGACCCCACTGCACATAGTACGGCTGCAACTATGAACACATTTAGGCTTGTATTTGAAATACCCCCTCATCAGAGTCCTGCACTGTGTTTTGAACTTCATTTAAGATTACTTTAATTAGGACTTGTATTGTATGGATTTGTTTTTGCACTTATTTCAATATGTTTTGTGAAATGTCTAGCCTTTATTTTGTAATAAAGTGTAATAAAACTGTAATCTGCCCTGAGTCAGGATGTCGGCTGAGAAATGAACACTCATAATCCTTCAGCTCAACAAACGGGGGCGTTTGTCGAGAAATAGTCTTAATTCAGCTTAAATATTTGGCCTACTTGGATACCTGACCAGAATCTTCCGCTGCACCAAATAAGGAAGATCAAAATCTCGAGGTGGGTGTAATACCCTGTGGAAATGTGGAAATGCCAAGCCTTTGACTTCTTACCAGTAAATAAGTAGGCTAAATAGAAAAGTATAAATAAAGATCATTTTCAGGATATCAGGAGACCATCCTATAGAACATATCTGAATCAATTTTATGTTAGGATTTATTAATATTATTAATACAACTACTACTACTATTAACAATATAGTATACTGTCTTTTTCTATACCTATGGGAGACTCATCATTCAGCAAGCATTTAAACTGTGAGCATCATCTGTCTACTTACAGTTTAGTATGACAATTTGGAAACCAGCTAGCACCTTAAAGGGATGTCATATAAGTTCACCGTATCATGTGTAGTGCGTGAAGCCATGAGCTGTTCTATCAAGACTCATTTTTTTTAATTTTTTTATTTTTTTTAACTCCACAAGGATAATTTATTATGGTGTTAATTACTTTTTCCTCAAGATTTTAAAGGTGCCATTTTCATTCTCTTCCCTCTAAAGATTTACAAGCTTTTTGCCTGCTTTTTGGCCATCGTGCCGATATGTCAGTATAACCAGTGAATCTTCCTGCACTCTTTTGGTGCTTTGTGTAGGTTTTCAGATATTGTCAGGGCTAGCTGCAAACAGTAATCTATCTTGCCACTGTGAGATGATTTCTATTTATATCCTCAGAAATAAAGCCTGGCTGAATATTCTATCAAGAAATTAAAGGACGTGATAAACAAGTCTGTGTGACAATGACCTTGTTACTTGTCGTTGTTCAACTTGCTGAATTGTCGGTAGCTTTTCAGATGCAACCTACAACAAGAACTTTCTACAGGTGCTATACATAATGTCCCCCTCACAAAAAAAACCCCAGTAAATAGGCATTCCATTAGCCTGCAGTACACCCACATAGTGAACGTCTCCTCTTATTCATATTCATCAATGCAGCTCAGGCTTTTCTGTCTCTGCTCAAGTGTATTAGGGTAACTTACCTCAAGATAAGTGCAAAGGTAGTAAGGTTTTGTCATTACATTGTCATTTGCGGTGTTGCATTGAGCGTACAAGCCAAATCAGCTCTTAAATGCAGTTTGAGTTTGGGAGGAAGACAACACCCCAATCGTGCTTTGCTCTGCTCCAAACTCAACCACACGATCGGAAATACCACACAACAACTCAGTCCCTGGTAGGGGGGGCCCTGCCAAGCCCTGTGTAATGGTAGCCAGAGGTTGGACCCCAGCTGGAGGTAGGACACCTGTTGCTCGGGCCAGAGGTTAAAAAACCTTTTCGGAGTTTTTACCCTCGCTGGTTTTGTGGCGACTGAACGCAGACTCCTGGAGCACATCATCAAGAAACCAGGTCATTGGTTTTCTGAGGCTTTCCAACCATACATAGAAACTGACATAAAGGTTTGAAGTAAGCTTTCATTAAACTCACTACTCACTACTCGCATTGGTGGTGTGGGGACTGCTTGGTTCTTTGGGGGTTGCGATGGCCTCAAGGCCAGGCTGTCGTTCCCTTAGCCAAGTGTGTTAGGGCCAAAATAACTCTATTACTCCAATCAATACTTCTTCCACCTACTTCTGTTGGGGGTTGGCTGAACTACTGAAAGACAGGTTTATTAGTATGTTTGAATTGCATACCAGTAGGCTCAAATGTGCTAAACTATAAATTGAACTTTTTATAGGTGTTTGTGTATTTTAAGGTCAAATAAAAATCAATTTTGCCTATTAGCCTATAATGGCCTTACCTGAAACCTAGAAGTCAGTACAGATTACAGCCATGCTAAGGTTTTATGGGCCCTCCAGGTATTCTGTGCCATGCGATTTTGCATGCATGTGGTGACATCCATATATGTATACACATGCACACATACATTGGTCGATAGAATGATGGGATCACCTTGAAATGTAACTGACATTCTACAACCGAACTATAAACATTTATTATCTGTTGCAACATAATTAGATGTTCCAGAGGCACATGTACATTTAATTTGCCTCATGTAACTATTATCCCTTATAAACGTTGTTGTCTCACTAAAGATCAGGTATCTTATCTTTGCCCAAGGTAAGGCAATGTTTTATGTAATGAAAAACAGGCCATCATTTAAAGGAGAACTGATACCTATGCAAGCAAAAACAGCTGAAGCAGAAAGACGAGAAGAACTAAAAGTATAGGGGTTCCTGAGTAGCACGACTCTTAAAATCCCCCATCCGAAGCAAAGGTCGTAGGGCCTGGACTCCCAATCTATGCTATTCTTGGCTTCAGACATTAGTTCCAAGAGGCTGGTGCCAGATTGGACGAGTGCTAGCAGGGGATTGGTTGGGCAAATGTTTGGCTGGCGACTCCTGGGGTCATGACCCAACAGTGATTTTGTGGGTACCCACCAGATCAAGCTGTTAGCCATTCCAGCTCTATCCTCTGATTGGTGTATGTGTGGGAGTGTGGGCATACTGTGTTTGCACGGCATTGCTTTGACAATGAGTTTTGCAGGATGTGTGCTTTGCCTCATATCCTCCTGAAGAAACACAACATCGTAGAGGAGATCAGTGCAGTAATTAGGTATTCCAAATAGGGAATAATTAAAGATTGTAAATTAGGAAAGAGAAATAAATCTAGGGAAAAATATGAGAGACTGACAGTTTGAATGTGAATGGAACCTATTAGAGACCAAATAAAACGTATATTTAGAGTTCAATATAATCATTAACCAATAGGCTTCCGTGTTCAGATTATATTTATATGACAGCATTCTTGTTTACAAATGGAACGACTCTAGTGTTCTGGAGAAAATAAATCACAATGTGGCTAACCGTCTACCTTCCGCAGTAGAACAACTGTTTCTTGAAAAGTGCAGTGAGGGGCAGCATGAGCAACAATACCATCATAATCTTAATCTTCTGTATCAAAGAACACCATCCTTAAAGAAGAAAACAATATAGACAGGAGACGGGAGGAAAGAAGGGAAGATATGTTCATTGATGTGTCATTATTTTACTGACCTTTGGCTACCAGCAGAATCACATTGATGCACAATGATGACAAAAAAATTATGAAATGTTGTCTGCCAAACTGCATCAGTCACCTGCACAATTTCCATATCAAGGAAATCCGTGAAGATTAATTCTCTTTTTCGTTAGATTTTTACAAGAAGTGAAACACCACCGGCGAAGCATTTGTGAATCTACTATAATATCAGCAATCACCTGTGCCCGTACAGACTTTATAGCCTGGAGGAACACACAGAATTCGGCCTTCACCAGGACATCACAAAGTTGTTATCTCAATATTACAGTTTGGCAGAGGAAATGACACAAATAAAAGGCATAATCTGGACACTGGACAGTCAAAGTTAATGGCACAATTAAGCCTTGTTATTTCTGAACTGACCTTTAAGTGACATCTCTGAGGATGATGAGGGAGCAACTGCACAGAAAACCTTTGCTCACATCAGGAGACTGTCTAAATCTGAGAATAGGCACCAACCTGTAAAGATTAGTCAAAAGAGCAATTAAGATGAGATAAGATCCCGGTCAGGTGAAGCGATGTCTGCACTGTTAAGTTTTGCGGTAAAAAATCGCAGATGATTTTGCTTTTTGAAATGTTGTGTTGCAGTGAACTATGAAGGGGGTCATGTGAAGATATGTTTGATCTCAGAAAAATGCAAAATACATTTGCAAGCGAACAATAATCTGGCATTTCTCAGTGTGCAGTCCCCACAGGAAGAGTGACCTGAACATGAAGGGTTTGTTCTTCAACAGAAAACGAGACTGAACTTGTCTTAACTTACCTTAATGAGGAGGAATAGCAGACGGTTTTTAAATTGGTGCACCTACCTCCTCGGTCCTCTAATATGATGGTATGAACTTAAAAGAAAATCATATGCTCTGTGATATTGTAGCCTTAACAGGCAGAAATAAGTAGCCAGTATAATGCCTACATAATAGATCAGAAATATTGCTTGTATTACTAATAAGGTATTTTGATGTTTGAAATGTTGCATTTTCTTTGTGAGCATGCAAATCAACAACTAACTCTAAATTCAGTTCTCGCTGCTCCCGTTTCAGTATGATGTACAGGTGACCCCATCATTTTCACCAGTTTCTACAGTTCTTGCACAATCTGCAGATTATATCTAAATCTCATCTGTTCTCTAAACCAAGCTTTTGTTATTTTTCTGCTTGTTTCATTGTATTATGTGTTACCCACAGCATTTATCTAAATGTTGAGATTCATATTCCATGTCATGGTGGGAAGAAGAAGTGAGAAATTCACTCATGCTGCACTGTTTTTTCCTGATGAACTTAGCCACTAATTAAATGTCATCTTATACTAGCTATGCAGGATTTATAATATATTCACCGGTATGCTGATGGAGTTATGTAAATACATTGATGCGTGAAGTCCACTTTATTGCTAGGGAGGTATAATTATATTTTACAGATTCACTGCTTTGCTATTATGAGAAATTTACGGAACAGCATTAACTACTTTATCCATATCATACATAAAATATATACATCAGCGATGACCATTCTTAACTAGTTAATAATTATATTGAATCAATTTTGCCATTGCTGTAGGTGTATCATCCCTTATTGTCTATTTTTTGGGGTGATTCTAATATTTTCCAAAAGTGGATTTACACCAGTGCCGAATACATATGATCCGTTTGGTAACGTGTCGCTTTTTGAGATGGACTCAATGGTTTTCATGCATTCTGCTGTGCAATGCGGATGTGTGATTTTCTATTGTTTCCCATCAGCAAAGTTCGAGTCATGGGAAGGCACAGTTGGAATTTCCAAATCAACCTCTTAAATTCTACTGGTGGGAATTCCTTTCCTGGTCTTTTTTCTATATAATTACAAATATACAATGTAGTGGTCTTAGTCTTTATAAATCCAATAGAGCTACCTTGATTACCCTCAGTGTTATACGGTCTGCTGGTTGACTTGTTTGCTTTCAGGGTGAAATCTACTTTCTCAAATAACTGGCCATGATTTAAAAAAAAAAATCACAATTGCCTTTTATCTGTGATGCTTAGCGTGGTGTTCACTTGTTTTAAGCACAGAACATTGATTTTTATTTTTTTTCTCTTCTTCTTCTTCTTCTCCGGTACCCTTAATGATATATTTATATTGATTTGTTTCTTGGGCAGTAGCTTGAAAATGTTTCAGCCCTCAGCAGATCCGCTCTGTAAGTGAACATTAAAACTGTACAACAGGATGTAGCTATAAATAGTTCAGGAACAAAATATGGCTTTTAATGCCCCCCCAAATCAGGGAAGCATTACTCATTGAGGCGAGAGGACTGTGTCTATTTGCACAGTATGCTAATTTATTAAATAAACCCTGGACTGGAATTTGAGGCATAACCAGCTGCTTCAATGCTACATCAAAAACATCTTTCGCCGTCTGTTGTTTCACATTTATTTGAAGGACTGCTCCTTCAGGAACTTCATGTTTTTTCCACTTGCAGGGGACACACAAAGATTCTGCTTTAGTTGAAACTTACATTTTAGAAGTTTCATTTCCTGGTGATCTGTGTCTTGGCTCAGTCCGTTTGACGGGATCCCTTCAATTGAGGACCGCTTCCCGCGGAAAGCTGCTGATTACAACACCAACATAAAACTAGTGTTGCCCTTGAACCAGTTGGAAAGAACGGCTTCTCAGTCCTTTTACCTGAACCCCCTATTCCAGATCCCATAATCCTATGAGCAATGGCTTTGTTTTTATGCCAATATGATTATTTTATGATTCTATTTTAATTCAGTGTTCAAAGTTATGTTATCTGATCATCGTGTGAACTCCAGTGTAAGATAATTATTTACATTATATTCTCCACTTGATTGACCAGATATGTCTGCTGAAGTTCTGTTACTTAATAACAGTCTAAAACCGCTGAAATAAAATCGGAGCTTGGGTTGAATTTCAGGACGGTAGTCGGGAAATTGTCACTCCATAACAAAATCACTGTCAAAAGCAGTAGCCAGTCAAAATGGTTTGATATTACACATTTGGTGTGCATTGATTCTGGGGCATCTGTTACTACCGTAATATTTAGTTCCTAAAAAGAGAACACTTTTACTTTACTGTTCTGCATCTCTCCATCATGACAGATTTATCTGAGGACCCCACATGCACTTAGAACTGCTTAATTCCTATGCAAAGCCCAATGATTGATGTTTAATATTACCTAGAGGATGATAATTAGCATAAAGTGAAGGAAACTGTTTTGTGACAAGTGTCACTGTAGAATTGACACTCATGTATCTGGCTGTTCATTTGACTTATAGTGCTACCACATACAGTTAAGAATTCTGAGAAAACAAATTAAAATATTATGTCCTTTGCTGATGGACTTTTGGTGTCAATTATCATTTTTATTACAAAAACAAGCTCAGACTGATATATTGTAAAATGAAAAGTGACTCATTTAACTAAGCCTTATACCACACGTATAGCCATGCCAGAGTTCATTTATTTGAATATCAGTGTGACTGGCTGCAAGGAGTTAAACACAACAATAATCTGACAGACCCCCTGAAACCTTTGCAAAATCTTTAATGGGTAAATCAGTAGTTCAGGGAGATAACTACTTCCAGTATTGATTGCAATTCAGTAAAGCAAATGTAGGAGATTGATTTTTGTTTTTTACCTATTCATGCAAATACTGTGTATGAAATTAGCAAGCTTTTTATTGATGAGAAAAATGTACACATCAATTTTTGCATCCACTCAGTTCAGGTTGTAACTAGCATGGGTCAATAGGGCAGAGCAAATGGATGTAGAATGCAGAATGCTTCAGATTAGGCAATTTATTCTTTATTGATTTTCTTGCATCAACTTACATTTTTTTTAACTTTGTATTTTTGTTGCATGTCTGACGGTCTGCTCGACAGTTATATTTGAGCCATTATAGGCGAGAGAAATGGTCTTAACAGCAAGAATGCACTTAAACATGCAAATCACTTTACATGGTACAACACATAGAATATGCACTGAATACATTTCAGGGTATTTGGTAAACTGTTGCCACATTTAAATCAATAAAGACGACTAAAAGGATATTCACACGGTGTTAATTTAACTTTTACATGCTAAAAGCTAATCAATGCTTAGATTTCCTGATTCATTAATTAGATTTCCATTAAGAGGATTGGTACATCTGTGTAAAAAGAAAACTATGAATTGGTACTGTATATGGGCCCAGTTCAAGATCCATAACATTTAGTGGTTATTTTTTCTGATCTACCAATTCCTACTGTTTTCGAGAAGCAGAGGTCAGAATTGAGACCAAAGCAACTATATGATTATTGCAAATAGATTAAAAGTGTGTGTGTTTATAAAACAACATCATTCTGAAATGTGGACCCCCAAAATACAGTACACTTTATGGCAATTGTTCTGAATATAGCTTTAGGAAACATTTAGAAGTACAATCTGTTCTTTCTCAGTCAACCGTGTGAAGTGCAGTCTGAAAAGGCAAGATGTAGTGAGAGAGCAATACTGGTTTTCCAGAGTAGCTGATCTGACCACCGGGGGACAAACTAAAAGGAGAGGGCAATGGAAAGTAGGAAACTGCACGTCTCTAAACTCAACCTTTTCTTTTTCAACTGCATGTCCTTATTCCTCCTGGAGTAGATAAAAGTGTAGAGTTGATGCTTTTGTGGTTAGTTAACACCAGCTAGAGGAGCTTTTTGTCTTTAGGTATTCCTTACAGCAAGTCAGGCTGAAATCTAAATCTTTGTTTATCCTCAGGAGAGTCGACCCATAAACTGGCATATTATACTGCGTACAAGCTCAGTGTAGGCACTTCAGTTTACTCTGCTGTTGTCATTCCCACAAAAGCCGAGCTACTATCGAATTAGGCAGCATATTTAATCTAGCTTTAATGCTCTTTTAGGGCTAAATCTATGTGTACATTTCCAGATGTCTTCAAAGTTATGCATATGAGCTGCAAAGTATGTATTTACTAAAAGCACACCTCACACAACAATCATCATTTGTAGAAAATGATCAATACAGGAAACTGAATAGTTTGTGACTAACAGCACACCCACATAGGCAATCTTAAGATAGCAGTCTGGCTGCATTGACTGTTAAAGTACAGCTCTTTCTCTGCTGCACACTCTAGTTTAAACGAGTATTTTGGAGTTTGAAAAACCATACAGTAGCTGAACAAATAATAATGACATCAACCGATCACAGAGAAGCACAAGTCTAAATAAATTAAAGCACAGGTTGGTCCTGCTTTTCTATCAGAAAAACTGAATTGCCTCGACCTATACGATTTACATAGCCCACATAGCCCTGACACCTGCTTCATTTAAACATTCATGAGCTGGAAGACTGAATGTCCGTGTGAGTCGAATACAATTTCATGGGTATCCAAAAACACAGCTGATGGTGGTTTTTGTCTACATGATTGTGTAAAAATTGCTGACAACAAGTAGGATCATTTGAAAAAGAAGGGCTCATCTTGCTTTAACAGGCAGCAACCAAAGGAAAATGAGAAACTAGATTTAATTAACATTGATTAAAATGATGTCTTGTGAAATTGGCAGTGCTTATCTTACACCCAGGGCGAATAAATTACATTCACGCTTGTGTAAGGGGGAAAACAGTGTTCACTTTTCTTTTTCGTTGTCTTCACTCACTCCCTCTCACGCAACACTCTCTTCAACAATTTGGACAACACCGCTTTGACATTTACACTCTGCCTCTATGGGTGGGAGTGTGCGTACCTGCAAACTGCACATACCCTTTTTATTTTTCATTTTATGCTACAGGTTCCACACTTACCTTGTCAAGCCAGGCTGCATGCGTTTGGATGAGTATTGGAGTGTGCTTTAATTCCTCAAGAGCCCAGAAGTCTTAAATAGTTTTTAACATTTTTGTCTGCCCTTTGACTTCTGCAAGTTGATGGGGTTTTAAAGCTGTCAAAATTGTATGGGCCCCTAAATATACACGTATACATAATGTTAGTTTCTCCAGTAAATATTTTAACAGTTGGATATTTCCATTCCATAGTGAGGATTTCAGTTTGGAGAGGACCAAATCTCGACCACTGTGAAATTGGAAAAAAGCATGTGTGGCAAGTTTACAATAACCTCTTTTTATACAGTGCTCATGCCTATAATACATTGAGATAATTCAAGTCAAATCCTCAATATAATCACCAAGCAGTAGTAATGATACTTGTTATATTTTATTTTGAAAAGCTCCTTTACATCAGAACTATTTGATACATCTAATTGTATTACAACCACATCTAATTTGATATTTAACTTGAGTTTTAGTATTTTCTTTCTCTCCTTAATACCAATTCAGTATTTGATCTCTGGGTCCTAATCCTGATCATTTGTCACTATGTGTTAGTGTGGTGATGCAGTATTGTAACATTCACCATGGATTGAGTAGGGAGCCACGCTTGTGAATTACAGACGTTCACGTGTCTGGATAGGATTATTCATATAAGATGTTATGCAAATACACTGTTAGTTAAAGAAAAACAAAAACCTGAATAGAAATTGAAAAAATAACAACTCTTATCTAGTTTGCGTGCTGTTGTGGGCAAGCTTGGTGGAAGAATAAACCCATTAATTTATATTATGGCAATGCATAATCTCTAGAAGAGAAAAGGCAGTTTGCTTTGAATGGTGTGGCAAGTCATCTGAAAGGAAATTGAGGGATTTGTGGAAATCTTCACTTCAGTGTTTGAAGCCAGTGTGTCAATAAGCTTTAGGCAAACCCCATGCTTTAAATCTAGGTAAATTATGCTCTGGGAAAGATCTTTTCAATCATCTACACCTCTCTGCTGGACATGTCTATTTTACATGTCCTTTGATGTGACACTTGGAAAATTATATTATATGAAACTGTTTGTAAAATGAAATGGATACAGATTCAAGATCATGAGATGTCGTTGGCTTCATGAGTGCCCATTTGGAACCGCAAATAGAAACAAAATGTTCTGTACTAAGTGTGACGGGTATTTCAGTGTCACTCCTTAGGTCCTAGTCAGAAACTGACTTCAATATGTATTTCTAGTGTGTAAAAGGGTTCTTTGTCCTTTTATGATCTGTAAGTATTTGAAGTAATGTAAAGGACTGGATGGACGGACTTCGATCGCTTGTAGAAAAGTGAATTGCTTTGCTTCATGACAGAGCACAGCAACAATTCAGCTGCGTCCACCAGCTGCGTGTGTCTTTATTGGATGCATGTCCACATCACATGATCACATCTAGCTCCTACAGTTCTTGAGAAATGATAATGTTACTACTTGAGTACTGGAGAATATTTCAAAAGACACACTGCCATTACTTTTCTGGAACAAAGGGTTGTTCTGAGGCTGCTGGCTTTCAGATGTACAAATTAATGGTTTGAGTTTGATCTGTAAAATATAACAATCTATTTGTTTGGTACTTAACACAGACAATGTTTCACTAATAGTCTACTGTTTTAATGGACTTTAACATCAGCATTATTGTAATAACCACTTGGGTTTAGTGTGGTAAGCCTCTTGTAAGTACATTCCTACACACAGTGATCAATGTTTGACCCAATATTGCTCAATATATAGCATAAGGTTCCCCTGGGTTGAATAACATGGAATTATGACATTCATCCCCATTCCATCTTTACTCTGCTTTTATTTAAAGATATTCAGTTGAATCCTCCTTAGAAGAAATATAATCATATCAAACTGAAAAAAAAAAAGGTCCTTCCTGTCAGCCCCGTATGAAACGGTTATGTTATTTGATTAAATTAATGCTCTAGCTACAATTTTCTTCGATCTGAAAGAGCACCTTGAGTATTCTGGTGGATTCATTCATATTCAGCATGAATATCTGGATTGTGATATGTTTATAAATAATAAAAATGTTTGTGAGAGGCTGACTGAAAGGTTTGGTGGGTTAGTCTTTAGCCGTCACGTTGAGTGCTCAGTCAGTGGGCTGAATAAATTGGCTCTGTCATAACTACTACAGTTTCTGCTACAACGTCTCGAGTACTAACTTGAAGTAGGTAATGATGTCAGGCCAGTTGAAAGCAGGAGATATGAGCCTCCTGTTTCTTTCAGACTTGATTTTTTTTTAATTCTCCTTCTGGATTTTAAAATGTGCCATTGATTGAACAGTTCTTTACTTGACCTGAACATTTTACTAACCTGTTCTCTACTTTCCTGAAGCTGGACTCTACAACCCGAAATTGTTCTGAATACTCTTGGGGGGGTGGGGGTGGGGCAGTCATTGAGTACCTCATTCACAGACCTCTTGCCCTGAGGAATGAAAACCTCTATTACTCTTTCAATTACAGGTAACAAGCTTTAGATTTAATATGGACAGTTTCGGTACCTTTTATTTACAGTTTCCTTTGCACTTCGAGGGAGTCTTCAAAGCAAGATCTCTAGAAATGTTTGATTGTGTCTCACTGCATCGTATCTTCAACACCCATTGGTTGGGGGAGTCCTCAGAGTATGCTTTCTCTTGTTTTTTACTTTTCTGCAAGTCAAAGTATTCACAGCTAGCAAGCATCTTGAATATTTATGCTTTCCAGTAATCCAGTGATATAATGTTTTGATAAGACATTTGGTAACATCTGCTGTCAAATCAGTATGTTGCCTATATTTAGACCGTAATCTGGCTTCACTGTAAAGAGCAAATCTTCTCTTCTCTTGCATTGTATAACTGCACTTTCTGCAAGACTTAAAGAGGAATTGTGATTGTTTTTGGAAAGAGTTCATGAAAATAAAAAATTCAAGGTAAATTTATCAACTTATTGGGGTGGTATTTAAAAATATTATTTATTATCACTTAGAGAAAGTTTGCTAAAAAAAAAAAAAAACTTAAATGAAAAAGATAAATGAGGCTAAACTAAACCTGGAAAATTGGTACATTTTTTCAGTCCTTGCTGTAATTAATCAGTTCTTGATGCACTGAAAAAGCAGATCATTATTACAAGAGGGTTATCAGTTTTTGTCGACTATTGCAACTCAACAATAACAAGGTGTTGAAACACAGAAGTGGCTGGAATGACACAGCGCTTTCTGCTCCAGTTAAAAAGCTGCTCCAATTAAAACCAGCTACAATTCCAGAAAGGGGTTCAATTAATATAATACTTATTTCTAATTTCTTTCCGGTCAAATAATGATGAATAATAATATTGAAGATAATAGCAACAGTGGCCAATGACTCAATATGCTTGAAAGAAGCTATTATTTAGATGCAGGATGTTACAGTGCCATCAGTGTTACAATATAGGGGACGGGTTCCCAATCCAGTGTCTTGTATCACCTGTGCAACGAGTGCCTTTTCCAGATGGGATTAGTTTAGCTGTACCAAGGTGACAGTTGCCCAGGCCTCTGGTCCAAAAGGGTCTGCTTTGAAAAGTGTGGCAGGGAATTCCCACTTCTTAACAGCCTGTCCCAATTGCTGGACTTTAATCCTATCAACAACAGGATAATCTACACCAAAATGTCCAGTGCAAGGTGACCCCCAGCCTAAATCTTGAACAGGTTGATGTAGGCAGACACTGCTTTGAAAAGACACATTCTCATAGAGGTCCTCTCCCTTAAAACATGTGACTACAGTAGTCGGATAGTCCGATGCCTAGATATTGATGTAGGCTTTGTATGTGGAGTTTGAATTCCATGCCTCGATAGCTTTTGTAAACAACAGAAACAAACTGTGAGTTATTGTGGTTAAGACTGCTCATAAATCTATGACAGTCTCTGTTATAGTTGAAGGACTAGTTTGTTAATTGTGATGAACTGGACTTCATACTGCTATCATGAAATTAAATGGCTAATAGCGATTTGAAATGGACTTCAGCAGAATACAACACTTGATTCAAGCACATTTGAAGTGCATTGGCTTCACACAGTTTCTTTGTGCAGAAATATTCCTTTGCAGTGTTGCATGCGTGAGGCTCATTCAGAAATAAAGTACATTATACCACGTTGCTTGGAATGTTACTTTAATGACTGTGCTTGGAAATAGCATGTGGAGGGGGTTCAAAATCTGCAGTTGGTCGAGAAATTATTAAAGGCATTTTCTAGCCCCAAGTATCAAAAGATCACCAAGAAATCAAAGGTGAACGTTGCTTGCATATTGTGATTAGATTTATTTCAATTGTGCATGCTGTGATTTGTACTTGTTCTTTCTGTTGGGACCCAATTTTAGGTAACTATTTCACTACCACAAAACAGGTATTGTAGCTTGCAGCCTGGAAGTATAAAGAGGGTAACAGATTTACAGCATAACATACATTTCTGCACACTGGAGAGCACTTTGGGCTCAACTATTAAATACTTCCCTGCATAGTTTTCAGGCTTTTCAATTTTCAGTGGCAATTACTGCTAAGCATGAACACCATCCAAAGATATTAAAGACGTTAAAACAATATACAAACCCATGAGTATTTTTTAAATAAGCACTGATTTTCTTTCGTTTTCTTTATTGGTGTTGTCTCAGCCCGACTGCCTACTACATTCCAGCTGTCACAGCAATGTGAACAAGATGCACCAATATGACTTTATCCCGCCACATGCTTAGACAGCAGAGTTTTCTATCTGTTGAACCAACAGCCAGTGGAGATTAAAAGGTGTTGTCAGGTTGGAGAAATTGTGGTTTGATTCCATTATCCAGTGATTATATTGCAGAGTCAGCTTCTGAGAGGAGACGGGCTAAATCTCCAGTGATGATGGGGCCACTAATTAAACTGCGAATCATCAGTTCCCTCTGTAGATGGTTTATTGATTAGGTAATTAATCTACTATTTCACAACAATGATACTGTGGTCTTGTTTTGTCCATAACACAATCTGCTAATAAATGAGGCACTCTGCTGTAGTATTGGCCAGAGTTTTCAGCTTTGTCACGGTTGCCAAGTGTAGTGCTATATATATATATATATATATATATATATCAAGAAAACACAAACTAATATTTACTGCTGACAGCATTTAATAATAATAATAAAAACCTTGTTCATGTGATTGCAGATGCTTCCAGGGTGAACAAGACTTTCTGCCTATGGAAATAATTACACTTCCTGATTCTGAAAATGTGTTCTTTAATCTTGAATGAAATGATCTGAAAAACGAAAACAATATCATAACAAAACACTGTGATCCTATTGCACACAATGTTTTTTCTGTTCTCTGTTTGTAAAGTGTTCAGCGATGCTCTCCATCAGAATTTGTGGAATTTCTCCTCGTTGCTGGATTATTGAAAGGATCTCTACAAGAGTAAGAGGATCTCTCGTGCATCCGTGTTTTATAGCTTTCAGGACACCGACCAAATGGGTGATTTGGCTTCATAACTTCCAGCACGACTACTGCTGCTGCTGGAATGGGTCTAGTAGTGTGTAATGTCAGAGTAATATTAGCTTTCAGGCTTGCATGATCGCAAGAACAGGAGAACACAAGATCTGTCTTTTCTTCACTTCAGAACTTTGAGTTACTGTGTTCTTGGGGAAGATGTTCTGTGCTTCCACAATTCACAGTCTGTAGAAGTGTAGTGTCTCGAGACAAATTTTAAAGGATTTTACGCTTCAGTTTATGTAATGATTTCCTGCAAAATCCCAGTCCAAAATCAGGGCCTCTTTTCATTACTTAAGAAAGGTTACCTATAAACCATAGAACATGCAGCCCATCTTGCTAATTTGGTCACTAGTAGCTTATGGAGCTGAGTCTTGTCCAAGCGTTGAAGGATCCTGAGGCTTGAGGCTTCAACAATATGGCTGTTGCGCTCGTTCCCGACTCCCGTAACGTTTTGTATAAACAAGTGCCGCCTGTCCTAATAGTATATCCTGTACATTTCCACATACCTGTGTTTCACTGTTTATCCTGAAGTAGGTCTCTGGGTTAATCACCCTGGGTTGTCTCCTCTGATTCAACTCCTTTCATATGTGCTTATATAACATTCCCGTAAGGCCTAGGATTAACTTGGTGGCTCTTCTCTGGATTTACTCCACTGCAGTGATAGCCTTTATGGGAGCTGATGGCACCACCTTTATACAGCCTTACTAACTCATGCTGTCTAATCTTCACTTAAAGATCAACCGAGGACGTCGTAGAAATGTTTTCAGTTGATTATATGTACGGATCATCTCATTAAGGGGATAGTGGGGCAGATGTATTGATGATTAACTTAATCCACAGTTTGAGATCACAGATCCACAGTCACAACAATTGAACAGAAAAGCTACAGTTTATTAAGCAGCAATTGGTTGAACAATTATACTAGGCCAATTACACATTTTAAACATAACACTATAAACGGTTTCCAATTTCATCTGCTTACATTAAATTATTTCCTGTCCTATTATTTACATAATGCAATACATACCTAATTAACATGAATTAAAAAACGCAAAGGCAGCTCCATCTGACACAATAGCAATAGAAAACTGCAAACTGCATAAAATAATAATTTGTAGTTGATTTCACCCGTGATATGTTTGTAATCTGAAGTACCAGTATGTTTTGCAATAATAATAATTATAATGAAGTGCCCAATTCAGTTAAAAGTTCTGGTCTCAGTACAGTAAAAGTAGTATAAGTGAGAACGGTGCTTCTACCAAATAAAATACCAGTGTCAACGCCACATTCGAGTCTGTTATTACTGTAACTCGGCACAGGTGCGAGTTTGCAGTGTAAATGCAGCATTAAATCTAAACTTTCCCCAGCCTGGCTGTCCCATCGACTCCATCTATTTGACTACTCTCAGCCTGGCACAGTCGCATCATGATCTTAGGAAGAAACGTCCACTGTGCGTTGGCATGACGTGATCGTTGATAGTTGTGAGTGTTAAAGCCCGACATTTAAACAGAAGAACTGGACATGGTAGCTCAGCATGAGTGTATCTTCCACTTAATGTCCTATTGCAGAAGACGGGAAAACGATGTTTGCACAGTTAAACCAAAGCAGCAGACTTCTAGTGCCTACATCACAGTTGAAACACAGCCAGCAGGTCTGAGAGTGCAGGAAAGCAGAAATAGCTAGCATTGCCTTAGGTGTTGCCCAGCAGTATTGCGGAATATTTGGAGTTCAGAACGGGGGCACTGAGGGGGGTGTGTGTGTGGGGGGTTAATCTAATCCTGTAAATTATGTCTGCCAGTTTGAATTAAGATCCCTATCTTTTGAGAGAAACTTAACAAGGAGATTAGTGTGTGATTTTTCCCCAAGGCGTATCTGTTGGCTATCATAGTTTTACATCTCAAAACCGTACAAAATAAACCACAAACTGCTCATTGTTTGGAGGTGTTTATTATCTCTCATTCCTCAAGAATAATCTGCTGCAGGAATCCAGGGTCTCTCCAACAGATAAAGTCTGAAGGGATCTTGTTTTCTTTCCTCCTTCGATTTGAAAGACATTCATTATATTGGTGTGACCTGTATGGCTATGGCCACAGTGGCTTAATATTCCTCTCAGTTGTCAAGGGCAAAGGAGTTTGGCCATGTGTCAAAGGATTCATCAGCGTTGTCAGGACACAAGAAGGTGCTTGTTACTGAGCCAGGAGCTTTTTCTTTTTTCTCTTATTTTGAGAGAGAGGAAACACAAATGACAGTTCTGTTTGAGTGAAGCTAATGAGCACACGATGGGACCCACTGGGCATAATTGGCATCGCCAGTGATCTATCAGTTTTGTGTGTTTCTTAATGTCCCGGTTCTGCTTCAAAGCACGTGTGTGCTCGCACCCATAAGGCAGTTCATCACGTTTTTTTATTGCCCTTGCAATGCGCCATTTCACTTCATTACCTCGACTGGAAAACCAAACTTGGACTCGGCTTAATCCACAAAATTGGGAAACATTCAAATGGGTCGATTAGGAGTGCAAAAGATTAGATTTTCCCTCTCATATCTGTTCTGTATCTTTCATAATATTCTGTTGTGTTATATTTGACATTTGTAAAAAAATTGTATTTTTCTTAAGTGTCTCCTACAGATATATAATTGTTGATATACAGTGAGGGAAAAAAGTATTTGATCCCCTGCTGATTTTGTAAGTTTGCCCACTGACAAAGAAATGATCAGTCTATAATTTTAATGGTAGGTGTATTTTATTGATTTGCATGTTAATGAGGGAAATAAGTATTTGATCCCCTATCAATCAGAAAGATTTCTGGCTCCCAGGTGCCTTTTATACAGGTAACGAGCTGAGATTAGGAGCTCTCTCTTAAAGGGACTCTCCTAATCTCAGCTCGTTACCTGTATAAAAGACACCTGTCCACAGAAGCAAATCAATCAATCAGATTCCAAACTCTCCACCATGGCCAAGACCAAAGAGCTGTCCAAGGTTGTCGGGGACAAGATTGTAGACCTACACAAGGCTGGAATTGGCTACAAGACCATCGCCAAGTAGCTTGGTGCCATCGCACCAACAGTTGCTGCGATTATTCGCAAATGGAAGAAACACAAAATAACTGTCAGTCTCCCTCGGTCTGGGGCTCCATGCAAGATCTCATCTCGTGGAGTTTCAATGGTCATGAGAACAGTGAGGAATCAGCGCAGAACTACACGGGAGGATCTTGTTAATGATCTCAAGGCAGCTGGGACCATAGTCACCAAGAAAACAATTGGTAACACACTACGCCATGAAGGACTGAAATCCTGCATCCTCCCGTCTGAAGTTTGCCAATGAACATCTGAATGATTCAGAGGAGAACTGGGTGAAAGTGTTGTGGTCAGATGAGACCAAAATCAAGCTCTTTGGCATCAACTCAACTCGCCATGTTTGGAGGAGGAGGAATGACCCCAAGAACACCATCCCCACCGTCAAACATGGAGATGGAAACATTATGCTTTGGGGGTGTTTTTCTGCTAAGGGGACAGGACAACCGCACTGCATCACAGGGACGATGGACGTGGGCCATGTACCGTCAAATCTTGGGTGAGAACCTCCTTCCCTCAGCCAAGGCATTGAAAATGGGTCGTGGATGGGTATTCCAGCATGACAATGACCCAAAACACACAGCCAAGGCAACAAAGGAGTGGCTCAAGAAGAAGCACATTAAGGTCCTGGAGTGGCCTAGCCAGTCTCCAGACCTTAATCCCATAGAAAATCTGTGGAGGGAGCTGACGGTTCGAGTTGCCGAACGTCAGCCTCGAAACCTTAATGACTTGCAGAGGATCTGCAAAGAGGAGTGGGACAAAATCCCTCCTGAGATGTGTGCAAACCTGGTGGCCAACTACAAGAAACGTCCGACCTCTGTGATTGCCAACAAGGGTTTTGCCACCAAGTACTAAGTCGAAGGGGATCAAATACTTATTTCCCTCATTAACATGCAAATCAATTTATAACTTTTTTGAAATGCGTTTTTCTGGATTTTTTTGTTGTTATTCTGTCTCACACTGTTAAAATACACCTACCATTACAATTATAGGCTGATCATTTCTTTGTCAGTGGGCAAACGTACAAAATCAGCTGGGGATCAAATACTTTTTTCCCTCACTGTATCAAGGAACACCTGTTACTTAGCCTGCTGTGCGTGAATCATACGAGATATGGCTCCAGAACCTAAAAATAATCATTTACTTTCTAAATGTTTGACGTAAGGCAATAGTCTGCTCAGATCCACAAAACTGGTGTAATGGCAGTTCTGCATCACTTAATATCCACTGCATTTTCACTATCCCCCCTCAGTCTGTGCATTTCAGATAGGAAAGCAGATTTGCTATTTACAGCAGTTTTGAGTCCCAGTGACATATGCTTGCTGCTTTTATACATTACATAATATGCAGTCTGTCCAATAAAGCCAACATTTAGTTCACTGAAGCCACTGAGAGTTCGACTGGAAGAAAATAAATATCCCTCCTCCACCCCTCGTGGAGTTAGTGTCAGTGGACTAGTGCTGCACAAAATGCCCTCACATATAGGCAGATAACAGTCGCTAAGAGTCGTCTACCACTCACAGAGTGCAAGAACATCCTGTGACCTTGTATTAGTTTAGCATTATACACCGTTATGAATGCATTACTCTGATGCATTATGGGTTACTACACTGCTTTATGTAAATATCCCCCCCCCAGGGTAATTTAGTGCAAGATGCATCACTGAGACCGAAGTAAGACATTCTGGAGTCATCTTGAATGTAGAGTCCTGAATCGACAGAGACTCTGAGTGACTGTATTAAAGTGTACTGGAATGCACTGTAAGTTAAGGAACAAAATGCATTAGAAGTGCCTCCTGCTCTGAAGACTTTTAACACCATTAAGCTCTACAGCATGTAATGCATGGGTCCTTTCATATATTTTCCAAAAAGTATTTTGCTAAAACACGTCTGCTTTTAAACTCAGTAAGTTATGCATTATGCAAGTTACGCTACTTGATTTTATGAATCAAATTTTTGCTTAACTTTTTGAAGGGTGATTTGAACGGTGATTTTAATATTCGATCTGAGTGTAAAACAAATTGGGCACCATACAAATGCACTGAAGTCGCCAAGTCAGCTAATGAGATGCGTTTGGTGCTGCATGTGGTCAGTGCACCACACTGAGCGCTTTCACTTTATCGAATGATCCCCTTAAGTTAATAATGGTAATTTTTAATGGTAGGCTATACAGTGACATACACAATGTCGCATTTGTAAGCGTGCTTTGTGCCGTAAATGCTTACAGCGGAATTTTCATCTCACGGTTGTAAATTGGCTTCACCTCGGCTGCGCTGGCTTTTGGAGGTTTGACGGCTCTAAACAAATGGATTTCAGATGCCCCAGACTGCGAACTCAGGGGAAAAACACTTATTTAACATCACGGATGAGCGGCATCATCCCTCTTTCTGAACGCAAAATAATTTGTTCGCCACATGCACTAGATGGACTTTTAAACATGCTCTTTTGCTTTGCTAATGTGTTTGTGAACACCTGCATGCCGTTGCCTGGAGTGTGCAAAGTGCTGCGCTTTTAGCTTTTGATCTTGTAGCTGCTATGTCCGTGTATCCGCCTGTCCTAACCCCAAAGCGCGAATACAGGTGATGCGCATCACCCTGAGGCCTGGAAAAGCACAATCTGTCACATTAATATTTCAATACTCGTATTATTTACAGCAAGACATTTTGAGAAATGCATTGAGGCAAGTAATCAAGTTCATGAATCATTTACACACTATTGAATGGCTGTTTGTTTATACTTTCAGTCCATGTGCGTCAAAGACAAATGGGTGTGTACACAGAGCATCTGTCATGCTTGGAAATGTGTTAGACATCCCTACCCCCAAGGGAGACAACAAAGTAAAATTTGAGGCTGCAATTTAAAACTGTAGTATAAACTAATATTGACATAGATGGGAGTTTTTTAGAAGTATCTTAGCTATGTAAACCTTATTGCTCCACTGTTGTATTTATAGTTTCGTAGGTTAAGAGTAACATAACATCCCATAAGGAGTTTGCTTGTATATGTGTGTGTGTGTGTGTATGCAAAATGCTGTAATGCTAAATCCATCTATCTGTCTATCTATCCATCTTTATGTACAGTGGGGGAAAAAAGTATTTGATCCCCTGCTGATTTTGTACGTTTGCCCACTGACAAAGAAATGATCAGTCTATAATTTTAATGGTAGGTGTATTTTAACAGTGTGAAACAGAATAACAACAAAAAAATCCAGAAAAACGCATTTCAAAAAAGTTATAAATTGATTTGCATGTTAATGAGGGAAATAAGTATTTGATCCCCTTCGACTTAGTACTTGGTGGCAAAACCCTTGTTGGCAATCACAGAGGTCGGACGTTTGCGGTGGGGATGGTGTTCTTGGGGTCATTCCTCCTCCTCCAAACATGGCGAGTTGAGTTGATGCCAAAGAGCTCGATTTTGGTCTCATCTGACCACAACACTTTCACCCAGTTCTCCTCTGAATCATTCAGATGTTCATTGGCAAACTTCAGACGGGCCTGTACATGTGCTTTCTTGAGCAGGGGGACCTTGCGGGCACTGCAGGATTTCAGTCCTTCACGGCGTAGTGTGTTACCAATTGTTTTCTTGGTGACTATGGTCCCAGCTGCCTTGAGATCATTAACAAGATCCTCCCGTGTAGTTCTGCGCTGATTCCTCACCGTTCTCATGACCATTGAAACTCCACGAGGTGAGATCTTGCATGGAGCCCCAGACCGAGGGAGACTGACAATTATTTTGTGTTTCTTCCATTTGCGAATAATCGCAGCAACTGTTGGTGCGATGGCACCAAGCTACTTGGCGATGGTCTTGTAGCCCATTCCAGCCTTGTGTAGGTCTACAATCTTGTCCCTGACATCCTTGGACAGCTCTTTGGTCTTGGCCATGGTGGAGAGTTTGGAATGTGATTGATTGATTGCTTCTGTGGACAGGTGTCTTTTATACAGGTAACGAGCTGAGATTAGGAGCACTCCCTTTAAGAGAGAGCTCCTAATCTCAGCCCGTTACCTGTATAAAAGACACCTGGGAGCCAGAAATCTTTCTGATTGATAGGGGATCAAATACTTATTTCCCTCATTAACATGCAAATCAATTTATAACTTTTTTGAAATGCGTTTATCTGGATTTTTTTGCTGTTATTCTGTCTCTCACTGTTAAAATACACCTACCATTAAAATTATAGACTGATCATTTCTTTGTCAGTGGGCAAACGTACAAAATCAGCAGGGGATCAAATACTTTTTTCCCTCACTGTACATCAGTATTCATCAACATTGCTGCATAATGCAAAGAATATATGATGAAAAATGGAAAAAAAGATGCATCAGTAGAAAAGTTTTGGAACTGAGATATATAGAAAACATTAAATTAAAGACTTGAGTTGTGTTGCTTTTATCAAGTTTTTTGCCAAAGTTGAAGCATTATGAAGTATAATAATTGATCATGTTTGATTTATTATTATTATTGTGCTTTCCTCGGGGAAGCAATGAAACAGTGGTTTATTTTTCCTCCATGTCTAAATCGAAATACTATATGTTTCTGCACTGAAATGGCATGATTTCTGAATCAAGTAGCAACATTTTACTATTAAATGAATGTGCTTAAGGCCCAAACAGATCCAGCATTATTATTTGGAGTCTTTTGTTATGTCTTGTTTTACAGAGTTTTAATTGGTATTATTGATCTGGCACCAAGCTCATATTTAAAAAAATGGCTTTGTAATGAGGTGGGTTTTAATCAATCTTAGTTCTGCATTACCACAAACTCCCTTTTAATAAGTCACTGAAAATCACTCTGAAAAATCAGATTATACTTTCTTCCATCATTATCCTACCTTACATATTTCTTCATAAACAATTCACATGGTGTCTGCCTTCTTTAGATCCAGGTTTATTAAATTATTTTTCAATTAATTACTGTATTAGTTTAAGGAAGTTTGGCTGTCATGTTTTTCTCCATGCATTTTACTGCTGTTTCTATATTGGTAAATGATTGGTGCACCTCAAGTACACAAGTGATTGCTTTAATACAGGATTCCTGTCTACATACAGGTTTTCTTCTGTCCAGCTCCCTGGATGACTCCCTGTCATGCTGACATTTCACCATGGCAGATTTCAAACCCTTTAAGGATTCGCGAAGGCTGTGACCTCTACAGATGATTGTGTAGGACAGGGTTTCTTAATGTGCTTATCTTCCAAGCAATTCCAGGACTATCCATCTGTTATTTAATGATGTCCTATATTTAAATGTATGACTCCATCTGACTCATGGTACTGAATTCTTTCCATGATGGCTAATTGTATGTATGGCATATCTCAGGTGTCTTCAACCCCGCTGAATAGGAACCCCACTTTTTAGAAATTACTACTAGCCATTGGCAATCCATTTTTGTTGTTGTTTTTTGTTTGCCTGAAGAGGTGAGAGGAGTATATGCCTTCAGAAAACTAGAATTTGTGTCAGGCGAGTCTTGATATTTGACCAAACCATAATTTGTAACATAACACATTCATTCTAGTTCAGGATTTACAATATGTGATTACTATGACTACTACTACTTCTACTAATAATAACTACATATGCATTTGTAATTTATAAACAGTAAGCTAATACAAATATGAGCAGGTTCCTCTGTACTATCCATGTGATTTATTGTTCAATTCAGCTAAACTTGTGATAAATCTTCAAAGCAACTTTGTTTTTCCTTGTGCGTCGCCAAGGGCGGATAGTCAAGTCTGTGATTTACTGCTTAAGTTCTAGGGGGCTTGGCGATTAGGGAACTGGAGAAAGAAGGATTTACTGTAAGCTGTTCTGAGTCCCTAATGTGGTGTCTGCACAGATGATCGCAAGTGTGTTGGAGGAAGCAGGAAAAATGTATCTGCATCTTTAAAAGCTTACAAAGTAGGTAGGGTAATTGTATTCAAGAACAGCCCTGATGCCATGATGGGATCCATCAGCACATACAGTGGCTCTCAAACGTATTCACTCCCCTTGGACTTTGCCACATTTCATTGTGTTTCAACATGAAATCAGAATGGATTTATTCAGGAGTTTTTGCCAATGATCAACACAGAAAATGTCCATAATGTTAAAATGAAAAATATAACCTGCAAATTCTTCTAAATTAATTACAAATACAAAACAGAACATAATTGAATGCATAAGTAATCACCCCCTTTGCTATGACACACCTGATTGAGCTGTGGTGAAACCAGTTGTCTTTAGAAGTCATGTATTTAGTTGAATGGAGTCCACCTCTCTGCAATTAAGGTGTGTCACATGATTTCAGGTTAAATAAATACACCTGTCTCTGGGAGGTCCCACAGTTGGTTAGTACGCGGCTGAGCTGTGAGACACTGTGCATACATCAACTATAGCCTGGGTGCTTCAAAAAAGTGGCCTTTATGGGAGAAAATAAACTCACATCAGATCTGGGCTAGAGTTTGCCATAAGACATGTACGAGATTGAGACCAAATGGAGGAAGATTCTATGGTGTGATGAGACCAAAATAGAGCTTTTTGGCCTCAACGCTAAGCGCTACGTTTGGTGCAAGCCTAACACCTCACGATTTCATCTTGTAATGTAATGAAATGTGCAAAAGTCCAAGAGTGGTGAATACTTTTGAGAGCCACTGAATATTCAGATCATAGCTATTCCTATTATTTTTTATATTGCTTTTCTTTTCTTGTTTTTGGATGAGGAAATGTTTGGATGAATTTGAAGTAAAAATGAAAATCCAAAACTAATACACAGGTTTTCATAAGCTTTAACATAATTTCCCACTCTGAGATTCAAGGTATGAGATATGTGGTTTTGGATATTGTGGTATGGTTTACTGGTTTTTATGATTTTTTGTGTGAAATTGAATAAGAGATCAACTGCTAAACAGAATTGCAATGTGTTCTTCAAAGTTATATGTCACATTCCTAAAAGTAAGAGACAAATAGTACTGATTTGGTGACCTCTGATCAGATGAGCATCACCCTTGTCTTTGCATTATTGGAAACCCATACAGTAGGTTTGGATGATCTCTCATTGTGTTCTCATTGTCCATGCAGGTTGGGTTCAGTTGCCTTTAAATGTCAGGTTCATAGTCAAGAGTGAAACCCACTTCAGATTCTAACAGGAAATAACCAATCACTTTCCACTTGGCTGTTCAGAGTCATACTACAGCACTGCAGTGCAGCAGGATCTCGCAGATAATTATCTCTACAGTCAATTCCCTTTGTGCACAGAGTTTTGAGTTTTGATTTTTTTTCTTTGTTGTTGTTTGTGTTTCTTTACATTTGAGTCATGAGTTGCAGCTTCCCTGGTCTACTTAAGCACTGAGTTTTGTCTCTTACTGTTATGGATTATGTACATGTAGGACACATTCTAATGATTTGATGAGAGAATTGCCCCTTTTTTTTATCCTATCAAACCTCTGTATCCTGTGGCGTTCTTCTCTTGCAGACGGAGATGGGCTCCAGCTCCAAGAACATGGAGGCTTCCAGAATGGAACCAAAGGGATTAATTAAGGCTTCCATGTAGCCCCCCAGGCTAGTGTTGTAGCGTGTCATATGAACTAAATTTAATTACATAGCCGAGATCAGTGGGAAAATGGAAAGGGGGAAACAAGTGTTAAACCATTGGAGAGTAAAGGCATCTCCAAAATCATGGTTCAACTTGGACAAGGTCTAACGAAGCACTGAGTAATTATTGGTTTAAATGAATTAATATTGAGTGTGTGATATTTACATAAGGGAGGTCTCAGGAGATTTCTTATCTAATATTGTGTGTCAGTCGTGTTGTGGCGCTGTGAGGCTGTGCTGCAACGTACAGAAAGCCTTCAGCTGCTTCTAAATGTATGTCCTATGGTCCTTATGCTTTCAATACAAGAATTAAGCAGCAGATTAAATGCCAAGACATCCACTTTAATCTTGTCTTTAGAAGCACTACAGGAAAAGGCATCAAGAATGTATGGAGGCAAGCTGTTTGCAAGAGCACTAGTAAAACACAATGTTTGATTGAAAAAGTTTCAGAGAAATATGGGGAATTATGTATCGGCCCCACCATCACAAAGCAGTCCATATGGAGTGAAAAGTAATTTTGTTCTCAAAATGCTTTCTTTCAACTCCACAATTAAATTTGAATGATTGAAATGCCCACAGCGCTTCTGAATGGCAGTTTACTGTGCTAGGTTTTTAATCAGTGTTATTGAAATTCATATGAGAAGTTAGAGTATAGATTTCTTAAGAAAACAAACTAACAAAGACACCAGTAGTGATTGCAAATCAGCAAATAAATAAAGTGAAGCTTATGTTGTGCAAAGTGTCATATCTATTGTGAAGCACGGCGGTAAATCTGTTTTTCTCTGGAGCCTTTTTTGCACTCGATGGTCGGATGGATTAATTCAACAATATACTATTATTAACCAATTAACCCAGCCATGATAGCCAACAAAAGGAAACACAAATAAACAAATTGTAGCAGACATTATGTTTTTGATATATGTAACCTTGACTTACAATTGGTAACGGTTCTGCTCACCATTATAGAACTGGGAGATGATTAACCCTTTCCTCTGTAAGATGCGTTCTCAGGCCAGGTGCTTGTTTACACACTTTAAAAGTGCAAATAAAGCTAAAGCATCAAGGGTAGGATTAAAGCAGCTTTCACTGGGAAAACACCAGACCCAGAGGTGTTCAGTAAACCACGGGCATCTCTCTTGCACTGCACAGCTCAGGAACCTTCTTTGCAGAATATGTATTTTACTGCTAGGGAATGGGTGTTCAGATCCATTCTAGAACCCTGGAAGTTTAAACTAGCTCCTCATTAAAGGGACTTTTTGAGGTCTGGCATCAGCTGCTTTGTATCTGATTTCTTACAGAATTTCTTATTGTGAGGGCTGTTTGATTCTAAGCTTTGCTAGTTGGCAAGGCAACTGTGCAGCACAGAAAAAGGAAAAATTTGGCCAAGATGGCTTAAAGCAAATACTGAAGATGTGTCTAAGGTTTGTGAATTAAAACTGCACCAGGCTGGAGTTAAAACACTTTACTATTCATTCATCTAAAAGCAGGACATATAGTAAAGTGGGAAAAGATATGATATAAAAAAATGGGAAATATAACGTATGACGTCCTATAAAGAATACTAAAATGGATGAAGTTCAGTGGAAAATACCTGTGATGTAATGTACTGCACTGAGATGTATGCAAGAGAGCAGTTTAAATGTATTCTGCAGCTCCCATCATAGTCAATAAGCTGTAGCTGCAGAACAGGGCCCAGGAGCACTGGGATCAAAGGAGTACAGCGAGAATTTGTCCCTGACTATCCTCGGAAAACTGAGCGATCTGCTCTTCTATCCAATTTCCACTGAGAGGTGCTTCTGTAGGCCAGATCACCACTTCAGGGCCTTCTCTTGTGGTTGCCAAAGAAAGAAGGACTGTGTAACGTGGTAGACCGACATCCCACAAAGAGAGTGCAGGGAATACTCGAATGATCGTAATGATTCAGAGCCCTGACCACGACTCCACACTGCTGCCCAGATTGATTGTCTACTGTAAATTGCCATGTGTGCGTGTGCTGCCTTGCGATACACTGGCATCGTGTTCGGGGGACACCATGCCTTGTGCACCGTGTCCTCCGGGTTTTGCTCTGGCTCTGTGACCCTGTACTGGATGAAGCGCTTATTGAAAAGGGATGGATGAATGAATGGATAGTATCAGTTATTCGACATCTGAAAGAAAAAACACATTTAAAGACTAAATTCTACTTCTCGTTTTAAATGTGTATACTTTCATTATGCTTGCCATTTGGGGAGGAGGAAATCTACATAGATATTTGATTAGCCCTACAGCTTCCCTTTATAACACCACCCTGCCATTTTGCATGTGTCCCCTGTTGATTGGTGAATGCATAGTTGTCTTTCACTAAATTACCTTACTGTGTTTTGGGAAAGTAAGTGTGAAAGTCTTCCATAGGTTTGATTGACTATGTACTGACTATGTACGTTATTCAATTTTATGTGATGGAGGCTTCGTTCATGATAGTTAATATACATTAATTGATCACTCAGTAGTTTATTGATCATCTACCCTAAATCAACAACCAACCACTTCTGTTGTTACAGATAGCCCTGGACAACAAGAGGTTCGTACACAATCTCCACAGAACAACGATCAATCATATTCTAGTTCCACTCGTACCAGAATATTCCCAACTTAAATGAATAAGGCTTTAACAGATTATCATACACCTCCCTTATATTACACACAGTACCTAAAAATATTTGTAGAGATTGAGAATGTAGCTAATTTTTTCATACAGGAAAGTGTTTTCAAAGTTACTTTTATTCAGCAGTTTGCCATGGTGTGCTGTTATTTATTATATCCGTGACCCTTTCACCCATTTTCTATAGCAGGCTTGTATCATTAAAGCATTAAAAGGGATGTCATTAGTTATATTAGTCATCTATTTTTACTTTCACTACCAAAAGGTTGCTTTTGAGTGAATGTTGTTATTTTACTTCCGCACAGAGGTACCATTATGCCAATTCAAAAAATCTGAAACGCAAAATGCAGCCGCACTTAAATTGGAGCTTCTGAGAATGTTGTGATCATATACGTGTGCTTTTTTTTGCAGTCCATTTAAAAAGCATGACTCATGCTTCAGCTAAAGGGTTTAAAGGGGAATTGGTTTATATGTACGCATGTGTTAGTAGGAGTGTATACGTAAAATATATATTTTTTTCTGTTCCATTCTATAATTTTAGCAACTATTATAGCTTTAAAGTATAACCTTCATCACAATCATGGCTGCTGTACATACCCCAAAGGAGCTAGTGAGTCAGGATGTGACTTTTCAACACTTACATGATGGCAATAAAGACTATGTTACACCACAGCAAGGTTCAGTGTTAGTGTGACATTATGGCTCTGTGCTGACACTTTTAGACGGGATGGGATTTTAAAGCAGGGAATCCAAAGGAAGATGTGTATATGGGGCAGAAGAAGATTTGCTTTGAAGCACAACAGTTTGAAAGATTCACATTCCTTTTAATACAAGTATTCAACGTGCGAGAAGCAGTCCGACGGGAACGTCCTGGGTGTATAACTGTTTTCAGCTTTCAAGAAAATACATACAGTGTCCTGGGTTTGGGCGCTCAAGCATTTCATTGTATTACTCCGGTACTTGAAAATAAAAAACATGATTTTTCTTGATGGCTCTGGTTGTGGTAGCGCAGTTGAACTTGCTATGCCAAATACCCCCAGCAGTGAGAGCACTATGAGGCTGGCAGAGTCCACTGGACCTGGGCTGTATTTCACCTGTAGGATTGTGGCTCTCCAGGAACAGGGTTGGCCCGCCAGCACTACAGGGATGGCCATGGCTTAGCAGAAGACACTAGTTACATGCTGGTTTACTACCTGTCAGTGTATTGCTTCCAATATCAGTGTCTTTCCACCTTTTGAGGTCTCCTTAAGACAAATCTATTTAAATTGACACTTAAGATCTCTAACCACCCACCGGCGATTACTCAAGGGAGATACTGTACTGCAGCTTCACACTGTAATACAGCAACCTGATCTCCTGGCTGCTCGGCACACTTGCTATTTTGCACTTTGTTAAACTCTGCTTCCATTTACTCCTGCGTACTTATGTATTGTTAGCGATTATACTGGTTTACTGCCACTTCTCCTATGCACCCCCTTTGGCACATACCTGGGACTTAAGAACATAAGAAAGTTTACAAGCTAGAGGAGGCCATTCAACCCATCATGCTTGTTTGGTGTCCATTAATAACTAATGCCTCGGTTCCACTGGCTTAAGTGTCCGTGCCGTCCCGTGCCATGCCGGACGCGTACCAGAGCTTTTTTTGTAAAACCAGGTCGTTGTGAAGTCTGTCCCTCTTATGGGAGGCGCAGCGACTGTGGGTTTGGTTTGTGTTTCGTTTTAAAAACAAAGACAGAGAACAACACTACGAGCGACACAGCCTGACGTGGAAAGGACTTGTGTGTCTATATTATTCTTTCTGCTTTACATGATTGTAAACAGCGTAATAAATACACGTTTCTGTTAAGAGATAGTTAACCAGCCACAAAACACGGACCCGTCCGGACGCTTAAGCCAGTGGAAACGGGGCATAAGTGATGCAAGGATCCTATCCAGTCTGTTCCTGAATGTTCCCAAATTGTCTCTTCAGCCACATCGCTGGGGAGTTTGTTCAGATTGTGACGCCTCTCTGTGTGAAGAAGTGTCTCCTGTTTTCTGTCTTGAATGCCTTGAAGCCCAATTTCCATTTGTGTCCCCGGGTGTGTGTGTCCCTGCTGATCTGGAAAAGCTCCTCTGCTTTGATGTGGTCGATGCCTTTCATGATTTTGAAGACTTGATTCTATATATATATATATATATATATATATATATATATATATATATATATATATATATATATATATAGCTGTATATGTGTATTGCTGTTAATATTAGTGATTTAACTGTCAATTGTGACATAGACAATTAATTAAGTTATAATGTTGATGGTTTGGTTTGAAGAATATTTACACAGATTTGTTGAAGTGCTTTTTGTTTATTCACAGTATATCGACTTAGCAGAACAGAATTACTGGTATCTTGTTTTCAATCCAGCATATAGTTCACCATACATTGAATGTAATTTGTTTGCATCTTTGGACAGCAAATTATTGAAAAATAATAATTAAAAACAAAATAAAAGCCTTGCCTATTAGCCTACTTCTGCACTGAAGCAATGTTTCCAGGCTCTTCTTACCCTGTATGAGTTCGCAATGTATTTTTATTTATGAATGTTTAATACAAACACTGGTCTCCTACAATCGCCGGTGATGCCGGGGCTTCTTGCAGTTATTTGGAATAAACGCTGGGGGCATTTAATTGAAGTTTTATGGTCTATATCATAAACAAAGAAACAAATGGAAAACTTTAGTTTGCAACGGCGCTGCTATGTGTTCATATATACACAAGGACGTGCGGGGGGGGTAGAAGTGAGCACCACACTTCGCTAGCTGCCTCCCAGAATGAATTGCCCCTTTTTGGTTTGAGCCACTGCCCCCCACGAGGCTGTGCACGACAATGTATTTACATGTCTTGAACATTGTTGCATTTGTTTTTCATTTGGGCATTAAATATTAACCATTTATGATGTGCCACTAATTTTTTTTTTTTTTTAGTGTGTCCCTAAATTTTGGATTGTGCCCCAATTGAAAAATGTAGGGGCACAGTGCTCCTATGGAAAAAAGCCCTGTTTCTTGTGTAAATTGTAAGTTGCCCTAGATAAGGGCGTCTGCTAAGAAATAAATAATAATTGTGATGCTGTTCCCCTTGTTTAACAATCGCTAATATACACCATATTACAACTTACGTTGATTTGAATAAGGGTACCTGCTTAATAATAATAATTCTGTGCCAGCTTTGACAAAGAATGCTTCATGCTTATTTTGGTAATTTGTATCTCCACGGAAACACAGCACTATGGATTCCTCTGCCTGACTCATTCCCAGGAACGTAATTAAAGCTTACACTTCGTATGTTTTACAAAATTAGGGAAGGGTTGTAGTGCTCTAATTACTACACCACTTAATATATTCCTTAAGTTCTCACATTTAATCCCTTAATTAACCATCACTGAAATTAAATCACCTTAGATGATTTGATCAGTTTCTAAGATGATGGGTTTATATGTTCTTGTGTTATAGAACAGTGTTAGAATAGTGCATGCAAAGTATCTGCGATTCTTCAGTTCTGTTTTATCATTAGAAACCTCCATCAGATGTTTGGCTGTTGTCTGTTCCCCAAACGAGTGCCCTGTCAGTGTTGCGTTATACTGACGTTTCATCGGGTCGCTAAAGGCTTACATTCAGTGGTGCTTTAGAATGTTTTCCCTTTTAAAGGGGAGACAGAACCTGTTTTCTCATTACTGATTTTCAAAATGTACCAAATTCAGCACGGTGTGAAAATGTAATTATTATTATATATTTTGAAATACCCTAAGGTCTGAAAACCCAATCAATTTCACTGGAAAAGGTTTCATTTTACATTCATATTTTTACATAATCCATAGCTGACAGGATTGTTGTGGCTTGGATATTTTTGTTTTGTTCATACTGCACCCCAGCACGTCAAATTAATCAGACTCTTCATTGCCGATTGACATGGGGCATTCCTCATTCTTGCTGCCTACTCTTTTACTGATCTGATTACAGTGGAGCAAATCTATACATATATTGGTGCTGTCAGGAGTCAGCTGTTCTGATTTAATTTCCCTTGAAGTCTTTTGACCTGCGCTTTGCAATTGAATGTATTTCAAATCTTAAAGCACAGAATGTATTGTGGGTATGGTCTTGTTTTCCTAAAAGGACTTATCATGTAAGTCCTGGTCAGTCAGTCACCACACATGCCATTTGGCCTCAGTTAAGATTTAAAAATCCCAGCAAAAATAGATTGGTCATTGTAGCTAATTGTGGGAACAAGATGGGGCATTTTATATGTATTTATTTTTGTGAAGTTAAGGTCTGCATTGGATATAAAAAAATAGTTAATTGAAAGGCACTTTTTTAAACTATTAGAGAAGTACTGACAGCTGATCGGTTAAAAGAGGACAATTATTTTTTAATGGAGAGCACAAGATTATACACAGAAGATCTAATAGTGATTTAAGAACTGAAATGGATCCAGTTGATACGTGTCAGTTCAGAGAAAAGACATGAAGGCATATTAAGTGGAATATTAAGCTTGACTACCGACAGCCCAAATATACATTTGCTCCACGTTTGACAGACAGCAAACATGGGAGGTATATAGAAGAAAAAAAAAAAAAAGAAAATGTCCAGGGACATAGCAATGAACAATCTCATTCATATAATGTTTTTGTGGATCAGTATGAATAAATGTAACGTATCCAAGCCTCAGCCATCATGGCGGTTATGGATGATGTAAAAATTACTCTAGGCTGAAGCATTTTGCAGAAGGTGGCAGCTCTAGGAACAGTCAATGGAAAACCATCAACTAGTTGGCACAAGGCACAGAAGCAAATGAACAATGCTAACAACAAACAAACAATCGAAAAACACAGATAAGGATGGTACTTACACAAATAAGCCTGTGATATACAAATAAATTGCCGTCAGCACTGTATGTACATGTCACACTGAGAGTGTTGCTTCAGTGTCGTTGTTTTCATTGGTTATGGGCCTGTGTCTCTGCCAAGCTTTCATGCCTTTCAATTAATTTATGAATAAGCTCTGTGCAAATTTTTCGCTTAAGTAATTGAGAGCTTAGTTGGAATAAAAATTATCAATTGATCCTCAAAAGCAGTGTTGAGAACCACGTGTTTCTCATAAAAACATCATTTTACAGATTTTGCTATGTACACCTGGGCACAGGATTGTTGAATTGTGGTACATTGCATGTATTTTTCAGTCTCGGAGTCTGGGTCGGCCCCTGTGGGGTTCTGCTGCAAAACGAACCCAAAATTAAAGCAGCAGGAAGGATAGTACCTTCATTAAGCCAACCAGTATAAAATATTTATTCGTACGCTAGGCTGTAGTCTTCACTGTTTGGGTCACATTCTACTTGTCTTACACTTCTGTGTACTCCACCCGGTATCTGGGTGGCCTTTGTGATATTGTCATGGTTTCCAAGTCCATACCCTCTATCACCACTAGAGGCCACTGTTTCCCTGCCTTTTCTCTTCACTTCCCCCTACTTTCATCCTTCCAATTATCCCATTAACATTCCTCAACACCTATGTGCACTCTTATTCTCTCCCTCTGTTCTCATTAGCCCTGCACCTCCCAACCTGGTTTCTTGTCCCTTTATATTCCCCTCACTTCCCTCACTCTGGGTGAAGTGTTGTCAGCTCTGCCTGCATCATTAAGCCTTACCTCTTGCCTTGTCGCTCACTCCCAGTCCTGTCTCTCGCTCGCTCCCAGTCCTGCCTTGTCTCTCGCTCCCAGCCCTGTCTCTAGCCGCCTATTTGATCCTGACCCTCACCTGTGACCTCTACTACATCCTTGCCTAGCCGTTTATCTACTATCTCTACGAGCGCTGCGCTTGGGTTCCCTTTTCCTGTGCCCTGTGGTCCTTGTGATCGTGACAGGTATTACTACCATGTGTACCCTACAAAATTCATATATACAGTGCATCCGGAAAGTATTCACAACGTTTCACTTTTTCCACATTTTGTTATGTTACAGCCTTATTCCAAAATGGATTAAATTCATTATTTTCCTCAAAATCCTACAAACAATACCCCATAATAACAATGTGAAAGAAGTTTGTTTGAAATCTTTGCAAATTTATTAAAAATAAAAAACAAAAAAAGCACATGTACATAAGTATTCACAGCCTTTGCCATGACACTCAAAATGGAGCTCAGGTGCATCCTGTTTCCACTGATCATCAGAAGCTGGTGTGAACCGCAGTGGATAAATATTCCTATTCACTCCATTCAAGGTGATCGCTGCCTTATAAAGGAACCTGGATCTACCCCTTGAACAAATGATTTTCAGTGAAACCTCTTTCCCTTATTTAATGGATTTAAGAAAATATTCATTTTTTCATTTGCTTGAGGATCACAGGGATTTGAAGTCAGCTTTCACCAGCACAGCACGACATCAGGCGGTTTAGGGTCCTGCATTTTGTGATCTCAATCTTGCGGTGTTGCAGAGGATTTGACACAAACTAAAGGCCTGATCTGGACACTGAACATTCAAAGATCACAGTCATGTAAAGCATTTTTATATCCCCAAAACTCTGATCTGACCTTTGAATATCTTCACCAAGATCCTTCCACTAACTTTGTTTTTGTTTTCCTCACTCACTCAAAGGTGGTGACGTTTACAATGAATTGCTGTGTCATGCTAATTAATTACAGTATGAACACTTTCCCTTAGCTGAAGAGAAACCAAGGACACTGAGACACAGATAATTGAATCGCTTCCCGCTTTTGCTGCTTTATTCCAGCGTCAGTATTACTGTCCAGTTTCCCCCCAGCCTGTGTTTTCGACAAGAGCCTATTGTGATTTTTATGGGTCTTGCATTTTCACTTACACTGTCACACCTGCACAGGCTTCTGCAGCACATTACTCAGAGATTTATTACAGCGGCGGACACTACCGACTGAATAGGTACAGCGTATGGCCAATTATCTGCTTTAGTCCTATTTCACGTATACAGGTTTCGGATGGTACTAGAAGGAGGGACAAGGACAGTGGATAGTGTCAGACATGGCATCGTTGTCTTTCATCTCGGCTCTGACCTTTCATTGGCGCATTGTATTCTGCTCACTGGGTCTGCCACCGATAAGAGCGGTATAGGTGAGATTTGAGAGGATATATATGAAAGCCTACACCGTAAAACTCATTTGACTCGAGGTCAGAACCAGCAGCAAGTGAATTAGCTTTCTGACCCATCTCTTAGCTGGTACATCTTTTTTTTTTTTTTTTTTTTATAGATCTAATCCACAGATTTTTTTTCTGCTGATGATCTCTGTAAAGGCTTGATTGCTGCAGTCTTGGATTAAGGAATAACAACCATATCCTTCCTCAATACCGAGACTCCACTCTGTATTCACCAGCATGCTCAGTGTTAAAATGTATGCCTAATGACGGGGTGGGAGGGGTTTACTGTACTTAGTATGATTGCAGTACTTCATTAATGGGAGTTCATATACCTTGGCTCATTATTCTTTACATGGTGGGGGAGAAGTGATCTTTTCTGGCACCTTTGACTTGTGAGGTTCTGCCCTTTTCTTAAATCAGGACGAGAAGAATGAGTCTTCGACTAATTTAGAGCCTGTTTTTAACACACCTTGGAACGCCCAAGAACTGTAAACGATGAACCTTGTGACATCCATAGTTAAAATTACTTTTCATTTTTCACTCTGTGTCTAACACTAGTGTCATTTGAGAGAATTGTGCAGTTCATAGGACTCAATTATGGGTAATCTTCTGTGCATTTTACTTTTACTATTTTTTTCAAAGAACGGCTTTTACAGCATGTTATCAGATGAAATCTGTTGTTTTCTTGATAGCCTAAAAACATTCGTGCATATGAGTCATTTTCACAGAAAGCCGACCAATAACAGGCGATCTATCAAAATTCTGGATATTAAAATTACAGTATTTTTTTAAGTCTACATTTACACTGGAAGCATTCCATTATATTTTCCACCTAACTTGCCTTAAAAAGCATTCAATTTTGCCAAACCATTACATGTCCAAACTCTGGATGTGTGTCCTAACCTGCGTTTTCATGAGAACGATACAATAAGAATAATAACTTCTTCCTTCCATAGTACCAAAAGTATTGCATGAGCAATGATGTAAATATATTTATGAAACTAAATTTATGTGAACAGTCTTTTTGATAACAGTGTATATAAAAGTCAATCCATGACCTTATTTAGGTTAAAAGTGAAGACACATCAGCGTAAGTACCAGGATGTTGGGAAGCCATATTGTCTTGTTGAAACCTCAGCTGCAAAATAAAACTGTGAACATGAATCGTCACAACAATAAATTGCAGGTTTCTATAGTAGTATGTAATACAACTTATTTTTGAATTCTTCAGTATCAGCCCATTAAATGAACCCCACAGCATCCCCAAATTTTCCAAATTGTCTGCTGTTCACAGCCCACATACCGGAGAAAGGTAGACTCACTTCAGCATAGTCTTTAAATGTATTACCAGTAACAGAGGGCACTGAATCAATATGAATGTTCTGTTTTATTTTTTCTGTTTATCTATAGATACTTACTTTTGGAATGACAAGTTTCGTTTTTTCCTTTGATACCTTCCCATTTTGTAATTGCCAATTACACAATCAGCTGATCTGCATAAAGTTGCTTCAGTTTTTGGATGCATTTACAAATTCAGCATATTTAAAAAAAATTTGTTTGATATGTTTTTAATAACTCCGATTGGTCTATTTGAATTATATTATTATGATAAAAGTATCCAAATCACACTTGTGGGAATAAATAAATATACTCTGGTTTGCCGTGCAAATATATATATTTTTTTAAATCTTCAAATAAAGTAAATGTGAAATTACAGTGATAACATTTCATTTGAGAGATTAAACACGATTCAGCTAACGAGCTCAGACCTGTGTAGAATTAAGCACTTGTTTTATCGCCTGTGTAATTCCAGGCAGGTGCTTGGTATCTTCTAGGAGCAATGCCAAGTGTTGTAAAATGCTATACAGACAGCAAGGGGTTGCTAATTTGACCATCAAATGAATAACAATTTTAAAATGCCTTTCATTATGTTGACTTTAGGGTCCCAATCTGTTTTATGAACCATTTTCAAGCTGAATAAATTAAAGTCCGGCACCTCTGGGTTTCACGTCTCGGTATAAAATAAATTAAAATCTTTTTGAGAATGAAAGTATTTATTTAATAATTGTAAAACACTCTCTCTGCATCACATTTGCTGTAAACCTTTATGATGACTGGAACGATTTGTCATTAACATGGGCAGATGTCTGTAATAGAAAACTAGGCCTAGATGTAGGGAATGAATTCATTATTCTCAAAGTACCTCACAAAGTTATGCCAAATGATTATTAAAAGATCAAGAACCAAGAACCAGTAAACACAAGTGGAATTTAAGATGATGTACATTTAAAAGCTGAAAATAAAAGTTTTTTGGGGGTTGCGATCAACTACCCAGCTTTGTTGAACAAGATTCTTTGGGTTCCTTAATGAAAACGCTAGGTTTGACTAGCAGCTTAAAAAACAAAGATGGAGAAACACAAGAAACATCTCTGTAACCAGTGCTGGGGAGTAAAGGAGTCCAGCTAATGTACTCGGATTACAAAATCTGAAAATCTCTCATTAGAGTTAATAGCGTTGGACAATTATTCTGAATACAGATACTTAAAAAGGTGGTGCTAATAACTTAATACATCACCTCATGCTGCAGTGACAAGCTAAAGGTGGCTACAGAGAGAAAAGAGGCAGAGCCAGCAAAAGCGGCTTCAAAGAAACCGTCACTTCATGAAGCACTTATGTATTCTGAAGATCCTGACTTCCTCCATTTCACAGGACGCCTCGAGCCTCGTTCACTTAGTGCAGGAGAAGGTTTCTGTCCCAGACTGTATTGCCAGAGTTTTATTTAATCCCTCTGCCAGGTCTTGCTGGTTTAATTTGTCTCCTAGGAGAGTCTTATTTAATGGCATTCTCTGTGGCATTAATATGCTTCTTTGGACCATGTAGATCATAGAGGTTAGATTCCATTTTAATTGTGTGCGAATACGATTTATTCTCAACATGTGAGCAGATAATAAGCATTACAATAAAAAAATAACATTAAAGGTGATGTAATACTGACATATTTGCTGTATTTCTTTTTTTAAAAGATTAATGTGATGTGAAAAAGGTGCATTCAGGAAAATTGTCGTGTCTGCACACCTAGATGGCCCGGCTACTGTGTGGGAGTCTCTCATGATATAATATCTTGTACCTGGAGTCATAGTGGAAAATTACACATTGAGAATGCGTGTCAATCATCCTGCTCGGATTAATGCAAGACTCGGCAGAACGTTCATATGCCGCCGTGATTAGATTCGAACACGGACGAACGCATATGTCAAACCTCAACTTCAGTCTTCCAAATTGTAATTGATTGTACATTAATTATAGATATTTACCTTTGCTTTTACTTCTTGAACTCAATTCTCAATTTACATCTCTCAATTTAACCTGCAATTTAACCTGCAATTTAAACATCGTTTGCACATGGATGTTACCAGTCTTTTGCTTATCTATGGGTTTATTATACAAAACATTCCAGCCTGATATTTAAAACAAAAATGATATTAAAAAAAAAAGACTGAAGACCCAAAATAAACATCCTCTAATTAGAGCTGAGCAGTCTTTTGAGAACACAGCGTGCTCTCATTGGAGGTTAAATGAATGAGAAATGTACACTTTAAACAGATCCAGGAGCTTTGACCGCACTCTAATCAGACTGTGATGGATGAGTGTAATGAGGATGCATTTAGACTTGGCTGGAACTTGTTGGCTGAGGGTCCGATGGCCATGTGGACGAGGCCTCGAAACCCCCCCCACCCCTCCATAGTATGGAATAGCCAGGGAGTTTGCTGCTGGTGTTTGGGGAGGATGGAGAGATGTGAAGCAACAGAGGCTGGGAAACAAGTTTAGTTAATTTTATCAACAACTGCAGCAATCACAAGATACTGCATTTTATTATTTGTCACATGACGTGTTAAAATGTTCAGAGTAAATGTTGCATTTGTGTACTGATATACAAGACACTGCCCAGTGCATATCTCATCATCCCATTTAGTATCGATCCATTGCTGGATGAAGGCTCCTCAAGATGTTTCCACTTGCTTCCATCTATAGCTTCCCATTTCCATGCTACACCTGCAGAGTTTTTTATATTATCTTCCCATCTTCTATGTACTCATTTTATAGGTCTTATTTCATCTCTGGGGATCCATTCGAAAGCTTCCTTTGTCTGTCTTTAATCTGTTCTTCTTGCCATGTGCCTAATGCAGTTTTTCACGCTGTCACACACACACACACACACACACACACACACACACAATGTATATGTATGTGTAAATATTGTACATTTCAAGACGTGTACATTTCCTGGTTGTGTTTCACCACTTCAATCCTTGACATCCTTGACATCCTTGACATCCTTGCCACACACCTGACTGGTCTGCAGTCCACCGGCTCCACCAGCAGGACACATCTGAGCCGGGATGCAGGCTGTCCAGTTCAGTTCGCTCTTAGAGTTAAATTGTGCATGAAATAGATTATACACTCTGACCAGGAAAACCTCAGAAGAGCTGAAAACATTTGTTTATTTGTGCTTCAGCCTTTACTTTCCCTATCCTTGCCTGGTGTCTTGGTAGTGTACAGTTAAGTGCTGCTGATAACGGCGAAATATAGCTGACATCAGCTTCACTAAGTTAAAGATCTGTAATAATACACAGTACTCTGAGCGCTGTCTGGTTTACCCATGAACACTTTCTTCACAAAATAATCAGAAGTGTCACCTTGGTTTTAATAGAATGAAATAGGAATCATTTGCCTCGTTTTAAAAATAAATTAACTATGAAGTTCAGTCACGAGGAAAAGTATCAATCTTGTGAAATGAGAATTGGCTGTATTTGAGTGACTTCTACATTTTAATAGTGGCTCTTGTTTTTCACACTTGCAAATTGTGTCTATATCTTCCAGGGACTGTTATGTCCACCCACTTTGATTTTGTTCAAATGTGAGTAGAAATCTGTTTTACTTTCTAGAAGATAATGTCAGTTTCATCAGCCATCTGTTATCATTTTAGCGCGGCGAGGATACCATTGTGTAAGCACAGCGGATGGATCACAGAGGTTACATTTAAAGTTTTAATGATAATGAGGTTGTTTTAATATTGCTGATAACAGCAGAACGCTATGTCATAGTGACCTTATGTCTCCTCTACTAAAGTATATTAAAAACTTATATTATTATTTCCTATTGCACACTGCAGTTTTTATTACATTAAGCAACAAAGACAACCAATATAATACAGCTGGGCTTTTCATTGTTGGTTGAATCCATTCAATAATTGCAAAAGAAAAAAAAAGTGTATGCACTTAAGACAGTTTCCATTTATTAGCCTGGTTTTTAAATGCGGTGCTGCAAGAACACAGGCCTACAGACCCTACAGTATGTGGTTTAATCTCTTGAAATTGTTGTTTGGTTTGTTTGTTTTTTTCAACCACTTGCCGTAGTTGAAAGACTGAAATTTCCTCTTTTGAATCCGTCTTGTCCTTTGATATCTTCATTGATATACCATCATCGTATTGCTTTCAGAAAAACGAAAGGAAAAAACTAAGTGAGACAAACAAATTAACTTGGCAGATCCAATCTCGTCTGTTCCACGGCCCATTTACTGAAGGAAAAGTGCTTTAGTCATTTCAGTTGAACCCCTCCTCCCCTACAGATTCATATTAAACTAGTGCAGTTTAGTAACACATTTCAGACTTTCTGTTCAATATTTTTGTAGTTAAATTCCTGACGGTTAGAAGTGCTTTACTGCACCACTGTGATGCAACTTTACAAAGCACATATTGATTCATGTGGCAGTCATCCTATATAACGAATCACCCTGCAGCTGCTCTTAAACAAATGCAAACAAGATCAGTGTTGCATGTAAAGCCTTTAGCAGTTTAATCTATATTCCTGTTTTTCATTATGTAACATTGCAGCATATGGTCGTCCTGGTGGAGGAGCGGTATTGTTGTAACAGAGTCCCTCGTTTTTCAACTGGTATCTTCCATTGAAATCATTGAAGTGGTTGGGATTCTGATAACCTGTCGTATTGATCAGACACACACACACTGTCACACAGACATGTACACACACAGTCAAACAAACATGCACGCACGCACACATACACACACACATGCAGTCACACAGACAGACACACATAAACTCACACACTATGACACAGTCTAGTGCACACACACTCATACTGTCACACACACACTCACGCAGACGCACGCGCGCACACACACTCTTGAAACCGTTGGCATCCTTCCTTTTCATCAATTCATGTAGTTTGTCGAATGGTCTTCATTAAACTGTACTGTTTTTACATGACCTTTATTGAACATTGGCTGAGGAATAACAGTGTAGTTGCAGCTCAAGGATCAGCACCTCCTGTCTGAACTCCAGTGATTGATTTGGAATCTGAACTAGTATTTATTAGGATAACTTAGAAGCCATTTGATATTTAAATAGGGTCTATTGTAGAAAGATAATGCATATGTACTCATTTATTTATTTGTACCAATGATCATGTAACAGTTATGTTAACCTTCTTTATTAGCTTTCAAGTCATAGGTTTATCTCCATTCTTTGACATTTATAGTGTCTATGTAAATAGTGCTGATATCCAGGTATGCATTTCTCTGTCTCTTTTTTCTCACTGTGCTCTCTGTGTACTGGCACCGCCTCACACTATTTGGTTTCGATGGGGTGCTGCTATAATGACACAGCAGTTTACAGTACTAAGAGAATGTATGCTTAATTACCCAATTATAATCACATCATTACATGGGAAGTTGTGCCCTATAATGCAAAGTGCTGCCATTAGATTTATTTCCTACAACAGACCCTGTTTAATTGAAAGGGATCATCGGCAGAAACGTGGGTAAGGTACACACTGGGTGATTTGGATTAGACTAAGCATTTTGCAACTACCCGCACGAATGGAATCTCATTACAAGAACAGAAAACCTCAACGGTATTTTATGTCGTCTTGTTAAATCGGCTTGGTTTTCTTTTCTTATTTTTAAGAATGATCCAATATATGACTAATGTGACCTTAACTAGCAGATTTTCATTGTTTATTTATTTTCCAAGTTTCAAAATCATTGGTGGTAGCATTCATACTGATTTTTTCTTTTTTTTTTTTTAACTAATTTAATATTTTACAAGGTGGCAAGTCACCTTGGGTTAATCCAGGTGGATTAATCTGATCATATTTTTTCTTGGCATGTGAAATTGCATACAAATGAGTGTAATTCTGAATTTCACCTTTACAGAGAATTGTTAATTATACATAGTCTTCCTCCTTGGCATTCCTGCTTTTGAAGTCAGTTATGTGTGAAAGAACATATGTAGGTTGTTGCATTTTGGCAAGTGGAAGAATGAGTTGAACTAGGGGGCGGTTCACCCCGTCTTTTCATTGATATCTTGACAGCACGATCTATTGTATCAACCCAGTGGGGATTTGAATGCGTCTAATTTACTTCCTGCCCTGCATAGGGAATACTGGCAAAAAACACAACAAAAGTTTACAGAAGCTACTATCACGACAATCTCTACAATAAATACAGTCCAAATAGGGGAAAGAAAGGAAGATTTCAAATGTCTAAAATCTACAAGAACAAAGAGCATTCAATTCGTACGGGGGGGCCATGCATTTACAGTGCTCTACTCACATGTATGTATGCAATGCAAAAGCTGATGTGGCAGCATCACGGGGGTTAAATCTGATTTGTTGACAGTGCGGAATGGGAAAGTAATGAAATTCTCAGCAAAGGATGTTGAATATTTACAGCAGACTCACTTCTGGGAGCTCACGTGTGGGAACGCAGTGCAGAAGGATCTGGGGTTTAGGATTCTGTGGAAGTCCCAGTTCACTGAGGTTATGTAGTGATGTAGCAGAATAATAGCCATGCATTGTTAGCTCACAATGCACTAAAGGAGTTTCTGCCCCCCCCACATCATCTTTTTATATATATATTGTATTTATTATTTAAATGTGTTACCAGTCTGTGTGTACTGTATCATACTTGCCAGCGGAGCCCAATCTCGCACCGTATAATAAAGCGAGCATCACTTGCTTGTCAGGGTTGCTCTGGCAAGACATTTCATTACGCGATGCAGCCGCGTTCATTAAAAACACAAGGAGCCTGGAAGCAAATGCAGAATAAAGAAACCATGTCCTCTGATTCTTTGACAGGTATATAGCTTTTCTGATCCTTTTTTCCCCCCTCTCTTTCTCTCCTGTGTTGTTGTTAGTGGTTTGTTGTTAAATCTGTGTGCGTTTTGTTTGGTACTTGCAGTACCAGTGAATGTCGTTCAGGTGCATCAGTCTTGAAGACATTGAATTGAGGAAGGTTACCAGACAGTCAGGGGTGCTTGTGTAGCAGGCATTGGGGGGGGGGATTATAGTACATTGGTAGAGTTGAAATATAAAAAAAAAAAAAAAAAAAAACTGTCTCTGACCTACTTGTTATGTTTTGCACTTTCTTGCATCTCCTTATGAGCATTGTATTTTTAAATTTTTATCTGGAAGGGGAAAGCTCTCATTGTGTAGAACAAGGAAAAGAGAGACGGATAAAAGCTTTGTTTGAAAACCGCACTTCAAAGTGAATTAAAAATAAATAAATAAGTAGGTTCGGTTTCACGCTGCTCATTGAAATTCCGTTCAGTGAGTTCATTGGTTGCCTGGGGCCATACTATAAGCTTTACAGCAGATGAGCATGTTTGAATTGAAGTATGCCAGTTACAGAAACCTGCCCTCACTTCTGTCTTTTCCCTCTTCACTCATTCCGCCTTAATTTACAGTGTGTACCCATTCATATCGGAAGGGCATCTGGGACAAGCAGGTTGATATAGATATTTGTGTAGGTATTTAAGATAATTATTTGACGTTGGTATTAACATGGAATCAAATATTTTTGTCGCTACACTTCAGTCTGTAGTACATGCCCCTCATGTATACTTATGTGGAGTTAAAGTTGTCAGCCTGCCGTATCTGAAACTTTAACTATTTATTCTGCTGGTATTACCTTTTTTTAGTTTTTATAATACTAATTAAGATTTATATAACAAGCATTTACAAGCGGTGTTCTCAAATTAATGTACTACATTTTAAAAAGTATCATCCATTCCATCATTTCTCAAACTAAAAATTGAATTCCCGAAGCTTAATTACAATGCTACCAGGATATTTACTGTGTGACTTGACTGTGATGTTGTGAACCTTTGGCACAGTCCCAAGACAGACCCTCATTTTTTTTTCCTCTTCCTCTCCCCATGTCCCCACTGTAAACAAACAGCCTTCCTCAGGTGGGCTGGCCTGGTTTAATGCAGGATATGAATTAAGCGCTCAGGTCTATTTTTGCCAACCTGTTTAGAAAGCATATGCTAGGTTTCATTTAATGTCCTGAATCTCCCACCTTTCTGGACTGCAGTGTTGTGTCGTATGCCTTATTTGTGACACATGCATGCATATTTGTTAATCTTCTGACTTCTGCTCAGATGTGCATGCTATCCACAGCAGGTATTCAGAGTGCATTTTAATGAATCCAAACTGTCCATTTTGTAGATACATTTCTTTTCCGTATGGGAATCGGCAGCCGTTCTCTGTATCTTAAGGACCACGGACAGCGCTTTGAGACGTTTCCTCCTCCAACAATATGAGGTCTAAGAATGTGCCGTTATAGATCTCTATGCGGATATACTTCGCTCTACCTTTCCTGGTGTGTTTCTCAGCTGGCAGGTGTAACTAATTACTTCTAATCAATCTCCTAATTAGTTGTAATTTCCTCATGCACAGGATTGTGTGAGAAAGCCTACTTTGTGTGAGTGATATTCTTCTCTAGCTGCTATTCACAGCGGTGTTGAAGATCAGATCTCTTTTTGTGAAATTCGTTGTAGTGATACTTTTTCTGGTAACGAACGGCTTCTTTTTAAATGAACCTCGGGGGCAAAAGAGATGAATGGTATTAAATGTCATCTCAGTAATACGGCCTGGGTACCAGGAATTGGCTGTCATCCCACCAAACAAGATTGCTGATCTGTGCCACACAATGTATAAGGCAAGGAGAAGTATCCGAGTGTATTAAACTCACTCTTAATGTGCCGTTGCTTTGTCGGTGTTATGAATCATCGGCTGTGCTTTTCAATGCTTTACTCATTCCTCTTCTTTGTATTCTGTAAACATCACTTGTTTTGTCAATGGTATTCATGCAAACCATGTCCTTTGTTTTGGTGAAACATCAAACTTTGCTTACAGAGGTCTGATGATCGTAAACTACTTTAAACCTGTAAATACAGTACACCATTTGGCACAGATAGTGATTATGGTTTGCCTTAAAATGTTTTTGTCTGCTCTTCTGTACTCTCTATTTACCCCCAAATTTGCAAATACGATACTGTTGTTGATAAGCTTCTGCCAGCATTTGACACACACACAAACGATTTCAAATTCCTGCAATATAAACTAATTGTGTTGGCTTTTTGACCCCCACTATCACGCACCAGAGGTTTTTGCTGTCTGTAATTCAAACGATATGGATCTTCAGAACGGAGATGTATCCTGCCAATGGAAATTTCAGCCTAGGAGGGAAATAACCACATTCAATAGAAACAATACCTTTCAATTCGACACAAGGAAACCCTTAAAACTGATAATAAGATGATGCAGACTTTTTCCGCTGTGCAGATTTAGCCTGCTTCCTAGTTCAGTAATATTTACCAGCTGAAATCCAATGTAAGGAACTAATATCAAATTTCAGACTGCAGTAAAATCCTGAAACAGAGGTAGTATTTTCCTTGAGGTATTTTTTGTTTCTATTGTACTTATTTTTGTTTAAGAGTCTGTTCATTATTATTTTACCAAACTGAACAGCGGTTCCCTTCGATAGTATTCAAAATATTCATATTAATATTCAACAATAATATCTATTGAAGTAAACAACACACATTTTAAGTGGAAAGAAATTGCATTATGATCAATACTAATACAATAAAAAAACAGGAGCCCAGTAGTTTTATTTACATAATGGACTTTTGTAAAATTTCTCTCAACTGCTTCTAAGTATGTCTGATATCTTGTCTATAAACTAACAGAAACATGTCTTATACACTTTCTATTTTTACAAGAAAACTGATGGATTGAAAATCACTCCATCTCTCTGTGCTTGTGTAGCATGCTTGAGGCACAGTGCAATGGAAAAATAACATGACATTGAACCAAAAACATTTGCTCGAGGCAACGTCCATGTCATCTGTGACCTTTTGAATCTTATTTCGGCAGGAAATGTATAGGGACAGGTTAACCCGACTGCTTTCCATTTTACTGTGCGTTTACAGTCTGTGACACCCTACTGAACCGCAGCCTCTTACTGTACTTCAGGCGGCGTTTAGGCCTATTATTCAGCTGTATGCTGCCAATCCCAAATTTCAAGACCAAGCCTTTATGGTGACTTCCCATTGAACAGAAGCCCATAGAAACCAAAAGCTGCCATCAAGTGACATATTTGGAGCCTGTGATTACAGTTTTAATTGAACACTATGCTTTATTCTTTATACAGTCTTAATAATGGCAAACAGGCTGAAAAATATTACAGCTTCTTATTAATACCGTTGACTCCGGATGATTGCATAGGCTTGGGACCGTCATGACATTATGCACTAAACCAGAATGTGCGTTAATCCGAAGCACATTATTAAAAACGAATACAAAGACAAAGACATATAAATCAGATTCATCACCAGTACAGTGCACAGTGGGCTGCAGCTATTGGTTGCAACAAAAGCCTAAAATTATAAATCTGTAATTGTAGGCCATTTTCCTTACAGTACCAGAAGCACAAAAATAGTCCGGAATCAATAGGAAAATATATTTTATTGCAGGTAAAACAAAGTTTGAACTTTAATGTAGTGGACCTCAGCATGATGCAATTATCAGGTGTAAAATGCATTGTGAAATAGTGAATAGTGCTGCTTAACTTTATACTCTAATCTGAATTATGGATTAAAACATTATGTATTGAACTGAAGAATGTTTCCATTAAAAACAATGCATTTTAAAATGGGACCAGCTGCTTGCTAGGCAACATTAAAGGAGTTGAGTGTATTTACTTTTTATGTGCACAATTTATATTTCACATTGAACTAGTGTTCTCTATACTAAGATCAGTATGTTGTAAAATATACTACATGATTTACTCACCTAGTTACTGTACATATATGCATTCATGAGTTTCACAGCAACCCATTTCTATAAAGAACCGTTGCCTGAAACGCGTTCATCTGCTATCCTGCAATAGCACCAAAAAGGTACAAATGTTTGCATTGGCAAAAAAAATTAATGAGCTCTGCCTCAGGCAAACATTGTTCTGCGGTCAGTGGTTTAAAACCAATTAAAATCATCAAACCTTGCTTTATGGAAATATCCCATCAGCTCTTGTATGAAAGCCTGTATGAATTGTATTTGTGAATAAAAGTCACTGGTAGATTGTTATCTGGACATTTTTATTGATCAGATTACCCTCCAAGATTGATGTTATCCATTATAGATTGCCATAGAAATTCATGGTCATTGCTTATTTAGTGAAGAAATATTTACATATTTACAATATATATTTTTTTTTCTGCATTGTATAACATAAACAGGATCTGATTATTAAGTACATCCTCTTATCAAATTGTTGGGATTTTTAAGGGACGTAAATCATTGCTTACAATGAAAAAGACAGAAAGTGGTCCTGAGGAAAATTGCTTCCCTTTCTGATTGTCTGTTGACATTGAGAAGGAGTTGCCTGCAGCAGGAGTGTTTTTGTGTGTTTTATTTAGTTTTTATTTCTTATTGTATCACGGAGCCTGCAATAAGAAAAACAATATTTTTGTTCTATTAGTTTTGGCTTTGGGGTACATGAAATAGATATAAAAAAATGTTTTTTTGATCTGAAATACAGCATTATAAGTCCAAGTCTACCATTGGCAGTAAGATGGCTTAATATGCAGATCAGAACAACAGCGTCCACACAAATGATGACACGCACTGATGGAACCACACTGAGGAGCACCTCCTGAAGTCTCCGCTCCAGTTCTCAAGTGCGGCATCACATGCTTCATAGTGTGGGTGCGGACCATAAGCACTTAGGTCGGGTTAAAAGCAACCGATCTGGCTTAAATGCAGGGTGCAGACTGGGCTTAAGAGTCTGTAAATCAAGACCACTGTGTTTATGGTTGACAATGAAACCACCTAGTCCTTCCCTTGAACTTTGAGGTATAGTTTGACTTCTGAATAGTTGTACGTACAGAGACTGAAGGACATGGGAATGAATAAGGCAATGAGCAGAGCATGGCGTCTTTGACAGATATTAAAAAAAAATTCTTCACAGTGTTTAGAACACCATTTGACATCTAAATGAGTACAGGATCATTTATATTTTTATACAGTATACATACGGAAAGAATTGTGTGAAAATAATATAACAATAAAGCCCTTTCAACATGGTTGGCTAGTGACAAGGATAGAGTGCTGGAGGTTCAGCGAGTAAAGTTTTTTTTTGCATGTTGTTAGGGCTGGAATGGTCCATACGTGTGTCTGTGTGTGCGTACATGCTTATTTACATACAAGAGGATGACACAGCAATACACACATTTTATTAGATCAAACTGACCCTTTTTTATTAGTCTGATTCATAATTTTAGTTGGATGCTTATTAGATCTTTTTTGTTCTATAGTAGATAAAGTATTTTATACCTCTTGGCTGTAATGGCATTACATTCTTCCTCAGATTCCCTTCATCAGAGTGGGAATCAACTGAGCTGTACACTTCTCTATAAATATACTGGAAACCTATTAGATTTCTACCAAAGACCTTTAGAAACCGGCAGCTGAGTCACTTGCACTTATCGGCTTAAAAGGCACAGGAATGTTTTCTCCATCACCTGTAAATAAAAGAGGAACTATCGATCTTTTCTTCTGCAGTCCTATTTGTTCCTTTCTATATTGATTTTCATTGGCTTAGCTGTAAAACTTTGTCTAGACGCGAGCAAAGCCCAAACCCCCTCTGCCATTTTTCCTAAACTACAGTGGAGTAAAACCAGGTCATATTTTCTTCCCCTTTTATATTTATTTTATTTTGAGCTGGGAAGAATAGAATCATAGATTTAATTAATTATAGTTCCTCTAAAGTGTTTATGAAATTAATGCAAAACAGATGGACGTTAATTTCAGCTAGTATCTGTGCCATCTAAATGATCATCTTGCATTTTCACCTGATTACATAAAAAAAATCGATACAGGAAATTGAATCCTGATGACGATCAACAGTATGAAATGCAAAACGAGGTCATAAACAAGACCTGGTAATAATTTTTCTCCCCTCCAGTGTTTTGCGGAAGCCATACTTAACAAATAGATTTATCTGAAGTACTCCTGTTGTACTTTGTGATCATAATACAATTATAATGCAACAAATAAACATTAATTAAGCTAGAGTCAGGGAGAGGGAGAAAAAAAAAATATTCCTATTACCATACAGGAAATTAAATTTCCCACCCATTACAATCCCTCGTTTCCTTGCCATTTATGTGCCCCAGCTGCTTAGCTTTCTACAAGAACTATATTGAAAATCACTGAAATTGTCAGGACGCGTCTAGTCAGCATTGTCACGACTTTGGGCATTAGGGCACAACATGGTATGGAAATAACAGATTTTTAATAAGGCAATGCAACTGTAGTTATGGGAGAGGTACAGGGTTACAGCTAGCCTGTATGATTTGCTACCAGAACAGTTCATATAATCGATAAAACAAGTCCTTGTATAAGATTTGCACAAACCAAATGAGCCTCAGTTCCCCGGCGAAACCGGCATGAAAGCGGAGGTTACTGACAATCACCGGGTACGGACAGCCTGCCATAGTTTTCTGGCCCTGGCTACGTACAGTGGCTGAACTCTCTCCAGTGAAGCAGAACTTGGAGAATTTATAGAATAATAAAATGGATTAAATTGATTATTTTCCTAAAAATTCTACAAACAATACCCCATAATGACAACGTGAAAGACATTTGTTTGAAATCTTTGCAAATTTATTAAAAATAAGAAACAAAAGAAGCTCTGGCTGGGCCACTCAAGGACATTCACAGAGTTGTCCTGTAGCCACTCCTTTGTTATCTTGACTGTGTGCTTAGGGTCATTGTCCTGTTGGAAGATTAACCTTCGCCCCAGTCCAGCTCCAGAGCACTCTGGAGCAGGTTTTCATCAAGGACGTCTCTGTACATTGCTGCATTCATCTTTCCCTCGATCCTGACTAGTTTCCCAGTTCCTGCCGTTGAAAAACATCCCCACAGCATGATGATTCCACCACCATGCTTCACTGTAGGGATGGTATTGGCCAGATGATGAGCGGTGCCTGGTTTCCTACAGATATGACACTTGCCATTCAGGCCAAAGAGTTCAATCTTTGTTTCATCAGACCAGAGAATTTTGTTTCTCATGGTCTGAGAGTCCTTCAGGTGCCTTTTGGCAAACTCCAGGCGGGCTGTCATGTCCCTTTTACTGAGGAGTGGCTTCTGTCTGGCCACTCTACCATACAGGCCCGACTGCAGAGATGGTTGTTCTTCTGGAAGGTTCTCCTCTCCACAGAGACACGCTGGAGCTCTGTCAGAGTGACCATGGCCACCTCCCTGACTAAGGGCCTTCTCCCCCGACCGCTCAGTTTGGCCGGGCGGCCAGCTCTAGGAAGAGTCCTGGTGGTTCCAAACTTCTTCCATTTACAGAAGATGGAGGCCACTGTGCTCATTGGGACATTCAATGCTGCCGACATTTTGCTGTACCCTTCCCCAGATCTGTGCCTCGATACAATCCTGTCTCGGCAGTCATACAGACAATTCCTTGGACTTCATGGCTTGGTTTGTGCTCTGACATGCACTGTTAGCTGTGGGACCTTATATAGACAGGTGTGTGCCTTTCCAAATCATGTCCAATCAACTGAATTTACCACAGGTGGACCCCAATCAAGTTGTAGAAACATCTCAAGGATGATCAGTGGAAACAGGATGCACCTGAGCTCAATTTTGAGTGTCATGGCAAAGGCTGTGAATACTTATGTACATGTGCTTTTTTTGTTTTTTATTTTTAATAAATTTGCAAAGCTTTCAAACAAACTTCTTTCACTTTGTCATTATGGGGTATTGTTTGTAGAATTTTGAGGAAAATAATGAATGTAATCCATTTTGGAATAAGGCTGTAACATAACAAAATGTGGAAAAAGTGAAGCGCTGTGAATACTTTCCAGATGCACTGTAGACTTCAAAATCCTCATAGGAAACTTCAGTGCAAAAATTGTAAAACAACGACTTACGGCATCAGTAGTTAAGAATGGATATGGCGACATGAATAATAGAGTTGATAGATTAGTGTAATTAGCAGAAAACACATTGTTTTACTTGCTCTACAAGAAATGGACCTGCAGGAGGCCTAATGGAGAAAAAAGTGAAACTGACTAAATCTTAACAAATTGATAACACAAGTAGATTGCACTGTCCTAAACAGATTTAATACTGGAAGTGACTGCAGAATGGTTTGGTGTACAGTTAATCTCATTACGAAAGTGGGAAGAAGTAATTAAGAAACCAAACAAGCTGATTGACATAAATGAACCTCAGAAATCATGAAATGGTATACAAATTTGAACTGAAGAACCGATTGAGTGTACTTCATGACCAGCAAGAAGACCTAGATTTAATCACATATGTGTAACAGAATCACGAGTAACATCATGGAAATGGCAAGTAATGTGGACAACTCAATACGTCACAAGAAGATTAGAAGTTCTCTTGTTTCATGAGATCTTTTTAAGAAAATAAAATAAGTGAAATTCAGTCAAGATCCCAAGCAAGAAGACATGTATGCGTGGAAGTACAAGAAGAGACAGAAAAACAAATACATGGATCTGAGAAAAATCAAACAAACAAACAACAGACATAAAAGTGACCACCAAAAGAGTGAAACCATTAAAATGGCATTGGGCCGGACACATTGCAAGAAGCACAGGCCAAAGATGGATTAAATAGTGGATCCCAAGAGATGAAGAAACACCTAGAAGACGAACCACATAAGAGATGGAAAGGTGAATTCAGAAGACCTGGAGAAGAGATGGTGTACATCAGAACTGCTTTGTCAGTGCTGTGCAAATCATTTTGTTTTATTTGAAGTAATATTTAACATTATTAATCATTTCCTCTCAGAGGGAGCTACAGGCCTTTAATAAACGTTGTTGAGTTTCATAGACAGATGGTGGGTGTGAGAAATTAGAAGGAAAGTTTCCACAGGTTTTCTGATTTAGTTAACACTCACACTGCTTTAGATGTGAAGAATCCCCATCGTTGGACATGCTTAGCCCTGATGCATCTGCGTATTGATTCTCATGCGGATGACAGTTCTTGGTAACAAGATTGTCACAGGCAACCCACTGAGAATAATCTAATATTATGAGAATAGGTCTAATTTGACCTCCTAATGTTTTCAGCTTCAGCCACATCGCTGGGGAGTTTGTTCAGATTGTGACGCCTCTCTGTGTGAAGAAGTGTCTCCTGTTTTCTGTCTTGAATGCCTTGAAGCCCAATTTCCATTTGTGTCCCCCGTTTGTGTCCCCCGTTTGTGTCCCCGACTTGAATCAAGTCTCCACATTAGACGTTTGTCTTCGGAAAGAGGAAAAGCTAACGGAGTATTTGGTATTTTTCTAAGAACTATTATGCAATTTTGGGTAAATGAAAGGGTGCGGGCCATGGTTCTCATGTATTAAGGGAATATATTTTATATTTCGTCTCTGCTGAAACGTGGGGAGCATAGCCTGTCCTCCCGAGCTGAGATCCCAAAGGTCATATGCCATTGGAGAGATTGTATCCAGGCAAAGTTTAATTGTCAGTTTGTACTGAAGCACTGACAGATGTTGGACAAGGTTTTTTTTTTTTTTTTTTATGAGAACTAAGTCCAACCTAACTTCAGAACGAATACATGATGGATTCGATGATGTTGAACCTCCTCTCACTGCTGTAATGTTACAGTAATCGCTGCTGCAAAAGCTGCCACCAGCTTGAAACTAATGGCACTCCCATGCAATGCTACTTATTAGGTTATTTACAACTTAGGTATTTTCTCTATTTTCTTTTCCTTTACCTTTCTCAGGATGATGGATGTTAAAATGTGTTAAAGATTTGTGCTTTGCTGACAGGCAGGCAACTAAATTGACTTGGAGTTCAAATTCTCTTTGACAGAAGAAAGAGTCATTTTCTGACCATGGTTTGAGTGCAAAACCATTGTGTTTATGATTTTCTTTTATAGCTCATCCTCGGGCAACGAAGGCTTTTTGAAAAATTAAATAAAAAACACAACCTGCTTTTGTTTTGTGAGGACAGCAGCTGAAGGCAAGTCATCCATTGACTGTGCGATCAAGCAGTAGTGCAGAATAAGAAAACTGGACTGGATATATTGGCTTTAATTTCAGTTCAGCTCTTTCCAAATTTATTCCAAAATCCCATCATTCTCATAGTAAAATAAATTAAACTCCATTATCAACCAGTCTGTAATCCACACAACTGCCCTCATCTAAATATCATAAGTGCTGAGGTGCAAACTTTAAAGTCATACCAGCTAGAATTATATTTGATCAAATTATTTATAGTGTTTGTTTACACACTAAAAAGTAACTGCAGGCTATTGTAAGTCTGTTCTGACCCTTTTTCTTTTGCCCCGAGCGAGGTAAGCCAGGGGTAAATTATGCGAGACTGTCCAAAAGCATAATGATAACTTCATAGCTGTTCTTCTGGGGGTCATGATTTTATGGACTGTTATTCAGAGCTGTACTTGTGTTCAGGAGAGAGAAGTCCCACAACACCACTCTGCATTTCTCATGATAATAGTGTGGGAGATTAACAGCAAGGCCTTTCTGCCCTAGGTCAATTTAGGCTATCTATCACAGGAACACATTTCTTGTACAATGTGTTTTTCCTCCTGTACTACCTTTCTCTCTGCTTTTGTTTCTGTTCTACCTTTTTTTTTACACGTCTTTTTGGCCAAGAGACCCTTTTCTGCAGCAGTGGCCTCTTTACTCTGCTGCACCTTTTGTTGAATTTAAGTTTATTAATGGATCTGTTCTCTCTCGCCGAAGTACCGAGATGACTGAGGAGCCAAACCCTTGAAACCTAACACAGAGAGCACTGCAGTTAAATGACTCTGAAGTCGGGGGTGTTCGATAATTTTTCGGTGCTCTGTATGGGGTTTCATGGCCCTTTCCCAAATCAGAGATTAAAAATGTGCAGTGTGGGTGAAGACATCTAGCAGAGTGCTTCCAAAACCAATGAATTTAACTGAATCCCTGGGGAGGATATTCTTAATGGCCACTTTTAAGTTAACATAAAATGAGCCGAACCAATGAAGGAGCTTGTTTTGTTTGATTGTATTTGGTTGATATTCAGGCAACACTTTGTACTTGGATTGGAATATATGGACATGTTGACAACTTGCAAAGGTAAAGTGCAAGTGGATTAGAAATGTAATCTCTTTGTCAAACATATCATTCATCATTTTCTGTAGCTTAGTTACAACAATGATAGTTATTTATTCTACATTTAACAGACTTCTGTCTTTATTTAATATGGTGTCCGCAGTAATTCATATTTTTTGTATTCCTGCAATGTGTGATATTTCATTGTAATCCGCTCTCACACTCCCACAAGCACTTCCGCCCTCAACTGCGTTCTAAAGAAAGCAGTAGATGTGCATTTTCTTGTATCAGTCTGGCACTGCCAGCGGCTCCCTGCCTCTGGGCATATGCATCTCCCACCGAGAACTATTGCCAACCTACAGGATCGGTCAAACCTCAGGAGGGGATTTTCTTTGGTTGGTGAAACCGGGGTTAGCTTAAAAACTGGCACAACGAACCAGATGAATCCTGATGAATCCTGATGAATCCTGATGAATCCTTTCGACTGGCTTCTTAACCTGTGGGGTCCAGGGGAGTTGTGTTGTGCCACCCAATTGTCAATTGTATTAATTTATTATTCTGATAAATTCAACTTTCATATTTTATATTATTTTCTTGGTTCTACTGGATGAATAAAAGGACTTATTGGGCATACAAAATCCCTATGTCATCTTAATTAGGTAATGATTAGTTGATTGATTAATTCATTTGCTTTGGGGGGAAGGGGGTTGGGGCTGTGTGGACACCTGCCTTAGACCGAATCCAGTCTGATCAAGACAAAACCTGTGTTGCCAGTCCTGTCTAGTTCCTTTAAACTGCCCGCTGGAGAAAATCACAGCTTTGTGTTGTTGTAAATGAAAACTGTTATATGTAATGACTGTGTGAAGTTCACAGGATTTGAATATGTGAAATTAAAGGAGCTAGACTGAGTCTTTACATTCCCACGTCATTAGCTCCCATTAATCAGTACAACACACAATTGACATTCAAACAAAATCGAATGCAACACAAAACAAGACATAGAAACAGTTGTATGAAAATCTGAACCTGTCAAACATGCGAAACTTGATGTCCAGTTGATTGTAAACTGTTGGTAAATGTTCTGAGTCTAATAAACTCTGCCAAGGAGAGGTATGTCATAAAATAGATATATTATAGATAATAGAGGGATAACTAAATATTAATAAAAGTTGCAGTAGATCACTTACATTTAATTGTTTTACAGGAAAAAAAAACTATATACGCCTACCCTTGAAACTAATTAATACTTGGAACACTACAAAATTCTCATTAAAAGAGAGAGGTTGGGCCTATTTAACACATTGGTTTTGGATTAATTTTGAATGGAAATTATAGGACCTGTTCTGCAGTGATGCTATTTTAAGAGACGTTCTCAATAAAGTCGTGACTCATGGTCCTTTTCCAGCAGTGTGATGTATTTTTGGACAATAACTAGGAAACAAATTGCATATTTCTAGGCCAGTTATTATTTTTCTGTATTTCCCAAACCTTTGTAAATAAAAAATGGTGTAGCCGTGCCAGGACGTACTGGGATGCTACTATGAAATTTAAATCAACGCTCTTTATAATCAACTCATTATCAGCATTGTGCTCAGTGTGCAGATCATCAGGAAAGATAAGACGGTGGCTTTTTGCCAGTTTCCGAACTAATGCTTTCTGCATCATACTAATTATAATATGAATGCAGCTACCAAATCAAATCTTTGATGTCTGTTTACAGTGATGCTGTAAATGCCTATTATCTTTTGAGGTTTTTTTCTCCCCCTTTCAAAGAATTATTATGCAGGCTATAAAATGTTCAAATTTAATCAGGCACATTATCCTTGTTAATCAAACTGAGGTAAATGAACAATTGATCCTAATTAAACAAACATCTGCAAAATAAAACCTGTAACTCAGTCTTCATTAAAATGGTGGGTTGTGTTATATTGTATAGTGGCTAGATATGTAAATGTTTCAAAAAGTTCAGCTGATTAAGTTGCAGTTCTTTGTCTTTGATGTAAACAGACAGGAAATGAATTGCCTAGGAACCGTCTAATAACATATTCTGAAGTGACTGTAAATATCACGAAAACCTTTTTTTTGGGCATGTAAAGCCATAATCGCTCTGACTACTTTACACTTATTTGCCATAGCTGTTTTCACAAGTCATTCTCCATTTAGGTTACTGCAGCCCCAAACACATATTTTTAAAAATATTTAAACAGTGTTTTCTGGGAAGGGTTAGAATGACACTGACAGGCACCTGACACGCCGGATTCAAGAACAGCTGCAGGTCTTTGTGTCGGTTAATCAGCACTGTGGCAAGAAACGAGAGAAACTGATTTACCTGGAGAGAGTGGAAGAAGAAAGACGAGGATGAGTCATCTCTTGTTAAAACTGACATTTTAAAAATTATTTTATTACAAGTGGACGTTTGATGCGTTCTGCTCTGCTTCACTTTTCCAAACCACGTTGTCCAGGACTACTGCCTATCCAGCAGCCTGGTTCGTTTTAGAGAAGCAGTAACATGCTTGTCAATTGCTGGTCTGATCTGAAGCCCCTCCAAAGTTCTAGTACAATTAAGAAATGTGCTTTATTTTATTTTTTAATTTTCGTTTCTGGTGCTGTGATCTAAATAATGAAAATGTTTTAGGGAAGGAGGTTTTTCCAGACACACCGATCAGCCATAACATTATGACCACCTGCCTAATATTGTGTAGTTCCCCCTTTTGCTGCCAAAACAGCCCTGACCCGTCGAGGCATGGACTCCACTAGACCTCTGAAGGTGTGCTGTGGTATCTGGCACCAAGACGTTAGCAGCAGATCCTTTAAGTCCTGTAAGTTGCCAGATGGGGCCTCCATGGATCGGACGTGTTTGTCCAGCACATCCCACAGATGCTCGATTGGATTGAGATCTGGGGAATTTGGAGGCCAAGTCAACACCTTGAACTCGTGATTCATCAGACCAGGCCACCTTCTTCCATTGCTCCGTGGTCCAGTTCTGATGCTCACATGCCCATTATAGGTGCTTTCAGCAGTGGACAGGGGTCAGCATGGGCACCCTGACTGGTCTGCGTCTACGCAGCCCCATACGCAACAAACTGCGATGCACTGTGTGTTCTGACACCTTTCTATCAGAACCAGCATTCACTTTTTCAGCAATTTGAGCTACAGTAGCTCGTCTGTTGGATCGGACCACACGGGCCAGCCTTCGCTCCCCACGTGCATCAATGAGCCTTGGCCGCCCATGACCCTGTTTCCGATTCACCGCTTTTCCTTCCTTGGACCACTTTTGATAGGTACTGAGCACTGCAGACCGGGAACACCCGACAAGAGCTGCAGTTTTGGAGATGCTCTGACCCAGTCGTCTAGCCATCACAATTTGGCCCTTGTCAGAGTCGCTCAGATGCTTACGCTTGCCAATTTTTCCTGCTTCTAACACATCAACTTTGAGGACAAAATGTTAACTTGCTACCAAATATATCCCACCCACTGACAGGTGCCATGATAACGAGATTATCAGTGTTATTAACTTCACCTGTCAGTGCTCATAATGTTATGGCTGATCGGTGTATGTTCAGTAATGTTTTACGTCTGTCACCTTGCAGGTCAGTGTTAGCACTGGACTGGTTATTCCAAGACTACTCCAAGTCCATAGACTACTGTGAACACCTGGACAGCTTTTCTACTGAACACCATCTAATTGTTGTCTGTCTTCTTTCTTGTTGTGTTGCAGATATGCAGGGCCCTCCCACACACTGGATATCGTGTGGGGCGCCTTTCAACGAGCGAACGGTATGGAACCCCAAGTTCTGCATTGTTACTGACTGTCAGCTGCTATTACTGGACAAGGAAGAGGTATTTACTCGGTAGAAAACACTGCTTTATTAAATGATGTGAAAGGATACGGTGTGGTGTTCATAACCTTCCAAATGAAACGGCTGGAAAAATAACAAGCAAGGCTAAACCCTGTTACATCCTGCAGGGTCACTAGGTGGAAATCTGGTCTTGTTTTAAGGGCCTTTTAGTTCAGACAATGCTAGTTACAATCTGGCCGATTTCAAAGTGGACTGTGACTTGGATTGCAATTGTTTGAGCTTTGCCAGTTTGGGTTGGCTAGGATTTCCTCAGCTAATTGAGCAATAGTGACCCTTGCACTTACCAGGTGTCTCTGAGCTGCATGGGGCCTCCTCCCAAAACTACAGTACAGCTCTGTTTGTGCCGTGGACACGCAGTATGAAAAGAAACGGGCGCCTTGATGGTTTACGCTTTATAAGATCCACGAGTAGTTGTGACATGTGGATAAAAACCATAAAATGTGGTTTCCAAATTGGGAGAAATCCCTAACAGCGCCTCTTCACACAACAACAGAAAGATACATACATGTGTTGTGCACTCTTTCTAAAATTCACAACCTTAATGTCGAATCGTTTAAAAGATGCCCATCTTTTAGTCCACACTGCAGGAATCTCCTAAATAAAACAACACTCAGAGTGAAATGGGGCCCCAAATCAATACGAGTGTAAGGGGTCACAGTCAAATACATTTACACTTTTTTCCTTGAATACTCAAAGAGCATTTATTGATAAAGTAATTTTGGCCAAAATGTTGAGTGATCTTCTGGTGCCATTTTCTAATGGTAGAAATGAATTAAGACAATAATAAAATAAAGTGTTTTTGAGTATATCACCATTCTTCTACACAGCAGTATTCTAATCTACCTCATGTATATTTCAAAGTCTCCAGTTTGGATATTGTCCCTGCAGCACATAATTCACATGTGACACAAACAAGAGGCTTGTCAGGTGCAAAATCGCAAAACATAACAGAATTGCAAGAAATGCACAACTCACTCAAATAACTTGCATAAAAAACATAGTTATTGTGCAACATTCAGTTTTGTTCTAGACTTTAAACCACTCTTTAGACAGCCACAGCCATACCAAACCCAACAACATGGCCTACAGAGTGAAGTGACACAGTACAATTCACATCTGTCATGGTTTCTGTGCATCTGTGTGAATCTCATCATGTGTGTAAACCTCTTCTGTCACTGTGACTCGTATACCACCTGACTTTGTGACCCGGGATCCGATTTATTAGCCTTATTAGCCAAGGTCACCAGGCTAAAATTAGCTGTGACCTGGGAGCGCAGATAAAGGCTTGCATATTAAGTCTCCTGCCTCTCTTCTTTACCCAATTCTTTTAGAAGGTAATGGAACAAATCGCAGACCTCCTGCACGGCCGTTCATCATCCTGACACGTTAGTTTTCTTGTTTACCCTCCTACTTGCCTCTTCATCAGATGCTTGGGTGTGCTTTTAAGGGTTCACGCCTCGCTAATCCCTCATTAATCCCCTCCGGCATGTGTCTAGCCTGTTCGGAGATGGCAGTTTATCGGGGGCGGCCCCTCACTGCTGAGCTAGTAGTGTTGCTCCCTGCAGCCCAGTGAGGGAGAAACTCACCTCTCACTCGTCGCAACCCGTCAATCCTACACACTGTATTTGACAAACTGACAGCTTGAGTTACGTCGGAGAGTGAGAAGCGACTACTGCTGCCTATAAAGTGTTTCTCTACTGCTTTGCTCTTCAAACCTCATTGGCAGACTGTATAGGCAACACAACTCTACATTATTTGTCTGCCATAGCATGTGCTATTCCTCTGTGGCACAGTTTCAGAAATTGCGATTTAATCTCCACCTGGGTAACATTGTATCCTTTCATGGCTGACAATAAATACAAATTAATGAATCCAGTATTAGAGATGATAGTATGTATACATTCAACAGAAGATCTCAGTGCTTAACTATTTATTTTAGTGTAGGCGTACAATGGGCTTAAAAGCATTCGAGACAGAAAACAGGAGACACTTCTTCACACAGAGAGGCGTCACAATCTGAACAAACTCCCCAACGTTGTGGCTGAAGAGACAATTTGGGAACATTCAAAAACAGACTGGATAGGATCCTTGATCACTGAGTTATTAATGGACACCAAATGAGCACGATGGGGAGAATGGGCTCCTCTCGTTTGGAAATGTTCTTATGTTCTAACAGTGGCCTATTTTCTGCAGTTGTTTGCTGTGGCTGTGGTACATTGTATTCTCTTGCCTCTTTTCTTTGGCCTCGACCTCTGCGAGTCTCTCGGTGTCCTGCCGATGTTTCACCCAGTGCAGTCTCTGGGCGAAGGAACGGTGTGGCTGTAGATCCGCAAAGGAACCAAAAACATTTAAATCCAAAAAGGCAAAAAGGAACGAGACCTTGACGTGGCAGCATGTGTGATGCGACACTCGGCCGGGACAAGGTAGCCACACGTTTAGCCTGATTGCTGCCTGGATGGCTATGTTCAAGAATACCAGCTGGTTCTCAGCTCTAGCTGTGCGATTTCTACAAATTTCCCTGGAAGTTCTCAGAAAACCGTGCCTGACCGACAGTGGCTCAGTTCACATCGGCGACTCCCGGTGGCCTGTACGCTGCAGCAGGTTCCCATTGTTACTAGTTCCAGCTGCGTGATTATCGCCAGCCTGATAGCTGGGCTGTGGGGGGATTGAGCTTGTGGTGCCGAAGGAGCAGATGGCTTTGACAGCGTGCGTTTCAGAGGATGCCTGCGTTTGTCTAGTCATTCCTGAAGAGCTGCCATAATGTTACACAATAGCAGGAGTAGTATTTGTCTCATAGCTGTCTGGTGTATTAGTGAATACATACTCCGTGTTACAGTTGAATAGTAACTCGAAGTTTAGTGCAGTGATAATGTGTAGTTCATTGTATTTTACACTTTTCTCACTGCCGGCCATTAGCAGAAGATTCTCCAGATCCTTTGAGCTTCAAGGAAAAGTAGATGGAAAATCTGTTGCAGTTTCACATTCCTACATATTAATCAAGAGAGTTAAATGTGGATAATTACAGCCAAGCCAAAACTGACTCCTAACTTGGCACATTGAAAATGCAAAAATCTATCAAGAGTGAACAGCGGTCTGTAATTAAACACAAATCAAGAAGAGTAAAAAGGCGTGTTAGATACCTATCTAAGCTATTCTTCCTTCCTGTTTCAATAGTTTGAGTATTGAAGGTCTTTGTGGTTTCTAAGTCTGCAGCAAGTCTTTTCCCAGTATGATGTAAGCCTAATGCCCACAGTTTGGGATCTTCTGGCTGTGATGCATCACCGATGTGTTGTAAAGAGTTTTTTGTGTTATTGGGTAGCTTACTGGAACTAGGGTTTGCTTGACTACTGTTATACAAAATAAAACAACCCTAAACAAATGTATAAACCTAAACTATGGTATCAAATATACAAAAAAAGCAAGTGTATGAGAATGTGCAAGGCATATTATCAGTATTGGATTCAGTGGAAACCCTTCTGTTCATCATCTAATAGGAGTTTGAGAGCAAGCAGGCCTTCAATGTGAAATGTCCCTGTGTGGCTTTAACTGGGAAGTGGATGTTAATCTGCTTGCAGAATGACTCTGAGCTCGCTGGTGACTTGTGTGGTCTGTCAAACGCTGACATGCAAATTCATTGAGGCTTGTGTAAGAAGAGTTTCTAATATAATAATAAATGACATTGATTCCCGCCGAGTTCACATTTTTAAGTAAAACTAATCTTGCATCATAATGATGGGATTTACTTGAAAAATAAAATTAACAGGGCGGGGGTGGGGTGGGGGGGATGAGGATTTGTGCCAGGTTTTCCAAATTAAGATTAGTAATAACAATTACAAATTGTAGTTTTGTAATGAATTGAACTCACTCTCAACCGCCTGTGCGATGTCTGTCGGGGCAAATAAACATATCGATTCAACATATTCAGCCTTGTTGACTAATGCTCAACTTGAATTAATAAGGTTTTTAGTACTGAATTAGTACAGTGTTTTATTTCTGGTTCTGAAGTGTCAGCTGATTTTACTGGCCTCTCATTATCTTTATCAGACCCTTCAATTAAGACCTCAAACTTTTGTACCCAATGTGTGAACAGTGAAATCTGTTATCGCTCATATATTTTATTCTTGGTGTTAAATTCTGTATTTCTTAGCTGCTGCCAATTAATGATATTGAAAATATTACCTCCCATATGTTCAATATTTGCTTATAATATATTTACTCCTAGATAATCTCTCTCTGACTTGAATTTAGATGGACAAGGAGATCATCTAAAGGAAACTGAGAATCTGGAGGGTGTTACTTTGTGCACTTCAGTGTAGTCTTGATCCTAAATCTACTTAAGGGGATTGCCATGTTGGTAGCAACTCACAGGGTCCCAAGTTTTTGTATGAATTAATTCACCTCCTGAACACCACATCAGCTGATTTATGTGAGAAGTTGTACTTTTATTTACCCAATACTGGTGTCAGTACCATTTTTCTATATTTTGTTAAATATGAACCCTATTTAGATTGTGTAACACTGGTCACTATTACAATCAAGTTCCTTTGGGCCTTCCAATTTGCAGGAGTAATAAACCTGCATTTCCAATTAAGATGGTAAAGATTGTTAAGCAAAGTTTCAATGAATAAAATGATTTATTTTTTCACAGACAGAACAAGATTAATTATAAAATTAAGCAATATATATACCATTCCATTTAAGTTACGGTGTCAATCAGCAATTTCCACTGCAATCAGGCAGCAGTGTAGACGGCAGTGTTGTTTTTAATGAAGATGCTGTTGAAAGCTGACAACCACAGAAAATTAACTGCCCTGTGTTTTGTTAGCTTATCGTTTGCTAAAGTGTCTACTGTTGCTGATTTAAAAGCCCCAAGTGACTTAAATCATGACAGGATATAAACCTTTTGTGTTTTTGTTTTTTCCTTCACTCTACAATAGGATTGCAGCTACTGCAATTAATTTGTGTAGCACTGTTTCTTCAATGATAACGCACGCTTGGATTATAAAATAGAATACACTATAACATAACAGGGATCTGGTGATGAATAATAATATTGTTAAGGTTGATATTAAATTAGTCATCATTCTGTTGCTATATTCCTGAGTTTCACTTCCAGGATACAATCCCATTATAGCCTCTATTCCCTTCACTGTTGTCTCATTGATAGTGCTCTGCGTTTCTGTGGATCCTTAAGCAATTAAGAAGACTATATCACTTCAATCTCCCAAACACTGATCAGAGAAGGGGGACAAATGGCCAGGATGGTTTCCAAATAGTCGAGCTGACCCACGGTTTCACATAGTCAGTCCAATTAGAAAACCGTTTTGGCCGAGTTGAGCCGTTTGTTTTGGTGGGGAACATAAAATCAGTACATTGATGTATTTTGTTTGCGCAAGACCTCCCGACTCCATCTCACTGAGGAAGGATACGGTACATTTGCTTTGCAAGTTTTCGATGTTGCTTCAGGTTTTTAATTAGGCGCTCCGAACTGACAGGAGGAAATTACGGTGAACACGTTCGCCCACTTTTAATTGTCAAGAGCTAGCTGGCATAATGAAACGGAAGGAAATGTAACAATACACTGAGCGGTTTCAAAGTTACTCGGGTTCTGGGAAGTAGCTTCCGAGTATAATATGCACTTTGAACAGCATATGATCAATCACTGCTTTCTTTTCCCACAAGCGATTAACAAGAAGAGAAGTGTGTGTGTGCGTTTCAAGGTGAGGCTGTGTCTTGCGCTCAGACAGCTGCGTCTTGGGCCTGGGATCTGGAGAGACATTATCCAAATCTCTCCCTGCCCTGCAGCTTACTGCCGAGGGGAACCGTCTCTTATCTGTCTGATTGATGGGGCCACGTCGAGAACACCTTTCTGGATACTAATGAGCAAGACCTCTCATCTGTCATTATTAATAAACGTCATTCATTTAATCTGCATCATAAAGAGAGAATTATTTTTGTCTATTATTATTATTGTTGTTGTTGTTGTTGTTGTTGTTACTCCTGAAGTGCAGTAGTGTATCCCTCCATTTCCAAACACGGCTGAGAATTATGTCTGCTGCTACTGTGAGCCGACAATTCGATTTCATAATTTCCATTTGATCTATAAAAGTACATTCAACCCTAACACACTTGTTGCAGTTCACAAACATAATAACTTTTCCAAGTGAAAACTGCATTTACAGTTAATTTGCTTCCAAATGCATTCAGATGCCATCCCAAGATGCATCTATTTGACACCTGTAGACCGTTCTAATATTATCTTATTTCTTTATTATTAATTATACTCTTACAATTGTATATATGTAGGGTAATGTTAACATTGGTAACATTATGCAAGTCACTTTGGATAAAGGTGTCAGCTTAATAATAACAATACTAATATAGATATGTCTGTGCAGTGCTAACTTTTGTTGTGATTGTAGTAAACTATGAGTTTCATACGTTTGCCTGCCTGCTGATGTTCATGCCATCGACCTGCACTACAGGAAGTTCCCCAGCAGAGGGCACCTCTTTCCTAAGAACTGCACTGTGCCCATGTGAACGAAAATAAAGTCAATAGAAATCAATATGGTCTTGTAATTAAGGCAAATTTGCAGTAGTGCTAGTATTCTGCAAAACCTGTAATTCAGTTTTTGAACCCATCTGTCTTTTAAAGAACTGGGTAAACCATTCAATTCTAGACTCATAGGCTACACTGACTAAATGACTTTATGTATATTTAAGTTACATATCAGTTGCTTCAACATTTGCAAGGATCGCTTTATATTAATAATGATCTACCAGAAAAACAGATTGGTTTCAGAGACAACAACATTACCTGCTTAAGAAAATGGCTAAAGGTGTTCTTTAAATGATCGAAAAAACAGTGCTGGAAATCCTCAAACAACTTTGAAAGCGGTGGAGACAAAAATAAATGAGTTCTACTTTGCTTTAATAGCAATTTTGATAAGCATACAGGAATCCTTATGGCTCAGTCTCTCAGGGACTCATTACGGACAGTTATGTGATGTTCCCAAAGCTTCATTCTCAGTCTCTCTCTCCCTTTCTTCCTCCACTTCATTATAGTGGCGATCTAGCGCTGACAGATTCTGTGACTCAGACCGGTAGTCAGTATCGATAAATCTCACGTCTCTGCTGTTTTCTATCGAGCTCAGACCCTGCTCAGGTCGTACCCCCCGTCAGGTTAGTTCTTTGTCCTCTTCACTCCAACTTTGTAATATATTGATTGACCCTAGGGAGATAGAAACAAGTACCAGGAGCACTTTGCAATAAACAAAAACAAATCCTATAAGAACTTTTAAAGAAATTATTTTATTATTATAAGAATCTGTGTTTAAAGGTTCATAGAAACATATCAAATACTATTAAAATATTAGTATTATTGTTATCATGATTAAGAATGTGTATTTATATTCAGAATGGTTGCATCTGCACTAGAGGTCACTTCCTGTGTCACTTCTGGTGATTTGTGGAAGCGAAAATATATCGGTAGCTTCCAAAATGATCGGTGAATACATTTATAAATCAATTCAAAGTGCCTCCCTGAAGGCAGACGATCAAATCATATTAAATCATTTGGGGACACTGAAAAATAAGCAAAGGTATTTCATACATTGATATGTTTATACGATCCTATTAAGCGTGAGAACAAAATTGATTCCTCGTTCTTGCTGGTAAAGACTTCATATAGTTAATGCAAGACAAACTCGTTATATTATAAATGCAAGCCACTAACTGTACTGTTTGTGTTGCCAATATTTAGATCAGTATTATATATATATATACTAAGTTAAAATGTTTACGTGGGTGTATTTACGAGGAATATTATGTACACTTCTTTGAGGGAAATGATCTTGGACAGGCGTTTGAAGGCCACAAAGCAGCACTACTTAGAGTGACGTCTTTTCTTACATTAATTCCAGGAAAGTGATGTAACTAACTGCCTTTAAACTGCTGAAATCAATTCAATTAACCAATTAAGGAGCTGACTGCAGCCAAGTCCTGTAGTGGAGTGGAGTGGATTGGAGGACCCGCATTAACTTCCCCCGAATCTAGCAGATTCAAGGAGCAATTACAGCACGGATGAAAAACAAACAGATCAATTACAGAGCCTCAAAAAGTCAACCACTACATTAGTATGCGAGTCAAAAAACGTGATCTCTGTGCAAGTGTACTTATTATACATTATCAGGCTTGCATTCTTGACTCTTTTTTTTTTTTTTTACCCACAAACTGTCTCTTAGATTCCCAAGACTTTTCTGTGTCACGGAACAGGAAAACCTATAAATGTGTGCCTGCTTAATGAATTATATAACCCCAGTGTTATTGAGCTCCGGGCCCAGCTCATCTATCAAAAGCAATGACCTATGTGTAATTAAAATGCATTACTGGCTAAAAAAGCCTTGAGTACCGTAAGACAGATAAAGACTTACTGATCCCTGAAGTACAGTGAAAACTTCCCTATTGACAGCGGCTTGATGGATGAGAAATGTATTCAGGACATGGTGGAGGGGGTTGGGGGGGTGATAGGTGTGAAGGGGTGTATTGGAAGAAAGTAAAATGGCAAAGGGGGTCATGACAGGATTTTTCATCTCTCTCTCTCTCTTACTTTTTTGGCATCCCTCTCTTAGATTCACCCTCTGCTGTTGCAGGACAGACGTGCGGAGTCATGCAAGGCCAGGTTGCTGCGCCGGACGATCAGTGTCCCGGCGGACAGCCAGTTCCCGGAGTACCAGGGAGACCTGACTCAGGAGCAAGGTGAGTGGGGATTATTTTCCTTCAGTAGCAGCTGGAGCTCTCTGCCTCCCGTTCCCGAGTGCCTCAGACACAGAGAGCGGCCTCGGCCTACTTACAGAGTGCTCCATGCACAGTGCGGATGACCCCTCGAGCCACCCTTGACCTTTGTTTGGATTTTTGTTTGTGGTTTACTTTTTTATTAGTATTATTCATTTAGAAACGGAATGCAAATCTGAGTAATTTATGGTTGTTTTTTTTACTGGGACTATACTGGATATTAAAGTCATTGTTAATAGTGTGGGGATAAAAATACTGCTTTGTGTGTGCGTTGGATGCTTTCTTTTTCACTGTACATGTAACAGAAGGCATGGATGGGATTGGATAGTGTTGGAAATATGTTTGTATATGCTGTGAAAGTGCTGTGCAGTCAAAAATCAAAAATAGTCTGGAAGCATTGTGAAGCATTAGAGAAACAAGCAAACCCCTGTGGAAATACTGCTTGAGTATCTTATCTTCTCTAACATAACTGAAGGCACTGGCCATAAACTACCTTGTGCTGCATATATGTTACAAATTAGGTCATAATCTCGTCTGGCCTGCTCAGAAACTGCAACTTCAATTACTGAGACTGGTTTTGATGTGACAGTTTGCAAAGTGTTGGCATGGAGCTTAATTGACATCCTAAATGACACATATACCCCCAGGCCATCTTTTCCAGGATTAAACAGTAGAAATAAATGTGTTTCCAGTGCGGGGCATGACAGCATTTCACAATAGTCTGTTCCTCAGGCAATGAGGGATAGTTGTTGGAAGGAAAATGCAGCCGAGCATTAGTTCCTCTGTCACAAATTAATCAAAGGTCGGTATACATTATCGGATGAGATGAACCCAATTAATAATACGGCATTTGTTTGCATGCAGGCTAACATGCTATACATATTTTTTTCCTTCAATACAGTAGTTTTGTGTCCACACACCAAGAAGATAACTTTTAATTTTAATTTGCTGGGGGTGCATTACGGTTTTAGTTGAAGATTTCAATATTTTAAATTGATGAGCCTAAACAGATACTCCCGACAATACGCCACTTGCACACTGAGTACGTCTGTAGAAGTTTAATTATTACTCTGGATTCAGCTACATATTTGACTCTAGCATGGCTGTATTGATACTGAACAATTTTCAATGGTTTAACTTTTATCATAGTGTCTGTGATATTAATACAGTAGCCCAGTAAATGAAACGGACATTAGAAATATAAGTCTATGCTTGACCAGCAGGGGGTGAGCTTGCATTTCCTATATCACTAGTGCTCTGTGTTTCAGTCCTGCCACAGTATGTTGTGCTGCCATAACATATTTGTCTGTGCCGAGGCGAATTGATTTCTGTGCCGTTCCATATTTATGAATGAGAGAATAGCTTTCAGGTAAATGTTTGGCACCCTTCGTCTGAAACCGGTTAGCCACTTTACGCTAATTAACATAGTTTACACTTTTTTTTTTTATCATGTTTTTGTTTGACTTATAATGTGCATTATCATCGCACAACTGTTGACTGATTATTAAGTAAATTAGCTTTAGTTTTACTAGACTTAAAATAGACTCGGATATATACTTAATGTTTTATATGGAATGGGAAAACAATATTGATAAATAATTAGAGAGTAATAAGATAAAAGAATCCCTGAATAACAATATTTCAACTATAGTGTTTGAATAATTTCAACTGTGCAGTTTTGTAAGATTACTGAATGTTGATTTATCCTAAACAGATTCCAGGTACATTTTTTTTTTGGGGGGGGGGGGCAATACTTACACCTTCAACTCAGTAGTAAATAGAGGTGATCTTTTCCACTCACTCAGATGAAACCGTGTCCAGTGAATTTCAAAAGGATATCATTGATAAGTTAGCATAATTGAATATATCTATTCACCCAAATGAATCGATGACACCATTACATCTCCCTACGATTGTGTATGCGAGTGGCCTTTTTATAATTAATGTGCATCAGCGTGTTGATCTGTAATTGCTTCCCTTCTGAAGTACAGTCCCTTTGAACTAGTTTGATTACATCGTTCCCAATTTGATATCCATAGAGGTATCTGCTGGGATTCGGCGACACAAGGTTGTTATCGGCTTCATGCGTGAGTCTGTCTAGATGTGATGGAAAAACAGTCCCCATCATTGTTTAATGTGCAAATGTACATTATCTATCGCCTACCCTTACTTTATGTACAAAGTATATGTATCGGTTTATTCAACATCCTTAAATTCGTATTCACTATAGCCGCTCGTTGTTTTGTATTTTTGTTTTTGTTATTAAATATCTACTGCTGTACCATTTCCTGCTGAACTGAGAGTTGAAGAGTTTTAATGGAGTGCATTCGAGAAAATCACAAACAAAAAAGAGGTTTTATCGAGCGCGGCTTCAGAACACCAATAGCGTCATGTTTATGAAACGTTCTTTGCCATAGGAAATGAAAGTTGATTTCTAATCCTTGAACCTCATATAACAGGCCGCAATTAATGATGTGTCATTTGGATGTGGACGGCAACTGCAACCACATAGAAAACATGCCGGTACCTTTTAATCACCAGGGAAAACTCATTATAAGCAAAGAGCCCGGATCTCAATCCCATTGAGCACGTCTGGGACCTGTTGGATCGGAGGGGGAGGGCTAGGGCCATTCCCCCAGAAATGTGCGGGAACTTGCAAGTGTCTTGGTGGAAGAGTGGGGTAACATCTCACACAAGAACTGGCAGATCTGGGTCAGTCCATGAGGAGGAGATGCACTGCAGGACTTAACGCAGCTGGGGGCCACACAGATACTGACTGTTACTTTTGATTTTGACCCCCCTTTGTTCAGGGACACATTATTCAATTTCTGTTGGTCACATGTCTGTGAAACTTGCTCAGTTTGTCTTAGTTGGTGAATCGGATCTGAAGTGTGGTTCAGTGCTTTCAGAGTGGCAAGTTTTGATTATTGGATTAAACATTCATACGTTTATAAAGATTAGGAAACATAAGAATGATACTTCACTTGTTTAAAGCCATGGGCATTTGTAAAACTATGGGCCAAATTTATAAAACTTTTACTGTCACTCTATTTTGTTTATTATTTTTTTAAATATTGCCTTACATTTTGTAAGACCGTGCCACATGGTGGAGTGCTTGTTTTTTCAGTCAGAGCTCAGCAGCGTAAGACACCTGTGAAATGAGATGACACTCTCTACTCAGCCGCTGGTTAACAGGAGTCCGTCTTGTAGAGCCACCATGCCGATTGGCAATGCACTTTGGCAGAGGCCCCAGATTCATGAACAGCATGTAGCGACGCTGGCATGAAACCTGTTGGCTCTGCGCCACAATGCCATGCTGTGTCACAGTCCATCATCTCCCTGCACCACGGCAGCGTGCCGGTCCTGCAGCCTGCGCAAGCACAATTACACACCGAGACGTTCATTGCGGTGGATGAAGCGTTTCCAAAGTGACCTATAATGTTGCCGAGGCTGCACAAATTGCCGTGCCGAGGACTTTGACGTAGACAATTCCACTGACACAACCTGCGTTCTCACAGCGAGATGTCTCTGAACTCTTTAGCAGATGGTCAACAAATTCCCTGTATGCGTTTTTCACCCCTAAGGTAAAATGTAAGATGTTTAAAGCACAAAGTGGCTTAGAGTCTGATTTATTGAATTATTTATGTTTTTTATGAGTTTACCATTCTGGTGCTGTGAACATAATTGATGTTTAACATATTGAGCAGTGAAACATTGCCTGTAATGGTGCAGTAAATATGTAACTAAACATCAGGTAGTAACATTTTTCAGGATTTTACCCTTATAGTTGTTGCCTGGAGTCTGAAACAAAAAATACAATTATAAAAATGAATTTTAATTACTGTGCTGTATTTTTATATTGATGTGAGTAAACAACTGCAAATCTGTGTATTACTGGAGGGGAAAAAACTTAAGATACTAACAACAATCAACCCTTTTCACATCTTTCTACCTGTTGATAAAACCCAAAGTAAAGTCTGTTGTCAGGAAGTGGTGACGGGATTGGCAGTAGCAGCAGCAGTATAATTACTTTGATATCTGGCATTCTTAATTTAAGTTTCGCTAATTATCTCAGCACCCACAACTTAATTATAGCTATGGTTCTGTACTCTGCAGCAGTTGCAAAATACTTCATACTGCAAACGCCTACAATGCAGAGACTTCCTCAGACAGACTGAACACAGAAGTACGACTGAACTGCTGAACGCTGCACAGAAAACAGGCTTCATAAGAGAGACGCTTTGAGAGGGGGTTGAAAGAGTGAAGCGCGTTGGCCAAAAGGCCAAAACGGTCAGGGCTCAGGACTCTGGACGCCTTAAGGGAGGATTATATACTCGCTCTATAATGAAGACCGTCAAGTCTTGTTTTAGACAGTTACCATGGAATAATACCGGCCTGCTCTCTGAGATCACTAAATCACACAATCAAATCAGAGTAATAAAGTAAAACATTAGTCTAATTTCCTTAATGTATGTTTAGAAGCAAATTTTCATGCATTTTTCCAGATTGGTCATAATAAGAATGTAATAATATAATGCCTCAGGTGGAATGACTGGATTTGTTTTGAGTTAATCTTATTTTTCTATTTTCACAAGGGCATTGTCTTGAATATTTAAGTCGTGTAAAGCTGTATAATGTCTAGGACCAGACACTCAACCTCCAAAACGGGCTTTGTCAGTTCGATGCCACCTTCTTCTCCGCCCACCAATCAGAGGACTGGATGCCCTGTGCAGGTGGTGCTCGGCCAATGGTGTGCTGCTCCCTGGTGGGAACTCCTGGCCGTATCCACCAATAGCGTAGCCAGGATTGGAGACCAGGAGAGATGACCTAGACTCTCTTACACCAGTGCCACTTAAATGTCACCCTGTGCAGTTTGGTCCCTCCCACGTGTGCCTTTTATTCCTGATTCATGTAAATGTTATACAAGACTATTATTTCACCCCTGTCTAAATATGTGGCAGCCCCCTACTTTAGTGTTAATGACTAGTATTTACACTGCATCTCACATCTCCCCCGGTGCAGACAACAGCTTGTCCAGACACACAGGCCGCTGACCTCTCCTCTCTGTAATGAAAGAAAAGTCCTTTTTGTTTGCAGTACAAAGACGTGTGCTTATTTTTTCCTTGTCTGTGCAGCAAACATTCGGAGACTATGACAGTCCTGTTAATTAGAGTTGCCTTGTATTTGTAGGTGACGTGCCACAGCTGGCTGAAAGGGCATTTGGAGGGGGCGGGGATACAGAAATCTCCAGCGATCTCGATCCATGGCAGAGCATATTGTTGACAGGAGTTATATTGCTTCTAGGTTAATGGTCTTCATTTTGTTTTTTATATTTTCTGTTGGATGAATGGCATTAGGAGTCTGTAATCCAGTTTCTTATATGCAAAATTCAGTAACGGGGCATCTTTTGGATTTAAACCATTTTCATTTAACAGCTGGTTGCGCAGTTCCTGATGATCTCAAAATAACTTTGTACAGTCAAAGACTAGTGCAAATATGTGTCTGTATAATCAGTTTTCTAGAGTTTATTCCATTTTAATTCTGCATTGAGGAAAACAGAAACGGAAAAATGACATTATATACAATTCCCATATCTTTATCTTACTTAAGATAATTCATTCCTTGTAAATATAGATTGCAGCAGGCCATAGTTGTGGTCAGTTGCAAGCATAATTATTCCCCAATGCAATTTAACTTTCTTAATTTAAATATTAATTAATTGTGAGAATCTTGGCCAGAAGCCTTCTCTGTATAATTAAAGAATTAGTGGTGTATTGTTATATCCCAACAGCTTTAATTTCCCATATCTGCTTCATCGGGGGTCCTCTGGAAATCAGTGTCTTATTGTTAGCTGTCTGTTTGCCTGAAACTCCAGTCTATCTCTTTCTTTTGTGTTTGTTGATTAGATTACCCTCTCATTTATATTAAATTGTATCATATTAGTCATTTTGATTCTCCCTCCCTCTCTCTCTCTCTCTCTCTGTCTCTCTATCTCTCATATTCATATGGGATATTATGGGCAGGCCACATGTTTGCAGTCCGTTTCCTTTGAGAGCTGAAAAACGTGTGCATTGCCTATTTCTCCATACTTGATTCTCTCCCCAACAAAGTGTTTTGTTAAGTTTTTTTTATGCGGTATCTCGCACTAATACGAAATCATCCCTTGGATATATTTTCACTGTATATCTGGTGTGTATCAAAATGACAGCCTCAGATTTCCTTCTCTTTTAGTTGTTTTCCTCCTGCTGCCTCGGCCATTTTGTTTTCCCCCCATAGCAACACGTTTGTCTTCCTTGGGGGGTTTTGTTGTTGTTAGTGGTCAGTGCTCCACTTGGTAAAGTACTGGCTTTTCTTGGAATGACACACAAAACCCTGCCTGGTGAAGGGTTATACACACTTACATCTCAGTAGTCATTTACATTGTTTGGAATTGATAATTAATTTGTGCGTACAATTATGTATTACTTTTCTGTGTAAGATTTGACTACGAACATGTACGGATAATAGGCGTGTGTTTATTGAGCGTCTCTGCCCCTCTGCTAGGCCCCACCCACTTGCCCATATAAAGTGCATTCTCACTTTTTCTTTCTGCAAGTCCAACCTACTTCCTGAATATATATGAGCTCACTATTATCATATTATTAGAATACAATGGAAACCCACAGAGAATGAAGAACAATGTAGACCAAGAAACAATGCTATTCTTCTCAATACCAATTTCTAAAACTGTCTAACCGCACAAACTTGTAGAATATACATGTATATGATAATAAATAAAGCTGGGAAGTAATTTGCATTAAACTTGCTTTAATTCACAGAGGCATGATTCAAATCAAGGAGTAATCACATAGAATGAATCCTTTGGCATCAATATTTCCCCCTATGATTTGCTTTTAATTCAATAAAAAAAAATCTAAAAAAATTCAGTGAGCTGCAGTGCAGTTGTGGCTTTTGTAGTATTTTCATGGCCAAAAGGAAACTTAAAAAAATGGCATCTCAACCCCCCCATTCCATTGGCCTCCTGTGGCTAAAAAACAGGAAGAAATATGGTCACATGTCAGTACCTAATTTACCCTATAATACCGGTACTGAAACTAGACTCTAAAGCAGATCAGGACTTGTGAATGAAATATTATACCTTACAGGGTAAATTCTGGTGGTTTTTAATGTATTCCCTTGGATCTTTGGAAACGGCAAACCAAATTAATTTACTTCTTAAGAAGTACAGTCTTAGTTGATTTCTTAAGCAGCGTTAATTTTCTCATCATCGGTCACATTAAACTGCGTTGTCACCGCCCCCACCCGTCTACATTCATGTTTTCAAATGTGTTGCTATACGTCGCAGGTCTGCTTAAAACGTAGACAGCTATCGAGCTGAAGACGCTCCAATGTTTATCTGAGTAAATGGTAAAACGTTAGTTTTCATTGTTTGTGAGAAGAGCCTTTCATTAGCAGATGAAAGAGGAGATGAAGTGAAGTTGAGAGGCTTTCACGGATAATCAGAGCTCCTGCGGATAATAAGCTTAGAGGTACAGCAATTAATAGTGCATCAGTGAACTGCAGCTCCGGTTTTGCATAATAAATTGTGCTGTAATACAGGGGAAAACACAGAATGAATCACTTACTGAAACGTGTCTTTAAAGGTGCCACCGTCACCGTTCAAGAAAGAAAAAAGGAACAAATGTTAAACTTCTCAGTCATGACAACAGAGGGTACTTAATTGAAGTCCTCTTGCGGAGAAATATACCTGTTACAACAGACAATTGTGATCAACGAGCTGTGTTGAATTGCCAACACTGCACAAGAGTAATGGCCTTCATTTGTTAAGCTTTATGTTAGAAACAAGTGTTTGTCATATTACAGTCTAAGAGAAGACATGAGAAAATGACTTGGGGTGTGGAATGGGATGTATTTTTTGCTAAAGTAACTCAAATGAAGCATTTGTTGTGTTTTTTATATAATGAGTTTTGTGAATTGTGAAAACGTTTCCAACTGTTATGAGTTTGGCTGGGGTCCATAATCAAATTCAGTTTCAAGATCATATGGAAATGTGCCAAACCAATAGAAATCACATGAAACGCAGCAAATAGGAGACCTTAAGGACCATAATAACACAAGTGTAGGACACGGGAAAAGACACTGAGTTCAACAGTTCAACTTCTCTTTTTCCCAAACCACTAATTTGTTCCCAGAAAGACTTGCCTTGAAAGAAAAAATTGGTTGTTTCTCTGATTGTTGTGTCAGTCACACTCAATCTCATTACTCGTTCTTCACTCCAGCTATCTGCCTCACTTCACTTTTCCCACTTTCAATACTCGTCTTTCAAGTCAAATAAAAGTCAAATCCAAACATTCAGCACTGCGCTTTGATTCTGGGATTGGCGTGGCGCGTCCCCTTGAGAGACGCTTTGAGAAGCGAGTCTGAGTCGAATCATAGCGAAAAGGCACAGAAGTCACACAATGTACAATATTATACATAGACAACACCCAGAACAATACAATACATATCTGTGCGCATTTATTCAGCCTGACGGGGTCTATTTTTAACTATAATATAAACGCAGTACCCTATGCTTTTAACTCCTCTGCTCAGAATGCACAGTGTTTTCTGAGATCAGGATCATACTCCCCTCTCCGTCCTGAGGACCCATTGTTCCTTTAACAATGAAATACACTGATGTCTATTGGAAATGCACTCTGGAGAGCAAGGTGCTGCGTCTTCCTCCTCTAAAGTTAGAGCAAGGAAAGACCAATCGCAATTTGAGTCCTAATTGCAGTAAAATGAACAAAAGGCCAAGTATAAAGTACTGTGTAATCGTCATTACACTGTTGTTCAATTAAAAGAGTATAGGTGGTAATAGTTGTTTTTTGCACAATAGTTCCTGTGCAGTGAGGTCAGAACAGGCATAATTACCTACAGTGCAGATAGTTACAATGAAAGCAATTAACTGTGCATGACTAAGTACAGATACAATAAGGAGGAAGCGCGGGGAGTTGGTAATTGGGAGATAACAGGTCCTTTAAAGGGTCAGCGCTGTATTATCCACAAAGATGAGTTACTGAATGCCCTGGAAGGTTGATCAGGGACTGGGCGGTGCGGACCTCGGTGGGTTGGTATACCAACTGGGGACAAGGCTGGGGACGGAACAGGCTCTGGAGGCAAGAGAGCGAAGGTGGGGTACGGATAAGCTTCTAGCAGGAAGGGCAGAGGTTGGGAGAGGTTCTGGGGAGAGATGATGAGATGAGAGATGGGATCATGCATTTTCGCCATGCCTGTTAAATGATTGAGAAATGGTGAGGCTGAATTATATATCATTATATTTCAGCTTTCATGTACTCAGCTGAATGAGAGTTGCATGTGGGATAGAGACACTTCAAGGGAGATATTCAACAGCCGTTTCTTAACATGCAGGAAATATATGATTCAAGTTGGGAAGTTAGGGTTTCTTCTTCATGTGTGTCATTAATTTAAGGCACACTTTGTGATTACTAAGTAGCAGTCTGAATAAGGAAGTTAGGCTTTTCCTTTATATATGGTTCTGTTAAAAGGATTATATTTCATGACCCCGTCAGAGTTAGATATATTCATCTGAATCCAAGAATGATCTATGGTTCCTGTCTGAACTCCTCATGGGATCGTTGCATCCGTAATAACACGGTGACCTAATTGAGCACAGTAATCTAAGTGAGGTCTGTTAAGCACTGCGTACGGCTGTAACGTGACTTACCTAAATTCAAACTTGTGACATTTTTTATATTGAACACACAGCTCCTTTTCATAGGTGGCTTCTTCAAGTTCACTTACCTGCCCATTGGATATTCATACTGCATGACTTTACATTTCTGAACATCAGATGTCGTTTATTATTGTTCCAAATGGCTGTCGTTGTCTTTGCTGCTGCTACACACATTTTCTGCTCCCGCCGTTTTATTGTTTGTGTAAAATCTGTAAATTTAATCACACAAGTACACCAGGGTGTAGGGAATTATCGATGCAAATTAGGCAGAGCCGTCAACCTTAAACAAATACACTAATTAGCTCAGTTTGAGGTTCATCCTCTTCGTTATTAATCAGCCAAACTAGCGATAAAGAAAGCATACTTTATTGAATCTCTATTTCACGTCTGAGTAATTAAAGTAAGATTGTTTCATTTCAGTATATGATGTTGATGATATGCCTTTAGTCCTGAGGAACGTATTGTGGTCTGTGACGTGCCGCTGTCTTTTTGAATCCATGAGAAGTCATGTAAAGTGATTTTCCTTCTGAATGCACAACACAGGCCATTTTTCACATGTACAAATATAAGCATCGATGTGTCCTGTGACTTGCCTCACAGGGGACGACCAGTGGATGAGGTTGGAGGACTTCTGAAAATGAAAACATGCGACAGATCAGTTAACTGCGTGTCTTTATGAATAATCCTTCACCTTATAAGGCTTAGATTGCTTAGATAAAGCATTTCACAGGCACTATTCTTATGCGTACCGAAGGGGTTAGATCTCTCCTTTTTCTCAGACTTTATAAAAGAATGTTTCATCTTTATTTCAAGGCAACTCTTTGTGAGTGTTGAGAAGAATTTCACCACCAAACCCATAGACCTGAATCACTGAAAAGAAGCATATGGAAAATGCATTACTGTGTTAAGGGACGTTTAAATGTTTGACAAGTGCAAATGAAGAACAAGTCTGGGAAAGAGATCTCTCCCACCTATTCATTATTGATATCGTAAAGTATTCTATAATACCACCTCCCTGCAGCGGTGTCTTCGCCCCTCGTGCCTCAGTTCGACTCAGGAAATAACTTAAGTGTAGTCGCTTCATGTATTTTCTTCTCATTTATCCACACAGACGTCTATCTTCCATCGCACACCTCAGTTCACTACAATGGCACGTCACAAACTAGCAGTAAAGAGCTACTGTACAGCGTCCATTATTTAGAGCTGCTTTCCATTCAATTAAAAAAGCCTGTTAGTGTTTGGTCTTACCCATACCTCACTAACGTATATTTTGCTCATTCTTTACTTTACTCTCGTCGATTTAAAATAACACACAGGTAAGGGGGGATAGAAACAATTGTTAAATATCAATGACAAACTTTAGCGCCGTCCTAATGGACCGCTTCATGGGAAATGTGTTCCTCATTCAGAAGAAATATTTCTACCCTGTAATGTTTGTATTTCATATAATTCTGTATGTTGAGAATTCTTTTATATACTCCAAAGACCTTTTATTTATTTATTGTGATCATTCAGACGGAGGGTATTTAAGAAGCACAGTTTGCAGGACATTTTAAAGCATTTTGTTACAACTGTATTGTCAATTCTCTTAAATAGCTCAAAGATCTGTTTACATTTTTAAACCTCTTTAGAAACAGGGGTTTACAAGTGGACAGTTCACTAGACCTTTAAAAATGATATTCCCAGATGTCTGTTTTCTGGATTTCTGGATATTTTGGGGACAGAGATGGTCACCAGAGGATATAACAACTGAAACTCGTTCCCTTGAAGCGGTTAATTATCCAACACATCTCACCGATTGACAACCTACAGGTTAAGTGACCATTATTATTGTTATTATGAATATTGTTTTGTGTTTTGACATATTTTGTGTATGTCTTACGTATGTCTTCTGTGATTCATGATGTAGCGATAATTACAAAACCAAAACAGCCCTAATAATGTCTCTTTCACTAATTCTAAGAACAGGCTTCTCTCTTTGACCATTATTTCTAAAGGGCATGTTATTTAATTGGGCTGAACAGTTCTGAAATTCTATAGCAGCTATCAAGGTCACTCTGTGGTAGTTTCTTTAGATGTTTTTGCTCTGGAGACTCAAGGTTATGTTTTAGAAAGTTATTGAAACACAAGCTGTTGCTTCAGCCAAGTGTGCGTCAATGTGTGTGTGAGTGCATCTTTGTAAGCACTGAGCTCTCGGCCAGAGGTCGATCATAATGCTGTGTTTTACCGCAGGTGATGCAGTGGGCCCACAGATGTAGCGGACAATATGTTATCATCGTGAAGCTCTTCGTCGGTCTGTATCCAGTCAAGAGCTCTGTGGCCGAGCATCTGTCTGCATCACTTTAATGTGCAGCTCACCTTTTTCAGAACACGGTGAAGTTAAATATAGATTGCTTTGAAGGTCTGGCAAGAAATCTTGTAGTCTTTCGGTTTGCAAATTCTGCATTGACATACTAGTAGAGCTCTGTTGGTTCTAGTCCTCCCTGGATTGCTGATATGCTTTGCACCTCAACAGATACCTGACTTGTCTTTAAATATACACTATGGGTCCTGATGAACGAGCTTTCTCATAAGTGCGATTTCCAGCCCTCTGATCCAGGACAGCTGGACTCGTCGGGTGGCTGAACCGGACTGGAGTCATACTAGTTTACACGAAGTCAGAGTATTCAAATCCATTGACAGGCTGCAGCTTTTTATTCATTTGTCTGAAACGAAGAACACATTTTAATGAGGTGTATACACCGGAGCAACACTGTACTGTTGCTTCATTTCATGTGTCGTGAATGAGCACACTGGTAGAGTTCAGTGAAAAGGTCAACTTGAGAGTCTGACCTGATAAATCAACGTACGTGGCTTGCTTTTTAAAGACTGTGTTTTCACAAAACGTTTTAACTTGGCATTAGTATTTTATCTTCTTTCGTGCCTCCTCGCTTGGGATTTTACCGCCATCTCAGCTCACCACTACAATGCCTGGAAGACCAAGTCTGCTGACACATGTCATCTAAAAACATTCTGCCCCACCATCCCTTTCTTTTCATATCGTGAAGCTGGTGGCTGACCAGGGGATGGTGGGCTCTGCTGGGTTATCAGTCCTCCCCACGATGCCATAGCCGGGCTGTTTACACTCTGAACACGCAGTGCGATCAGAAGCAGATGGCATGGCACAGCGTGTTTTGGAGGATGGTGTGTGCGTGTCTTCATCTCTTACTTTTGTCCAGGAGTTACGGCACCGAGCTGGTTATTAATGCCAAATTGTGATGGTATAAAGAGAAGTAATAATTCCACATTCCAAACTAAAAGTAATAATAACAAAACCATTCTGAACTTAGTAAGATAGTTCTGCCTCTCTCTTCTAGGCAAATCCGCAGATGGAAAAATTATTAAATTAAATCAAACATATTTTGTAATCAGGATGAAAGGTGTAACCTTCCTCAGTCAGTGTCTTTGAGAAGTTGAGCGCATTACCTTGACAAACTTCTCAGATCCACCTTCATGCTTTTCTCCAACACAGTATTAGTATTCCTCCACTGTACTGTTATCCCAATATAATCCTAAAAGGTGACAATGAAAAACATATTCCGGCTAAATAATAACACAACTCAAACAAGTATTTAGCCAGCCTAGCATTAAATTAAACATGAGATTATTTCCCGTCTCATGAATGCACAAACTCGAGACTTTTGCAAGCGTAAAATGCTGATGATGATATACAGCAAGTAGTTTTTTTTTCTTTTCTACTTGGGAAATGAATACTTATTAATATAGGAAGTCTTGCAGAAATTAAGTTCAGATGCATGGAATCGTGTTTCTGAACGTACACCGGGACTTTTTAGATTCCATTTGGTTTTCATTGTGTGTGTATGTGTGTATATATATATATATATATATATATATATATATATATATATATATATATATATATATATATATATATACAGTGAGGGAAAAAAGTATTTGATCCCCTGCTGATTTTGTACGTTTGCCCACTGACAAAGAAATGATCAGTCTATAATTTTAATGGTAGGTGTATTTTAACAGTGAGAGACAGAATAACAACAAAAAAATCCAGAAAAACGCATTTCAAAAAAGTTATAAATTGATTTGCATGTTAATGAGGGAAATAAGTATTTGATCCCCTATCAATCAGCAAGATTTCTGGCTCCCAGGTGTCTTTCTCAGCTCGTTACCTGTATAAAAGACACCTGTCCACAGAAGCAATCAATCAATCAGATTCCAAACTCTCCACCATGGCCAAGACCAAAGAGCTGTCCAAGGATGTCAGGGACAAGATTGTAGACCTACACAAGGCTGGAATGGGCTACAAGACCATCGCCAAGCAGCTTGGTGAGAAGGTGACAACAGTTGGTGCGATTATTCGCAAATGGAAGAAACACAAAATAACTGTCAGTCTCCCTTGGTCTGGGGCTCCATGCAAGATCTCACCTCGTGGAGTTTCAATGATCACGAGAACGGTGAGGAATCAGCCCAGAACTACACAGGAGGATCTTGTTAATGATCTCAAGGCAGCTGGGACCATAGTCACCGAGAAAACAATTGGTAACACACTACGCCGTGAAGGACTGAAATCCTGCAGCGCCCGGAAGGTCCCCCTGCTCAAGAAAGCACATGTACAGGCCCATCTGAAGTATCCCAATGAACATCTGAATGATTCAGAGGAGAACTGGGTGAAAGTGTTGTGGTCAGATGAGACCAAAATCGAGCTCTTTGGCATCAACTCAACTCGCCGTGTTTGGAGGAGGAGGAATGACCCCAAGAACACCATCCCCACCGTCAAACATGGAGGTGGAAACATTATGCTTTGGGGGTGTTTTTCTGCTAAGGGGACAGGACAACTGCACCGCATCAAAGGGACGATGGACGGGGCCATGTACTGTCAAATCTTGGGTGAGAACCTCCTTCCCTCAGCCAGGGCATTGAAAATGGGTAGTGGATGGGTATTCCAGCATGACAATGACCCAAAACACACAGCCAAGGCAACAAAGGAGTGGCTCAAGAAGAAGCACATTAAGGTCCTGGAGTGGCCTAGCCAGTCTCCAGACCTTAATCCCATAGAAAATCTGTGGAGGGAGCTGAAGGTTCGAGTTGCCGAACGTCAGCCTCGAAACCTTAATGACTTGGAGAGGATCTGCAAAGAGGAGTGGGACAAAATCCCTCCTGAGATGTGTGCAAACCTGGTGGCCAACTACAAGAAACGTCTGACCTCTGTGATCGCCAACAAGGGTTTTGCCACCAAGTACTAAGTCGAAGGGGTCAAATACTTATTTCCCTCATTAACATGCAAATCAATTTATAACTTTTTTGAAATGTGTTTTTCTGGATTTTTTTGTTGTTATTCTGTCTCTCACTGTTAAAATACACCTACCATTAAAATTATAGACTGATCATTTCTTTGTCAGTGGGCAAACGTACAAAATCAGCAGGGGATCAAATACTTTTTTCCCTCACTGTATATATATATATGTATATGTCATTTTTGTTTTTTATTATTACGATATTCCTTGTACAAAAATAACAGCTTTGGATTTTATTAACTTTTCCTTTCATATCTTTTGTTCTTATAAGCAAAGGATTAGCTGCTGATCCTGGTTCTGGAAAGGCAGAGAAGAAAAATATAACTTAAAATATAGGCTTTTAAAAAGAAAAGCCCTGAGAGAGGGGTTTTGGGAGTCCTTTGAAAGTCAAGCACAGACTTTTTCACTGTTGTGCACCCCTTAGTTTCAACTCATGCAGCGATCTTATTACAATCCGATCTGATCTAAACTTTTGCGCACGAATGAGAGAAGTATTTTTCTGCTTTTTACTGGATTTGCCGGTCTGCTTTTTGGTTGACTTTGATCTGGGGGTTCATCTCTTTGGTTTCGCTTTTCAAGACAATCTTATCCAATCTGCCCAGTTGTCCATTAGCTCTAAATGCAATGGCAGTTATATCCTTTATGGCTAATATAATGAAAATGGGCCCCAGTACAATGTTGAGAAGCATACTGACGCACGAAGCAGACATTGATTGGAAATGTAAGGCTTGTTACTTGTTTGTAAGGCTACTTGTTTGCATTGAGGGATCTTCACACAGCCAAGCAGACGCTTATATGTTTGAGTGAGTTTGGAAGTCATATTGTAATTGCTTGAGTTGTCACAAATTGTGTATGGTCTTTCTAACTCCTTTTAAACAACTGCAGCACACAACAGTGTTATATTTTAAGTATTTGAAGTGGATATTTTGCTTGTATCGCTAGAAGCTTGCCCAACATGAAAACAGTTTGAGTGGTTGGATTAAAGTCTTTCTTCTTTAAAGTCTGTGACCTTGGCATGCTTGTAAATTTTGTGTTGCTGGAATCCATAAATTAATTCAAGTGGAATAAGTGCAGAAATGATTACATTGCCAAATGTCAAAAGAAAAAATAAAAGTTATGTTTTGTTTTATAGAGGCCCTGTGTGAACTTATCAATTATAGAGATCTTATAAAGAAAAAGGGCTTTTGGTTTGGTTAAGAACCCATAGTTCACTATTGAAGTTTTTGTCAGGATATGTCACTAAACCTTGAATATACACTCACCTAAAGGATTATTAGGAACACCTGTTCAATTTCTCATTAATGCAATTATCTAACCAACCAATCACATGGCAGTTGCTTCAATGCATTTAGGGGTGTGGTCCTGGTCAAGACAATCTCCTGAACTCCAAACTGAATGTCTGAATGGGAAAGAAAGGTGATTTAAGCAATTTTGAGCGTGGCATGGTTGTTGGTGCCAGACGGGCCGGTCTGAGTATTTCACAATCTGCTCAGTTACTGGGATTTTCACGCACAACCATTTCTAGGGTTTACAAAGAATGGTGTGAAAAGGGAAAAACATCCAGTATGCGGCAGTCCTGTGGGCGAAAATGCCTTGTTGATGCTAGAGGTCAGAGGAGAATGGGCCGACTGATTCAAGCTGATAGAAGAGCAACTTTGACTGAAATAACCACTCGTTACAACCGAGGTATGCAGCAAAGCATTTGTGAAGCCACAACACGTACAACCTTGAGGCAGATGGGCTACAACAACAGAAGACCCCACCGGGTACCACTCATCTCCACTACAAATAGGAAAAAGAGGCTACAATTTGCACAAGCTCACCAAATTGGACAGTTGAAGACTGGAAAAATGTTGCCTGGTCTGATGAGTCTCGATTTCTGTTGAGACATTCAGATGGTAGAGTCAGAATTTGGCGTAAACAGAATGAGAACATGGATCCATCATGCCTTGTTACCACTGTGCAGGCTGGTGGTGGTGGTGTAATGGTGTGGGGGATGTTTTCTTGGCACACTTTAGGCCCCTTAGTGCCAATTGGGCATCGTTTAAATGCCACGGCCTACCTGAGCATTGTTTCTGACCATGTCTATCCCTTTATGACCACCATGTACCCATCCTCTGATGGCTACTTCCAGCAGGATAATGCACCATGTCACAAAGGTCGAATCATTTCAAATTGGTTTCTTGAACATGACAATGAGTTCACTGTATTAAACTGGCCCCCACAGTCACCAGATCTCAACCCAATAGAGCATCTTTGGGATGTGGTGGAACGGGAGCTTCGTGCCCTGGATGTGCATCCCACAAATCTCCATCAACTGCAAGATGCTATCCTATCAATATGGGCCAACATTTCTAAAGAATGCTTTCAGCACCTTGTTGAATCAATGCCACGTAGAATTAAGGCAGTTCTGAAGGCGAAAGGGGGTCAAACACTGTATTAGTATGGTGTTCCTAATAATCCTTTAGGTGAGTGTACATCATGTAGACTTTGAGCTTAAATCAATTTGGTGTGATGGGTTTTGACAGAAAGATATTATGTAAATTCAAATGCACTGTATTCTGGACACTTCAGTCCTGCTGCAATTGAAATCATGTCAAACAAGATGAACATTATGACAACAGCCTTTATGGGGATGCTACATAAATCATTTAACGACAGCACACCTGCACTGATTGAGGTAAATCTAAAGACAATTTGAGAGATTAGGTTTTAAAGGAAAAAGCTCTTCTGCTTTGAAATGTAATTCCAAATTAAATGCAACCTTCTTTATAATGTACTTGACTCATATTTAACCTAATTTAGTATCTAATCTAAGATGATTAATTGCACTGTGTAATTTGTTGTTGTTGTTGTTGTGTACCACTTAAGCAGTCACAATTTCAGAAGACAATGTTTCAGGAGACAATGTCATTCCTCACCTGAGATCTGCCAGCATCCCTGTAAACACTCCATGATTTCGATTTATTTTTTTCATGAATAAGAGATTCCTCACAGAAAAAGAGCAGCTTCTACAAAGGTATTAAACCGATTACAATTTGAGAAAACAAGTATAATTTGAGATGGATGTCTTACAAAGATGTAGGGCATTATAGCAGTGGTGGGCAACCCTGTTCCCGGAGGGCCACACAGTTCTGCAAGTTTTTGTCCCCCGCCTGCTTACAACCTGCAAAAGATCCTAAATTGGTTCAATAACCATATGAGAGTTGAGAGGGAACAAAATCCACAAGCCCCTCTGCCCAACTTTGCACTTATAAGAGAAGTGAAGAGAGAAACTCCTTCATTAAACTACAAGAAATAACAAAATAGTGCTCTTTGTAATGTATGTGAAAGGTGAGATTTTACTTAACAGCGATGGGTAATTGCATAGAACTGTAAGGAATTTGCGGTGGACTCTTTCTCCCATAAATACATCGAGGGAGAGGAGATGAGTGCTGTTAATGAGACAGCTCGTGAGATCTCATGCTTTTGGGATAAAACAGGGGAATTAACATTCTGTGCTAGTACGGCTTACTCTTTGGCCAGAGGTAATTATGCCATTTCCTCCCACTGTAGACTGAATATCATATTCTCAATCCTGGCATTATCATTTTTTCCACCCTCTTTATTTCTCTAGGTATCGTTTGGTTTATTTTTTTGTCATCTAATGCATTGGTTTTAAGTTTAAAGGTGGAATAGGAAATATGAAAATCTCCAAGGTCATGTATTGAGAAGTGATGCAGCTTAAAGACTTGTTTCTTTATCATCTTGCTGGAATTCAAGTCTCGGGCTGCCTAGGCATGCACAGATCTAGACAGTGGACGAAGGGGGTGGACATCCAACACATACACCTTTTTTGAGAATGAATCCTCTGCACCCTCTCTCTCTCTTGATTGCTGATGTGGCTCGCTCTCACTCCACAGTTGTGACTGGTCCGTGTTCATCGTGTCTTTAGTAGAATGCGTTCGTGTCTACAGTAAAATCCCGCCGCTTTACTCTTTTCATTATTCACTCATATCGCCTTTGTCTTCAGAAAACTGCAATAGAAGTTCTGCTCGATGGTAAAAATATCTGCTCGCCCACATACAGACAACTGCAGAATTTCAATGGGCAGATCTGAGCCAGGCTTTTACATCATTGCATCTAATGAAACGGCTTAGCCTCTGGCCTTAGGAGATTTGATTCAATTCCTTTTCGAGGGGTGAACTTGAATTGTCTCATCTTTCAGGTTGCAGATCTCCCTAAACTAGTAGATGGGCTACTGGACAAAGCTGGGGAGAATCCACTGGTCACAGTCCCCATTGGAACCAATGACATAGGAAAAGGAAGGGCAGAAGTTTAACACATGGCTGAAATCTTGGTGTGGGGAAGAGGGTTTTAGGTTTATGGAGCATTGGTCTTTCTTCTGGGATAGATGGGACCTGTACAAACCGGACGGTCTACATCTAAACAGAAGGGGGGCTAATGCATTGGGAGAGTGTATGTGCAGTAATTGAGGATCTTTAAAATTAGGGACCAGGGGGGCAGGGAGCTCTGACAATGGGAGATGTTCCACTAAGGAAAGAAAGGGAAACTGCTAGTAGGAAAGACCTGAAATGTTTGTACCTCAATGCCAGGAGTATAAGGAACAAGATGTTAGACCTAGAAGCCACAGTGCTGAAGAGGTGGTATATAGATAGCATTATATGTCAGAAATGACATTGAGGCAGAATAACTCAAATTAGATCCCAGTAACAAAACAGAATCTTTGTGGGTTAAACTTTTGAATAAAATGAGGGTTAGTGGTAGGAGTGTGTTACAGGCCACCCAACTCAGATATTCAGCAAGATGTTGCATTGTACAGTGTAATCAGGACTGCATGTAGAAAGGATGTGGCTGTTGTAATGGGGGACTTCAATTTCCAAAACTTAGACTGGGAAAGCCCAGTGGGGACTACAGAAGCAGAAATTGAAATGGTTGAGATGGTAAATGACTGCTTTCTAACTCAATTTGTCAGGGAACCAACCAGAGAGAGGGCATGCATTGACTTGATCTTTTCAAATGAACAAGACAGAGTCAGAGCGACAGTAGTTAGAGAATCAGTGGCAAAAAACAAGGACCAAGTCTAAAACAATGGTCTACAATTTTAGAAAAGCAAACCTTGAAGGTATGAGGCGGCACTTAGGAGAGTTAAACTGGAGAACAATGGATACAGATTCAGTTGAAAATGGATGGGTATATTTTAAGAATATACTACTTGAGGCTCAGGAGAAATTTGTAACAAAACTTAGCAAATTGAGAACCAAAAACCTCAGCCAAAATTGTTTAATTGAAGTATGCAAGAGAAAGAAAATGTATAGTGCATACAAAAGGGATAGAGATTAAACACAATACAAAGAATATGTTGAGCTGCAAAGAGATCTTAAGAAAGGGATCTGGAAAGAAAAGAGGTAAACAGCTCTTGGAGCTAAAACCAATGCAAAGAGCTTTTTTCAATACTACAACAGCAAGAAGTCAATAAAGGAAGAAGTGAAACAGATGAAGGGCAAAAATGGAAGTATCTTTGAAAAAGAACAAGATGTGGCAAATGTAGTAAATGAGTATTTCACTGAGGTTTTTACAAAAGAAAAAACAGATGACATGCCACAGGTTAACAATCAGTCCAGTCAAACCCTAAGAGAGATCAGGATAAATGAGGAGGAGTTACTAAAGCGACTAGCAGAATTAAAAACAAACAAATCACCTGGGCCAGATGGGATATTTCCAACAGTACTTAAAGAAATGAGGGAAATTATTTATAGGCCGCTAACTCAAATATTCCAGATGACACTTAGGACAGGGGATGTGCCAACTGACTGGAAGACAGCAAATATCATACCAATCCACAAGAAAGGGGACAAAACTGAGCCAGGAAATTACAGACCAATCAGTCTCACCTGCATCACCTGTATAATGTTGGAAAACATTATTATATAGAAAATAGGAGCATCTCAATGAAAACTCTATTCTTGGAGATAGTCAACATGGGTTTAGACGAGGTAGATCATGTCTTACTAATCTATTAGAATTTTTTGAACATGCAACTGCAGCTGTAGATCACGTGAAAGCATATGATATGATATACTTAGATTTCCAAAAAGCTTTTGATAAGGTTCCACACCAAAGACTGATCCTCAAATTGGAAGCTGTAGGCATTCAGGGTAATGTAAGTAGATGGATAGACTAAAAATAGACTGGATTCTTACTTTACAGCATTTTTTCACACCTGCCTAACACTTTTGCACAGTATTGTATAGGACTTCAATAAGTACACACTGCAAGGTACATTTAAGGATATCTAACACAGATACATTATTAATTAATAAGATGACTAAGTTAATTCATAATCATGTCTCTGTCAGAATGAAGCATACACCCATAAAATCACAATAACATATCGCTACCTTTACTTCCTTTTATCCTCACGACTTGAAGTTGATGAAATTGTGTTCCGTTTATCTTTGAAGTACAAAGCTCAATGAAATCGCTTTCAACTTCTGACAGTCCCTCGGGACCAAAGGGCAGAGGAACGCAACCGTTCAAATAATGGAATGGAATGATTCCAATCGGAGTTCTATTGAACCAATAATATATTGATATTAATTCTGGTTTAATATTCATGTGAAAATGTTAATACTAATTTAACAGTGTTTTTCAAACCAGTACAATGAAGCTGTTATGTGGTCCTGTCTGTTGCCTACATTTGCATATAAATTGGGCATGTCTGCTTGTTACAGACCAAGTGAACTCTTACTGAATTTGTTTGTTACTTGGGGTTTGATTTCCCATTGTGAGAAGGTTCCGTATAATTTATTTTGCCCTTTACGCGTGTATTATAATTGTAAATAACAATGCTCTAAGTACCACTTTTACTTTCTTAAAATCACCTTGAGAGATGCACCTTTGCTATAAAATAACCATTTGTTTATTGGTTAATCAGTAAAAAAAATCTTAACTGAAAATGTGTTTCTCTATACATTTTTTCCTCAATTTAAATTTAAAGCATTGCCTGTTATGTTGACCTCACACCCCTAGAGTATTCAAAACCCCCAAGTCAGGTGACCAGGCTTGTGGCATAGTGGGTGTGTTGCCCATTTGGGGGATGTGTGGATCGGTCCGAGTCCAGGCGGGGTCAGACACACAGACACTGCAGTGGTGCTGTGACCTGAATCGATGAGATGGATGCCGCCAACTCACTGAGGTATAACAGAGCTCCCTTCGACTCGGTAGAGCTTTGACACTCTATCTGGGGGCCCGATCCTTTGACATAGTGTGCTTGTCACTTGCTTACCGCTGTGCGGATCTGGCGTTCGGAGGTGACCCTGAGACGGCGCATTGAACCTGAGTGGGGTCTGATTGCACGTGCTGCCGCTTCGGCACTGCTGGGCTTCAGTACGCTGCGGTTTCCTTTTAAGTCCCTCAGTAAGAGCCCTGCTTGCTGTAGCTATCCTTCCTCTGAGTGTGTTGATTCATCTCTTGCTGTGAAGCTTTGATATGAGGATTTTCCTGCTCAAAAGTCCCTGTGTTTCACTACTCTCCTAATAGACCTGGTAACTGAAATCGATTTCTCTGTTTTTTCATTTGTTCTTTCCTCCCGTTGCCCAGCATTGAGAATTTCTGTTTATGATCCGGCGATGCTTTTGAAACCGAATGCCAGCTAATAGTATTGGAAGTAAGTTACTAGAAGCTGTACATTTGAAGGTCTTTCATTTACCATGTATGATCACTATGACAATGTGAAGTTACAAAATAATTTGGCCTTTAATTTATACAACCTTCTAAACACTTCATAGAGTTAAGATCATTTTTATTATGAATAACACTAAAATGTCTTGGTGAGATAAGTATTCATCCCCTGAGTCAATACTTGGTAGAACCACCTTTGGTAGCAGTTATAGCTGTGAGTGTTTTGGGGTGAGTCTCTACCAGGTTTACACACCTGGATTTCTTAATATTCACCCATTGTTCTTGGCACAATTGTTCAAGCTCTGTCAAGTTGGATGGGAATCAATGGTGGACACAATTTTCAAATTCTGCCACAGATTCTTGATCAGACTCAAGTCTGGGATTTGACTAGGCCACGTTACCTCTCCAGTGTTGCTTTGGCTGTGTGCTTGGGGTCATTGTCCTCCAGAAAGTTGAATCTCCTTCGCAGTCTTAGGTCTTGATCCAATGATTCAAAATGTGGGTTTGTAACACAACAAAATCTGACAAAAATGTCCAGGGGCGGGTACCTGTAGGCACCAAACTTAGTGATTTCTGCTCTTTGTTTCCTCTCTGGATTTCTCGTACTTGCCCTTGGCCAGTCTAGCCAGCTCTTACACAGTACTTACAAGGGATGTGTTTTTATTTAAACCTTCAAAGGGGCAAGACTTTTGTCTAAAATGATTTGTCCTGTCGAAATCTGCACCCTATGAACCAACAGGAAGTGAGTGGTCTTTCCTATTGACTGCCTTGCTGTTCCTCACATTGTGAAACAGTCATTGATGTGTAGGCTGCCGTCTCGTGAAAGGCCAGACACAAGACCGTGATGTTTAAACAAGGGCAGGTCATTTGGCCCAGCTGTTCGTCTGGTGTTAGTAGCTAATTGTTCACAGAAAAAATATATCTCATATTTGTTCAAGGATCCCAGTAAGTCAACTTTGAGACGGTGGTTATGTAGATTGTTCTGGGCACTCGCAACTCTTTGTACAGACTTGTCTGCTATTTTAAGAGCTAAATTAATTACCTCTTTACTTCCAATTGTCTCCCTTGCTTAGTTGTTTTGCTTGAAGTTGATCCTTTTCTGTAATTGATGTCTTTGTGGTTGACCCAGGTTTGCATGTTATTATTTTTTTGTATTTGTCTATAGAAAGCATCTTGATACAGCCATATATGGTGAACATAACTTTATCAAAATAATATACTGAAACTGCTTGTTTCAACTTGCATCTAAAATTAGGTGGGTATCACAATAGTCACCCTTTGTATCTGTGAAAGATTCATTTCCATGGCAATGATTTATTAAACAGTGATGTGTGACAAACATGAAATTTCAGCAATCCCTCACCCATCGTGTAGATTTACTGTCAACTACCTTTAACCAAATCCGCAGGGTTTTGATTATATTCCCGGGTTTTAACACACGGCGACAACTTCATGTGTGCTCTATAATAAAGTGTGTTACTCTCTACACACACTCTCACTTTTTTCTCTCCGTTTTGTTTAGGAGTGATTCAGTGTGTGTAGGCCCTGGAGTTATATTTTATATGGATTTCTGGAAGAAAAGGGGAAAAAAAAAACACTTGGATTACTAGACAATGTCTCTTCCCATCCCAGAGTCCCTTGCTGTGACAGTCGTCTCCTGTAGTACCAGCGGCGGTTCTAGACAATTGCAGGTGGGGAGGCCGGGCTGGGGGGAGTAGTAATATTAAGGTGGCCATCAATTTCCCCGCGGTGGTAATGTGGGGGGTGGGTTGCTGACAGGGTTTCTGTCACACTAGGGGCGCTTGGGGGGCCAGCCTCAATTCAGGGGGAACCGTGTCCACCCCAGGCCCACCCCTGGATTCGCCCCTGTGTAGTACCCCGATCTGGCCAGAAAAGGCACAGTTCCGTCCCACGCCATGTGCCGAGCTCCTGCTTCCCTTCCGATCTGGACCCCCGAGTCTCTGCGGTGAAGTGCGGTCTTGTGTTGAGCTGTCTGCCGCCGGTCATCTGTCCTCCCAGCGCAGCCGTGATTTACTGCATACCAATCGCACATCAAAGCCCACTTCACAAAGGCCCGACTGTCACAGCTATAATTGACAATCCGGCTGCAGTTCGATATTAATAATAGCAGTCGGCAGTGATTACAGGGCCTCAGCTCGTGTTTTTGATAAATACACATGCTCTCCATACCCTCTTCCTTTGCTTTTTAATATATTTTCTACTTGTTAGCAGTAGCATTTAGATTTGGCCATTGTGAAGTATATATGTGTGTCACAGCGGGAGTGTACATTGAAGTCTTTTGTCCAAGTTTCATGCAACAGTTCCTATAATGTGAAAGTCTGAATGCCTCGTTTCTGTAGGTGGGAAGGGATTGTTTTAAAAATCATGTCGACAATGTAGGTGGAGAAACAAGCCTTCACAGTAACCCTTTTCTCGTTGTTTTGCAATGAAGAATAATGGATAGAGAGATCTGCACTGAAGCTGATGCAGAATGAGATTTGAACCACACACACACACACACACACAGAGAGGGAGAGGGAGTGAGTGAGCAAGCGAGTGAAAAAGGGACGCTGTGACTTTAAAGCTCTGAGTAATGAGAGCGCTGGAAACGGCCTGCGTTCTGCTCAAGCCAGTCATCTAGTTGGAAGAGCAGCCAGATGTAATACAACGGCGAGAGCAGAGCCTCGCAAGGATGCGGCGCTAGTTCATAAATCAGGTGAATCGACTCGGGCAACTCACCCCGCTGCACGGAGCACAATATGGTTACTGCCCGACTCTGAAGTTATGGAGCCAAATCACACAGCTGAGCAAGAGCACTCCAATGGTAAGAAGAAGTGTTTAAAAGCCCTGAAAAACTCATAACTGTTGGAAGGCAGATGCACTGAAGCGAGGTACCGGACTGCAGCCACGGGACATTCTCTCTCTGCTGACCGAGAGAGAGCAATTGTTTCACTAATAGGTTGTTTTTGATTCATGATGGGTTTTGTTCTCCTTTTTCCACCATCTGTAGTTTGCTGTTCATGTTCTCGGAGAGACTGCGTCTGGCATAGCTGCTGTGAGTTCCAGAGATGGTTTTATGCTCATTAAAATAAAGGCAGCTTTGAGATGTTGTCGTTTTTGTTTTTGTTTAGTTCTGTTGTACAGACATCTTGCGTGTGATGTCGTGATTACTTGTTAAAGAGGGCATTTATGCTGGGAGAGTCTGAGGGGGTGTATTGCATGCATGGAAACCTGAAGCAGCCTCTTTGCTCTCCTTAGTGCGATGCTGAATCAGAGTGCTTGTTAAATAAATGACTGGAGTAAGAAATGGGGTGAACGGTCTTTTACTTTGTAGAGGCTAATTCAATGGAAAGCTTTTGCAGTAGTTTTTTCCTTTTTTTTGGGGGGGGTGTATTGAAACTAACAGATTAAGTGATTTTTTATGCAATAGGTTTCAGAACAAGGGAGATTTGAAACAATCAGTGGTCAAGTGGATTACAACTCTACAATCCATTAGTTTTGAACCTAGGAGCAAGTCAGAGATTGTGTGTGTGTGTGTGTGTGTGTGTGTGTTAAATCTAAATGTTCAACTCTGATGATGTGGATTCTGTAGAACTGTCATTTTGGACATTTTAGATGATGTATTTGCAGATAAAAGACAGCTTGCGGTTTGTGCAGTTGATACTCAGAGTCCTCCTCAACCATGTTTAATTAGATAATGTAATACATTCCCTTTTTACTGTCTGTATGTTTTGAGTCAGAGTTTTCCTGAGCTCATTTAAAATGTAGGCTTGTTTTTGTTTTTCCTCTCTCTTTCTTATTTTGAGTGACCGGAGGAAGGCTTTACAGCCCTGTCCCATAGTGTGCCATGTATTCTTGAGGAAGAATGTGGTTTAAGGAATGAGTCAACGTCTAAACTATTTCAGAAGTCCTCGTTTGGCTTGCCAGTTTTCGGTGAGCTGTACTACTTTATTTTGGCTGGGCTCGGTGCCATTTTCGAGTGGGTAAAAAAAAAAAAAAAAAAAGCAGCATTGGAACGCAGCTCGAGTTTTTGCTGAACCATTCCTTTGGACGGTTTTTAGCTCTATAGTTCAAGAGCCTAGATTATAGTGCTTAAACAAAAGACTGAAAGTGACAAATAGAAAATAGCTCACAATGAGTTCACTGCCAGCTGTTGTTTTGCCCAATTTGCGAGTGCATTGATATCATTTTAGGATTGAACTTTTCTTGAAGTGTTTGACTCAGTTGGTGGATACAGCATTATGTATTCATAAACGAGGGAGAGGAGAATTACTGTCATGACATATTGTTTTTGTTTTTACACCCTGCTGGTTTTGTCTGTTTTTTGTTTTACTTTAATTGGAATGATTTGTTTTTCTTTTTTCCTGACTGTGCTTCTGTTTTAAACAATGGGTGGGGGCAGGGATTTAAATAGAAAGACTTTATTCTTTATGTCCGATGAATTAAATTCGACAGTGGGTTTTTGGATGAACAGAGAAGAGAACTTACTAAACCAAAGGAGGGTGGTGTTGGAGGACTCCAAATTTAGGTTCCTCGGGTTTGTGCAATACTGCCCATCTTCATATTAAAAGTGAAGTTTCGAAGCTGAGCTGTTCTCAAAGGATTTCATTATAAAGCATCCTCTGAACACCCCTGAGGACTAAATCAAAAATTCCTGAATTGATGTTTGTTTTAACAGTAGTGGCTAGTTATAAAAAAGCATAGGCTGTAGTTTTTTATGACTGTGCATCAGATCTCACAGTGTATCATCCTGAGTACAGCTGGCTGTCACATCCCGGGACTGCGAAGAATATTACAACAACTTATAATTAATCTCATCTCCCTCTTACTGGCAATAAAGCACAAGGTCTTACAGGTTGAACAGAGAATAGTCCAAAGTGGTCCTGTACTAAGGCCAGGTCAGAAAACTTGAAAGGACAAAACCTAGCTTTTTGGACATTCAATTCTGTATTCAAATACTAGTGTCTCACAGTCGTTTATCTGAGAGGCTTTGAGACTTCCATATATAATGTTTTTAAAATGTTGGCTGGGTTGTGGAATAAGTGGGTCTGCTACCTTCATAAAATAACTTTTTAATCCTTTTTCTTTTTCTTTTATGACTCTCGTAAGGCAATACATCTACACAGTGTCGTCTTCAAACAGGCATGGTCCTGAGACCATGTTTGCCAATCCATTCACGACTCTCCGAGCTAATGGCGCTACGAAGAACACACACTGAGAAACGGGACGGGACAGTGAGAGCCTGGGGCTGCAAAAAATCCTGATTTCAAGCCTCTGCCAATAGAGATATATTTTCAGAATCAAGAAGTGGCTACCACCTACCTATTATCAAATTAACCTGCCAACACACGCCTTATCTCATAGCTTGTTAGTTAAAGGCTTTGACCTATTGTGGCTCGCAATCTTCAGCGCAGGGTTGCTGTGCAGATTAAAAGCACGTGTTGTCTTTCTGGGCTTGTGCTGTAAATACTGTATTGCTGGTTCTCTTGTGAAATGAGCCTCAACTCCTCAGACTGGGATTGGTTGAATTGTGGCCTGAATGATCAGCTTTCTCTCCCAGTGTGCCTATGCTTTATTTTTGTGCCTGGTGTGCATCATGTAATTTGTAATACAATGTAATTTTCATTGCCTACAGTGTGTTGGGAACTTTTGAAAAGGTTTGGCAGAGGAGAGAGCATATTCACTGCTTGGAGAGGAACACAGGCTTATTTGAAAGACACAAAACTGCTGAGGACTAAGCAACAGCTGCCAGTTTGGAAACGTTCGCAGTCCAGACTCAAAAAGCCGCAGCACATTTTCAGAGCCGAGCGTTCGGTACAGAGAGTGTTTGACTGTGGGGAGATTCCAGGGCACACTGTCCAGAAAAACTGGGTTTGTAAATATGTTCCTCCTGGCTGTATATGAGCTGATCAGTGTGTATGGGACTCCCAAAATATTTACTTTAGTCCTGATATGCAGATGCTGAGCAGAAACATACACTGGCCCGAATGTTTCCATTGTAAAGAATAAGAACCTAATTAGTTCTTGAGATGGTTGCAAATATAGGATCAACTGGAATCTTTATTTATATATAACTATATAGCATATATAATAATTCTATATTCAGAGATATAGAAAGCTAACAGGTCTCCTAAAGTAAATATTGTTTGTCTATAATGAGCCCTTTGTTTGTTTGTTTGTTTGTTGGTATTTAATGGAACTGTTTATTCTATTTTACTATCTGTAAATGCAAAAGGACAGTTCACTGTACAGACAGGCGATTTGTTTCTGATTAAACATATTCAACTTCACGTCTATCCTGTAGGTCGGATGGACGCTGCAGCACTTGTTTTCGGACTGTTTCCCTTAACAAATTAGGTCAGGTCTTGGCTTTGGAGAGCACTTTTGTTGGAGTTACATCCTGTGACAAGAGAAGGTCGTGAATCATGTTGTTTACAGTCCTGGGCCCGTCCTAAGGTAGTTTGTTTGACAGAGCTGGTGAAGAAAGTATTTTAAACCGCTGGGTTCAGAAGTTTGTTTTACCTTAGTGTTGCTGTGGCACTGCCCTTGGGAATGTGTTGTAGAAGTGTTTTAAAGTCCTTCCCATTGCTGGGCGGGTGGCTGGTAGATTTTGGATCATCGATTAGGAGTCCAGGGCAATGAACAGACATTGCTTTATTTCTCAAAGAGATTATTTCCAGTGACATTTTAGCCCCGCAAAAGAGCTCCATGAAAAGTTTTACTTATTTCATATCAGTGACCTCGACCTTGATTGATGTGATCTTTTTAAATTATTATTCTTTATTTTATCATTTCAGTACCATTTAGATTCCATTCCATTTAGATATATTGATTATCCTCCTGGCTTACTAAGATTACCATGTGATAAAAACAAGAACAACAATGGAATGAATGAATGGTTTTTAGTTGCATTCTTTACAATTCATAGAAAAAAAAAACTAAACCAAACTAACACAGTTCAAGTGTTTTGCCTAAGGATGGGAAACTGTGGTAGTAAAATGATTCATTGCATTTATTTCACAAAAAAGCAACAGAAGAGAAAAGAAACCCTAAACCAATTCAATTCTAATAAGTGCACACAGCGGGAGAACACAAAATGAAGACTTTTTTTTTTAGTCCTCTTTTCAAAAGAACAAATTCCTGTTTGAAAGTGTTGGCAGTGTGGAGATGAATGACCGCACAATCACTCGCCCCACTCGGGGGTCCGCAGTGAGCGAGGAGCTGCGTTTCTGTCTCTGTGGATAAACACAATAAATATCACAAAGGGGAAATGTAAAAGTATTTGTTTATTTTATCCCTGAGCCCCCTGCACGGCGACACAAAACTTGTAACGTGTGTAAAGAAACGAGAACAGCACCATTTCAAGCCGAACTTGGCCTTCAATTGTTTTACTATAAACTATATTCTGCAGCTGGAAGAAGACAGACAATATTGTGCTGGTTATTCTGCTCAGAATCTTCCATACATCAGGGTATGATCGTCAACTACACAGATTCATTTTTGCCAGGGTTTTTGGGGGGTGGGAGGTCGGGGGGGTTCCTATTCAACCTCACACTGCCACTTGAAGCTATTGAGCGCTATGAGTTTGGAAAACGTATTACTGTATACAGAAGCACTCTATTTACTCCATTAGTCGAGCCCGTCATTAATTCTGTTAATGCACTACGGCCTGACATGTTCCCGGGATGTGCGTTGTGCATTGTTTGTGCTGTGCATTCATCTGCTACAGTCCAATGGCCCCGTCTTACCCAGACCTAGCCTTTCTATTTCGGGCAGCTTATTTCTCATGTACTCTCCCCGTTTGTGTAGCCCCCAGCCTGTGTGCATCGGTCTTCCAAGTTGTGCTTTCTTGTCTCATTATCATCACCTCTCCCGGTGACACATTCTGAGAAATAAGTCAACAGACGTGGCCTTTGCGAAAGGTCACCTGGGCTCTTAATGACAGCCGATGCTTGCCACGTCGTGCATGTTCGTGACCATATGTGTACGCAGGCATGTTCGTGTCGATAACTGCAAACGTGATTAGAAGAAGCAAAGCGGACGGCTCCCGGTTTTAAACTTGACTTTTCGCCAAATATTTATTTGATCAAATGAACAAACTGTGGTGATTAAAATTGTATTCATATCAATGTTGTGCAGTGTGGTTTTACCAACCTTTTACTCTTGCATACGGATGTAACTTTTTTAATGCCTCACCAGCTTGTTTATGCCCAATAATTCTGATATACCTGTAGCATGGAAGTGAACAACATTATCCACGATAAAACCAACACGTCGGTGTCTAGTGCTCAGGTTTTCTCAAATTGCTCAAAAGACAGAGCATAGAAACATAAGAAAGTGTCCAATCAAGAGGAGCCCATTCGCCCCATCGTGCTCATCTGGTGTCCATTAATAAGTGATCCAAGGATCCTATCCCGTCTGTTTTTGAATGTTCCCAAATTGTCTCTTCAGCCACATCGCTGGGGAGTTTGTTCAGATTGTGACGCCTCTCTGTGTGAAGAAGTGTCTCCTGTTTTCTGTCTTGAATGCCTTGAAGCCCAATTTCCATTTGTGTCCCCGGGTGCGTGTGTCCCTGCTGATCTGGAAAAGCTCCTCTGGTTTGATGTGGTCGATGCATAGTCCTCCACCTTATTTTTCCCAGTTTATTTGGTCAGATGAGACATTGACTGAATGGTGGCATTGGAGACATTGACAGGTTTCTGTCTCACGTCTTTTTACCTCCGCTTTTAAACATGAATGAGCACTACTTTATTGAATTGCTGTTTTATTTCTGCTGTGATTGAGTTTTGTATTTGTGTATTGTGACTGTACTTTTAAATTGGCCTGCAAGGGTACCACGACAGGCACTTCACAAATGAAAGTTTATTGTTGTTCTATTAAATCATGTATGTCAGTTTAACAGAACACAGTGCGCCTGTATTTGTGACCTTTCTTTAGTGTCCTCGGGCGTCAGAGCTTATTTTGACAAGGTGACAAAAGGAACGAGATGTTTTCAAGGTTGATGTGTTAGTTTTGTGGAGAGTGAATCAATGTATGAAAGAAATGGCTCAGGAGTGTAACTTGGAAGGACCAGTGATACCTGAACTGACCTGCATTACACTGGAATAAAGCTTATCCATAAACTCAAAAAGGGCAGTGAAAGCTATCTCTTCTTAATAGGTCCTGATTTGCTCTGAAGCAGTGGTATTAGAGAAGAAGAACGGGGGATGACAACTCCAAAAACATCTCCAACTGTCTTTTAATTGTTAAGTGTGCATCAGTTTTGGCTTAAGCTTGTTTTTTGGAAGTAAGCTTTCTTTTTCCCCTTATCTGTATTCTTGTTTTGATATCAAAAAATTGAATTGAGCGCTATAAATCCTGTGAATTATAAATAAAGAATACTATAAAGGACATTCTTCAGAAAGGCAGGCCTCACCCCAGATAGATTCCCAGCACACCTGCTGTGACCTGTTGTGGTTACAGACCTACTTCTCAGACCCGCTGAGTTTCAAATTATTTCCAGTCGAAATAGTTTCCCTTCTCTAACCCCTACAGACTAATCCTGATAGTGTAGATAGCACTGTTTATATTGCAGGCTTGGAGTTGAGCCTCGTGTCTACATGTCAAGCGTAGACTGGCATATCGGATATCAAACGCAAATGACAAAGCAATGACTGCAGCTACAACTACGGGACAGGGCTTTGTAGAGCGTGTTTACTTTGGAAGGGCCTACCTTTCATTGACCCAGCGTGCTTCCAGTGGAGGGAGTGATAGTCTGGGAGCTGACGCATGTATGAGAGTTACACATGTTCAGAGCAGTGTGAAGTCAAACGCTTACTGTGCACTTCCTGTCACATGACCTATTTCAGAACAGAAGCTGGTCACGGTGTCAATCAGATCGGCGCTGATAAAGAACCGGAAGCCCTGGGATGAAAAATGCAAATCATAATCAAGCTTTTCCAAAAATATAAAAACTGAACAAAATGTTGATTTCAGATAAAGTAAATAAAAAGCCATAGAAGGTAGTGCTATTAAAACACGCATGCAGATCTCTTCACGGAGGTGTGTGAACTTGTAGTGAAGCTGCATCCGTTTGATCGCTTGGGGAGGAAATGAATATATTGATTGCTTAATCAGATCAAAAATCACCAGAAAAGCAGTGGAAGGATTAAGTGGCTTAGCTCCATGACACTGTCTGAGAAGCGCCGTAGTTTCAGAGAAAGTTCACACTGCAATATGTTATCCTCGTCGATTAATTTGTAGATTAATGGAAACTTGCTCAAGGCATATAGCCCGGCAGTGATTCTTAGCCCCCGTTGATCGCCGTCTCTGTAAAGTTAAAAAATCACTCGTGACAGCCACTCCCCTAGGACTATAAAACTGAATTTGATTTGCATGCATCATCATTGAGAAGATTTATTCTTTAGCCAGGAGTTTATTTCTTTTAAACTGGATACTGGTATTATTCAGGGATCCTCTAGTCAGCAATAAAGCATGCCACAGTCAGGATTACCATTTGATTGCCTGATGAAAACTGCCTAAGTACAAACATTATGGAAATTGACCAGATCAATAATATGGCTCCCTCCCCCCCATTGTGTTGAGTATGACTTGTACGGCATGCACAATGGAGAGCAAATATGAGAAAGATTGTGCTTCCATTTTTGTTTCTTTCCTAAGGGAAAAATAAATTGATTTTGCAATGTTTTCAAAAAAGTTTTAATTGGTACAACGCATTATGCTCTGTGAAGCATCTTAACACTTCACCAAGCATTAGACAATAGATTATAATAGTATGTATAATACTGCACGGTTAGTCCATGGGTACTGCAAAGTAAACTGGAGATTATGCTCGGCGGTATCGTTTGTGTAGCATCACAGGATACCAGCGCAGTCTGTTTGGTACAGGAAGCCCTTTGTGCGAAGCTTGCTGTACTTGCATTTCAATGGTATTTCTCTATTTGGCTGTCATTAACATGAAAAATAAATGGGATGCATTCTCTTCTGGATCAAGAGCTTTACAAATTGGCTGCTGGTGTATTAACAAGCTAACCTGATTTGAGTGGAGCACAGCGGGGAACCAATTTTCCACATTTGTTAGCATTTGATGCCCCGCTGAGAGAGAGCCTAGTCTACATACAGTGTCTGTTTGTGACCCATCTCATGTCAGGATCTCTACAGGGACATGTGAACAAGGTCCAAAAAGACCTGCTTGTTTGTTTATTCATTTTTATTATTGATATTAAGATGAAGATTTGATTTGTTTTTAAGTGGCCTTGCTCTGCTCTTAAAACTCCTCCAGGATTGAAGGGCCTATGGGCAATCTCAGTAACTGAAGGGGAAACAACGACAGTGGGAATTCGACAGATTTGTACCAAAATGGGTAAAGATGTGGTAGCCTATGGGATGTGAAATTAAATGAGTGATACAACCGCTTACATCAGTGGTAGTCACGGCATGTCTGCCTGATGACTGTGCGCAACTACTTTCTGCATCAATGTTTCATCAGTGGGGTCTGAAAACATCTGACTTCATTTCGAAAGAAAAAGCAGTGCCTGTCTGGCTACAGAACAAGTAAATGAACAACACCAAATTAGTTTATGATTATTATTTGTATTTGTTCTTTTACAAAAGAGAATGAATGAGTTCTTTAATCCTAAAGTCTTTGATAATGAATATCACGGACTTCTAAGGAGGAAGGTTTCTTTTAAGGAGCAGATCTCTGTGAAACCAAATACAATACAGCCAGCTGTTTATTCTACCAGTGGAGTTACGCTTAATGCATATCAATTCTAAACTAAGGCAATGTGGATTTCTTTGTTATCACTCAGCTAACCTGGGTTCTGGTATGCCTTTAATTTCTCATCTCCCTGAATATTACCGCCTATGGAAAAATAGTCATCCTTTAAACAGAACACTGCACAGCTGGCTGACTGCATCTTACAGGCCAAATCCACCGTGTCCATCCTGCGTCAGCACAGTATTCGGTGGACAGAAGGACCGGATCCTATCCATTTATTTATCTTATGAATTGTTGGCGGTTAACTCGACCTCAGGAGTGTGGTGCGGTTAATCGTTTTCTCTGACGTGTTTATCCACTGAAACTCAGTTTGTGTTTTCCCCGATTGTCTTTTTCTTGAGAAAAGCAGAGAGATTTTTCCATCTGTTGTTAACACTTGAGATGTCGCAGGGTTAAGGCAACACATTGTAAGGGTCTCAAACTGAAAAGGCACCGAGAGCAAAGACTCAATATTGGGAAAAAAAAATTGCTGCAAGCAAATAAATTACATGTATTTAGTGGTGTTTGTGAAAGAGCTCATGTTTCGACAGGAAGCAGCATGTTTTAGGGAGAGCTAAAGCATGTTTTAGAGTCAATCTACACTGCAGTGTAGCTACTGAAATATCCAAGATTTTCCCAATCTTGGGATGTCTGTTCGTTGGTATCGCTGTAAAAATGAGAAGCATTATAGTGCACTGCATAACCATGTCTCAGTTTATAGTGTATTAAATGAAAATCATGAAAGACATCGACCACATCAAACCAGAGGAGCTTTTCCAGATCTGCAGGGACACACGCACCCGGGACACAAATGGAAATTGGGCTTCAAGGCATTCGAGACAGAAAACAGGAGACACTTCTTCACACAGAGAGGCGTCACAATCTGAACAAACTCCCCAGCGATGTGGCTGAAGAGACAATTTGGGATCATTCAAAAACAGACTGGATAGGATCCTTGATCACTTAGTTATTAATGGACACCAAACGAGCACGATGGGGCGAATGGCCTCCTCTCGATTGGATGCTTTCATATGTTCTTTTTAAATACAGAAAGTACTACTTTGGATTTTGAAATTACTGGGTGCACTGGTTTCCAGATTATATTATTTAGGTGAGAAGACATCCTACTTTGTTTCCCATTTATTTAAAATCTACTCATATCTTTTTACAGAACGAGCAATTTAGTGTTTGGATTGACAAAGACCCAACTCATATTCCAAATTGCAATATAGCTGTAACTTGGGGGGGGGGATCTTAATATCTTTGCCTATTTCAGACCTTCTCTACATTTGCACATCGGAAGCAATATACAGGTTCTGAAAGAGAGTTTTAGTACTGTTGAAAACCCTTAAGTTACAAAGGAGAGAAGTTGAACTTCAAGGTGATGAAGAATGAACCTGTGACATCTGCAGGGACAGGAAGGGATGGCTGAGGCTGAAGTTTGTTACCGCAGAACATGGATTTGGGTAGCATTTCACATTGAAAGGTGTTTTTTTCTAAAAATGGTGCCAAGACCACAAGACAATTCCATGATCAATCTGGGCCACAAAGGTTTCAACATCAGTGTTCAGTTATCTGTACAAGGCAGGTGGCCAGAAATGTACTTGGTGTGTCTGACATCTGACATTGGCTGACAAGTGTGCTTGCTATGCGGGGATGGCTCTTACTGTCTGTTTGAAAAGGACACAGTGAATGAAACCAGCTCTGTGAAGCTTTGGAATAGAGATTTATACAGCAGACAGATGCACAACGATTCTCAATATCTCGGAGAACAGAGACTGGATGGCATTTTAAATTCAATTTACCTTGTGTGAATCCCGTATTTCTGATGAAGGAATAAACAGTGGGTGGGTGTGAAATTCAGAAGATGCATAAACTATACCTACTTGATATAAGGTAGAGCAGACATCCAGGACTAGTAAGATATTTATTCAGAGCCTTTATTGTGTTCCTGTACATTGGTTTTTGTGTTCACTGTGTCACCCCATTCTTTATTCGTAATGTATTCATTCACTGTAACAGAAATGAGGTGTCAAACCTGTCGGAACTTCCCATACTTTGTGAAAAATAACTTGCCTTTGATACCACACTCACTGTATTACATTGTCCAGGAAAAAATATACTTGGATATGTTACAACCAGAAATCATACCATAAAAATGATTCAGTCTCCTCATTTTTAACGACAGGAACTAATTATATTATATACTGCAGAGAATATATGTAACTCCTTCTGTAAATTTATTTTTTTAATGTATATTTTTTTTGGTCTGGGCTCTGACTGGGCAACATTTACCTTTTTGTTCCTTAGCCACTCCAATGTAGCTTCGGCTGTGTGCTTTGGGTCATTGTCAGGCTGAGAGGTGAACGTCCATCCCAGTTTGTTTTCTTGCAGAGGGTAGCAGGTTTTCCTCAAGGAGTTTTCTATATTTTGTTTCATTCCCTTCAATGCTGACAAGTGCCCCAGTGTCTCCTGAGTGTTTCAGGTGGGTTTTCTAGAGTATTGCCTCCTCCACATGCCGGATTTGTGGAGTGCTTAGGATATTGTTGTCACATGCACACTTATGACCAGTCTGGGTCATAAAAGTCTGTAGCTCTTGGTAGCCTCTCTGCCTGATGTAGGCAGGGTCTTGGTGGTGCCGTACACCTTCTACTTCATAATAGTCTTGACCGGCTCCAAGGGATATTCAAATCCTGTGATGTGTTTTTATACCCATTCCCTGATCTGTGCCTTCAAACAACTTTGTCCTGGAGTTCTTTTGAACGCTGCTTGGTTGAGTCTTTGCTCTGAAATGCACGACCCAGCAGAGGGAACGTAAAGGAACTGCTGCATTTATCCTGAAATCATGTGAATCACTACAATTTAACACTTAACTTGCATGATTTTGGAGATGATTGGTTAGACCTGAGCATTGCAATTATCCAACCAAGGTATTTCAGATTTAATTTTTAATACATTTTCTACAGAATGTTTTTCACTTGGATGTTGTGGGGTAGGATGTGCAGATTCATTTTAATTCTAGGCTATAGGCAACAAATCTATGTTGCAGCAGGTCAAATTGGGAAGAAAGAAATCTGAAAACTGCAGTAGAGTGAATATCAACTAAGGATAAAATGGTTCAGTTCAGTTTTTATGTACTTGTTTTGTGGGAAAAACCAATTAGACAACTTAAAAATGGGAGAGAGAAACTCGAGTAGGAGTCTGCTTTGTAGTATTGTGAGGCAGCAGAATTTTCTGCTAAATTTGGGTGCCTGCACAGGTTGATGATATATGTGTGGTTGTTTTTTAACACAAGTCGCTCGTGACAAATGGTTGGGCAGAGCAGGACTAGACCGCAGATCCAGGGCAGCTGGGGTAGCAGAATGAATGCTGCTTTTTATAACACTTTAGCTGTGCATGGCTTAGGAGCAACCTATAGATTAAATGCGGGGAAGTGGTGCATGAAGCGTCTTCCAGGCCAGGCCAATGCAGCGTTTCCGGAACAAATCGCAGAGAGCAGGTGTGTTCATTTGTGTGTAGATGCAAACAGAAGTATTGACACTTTTCCTTTGAAACCGTGTTTATTTTTTATTTTTGTATTAAACATGTCTAATATAGGGCCTCTTACATGTTAAGTATCTCTTTATTTAACTCTGAGTTGGTATAGGAATGTTTTTAAGTCATTGGAGTTCATAAAACTATGGTTTTTACTTGGTTTGGTTGACTGGAATCTTTTACCACTTGCTGGGATGAATCCGTATCCAATATGAATCTGAAATAGTCAATTACAACATTAAATTACATGAATTAAATAATATTTATTTTCCAAATAGTGTGCCAATACTTTTTTCTATGACATCAGTAACTTTTTACAACATTAGCTGTATAACACTATTGGATTCATTATATATTTTAAACAGGAACGTTATGTTTCTGTTTATGCTCAATAGGGTTATATTATAAAGCTTCATTATGGATTAAGATTCTGACTATAACAAAACCCTTAACCTTTAAAGATATCTGTGTACCTTTGCTACATCTTTATAGTATAATTGATTTAATTGATGAGTAACAACCCTAAAACACGTGTATTAGTGGCTTATTAAAATATCAGACTGTAGTGTACATTTCTACTTACTTGTCTTTAAATGAAGTTGTGCATCAAACACTTGTGAATTAAAACAATTGGACACTTGACGGCTGAACGACAGGGTGGAACAATGTAGTAAGAGCAATTCTTAATCTGTCCAACACATTCCACTGCCTTACAGTTCTGTTTTTAAAGCCCCAATGAATTACTTAATGGATCTTGGCCAGACATTAATAAAAATGACTGACAAGCACGTTCTGCTAGTACGGTATATATGGGAAAGGGCTTGATGTTTAAGTCTCATTCCTTTAGAATCTTGTCTTTGCTTGCAGGGTGATGTCATAATCGTGTTCTCGAGATTGAAGTCCTCTTGGGACACAACGTGGAACTCCTTGGCTGTCATTGCTGATCACTTCCCTGGCCCCCCATGTGGGGCACAAGTGTCTTTTGTCTTTAAAGGCAGCTGTACAAATCCCCTTTCTCAGACTGCGTTTGGCTCACAGACAGCTTATTAGGAAGCTGTGTTTTAATCTGTGCAATTGTTTCGGGAGTTAATAATTAGATGGCACCACAGTACATTTCTGTGATTAATGCCGCACCGGCCTAGGGAAAATAAACCATTTATGCAGCACATAATAATCCTTTATGTTCTTTAAATGCAGTGCTATTAAATCGCTATGACTTAGAATGAGGGAAAGACTACAGTGTACATCACCTGTGTGTCTAAATATGTGATCCATTTAAAAATCAGTGTAACTCTGTTTTAATTACCCACTGATAGAATAGCATCTTTGTTTCAATCTATACCAACAGAAGATGTATTTTAAAAGTTGTATTGGGGGAACTCTAATGTATTGAAATTTATATATATTATATCTAATACTTAATGGTGCACAACTGCACAGAGTTATTGAAGATTTAATGGTCTGTTTTTTTTCTTTAAATGAAAAAGAATTGCAGTTACAGAAGGAGTTTCAAAGTTACACTAATGGGTTCTGTTGAAAGGTGGAATACATTTAATGAGTGTAAGGGCACTGAAAATTATTGTTGTGGTAATCATCTTATTCAAGAAATCCTGTAGACAAATAAAGCGTTATCATTCTATAAAACCAAATAATTCACAGGATATCAGGATATACCTACGGATACAAGTTTAATTTGAAATAAAGATAAACAGCTGCGGTCAAACCAGAAAACCAACACCGTTTGAGAAGAATGCAGTAGGCTGGGTTTTTATCTTTACCAACGTGCTTTAAATAATTAGTAAAAGTTGTGTAAGAGTGTAGGTTAATTGCTCACGATTACCTCTGTGGTTTGTAATGTATTAACTAAATGCTCAGAGAAAGAAATCCCAACAGGAATTGCACCAATATCATTTATCATGGTCTTGACTGGTGGTACACAATATACTATGCAGACTCTGAATAAAAGGACTAACATGTTTTTCCGTTTAATATTCAATCTTGCCTTGCAGCTGTAGTTGTTTATGCAGTGTGTCTGTAGAGTATAGTCCCTACTGTTGAGCAGCAGATTAGGTAGGTTAAAAAGGAATAACTTGTTAATGTAGTAAACTGATTTAGAAACATTGTTCTTCATTGCTGTCTTGGGCTCATTACAAGCCACCACCCAGGGAGTCCCAGAGCTGGTAGATGATTCGATTCGATTCGACCCCAACACCAAGCAAGAGGTGATTTCAGACTGAATTAGTAAGAGGTGATTTCAGAGGGAACTACAGTGTAAAATGAAGAAATAATCTGTAATTTGTGGAATTCTAGAAGTATCCAGAATAATCGATGCACAGGCTTGGGTCGGGATACGTAAGGCAACATAATAAACCTGTTTGATATTGTATCTCACAGCCACTTATCTATGTGGTTTCGTTACAGATTTCAATTATAATTATAGGGTAACTATAATGGAGAAAACGTTAGAACGTAATCGTTTCAAATCCACACTTCCCCATCTGAAAGCTAAGAATTGCTCCATGTTTGCTGTTAATTTAGTGGGTAATTATTACACTTTACAGGAAAAAGCATCTAATTGCACATTGGTGTAATTTCTCAGCGGTTGTTGTTCTTCTGTGCTCCTATATTGTTTCTTTAAGATGGAACAGTAATACAAATAGTAATTTCCATGAGAGCGAAAATAGCGTGCCCCCGGGCCCGGTTTGTCAGTTCCAGTTTTTTGACATTGGTAACACACAGACGACAAGCAAATGTAACCTTTTCACTGTACTTTAGGATTAGCGCTGTTCCGTGAATTAATCCCGTGTCTGGGATACATTACCACTGAAGTACAGTGTGTTTCCGGATTTGATTAATCCCTAATGATCACTAACATAAACATCACAGATTCCCTGGGATCTTGTCTATCAAGCCCAGACACTTGTCAAGATTATTTATGTTGTTCGATTCAGATAAACCATTGATTGTTAAACACAGAGGATTCCAATTTTGTTTCATTTTTGTACAGCGCTGAAACACTGCAAGTTGTGGAATATATGCTCCTCTGCCTATATGTCCGCATAGTGATTTGTAAAGTATGCAGTTTTCTTTTAACCTCATTGCATACCATAATTAGTCTCTGGAGCTCTATGAAAGGCACTGCGTTACGATGCTCAGTTCTATACTTTAATCTTGGATAACAGTGGCAGCAAACCTGAAGTAAGAACAGATAGGCTGTACAAGTGGCTGGAAAACGTTTAAAACATTAACACTACCTCTTTAGTTTTGGGCTGTTTCTCCGTGTCCAGAAATCAAGTATCCAGTCTGCTTCTGAACGAAAGACAGACATAGATCTGTCAGATATCTAAATCATCATCATTAGAACACCTCCCTTTTTCAAATATTGTTTTAATTGAAATCCTTTTAAACCTTTTACCTCTTTTTGAAGTGCAGTAACAAAAAGCTTGAACATACATTGTAGTCTATGCTTTGAATGTCGTCCATTATGAAAAAGTCTGCTGTTTCTGCTTTTTAAAATAGGGTTGGAAAATGACTGTACCAGCAAGGGAAGAAAGTCTTTGTTTTCTGTAGACAGGTTTGCCGGCTAATTGATGATATCATTTAAAATGAGTGGTAATGGAGGAACCAACCCGTAGGCAAATGTGGAACTTTGTGATCCCATTAAGCCTCCTAATGTAACTTTTAAAAAACAAATTGGGAAGTTGAAATAGAGGATCAGTTGTAATCCCAGCACATCAGTGGGCAGATTAGGCCATAGCTATACATTGCATTAAAGGCACTTTAGTTAAGATGCACCCCCACCTTTCACTGCCTTCCAGGTTTTTATTTTACTTTCAATTTGTTAGGGTTAATGATGATACAAAAATAATGCTCTGGATAATGATCTGGACGTGCTTCGGTCTCCCCTGCCTTAAGCACAGAGTTGTAGCTGTGAGCTAAAATGATTAACAAATCTGTGAGAGTATAAAACCTGCATTTGTACATAATATACTATAGTATATATAACACAGAGCCCCATCATATCGTATGCATTGCAGGGATTGTTACACTTGCTGGGATACAGTGTGAACTGTGTGACCAAGATGAAGTTTTGAAGGTATTAATTTGGTCTTCGAGTCTGCGGGACAGATCAACCACACTATGTGAAGGCAGGCGGCCTGGTTTCCTCTCAGTAGGAGGAGAGCTCTGTGGCCTTGTCATTAAGAGAGGAAACGGAGGCTCGGACCAAGTCATTACTTTGCAGATCTCAAATTACGACCCAAACTTGGTGTGCACTCTTCGGTTGTTTGTTTGCTTTTGCATTTCCTTTATTATATCGTTTAAATATATTTTTATAAGTAGTAGAAATGAGCCTGCAATTTGCAATTTGGTCCAGTCTCAGATATAATAATTAAAGCAAACCTGTAAATCAATTCAGGCACAATTAATGGCCTATCACGTTTTGCAAAACATGCGCTTAAAAGTTTTGGAAAATGTTGTACAAAAACTCCTGTTTTGTTGCTGTTTCTCTTCACATTTTATAAAGGAAAAACAAAACAAAGGGTTTCAAAATGCAGAGTGAAAAATAAGTTCCTTTATGACTTGTCTGCATGGATTGGGTCAGGCCGTATTTCAGCTCCCTAGACAGCATTGCTCTGTGGAATTAAAACAATTCACTCGCAGATCTGACTCAGTTTAGGAGCATGCTTATCCCCAAGGTTCACCAAGTCTGTGCATTGGTGGGAATGGTTTTGCTCTGGGTTCCCCTCTGTCCCCTCAGAAGAGACCCCCCTGAGAGAAGCGATGCTGGCTGGTGTTCGTGAGGAAGGCAGAAGGAAGAGTAATGGGGAAAAGCAAAACTCATTGTCAGTGTATTCACAGCAGGGGGTGTTGTGAAAAAGCTGTAATTCAGGCCAAAGCAAAAACTTCAAAACGAGGAACAATTAAAAACTCTGACGTGTTTTTAACAAGAGCTTCTTCTCTCCCACGAGGAAACCTGAGGTGACATCCCCAGGGCGAAAAGCTGCTGACCTTTGACCCCCCGTCCTCACCATGACACATTTGTCTTCTCAGAGCTGACTTTGCTTATCTAGGCTCGGATGCCTCATTCACCCCGCGGAGGCGTCCGTGGGCTTCCCTGCAGGGAGAGCTCAGGCAGGGTGTTAATGCTGTTCTCTAGCCAAGCAGGCCGAGTCGCACACCTGCATACGCGACGTTAAAAAACACATTCCGTTGTTTAAAACATATTCACTGGGGTTAGAAACAAGGTGAGTGAAGTGAAGTGCAAGATGGACAAACGTCAGCTTAACATTCGTCCCTCCTTCGTACTACAAATAGTCTGGGTAAAACATTGCTTAAAGCTGTGCATAGTGTGTAAAAGGAAAGTCTCCCTGGCTTCGTTGTCTGCCAATAAATACACAAATAATAATACTGTATCAGTGTAAAAAACAGAACACACACACTCCCAGCGACCCTTCTGCTTGGAAACAGTTTAATACACCTACAGGAGACTGAAAATAACTGGAATAAAAACTACGCTTAACACATAGCACATTATAGTCCACTTTTGTAATCAGCGACCTTCTGTCTGTGTTTAAGGGCTGATTTAAATCACTCCGGTACAGTTGGCAAAACATAACTGGCTCCTGACAAAAGGCATGCCAACAAACCGATGACCCTTTTTCCTTTCCTTTCTTTCTATTTTCTTTTTGTTTTCTCCTTCAGCCTAGGATGAACTCGGCTCCCCTGCCAACAGGCACTCTTATGTTGGCGCTACTTTTCCCTGTCCCCTCATTGTCTGCAGTCATTCATCTTGCACTGTTGCTATTGAGGAGTGAAACACAGCCTGGGTAGAGGCTCGGCCTTTTCAGCACAGCGTCCCAAGAGCCTCGCCTGTGATTGGCTGATCCTCGGCTAGGAATTCGGCTCGTACTGAGGGTTTGAGAACCATCTGCCTGAGGGGGTTGGAGGGGGGGACTGCAGCTGCCTGTAGTTCTTCCTTAAAAAAAAAAAGAAAGGAGATAGAGAGCACACTTTAACTTGTGTCTGCACCGGAGCCGGTCTTCTTACTCCAGGACTAAATACCAGCTGATTTGTTTCCCTTCCCAATCTGAAGTGGGACTGAAGGCATCGCTGTGATTTGCTGCACTGCAGGAGGTTTATTTTAATCATTGTTTTCGGTCAAGCTTGGATTTCTGTGTTTGAATGAGAAGAGCCCGAGAGAGGGGGGGGGGAAGGAGAGGGGGCAAATCGCATATCTCTACAACTTGTTGCTGTGGGCTTGACACAGCGAGGATGAGATCGGTGTTCGTGACGGAGCCGCAGCACGTTTAAGGTAAGGATGACAACGCCGTCCCCGCTCTGCCGTCGGCGTCAAGCGCCAGGAATGAAAACTAACTTGAGAGCGATCTGTTCACAAGTCGGCGAGGATCGGGGTTTTTTCACTCGCTCAGTAATGCCCTGAGAGGCTCTTGATGGCTCTTGCCGGAGAGTCCAGGGAGAGGTGTCGGGACAACTGTTTGACACTCGAGTGTGATCTGGAGGGATTTGTTTTGCAGTCTGTAGATGTGTGAATGGAGGGAATTGAATGTGGGGCAGTTTGTTACCATTGCCTTTCAAATTATCTTTTCTTCTTTGCAGTTCCTTAACATCTACAGATGTGTGTCATCAGTTATTCTTACAGAGAATCAGGGCATTGTTTAAAATGAGGACATTAAGGATCTCTTACCTGAACTGGTTATCACTTGTACTGTTAAAAAATGTTCTTTAAAAAAATCTATACAGTATATTTTGTATTGTATGCAGTAGAAAATGAATACGGGTTCAATCCCCTTTGTCTCACAGTGGTCTGTGCTACAGGGTTTATTTGTACAAGGTGTTTGTCATACCTGAGGAAAGAGCTGTAAGGCTTGTGGCACATGGCTGATGCTAGCTAGTGGAAATGTAAGATTTATAATCCTTTATGCCGGGCTACATTCCACAGCACTGAAGCAAGTTGAAAACGTGCGAGAGCTTAACTGTGACCACTAACCCATTCACAAAGACTAGGATATTTTCTTCTGTTATACAAAATTTGTTTTGAAACATGTCGTCGTCTTCTTAGAGTATGGCGTTTCCATTTGCTCCTGTGGCTTCACTGTACACTTTGATTGTTGTCCTATATATAGGTCCAGGACAGCAGTGCGAGGAAGGAAGTGACATTTGGAGACTTGGTGGGATGTAAAGCATGTCGTTACACGAACAGGCAGACGCAGAGCGGAACATGACAGTTAAAATCTGAGATTGTAACTGGTAGCTAGATGTAGCTAAAACTTTTTCACTGTGGTTAAGCCTGTGCCAAACGGTCATATAATCTCTGGGTATGTTACCCTGTTGTAGATAATGCAGGTACATTCCTGGCAATGATGTGTGTGATTTGAGTGTGTCTGGACAAGGGAGGTATTTCTGCAGCTGCAACTGGAATAATAGTATAAACAAAAGTCCCGTCTGCCTTCTATTGTTAAGCACTTTCGAGGGTGATGCATGGCTTACTACTATATTTAGATATGTTGTCATATTATCCTAATGAAAACAACAACATTCCCCTTCAATTTGCATTTCAAATGTACATCCCATTTGTTGGATGCTTCACTACTGGAACTTCACTGAAGGAAAAGAATAAAGATAAAAACAACAGCATTCCACCAATTCCCTTTAATTGGGAACGTGAACTGACTGTCTTTATGAGCTCCTTAATGGAAATGCTCGACCGGTCTCCCAAACCTCAAGGAGAGTGCCCAGACACACGTACTCGAACTGATGAAAAACACTGTTATTAGAAAACGAAGCCTAGCGTATCATTAATATTGTGAGTCATTACTTCACTCAAGTGCCGTTGCCATCAAGATCTGGCCGCTGACGCCGCTGCGATGCTCAAGGTAACTTAAAAATCGCTGTGTCGTCACTCTGGTCCCGGCTGCTGAGTGGCCCTGGATTCGGTAGCTTGCGTTGGTCTGATCCGGCACACTGATGTCTGGACTGGCTGTATAGGAGCCGGTGTTTCTGACTGGAGACAGGTCTGCCTGGCTGGCGCTGAACTGCGTTGCGTGTCTCAGGACAGAAAGGTAATTCCATTAACTGTAAACACCGATCAAGCTTGTGAGCAGAGATTCAATAAGACATCCCTGGATGATGAAGTTAAGTGTCTGGTGTGTGTGGACGGAGGGGGAGGTGGGGCAGCTGGGTCGCGACACAGAACAATTTCCTTTCTCCACGATATATTCTCTATCCGCACTTACGGACACCCAATCATGGCATCTTCATTAATGCTTTGATTAAACAAAATATTTTCATTTGCGCATGCATAACTTAGATAAGACACTTGGGTTGGCTGCTTTGTATGAGACCTGATACTTTGAATGGGATCGTACAGTATATGACCATGATACTAGCGGCAGTCGTGTGTGTGATACCAGCTGGATATGACACTTTGCTTTTTTTCAAGTAGAAATGATAAAAGGCAGAGGAATTAATTTATCTTTTTGATAAAGTTATTCAGTTCACACAGTGTGTCCTATACGAGATTTGTTTCTTATTAACTTAGGCTTTGTGCAACACAGAGGGTGTCCGTGTCGTGCGTCTTGTCACCCTGAATTGTTCAGGTTTTGTGATGTGCAATAAAGGATGGGAGACGCAGGGTTTAGTCCTTCTCTTGCAACGGCTATATTGTTTGAATCGTGTGGGATGTCATCTGTCTGAAATACCTCATCTGAGCTCAACGCTTTCATGTTGGTTGTGTTTCTGACATGGTCCTCTACCGCCAGTGAAGAGAAAATGAAAGTGTGCCGATTACAGCGCAGAAAAGGACGCATTGGCTGGACGGATGGTGCTCTAATTATTTTATGTAATTCGTGAAATCATCGAGCTTCTTAAAGGCGTGTTTTGACTCATTCCGTTGGCCGAAAACCAAATCCAAATCTGCACCTTTCTAAACACAAACGGTAGCATCTGACAACTGGTTTTCCCAGCCCATAAATCAGATTAAAAATATACAGTACGTGTAATGTTGTTTTTAGACTGCGGCTCAGAGTGACTGGGCTTTGGACTTGAGTTTGAGCTTCTCTCCATGGAGGCCGATGTGTTTTTTGTTTTTTAACACCTGCTTAAGAATGCGGTGCAAACGGCTACAGTGTCTAACTAAGCTGGTTACAGACTGGTGGAAAACACACTGCGCTTTAATGACTGTAACAGCTTCTAGATACAAATGAACTGAGCACCAAAGGCGATGATTTGTTTTTTGGCAGCCTGACGAAACAGGGTCTATTCATCTTTCAGTGCGAAAGAATGTGAAAATCCCTCTGGGGGCTTTTCAGGGGGATTTAGGTAACTTTTTTCAGCGTCGTTCAGCAGTTAACACAGATTAATTCCTACAGTTTCAGGTGAAAGTGAAACACCCCAGGCGGCCATTTGTGCAGAAGCACCTATAGATAGCATTTAATAACGATGAACATAATTAGGTAGTTTTCTTTTTCTTTCCTCGTCTTTTTCTAGTGTTTTGGCTGGTCTCTTACAGATAGTGTTCTTTAAACAAGCCTTCGTGAAACTGGCCGTCCTCGAGTCGCATGTGTTTCCAGTGAGATAGTGACAATGGGGGTGGGGTGGCAGTTGGTTATATAGGTCCATCAACAAATTGTCCGGAAGGTCCTCTTGCAATTCCTGATTGACAGAAATATACAGAAACTTTGAATGACTAATAACTTAAAGTTTGCGCCTTCTGGTCCAGTATCCCCTCGTTCGCAGAATAAAGATCCAGGTGTGTGTTGGAATTTCAAGAAAACCATGTGACAGGTGCTCATAGGTTCATCAATGCATTTTATAAACGGTGTCTTGATGGGGAAAAACTCTCAGCAATACATTAGGTCCATCAATTCCGTTATTTAACATGTATTCAGATTCTCTGCATGTTATCATTACTTGGAGAATAAGAAACACCCCCTGCTGTCCAATGTTTACCACAGATTTTACATAGTATGTGAGTAATATGTTCCATTATGCAAAACCTACAAGCACGGGAGGCTGTGTGTGTTTGTTGTGCTCAAATAACTGACTTCGAACCCTGTCATCGACCAGGTATTGATATCCATTCAGTGTGGTAAATAGCTCAGGACTAATAGAACAATATAGTGACATGTAGGATATTAAGGAGACTGATTAAGGCTATTAATAGCAAATCTTAAAGCATCTTAACCCATCTATTGGTGTCGTCGCTGTCAACGTTGTCACTGTGTGTGTGGGGGGTATCTTAATGTGTTCATGTTAATACATTGATACTAAAAGTTTGTACCAGAGAGTGAGGGAAACAATGCATCATGTCTAAGAAGGATCTATGGTATGTGTTGGGATATCCAAAACAACTTCCCTGTAAGTCGGGGCTCTGATTGGACACTTCACACATTCCTGGAGGGATGCGGGACCATCTGTAGTTTATTACCAGAAGAGGGTGGGGGGGCAGAGTGTGCACAATTCAGAGACTAAGCCGAAGAAATAACCGCTCTCTGCACTGCAGACGAAAATGAGAATTAGCCGCGCTCTGGGGGCTGGGGGAGAATATGCGCTGGCTGCTGAGGAACACATTTTGTTTACCGAGTGCTCGGGGAACAATATTCACATTTATCTTAAACTGTTTTTCACACAAACTTCAATGCCACGCTGCGCACCAATTGTTGTCTAACCAGAATATGGTAATTACGAGCACTCTCTGCCTGGCGTTCTCGCTGTGCGTTTGTGAGCGCGAGGCAGTGATACATGTGCTGATATGTTTAAGCCTCTTCTCCCAACACCGCTCTGCAAACGTCCCCGTGTCTCAGCCTGTGCACAAAAAATGTGTGGGAAAGACCTGCAGTGTTCCTGCCTTCGCTGTATCACACACACCAGTGGAGCACAACTTTTGCCTTGTTTTTTTCAGTGCACAATTACACAGATATTAGTATGTATTGTTCTTACAGCTTTCCTTTTTTGATGGACTTCACCATGACGTTTGCAGGAGCTGAGGATCAGTGGGTCAATTGGCTGTCTCCAGTTGTTGGCTTTCCTTTTTTTGTGTTCAGTGCCCTTGATTTGTTCATAATAAACTGCATGGCAGCAGCCCAGAATTAATCATTTATCATATTTATGGCCCTCAGGCCCACAGATTAGAAATTACATGAAGCAAAGACTCTCGACTGCAGAGTTGTCATGAGAAAGTCTTGCCGTTTCTTCTAAACAGCGTTTGATGTGGCCACGCCGGCTCTCAGCCTCCTCGGCTCAGAGCAGGAATGTGTGGGCAGCTCGGCTTTCCATAGGGGCTGCGCTACAGAGCACCGAGGTTTGATAAAAAATTTATATACTGTATCTCCATGAGATAAACCGCGTACTTTAGTGTTCGCTGTGAAATATTTATCAGAGGGAGATACTTGTGGTTGGCTTCAATAATTAATCTGTCGTTTCAATAATTCGGAAGACAATCCCCGATCTGCAATTATAATTTTAGCAGCTATAAATCAAAACAGGCAAAAATTAATATTTATACAAACTGTTGTCTATATTAAATAGAGACATTTAGATCTATACAACATCGATCTGTCACGTTGTAGGTGGTCACTTCTCTTTGGTTGACGTGATTTTCGATGAGACTCTGCCACAGCATTTTCTTGCCTACTTGTAACGGGTTAAATAAATGCTTTTGTGATATTTTGAAAGATCGGTGTAATATATTTCCTGTTAAACTTGAGGTATGGCTTATTTTCGGAGATTTGCCGTAAATCCAGTCGCTGCAGATTAAACCTTTTCGCAGCAAATAAAGCTGTATCTGATCAGAAATAGTCTGAAAATATTGTTTGTTTTCTATGCCTATAGAACAAGTATAACATCAAGTTTCCCCTGCTTTATATATGTTAAAAATGAATTCTGATACATATCCAAAAGGATAACTTACATTTTCATAGGATCTATTTAGACGCATTGTCAGTTTAACTTCTTCCCGTCTGATGTCAGAGGTGGAACGTTGAGCAAACATTGAGAATACATTGAGAACACAGAAGCAGGACGAAGTGCACTTTTTACATCTCAGTTGGCATTAGTCAATGGTATTTTAATTTCTTTTACTACTCTTTTTAAGTTAGCCGTGCTCACTGGGAGAATGCGTTCCTTTCACACATGCTTTTCTTTTCATCAAATTCCAAGCCTTTTTATAAGCGGCTGAAGGAACTCGGTTGAAAGATTTCCAGAGTTTTCTCGGCACATCCCTAAGTCCAAGTGCAGCAATATTTAAAACTTACTTCTTTGGCCTTTCTTCTCACTAAGCATCTTTCTCCATGTAGGTGTTTTCTGCTGCAAGATTAAGTGAATGTTTTGTCTTCCCTTGCTTAACATTGTTCTGTAAATGGTTTGCTTTGCATTGCTTGATGTGGAAACGGAAACACAAAGAGAACATTAGCCCGTCATTAGAAGATTTTCTAAGGGAAAAGGAGTCTTGTCTTTCTTGAACTGTCTGAGAGAATCGTGACGTTTCCTGACCGCTTTCCTGCACCGAGGTTAATGGACTTTCCCACTCCCTCCTTCCAGTTATGAGTTTTGATTAAACTCAGGCTGCAGTTCTACCCTGCAGTTATCACAGGTTCACTTCTGATGCACAAGCGATGTTATTTGCCAATGTGTATTAACATTCATCTCCAGCTATGAGTTAAAAATACTAGCATCGGGTGTAATGGCCATCCGAGTGTGTGAGAATTTGTAGTTTATAAAGGAGTTTCTCTTTACAGATTTTCCACTCATATTTCTTTGTAGTTCTCATTAAAAAAAAAGAAAGATAAAAGGTAAATTGACATACAGTTTTGCAGCTGATAAAATACCATTGACAGGACTTTTACTATCCTGAATAAATGTTTTTAGACCACTGATAGCCTCTGCTGTTCTGTTATCCTTCTCTTCACGGTTCACAGTTTTTGGCTGCATTTGTTTGGGATTCTGACCTTCTCAGTTTCTTTTCACTCTCAACAAGTATTTATTTTTTTTTTTTTTTTTCTGGCAGCCAGCGTACATGGTTGCCCACTGTTTAGACCTGCAGCTTGACCCCACGAAAAGCACACAATGCCAGCTATAAATGAGCCCTTCTGTTCCATACAGTGAACTTTTTCTTATTTTTACGCACCTTTGACCTTTTCTTAAAAAGAAACATGTCCTTTTTCTCGATTCACTTGTTTGTACGGTAGAAGTTTGGTTGCCAAGAAAACACTTCTTTCTCTGCACTGGGGGCTTTGCGTGGCTCTGTGTGTCGCTGGAAGCAGGGTGCTATTTATCATTTCTAACTCCACCATGGCGGAGAAGGCCTTTGTGTGAGGTTCAGAGACGCAGAAGAAAGAGTTTTGAGTCGGGGATCTTGTGCGCATGGTGAACCGCAGGATAGGAATGCATTCAGCGCTCCTTAGTGGGGGGGGGGTCTGCTGCTCGGTGTGGGTTTTAGGTGCCTCTTGGTTACAGGCCACCCCTCCGACCACATCGGGGGGGAGTTTGCTTCTGTGCAGCGGGTTTGTGTTTGGTGTTGTGTTTGCAGACCGCGTGGGGTGACGAGAGTAGGTGAACTGGCAGAGGGTGTTTAGTTTGGGATGGGGGCAGTGGTGGGGCACTTGCACTGGGAGGCCTACAGGTTTTGCGAAGCCTGACTCTTTGGTTTGGGCTGCTGTCTCTGATAACCACTGAGGGGCTGCATTCATGCTGGATTAAAGTGCCAATACTTTAAATAGACCGAGCTGCAGCACATTTTCATTGGCAGCTTCACTGTGTTCCAGAGAAAGTACATGCTAATGTTTGGTTATACAACTATATCAATGAATAAGGCCCTGGAACACAGTCCTCTCTCTCTCTCTCTCTCTCTCTCTCTCTCTCTCTCTCTCTCTCTCTCTTGTCACCTTGAGATTGTATTAATACATATTAATAGGTTTGCTGCTTTATCTTGATGAAAATCAACCCACACACATTAAGGCGATGCTGTACAGCAGTTTCCCAACGATAACCTGGAGCCACACCATTATTGGTAGATAAGAAAATGCAGACACAAGTAGGTCAGAATAAAACAAGTCGTTCTCAGTCTTTTGAAATCGTTTTAGTTCCCCCGACCCCCCCCCCCCACACACACACACACACAAAAAATGTATCCATGTAGATGTGAACCAGACTCGGATCGTGGGGACCAGTAAAGCGATGTTAGATGCGGTGCAGAGGATTTATCTCGTCAACATGAGTCTATGGATCAGCTGACCATCCAGAGGCCAGACAAGGATCCTAATCAGAAGTGAAGAGGCTCTGTGCCAAGAAGAAGAGATATTACATATGTGTAAGTATTTCTGAAAAGACTTTGATTGCAAATGGGTTTGATCACATCCATACTGATCTTCAAACATCCTTGCCCATTTCACATAGGTTTGTACATAAAACGTGTTCATATCGATATTTCATTATGTAGCTTCTAAGCTGTTTTAAGCATCAAAGGATTATGGCGCTGCATCTCATTCAAAAAACACAGCATTGAAGTTGCTTCCTTTTTAAAGAAGTGATTCACATTTAATTTATACTGCAAGGCTACTGGCAGCACTGTGGAGTAGTGATTAGGGCTCTGGATAAGAGCGTCAGCTAAATTACAAAAATAATAATAATAAAAAGCTCCAAGTTTGGGTTCATTTTTAGCCTCGGTCGGATTTTGTTTTGCTGTGAAACTGTTTTATGAGAGACTCACTCAAAAAAATGGTAACCTTAAGTGCGAGCTCATGAGAGTTCACTTCCTGTATTTTGTTTTGCCTTTAAAAGTGTTATTCTCATTAGGAAACATGTAAAGAGATGGAAAGTTTTTGTTGAAACATTCTTAAAGTAAATTAAACCGCAATAAAATAGAAAAAGATACATTTCACCTGCATTTCACATGTTTTTCTTTTGTTGTGTGGAAACCTGAAGTTAAAGCAAACTCTTAAGTGTACAATTTAAATGCGCACATGAATTGGGAATTAGGTTATGCATTTTAAAAGCCAGTCTCTTCCAACATACCATTAGTAGTTAAACGATAAATATTTTAAGACTAAAGTGCTGTTATATAACAAGAAAAAAAGTATTGCAAGCAGAACGTGTTTAAACGCTGTGGTGCTAATTTAATGAATGCTTGGAATTAGACTTCAAATAGTTTTCCAAAATAAATATAGAAATAAAATGAAATCTGCAGTGCTGCGTTGTGAATGTTTATCACAACAGAGCTGTAAGTAAGCAGAAATCAGTGTCACATTCACTACATTTAATTGAATAGTTTTTACTGTGTATTGTATCTTTCCATTGCTCTATGCAGTATTATTAATAATAATACTCTCTGCAGAACAGAAGGTAATGAAAATGACCTTGGGAAACAATTCTTTATTTTATTAGTTCCTCAGATTTAAAACGGGAACAATGAGTTCAGCCAAAAGGCCATTAATAAGTTAGATGTGCTTTATCTGTTCGCTTTCCCCCTGAAGAAATAAGTAGCGGGCGTTTAAAAAAAAAAAAAAAAAAAACGAAGCAACAAATCATTCTCCCACTTGGATGTTGCTTCACATGCATAATACAGTACAATCAATTTAGCTTCTCAAATTGCAATGTCACACGTTCTGTCCGTAGAAAAGAAGGAAAGAAAGCAATAAATAAATAAAGACTAATTCAATTTTCAGGAATAGTGGGTTTTACTCTCGTGTGGTAATTAAATAGGTAGGAATACTTAAATGTATACCATTTTACAGATGGTGTCACTAAGTGTGAGGAGGCTGGAGTTGCAATAATGAAATAAGTCACAATTACTTTCATTTTCAGGACTAACGAGGACAAGAAAAATAAGCAACACAGAGTAAGTAAGTCAATGGCAGGTTGTTGTGTCAGTCTTGCCTTAGGATGCCCCGTCAACAACCGATCACAGCTACCTCTATAGCACGTGCATCTGCATCCTCGGTCATCCATTCATCTCTTTGATATAGACTTGTTTGTTTGCAGTTTACAGAACAATGAAAAGCAAGGGCACCTCCACTGCCTTTGGCACACAAGCCTGTAAAACTGAAACTGATGGAAGCTGGGAATCAACAGCCACGTTTTAGGCGCCTCTGTCTAACTGCTAACTCTGCCGATTGGCGTTCCCTGTTTTAGGAGATGTGTAGAAACCGTGGAAGCTTTTCTTGCAGCAGTGACTGCTCACATTAAAGTTAAGCTCAGATACCTTGAAGCATTGTCCTTGGCATCACAGCGTTTCAGCTGCAAGGCAACAAGGATCTCTCTGCTGATCTGAGATAATGTGCTTTTGTGTAGTGTCTCTGTGAGGGAGAGAATTAAACAGAAAAGTAAACAGAAAGAAAAGAGAGAACTGTGGATAAAGTGAAACCATGCTTGCTTTGCTTCCTTACTGTACTCTCCGAGGACTTCATCAGACAGATAGTTGCAAGACGTTTTGGCCGGTGAATGTATATTTAATGTATAGAAGTCATTGAAGAAGGAGTGATGCCTCACACAACTTTTAAAAGCAGCATTATGACTGTAGTGTTTGGCTGAAACTGGTTATCCTAAAACACGCCTTTGAAGCTGATTACTGCTTATCAACATCCTTTAATGAATAATTAAAGTGGCATCCTGTTCCAGCACTGTACTGTATGTTCAGACACACAGCTGAGTGATATGAGCCTGCTGAGGTTTTGTAAACAGTATCATTTTCCCTCTGATTGGTGAATTTTGGAAAGCTTGTGTGCGATGTGAAAATTGGGTCAAGCAGGCAGCGCATTGTGAGGGTTTTAGTTCTGGTTAATATACCACAGGAACCAGCCTCCATGATTGGGTTTGAAAGTGGAGGATTGTGGGAGCTGGAGAACTAACTGAAGTCTGCTTGTGCTGGGAGTAAACACAAGTGTTTTTGTGTTTTTGGAACATTATAATTGTTAGTCAGCAGAATAAACCCACACCCTGGTTTTGATTGTGTATTACTGCTTTAAAACACTTTTAAAGTGGGCTTAATCCTTTTGATATTAAAAGGGAGGAAACAAACAAAATGTGATTGATATGGTTTTGTTTTAGATTCCACCACAATTACTTTCTGTGATTCAATCCTATGTAGCTTTTGCTTTTAAAACAGCTTATGTTTTTTCTCCTACAAAAAGCATATCTGATCAGATTGGTAAGATTTTAATTAAACAGAGTACTCAATCAGTGTTTTGGAATCCAAATATTGAATGTGTAATAAGACATTTCTTTTAGTGAAAATTAAGACTCTTACTTATAGTTTCCCCAAGTGAATTGATTTACATGGTCCGATCCTAAACCAGGACCTGTTTAACTTTTTAAAATTGTAATTGTATTTCTCCTCCTTTCCTGCAGTTTGTTTTGCAAATGAAATAAAAACACTTCAAGACCCTGTAAGATGATTGGGACTTCAAGAGAAAGACTCTGGCTTCTCCATTGCTGTGTGACACTATTTTCTTTTAATCATAGCAAATAATTAATCTGCAGCTGCTCTGATCACAAGGGAATTAAGGAAGAAAGAAAGTGATTTAATTTATTCCGGTCTAAAAGAAGGCTAATTGTTCTGAAACTGCTCAGGTTAAAGATAACACCAGTTTGTCTGTGTGTGTTGTGTAAATGAAGTCCGACAGTGTTTGTGTCGAGGTGGTCTGACCCTTATGCAGTGCTGTGACACACAAACAAATGTTAACAAAGCAAAACAAACACAAATACTTTTCTGAAACGCAATGGCGCTTTCTTTTCAGGCGATTAAAATATTTATAAGGTTTTGCGCTGATGCTTTCTGAGGAGTCAGGTGTCTTTTTAAATAAACATGTAATCCTGGAACGTGTTTGTTGTTGGCTTGTTTTCCCTCTCTCTCTCTCTCCCCTCCCTTTGAAATGTTTATTTCTGTGGACAGATTCGTCACGGTTTTGCTTTGCGTTTCAAGCGCGCTGATGGCCTCCCGTTTCTAAAAAGATAGGTTTGGAAGTACAGTAGTTACAGTAATAGGATTTTGACAGCTTTGCATCTTAAATCAAGTATGCAGCGCTGTTACAGGGCAAAATGTATGTAAATTCATGTTACTTTGTTTATTGTTCTACTCTCTCTCGATCAGGACGGATTTGTGTTAAATCGGAGGTTTCTGCACAACTGTGTACATTGCTGTTCTTTCCCTTGATCTTTCTTAACAAAATTGTTGGGAATTGTTGCAAATTAAAATCTCAACCGTCTCCTCTGTTGTACTCGGTTTAATAAAGGGTGCTTGTTCTGAAAGTATTGCACCTCCCCACATCTACATTAATATTCAGAAAAATATTGGTGTACTGTAATAGGAATCTGGAGGTTATTTTCATAGCAGAATATAAGTAAGATTTTATTCATTTCTATTTATTTTGCACAGTTCTCTACCCTTCTGCAGTTTATTTTTATTTCCTGCTGGTATAAATGCACCGTGTTAATAAAAGGAGCATATTAAAACAGGCGGATTGTATTAGAGTCAGTTGGTTTGTCAGTAAATACCAAATTGACTTCTTCTGGGAGCTGCCGGTCTCATTTCCCCCGTCTTTTGAAGTCCTAAAAGGTTTTCAGATGCTGTCAAGGCCATTCCCTGAGAATATGTCAGTCGTTGCTGCTGGTCCTGGCCTATCAAAGCAGTTTCGTCCTGCGGCACTATAGATGAGTTTAAATAAAAATTAGCCAAAAATGAATTTGGAAATGGGAGGAACGATGCTGGTACTGAAGCCACAGTTGAACTGCCCTGTAGTCCAGAGAATTTGCCTCTAAAGATCTGGAGAAGGTATCGTATGTCAGAGAAAATGAACTGTACTAGAATCGATTTAAGGTCCCCAGAGGTGAACTATTTGATATACAGTGTCAAACGTCTTCTATTCACAAGACAATATGTATTTATATACACATAGGCCAATGGACATTGACAGCATACATATACTGTATGTCGGAGTCTAAGTTGGAGTGCAGGGTCATGGGTTCAATCCCAGGTGGTGGACACTGCTGTTGTACCCTTGAGCAAGATACTGTACCTATCGCTCCAGTAAAAACCCAGCTGTATAAATGGCTAATTGTGTGTAAAAATAATGTGATCTATGGTAACAATTGTAAGTTGTCCTGGAAACCCAGAAACCTCTTACTGCTGTGCCACTTTTGTCTTTTAGTCCTTATTCTAGTTTGCCAGAAGCTAAATGTATGTCTACAGCGACAAATCAAACTGTGAAAACTGCCAATTGTGCCGTGTTTAAGATGACAACATTTTCTACTGAAACCTCTGAGCAGAGGAGGCATTGCAATGTTCAGGACTGATTTCTATATGAACATTGACAGGTGGAGAGCAGGGTTAGTCACTGCTGTGCAGTAGAGCGTGGCGATATCTGCTTTAACCCCATCTCTCTCAACGAACTCCCGACGGCCATAATATTATCACCAGGCAGATCTTCAGTTTGGTCGTAATGGGATCTTGACTGAACCCTCATCGAGAGCCTAGCCTGTGGGCAAGGACTGTCGCTGACACCCTTTTTACTCTGTATTTTGAGAATGGACTCAAGAAGGGTTAAATACAGTATAAATAAATATAACTGCTCCCCCCTTTTCTCCCATTTGGTTTCTGTTGATACAGAAGATTTTTTTTCTCTCTCTTTTTTAGTTTTTGCTGATTTGAAAGTCATAATTGTTCATGCTCCACTGAGCTGCATTAACAGGCTCAAACCGTTCTCATTGACCCTGGGCTGTAATTCAGGAATTATATCAGAAATAACAGGATTAAAAACGCTCATCCAAGAACAATAAACTATCGGACAACACATTAACGTGTACCTCCAGCTCTGGATGCAAATTTGTGGCCCGCCATGCTTCTGAATAAAGGGAGGCTTGTAAAAGTATATGAAGCTTGGCTTGCACATTTCGTCTTGGGATAATTTCAGTGGGGAAAGGTCATTTTGCCAGCTAAAGATGACTGGTCTTTGTGCTATGCAGGGAAAAGCTCATTTATAAGGAACATTTGTGCTGTTCCTCCAGAAGATCGTTAAACCAAAGATTACCGAATAGAATGAAAACAATTAAGAATATAAGGATTATTTATTTCTACTTCAGAACAGTCTTGTTGCATTTAATTAAAAATATCTCTATCAATTAATGTATTCATTTTAGGGGGCTGTTAATGTTTGTATGATGAGCAAAACAGCAATATTATTTAGTATTCTACGTTGCATTGGGTCTTTTTACTTCTGAAATTAAATGATGACCCTGGTTTCAGCCTAAACCTCATGTTAAAGTTGTCTCTTGTGTATATCGTAACACAATCATGGTATCCGTTTCAGCATCGTCCTTTCTGAAAAATGCCCATTTGAGTGTGGCGTTCACGCATTTGAGTACTTTTGGAGTGGCGCAGTGCATTCTGAAATTAAAAAAGCAGGGCTGTGAAATTGCTCAGCAGTTATTATATTGTGGGAGTAATTAAGTACTTTATTAACTGTACTGGAGGCTTGGGTACGTATGAAAATGATTGTTTGTGGAGGGAAGTTGTATAATTACTTGGTTTAAGATTGTTCTAGGGAGGTAATTCATGTGTATTATAACATAAAAGCAGTATGGTGCAAATGTGGTGCCCATTGTTGTTATGTAAGCCCATGGGCCTGCATAGCAGCAGTGAAGGTATAGAGAGGGTTTTCGCTCTTTTTCTCGTTCCGGGTTTTTAGGCTGCTGTTAAGAGCAGCTGTAGGCTGTACTCCTGGCCTTTTTAAAAGTCCTTGTGTTTTCACAGTAGTTGCTGGCAACGCGGCCATTGATGGGAATAAACCGCACATCCTTTGATGTAGCGACGGCCTGTGTTGCCTCCACATTACATTAACATTTGAAACAGCATCTCATACAGAACTCACATCTTAAGTATTTATGATGTGTTTATTTGTTTGTCATGTTCAGACTCACTTTTCTGGTTCTTTAAAACCTTGATCTCCTGGAGACATATTGAGATTGTATTCTCTTGATCTATATACAAGACTTCCCAGCCTATTGATTCATTGATTGCAATAAGCAGCACAAAATCAAAATGTAACACTGTATAATGTCTAGGAATTCGCAGTGCTTTCTCCAGAAAGCTTGAAATTAATTAAAATGTAGTATCAACTGTGTTCCTCAAGGTAAAAGAGTGAATGCCCACTGAACCATAGAAACAGCAGTGATTGAATAAAATATTCTGAGTGAAAAACAGCATTTTAAGCTAAAGGCATTGAAACAGAACTCAGAAATGCAAAGCACTTGGTTTTCCAGAACTAAGTAAGAGGGTTTCATTAAAAAAATAAGTGTTAGTTATTTGTGGAAATGTTTGACCTGCACGGTAAAAAAAATATAGACATAAAGACACTTCAGAGGAGCTCGATAACTATACAGCCAACCTATATAAACCCCGTTCTGCCTTGTACCGTCTAGGTGCTTTGTCTAATTACAGTTATTAGCAGGTTAACCACCCCGGGGACGTAGTCTGTAAGGACGGAAGAAATAATGTTAGTCAATTACACTGTTAGGACTTCGGCGTGTAACTAGGTGTCCTTAATTTGTTCCTATAGAAACGGCGTTGCTATGTTTTGTCTTGCTCCAGTTTCAAGTGTTCATTAACAGCATTCGATATTAGCGCACTTAGAAGTTTATTAGTGAGTGCTGTAATTACATTTTGTTCTTGAGTATCAGAAGCGCTGACAATGAAGCTTGCCGGCGCATTACCCGGAGTACTGAAATTAAAGCTTTAAGAACTTGTTTTCTCCTCATGACTTGATGCTTTTGCAGAGAGCTTCATTATTCCCAGTCCAGTCAGATTTATCACTTCACTCCCTCTGTGCAGCTCGACAATGGCACATTGCATAGGCAAGCCAGTAGCTGGAATACAACACACAAATAGTCAGAGATGCATCTCAGCTTCTCATAACTTGGTGATGGATGTGCATTTCAGTGTGCTTGTCATTATTTACTGTATCAGGCTTTGTGGTCGTGATTATAAATCTCTATTGGTTGCAAGGAATAAATAATAACACGTTGTTTTTCATGATGGATTGAATACAGGCCCACTCTATTAAAATGCTATAATGCTATAAGTGTCTCAAATATGCTACAGCAATTCTGGGAACCTGTACTGTCAAGGTGTAGTACTTTAAATCCTCAAATAACCATTGTGGCAAATCTACAACATCTGCCCTGGCATCACATGATACCTTGGCTGGCATGTGTCAGTGTACAGCCATACCTCTCATGCAAAATGTCTCCAGGACTGAGCACTGCCGGGTGCAAATGCAATTTTAGGAATTAAACCGGGATCAACATCCACGAATGAGCCTTTTCATTTTATTCCTCTTCTTATAGTGTCTCTAATTGATGCGCATCAAATATGAGACGATGGGAATTTAGTAGCACAACAACGCGTGCATATGGAGTGTGTTAAATACATTTTACAGTCCGCAGTTTTAGTAGATTGCATTATTTCTAGTTTTATTATGTCTCATGTCATAAAAGAAAAAAATACACATTTAAAGACATTCTCCCCAATTAGAACATAATGCTTTTCCACACACAAGGTTAATTACAAAAATACTTAAGTAAACCCCAGAAATAACAACATGGGCTTGCCTCGATGAAACACTTCATATTCACAGCGTGTGAATCATAACAAAGACTATAATAATAATTATACATGTTTTATCATTACTGTTGTACTTTCTGTCCCTTGCTTAAAGGTTTAGTGTGTGGAACAGCACCGCACAAGAAATAATGAAGACTGATTTTACCCAGAAAAACATACCAAATGTGTCATATATACTACGTTCTGTAATTTTCCAAATACAGAATCCTGGGAAACACGTTTTGTTGTTGTCTGTTGTCTGTGTGGCTGGACATTGCAGAGTAAGACACGCCAACTCGTTCCTGCTACTATAGTTTGCCTTTTCTATTTTTTATTAAACAAATCTAACCTGAATCTCTAAACTGAACTGTATCTGCAAACTCCACAAGGCCGGCCCAGCTCCCGACTCACTGGCTTTGATCTCCTAATCAAGCCTCCCTGGGAGCAGGCCGGCGATGAGAGAGCCTGACTACAGTGATGTATTCCCTTTGTTGAGGAATATCTGGCTTTGTTCCCTCTGGTACTGTAGCTCATCTCTGTGAAATCCACTGATAGGGTCACAGAGCAGGCACTGATGAATTGCATGACTTTGGCTGTGTATCTATGACCAGAGAAAACACTGTTGCACTTTAAACACAGACTGCTCCTCCTGCCCCGCTGAAGTACGGTGGGCCGGAGTGCTTTAGCTCCTTATCGGTGGATGTCAGCGTGTGTCTGCAGCTATTAAGACCCCCTCATACACATACACATACACATACACACACACACCTCCCTGTGACAGTTGTGTGCACATTGTTATCTCTTCTCATTTCACGTTTCCCACCAGACCACCCTTGGAGAAAGGTCTGAGTGACCTTATCTAATTAAACAAGCACGGTAATGTGAGGTTTGGCATTGAGAATATTTATATAGACTCTACAGGTGTCCTTTTTGAAACTGTATGGAATAAAAATGCATTTTCAGACGTTTCTTTTGGAAGTGACTTAATGGTCTACATGAACTCCTTGAGATGAGGCTGTCCTTTCCCAGATCTGAGGGACTGCTGATTGGAGGTGGGAATTGAGGATCCAAGGTCTTACTTATTCCACACAATAGGCAATACACAGAAAGTGTGTTGAATAGATTTGACAACAGTATAAAACACTGTAGAAGCGAGCTAAAGGAAAAAACTCTTCCTTGATATTTCTACAGAGAAAGAGGACATCGTAGTCTATCACTAGTAATGGGCAAATACAACCTTGTGATGCTGGCATAGATGCCCCTTCTGTTGAACATTGTCAGTTTGTACATTTTATAGTTTTTTAAATTCCCAAATTATGAAACAGGTGGGCAGAACAAATGAAGATTCCCATCCCACAGTTCAGAGGCTTCAGAGCTGACCTGGCACATGACCTTTACTACATTATATTCACAAGGAATGCATTTCCTTCTGTTGAAGCTTGGTAATGCTCAACCTCCTGTCTTTGAGCCGATTGGCCCATCGGGGCATTCTTCGTTTGATTCTGAATAATGCATCACATGTAATTCTCTATCATTTCTCAGGCTTTTATGCCTCCTTTTTATGTGTTTAACGTATGATTTATTTATCGGAATGTGTAAGGCAACACCGCCGTGGCCAATTGGCGGCGAGAGATTTGCATGTCATTAGATTCTCCTTTATTATGAATGAGCTGGGTCCGCTTGACACGCTGTGTGGCCCATTACTGACGTTACAGGGGTGAAATATAGGCACCTCGTCTTGTGAAATCAACTGTTAAGCAAGTCTTTTGATGCCAGTTGGCAACTGCAGACTGCCACTATAGACTATTAAATCACGGTTAAATATGAATGAGGTTAGTGCCACTGGTAATGCACAGAAAGCCCTGCTGTAACAGTGGTCATGATTCGCACTGCCAGGAGCAGTGGGCACTTAATCACTGCTCAGGGCTTTTAAGAGTTACAGGTGGGATGCAAAACTGCTTGTAAAACAACAATACTACGCACATGTCATTGAGAAAATGCAATGGTGGATTCAGGTGTTAAACTGTAGTACTTTCCAGTTGCATAATGAAAGCAGGTATATATTATCTGCTTTAAACAACGTCCTTTTTTCCTGTTGAGGTCCGTGAACACACTGCGGCTCATGAATGTGGATTTGGCATTCTCATTAATTGTTTTTATTCCTTTGTTTTATGGACTTGGGGGGACATGAATTCTGAGATTACTTTAAAAGTGTTTTTTGTTTTTTGTTTTGTTTTGTTCCCCCTTACCCCGCCAAACACATAGGCATATACAAAGTGTACTTTTAATCAAAGTTCGTTCCTCCCTTGTCGTACATTATCTGAGGCGGTTAGTTCCATTTGATGCTCAGCGAGCAACACAGACCGAATCGTAATAATCTCTGGAATGCAAAAGCCCAGATGAAGGGAGGGCTTTTTGGGATTAATGGCTTTACCAAATGTCCTGGCTTTGCACAAGGACTTCGCATTCTGGTCCCAGGTCCTGCAGTGCCTTGAATAAGAGATACCCCTCACTTTTCTATTGGAACAAGCAAGAGAGAAAAGTTTTGTTGTTTGGGTGGATTGACTGATCTGGATTTTCTCCTTTTCTCCTCGTTTTCTCTTTTTCTTCAATATGCCACCTAGGAATTACAACAGACACTTGCCAAACCAGTATTTATATCCACCTGTCAAAAGGCTGGGTGCCGTATTCATATCCTTCACAAACCCATCCGAGCCACAATCTGATTTGTCCTGAGGGTTTGTTCTAGCTATGAAGCATTGCCCCATAACAGTAACTCTTCCCAGTTACTGCAGTCCCAGCAGCTCCACTCGCTTCTGTGCAGAATAACAATGCAAGTATCTGTTCAAATGACGTCGCCGAAGCCTAACGGTGGCCGGAGCAGCTCTTGTGAACCAATGTTTTTTTTGGAAGCTTCAAAATACAAACGCAGAGCCTCTTTTGAACCACCTTGTATTGATGTTCGTGTCCATAGTGGATACTCAGTGTTCGTATTATGCGTATGAAGAAGCTACCGTACGTTGGGGAAGTAAAATCAAGAGGTAATTCAAAAATAAACTGCAACCTTGGATCCACACAGCCACAGACAATTGTATTTCCCTCTGTGGTGTCCTGCAGAAGCAATACGTCTTTCTTCTCTTGGCTTCTCTGTATTGTGGGGTAATCTCTTACAACAAGCCCGACGTTTTCTTTTATTTTCCGCACATCCATAATCAAGGGAGGTAGAAAGCTGATCGTATGAGTGCACGAAATGCATTTATAATTTAGTGACCGAACTATTGATTATTGTGGCCATTGTGTTCGGCTGCCTTGACCATATCCTTCGGTAACCGTCACTGCAGAAGAAGGACAGCTATTAAATTAATGCGGGCGTTCTGCCAGAGATAGTTAATTGAGATTATAATGTCATGCAGGCGCTAAATGTGACTTGGGAGAGTTTCATATTAAGTACCTCCACAGAGCTTAGCCTTCTAACAGAGAGCATGGGAAACTCTGAACAATGGATCCAAGCTACTAAATACAAGAATGCATGTTTGTTTTTGTATTTTTAAGAGGACAAACTCAGCACCCGGCGTTTTGTCGCTGGCCCTCTTTGGTCACACATTCTGAAGTGCTACATTTTAATCGGCGGGATTTCATTAAAGGCTGTCCTCTTCGGCGTTTCTTTATTTAGAGAGCCGCCTTGTTCCCCATCCAGAATCGCACGGCACTCCGGCTCTTCACTGCTTAGTCTCCTTCAATGAACGCCGCTAATCCTATGGCGGCTTCCAAGATTTGACGAGCGTGAAGAAATATCCCCTCTGGGGCTTTTTTCCAAGTTCACACGGATGGAGAATTAAGGTGAGAGATGAGGTCCTGATGGCTGGACCTGTCTGTCAGGTGAGTCGATGACCCTCGTGGCAGCAGCACTGTAGTGCCCTTGTAGCTGAGTGACTTGCTTTATCTCATATTTATACTGTACTTATGCACATGAAAGGACTATTGCTTTCAGATCCCTCTTTGGACCCAGTGAGGTGATTGGATCAGATTTTCCAGGTCTTTACTGACCCGTGGCTGGCCTTGGCTCAGTGGCTCAGTGGATTTCTAATTCACCGGCTTTCAATGCGTTCTCTGTATGTCATCAAGGACAACCAGCTGGCATCATTTCTTCTCTGTATCATCCGCCCACTTGCGTTACTCGCCACACTCAATGGGCATCATCCGCAGTCTCTCTAATATCAGAATTGTGAGCTTCAGGACTGTACTGTCAAGGGCCTGAGCTCAAAGACGTTTCTATTGCTGAAGCTTTGTGAAGAGGGCAGGTTGTGACTTGTACGGACCGCTCGGCGTGTTGGGGGTGGAGCCGGTAATACAGCAATTTCCACGGGAACCCGCAGCCCTGTTTTGTCTGCTGTCTCTTCTGAGTGCAGCCATGGCATATGACCCCGAGGCACTGCTAACCCGAGGAAGTCTGCGTTCACAGCTGCCATTCACTCAATGGCTGACGTTTCCATGGAGATTTTAATAAGTACCGCAGGTGATTACAATGTTAACTTTTGAAATGTCACGGATCCAGCAGAGGGTGGAAGTGTCAACTCTTTCTTTAATGCAACATAAGAAAATAAAGTGCGTGGAGGCTGTTTGTCCCATCTAGCTCATTAATGATTGAAGGCGTTCGATTTTGGAGCGCAGTTGCTAAGGAGTTACAAGTGCGATTGTTAATAACAAGTCATGTTAGAGCATAACACATTACAGTATTGAAAAACCTACATTATTCCACTTTCTGCTTCATCAAATATCTATTTTTTTAAACAATAGGAATGATGCTTTATTCCCATTTGTCACAGGGAAATGTTTCAAAAGCAAGGAACAAAAATGATATGACCCCGTTTCTGTGTTTTAAGGCTTCTTTTCCCCTTGAGGGGACACTTCCCACAGGTCGAAAAACACCACCAAGGAATTCGGAAGATAAAATGCCAGTCGCGTTGCAGCGATGCTGTTGAATTTGTGTGACATTACTTATGAATTTATTGATAGACTTATTGTTTACAATCAGTGGAGCTTAATGGCATTGCTAAATCACTTTAATTAAAAAATGTAAGTAATTCTACGTCTGTTTGGGGCTGTGTGTGTCAGGTGTGCCTGAGACAGTGGTCTGGATTTCTGCAGGGCTGGACCACACACTCGCACGTATCCCTCCGTGCTTTTTGTGGTCCGTTACGTTTTTTCCATCATGCTTGTTTTCAAAGTCCAGGTTTCCGATTCACACTTTATTGAGTCCGCCTTTCCTCATAAAGCAGGAGAGGCTTTGTCCCTTTGGAATCCTTCAAAACCTCAAAAGCTGGACTCTCCGGGTTATTTTACGAGTCCGTTGAAGTTGTTTTCTGTCTATAACCCCAGTACATATAATCATTGACCGCTTCTAGCTATGTAATTTAGATATCTTCAATGTCATACAGTGTTTAATGTTATGCTTTGAAACTTTATTTTATTAGACTTAACCTCCCCCCCCATACTCATAGGATACACAGCAATTACTTCCCTGAAAGAGAGTGATCGAAGGGAAAGTTTAGCTGCTTTCCCTTTAACTTTTCCCCCAGTCAAATCCTGTCTGCTTGAGACTTGCACTGTTTCTTGCAATGTTAGGATTGTGTGTTTCACCTGGATTTCTTTAGAGACCCTCATGTCCAAGTCCCCCAGTCTCTGGTGCTCTACAAGTATCCCTCCTCAATGTGCGAGTGTCTTAAGTTCTGTTCTATCGTTGGGCCTTTGAGTTCAAAATACCTTGTTCTTCGAAGGGAAAGTATGTTGCTCTAAATTTTGTTTGAAGGTGCGGTCGAAGGCGGTCTCCACTCGAGGTCCACGTCTGCGTCACTGTCACCCTCATGAGCCTCTCCTTCTGCCATGGTTTAACCAGAGCTTGTGGTGGCACTTACCCACAGATCACCTTCCAGGAGCTTTGTCTTGGTGACATTGCGAGAGCGCAAGGGGTGTCAAATGAGTAATTATCGCGTGTCACGGGCGGTAAGTGGTGTGTTGCGGGAAGTGATTGGCTCGCACCGTTATTAAGTGCTAACTGTGCCCTCTGAAGTGTGGCAACCGCAGCACGCTCCCTCCTCGATGTGCCCAGCAGGAGCACGGGAATCTGAAAAGTAATTACTGTTCTGGTTCATAAGGTGGATGATATATCTGAGGATTGGATTGGGCTTTTGTAGTCAGCAATAATGTAATTGCCTGAATGCCTGCACTTTCGCGCCTTGCTTAACATTATTCTTTTAAGAATAGCTAAGTTACAGCTCCATCACTTGGATAACTGAGGTGTCTGGAGTGATCTGGGGCACGGAGAGTTGGTACCCAACGTGGATAGCTTACAGGAGTGGCACATTATTGTTGACCAGTGGCAGAGTTCAGTATCGTTTCTCTACGTAACCCAAGTGTCTTTTTGTGCAGCATCTGATTTTGTATTTATTCCTTGTTTGTGTGGAATTGGTACAGCAGGACCGATTTCGTGTGTGTGTTGTATGTATGTATGTGTGTGTGTGTGGTGAGGGGCAAGTTACATAGTTTCTGCTTCAGCATCTAACATATGTCAGGATATTATCTGCCTCGGCAGCGGTTTGGCCTCAGAGCATTTTCCTCTTAGCCCATTTTCTCAGTTTAATATGAGATTGGTGGCGGGGGGGGTTGAACTCTGGCCATATTACAAACCCTTAGAATAAAAAAGCTAAACAAAAAAAAAGTACAGCCTTCTTGGTAGGATACATCTGCGGTATTTTTGTCACATCCCTACCGGTTAAATCAACTTTGCTGCTTGGCTTTGCATAACAAAGCTCCTGAAGGATGTGTTTTATTTCACTTATACACCGATCAGCCATAAAATTTTGACCACCTGCCTAATATTGTGTAGGTCCCCCTTTTGCCGCCAAAACAGCCCTGACCTGTCGAAACATGGACTCCACTAGACCTCTGAAGGTGTGCTGTGGTATCTGGCACCAAGACGTTAGCAGCAGATCCTTTAAGTCCTGTAAGTTGCGAGGTGGGGCCTCCATGGATCGGACTTGTTTGTCCAGCACATCCCACAGATGCTCCATTGGATTGAGATCTGGGGAATTTGGAGGCCAAGTCAACACCTTGAACTCGTGATTCATCAGACTAGGCCACCTTCTTTCATTGCTCCGTGGTCCAGTTCTGATGCTCACGTGCCCATTGTAGGTGCTTTCGGCAGTGGACAGGGGTCAGCATGGGCACCCTGACTGGTCTGCGGCTACGCAGCCCCATACGCAACAAACTGCGATGCACTGTGTGTTCTGACACCTTTCTATCAGAACCAGCATTCACTTTTTCAGCAATTTGAGCTACAGTAGCTTGTCTGTTGGTCGGACCACACGGGCCAGCCTTCGCTCCCCACGTGCATCAATGAGCCTTGGCCGCCCATGACCCTGTCGCCGGTTCACCGCTTTTCTTTCCTTGGACCACTTTTGATAGGTACTGAGCACTGCAGACCGGGAACACCCCACAAGAGCTGCAGTTTTGGAGATGCTCTGACCCAGTCGTCTAGCCATCACAATTTGGCCCTTGTCAAAGTCGCTCAGATCCTTATGCTGCCCATTTTTCCTGCTTTGAGGACAAAATGTTCACTTGCTGCCTAATATATCCCACCCACTGACAGGTGCCATGATAACGAGATTTATCAGTGATTTTCACTTCACCTGTCAGTGGTCATAATGTTATGGCTGATCGGTGTGTGTCACTAGTGAATAATATATTATATATTACATAATATACACTTTCTCATGTTTACGATATAATCCCTTATTCAGTGTAATATAGAAGAGGTGTCTGATCTGCATATATTAATGAGTTATTGAGCAGTATTTAATAAAATAATTAAAATTACCTCCAACTGCTCTGTTTTCATATTTTCATAAGCACTGGAGCTCAACTTTTAAGGATTTAGAAGAATTATAAAGGGTCAGATGTCTGTGGCTCTTCTTGGGGACATGCTATTGGTAGTGTATGCAAGGCATCATCAATCTCGGAAGGCATTTGGCTGCTTGCGCCGTCTATCACACATGATTCAGTTCACAGCTGCACACCTTTGATGCTTCGTGCTCATCACGGCTCTACACTGCCCTCGTGGCTGTCAGCCAATCATGTTGCCTTGACAGTGAGATGCAACTTCCAGCATTGCTTTGCGTTGATGAAAGGTGGCAGCCGGTGTGGCTACATTTCATTCAGACGGACATGAATATGTTCAGTTTGCTTTAAACAGAAGAGTGTTCATTTATTCAAGACTCATTTCAAGGCTTGCCAATGCGGAGAGTCGTTTTGAGGGGTGGGGGTGTGTGGGGACCGTTCAAAAGGTCAAACGATGTATCGTTCCATAATCATTGGAATTTGAGCTCAGACACTAATAAGAGAAACAGGCCGCACACTGTATTAGTAAAGACATGGAGTGGTTGGTGCCAATAGTGATTATTGTATGAAATACCGGTCCCTTGATACGGACGCTCCATTGGTTTGGATGACAACTGGAGTGGAGTTGTCGATACGGATGAATGCCATGTATTTGCTCTTCATTAACAATCAGACCACACTGACAGTTGACTCCCCTGCCATTAGAAACTGGTGGAGACACTCAGAGAATTTTAAATGCACGCGCTGCTGTGAAACGCTTTATCAATATTGATCCCAAAGGCCTTTATGAAGTTGAGCCGTAGTTGTGATATAGAGAGACTGACACCATTCAAGAAAATGAGAGGGGGAACGGGGGGACATCACAACAGCAAAAGAGAAAGTAAGTTATTAAATTCATAAATAAATAAGACTCCGGTCGACTGTTGTGGCCGCACATGCTGCTGCACTGTATTAGCGCTGAGAGACAGAGGCCATTACCAAATCAGACGCTGAAGAGTGACTCAGCACTTGGGCCTTTGCTGGGCTCCGGGTTCATTATTCCCCTCTGTCAGCGCTGTCTGTGGCTCAGATCACGCATTCTTACTGTCACCCCATCCTGCCTCGCCACCCAGCGCCCTCTCTGCCTAATGAGAAAGCTTCATTACTGTCCACAAGGGGAAGGACAGTATGCGCTCCTTGGCAGCCTCATCAGGGCCAGAATTATGGTAATACACAAAACCCATTCCTCTCACTTCTCTGTCCTCGTCCTTCCGGGCTGGAGGTCCCTGCTTTTTCATTTGGGTTGATGGACGGAGACCCATTCTTTTGGACCAGAATATTTTGGGGAGTCACTGGTGTAACTGTGCGGGGCTCTCACACTGGCAGACCCCTGTCAGTGGCCGATGAAACACACAACAGTCCCCGTGTGTTTCTGTGAAGCTGGTTTAGCAAACAACCCTCCGTTCTTCTCCAGGCAGCATTCTGCGCTTTTAGCCATTCTCCTCTCAATCTGTAATTGTGTGAGTGAGCACATGATTTCTGATGATGATGATGATGTTGTTGTTGTTTCAGTTAGGGCATTAAGAAATTACTGGCATAGGAAGGGGTGCCTGTCATTAGAGCCTGTTTCCTGTTTCCCAGTGCAGTTCTGGTAAAGTTTTCCACAACAGGTCTGCCACTTGACGGACACTCATCAGCTCTTACTCACAATGCAACAAGCAGATCATTTTAAAAGCCTCTCTATTCAGCAGCACTGAGATACGTCAAACAATCCGCCTTTTACTAGATGTGACGATGGTGTTATTTTTTTAAATGCCTTATGCACCAGAGGGGAAACTGGCAATTGTTCTGGGAATCCCAGTAAAGCAGCCTGTGTTAATTGTATCAATGGCTTTTCAACTTGCCTGCCTGCTTTTTAATTGACTAAACTTTATTTGCAGAATGAGAAGCCCTGTACCGTATTATGTGCTTGAGAATACGGTGACAAATTGATAGATAAGGTAAAAGCAGAGCAACGATACCATCATCAAAGGCTTCACTATTGCGGAAAGTAAGCTTTTCAACGTGGTTTCAATTACACCATCTAAATCACTGCCAAAGTATTTTAATCAGAGGTAACAGCATGAACACATCAGGTATGGCACATTACCGCTGGCTTCGAAATACGAGTCTGCGGTGTTTGAAATGAACCAGCCTTGAAAAAACACATCTAGGTGACACGTCTATTTCTAATCATGGTCTGTTAATACAGTTTGAAACTTGACTGTGTTTCGTTCTTGTTAAGCAGCAGGAATTGTGTGTCATTTCCATTACTGCCCACTGTCCAACCCGTCGATTGGGGTTAGCGATACTGTAAGCGGACACTGTGGTCACACATCAGAAACGCACACAGAAAGAGTATGTTTGGGGGATCATCCAGCAGAAACGGCACTTATGTATTCATGTACTTGCCTCTTATTTCTCTCAGCTAAAGATGTGTTTTTAAGATTTCATGAGTTCCTTCTGGCATGAGCCTTCAAATCCCATGGCACTCAAAAGCGAGGGGAAAGCAAAACGGCTTTCTTTTCATGTCTGGCTTCTTTTTTTTTTTTCTTCTTCCCCCCCTTTCCCTTCCCAGAGTGTGCAGCACCCCCATAGGAAAATCAAACTCTCTGATCGGGCTGCCGCTCTGATACATTTGAAAGGGGCTGAAGATGAGCGTTTTAAACAGACTGTTTTTGAAAGAGCAGGACGTGGCGTCTCTCGCATGACAGTATCAGACCGACAACATTTTCACTTTAAATGTTAGTTTATCATTTTGATACGTTCAGAAACTTTGCCAATGTTCATATACTCAGTTAAGAAAAGCAATATATGTGATCAAATAATGTAACCACTCTATACTAGCAACTGAATAACAACTCCATGGCTGTAAAATGTTCTGTCACGTGTTGCTATAAGGTGTAAACACATTATTATTATTTATTTCTTAGCCAACATTATTCTCCAGGAACACATAAAATTGTCACAAAATCTATAATATAACAATTTTATTTGGGGCAGGGAGGTAGGTTGGGTTATCTAAAAGCCCTGTTAGATCACTGCAATATTTTGTGCTGTGTTATTCACATAAACATGCGTTTCATCTTATTACTTAATGGTAGTGAATATAATTTGATTTACGATGACTTGCACCATTACCAGCTTTTTCTGAATACATGCTTCAATGTATGTCCTATCTCCGAGACATGGCTATTGAGACACAGTAGCTGTCTGTGAAAGACCGGGGCTGTCTTCACTTTGTTAGACTATACTGTGACCTGGCTCTCCAGGTAGCTGGAACATGACCCAGCAATGTCTAATGTTCTCTGTCAAAACTGCTCAATATCTCCACTTCCTGTGGTATATCTACACACTCACTGCCTTGTAGCAAATGATTAATAAAACATAAGAAAGTGTCCAATCGAGAGGAGCCCATTCGCCCCATCGTGCTCGTTTGGTGTCCATTAATAACTAAGTGATCAAGGATCCTATCCAGTCTGTTTTTGAATGTTCCCAAATTGTCTCTTCAGCCACATCGCTGGGGAGTTTGTTCAGATTGTGACGCCTCTGTGTGAAGAAGTGTCTCCTGTTTTCTGTCTTGAATGCCCTGAAGCCCAAATCCATTGATCTTCAGAACTGTCCTCCTTGGATTTTAGTGCTATGTAGGTATTTGTGACACCTCAGTTGGACCAACAAGGGTCTCGTCATCTTGCCTGCCGCCGCTCGGCTTGACTTGCACTCCTCGTGTAAACTTTTTAAGAGATGGAGACATCAAGCTAAAAAAGCTTAACAAGGTTTTCATCTAGGCTCTGTAAGTAAAAGCTGTTGCAGAAATTCGGATCAATATGTACACCAAGTAAGTCAGCAAAAATGAATCAAGCTCTCCAATTGCTTCGATCGGGCTCAGGATGCCAGAGGTGAGAGTTGTACATCGTATTCCTTTTTTTCTCCTCTTCTCCTCCCTCCTTTTATTTTGGCTTCCCCTTACTACTTTCAATGAGAGCTTCGAGAGAGAATGATAATTTTTCTGGAATGAATGTCTGACGAAAGTGTTCTACATTTTAATATCAATAGGGAAATGCGTGGAACCCACAATAATGACTTTAATCTGGTCTTTGTAGGATAATTTTTTGAAAGATAAGCTGTCCAGTCATTATAGCGGAGGGTTTTACATTGTGATTTTAATTGTCCTTTTACTTTAATGATGCAGTGATTGGGGGGGTTTACTAGGCCGTCTTCCCTTTAATTTAATTGACTGTATTCCTTCTGCATTCATGTATATAGTTGTATTGTTTTGGTCTCATGTGCACCTCAGGCCTCAAGTCTTATAAAGCCACAATAACTCCCCAGTTTGATGGGTACAGTGAGAGTGGAAGTGACGTGATTGTGTTACAGAAATGAAAGGACTTTGGCCCCCGGGAAGGCCAAATAATGTGTTAATGTAGGTTTTAGCCTGAGGCCTTCTTGTTTTTATTATTTTATTCTGACTTTATCTGATTGTTTTTGCCGCATTAACCAGACAAAACAGAACATAGAACACAACGGAGTGTTTCTGTAGAAATTAGAATTTAACAATGAACTAAAAATATTTGTGTAATTGCTGTTTTACAGTGTGTTAGACTGGGGTTTGTAGAAGTAACACTTTAAATCAGGTGCTGTGATTCCTCATTAATTAATATATGTGACCACAGGATTATCACATCAATAGCTCATCGCACCATCCTGTTTTAAAGTGTGGCCGCAGCAGATATTCACTTTTCTCCTGATGGTGAACGGTTTGACTGTAACATTGTCGCACCTCGGCACAGTCTGGTGCGTCCCTGGCTTATTTACTCCAGGTCTGGTGTGTTGGCGCGTGGAGAGAGGCCGCGGTTGAGCCGTGACTCAGCCCTGCCCAGTGCCGCGCTGACAGCCAGCCTCCCACCAGCTCACAACTCATTTGTTTCCAGGCCCGAGAGGTTCTTATTTTGATTTTGCTTGTCTGAAAGCTAAGGTGGAATCTTTTCTTTTATCTCATATTTGACTCCCTCCTCGGTCCTCTCTCTCCGTCTCTTGTCTGTATCGGTTCACAGTCCGTTATTACCATCTTTGTGCTTAAAGCAGACGCAGATGACTTGCTAGCATAACAATAGTGGAACCGAAGCCTGAAGCAGGTCCCATTGTAGCACTATATCGCTCTCCCCAACCACAACACGGCATCTGCAGTGAGTAATTAGTCACAAATGTATCACAATATTAGGCAATACGGTTGTTCTGCTGCAGAACCGTGTCATTATGGGATGAACTTACTCTCCGGAGACGCAATCCCTCCAGCAGAAAAGTATGTTGGAAAGTCTTTTTTTAATGACTCACAGAAGAGGGGGGGAGTAATGAGCATTCAGTAGTAGTAACATTCAATTACTGCGGTGGCGATAAATATGGTTCCTGCCTTTGGAGTTACAACTGGCTTAACCCAGCGTCTGAGACTATCTATAGCTGTTCCCTCTTTTGGCTGCTAACCCTCCTCAGTGCGGGTCACTTAGTGGAGGTTTTTTTAACTTGTTTTTTAGCCGACAAAGGGAAAAATCTTTGAAAACGAGGTTTGGAGTGATGTAATTGTATTGAACACATGACTTATGCTTGGCCTTTTAAAAAAAACTTGAGTCCACTGCAAGATTGTGAGCCCATACATCAGTTTGGACCCCAAGATGCAGTCATTGTTTACATTTCAAACATATCAGGGAACAGCTCAATTTTCAGGCAATGGTTTCTAATACTGTCATGATGGAGTTAAAGAGATTGTCGCATTGTATCTCCTCTTTTGTGCAAATGGCTTGTTAAACTGGGTTCTGTACTTCTGTTAAACTGCAATAGTATTTTGCTTGATTTTAAATTTGTAGTATATTTGTGCTGTGTTCTGTCAATTTACTGTTTGTACTGCCAACAAATAAATAATAATGAAGTAATAATTCTGACAGCAGAGTGGCTTGCCTGCTCTCTCACGACCTCTGCTGGCGACTTTCATTTTAGCATGACTTTTGCATGGTGGTGAAGCAGAAAGCAAAGAAAATAACTGCTTAGATTGTATTGAAACAAAAATATAAAGTATAAAATGGTCATTTGCATCTTTGAAAATATCACAAATCTAGTGTCAGTTCCACAGAAAACAGCCCTACATATTGTGTCAGCATAAATTAGACCGAAAGGAGCTCATTTTGTCTCCACCGGTATGTTTGAAGATGGACTGATGGATCATGGATACATCTTTGTGAGTTGCTATAGACCCACCATGTACGCTAACTCTCAACATTACAGCTACTACAGCTGTCCTCAACGGGCTGCTATGGGAGCACAATTAATCTGCTGCCTGTGTGATTTTGTCCAAATCCGCTCTAAAGTGGATTGAAAGGAGCCCAAGAACTGCCCCATCTACTATGATTGATATTTGATCTTATTTACTCCCTTTTCTGCCCAATTTTGATTGACTATGCATTCAACTCCCCCCCATGGCTCTTCACTTGTACAAGAGGGATGAGACTCTGTCCAAATCCACAGCCACACACAGCTGGTCTAAGCCTCAACACGGTCTTCCAGGCTGCCAGCGCACGATGCCCGCAGGTTCTGCACCGGTCAGGATTTGGCGCAGCAGAGACGGCTGACGCCACGAGCCTGTGGGCACCTGAGACGCCACAGGGAGGCGCTGGCATGCAGAGATCGACGGATTCGCCCGGCCAACTCCAGGCGGGTGTGCAGTGCACCCTGGTACATCCAGGCTGTGGCCAGCAAGAGTGAGGCCAGGGTGGGAGCTGGAGCCTGGCTGTAGGACAGCGCCGGCCCTTTGGGTGGAGGCTTTTACTGAATGCGAATTAGCAGAGGTATCATTGTGGTGTAGCCTGAGGGTTTGTGTGTATTTATGTACCACTAAATAACTTAAAAATACATATCTGTAAAAAAAAACAGACTTGCATGTGGAGGAATACTTCCATAACGTAACCATGAGGCCTCAGACCAGCCTGTTTAGATGCTGGTGTTTGCTAGGAGATTTTAAATATGCAGGGATTAGAACCAATAAAAGTGCACAACCACGCTGATATAATCAATGGAAGCGATCCCCCCCACCACTCACAGAGCCAGACCACTTCACTCGATTAACGAACTGAAAAGAAGGTGGCATTGTCACCTTTGCACCCCTATATCGCACTTCGTCGCTCCCAACAGAGCTGTTCCCCGCAGGTTACACTACAGGCGTCGTACAGCTGGTCTGCACTGGAGACCCACAGCCGGTTTCAGGCTGGATGGATGTCACCATTCACACGTCGGACTAAGCCGTTCGGGTTTGTTTCTGTGATCTCAGTGTGGGTTTGGCTTGCATGCATTTAAAGCACATAAGGGTGTATTAATACAGTCCAGTGGGTGGCAGTAAATGTTTGCTATTGGCACAGCATCGCTCTACAACTTTTTTAAACCTCTAAAACACTACATGGGCACTGAATTCTCCTGCAATGCTGCTACCATTTTGATAAGCAGTTCATAAACACTGTAAACATGATTATTATTATTATTATTGTCGCCATGTGTGGAAATCCAGTTACTGATATACGAAGAAGTACTGAGCCATTAAACTGAAATTGGGCTCCAGATATATGGTAGGCACAAGTGATGAGGTGAAACACAACCCGCTCGAGACAACGCTATTTCATCCTCGGTGCCAGAAACACAAATTCAGAGCTGTTTATCACTTAGGCAAGAATGTGCTGATAAACTAAAACACATTACGGGATGTCAGTCGCACAAATAGTGCCGTGAGTGCGGGCTCAATCAAAGCACTAGCATTTGACTTTCAGTGTATTGTTTTCCTTCAAGGATCCCCTGTCCCAGTACTGGACTAAACCTGAAACCGACTCGGAGGTGAAGGTGACCGCAAATCAGCGCGTTTAATTTCAGATCAAGGAAGAGTGACATTTTCCTGACTAACGCCTTTCAGAGACCGAAGTGACATTTTTCACAGTTAGTGTAGAGTCCCGATAAGCATGTCTTCAGATCCAGGAGATATTGCATCTTCTCCAACGTCCCTCCCCTGCCGTACTCAATCAAACCACAGGAACCACAGTGCAGCCACGGAAAAGCGGCTCTGTCATCCTTTCCTCTCTATAGCGGGCGATTGGCCTCCTGTAGGCTCGGAGTGGCAACTAAGGTTCATAGCATTGGTGGAGGAAAATGATTACCCCCGGTCCCCGTGTCAGCAGTGATTTAGTGTCCGGGCTGTTCTAGTGGTCAGGGCGAGATTTATTGCACTGGCTGGCACAGAACCCCCTTTCTGGCAGCTCCAGGGAGAGAGACTCGGCGACACTGCAGTGTTCCCTGGCCTTTGATGGATTCCAGCCATCTTGCTGGCAACCAACTTTCACTTTCGAGACGGACGTACATAACTTCTCAAATCAATCGCTGCCTGCTCAGAGCAGTATGTTAAAGAGTCTTCACTCAGCTGACCCATACTGACCTTCTCGAGATTGCCGTGCGTCTCTCACTTGACCACTATAGAGCACTTCTTGAAATGTGGGACGACCAGAAAGATAATTTTATTCCTGATTGACGTGAATGTTAAACCGTGTTAAAGACGCGCTATTTATAGTGGGCCCGAGAACACAACTGAGGCGGCTATAACTTAATGGATGCGATTTCACGTTTTGCAGATTCATTAAACCAGAGCCTTTCAGACCCCCATCCATGGGAAGTCTCAGCTCTTCTCAGTGTCCAGTCGACGGACAGCTTGTGCAGAGAAATTGGAGGGAAATCTTCAGAATTGTGCACTGGGCCACGCAATTGTGAGGTGGTTTCCTCACTAACTGCTGCTCTCTTTCAAAAGTGCCATCGACTCGACAGGTTAAATACATTTTGCCTCTGAAATTAACCACATTTGTACGATGGGGAGCTGCAGCTGCGGCTTCATATCTCTGCCCTTTCCCAGTTAAACGAGAATTTGGCTTCGTTATCATGCAGATGGAGCGCTTAGAGTTCATTAGCGTGAACTTTTCCCCTCTCGCTTCACATGGCTGCACCCAGAACACTGTGCGGCTCCTCAGCCATCAACTCCGAGTCGCATCAGAGTAACTTTGATAATGGAGCCTCTTGAATTTCTGATTAGGTCATAATCGGACCGTGTTTCCGGAACAAAAATTCAGAAATCAATTTCAGAGTTTATACCATCACCCTCAAATATTTATTGCACTTCTCGAAATCAATCTCGTGCACTGAACAGAACAGATCAATCATTTTTCATTTTTAAATATATATGCTTTTAAGTTTAATATGGGTAGTAATTGACCCTCTCCCAACATTTTATAGTGTCACATGCAGTGTAAACACACCAGCCTGTGCTGAACCTCAAGGGCCGGGTGGTGTGCAAGCGGGGAAATGGCTAAAATCCAAATTTGTATTCACTGGAACGATATGTTGAGAAATGAGCGAGAGTGCTATCAAATAACGGATCCGTCACTGCCAGGAGAAGGGCTGTGGAGAGGAAAGAGCCGCGCTGCTATGATAGATAGTTTCCCCATAAAAAGGTCTCCTTTGTATCTGTCCACTTTGAACGCTCTTCCCTTGAAGGCACTTTGTGACCTTGATCGTAAAAGTGCATTTTCAAAGTAATGAGTGTTTTAAGATAGTGTCTGGCCGGGGGAAGGGGCTCTGCATTCCCTAGCCTGGTGCTATCGGCGAGTTTAAAGGTGTGGGTTGTTTTTAGCGCTCACTAAGGCAGCGTTTCGGTCTGCTGGAGTGTATTTTGAATGACTTTGACTGCATGGGTTTACTGAATAAATACATGATTTGACTTTTAGGCATTGTTGTTATTTTTTGGAAGGGAAAACGAACACATTGAATTTTCTTCAAGGCCTCAAATGACAAAAATGGACACAATATACTCACATGTCCCTAAGCCAAGCAGCTGAGACATGCTTGGTACATTTCCATAGTTCCCAGATCTTGGACAAATAACAAACGTAGTCAATGTACGAATGCCGAACGAAGGTTAAGCATGTAAAGAACAAATGTGACACATAAACCTGTCCACCTGTTCACAGTCATGACAGCCAAGGCCTACGTCTCTAAGAATACAAGGTAACAATATGACAACAGAAACATTTATTTTAGAAAATGTCAAAAACAAAAAAACTAGAAAATAAAGACTCAAATTAAATGTGAGATGAATAAACATTACAGCAAACAGACACTCCCATTTGTTTCTCACACATTGACACAGGGAGTGGATCTGTCTTCACTTAATGCAGCGAGGAAGATAGGAATAGTCAGGACATGGAAACAAACTGATTATGAAAATGCACAGCGTTTGCAAATATGAAAAAGCAAAATCATTGTCTGCCTGGCAGTTGTATATGCCTTCTAATTGTTTTGTTTTAAACATTTGTTATTGTTTTATTTCATATTGCAAGTAGTAAATGGTTTCTTTTTAAGCGTTCACAGCCTTGCCTCTGCCTGTGGAGTAATTGTTCCCAGATGCATGTTTGTGGTGAGTGGATCAAAACCAGAGAGCGGGCCGGTCCTGTCCCCTTTGAAGGCTGCCATATCGGATATCCATACACGCGCAATGTTTTCTCCATGTGTTTCATTCCCAGATCTGATCTGCCACCGGTGCCGGGCTGGGATAGATTGGGGTTGCTGAAGAGTGGAAGGTGAATTGCTTCTGATCTGAATAAAGCTGCTTTTTATGAGTGGAGATAATGGGCGCTGCTGTGAATGAACTAAGAGAAGGCTTTCGTGAAATTGAAATGGTTTTCCTCCTCGCAGTTCTGAGGGGTCTGAGCACAGGGCTGTTGAGTGTAGTTTTCATTTCCGAATACGATGTCAGAGTCGGTAGAGTGATATTGTGTTCCCTGATAGTCTCCTTCTTGAAAGAAAGTATTGCTTTATTTGTTGACTATCTAGACCTGTGTGCTTTACTCTGCACAGAAACGACAGAAACGTGAGAGTAAATGACACTGGGGATTGACCTAGGAATTGGAAACAGTGGGAGCAGGGGCCTATAGGTGATGAAAAATGTGGGTCCCAATATATATTGCTTTTTATATTTATATTGGATCTTTTTTCTACCATTTTTTGTTTTCTTGGCAAACCTGACCGGATATTTTCCCGTTTGTCACAGCGTAGCCAGGAACTCTGCTTCAGCCGAGACTGTGGCTTTCTTAGGAACCAAGCATCACTGTCTGATCCATCGAGCTTTTTATTTTCAGAAACAGATCATTTTCCCCCAAATTGCTCAGAACCCAAGCAGCTTTGTTTGTGCAGCCTTAATGACTTGAGGGCGAATCCGCTTCTGGTACACTTGTATGTTAACTAGTTCACCACTGGCTGATGACATGTCGTGTCAGATGTTTGGACCAATCAGCAAACAGCTTATACAATGGGCACTAGATATGACCTTGCCACTTGCTTATCTCCAAATCAAAACAATAATCATCTGCTGTCGAGCGACAAACACGGCACAGTGTGTTTGGGGAAAAAAAGGAGCGGTACATGACCCTTGCGTTGCTATCAACATTTTATTTATACACCCTCACCCGCAAACACATGATTTTCAGTGTGACAGTTGAAAAATCATTGCCACATTCCCTCAGGAACACAACGAGCGAGATCTGTCCCTGTGGAACAATACAAAACACACAGACTCGGTAATGGCCAATGACTCCATTGCCCATAGATCTGATAGCGAGCCACAGAAGAACAGAAGAAACCAGTCCTGATTTTGCCTGGAGAGTCGCCTCCTGGGAATTCCTGCCTTTGTCGTGAACAATACTTTTCTCAGCTCCCACTTCAAAGCTCTGCAGTCCATTGTTTTACATGACAGATACCCCATCTCTGCAAAAACTTGGAACTATTTTTAGGCAGATTTCTCAACTTTCTTCTCTCTCTGTTTAGTTTACTGAAGCGGTCTGTTTGTGCTGTGTGCTGAGCTCTGAGTGCTATTATATGTATCTGGATATTTCTAGAGAGTTTCTACAGTTTATTCTGTTTCCATTGGGCTGTGTGACATGTTCCTGTTTAATAAGTGTTCATTTAAAAATAATAATAGCTCTCCAGGGCTTATAGACTCCTGTTTAGGTGCAATCCTATACACTACAGACATGAATATGAATGGATTTATATCTTTTTTTAAATACCATTTCATCTGTTAATAACATTTCACTTGTCCCCCTGAAGTCTTCCTAAAATCATGGCCCATGCCTCACTTTTGGCCTTCCTCTTCTCTTAGTTCCTAAAATTCCCTAAAATAAAACAAAACTGAAGCTATCCGTGTCCTTTACTGCAATATCGGAGTGGAGCTTGTGTTACGTCCCAACAGTATCGCTGATAATGAGATGCAACGGCACCATATGGAAATCGTCAGGGCGAGATGAGAAATTCCACAGGGAGAGCGGCTCTGATGTTGCCCGTCCTCAGAAGTTATATTAATCATGATTACAGGCCACGTCTTAGGAGTGTCGTATTGTACAAGTTGTGTACCATGGATGAAGGAAGGACCCCCTGTTCCTGTGTTCATCAGAGTCATCCCGGGCAGTTAGAGCACATCTGACCTTTAGCGCCGGATTGCTTTTCCTGAAGGCGTGAGGCCTACCTGCTGGGAGGAAAGATGCTGCTTTAATGCAGGGGATTTGATTAGCCTGACAAAGCGGGGCTTGAATCCGAGCAGCACTGCAGTTTATGCCATTAATATATTCAGAGTTTAATGCTTTTTGTTATGTATTATGAACGGGGATGTGATGCATCTGTTTTTAGAATATTGATTATTTTATTCAATGTTTTATTAGGCCCCGTTTCTCTCTGGTGGTTGTGCTGATTTGGTGTGGACACACACTCTCTGTGAGTCTTTGTATACAGTGAATTAAATGCTTTACACATGTTGTGATGTTTTTTTTACCTTGGGAGTAGTTGTTAAAATATCAGCGTGAATGGGAGCGAGGACGTGAAACCCTCCGTCCACAATGGTATCAAAGTTAATATCATAGCAACCCTATCTCCCTCTCTATTGTGGTGAAAATTCACACCTTTCTAAAACAGGGTAGCTCGCTACATCAACTAGGCACGCCGCTGTGCTTTCTGCTTCACAGCGATCTCCCTTGTTCATCTCAGTAACAGGAAACATCAAACTACAATAAAAGTAATTCAAATATTTTATTCTCCAGTCCGTGCTCCGAGACGGCGCAAACGAAGGACATTCATCGGGAATTCATAGATGCTCAGCCCTGTTTTTCCAGATAACAAGATTTGCCACGGCTCAGTCGTTATTACTTCAAGTCAAGTCTTGTCAATATAGTAATCAGGTGGGCTGTTGGTGCTTTAAGTTTTCCAGTAATTGTCCTGCCTTTTGCAGGACTAAATCACCTCTTTCTTCTTCGCTTCTAAACATGTTGATACACTAACTGCAGGACTGGAGTCCTCCACACAAAATGTTACAATAAACAACTCCATTCAATGGCCGATGCAATTTCACATATGCAAGCAGCACCCATCCCCATTGGGTGAGCTTAGACTATAATGGAGACCACGATGCATACTTACTGTGTGTGACGACTGTGTGCTAATTACTGTCTGGTATCTTTAAGTATTCGTTGATCAATAGAGACAATCAATTTTGCTGCAGGTAAAGGAACTGTAAGACATCGATTCGAAGATCAATCACCGCGCCGGCTGGAAGTCCAACTGCATTGCGATCGCTTTGCCTGTGTGATAATGTACGCATGGCAAATCTTCGGGTTTAAGGGACATCGCACAGATACCTTTATAAAGTGTGATGTCTTAGAGAGGGCCAATAAAGGACCCTATTGAACGCATTGACTTTTTGTTGGCCTGTTTTAATGGAATCGATGCGCTTTGTTAACTCGCACGCTGAAGTGTTTTGAATGATTTGGAGATAGGCTGTGGTTCTTTGTGGTCTGGTTTAATTCCTCTGTTTCATGGGCTCGAAGAGTTTGGGAACTTCACTCGCGATAGGTGGAGATTACAAACCGAGCAGGTGCACAGGAAAGAGCCGAGCCTATATAGGGCCAGTATTGATGTTTTGAAAGGCAAGTCAAAATCTGAGTGGGAGAGAGTTGAAGAACATGATGTCCCATAAATCGTGTCTGATGATCACTCTTTTCTGATTTGACTTTGATGGAAGATGTGCGTTCCCGTAGGAGTCCTTTATGGTTCGCATACTAAATTCAGACATACTCTCTCTCCGTGTATGAGCTTTATTTACACTGTTTGCCGCTACACATTGAAACTTCTCCTCCACTCTCGGAGGCGATGTGGGAATTGCAGGTTGGGCGGGTAAGGAAAGGGGAGAAAAGAGATGTGCGTTTAAAAGTGATGCAGTAGATGTCTTTTGGAGACGACATGAAATAGAAATTTTAATTTGCATTTCGGCTTTTTCTATAGGGACGGGGATTCCATGGGGGGCTGGGCGAGCGCTGGAGAGTGATGTTGAACTTTGAACTTCATACTCGCTGTAGTACTTGCTGATCAAAGGCTGAAAGATAATAGCCCCTTGTTCTCAAATCCCTGTTCATACGTGTCAAAGGGAATGCAGTTCATATTTCCAATCGGCCCCTTATGAGTTCACTTCCCCTCTGGCCCACGAGAGGCACGTGTTTTGTGGAGATAAATCAACACGCTTTGTGGGACCTGATGAAGCACTTGGATACTGATTCCTTTCTGAGATGCAGAGAATAAAAGGAACCAGAAAAAACAAATAACCAAAACAAATACACTATTCCTCATTATTCTCAAGGACAGCTGAGGCTTGAGGTTTACTTTACAGCTAGGTTCCAGTGTGTAATGGCTCATTGTTGACTTGCATTAGAGTTACTGTGGTGAATTTGTGCCACACACTACAATCCTGCCGCCGCATCGGGTTGTATAATATTTTTACAGTGTGTGTTTTGTTTGATTCCATTTATCAACCTATATCTAATTAGATTTATTTTTATGTCATCATAAATCATTGCATCAGGGTAAATGCATGTGGGATTTGTTTTACACTCAGCCTTATTACAAATATGATCAATGAAGGATCGCTAATATTGAGCTCACTAATTCATTTAGCTAAGGTCTACCAGACTGGTGATACAAAGAGTCTCTCAGACTGTACCCTGAACACGAGCATTGATCTCCACATTGATCTCTCGCACGAGCTCATAGTCCCGATCCAGCTCCGGCCCAGTGGAGTAAAGGCCTTGTCCGTGTAAGCAAACATTGTGTTTTCAGGCAGTGCTTTTCAATCAGAATCGAATTGTGGAAAATCTAAAAACATTTCCTTGGAAGACTATAAATTGACCATGAAAGATGATTGAAGATGTATTTTATTAGATGGGCATGATTGAATTAGTCCCAACCCCAGTTTCAATTTCTTAATAGTTTTGCTCCTTGTCTGTCATTGTCTGCGTTTCTCCTGGTGTAAGTCAGTCATTGCGAGATATCCCTGCTATTGACATATGCAGATATCAGCGGCCCTAATTGGTTCTTCCTGGTAACTTCGATGGCGGTGTGATTTTGATCACGCTCAATTTGGCATAGCGGCATATGCTGTTGACGCCTGCATTAGCACAGTCTGAGATTAGTGGAGAAATGGCTCTTTAAATGTTGATGCCAGCAGGCGACCATCGTACATGTGGCATTTTTATGTATCTATTTCTGCAATCAAGCACAAGCTGTATTTTGTTTTTATTGGATAAATATCCATTAAAGACTTAAAAGGGGGGGACATGCTTTTCTGATCTTTCACCAAGAGTTATCAAACTGCAGCAAATGGAGTAAATATGTTTTAGTCTGTCAGAGGTTTCAAAATCACTGTACATACAATGCCCATACTGATACAACAGGACAAATTTCTCTCATGGTTTTCCAATCATGCATTTATTATACACTGGTATGTATAACGTGACGGGCAACTTTCCTCAAAGTCTTGATCCTGAATGCGATTGAACTGCAGGGTTCCCAGTGGCTGTCCAGAGAGACTCTCTTTGGGAGGTTTTCCACGCTGCACAGAGAGCCTCGATGCAGGCGCTAACCAGCCTCTGTGCTGCATTAGATTCACATCGTTCTGTCCCTGTGAATCGGCGGCGGAGAGCAGCGGGGGGGTAGATCTGCCTTGGCAGGGTTTCAGGAAGCAGCCTGGCTCGGGAAGGGAGCCCAGAGCCGGGGCAGCTGCCAGCGAAGCGAGAGCCGCAGGAAACCGATGCTCCCACACACTGTCCGGCTGGGACGCGGCGGACTGTGACGGCGCCTCCGAACACAGGGCAAACGCACCCGGCGCAGCACAGCGGCCCGACACAGAGAGGGGTCTCCTCTGCGTTGAACACCGCTTCTGCTCAGTCATGTGATTCATAACAGTGAAGTAAAGAGAAAAACACGAACACGTCAAACTTCATTTAAAAGCTAGCCGTGAAGTCATGACATCATGAACACACGCTGTGGATTGTAAATCTACCCTTACAGAATGTCTCTTTACTTCTCATATCATTATTTTTATCAGTATTGTTTTCATTAATATATCATCATCGTCATTATTGTCAGCATCAGCTGCCCTGATCGACCCACTGCCGGATGCAAGCCTGCCTACGATGTCTCCACTTTTTTCAACGTACATGATTTATATATAGATACGTAGCCGCAGGAATCTGGGTTGGTAATGGGGTCTAATGGAAAGCTTTATTGTGCAATTCATTCCCTGCTTTTACTGTATTGTATTTGCACTGCATGACCGAGGCAGCACAACGGTGCTTTGAAAGGACTGCATCGCTGCTTCGGTTGCTCATTTTAAAAGCCTTTTTACCTGAGGAAGCCTGGACGGGGGAGGGTCAAGCCAGGTCTGACAGGGGTCTGCGGGGGTGCTGAATTCATATGTAAAGATCTCTAAGGTGCGATAGAGGAGCTGGGTTTCAAAATGTCCCTGCAAGCGCTTTCATTTCCACATTGTGGTTCTTCCTAGTGTCTCCTCTATAACATATAAAGCCCCAGATGCAACTTTAAAAAGCTCTCGACTTTTTAAAATACTCACACTGCCCAGTCCAGATGTTTTCTTAAAATCCACTGTGGTGAAAATATATAAAACTGAAAGTCCCTGCTGAAGATTGATGAGGCGCTTTCTGATGTTCTCTTGTGGGAAAACTGAGGAAGAAATATTTTTTTCTTTATTGACCTGTGGGGGATGATTCATCGACTCCAGTCACATGGAACAAAGTGTTTTTTGTTATTGTTGTTTATATAACGCAGTGGAGATGTTTGCTTAATTAATGAAGTGCGAGACTGGAGCCAGTGTACTTAATTAGTTTTGTAATTATAATAGAAGAATTAGTTCACAGCCACAGGATTCATGGTTCCCGGCATTAATACACTTTTCTGCAAAAATTTCACAGTACAGTTTAGCCAGGCTTCACTTTTACCGAGCTTATCTTCAGAGAGCATTGCGGTTTAATTTGTTCATTGCAGAGTAATTTTCTCAATCATTACTGACATAGGGGGCTCTGGTTTTGTCCGTTATGGTGAGAGGAAGGACATTATGCTGGCCCAGGTATCCTTATTTTCAATTTTCACAGTTGTGTTACACTTAAATGTATTCAAAATGACACACTTTCCCGAAATACAAAACACATTAAAAATCAGTCTGCACTCTGTGTCATAAAGACGTGTTTCATTGACCTTTTTGCTTTGCAGCTGAAGTCTCATAAATCACCTTTGCCTTAAGTAAACAGGCCTTACTGATAATGTTGCAAAAGGTGTGAACATCCAAGAAGACTGCTCTCCAACAAATCCAAATAAGCAGCATTAACAGACCTTCGGTAATCATACAATCAGCCACTTATGTTACTATAAATACAATGTCGCTGCTTAAGACTCCTGTCTCTATTTGTATTCAGAGATACCTTAATGATCAGTCTGGATAAAACTGTGCTTTTATGTTCCTCTTTGTTACCGGGCCCAACCGGCAATTAATTCTCCATAGATGAAGGGGTGGAACAAGCAGTCGGCCCATTCATGTCGACAGGTGTCCAGAATCCGAAACGAGTCCAACCCTTCCATCTTGCACATTATTGGAGAGGCCTGCTTTTACAGTATCGCACCACGTGCTTAACGTGTATTACTCTGTTCGTTTGGAGACACCGTCCAGTTGTTTAGTTTTTTTTGTTGTTGCTGCTGTAATTAAGTGCCGTGTTGCTCGGTAGTTCAGCTAATAAACAGCCGAATCTCTTGGAATTTTTACACGGATCCTGGCACAGCTTGTAATGTTTTGTGAACAGAGGCAAGTCTGTGCTGCGGTTACGAGTGAGGACTATAAAGAATAATGCTCCCTTGGGTGGCATATTTTGAACTCTTAACTAGGCCAAATTCTTTCGAATACAGATTCACAGTGTTCCTGCTTTGCGTCGCAGCCGTTTATTTGTATTGCAGAAACTCACAGCGCTATGCAGCGTACCTGAGACCTCTTACTCGACTGCTTTTATTGTTTTACAAACGTGTCAGACCACGGGATGTGTTCCTCACAATACGTGTGGAATAAACGGTTCACTTTCGTGTTTTCTCTGCCTAAAATAATACCTTTTGATTCATTGTAATTCTCTTGTTTGTTTGTTATTATATGTTTTTAGTTTCATTTTTTGGACAAAACTAAAGTTGTGTGGCCAGTAATAAACATGACTCAGTGCCTTTCTTTTTTTCTCCCATTCCAGAAAGTATTTCATTTGTCACACACCTCATTTACTGGACAGTGCACAATGGAAAGAAGCAAACTAAACTAATAACTTGATTTTGATAGGAAATCTACTCCTCTTGCCCGACAAAAGTACCTGGCAGGAAATTACTATTGTTGCAACTTGTCCATCGCGCCGGGCTCTAGGCAGCCAGCGGCTCTTATCGGTGCAGGAAAAACTATCTGACACACGTTGACGGCAAGAATTCGCAGCCCGAGGCGAAACTTCCGTTGCCGTGTTTGTGAACGCGGTCTGTAGATGTAGGAGGCGGTTCAGGGGGTACGGGTTTTTGTGCCAGACCCACCATCCTTTGTTTTCAGTGTGCAGCAGCCAACGACGCGTCTGTTGTCCAGCTGCGGACCTGCCAGCTTGACCTGGACTTTAGTAGCTCCCTGGATTGGCTTGTTTCTCACGAGCCTGCGAGTCGGCCAGAGCCCCCGTGAAGCAGCACTAAACTCTGGCCTGGACTTGTGGGAGGCAGGCAGGGTTTCACAACAGCACTGGGACTCTGTCTTATTGTGTAACGGTTGTGGACTCAAGCAGTGACTCGTCTTAATTGGAGGAGTCTTCAAAGCTGGCATGTTGGATTAAATAAATATAGAGGATCTTGCTTAACATTGAAAGAACATCATTAAATATAATTTGCTGCAGCGTAGACTGATTAATTTAGCAGCACGCTCATTGAATAAGTGTATATTCTGCTTGTATATAATGTATGTGCTTTAGTTCTAACCACTTGATTACATGTATTAACCCTTAAATATATAATAATAGTCAAGAAGCTCTTTGTCTTCAGTACGGAGCAATTTTAATACCATGGTCACCAAATTAAAATGATTGTCTCTCAGTATGACTGGAGGCCACTGCCGACAGCACCCGACAATATGAGCTCATTTTCATCCACGATTGTAATAACTGTCTGAACGCACTCAGAGACCAATCTCATATTAATCACAGAAAAGAGACTTATTTCCAAAGCTCTCCGGGGCTACAAAGGGGATCTTAAATATTAATTTGCTCAGTTATTCTTAAAGCAGAGGATACAGTTGTAGTCAAATGTATTCTTCCCCTGGGTATGAAACCATGTTACTCTGCGAGTCGTTTAATTGAATACATATTGTTTAATAAACCGTACATGTTTTGTCAATTCAGTCTTTTCGGAGGTGGTTGAGCATCTAGAGAAATCTGTGAAGATCTGTCTCACCTGTAAAGATACCTGCTGCGTTGAGACAGTATACTTTGGACATTGATTTCTACGCAACACCAGTTCAAAGTCTTATAAATCAAACCCGTCTCAATTCAAGGGAGGTTAACAGGATTTGCATTAATCCCACAATCCCACAGATAAGACTGCACTCCAGCTACAATCAGTCTAAATATCGTTCTTCTTTTTTAACTTTCTGTTTTATGGTTATCCTATATTCATGTTCACTGGCACTCAATCTTCAGCAAAACCCTTTCCAGTGTTGTTGCATCTGAACCCTGTCACTGTTGTGTAACACTTGCTTGAGCACTTCGAGTCGCATTGTTTCAAATCTCGTGCTCCACTCGCTCCCCTCCATTCAGGGCGGTAGATCCCAGCCAGGTTTTACACTCAGCCCAACTTTTACACTGCTTCTCAATGGCATGCTAGCAAGCCTCTCTCAGCTCCAAGCACAACACACTTATCTATTGGAAGGAAACTACAATACTTTTGCTCTCACTGAAGCCAATGTTTCTTTGTTTTGTCTTCCTTCTGTATTTATTGCCACTGGTAGTAGCTGCGACTCGGCCCATGCAGTTATACTATACTGATATGGGGAGAATAACTTTTCTCTAATTGAAAAAAGAAAAAGACACTGCCAATTAAAAGAAGACAGACTTGGAAACCTTTTTTTTGTGGGAGTTTCGCAAAACAGGACACCACTTGTCGATACCCAGAGCTTGGTAGCAGCATGTCAGGGACGGGCAGGAAGAGTTCTGGAAGGCCGTCTTATTACTACAGGCTCCTGGGCAGGACTCGGCTCCAGAGACAGCGCAGCCGGTCCCGCAGCAGAACCAGACCGGCCAGCAAAGGTAACGGTCACACCCCCTTCAGTACAGGACGGTCACCGTACAGCGAGGGTCCCGTTCACTCATTGTGATCATTGTGCGTTCACCTGAGAGGTTTGAATCCCAGGTGGGGGACACTGCTGATGTATCCTTGAGAAAGGCACTGTACCTAGATTGCTCCAGTAAAAAACTGTATAAATGGGTAATTGTGTGTAAAAAGTATGTGATCTATTGAAACACTTGTAAGTTGTGTGTCTTCTAAGAAATTTCTATATACTTAGACTGGGAGGTGGCAGTAAGTTGTGAAAAGTTTGTGTTTTGCAGATTTGGTGTAGACAAGTTTTTGTAGATTGGTTCGTTCTCATCTGGGATGCCCTTTTCAGATCAGGGTTCCTGGTCTCATCAGGGTTATCGATGACTGTATTACATTTCTCTGTCTTGCCAATGCCAGGGCAGTATGCAGTCAGTGAGTTCAGTTGTGGTTTAAACTCTTACCAGGAGAGGAGTTTAAAACTAGTTCTGTGGAAAGTGAATACACACAATGGATTGCGAAACTGAGAGCCGCACAATTGGATGTGAAACTGAAGTGTTCAGAGCTGTCTATAGTGCGTTTGAGATTTTGGTCAGTCGAGACACTTGACACAACAATTGTGGTTTGTGTTCGAGTCATACTATTGTTCTGAGACTCTTTTATTGACTGTCTTGCAACACGCTCCCAGCATTGTTGTCAGTTTTGTACCCTCCCTCTGTGTCCGTCCGATAGTAAACGGAGAGGAGTGGATCAGGAAATTCTGGTCTCATGCAGGCTGGCTATAGAAACCTAGCCTCTGGGTTTAAATTATGTAATTAGGCAGACATGGCTTTTCTTGTAAGCATGAGGGTAGAGCAGGGAAACTAATGGTCTGTTAAGATGATTTTGTTAAATAATTATCTGCTCACAATATTAAGGAAACTACATTTACCGCAACTAATGTGGATGAGTGGAACACATACTTTACAGCTACTTCTGCATCTGTCATCTGCTTAAATTAATTTCCCTCTTATATACAAAATAATTATGTGATGTAGAAGGATATCTATCTGATTTGAATTCCCGAAGGAGAACACAGCGCATTGTGCTCGTGTTGTTGATCTCCTGGCCATAAAGGTTGTCGCACAAGTCTCTATTATCAGGTTAAACTTCACTGAGGTCGTGCTATGAGCTCATCTGTTTGTTTAGCCGTAGGTTGTTAGCTCTGGATATTTAATGAGTCAGTTAACCGTCAATATGCAAAAACCAAAACAAACAAATGCTCTACTGTGCCGCGCTGTCCCGTATCTCCTTTACCTCAGTGAATGTGGATCACTGTAAACCTGAATCAATACATTAATTACTGTGTTGTAAATAAAGGAACTGGTCAGACTGCGTAGAATGTGTTTTCCTGTGAGACTTTTTTTTAATTGTTTTTTGTCTTAATGGAAACTTGTTGCTGAAGCTTTGTAAGTTTTTGAATTTTATTATCTTTTTAGTTTTTTTAAGTTTTGTGACACATTGTCGTTTTGCAAGACAGCAGTACTTAGTGCCCGTCTTTTGAAGGGTGGAGGACTTGTTGATCCCCATATTAACAGCACAGCAGTTTCTGTTATTTACTGACCAGATATAATTAGACCGAATTGCTGCGTTTCCAGACACACGCGTGTCACTGGGTGCCTGGGTTTCTCTCTGTAATCTCATGTTGTATATCTTCTCCCTCCCTTTACCAATACGATGCGTATTTACGCAGGTTGGTGGTAACTAATAATAGTCAACAAGAGGTGAGACTGCACAGCATAAAGGGGTGATCACACTACAGCATTATTTAAATATTTGAACCCGTTTCACTTGTTTTCCCTTTTTGCTCTGAATGTAGTTGTTTTCAATAGCTGTTTTTTATATTAAAAAAACTGCAAATAAATGCAGTAGTGTGACCTAGCATTGACCCTATTATGTGTGGAGGCCACTCTGACCTTTGAGCTGAGCCTTGACTTCCTCATAGCAACCTGAGCTGAAACACCATCTTTGTGGCCCCACGTCACAAGACTTTTACTTTCACTGTGGAAAAGCTTAAATATTGGCTGCAATAACTAGAGCACTTGAGCTATACACACACACAGGTTAGTGGAATTGAATCTCTTTAGTCTCGAGTGCAGGAGACCGAGAGATGTTCCTCAAAGTCCACTTTAAAGAGCCGCTTCTGGCTCAGTTGGGAAATGTGGAGGTGTGTTTGGGATTGCAAATAGGAAGCACTGTAGGGAGGAGGTAGCAGGGTCAGAGGCAAAGCCATGTAGTGGATGCTGACTCAACATGTCAAAGAAACAAATAATAAGCTGCTAGCCACCACACAAGGATGTTGGGTCGACGGCCTCCTCTCATTGGTAACTGTCATTATCGTGGACGTTTCATGTTTTTTGTCAAGGCGTAGGAAATCCAGTGCCATGACATCATCGCCTAGCCAGCTGCAGACCGGTATGTCACAAAGTTACATGCTAAGCCAGCTGTTGAGTGACTTAGTAGAAGCGGTCCTTTCACTTTGAACTTTAAAGCCACATCTCCTTTCTCCCATCCTTTTGAACTCCTTTGTAATTTAGTAGCTGCTGTTTTTGTTTTGTTCTTTTCTCCCTTCTTTTTTTCCACAGAGCGTGTTCTTTGAAACTTTGATCTTTCAAGATCGTTCCTGGCAGGGTTGGAGTAATGAGCTCTTCACTACAAGCGCTTCTCTCTTTTCTGAGGAAGAGTGGCATGTGCCGCAGAACATCAATACCCTGGTCCCCCCCCCGTGTTTATGAATGTGAGCACATCATTGTGTATGTGGGGTTCAGGTGTGCCGTTTTGGATGGAGTGGGTTTTGAAAACTACAATTTGAGGCTCACAGGCGTTTCTACCATGATGTGTGAGTCAAAATGAAGTGTAAAGTCAGAAGAAAATGCTTCAAGTGTCCTCAAAGTAATGTAGTCATCGATAACAATAAGTAGGCTAAGTGCACAATGCAGCCCTTCATGTTTTATCAGTTATTTTGTTTATTCATGGGCCTACTGGCTTTATAGCTGCATTAAAATATACTTGACAGGAAGCGACCACGTGGTCTAAAGCGGCAGCATCCTATTGTTGCATCACGGTCCCTTCTTTTATTGAAAGCCTATTGACTTAGTATGTGTTACTAAATGCTGATTAATTAACCTCAACACAACCCAGCAAAAGTGCATTTCCTTCAATCTTCAGCGCAGAGGCCTCTGTAATTTGATCTCCCCTCTCTGGGGGCGAAAGCCAGAGCAAGCGTGTCTATTCATTGTGCTGTGCATCAGGTTGTTGTGCAAGAGCTCATTTACATTCTTGGTAATATGGTATAGAGGTGCTATAATTACAGACAGATGCCTTCCACACGGCTGGGCCCCGGGGGCCGAGTTCTTCGGCAGCGCACTACAATGCATTACTACTCTTTTCATTACGGCTGGAGTGAACACAGCACCTTCATTTGAAATGTAGGTCCGCCGTTTTGTAATCAGTCTCTTTCAAGCTGCACTAATGCTTTGCTGGAACCGAGGTGTTAAACTCAGTGACCGGAGGAAGTGCAAGACACCTGGATTTCCAAAGCAGAGTCATATGTATTGTTAATAATTCAACAGCATAAATAAAGCAATGGTAGAGGTTTAAAAAAAGGTGTGTGGTGGGGGAGTTAAATATTAACATTACAATTATCATTATTACTATTATTGTCAAATGAAATGTGTGGCACAAGTGTTCATTGTGTTGTGTATCCATTGTGTGGCAGCGCACTGTAGTGTTGCACTTTGTGGTGCTCAGTTGGAAGAACGCTCCAATGCCGTGTGTTATTTAATATAGGACTTCAGAAATCACTTCCAATAAGGGCCTTTGTTCAGTATGGAGAGGTAAGCTGAACAGTTGTTTTTGCTTCCATTCAGTGATTTATTTGTTTGCTCCCCACTGGACGTCAAATGGGGTTCAATAACGCACTGAATACCTAATCACTTCAATTATGTATTTATTACCTTTAGAGACAGAATCCTTTTGACAGAGAAGTGACATTTGAGGTAAAAGGACAGGAATGGGGTTTGCTGGAACCCAGTCCGCAGTCGCATCCTCTGTCGCTGTAAGGGTTGCTTATTTCCTAGGGGCGTCACAGGTGGTCCCAGAAAGGGTCTCCACACCACCCCCACTGCCTCATGACAACAAGTCCCTGCGATGAGAAGCTACCATCGAGTCCTTGGTGTCCAATCGCAATCGATAAATGCCGCTCTGGTCGCCTCCTGCTTCCCCTTCGCCCTCAGTGCCTCCCCACCTCGGGGTTAATCGCTGCACCGTGGCGGTAAATAAAGGATTCGATCGATCTCTGCTGCGGCCTAATAGGCGTCGAGTGGAGGAGCCGGGAACGCGGCCGGTCTTCAGATCTGAATTGTGCGATATGAAAGTTCTTCCGAGAGGATTAAGCGCGGTCTTAGCAAAGCAAACTGCTCATAAGCCGGCCTAATACGGGCAAATACCTCTTGTGTGTCTCAGAGGCTCCCCCCAAGTGGCTGGGATAAGCAGTGTCATCATAACAGCTATGAACTGGCTAATTCTGCAGGTCTGAACACAGCAGCCCGGGGGGGAGGGGAAAACAAACAAACACATGAGTTTCACAGCAGTAAATGCTCTGAGGACGTTACCTACAAAACACGGTTGTGCATTGAGCAGGTTTGCATTTCTTTAGTAGATGGTACAGTGCAACGGTGAATGTGGGACACTTGTGTTCAATTGTAGAGAAACAGGTGTGTGATGATCCTGCTGTTTCTGGGCTTTTTACAGGGGCAGACTCTTTTATTGAAACGGCCGTATTGCCCCGTTAAAAGCCAATGTAAAACAGCTGAAAAACTTTACTACCATCTGCCTGGTCTCAGTAAAACGTTGAGTCGGTCTGTGAGTTTAAAGGGAAGTTAAGTGTCAGAGATTATAAAAGGACATAATAAGAGAGCCAAAGATCTGGGGCTCTAATGTGTGTGTTGTGATTTGTATGTCACCTTCCCACGAAGACTTGTGAATGAGATTTTTATATTGCTGTGCGGTTTTATGATCTGTTTAAAAGGTCCTGCACAAGTGTTGTTGTACAGAATGACCCATTTAAATTAGGAGGAGCAGCCTGGGCTTCCTGGCGAACCGTTCCCATGTATCACTTGTAGATGGAGGAAAGAACGCTGCCAAAGAAAACAAGAAATGTTTTGCTTTTTTCTTCTTCTTCAGGAAGCGTAACAGAGGTTACAGAGTGGAAACTGGAAATTAGGAAATCACACTGCAAAGTTAGGACTTCTGTCATGTGTTTTTGATTTTAAGCTGCCGTGTGGTTGGTCAACACTACTTTTTTAGAAGAAGAGATGAAAGATACAATAAAAAGGTTCGGAACATATTTAGATCTTGTATTAAGTTATTCATACTGCTTGCTGAATTACAAATTGCTTTTTTTGTCGGTTTTGTTTTTATGCTCAACCTTGGTAGACGTTTTAATTTGTAGTCTTTGTTGCTGATCTTGTGCCCACCAGAAGCCCCCCGTGCCTTCGCCGATTCCCCCACCAACACTGAAAAGCAACGAGAGAGAGCCAAGTGCTTTTGGATCTGACACAATGATTGTCATGCATTGCGGGCCGTGTTTGGCTGCTCAGCGCAGATGGGTTTGTGGGAGCTGACGGGGAAATATTAGGAGACAGGTGTACGGGCATTTGGAAAATGAGACTTTATTACAAAGAAAAGAAGATTGACTGATTGTGAGTTGCACCTGATCCACTCTGATTCTTTCACCCCTTTCCACTTGAAAATAGTCCTCCTGGAGGGATACCAGGTGGTGGGTGTATAAATGGTCAAGCAGAAGGTTAAATATCGGTTTCAAATCCAATATAGCCTTCTGAAGTCAACAGATTGACTTCAGAGGTTATTCATCTCCTTTCACCCCAGGGCACAGCTTAATATCGGAGCTCAAGCCAAGCAATCAACAGGAAAGTGCTTTGTAACCAAAAGGTGCCATTTTGAATACAAGGTGTTTTTTTTTTTAAATTCCAATCCTGGATGTAAAACGTGCATTATTGTGGCTCTTGGAATATGGCCAGCGCTGTAGCTTGCATAATGAAATATGCTGTTTTTATCAAGGATGTTCGAAATGGGTATCCGCTAGTTTTAGATGAAAGTAGCGTTCTGGCTGCTGATGAGGTTCAGCCACTCTCAGTCCAATTAAAGTCTCTGTGTTTGCTAATGTAGCAGGTATGTGTGGCTGGGATCGTGATGTGAGGGCACAGCTGCTGTCTCAAAGTCACAGTCCTGATGGAAATGATGTGGCTCTGAAGCGGTTGGCATCTCTTTCCACGCCGCGGTCCAATTGAGCGTGATGCAGGTTTCTAGTGAATCAGCTGGAGATGAAGGCAGGAATCGGTGTTAAATAAAGAGAGGTACAGGAGAAGCCCTTCCAATTTCCTGTTGAAATAGTTTTGCTTTCAAGAAATCAGATGGACGATTATATGTACTTTCCATTGCAATTGATCTAAAGCTGTGTAAATTAATTGAAAAATGCCGGAGTAATAACAGATGATGCACTGGAGCGTTTTAACAACAGCAGTGAAATGTGTATTTCAGCTTCAGAATCATTTCTGGCACTTCATGTTTTTTTTTTTTAAATGGCAAATTAATATTTGTATTGATCATGTGTTATGATCAAACTCTATACTAGGTACAGCTGTGGTACATTCATGATAACAGGACATATTTGTATGCATTACTTGTTGTGTGTATAACAATAGATTAGTCATCTTTATTTTTCCATAATCTTCAATCGTTTGCTCTTTTATTGTTTGATAAGTGTTGCTCAGATTCTGCCTAGGTCAAAACCTGGTGGGTAACGTGATTTTTTTATGTGTATATACATATATAATCAAATGATATGCTGACAGTAGGCAGGTAGTGTATACCTATGAATTTGAGGTGGTTGGCATTCAAATCACACAATTGTGATGCACTGAGCCTATTGAAAAGAACTCAGAATGGTTTTGTAGGCAGCATTTATATTTCTATTCAAGTCTTTTTTCCAGATGATCCAGTGCTGAAATAAAATGGAGCGAAAGTGTGATGTTTAGCAACTTCCTGAGTAACCAAGCTTGACAAGTACCTTTATATAAGGAACCCCTGTTCATTGTCTCAGCTCTGCCGTGATGCTCTGTTTGCAGGCTAAAATCACGTTACCTATGAAATAAGTGGGTTAAAAGAAGAGTACTCCTTGAAAAAACAACGCTCATATATATATAAATCAATAAAAGTTGAGCTCCAGATCTTAGTCCATCAAGTGTATGCCACATAATTGTAGTTCTAATAAGAAAGTAGAGTGTTTTTGTATATATTGCTCTTTTTGTTTTGTCTAGGAAATACAGTGCAGTTGACCTTTCATGCTGGATGAAAATCCCCACTAATAAGAGATAAGCCAACAACAGGTTCCTTGAAAAGGTTTAACGCTCAATGGACGATACTCCAGAGGAAGGTGCTTGTGTGACAGAAGAGTTCCTGCTCTGCCCGTATTACAATTATTTGCAAATCAGTTGTAGAGAGCCCTGATAAGGAGTATTCATTATTCAGTGTCCAAGAGGTTGTCTCTGCGGCCGACTCAGTGCTAGTTCAGAGACAGGCGCTTTCTATTTGGTTAGAAGAATGTGTTTGTGCTGGTCAAATATGCCAGGTTAAGAGTTCAGGAATACTTCACACGTCGACTAATGAAGCCACTGCGTGTTGGTGGTCAGTCATTGGATTACAACGGTCTGAAACATCAATAACATCATTATTAGGTTTCCTGGCTGACTGTTGTGTTGTCTTTGAAATGGAGGCTGTGTTCATGGGTTCCATCCTGCGTAAATAACGAACACGTGAATAAGCAAATCATAGTTTGGACTGCAAAAATATCCTCTCACGCACATGTATGAATGTTTTATTAGTATTGATTTCATTGATTTGCCATCACTACTTTTTGTACTCACTCGGTAATGCAGGGAATGGGAAGAAATGGCATCTTCCTTAAATTAATGAAAATCTAGATGATGCACTCCCTTGTCAATGTGAAAATAAATAAATAAAGTAATCAAATGGAGTTTGTCACATGTTTATTTTTGTGCCCCAACATTTGTGAGGGAGGTGTGTGTGTGTATGATACAAGACCCCTTCACTAGTCTGTGGGCCAGACCAAATCAAAACCTTGACCTCCACACGCAAATCACCAATGAAGAAGTTGTACCCAATCGTGTTTTGATTCATAAATATTATATAGTGGCTTCTAACAACAGTGGCTTCTAACTCAGGTACGTCAAAGTTTAGATGTGCCCTTCCTTTGAGTTGTGATTTCACGCCAGCTCCAAGAAAACATTTCCCAGCCCTCTGTCCGCAGGGAGTCGTGCGCAGTCATTCTACAGTATATTGTGTAAATAGTGAGTTCCCCCCATTGTCTCAGCTCTGACCCCGTAGAAACGGTTGTCTGTAGTGAGAAGGGAAACGAGAAACAAACAGAGAGGAAAAAAAACAAAACAGCACAGTGGAGAAAATCCCGTCTCTGCTGAATCTGCAGATTTGTGCGGTGACTTAAGTAATTAGGAGAGGCGTTTGAGAAAACATGGGTATGTGCAGATAATTATGTTACACAATCCTCCCATATGTGTGCTTTGTTTTTTCACGTGAGAGTGGCTGGGTCTTGGCTGGTGTTTGTGAGAGCCCTGACCCACTGAGAAGACGGGTCACCAGGCCGGCTCCCAGCTGTGCTGATCATATCCATATTCAGACAACTACGGCCCAGTGCCGCTCAGAAAATGAGTACTGCGGGCTTCGGACACCTGTTCTTTTAATGGAGTATTACGAGGGTCGATATCTGGCAACAGTTATTCATTTATATATATCATAGTGGTGTGTGTGTATATATACACAGTATAGATGCATTGGGATAGTAACTATACAAATACTAATTGCCATACCTTGTTGATAAAATAATCCAATACTGCAGATCAGTAATTTAATCAGATTTTTGGGATACTTATTAAAAAAGAAAACAGGGGAAAAAACAAAACAGATATTGAGTTAGAGAAGTAAAACGATGGATAAATACATCTTCCATATATAATGTACAATCATTTTTCTGATTTTCATATAAAAGTGTTGCAACTTGATGATTGAAGCCTTTCCACCATGAATCCAGAAAGACATAAAAATCACGAGACTCCCACCCAGTGAACAGACTCTTTGGGAAATAGTCTGCACACACATGCACACACCATTTGTTCTTAATGAATTTGTCATTTTCACATTCATTTATCTTGTTTGAATTTGCTCGTATTGATATATTTGGGCTTATCTGCCATTTTGATTATCATTAATCTTTTTCATGCAGTGAATATTTCTGTATTCTTTTAAAAGTGAAATTGTCCCCGCAGATGGTGTACAGGAGCAAAATGCTGCCACACGCTGCTACTGCTGCTACTGTTACATTTATATATTTTTTGCTGAAAAATAAATCCTTAATATCAGACAATCTAAATGAGGAAAAAAAAAAAGACAACGTGTTCGAACAAAAGGGAGAAAAGGCATCTCTGATCTCTCCCGCTTCCAGTGGTGATGCACATATTTTTAAGACAATATTAACTCCCCATCCCCAGGCAGACTAACAACTGCTTTCATTTACTGTGGCTGAGTTTTTATATTACTTAATGTAACTGTGTCTTTCACAAACGTAGAAATAGAGCAACCAATTTGTAATTAGGGAAAATGCTTAAAAAACCCACCTGTAGGCTACATCAGACGTGTTTCCTGATCATTTCCTGCCTCCTGGTAAATTTCATACAACTGCTATACAGAATGACTGAATGACCAATAGTGGACTATAATTCAATGGGCCATAACTTGTCATCTTGCACCCAGTTAGTTGACAACGAATTTAGATAACTTCTTAATAATAATAAATAATGATGTTGATGATGATAAAAAGGTTCTGTTTTTGACATGATTCTCCTCTTTTAAAATACACAAACCTGGGCCTTCCTGAGATGAAAGCGGCCTGCATTTACACCTGTTGACACAACAGTGATGAATCATGAGCTCGTCAGCGTGGATTCGTATCGGTAAAAATAAGTTGCAGAGAACTACAATTGAATATGGTAATTGTAGTTGAATATATAATCTTAAAAATGTAAGTCAGTGTCTGTCTTTCTACAATCTCTCCATCGCGGTCTACAATCGAGAGTCCAGGCCTAGAATAGAAATGCACATCTAGGGCAAGTCTGTGTCTGGTGTTCGACTGAGCTGGTTCTCAGTGCATTGTCCTAACCATATTTCTGAAACGCCAATAATCCAGAAATATTCCATAAAAGCATTTAAAGGTGCTGAAGGTCTGGTTATTAAGTGATAAAGCGGGAAGAAATCTCAGAAGTCTGTGCTGGGTTTTCAGACTGCCTTGCTCACACTTGGCTCCATGACAAGGCTTCTGAAACGCCAGCCTCCCAGCACTATATTTGGGTTGCAGAATACCTCAGAAACCTCAAATTGGCAAGGCTACTCCATAATTGGGAACCAGTTCTGTCCATGTTTCATCTGCATGTGTCTCGCTAGAATAGCCGAGAGAGTTTCAGGAGATATTAGTGCGCAGCAAGTGACCTCCATGGAGTTGTGAAAGATGGCTGTGGCAGGAGGTAGATGTAAACACAAATAGTTTATATTTTGGAGAAGACGACCCTGCCTGGACCCATTTACTGCATTTGCCAGCCGCGTGGCATTTTCTTATCACACACAGCATCTTTGCAACAATGAGAAACAAACCTGCCACTGCAAATAAGGTGTCCTGTCTGACCCCAGCGATGCACAGAAAGAGAAGTTTGGGACTTTGTTTACTCAGGAAGAGCAGCGTCTTATCTTTACTCTGGTCGTAGAAAGTAAAGTTAATTCCCGATCCAGAGGCTGTTAAAAGCTGCACTATAATTGTACTCCAGCAGTTTTGTGTTGAGACCTACTTGCATCTGTCTTTAAGCAGTGCTCTCGTAAAGGGTATAATTGGCATTACTCTCTGCACATTTCACAATAATGAGAACTGTGCAAGACTGCGAGATCTGTTGATGCGAGCTCCAGGCAATTTTAGTTTTTTTTAAAAAGGGGGATAGAAAACAAACAGAAAAAACAAACATGGTTTGATCGACACGATACAGCATTTATATTCCAGCAGAGAGCGCTTTTTGAAAGCACGTCAAGTATTCAAGACACAAATAGGGTTTGTAACTTTAAAAAAAAAGGGAAAGCTATCCCGTAAGACAAAGGCGCAGTATAAACATGCTCAAAACACTTGACAGACTGTGATTTTTTACAATAATTTTGCCTTCTTTGACAGTGTTTTCCACCAGTCTTTTTGAAGCCAGGTTTTCTCTTTTCCTTTAGATTTTCGTTTATTTGACAAGATATCACTGTATACATATTCCTAGGCAATGTAGACAGGAAATTGTTTCTATTAAAAACAACTGAACCCTTTGCTAAGGCTAAGATTTGTTTTATTTATATATAACCTGTTTTTGTTTATCCCAGAGTTACTCTGCTATGTGGTCAGGTCACAATAAAACCGCACACATGGGTATCTTGGGAAAATCAGTATTGCAGGATAAGGGCTCTCTCGTGTTACAATATAAAAATAATGTAGCTCTCAGAGGGGAATGTTTAATGAAGTTACTGCTGGATTATTTCAAGCTGCAAGGAAAACACAAACAAACTGAAGCAAACCCAGCTTTCCAGTGGCAATTTATGAGTAAGCTACATGGCAAATCACAAGCTTAGCTATTGTTCCAGATTACCTGTTTAAATTCTCTATGGTCTACTACATTGTGGTGCTTTACATGTCTTCTGGAATTAAAATATATACCAGACCATCTTTATTTTATTGTATATAGCGCCCTGAACACCATGTTCCCACTTTCATACATTGGATTTTTGTGATGCTGATGTCTAGAAAGAACGAGTACAGAAGTATTTGCTGGGCTGCAGATACCTGTAGATCACTTGGCCACGGTGCTCTCAGCAGCACTGCAGACACCCACGCGTACTGAAGATGCGTGACTTGACACATCCTGTACAGAGTGATTTATGTTCCAGTAGAATGGAGATTTCTATTCTCAGAGTGGCTCAGATGTGAGGGTATTAGCAGAAAAGTACCAGGGTTGCGAGTTCCAGTCTCCATCTGGGACACATGTATATATTATCTCATTGTGGAATTGAACATATTCCAAAGAATTTTAAAATGGAATAAACTCATCCGCTGTGTTCTGGTGACGTCAGCAACCCTCCCGGGATTTGTCCGACATTCGGCTACCAACCGCTGTGGATTGTCACGCTGTACCCTGTTTTGGGATGTTAGTTTGTGTTGGCCACTGTTTGTTTATAGAGTCTGGTGTGGATGAAAGATTTCAGCTTTTAAAACTCCATAAAAGTTACTCGCAATCAAGGGGGGAGGAAAAAATAAACCCTTAGCACAGAAATCCCAAAAGAGGCAACGTCACAGTGTGTGTGTGTAGTATTTCATCACTGCTTTGCATGATACCTACACTTATATACATTCACATTTGAAACTAATTAGCTCTTATGAAAGATGGGAAGTTAAGTTCCTGGTTTTTGGTGTAAACTGCTACATTCACATGCTGAAAGCTGTTCGGATATTGAATTCCAGCAACATATGGTAGTTTACCTGGATATTTGAATTACTACCTGGGGAACAATTATTACTTGGCAATTTAACATGCAAGCTGTTACTGCTTTGCAAGTGTAATTAAATACAAATGCATGTCAAAATGGCCGGAAAAAAGTTTGTTTGTTTATGATATCGACAAGAAATAGAGGCAGCATAGAAGCCAGAGAGATTGAACAGACTGTGAAGCCCTTAGGCTGAAGGATGGATTTATAAACCTTTGGCAAAAACGAAGGAGGAAAGTTCAGTGGGCAGTGAATTTCAGCGGCTCTTCAGCCTCACTGTGGGGAGATGGAGCCAGATGGAGATATTATTTAAACCATAGAGATTGAGAGTGTGCAGACTACCTGTCCTCAATAAACCCATAAACCTGAGCCAGGATTGGCAGCCTAAAAAGTCTCTGGAACACCAAAATGTAATCCCCCTCCCACACACATTTTATCCTGGCTCTGTCATGTCAATCAATGATCAGACTTTGCCACGTCTCGTTCTAAAGCTGACATATGTTACATCTAATCACTGTTGAAGTAGGAAGATGTCTTATTTGTTTGTTTGTTTGTTGGTTGGTTTAGGCTTCAAAAAGTGTTCCTCTTTTGCATTTCGAAACATTTAATTACACATGAATGATTTGGGAAGTGACCTCAGATATGCCTCGGGCAGGGGTTATCAGAGAGAGGGGACATTGTGATGCATTGCAGTGTTGCAAACAATAGAGTCAGAGACAGGGACCACTATTGCAGTGTCATAGACTAGGGTGAAGTCATCACATCCATGGACCTGGCTGGGCTGTTGTACAGGGTGTTTTTGTCTTGACCTGTGATGTATTTCTATTTCATATTGCTTCTATTGCTCAGTTGAAGCAAAAATAGAGACACAAATATCACATAGTGCATTAGCAAATCAGTGCTGCTATATATTTTTTCTATTTCAGTATTTTTTCTTTTGTTTAGGAAGAGCTTTTTTTTTTTTTTACCGAACAATGGGTGTGCATTGCCCAAACTGTTTCACACACTTACGTATAGAAACACGTCAACACATAAGTTGTCCAGTGTCAGTATTTCAGTAACCGTGTCATCGACACTGTTATCGTTTGTTCTACAAGGCTCATAATTATAAAGGCTTATCGAAATGTCCTCGCCGCAACGTACAGCTTTCAGTTTAGCCACAGATCAAAGCCACCACTGTGTCTGAAAACACAACCCAAAGTGAGTCATCTTCACCACAAAGCATTTGGAATTTGAAAAACACTGTTTGTGTTTCACTTGTCCGGAAAATTATATATATATTCAACAACGTTTCCCCCGTCATAGATTTTTGAAGACGCATTCAATAGAAAGCCCTTCCAACAGTCTTTGTAGCTTAAAACCAGCTCAATTATATTCACAAAGGAAACTGAACAGCAGCTTTGCTAATTAGAAGTCCTGTTTGACACTCTCCCTGTCCTACATTTTTTCCAAACTCAGTAAAGAATTACACCACATGACAATTATGTTTTTTATTTTATTTTATTGTATTTACTCTCTACGGACCTGTCTTCCCAAACTAAGTCCCATACTTCAATCAGCTCCCACCACTAGGGAATCCTATTAAACATTCCTGTACTTTTTCAGTGATCAATACAGCACTGGCTTTCCTTAGGAGTTCATTTTATAGTCAAGCATTCCTTCCTTTTATGGAAGACATAACAAAGTAAGACCAGGGCTGTCCTGACACTTCAGGATGTTTGCTTCTGCTGATTGGCAGCTGATCTGGTGAGACTAATGTGATGTAGAAGGAACTGTGGTCAAAATACAAGTGCCTGAGTCTGGTGATAAGAGCTCTTCACGAATGTGGAATCCGTCTTACTTCCCTATCTTGCCTATTCAAGAGGCAGAGAGACAGAAGGCCTTGTTTGGTTTCCTTCGCATATTAAACCACAAGAAGGCTGTCAGAAGATCAGAGCACCCCAAAAATATTACTATTTATACTTATACACTCACTATATTAAAGAAAAAGATTGAAGTCTAGTTGTTTGCCATCGGCAGCTCACTGTTGCTCATTCGCTTCTCTACAAAAGTCCTTTAATTAAAATCTCAGACCAACAGTCTACAAGATGCGTCTGTTTTGCAGAGTTTGTAGGACTAAATCAGCCTTTTTAGGACGTTCTGCTTTGTTATGACCATTCACGGCGTTGCCAGACTATGGATGTGTTTAATAGCACGCTAGGAAAAAAGTGCCACAATAGGACAAGTCTATGGGGCCTTGACCGACCATTGAAGGTGCTGTTAGTTTCTTCCAGATAAACTGAGTTTTGCATTCGTAGTGCTTGGGAAGGGGAGGCGTGGCTCAGGCTGAAGCCAACATGGCACGTCTATGGTGAAGAGAGAGTGGAGGAGTGTTAGATTGCCTCTGCTAAATAACCTTGGCATGCCAGGCACATCCCAGCCCTTTGCCAGAGATGCTATCAGGCACGTTGTTCGCCTTTTCAGCTCCATTCCTTACACAAATGACATGACGTGTGCAGCATTACTTTCACTTCAGCAGACATCACTCTGCCAGGGCTGCGTGTCCGGGCTGAGGATTGGGGTCGGCTCCTCCTCACACCACAACCCTCCCTGTTGGCCGAGCGCTGCGCAGGCCGTAGTGGGTTAATTGTGCATTAAAACAAGCTGAAATGCATGTGCAATTAAGTATTACTCTATAAAGACACAGCTACATTTAAGTCCGGTTCATAAACACACTCATTTTCAGCCAGGTATGTTCTTCTCTTTTGTTTCCCTGTTCCTCTTTGCCATTTGTATTCAGCCCCTATCCCCCTCTAGTGGATTAAAAGGATCCATATTCACGTCAGACAGTTATGTAAAAAAATCTCTGTGGGTTGCCTCAACTGCTATAAAGGAGAATAGCAGAGCTGTATAAATTCATGAAGCTGCAAATGACATGTGAAGCAAAATAGCCGTGCGGTGCATAAATTCCCTTCACCAAGGTGAGATAAACCTGAGCGATGGCAGATAGGAACGGCGACCCGTGCAAAATCCACTTGATGATCGCATCCTCAGATCGGGAACGCGTGCCTTTGCCACCGCCCCTGGCTCTGCTGCGCAGGGGGCTCAGATCTGCCTCTGGACTCGGGTCTGCGGAGGAGCGTGCCATGTTTCTATGGGAACAATACATGAAAATCGCCCTTCATGGCAGTGAAAGCACAGAATCTACAGTGGATAGAAATACATATTCATGAGACTTGAAAGATTGATTTTTTTATATATTTACACACACACACACACACACACACACACACACACACACACGCATATATATGTTCCACCCACAATTTTATTTTATAGGAGAGGAGTGGAGGAATGAATGGGTTTTATTTTGATGCTTATTCTCAAGGACGATAGGATTAATGTCTGAGGATGCGGTGCCGGGTACACAGCGCCACGCAGCTCCTTGCGTGTCCTTGACAAGGCCACAAAAAAGCTGTCAGAAGTATTATAGAGTTGTGTTTTTTCGTCTAAACAACCAGGATCCTTAACCTTAAGGAGTATTCATCCAGCAGGAAAAATACTGAAAGGAAATGCTTGATTTCACTCAAATGGTTTCCTCCTCTCTTACGGCCTGAGATTGAGACTGAATATAAATGGTATCATAAGAAAAACTGAAGCCCCTTTACAGTTCAGTTATATCAATATCAATGTCACAGCTGGGCAAGCTATTGTATCTCACCAACCCGCAAGAGCAGTGGGAGCGCAGAACAGAAGGAAAGCAATAAAGGCCATTTCAGATCCCAAACCTGGCTTTGAATGTGTTTATTAATCAGCTGCACGTTCGCTTGCTCAGCTTAATATTTGAAAGTTATGAGGACTCGAAAGGATCGACTCACTGAGGTCTCGATTACATTGTGTGTGTGAAGATGCTGTGCCTTTATTGAACTCTTTCACATTCCTGCGCTCAATAATGAGTTATTTGGCATGTGAAATGCCCGTCTCCCCGCAGTGTTGTTTCTTTATGATGTCTGATCAGGACTGTTGGATCACAGGAGAGAATCAAGACTCCTTTCTGCATTAAACTATTGCTTGACTATTCAAAAGGTATTTTTGGGTAGGGGTACAGAATGACACCGACTGAGGTGACTTAAAATGGAAGAACAGCCGCCAAGAGTTCATGTCCACGAATCGCACTGTGGGAACAATTGAGGGGAATCGATTAATTGAGCGAAGGGAATGTCCTACTGAGAGACTGAGGAACTGAACCTTTTCACCCTGGAACAGAGACTACATGAGGACTTGATTCAAGTCTTCAAAATCATGAAAGGCATCGACCACATCAAACCAGAGGAGCTTTTCCAGATCAGCAGGGACACACGCACCCGGGAACACAAATGGAAATTGGAAACAGGACACACTTCTTCACACAGAGAGGCGTCACAATCTGAACAAACTCCCCAGCGATGTGGCTGAAGAGACAATTTGGGAACATTCAGAAACAGACTGGATAGGATCCTTGATCACTTAGTTATTAATGGACACCAAACGAGCACGATGGGGTGAATGACCTCCTCTCGCTTGTCAACCTTCTTATGTTCTATCTTTTCTTGTGCAGGTGCTGGTTAATAATTTATTTAAAAAAATAAGAAAAAGGTCTTCGGTTTAAACATTAATCATCTAATTTAGAAACAAGCTGTATCCAGCTCCCAGAAAACACCCATCTGAACAATCAAATCGGGACCCCACAAGCTCTTTTAATAAGCTCTTCAGTGCCGTGTGGACAAACCTGCAGCCCCTTCAAGGTCATTCCTGACGCTGTCAGCGTGCCCCGGCCCCCCCGCAGCCATGTATTATTCACAGTTTATCACATTCTCCAGTGTCAGCCTTTTGGCCCCTGCATGCCGGGACTGTACATTGGGAGGAAGCTAGATTCGCTCTATGAGCCGAGAATCGAAACGGAGCACATGGCGAAGCTTTCAAACAAAAGATGGTCGTTCCCCCCACTCGTGTGTGGGCCCGTTAATAACCCACTGACTCCAGAACCTCATAGGCATGTGACACCAACGCTTCCAACTACAGTGGGAGTCATTTAGGTGAGAAGATCCAATCTGGCAGGAAAATGCCAACACACGTTATCATCAACTGGGAAACCATTAAATTATAAAACAAATCTTGTCTCTTCTTTGATGTCTTCTTTAAACTAAGAGAGTCATAGTAGAGGAAACAACCCCTGAGATGGATTAAGTGAAGCCTGTGACGAAAGTGCAGATGGGCTGAAAGGGTAATATATATAGCCTAATAAAGCTCTTTAATTGTATGCAATGATGTGAACAGCTGTTTGTATGCCGTGCAGCGTCTCTGACAAACGTGCTCTCGCTTGCGGAGGGATATCTGGAAATGGTGTCTAATGATGCAAAAATAGATGAACTGTAAACTTACTTGCTGTGCTTTCTATAATTACTTTTACTGGAGTGGGTTGTTGCTTTTTTCATGTCTCGGCAGTGAAAGTATAAATTAAACTGGTCACAGCAGACCATTTCATGTTCCCTTGTAAAGTTTATTAGATTCTTGTGAAGTTGCACTTTGGGGTTACTGTTTTTAAATGGAAAAATTACCCCCCCCTTCCCCGAAAACCATGCACAGAAGTGAGCGAAAGCAACCCCAACAGAACCACATTTGATATGAACAAGATTTTTTCTTTACCATGGTGAAAATGGCTCCATGGCCAGGTTTACACTTTTATCCATTACATCAGTGTGGGCTTCATATTTATTTTGATAAGTCTATGTATATCTGAATGAGTATAATACTTAGTCGGGTTTGCCATTGAACAGCGTCCAGCCTGGAAACACTTGACATCCTCATTAATCACGAACACACAGATTCTCTTCCAGTCGGGTTGGCTCTCTCGTGTGTTCGGGTATGAATGAATGGATGAAGCTCTTCCCATCAGATATTGTAATAGTGTGACCGTGACCACCCCTGGCTATTAAACAGTAAACCTGCGCAAAGGTTTATGTCCTCACTATGAACGTCAGGAATGATGGATGGAGATTATTGACGGTTCCCATGAGGGGCCCTCGCATGTTCGGTGATGACTGATTCACTTTGTAATCCCATATATACTCCTGTCACCCCTTGTTTGTATTTTACCCCATAATTACTCAACACACCGCTGGGCTGCGACGGTGTTGTATCAGAACACATCCAGAGAACCGAATGACGAGAACACACAAGAAATCTTATTTTTAAGTTGCTATTATCGGTAGAAGGTTTGGCCGCAGTGACTAATGAGGCAGTGCACACATATGACCTTTAAAAGCCTTTGGTTAACATGTGTTCTCCTCCCCACTGTCACTGCCAAATCAAGTGTTTATTTTAATAACAACATGATAATACGAGGGAAGGTAATCATGCCAAAGGTGTTGAATACTAATCAGTGGTTTAAATTGCCCTTGTTGACCTGAAGGTAATGGTATTCCAAGTGAACGCGATTTGTGGTCATGATCTTCATACACTCATCGTAATGGGATATATTTTGAAACCTCTCGTTGTGAGTAAAATAAGTGCCAAAATACGGCAGGTGCAGTAGTTCAATACTGACTCACCTGTTAGAGGGAAGGTTATAGATTGGAGAAGCCACTGAGAAAGGTTATGAACTGGTTATCCACACCCTTTCCCAGGGAGACGTACAGTTTATACAAGAAACATTTCACAGCATCACAAAGCACAGTCATATAAACATTACTACTGCAGCTACTACAACATTAACACCAGCGTGGAGATATAATACGAAAAACAAATGGCTACATCAGAGCCTCTAATAGCGGAACAGTACGGACAGTTGTTGATGTATGCGCCGCTTTTTCATTACCCGTCTAGTGTGCAACTGTTCCCTGTAGCATCATGAGAAAGCCGTCCCTCTCCCTGGCTCTCGCTCTCAATGTCGTTCGTTTCAGTCCTGCGCTCTCTGTTCAAATGTACGGTGTGTTGTCACCGGTGATTGTTGTGTCCGCGCGCACAATGGAAACAGATGCGTCTCTCTCGAGCTGAAGACCTGCCGCTGCTTCAGCCCGTTCTTGACAGATGGGGTTTCATCCATGCTGTGTAACAGATTGCTGTGGCGAGCAGTTAGCAGGGATCGCGCACGTCCTCGCTCCTCGATTTGCGGTTTGCGTCTCGGCTCAATCGAGGGTGCAAAGCAAAAGAAGTGAAACGACAGCAATGCATAGACAATTACAGAAGTCACCTGTAGGTATGAAATGTTATTCCTCGAGGAAATGTCTCCATGAGGAGTCAAGTGCTTCTCAACACCTCAACTGTCACCGTCAGCCGTTCCACCTGAACACAAGCGGATGATTTTCCCTGTGTTTGTTTTTTGGGCAGGATATTATAATTTTTTCTTTGTATTGAAGACTTGACGACTGGCCTGATGTGAATCTGGTGGGGTGTCCATCGCTGCGCTCGACCGGGCTGATCCACAATAGGGGGAGAAGGACTTTCACTTCACTGTTATTAATAAGTCACTTATGAAGGCTGGCAGGATTAGACAGCAGCAGTTTTATGAAGAGACCCAACCCCTACTACACAGGCCAGTTAATGATGTAACACATTCTCATTGATCCGGTTCATTTAGCTCCCTTCCACTTTCAGAGTCTTAAACACGCATAATAAACTGGAAGAATTCAAACTTTGAGGCCGTATACGAGTAACAAAGAGGTCGAGAGCCGGCCTGCCTGTAATTGGTCTCTGTGCTTGGTATAGACCATTGATTACTTCAGAATGAATTGAAACACAGATGCCAAACCGGAATGAATATCTAAACACACGTGACTGTAAGGAGACCAAGCGTAGCACGAGGGTTCCCTTTCATTTTTGTAGTTGTTGTTGTTGTTGTTGTTGTTGTGGTTGTTGTGGTCTTGTTCATTTAACTAACCTCCAAGCATCCGCTTACCATTCCTCAAGAGATCTTAATTAAAACCGCATAACTCCACAAAAACAACCTATTTTTGATGTACTCTTGTAAATGCCTTATTATAAGTAGATGGTTCCACTTCAATTGTCAAGACCTTCAAAAGAGGGAGTCTTGTTAATATGCCACCATGCAGTATTCTAATAAACACAGGAAATAAATAACTGGAACAGATAAACCTCTCCACTCTTTCTTGCCCACCTCGACAGAAAATAAAACCATAAATATATATATTATTTTACGAATAATCAAATTAAGCGTTTCCTTTGAGCTCAATTCCATGCGTGCTGCTTTGATTAAAGATGATTAAATGCGCCCGAGAAGATGCCAGGCCACAGCAGATGTTAGAAACCTGGAAGAGCGCTGGAGACAGTTGGGGCTCCCAGAATGCACTGCGGTTCAGCCGATGTGCTCAACACCTTAGTGAAGCGCTCTCTCTCATCAGGTGTTTTTCCCTGGGTTTCTTTCTCTCCATCTGGGATGGTACTAGAATACAATTAAGGATGCCATTCAATTCTGCCTGGGTATCCAGATCTCCGCCTCGAAGGCGAACCTCTACTCGCATTCTTCACAGAAGGTACGGTCTTGGTAGGAAGTGGAGTTTTCTCTCAGTCTCTTCCCTGGCACCTGTTGCTGCATGAAAGGGACTCAACACTCAACCACAGAGCGTGGAGACCGGAGAGACCGCTTGTTTCTGGGAGTCCGCATTCAGCACAGGTCTGAGGGTTTAACCTTTGTGATATAGTGTGCTGTAACTTAGAGGCGAGAGATTTAGCTATTATTGAAGCACTGAATATGCTTTGCGGTTTGGTTTTGTGTTTTGCAGCTGAGGGGTCTAGGATACACATGTACAACTCGTTGTTTTTGAACGTGGGTCTTTTTGAAGCAGATAAACTGTTCGATCAAGGGAATGTGTCTGTGATCTGGCTCTACTCTACGCCAGTCTGAACCAGGGTTTGGGTCAATTCCTCTTTTTCAATTCCAATCCCCCCTTTTCAGACCCATTCCAAATTCCATTTCCTGTTCTTTTTGCCATTGGCATAATGGGACTTACTGGGATTGGAATTGAATTGAAAATGGAACTGTAATTGACTCCAACTCTGGTCTGAACCCTTAAGAAGGTCAATGCGGTTGGTATCTCATGAGACCTGGCCCAGAGGCTGCAGTAGGGACCTGAGGAAAAAGTGGGGAATCAGGTCAACTACACAGCCTTTGAAATTGCATTTGTTAAGTATGACATAATCCCACATACCTAAAGTAAAGCCCACATCTGGTATGGATGTTAATCTCTTTTGCGGTATCTTTGTGTAGATCTGTGAAGCTATAAATCTGTGAAACAGTTCCTGGAAGCTCTAATAGTCATATTGTCATAATGTTTACTAATTACTCTTTAATGGATCTTGTAATAAGGATCATTAGCTAGCTTGCCTTTTCCCAAATTGTGTACGTATAGGAAGAGTGCTTACCAAGCTTGGGAGGGTTGTGGATTGTTCTGGAAAGGGACTTTAATGAGTTAATCTGAAATAAATACAGTATAATTTGCATTAATTGGAAGCTAGTGAGCTGGAACTGGGATAATTCTCTAGTATCTCTTTGATCTCAGTGCAATTGCATGGAATAAAAGCCTATTGTAACCTGTTACATGGGCGGCTATAACTTAAGAGCACTAATGCATTTATATATAGAACAGCTTTCCAAACATGCACCCCAGTGAACCAGTAGTGGGAGATGCTACAGAATTAAATTAAGACCTTACAATTGAGTTTTGTCCACCATTTGTCACCCTTAAGGGAGTTTCTGAATTTGAGCACTATTTTTCAAATGTCCCTTTTTACTCATGACAAAACTAAAGGCAAATCGACTCGAGTATTTACAGGTTCATGCAGAAGTAAATCACAATCGGTCCAGTTCACAAACATTTACTTTACTCACTGTTACCATACTAATCTTGTTGACTGTAGAGTTCAATTATATTTGTTTCTATGGGGTTATTGTGTATTTATATGAATTGTATATATGCTAATGAAAACACAATGGCATTAAAACATGCCTCTCTATCATTGTGGGCCTGGGGCTGCAGGTTGTGTTTCCATGTCCTTCTGTTTTGCTTGACATCCCAAGGCAACATGTATGCTGTCGTCTCTACATCTGGAAGCTCTGATGACTGTATAGCCAGGTGTTTTGTTCTTTAGTTTGCTTCTATGCAGTGCAATTCCTTTCACAGTATTTAAACGAAGAATTAGCCATGAACATACAATTTTTTAGGCATTAATTAAATGTTGTTAAATGTCAGATGCAAAGGCTCAACATGTTGATTGAGTGATTACTGACTCGCTGTGCTTCAATATTCCTAAAAACGATTTAGTGTACAGTATGATAGTACTAAAGCTTAGCAGCAGTATTGGTTTGGTTTGCTGCTTTCGATATTCTTTAATTTCCAGTTTGTAAAAATAAAACCTAATCCCAGCAGCAGAAGTGAGAACAATAACCTAAATACTACCTAAATGTTGCTGCAGCTGCATCAAGTACCGTACCTGTCATTTTCAGTTCCGCGGAGGCCATCCTGACATTTTATTTTTTTATTTTGGCGGTGAAAGTTTGGAGTCTTTCCCATTCAGTTTGTACCTTGTCATCTGTTATACCCAATTTTGCGGGGGTGGTGGTTGCTAGGGGAGTTCCCGCTCTTTGTGATCTTTGTACATCCCAAGCACACTGCATTCTCCATCCCCAGGAAATCAATATCTATGGTGGATGTAGAAAACCACAAGCCACAACCCTTGCTCTAGGTCCGAACCCAGCAGGACCGACCCACGCCACCTCTTTCCTCAGTCATTTTTTATTTTAAAAGTTTGGCGTAGTCCTGTTGCTTCATTGCCTCTCTCTCTCACACACACACACACACACACACACACACACACACACACACACACACACGCAACTCTGGCTGACATTTACCGCTGATGCTGTGTATGCTGTCTGGATTGTGTTTCACCGCTGTTCATCAGATCTTTACTCTATTTGTCTTTCTTGCCTTGTCAACCTCTGAACCCAAAGAGATTCTCCTATGTGTGCGTCTGCTTGTAGCCTCTTTATTCACCACTCCATCGATCACTTTTTTCCTCCAACTTCTGGGCATTTTATCTTGTCTTTTTGTGTCCTTTGTAATTTTTTTGTGCATATTCTCTCCCTTCCTCTCCAACATAGCACTCCTTGTGTGCTCACAATGACCTTATGAAACCTAATTAGAGAAGCATATCGATCTTAATAAAGAGAAACCTTTTATCTCAATATCGCGTGCCAAAAACAAAGTGGCCTCCGCAGAAAGAAAGACCGTAATGACGCCGGGATCAATTCTGTGTGGAGCGCGGCGAGTGATTTACTACACCGAGTATGTTCTCGGGAGCGGGCCTGGCTAATATATTGCAGCTTGAGCTTTGTTTTAGTTCATTTTTTCATTGTCGGACAACTTCAGATTTTGAATATACACCTGAGTTATGCTCCTGATTTATTGGGGACAGACTGGCACTGTTTAATTGGTATCACTTTCTTTTCCACAATCATCACTTCAGTCACCTTTATCGATTTACATTTTCTCTGTACGGGACACTGCTGTAGAAATACGAGTGGCCATTCTGCTGTTTCCAAGCATATATTCAACTGTTGGCATGAGACAGCTCAACTACTGTGTCGCAGCCTGCTGTGACCAGGATTCCCCACAGGGCGGTGTTGTTTGTGCTTGAGTGGGCCGGGGTTGTCTTCAGCTGGTCACACTCCTGTACTGCACTGTTGTCGGAGAGTTGTGTCAGTCCTCTACTTGAAGCTGTAGCTCCGCTGTTAGCGTGGGGGTCAAGGCAATGGGCGTTTCTCGAGGAGTGGTGTCTGTGTGTGTGTCTGCGTCTGTGTGTTAGCTGCCAACACAATTCCTGCATTAAGCACAAGAGTCTTGTAGTGACCCAAGCTGATTAATAATGGTCAAAGATGGAAGAGGTTAAATAAAATTAACAATATTTTTTTCCTGAATAAAAAAGAATCCCAAACTGGGCGAGGAGAAGGCAAGGCCTGTGCTTTGTGATCGAGTGACTCGGCCTCCTCCGCTGTACTGGTGACAAGGGGCTCAGGGAGACAGATGTGCCATTTCTGTAGATTCCCCCCCTCCCCGCTAAACAGCGTCTTCGCTTTGTTTCTTGCAGAGTCTCCTCCTGAGAGGCCTGGACGGAGACGCAGTATGCCAGGCAGCGCGACAGACAAGAACCCCGCCATGGAGCCCGCTGCCACTACGCCCTTCCGCGTCACGGTAAAGTCACGCTCTTATGCCAAGAGTCACACTTCTGGTAGATCTCTATTAAACAGTGTTACAGCAGTGTGCCAAGTCTGCCGCTGTTACAAACTGGACCTGTTGTGCTTTAGTCTCTGGGCTGCATGGTGCACGACCCATACAGTTGAAATGATGGTTGGTAGTAGCCACTGTCCTTGGCACCCGCTGGGTTCACATGGCTGATAACTATTACTGAACTGATAACTGAGGTATAACAGACACCTGCAGCATACAGTAGATCACAACATTTGAATAACTGCGGAGCCAGTCTTTACCTGGATGTCAAAGCCCTCAGAAATTGTAATTTCATTCAATTATGGCCCCAAAAGCCAAATAAAAGGGCAATGACCAAGATAAATGATAGTGGTAACCTTTTCTTGTTAACCATCTACTGTGAGGGTTGTATTTAGCATATATTATTCAGATGTAAAACGGGAAAAGCTCATGAATATTTTAAATTAATCCACTGTTTGCTATCTGTTAGGTCCGAATTACTAATTGCAATAGCACATCTCATTAATAACCAACGAGCCTCGAAAAGATGACTAATAGGTTAAAGGAAATACACTATGCTTATTAGATACCTGGGTTATTTGATAATTACGAATGAATTGCTTTTTGGGTCCGCTACTCAATTATTCAATCGCAGTGAATGTTTTATTTCATGGCTTAAAGCTAATTCTGTCCTTCTTAAAAAATAAAATAATAATGAAGTGCTCCACGTCTTCAATAGGGATTCTTAGGCTAATTCCTCCACACAAGTCTTTTAAAGTCAATTCCAGATTTATGTTTCTCCATAAAACATAGCGGTGACTGCAAGCTTGTGAGTGAAGTGACAGTACATTGTCAGGTTAGTCATATCAAGCAGACGCTGAAGGTTATGATGTTCATACGTAAGCCGGTGTGCGCTCTGCTTGGGTTTTTAATCATATAGAACACGTGTGCAGAGGAGGGGAGACAATATGGGATACTGTCAGTAGATAGAGGAATTACATGTACTTTTTAATGTAATCTTACACAGCCATTGCCTTACAGTTGTCAGTTTACACACGTGACATTATCCCTGCATACACCACATAAAGAATGAGAGAATATGGGCGGTGTAAAATTTCAATTTGTGTCCCATTTGTGTCCCATCTGTGTCCCATCTTTCTAATTTGTTTTTTAAAAGCTTATCAGCCCCAGAAATGCGTGCAGCCTTTTAATAGAGGAACCCAGAGTGTGAGCTTTAATTTCATGGTTGGTTTGCTTGTTCTAGACCCCCGCAACTCTTTGTGTAGAGCTTCCCATTTACAGCCTTAATTTCCAGTCCCTGGGATTGGCTTTGATAAACCATTGGCTTATAATTGTATTATTACATGTATAATCTTTGTCTTTTGGTCACAAATGTTTTATTTTTTTGTCTGCATTTTCTGGCGTCGTGATATAAGCAACTAAACATATCTTTCGAAGATGTGAAAGCATGTATTTTAATATCAGGACGGTGAATAGAATAAACAAGGACTGAATTATGTTTGTGTGTAAATTCACAGCATTACTAGATAACAAGTGCAAAACCGAAGACAGACATGTGACTGATCGTGGCGTTCATTCATCAGCGCAATAAATGTCTGCAATAAGGAAACTGGTAGCATTTGTGCATCGTTTCAAGTTCTTAAAAGGCAGTGTAACGCAATGAAAAGCAATATGCGTGAAAAGTTGGTTTAATAAACTGCATGGACCACACACTCGGTTTCAATTAATTGTGGTTTATGACCTGATTCTTTTAACTAGTCCAAAGATCAAATGAAAAACTGAAATTCTGCTACCAATAAACCATAGTCTGCTTTGAATTATTAATTGAGGCTCTCAAATCATAGTGACCTTGGTAAGTCAGTCTGATCACATCATCAGGACTGTGGCTCACTTTGATTGTCAAATGGTTTTATTTGAAGCTTTGCTCCAGCAATTATTATTATTACTGTTCTTAGCTGACAATTATCCAGCTGCTTTTTACTGGACCAGTCTAGGTACAGTGCCTTGCTCAGGGGTACAGCAGTGCCCCCCACCTGGGATTGAACCCTCGGCCCCCCACTCGAGTCCAGAGCTCTGACCGCTGCAGACTGCTGCCAATTAGCAAATAGCTATTGATTATAAACAAATGTGTTACATAGGCAATACAATTTGGAGAAGCACTATAAATCCAACGAATATACAGCTGATGAAAATGTATGTAATAACTACAAGGTGATTCTTTTTCCTCCCAAGTATTTGTCCTGGAAATATAGTCTAATGTTTATGAGCACTTTATTTATTAGGCAGTGGCAAAACGAGACCTAATTTTGTAAAGATTTGATCTGTTTTCCCTTGGTGTGGAATTGGCTCTTATCCAATTAGTTTGTCAGATTTAAAAATGTGTTTGTTTGCAGCCTTTGTTTTGTATTCCCTGTAATGTGAGGGTTGAACTGGAAGACTAATTCGCACTGTCAGAATTGGTAAACACATTTATTCCACGTAATTCCCAGGTCTTTTTTTCTGTTGTCATCTAACAAAGCTGACACTGAACGCTGAAATATGGACAACACGATGCAGCTCGTTCTTTTGCTGTGGCACTTGAAGCGAGCTTTCCATCAATCGTGCACAAGTTACTCGGAAACTTACTTGAACACGCCAAGTAATTCAGCGAGAGCTAGGTGCCTGTGTTGCGACCACGCTTTTGCAGAGACGTTCCTTAAAGCTGAATAAATGCCAGCTATCCGAACATTTGCAGGGGGAAGAGATCTGTCTGCATTCTGTGTATCTCCCCCGTTTTGAAATGGAGGAAATGGTAGGTTGGGCGCCGAGGTAGAATCAACAATACCTACCGAGGTGAATTAATGACTCGTTTTATTGTTCTTGACAGGGCAGAACGGTGCCATCCAAACTTGTCCCGCGCCTGACTATGACAAATAGATCTGTCTTTCATTCTGCAAAATAAATACAATGAGAGAGAAGAAAGGAGGGGGGTGAAAATAACTTAAATATGTATCCCTCAGAAGCTCAGGCAGGTTAGAGCGCGGCTGTGTGTTCAGCTCGCAGCGTACAGTGCCTCCGTCTGAACCGACACACGGTTTTTGATATGGGAAGAAAAGGAATAATCCAGATACTTACTCTTAAACAATTGTGGAGACTAGCTTTAGGCAGCAATGACTGTAGTGTCTGCCACTTAGTTTAGTTTAATTTGTGCACACAACTTATAAGGCTGTAGTCTACAAGAGGAAACATTCCCCATACACACACAGTGACACACACGTATATATTTCTCTTATTCTTCCTGGTATTCAAATAAAAACAGAAGCTAGTGTAACGACTCTGTCTATATGTGTTGTAAAGCTGTAGATGATACAATGGCTAACCTGGTCGTATTAATGATTTACAGATCGCACTGCCCCTCGTATCCTTGATCTTCCGCTGTCAGGTTCACGGCAGGTGCATCAGCCCAACGCGCACAAGAAAGCCACTGCGCGACTCGTCATAGTTAAGAGTTCTTCAGCATCAGGAAAACATTTCTATTCAGGCGATAGATTGTCTAAGGATCTTCCGCTGTGCCGGAAATGGTTTAAAATGGTAGAGCATTCACTAAAAGAAACACAAGACTGTTAGGTTTCTTTTGCAAGGAAACCCATTCAAATGACATGAATGTGACTTTTATGTCTACAGGAAGGGCTGATTTCCCTGCTGCTGCTTAAAACCTTTACTTGTGTTACAAGAAAACAAGGCGGTGAGAAGAAATAAGAAACGCACACCAGGGCCCGCTGTCGGTGGATTGTGCGGTGCGTGGATGTCGGCTGGTTGTGGCTGTTCGAGGAAATGGAGCTGACCTGATGGGTCAATCCAACTGAGTCGACAGAACCTTTCACACACATCATGAGGAGGCCCCTGGAAGAGCACAGTTTACGTATTTAAAACGTGCACCTGACCCGACCGCGCTCAGCTCAGGCACAGCAACATAGTTGTAAGAGAAATTAAGTGGTGCATATGTGAGTAAACATATGGTAGTCTCAGGATTTGTGTTTTAGTACAGAATGCACAGAACATTGTAATTATAAATGTTTAAAGAGGGTCTGTGAACACAGCCTTCTCATGAGGGGACCTCGATACTGTTGCAGTGCCATCTAGTGGATCGCAGGAGGGCTGCGCTACTCCAGCCCCAGCTCAGCTCCAGGTATTTGCTCTTATATTGTTCTCACAATTTGCCAGCTGCCAATCAAACAACATCATTCTGAAATCAGAGCAATCTATAAGTGAACCGCATTGAGCACACTGATGTCATGGTGTTTGACTCTTGTTTGCCAACCTGGATCAAGCAGTTATCTTATCAAAACAACTTTCTAAAACGAAATTATTAAAATAAAACAACAACAACAACAACCCCATCTTTAACCAAAAGCCGTGCAGCACCTGAACGGCTTAAGCCAAGTCTGTCGTTTAGAAAATAAAAGAAGAAATAGACCAAAACAAATAAACCGACGTCTGGGAGAACCTCTTCTTCACACAGAGAGGGGTGTCAGTCGTAAACCGCTCTCCAGCCGTGTCTTTGAAGCCGACAGACTCCTTGTGTGCCTTCAGGGACACAGTCACTGTCGCTCTCAAACACACCTGGGGGGTCAGGTGGCCTTTCCACATCGGTGACCTTTCTTGTGTTCGTATGGTTTTGTAGTCGATTCGGGCACCTGTCGACCCAACGCTGTGCTGCATGACCATTCACAGCCGAGCCTGACGGGGGCGGCTGCAGCGTCTATAACTAAAACGCTTAAACTCCTGTCCTGTTTCCTTCATTCAGTGCAGTGTAGTGAATAAAGAGGAGCCGCGGCCAAATGAAAACAAATGAAGGATTAAAGCTCTGAGGCAAAGCCATTCCCGGCCACAGACACGCCGTACATTAATCTTCATGAGAAAGGAAAGAGGCCTGTAGCTGTTTCAGAACAGGAGAGTAAGCAATAATAATAATGTGCTAATAATAACCCAATGATGCAGTCAGATGCCGGAGACTGCAGAGAAACGATCGCGCAGGCATCAACGGGCTGCGTCCCCGCCGCGTTACAGACATCTTATTTTTAGTGGGACTGGGATCAGAGCGCGGCGAAGGGGGGAAACGAAAGCGGCCGTTTGTGCTTCTTTTCAAAACCACTTCTGGAAATGTTCATAATGATTTCACATCTTTAAAATTAACCCCCTGGTCAGTGTATTTAGAGGAATTTGCAGAAAGACACTTACACTTCCTGTTGTGAGGTAAGATTTTTCTGCTGCGGTTTGGGTGGGGGGTTTTGAAAATGTTATTTAAGGGATGGTAGAAAACATGTCTCCTGTTTACAGAATTACATCTCCATAGTCCGTGTTTCAAGGGAGGGGGGAAAAAGCACAACTCTCAGACATAAAGCTTATTGATCAATACAGAAGTCTTGGATAAAATTATATTTCACCCTCATTACAAACAGATCGCAACGCTCATTTATACAGAACTGCAATATACTTTTATTAATCTGAATTTGGATGCTTCTGCTCCTCAATTTCAATATCACAGGTGCAGAATGTAGTGCATCTGCTAACTGGCTGTCCAGTAAGAGTTTTGTCCATTATCTTTTTTCTAGCTGTTAATAGAGTAGTCAGTTAGGGATGAGAAACCTCAATCGAACACAGGGCTGTCTCTCTACTCTCTAATCCATGAACTAGAAGCTTCTCGAGAGCCTTGAATATTTAACTTCTTATAATTTGAGTTGTCAATATTAGTTTTGGAAAGCAATATGTCAACGCCATGTGAACCTCAGGACGAATCAATCCTGTGCAGAGTCGCAGAGCAGACACCCGTTACACAGAGCAGCAACGCAGCGCACCGTGCCCTCAGCCTAAACAGTTAAACCTCAGTAGAGTATAATATTCTCATTATGATACCAGAGCACCTTGTTTGTTCATCTTCTGTGCTGTATATATATATAGATTCCCCGTTACCAATATACCACTACAGTTGCCCAGGTCCTTATGAAGATGTTATTGGATTTGGAAGTCCCAGTGACACTGATAAATGGCTCTCGTTGCTTTCCGTGTTTGTTATTTTATGTTTATCCGCTGCGTACGCAAAGGGAATCCCTCACAGTAGGCACAGACAGAATATGATCATTTCTTTCACATCCACGTCGCAGTGCAACCCATCTCTCAGATCCATGGACAGTGAAAGCAGAGGTTTTAGGAAGCGTGCGGGATTTGGCATTACCTACTCCTCGAGAGATTGGGGTTGGGTTGGTTTTCTTCAGCGCAGTGTGAAAGCAGACTCCATTTTCGATTGAACTGCACTGGCCAGGAGTCATCCATCTTCGAGGACAACGGGGGGGGTGTGATGGGGAGGTATTGTGCTGGATGATTCTGGTAAAAGCTACTTGGGGTGTTTTTTGGGCCTTAGAAGCAAAAGGCACCAAAATGTGCAAAAGAGGAGGAGAACGAACTAAAAAAACATAAAAATAGTAAGAATTCATTATATATGAAAATGTCCACGTGCTGTTTTTGTGGCCGTAAGCTTATCTTTGCCAGTATCTTGCCAACAACGTGGATCCTACACCTCCCCAATATAGAATAACAGAAGAAAAACTAAAACTCCCTTCCTTGATCTAACCTGAGAGGCTGTTCTCTAATGTCCTTATGGTTTGGCTTGCTGTGGCTCGTCCGGCACCATTAAGAACTGCCTTGCAATGGAAAACAGGGAGTGAAATTGGCCAACTGGTCGCCTGCCCGATTTAAAATAATACAAAAAAAAAAACCTGAGCATCGCTGCGCTGCGCTGCTCTGTATTGATATCCATCTTGCCGCCACAGCCGCTGAAGATTGATGAGTCGGGGCCAGACTGCATGAAGAGGCCCCTCAAATCCCATTAGCTCCCTGTTTGGTTAAGCCCTCCAAATTGTACCTTGATTAATTGGCACGATTTTCAATGTCACCGGATTCGTTCAGCGTCGTCCGCAGGGGGCAGCGCGCAGATCTACATGACAAGTAGCCAGCGGAGTACGGGAGTGGTTTCATCTGGTTATGTCCTGTAGTAACACAATGGCGTTCGTCCAGAGAAAGTTACGCATGCGTTTCGCACTTTTTTGCCTTCCCATTTCGGCGAGTCCCACAGCTGTTGGTGAGCAGCTGCAGACCTTTACTGGCTAAGCATTAATCATCCTGGAAATGTCATTTACCTCAGCTGGAAATTGTCAGACTTCATAGAAAGGCTTAAAATTAACTATATTTCATACGCCGTTCTTAATATATTCCAGCGCACCTTATTGCTGCTTCTTTTCGGATTGAATGTGAAGGAGGCTTCCGTTGAAAGTGTTGTTTCTTTTAAATGCTGTGATTGCAAAGGATGCTGCTCAGGGTGAATTTACCGAACTATTCTGATATTGTCAAGTATGTAAATGTGTGCGCACCAAACGTCACTTACAGAAGAAACCGGTACAGTAGTTGAGTAACAGCAAGAAACCGGTACAGTAGCTCAGTAACAGCAATTCAGGTCATTCTTGCCAGGAGGATAAATGTAAACTTCCTTGGAGAAATCAAATAATCTGCCGCTGGTCATGTGGCAATGCACACGCTTGATCACGATGCTAGTGAGAATCAAAAGACCGGCCTTTTCCGCATCAGTTCTTTAACAATGTCAGCCCAGAACTCTCCTCTGCAAAACTATCCAGGTGAGAATTGGACCAGCGGTTACATCAAACACTGCCTTCTACAGCGCGTTACTGCTTTCTATTCGAAGTGTTGCTGTGAGAAAAAAGAAAAGAGATCAAATTACTAAGCAGTTCAGTACACCGGGCTGCTGTTTTTTGTTTTCTGTATAAACGTGGTATTGAATTTCACCTTTCCATCCTCTGTTTTGCACACCACCTCACACCTGGTTTCTCGCTTTTGGGAAGAGACCGAAAAACAGATAATTGTAACCTGCGAAAACAGACATGCTGTACATTTGTATGGAAGATGCACATACACACACAAAAAAGTGTGTGGTCAGTCTGCTTTGTCTACCTGCTGAGGTGTGCAATAACTTACAGGACCAGTGTGTGTGTCATTTGCTTCACTTTCTCTATTTAGGCTAATCATCTAGACAATACAGTAAGGGTTAAAGATAAACTTACTTCACATCTATGTGGTTTCTGGCTAGATTTGCACCCTAAATATAATATTTTTCACTGCTGCAAAAGACATGTTAATGTTGGTTTGGCCACAGCTAGGCCTCAGAAGACCATGCCAAACTAAACCAATCAAAATGCCCAGTCAGCCCTGCAGTGTAGTCTTGGCTTTGCTGGTGCAGAGATATCACTCAGGACTTCCAAGACTCCTCCGAGCCGAGCGCATCGTACAGCAGATCTCTCATAATTAAATTAGAGGGCGGAATACCAGTAACAATTTAAACCCTTCCCAAATGGAAGATGTGAGCACATTTTCATGGATCTCAGCCCAGTTTTGTGCACTGGTGGTCAGGTTTTGCTCTCCCAGTGGGAAGGAAATGAGCTATTATCAACCTGTAAAAATGTGTTTAGATACTCGTGGGCAATCTTGTAATGTTCGGCCGCTATTTGATAGAGCACATTTGCTAAGCCCCCTCTCTTGTAAATTGCAATTCAATCACTGGCACCAAAACTACTCTCTTAAACCTTTTACACAGAGAGATGGCTTAAGTTGCAGAAGCTATTTTAATATGCATAGATACATAATCAAGCATATAAATCTGTGATTATCTTCTTTTTGGACTGTCCTGTGCTACTGGGATGATGAATTATTAATTTAACTTCATGTTTTTTAACAAGGGTAGGGCTTAATTTCCTGGGTTTAATTTGGTGTGGGTTTGTTGTGTGTTTTGGGACACAATTCTACTGTGATCATACCAGAGGGTATTTAAATGAGCTTCGAAACGAAAAACAAAGTGAGGGAAAACTTAAGTGTTATTATGAAATGCCAAATCTTCTTCCTGGGGTTGATCAGAGTTTTTGTCCCTTTTTGTGTGCGTCAGAGAATCCAGGCTAATTCTCTTATTCTGTGTTCAGTGATTTATTTTCACTAAAAGCTGCATCTCATTACCTGTTCTGCCCAACCTATTCTTACAGATGGCAACAACAACAACTATTCATCTTGCAACCTTCCGTTCATCACTTAGACATGAAGAAACATCGGTTTATACCAAAGTTAAATATCCATTTGAAAGTAAAACCGAACAGTGGGCATGTTTTAGTGCCTTTTTGATTCAGTTACTTCCATGAAACAATAAGACCTGATTATACAACTGTGCGTTGAATTACCATGGCTTTGAGGAAAGAAATACAATTCAGTAATTTATCTGTGTATCTGTAAATACCCTTTACCATGTATTCTGCAAGGTAAAATGAAAAGTCAAGGTTTCACTTAATAGTCCAGGAAATCCAGAACTCATAAAGGAAAATAGCTAGTACTCAGTGGTGTCCAAGTTCTTGTGTGTTTAATTCCTGCCCAGGACTGAACTTGTTGCTGATCTCATTTGCACATCAGTTATCTCAATGTCAAAGGAAATGGGAAAGATGTTTTCTAGATGCTGATTTGATTGGGGGGGGGGGGGGGTTGTACTGTGTTCAGGCAAGGAAGCAAATATGAAACTTCAATATCGCTTGAAAGAACAACAGAGAGAGGGTTCAGGTTACATTAAACAAAGTTTTTCAGCTCCAGGTAGGTAGTGTATGAGAGAAAACCAAGTGGGTTTTTGTAAAAATGTGTAGTGCCTACAGTAAGACTTTAAATTGGTGGAATGTAGGCTTGGGGTTATTTTCTTGCTGCACAAATACCAGATATAGTCAAATCTGGCGTGTGTGTAAAGGGAAGCTATCAATCTTCAGTGTTACAATAGTATCCTCAGGACAACTGGTGGATGCAGGGTTTGTTTTTCAGCTTCTCTTCCTTATGAAGAGTTGGCTGCAGCTACACAAGCATCACATTGTACGTCTTCCTTGCAGCTAAGGTCATTCACCTTCATTCACCCATTTGTTAATATTGTTGTTTTCCGTAATGTGGACAAACTGGCTGCCATCTTTAAAGCTCAGCACATTCCTGTACAGAGATCTCACGGTCTCCTTTCTAACGCCAAAGCACTGCCGCACAGACCTCTGGGAATTGGTCAAGCGAGTCCAAGAGGACAGGAGTCGTAATTCCCCGAAGCGGTTTCAGGTCCAGTACTGGAGAGGAGAGTGAGGATATTGGTATTTTTATCTCCTTTGCATGCCACAGTGGGCAGTTACACAACGACCGAGCTATCGTGAATGATAGGGGTCAGAGGTCACGTCCCATCTCCCCACTCCTCCCTGTTCTACAGCTCTGTCTCTGAAAAGGTCTGCCGATGACCGGTCCCTGAGCTCGGCAAACACAGCTTGGTATCTTGACACACATGTCCAAAACAGAACGCTTCGTAGCAGAAAACTGTCAGGTTTTCTCTTTCTGTTCTCTTTTACCTTTTATTTTATTTTTTATCTGTCTAATATTGACATGCACAGCGGTCCTCCAGGCGCTGCGCCGGATCTGTCAAAGCACCTTTCTCTTTCAAGATATGTTTCAGGTTCAGACCCCAGTTTGTCGAGCTTCCAGGCCGTGCGCGCCTTGTCAGAGATAAAGTTGTGTTTTCGGTTTTGAGTCCAACGGAAATAATAAAAGCTCTGTTCTTTATATCGGGTCCCTGGTTGGATGCCACGGCTCACGCTGAATTAACCAAGCTGATAAGTACTTAGAAGTGGAAAGAAAATGCATCCTATAGCCCAAACCCATCTGGTCTCCAATCCTAGCTACACTACTGTTGGCTTTAGCCTGGAGGTCCCAGGTGGCAGCGCACAATTGGAGCTGCCAGGGAGGGTTGGCCAGAAGTTGTCTGGGCAGTTTCCAGTTGACCGTACACCAGCGACTCGTGTATTTTCTGGGGTGTCTGCAGGTGCGTATTGTCAGCTAGTCCAGCTGCACCGTATCCTCCGAATGATGTGATACCCAGGCTGTGTCCATTGTCGACTTGCGGTCCGCTAATTGGTGGATGGCTTTGCTGAAGCGCCGAGTCACAGCAGAAGACCAAGGTGACTATTCCAGATTGGGAAAAGAAAGATGAACCGGCGCAGTTAGTCCAGGAGTTGGTCATCTTCATCATCCTCCTCTTCATGGGTTTATTTTCCTTCACCTGCGTCATTTTAGTGGTTCCTTAAATCATAATCAAGCGTATGCTGATAATACTCATCATATTGACTTAATAACTCGCCTATGAATACAGTGTTATGTATTTAAAATCTCCAGTTACTTTGAAACACAGTCGAGCTATTAGGGTCACCTATTTCAGAAGACATAACATGTTTTTTGTTTTGTTGTCGTTGTTCAACAGCTGAAGGGACAATTTAGAATAGCCAAACAAATTCAATCCAAAATACAAGGAAAAGCAGAATGTGTACAAACCAGGATTTCTAAAGGGTTCTGTTTGGCACAAACTATGGTCCAATGAAGTGAGTTCCAGTGAAATGGGAACCAGGACAACAAGCCATTTTATCAATTTTATCTGCATAGCTTGGTGTCTTTGAGCAGTCTGTTGTGCTTCTGGTTCAAATCTAACTGTAACAGCATTTCATGAACAGAAACCCATGCACAGCCTTCCCCCTGCTTGCATTAATTGATATGTCCTGGTAATAGTATATAGGAGATCTCTCAAGTGCAAGCACAGATGACTGTAATGTAAGCAGTTTGTCTGTTTTACTGCCATCTGAATTCATTTGCAGGCTACAATATGCATCATTCTGTGACCTAACAAAGCCAGAAATGTACTGTATTATCATTAAATAGTCATTTGTGTGTGTGTGACGTACTTGGTTCTCAACAGGAAACGAATGGACTTTATATCATCCCTGGGAAGGCAGAGAACCCATTGTCAGACGCATTGTTTGGTTCACAGATAGACAGTGATTTTAAATATGAATTGTAATGGTGCATTTATGCTCTTAAAATAGTGTTCAGCAGAATATTGTATTGACTAGTAATATGTCATGACATTTGCAGGCCATTTACTTACCTAACCACATTTTTGAAGATAAACGATTTTAAACAGTAGCTATGAACTATTTATTGTGGTGCAGAAAATATCACTAAATGGATTCTTGTTACTGACAGTGGATACTTCTTTTGTTCTTCTTATCAGATCAGGTTTGTGGTGTTGATTCATACTTAACTGAATCATGTTTTCAATTGGCATGTTCACAATTTTTAAATAGAGGGGCACACAATTAAAAAAAGGAGCATGTTTGGTGTATGATAAAACAGTGTACAAGAACTTGAACCATCTCCTGTATAACACAAATAGTACAATAAGGTTGTAATTATGTGGATTGTACGAGACGCAGGTCCGAACAGAGGAAGGATTTATTGATTTTCTTTATCAGTGGAAGCCACAGTCCAGACAATAAAGTTGAAAATGTATGTTTTTTTTCTACATTCAATGTAATGTTTCTTGCTTAAATTGAAATTCAATACCCTTCTCCAAATACATACTTTATGAACACAACTTTTTTGCCACAATAATATGGTATACATTTAGTTTTTTTTGCGTCTGTCAGATTACTGTATTAAGTAGCAGGATAGGATTGTCTTTAAGCTGATAACACCCAATCACCCTGAACAGACACTGTGGCGTAAAAACAATCCAAAAGCAATTGATGATGATTCTTCTCTCAGGTATTACTTGGACATGTATATGAATTGCATTAAGATACCCAAGATTTAATATATGATTTAATGTATTGTAAGAAGCCACTTTCTACTACTCATCAAATAAACATCAATGGGGTCCAAGTGAGTAAATTGTGATTCACAGGTAGATGTTGTTGATTTTGATTTTGAGCTCTAAGTAAGTGTAATGCATGCCTTGTTTAAAGAAAGACAAAACCGTAATAATTACACCTAATTCAGAGATGTTTTTGTTCGTTAATGTAAGTATGCCAGTCCCTTCTCTCCCTGCTGTAGGAGCTACAATTAGCACCCAGAGTGGCTGAGGAATCAGTGATCGGAAATATTGCACTGGTGACAGTGATGGGTTTTGCTGCAAAGGTGTTGATGTGAGCCATTCTCAGAGCCATTCATCACATGTATTCAGAGACAATCTGTGAATAACTCCACTGGTGGTGGGGGTGAACAGTAATAACTATGTTTAGAGACGGGTCTCTCGTCTTGATTTACTAAGCCTTCTCTTCTCTTTTCCACCTTTCTCATTGGTGTGACGGACACTATCGCCCAACAGGTAGCTTTTCCTGGGATCTGCTTATGTGTCAGCCACCCCTGGAGGTTCAAATATGAATACAGCCATCTCTCTCTCTCTCTCTCTCTCTCTCTCTCTCTGTTAGAAGCTGTTCTCTTCCTCACACTTGGGAAGAGGCAGACTGTGTCACTAAATGAACTTCAAGGCTTGTTATTCCTCTGTCAGTCTCTTATGTTGGCGTGTATGCTCGTAAACAACCACATTCAGCGGCGACAGACACAGCGACCCACACAACTCCTAATTAGGCAGCTCGGTACTACAGTGGGAATGTGTTAAAAAAAGAAGAACAAAAAACAACAGGGATTTCAGCACTGACAATACCAAACATTGTGGTAAATGTACCTTGTTTTTAATTAATTTCCTTCCCAAGTCTAGGCCTATGGGACTATAAGCTGGGAGTGTAATACAGCAGAAGACAATGACATTTTGAATATCACCATCTTAGAAATGTTGTAAAATACAAAAAAATTAAATATGCTCTTTCTTAAAGTGTGGCGGCAGACTTAATTGTAATTATCCACAGGGTTGTGTAATTATTTGAATCAGGGGCAGATTATTCCTTAAACCAGATCCTGGTCAATCTCCACCCAGTTCCCCCAGGAGATATATTCTGGAGAGACTGTGGTCACTGCTCTGAGAAGGAACACCTTGATTTCATTGTGTCTCGATTCGACTCGAAATCCTAGAGGTCCTTAATGATAGCACAGTTTGAAATATGAAGTTGTACGTTGCCCTTCACAATCTGTCTCTTGCAGAGAGAGGCTGTGGCGGTGGCTGTGGCAATTTAGCGCTATGTATAAAATATAAACCTGTTTAGCTTTTTTCTCCATTGCTATGAGATTAACACGACACTTCACTCTGGTGTGCATTGTCAGTGTCATACTTAGACAGAGCTGTCTGTGCCTCCAATCAAAATTGTCCAATTTATCATCATGTACCTGCCTACCTATGCACCATTGTGAGGAAGACCAATATGTTTTAATTAAGTCATTTTACCCAAAGTGGGAGCTCATAGATCGAACTGGTCCTTCTTTTGACCTCAGCAGGATGGAACAGTAGTTTATATGCCTCCTGATTGAATACTAAGACTAATATGCCATCTCCAATGTAGTTGCTGTAAGTGATATGTTAGACTTTATACATCAGACCCGAGTTGTTCCATTTTTCTTTTCAGCTCGTCTAATGGGATCGCTTTGTCCTGCGTTCTGTAAACGTTATCCTTACATGTATATTAAATCCACAACTGCACGTCGAAGATGATGTCAGAGAAACATGTCGCTTGGTTACTTGCTTCTGTTCGAGACGTAAAAGGATTGCTTAAATGGTAATGCACTCAGGGAAAAGTTATTATTAGCATTTTACAGTTTTAATCCATCCCCCTCTCCCGTATGATGTAATGATCTGCTCTTTGGATTATTTCAATTCCCCTGTGAGTGGATTGTGTGTCTGTCCTGAAATGACAGCGTGGAAGACATTACAATGACTCAGGCCTTCTCTGGTCCACAGTGTGTAGAACCTGCAGAATCTGTATCTGTGAAATAAAACTTAACAAAACACATTTTATTTGTGAAATCCAAAGTTGACAGTGCTGTCAAATGAAGCACTTTTGATGCTAAAAATAATAACCTGTAATAATAAACAGGAATCTGTTCCAAGCCTACATGTCTTCTTTTAATGGAGTGCATAACTGATTTTAGATTAGGCTTTCATATCCACGAGCAATTATCCTGCCCTGACTCGCTGCAGCCCAAAAGTAGACACCCGAGTCACGGCACATCAGACCGTGTGGATCCTAATAGAGTGCTACATGGTAACGCTAACCATCATGCACTTTCAGATCGTGTTTGAATAACCTTTCACTTCAGCCTGACAAGCTCCCACTTTGAAGAGGGACCTGTCACTTGTGCCCCTGCAGTGCAATCTGCACACGCATAATTGACTCATTTTGCGATGTTGCTCTAAACAGAAATGAGTGAATGACTGCAAGGAGGAGTTCTCTGAATGTGTTGCTTGCATGATTCGAGTCAGTTGTGGACCAGCTGTACTAAGAAGAGGCTGCAGCACTAATGCAAGGATGTCCATGATGTTTAAACCGAAGACCTTTTTCTTGCATGAGACAAGATAGAACATAAGAAAGTGTCCAATCGAGAGGAGGCCATTCGCCCCACCGTCCTCATCTGGATCCTATCCAGTCTGTTTCTAAATGTTCCCAAATTGTCTCTTCAGCCACATCGCTGGGGAGTTTCTTCAGATTGTGACGCCTCTCTGTGTGAAGAAGTGTCTCCTGTTTTCTGTCTCGAATGCCTTGAAGCCCAATTTCCATTTGTGTCCCCGGGTGCGTGTGTCCCTGCTGATCTGGAAAAGCTCCTCTGGTTTGATGTGGTCGATGCCTTTCATGATTTTGAAGACTTGAATCAAGTCCCCACGTAGTCTCCTCTGTTCCAGGGTGAAAAGGTTCAGGTCCTTCAGTTTCTCAACAGGACATTCCCTTCACTCTACCGTCTACAGCAGTTCTGACAATGATAATTTTGAGTAGTTCGGATATCATTTTATTTATCTACATTTCATCTAACTTTCGAAATGGTAGCTGCAGCCAGGGAGACGGCTCATACAGGGTTGATGATGTCCAGTGGGACACAACGTCATTCTATTACAATGGGGTATTAATGGTGTGGTATCCATAGTACTACAACAGCGTAAATGAACACTACATTCACCAGCCACTTATAGAAAAGCGCAACATATCATTTATTTCAGATACGAGGCCATACAGATCACTTATGAAGTAACCATCCATCCCTGGGAATCATCACGGATAACTTCTGATCTAAATCATTTGGAAGCTTCTGAATTAAGGACGCTGCTTGGGCACTTGCTAACTACATCTGTGAATGATCTGAAGTGAATGAGATGATTTTGGTGCCTGTAAATATGCTGAGTGTGATAAGGTGAAACTGAGGACAATATGGGTGCCACCCACTGGACCCTGAAAGTTTTGGGCAGCCAGCCAGATGGCAAAAAGCTTACTCACCCCTGCTTCTTGGAGAGGAAATGCTTTCCGCAGCCCACCGCACCTGGGCATTTAACACCTCGTGCAGACGTGGCAAGCCAGCAGAATGTGAGAATCCATCTACCTCTGAGATGTGCCTGGTGCCAACACATGAAAAGCATAGGACCGTGTATGACCTCTTATAGTCCTGTCACCAGCGCGTCAGGAAGCTGCAGGATGAAATTGCTACGTCTGTAATTCAGTGATGCACTATTTTAGAGCCACTAGTTTATGCTGTTTTGCTGAGAATTGTTATTATTCTAATATCGCTCTATTTGTTCGCACCCTGCATAGTAAAGAGGGAAATGCTTCATTCAAATTTGAGCAACACCGCGTCCTTAGATGGCACCTTCACTCTCCATCTACACTTCCTCTCCCGTATCGATTCAGACAAGAGAACAATGGCAATCTGGCTCTAATTCTCACAGGAGGGCACGTTCTGCTGCTTTTATTCTTACCTTTTGATGAGAGCAGGTTAAACTGTGTCACGGTGGCTGTAAATGTTAGCACATATAATGAGCCTCGAGACACAAAACCCACACCCATATTTTTGATCACAAACTGGTATAATGCAGTCATGTTTTGTGTTAAGATGGCATTGCTGCACATCATATTGTAGGTGCTGTCTGTGAGCGATGGCACAAAACAGTATCTGCCCATAATGTCGGTATATTGTGTGTGTCTGTATATCAATGCAAAAGTTGTTGGAGAAGCCAAGGAAACGCACCGCAACGCGTGGTTCAAAATGTCAGGTCATCTTCACCTCATCCAGTCAATTCTGCAGCCCTATATAAAGCAGTCCCGCGATGTAGAAGATTCTCTGCCTCTCTGTATTACAAGATAACATGAGAGCAGGGGTTAATAACTTCGCCATCTCTTTCCCAACCTTGGTCTTCAATTACCCAGACTGCCAAGGTTGTGGAGGAGCGCAGCTTGAAATCCTGCCCAGCCCGGCCAACACGGTCCAGTTCCCTGCGTTCAATCTGTGATACTGTCAGTCGTGTGGCTTTGTAACTCTTACTTTCTTTTTCTCACTCTGGCAATTGGCAAGATCTCTCAGAGCAGAGGAAGATAAGATAAGCCTACAATACCCTCAAAACATGGCTGTCTCCAGTGACCCTGAGAATGGGTCACATTTTGGGAACGAATGCTGTATAGTAAAGATCCACAATATCTATCTCACTATGTGTTTTTCTCTGGTTGGTGGATCCCCTCCCCCCGCACTCCCTTGATTGCTTTAATTAAATTATCTCGTCCAATATTCATTAAAAGGAACATAGAAAACATTGATGTCTTGGATTAAGGCCTTTCTGAATGGTTCATTATAGATGACCAATTCTATCTGCCTGTATTAACGGCTTTCACAGTGAAGTGTCTCCCGGAGAACGCTCTGCTTTTGCAGGTGTCTCTTTCGCAATTGCCACTGTGTAAACAGTTCAAATTGCATTTGCTTGAGCGGGAGAAGTCGAGTGAAGGAAGTGAGAGGTACAATGAAACCTGTCAAAGGAAATCACTCCCACTCCCCTGTTCATCCTTCTCCCTGGATTACCAGCGTGCTCGTTAAGGAAACAGTCATGGAAATTTAGTGGAACAATGGGTTCAATTTGGGATACGCGTATTGTCTCACATTTAAGTGTCGGTAATCCCTCCGTTTCTGATTGTCCCACCCAATTAGCGTGAGGCATTTACATTGGTGACACTTTGCATCTGGTTTCTTATTTTCTGCTGTCATCTCAAATTGAGTTGTACTGTTGTAATTATATATTAGAGATTACATGTACGATACTTTGCTCGTGCTCCATATAGATACACCTGGGAAACTAGAAGAATAACTAGCACTAGTTACTGCAGTTAATAACGTATTCTACTCCACTCCACCACGCCATGACATTATCCTGCAGTGTGTTGCTGTGGTTAGGGCTCTGGACTCCTGAGCAGAGCATTATGGGTTAAATCCCAGGTGGGGGACGTTGCTGTTGTACCCTTGAGCAAAGTACTTTACCCAGAATGCTCCAGTACAAACCCTGCTCTATAGATCAGAGATTGTACATAAAAATCATGTGCTACAGCATAACAATTCTTGATACAGGTGTCTGCTAAGAAATATAACATAATCGAGGAGTATAGGCGGATGCCAGCCAAGCCTTCTGTCTGACACTTTGTCTAATGCTGTAAAAACAAAGATGAATCTGGCCCGCGCTGATGAAAGTGTCAATTAGTCCTCTTGTCTCCTGAGTGCGCCTGCGGTGGAAACATCTGCAGAAGCCCGTTATGGAGAAGCGCGTCTCAGACCGCCATCAGACTGTGTCACATCCAGCTTTGGGACCCCTGCAGCGAGCTGTGACGGGCCACACTGTCTCTCATCATTCATCCCTGTCCCCATGGGCCTTCTGATAGATGCCGCTGCGTGGGGAGACGTGCAGCGTTATGGTCCGGAGATCCGTCTTTAACAGTGTGCTGTAAACATAGCCATTCGCCGTGGTGGCCGGCCCACTTCTGCCTGGACACGTTTGTATCCATTCTAGTTCAATCCTGGCACTGGGGTCCCAGTTGGATTTGAAACGGGGTAAGAGATCAGTGTTACAGAACTGGAACTGAGATTGAAAAGCTTCCATTGAGGTGGGATTGGAATTGAACAAGAGGAATTGACACCAACTCTGTGTCCCACTTGGTCAGGCTGCGCTTAACTGTGTCTTCATTCTTGTAAGTCACTTCAAAACTGTCGTGCTCTGGCTCTGTGATTCGTAGATTGTGTGCCATGAGCTCTGTGGAATTGTCTAGTCACCACTATGAAGTACATCAGCAATATAAATGTGTTTTAGACTGTCGCTGGTCAACAAGGAAGAGAAAAATGAATGTATTATTAAATTGTGAATGACCAAGATTCCTTTGTAAACTGGAAGAATGTTATCTTTCTGTCCAATCAATATTAAGTGCGAGTTTATTATTATTAGTTTGAAAATCCATCAGTGTCTCAAAGGAGTTTCCTTGAAGCAGACGATGGCTGTGTGAAGAGCGATTCTTCACACACGAAGACAGCATAAGCATGTGATATCCAGTGTTTAAAAGGTGCCTCATAATTTTCTTTATTTCTAAAGCAGCAGCCCTCATTCAAAGTCAAACTGGAGTGAAGCTGTTCTCAGGAAAGGGACCTGGCGTACTCAGTCAGGGGAGCCAAAACTCGGGATGCAGTTTCTGCACATTCAGTACCTTCTTATGATTCTTCTTGATGTATTGCGTATAACTGCAGCCTGAAGCCGAGGCCTGGATATAACGTCTCTTAGTCAAGTGCCATTCAAACACCTGTGCTGACGATTTATCCTCCTCCCTCGGACACTGACCAATGGAGGCCGGGATTCCTTCTCCGTTTGCTGACTTTGTAAATTAAGCTGTATTTGTCAGTTAAACATATCCCGCGCTCCCCTACGGTCCCAAAACATAACTCTGAACACGAGATGCTTTTTTTCATGTTCCCTGTGGAATATCGGCAAGTAAACTACACCGCATATTGCAGAATCAGTGTTTTTATGTCAATGATTTATGCACATTAGTAGAATAGAAAGACTGTATCAAATGCTGAGATGGAAGGCATCACTGTTACATTTTTCCCCCTCAGAAATTCAGTAGATAAAATGTGTATTTATAACTGCTAAGTAACTCTTTCCCAGTTATTGAGTACTTGTGGTGCTGCCAGTTAACAGCCCATTAAGAGGACCTTTCACAATCAATACTCTGGTATCTCTGGGCTCCATGGAAGAGAGAAAAACAAGCTGAAAGCATGGTCTCTGCTGCTCTTTGTTGCAGCTGGATACAGCTGTTGTGTCTGAGGTGGGCACTTAAACTAGCTCTAACTGGGAAAATGGTAATGTTTCAAAGTGCAATTATGTCTGTCTGGACAAGGAATTTGAAGAGGAATAAAAAGCTAAAGCACTCGTAGTTCTGTTGACGGTTCAGCCAGTGCTGTTTACTGCATCGCTGTGTTTTTCCCTTCCTCCCCCTGTGCTAACCGGGGGTGAGGGAGTCGCCCTTGAGAGGCGCGGTGTCGGAGCCCAATAACCTTCTTTGCTTTTTCTTTCCTTTTCTTTCTGAAAGCAAATGGCATCGTGTTCACACAATCACAGCTCAGCTCTGCGGGGCGAAGCAGCGCAAAGGAAGGCCGAAGACTTCTTCAGATGTACGCAGTTTACAGACGGATCAAACCAATACATCATAGATGTATAATAATCTCTAAAAATAAAACTCTCCACAGCAGCAAATGTTAATTTCTCCAGCGCATTTAAACTATAAGTGAATGTATTGTTTAAAATGATTGAAGTAAATCACTTTTTAAAATTATTATAACTATTAAAATCCAGCCTTCCCTTTAAAATTATTAGTTGTAATATAAAAATTAGGCTAGGCTCCCTGCTAAAGTGTGAAATTAGCTTTCGTGTGATTTGTTGGAAGGTGTTTTATAACATTTTTGTCTAACTGAAGGCCCCATCTTTGCGGGTCTGTGGAGAATGAATATTTCTCAGCCGCAATGTATTGAGGAAGGTAACAGTGCCTCCCCAAACAAATGCTGTCTAATATTTGAATGTATGCCGAAGGTGATTCATTTATTGAACATTGAGTATGTTCACTTATTTTTTTCCATTTATTCTCACTAAAAATAACTCAGTGGGGTCTGACAAGTTTAATTGGCATTAATTAGAGAAATGTACATTTGGTCACGATTATTACTTCTAGATTAGTAATGAGGTCTGCTAAATAAAGGGAACCAACAATGTGAAAACTACATGGGACGAGAATTTAATTTTGGGCCAAATTATTACATTAAAAATTTGATTTAATCCTAATATTATCATTCCACCGCAGTCTAAACTGCAGGTGGCATACAGGTCAGTAAAACTTCAAAGGGATCTTCTCAGTAAAGGCTGGGTACACATCGTTCTGTTTTTCAAAGGCTCAAATACCAGTACAAATTATTTTTTAAAAGGCCAAATTGCTGTGCTTAACAGTGTAAAGCAAAACTGTACAGCAGACTTCAAGCAGTGCTCTTTAATGAACCTCTATGGTTGTTGGCTTTTAACACTCTTCAGAAGTGCGGCCCTGTCATTAAGGATTTAATTTGTGTGCCTCTGCTGCACCGATTATCATAAAACCCCTGAATAGGACAGTACAAAGGCGACCAAAGGAGGAAGAAAAAAGGAACAAAACAAAATCTGCTTTGCTGGCAATATTGATTAGTCAATGAAAATGTCATTTTTTTTTCAATGTCACCTTCTCCTGTCTGCAAATTCAGGGGAACTGATTTCCAGCATCACTCCCTCCCTTCCTTCCTCCACCGCCGTATCTCCGTGGGTTTCGAAGGCCCGCGTTGTGCTCTTCCCACCACACTGTTCACCTCGTCCATTGGGGGACTTGGGGGAGCCTAGTTTAATGGAAACAGTGAAATTGGTGTGGGTCGTTATGGGAGGGACATAAAGGTCTGCATTGAACAGGCAGGTGATTGTATGGTTTTATTTCAGGCAATGATGAGGTGACCTTGTTGGAAGTTAAAACTAAACGCAGACCTTCTGTATGCAACCCGCCTCTCAATCAGCAGTTTGTACCTCTGTAGAGTTGTCTGTCTGTATAGATACACCCACCCAATATATCATTCAACTACTGCCAGTTTCAGTGCCTGTCCCAGACTTGGTTGTATGAAGGGAGATCCTGTCTAGAAGGAAATGTACAGGTCTTGTCGTATGTTTGGATTTGTAGTGCCACTGCGAGGAATCGGCCGCGTATTCTTGCCTGATGCACCTCAACAATAACATTCCTTTCCTATTATCCGATGCAAAGAAGATGCCAGTCAGAAACGTGGCAGCTGTTTTACTAGCATTTTTATAATGCAGGGTGGAGCTGCAGTGCTTACTGGCCAGGGGAACTTCAATTTTTGAAGCACAGGCAAGAACGCCGGGAAACAGTTTTATTAAAGAAGAAGAAAAGTTTGCGGTTCTTATTAAACTTGTTCATCTTATTCCTGTGTAAATGCGGACCAAATTGGTACTAGAGGACTTTAAAGATGAAGGATTACATCGAACGCAACTATATGAATATCATTTCGGAATAACGCTCTTTGTGTGTTGACTTTTATAGTCGTTTACAGTGTACAGTTTCAAAGGAACAAGATGTCTGTTAATCCATGAACAAATACACCGTTTTAAAGTACCGTTCCTAATTCAGAAACTATGAGGAGAATGAGATACTTTGGTATCGCAGCAGAATTAGCCCTGCTACACAGCGTCACAAATCGCATCCACAGCGGCATTTCCATGAAGAATTCTGTCACAAAATAGACTGTAGACTAGACTTCCTAATCCTGATCGGCATTCTTCGGCCTGTGTCTGCTCCCCCCACCACCACGATGATGCTGTGAATGCGAGATACTGTAGGAATTATTTTATTTACGCCCATTGCCACTGGTTCAATTGCTTCAAGGTGGTTTTTGTAAGTACCGTCTAATGCTGGGGTCTGTGTTTGTTGTTGTGGTGGTGGTGGTGGTTTGTTTTAATTTGGTCATCCATGCAGAGCTCACATCCATAATCCTTATTTGTGCATTTGCAGATGTGCAAACGAAGACCTGCCCGTCCCGCGGCCCCTCTCTGTGCGACGGCAGAATCGGGTTAGGGCTATCAATAGCTTCACAGCAGCCATTAGAGAGATTACTTCAAACCGTGGTCTCATTATTAATCTCTTTCCTCTGAGAGAGCCGTGTCGTCGGGCTGCCTTCGCGTTTGGTGCCAGACTGTAGCTGACGAACACATACAGGGCAGAATGTGTCACCTGCCTGATTTTATTTATTTATTTCTGTGTTTATTGAGAGCTTTTCTATTGAGTGGAGAGCTCCCGTCGGGGAGGCATGTATATCTGAATGAGAATGCTTGTCAGAAGAGGGGTATTTTATTCTCCACCCCCCACACCACCCCCGGTATTCAGAGGAAGGACAAATTGTGCCATCCATCACCGCAAAATGAGCACTGGCCTTATCTGCATTATCGGTGACCCCATTTCTTTCTACTTCTCCATTTCACATCTTCCATTTCGTGTTTTTTTTCTTCCATTTTTTTTTCCATTTTCAAAAAAATAAATACATATCTCTGTCCTGTTTTCCTGTCAGCCACTTCCTGACCATTTACTTCTTTCGCTCTGGTGGCCAGCTACTGTGAGGGTATTCGAACAGTCCTGGCCCAGAAAGACCCGGGATGTTGGGTGCCCTTGTAAACAGAAAAAAACTGCAGAAAGATCATGAATGCTCAGATAGATAATGACACGTTTCTGATTACCCCTCTGAGTGGTATCAGTTGAAAATGATCCCTGCCGCAGCCACCGCTCAGGAATGCTGTTCATGTTCAGGCCGCACTATTTGCCCAAAAGGAAACCTGTGTGTCACCAGCAGACCAGGTGACACCAGCCCATCTCCGGCCATCTCCGCGCCGCTCTGCCCAACGCACGGACGGCACCCTTTGGCGGACCTCGGTCGGGAGCTGCAGCTTCCTCTCTCTCCCCACGCCGGGATCCTGTTCCCGGGGAGATCTGGCGCAGTTTTACATGCGATTACAGCCCGTCCGTCTGCGGCTGCTTTAAATAAGATCGCCCTCCTGCGAGCCGACGCGGCGAAATCTCTGCTCTCCCCGAGAACCCGCAGCATGCCGGGCTCGTCTTTTTTTTTTTTTTTTGTCTTTAATGCCAGCCAGTGGTTTCCTTGGTAACTGGGGCTTAGGGGAGTCTCGCGTCGACGCGGTGGCCTCGGCTGCGTGAGCCGCACGAGCAGATGTTGCATGGGGAGGAGGGTGGCAGGGGGGGTCTTTGGAGCTGGGGTTGACAACAATGCAGATCGCTCTGAGCTGTTGCGAATGAAAGCAACCTGAGAGAGAGAGAGAGAGAGAGAGAGAGGGAGGGAGGGAGGGAGAGAGAGAGAGAGGGAGGGGGGGAATAAAAGCGAGAGAGAGGCAGAAAAGACTGTTGTAGCTGTGACTAGTGCTTGGTTTTTTATTTATTTTAAATGCATGTGTATTCATAGGTAGATTTATTTCTTTAAATCCTTCTCTTCGTCCCTACCTCCATACAGGGGTTTTTAAGCAGAAGGCTAAAGGGATCCATCAAAAGGACAAAGAGCCAGCCCAAACTCGACAGAAACAGCAGCTTCCGGCACATTCTCCCTGGCTTCAGGAGCGTGGACAATGAGAGGTAAGACGCACTGGTTTCTACTGGGGCTGTCAGCCCTTTTGCCTCTGGCGGAGGGGGGTTGGTTGTATAGGGACGCCACACGCGTTATCCTGTTGAAGCGCTTAGGATGCCTGTGCTCGCGGAGCACGATACGCTGGGGATAACAGTCGGGGCTGACACACTTTTGAGGTTCATTACAGCGTCCTGGCATTCCTGGCATCTCCTCTCTATTGTAAGGCAAAGGGGAGTAAAGTCATTAGATACGGAGAGGGGCTGGACACGGATGATTCGAAGAGTGAAGCGTTTACTTAAGGGCATCTCGAATGTCGTGGGTCAGAGGTCACAGAGGGCAGGGAATGATCAAAGCACGCGCTCACGTGCCCTTTCCTGGTCATACGCACTGATTGTGAGGGTCTGCCTGCGTTTCCATTCAGTCCCGGTGCAGAAGGAGGATTCTGTCGGCACTGACCCTGATTCTTATAGTATTAAAAACACTTCCTGGGATTATTTATGTAAAGTACAGTGTTTCTATTCCAACCAGACTTAATGCTGCAGATTATAAGAACCATCTTCCTCATTTGGTAGGGTTATTTCAATGAATACAGAATTATAAAATTAAAGCGATGGTCTAAATTTTTCCTCATAGTTGGGTTCCTGAGGTGTTTTCTTGTTTTGTTTTTGTCATCTCAAAGACCTGGCTCCAGTCTTGTCTTTAGTACCCGTTTACACAAGATAGTGTCAAGGGGTGGGAGAGCATGGGTGACACAAGACTTAAATCCTCTGTCTGTGTTCCTAATACTTGACCACCCACAGCAGAGAGCTTCCCTACAAAAGCTCGACACTCAATCTTACTATTAGAATTGTACTTTTATTTCCCGATATAAAACACGGTGTGTTTGTGTGTGTTGTTGTTGTTCAAACCTCATCTGCTCAGCTCCTGCACTCACTCGATCTGCTCAGCACCCTGAACTGCTGGCGCACGGTTTAGGTACGGCACGCTTTCACTTTTGCCCAGTCGTAGCAATGCAGAGGAGTGGGTGTCCAAACAGCTTCCCCACTGCGGGGTAAAGCCGTGGCTGACAAATGAATACCACCATGTCGGCAGACCACCCAGATAACGGATTGGCCCGGCTTGTCTTCAGACCGGTGTGGCCACTGATAAGGAGAAAGGCCAATCGATGCTGTTTACTGCCGGCACCGTGACTGGAGATGTTGAAGAACCTCCTCACATGCGGGAGATTGTTGTTTGCTTCATTTGTTTTGTTGGCACACTAATAATATGTGAGTCCTTCTTATGTGTGTTTATTGTGCGTATACACACTACTTAAAATCAGCATTCTGTCCAATCTGTTGTGGTCCAGAACGCTCTCAAGGAAAACAGTGGACACCAGGGAAAAGAGTGTGGGAGAAATGGCCATTTTTTAAATATTTCTGTTTATATCTTTGTATGGTAGGTGAGTGAAATGATTTTCAGACAGTATATGACTGGAGTGCTAAAGAGGGTAACGATGGAGTGGGTCGGCTGTAGATCTCTCCACAAGGTTTGTTCGGTATTCTAGAAAAACTTCACTGACGTGTTGCCACTGAGGTTACCGATACAGACAGAGTACTTCACATAGGTCTCCAATATCAAATATATTTCCCACGATGGAGTCGTAGAAGTTTCTAATTACTAAGTTTTCTAATTGTTTTTTTTAAGGTGTCATCTGACTTGGCGTTGAGGTGAGCAAACGATGCTTCAAACATGTAATTGTGAATACAGTTCTGTCAATTTCCATTCTTTCCTTTGGTTAGATTGCCTGACACCTGTGTCCGAGACTGTTCCCCTTCAGCAAGAACTATACAAAGTTACACAATGATAAAATGGCATCTTGCAGAACAAATAGAGAAGTACAAAACTGAAAATTGAATGCTAATAATGCTCAGCTTAAACTCCATCTCTGTGATCATGACTGTATTGTAAATAAGTTCATCACTTCTTAGAGCTAATCCCAGGTCATTCCATCGTGTTCAAATCCCAAATTTACATCTTCGGGTGGTTTTATTAATCATGTTCGGGTCCTCCAGCTGGACACAGAATTGAAGCTTAATTCGCCTTTTTTCTGAAGCTCGAGGCTCATGGAAATTTGATGTCTCCTTCTTATTCAGAGCCACTTAATAATGGATTGAAATACCTCCTCAGCTATAAAGCATGAAGGAGGGCTGAAGGACAGGCATTGTTTGGAGACAAAACATCAAAACCCTAAAACAATACAGCTTGGTTGGCTTATTCCTATACCCTTGTTCTATACGTTAATTGTAGTTTTCCTTCTCCCACTGTCTTTTGTTGCCTTTTACAATGCAGCATGGGCTCTCGTTGCTTTCATGCAAGGGGGCAATGTTTGCAACGGGCTAATTTCCAATCTACAGTGGACAACGAAGAAAGGTCACAGCGAGGCATGAATGTTAGTCTGCGCTACAAGAAATAACATAAAACACTGCAAATCCATCTCGCAAAAGGAGCGACATATTGGAAAGCATACAGATACACTATGGAACGAGTTGTCTTGGCAACAGAAGACTTTGTCAAAAATCATCGTCAGTGTTCCACTTTAATCATAAACAAAGGTCCTTAAGTAGGAATACACTTAAAAAAATGTAACTATCAGAGAAGGATTTAGTTTCTTGCAGGGCGAGATTTATGCAAAACGATTTAAAAATAAACTAAAGAAAAATCCCCGAGCTAGGACTGAATTAAAGGGTCACAAGTGTACTCTCGCTCGAATACTGACAATCGGCCGTGGTTGCCTTGACCGGCAGCTTAGTCCATTAATCCTGCGCTTTGACCTCTTTTGATGATCGGAAGCAAAACAGGAAGAGCATCAGGGGATGTAGAAATGACAACCTTAGACGGGTTGATTTTTGTGTTTGATTTGATTACTCTCCATATCGATATGTTGTTTGAATCGCCCGTCTCACCACCCTGTCTTGCTTCTGTTGTACTTTCAAAGAGGTGTGCTAATATTTGCCTGGACGAATTAAGTCATAAAGAGTGGGTGTTGATATTTGCTTACGGATACACAGAAAGGCTTCAGCCTGCAATATCACATCTGTCTCCCGGTGATGGAAACGCATCAGAAATACGTGCTGCCTCCATCCTGTGTCGTCGACCCGATGGAAATAAATAAATAAACACCCTCCTGTGCGTGAGCTGAAACGCATCCTCTGTCAAACCAGTCTCTCGGTTACCCAGAGTGCTTGTCTGCACATTTAAATTCCTCTGACACACGGGAAATAATGAGGGAATCTGCAGCAGGGATCCGTGGAGGTGAGAGGACAAACCACACACCGACTGATCCGGCACAAATACATTTTCAACTTGGATTCCCTAGTTTTTCTTCTCCTCCTTTTCACCCCCTTTGGATGGCGTAGTCCTCTGAAATACACATTTTCAAAGCCATCCTGCATTTCTCCCGCGTCGGCCCACAATGCCCCATAGCCAGGCTTATTGAGCAATCAAGAGGGTTGGATGCAGCTGTAACTGCTAACAATCTCAGGGATCCAAGCCATCACAGGGTGGCCCAGCTGATTTCTGCCCTTCCCACTGTGATTGGTACTCGGCCGGTAGTGCACATCCGACTGGGGACTCCTGGCTAAAGCCTGTGCCATAGCGTAGCCAGAGACCAGTCTGGGGACACATGGACCCAGGGACACAAATGGAAATTGGGCTTCAAGGCATTCAAGACAGAAAACAGGAGAGACTTCTTCACACAGAGAGGCGTCACAATCTGAACAAACTCCCCAGTGATTTGGCTGAAGAGACAATTTGGGAACATTCAAAAACAGACTGGATAGGATCCTTGATCACTTAGTTATTAATGGACACCAAATGAGCACGATGGGGCGGATGGGCTCCTCTCGATTGGACACTCGATTGTCTTATGTTCATATGATCCTAGTGACAGGACACACCCCGGCTTGTTGCCGAGGCGGTCACTGTACGCGTCACCTCTGATGTATTCGCTCTCTCGGTTTTCTTCATATGCGATTAAGACGCTCATGCTGATGACTTGGAAGCAACATCCTCTTACAATGCAATTATAAAGATATTACACCTAGTTAAAAGTGCATTTCCCCCACTGAAATAGTACGTCTTACTGGCAGACTTGTTTGAGTAACAGATTCCATTAAGAGGATATAAAATTCCTGCCCACTAAAATTAAATTAGCTAGACATATTGGTATTATAGCTGGCTTGACTAATGGAGGGCCTCTGCACAGGCAGCCTTAATAAATCACAGCACAATAAACTTCTCTCTCTTCCCCCCACTGAAAGATCTGGGAGGAAGGGGGCATTCAAGTGTAGTCATTAGATCCTTAAAGTAGAGAATAATTGTGAAAATATCCATAATTAAAAATGTTCCACTGCAGAACAAAGTAGGAGAGCATCGGCCTGCGTGAAGCCGTCCTGCGGTCTGTTGTAAAGTGTCCATGCCGTGAGAGATCAGCCGAGGTCATTCATTGTGTACGTTGTTCTCGGACTCGGAAACGAAAGCCACACAGGTCAGGAAAGGTACACTGTTTGAATTGTTTGGGAGCTTGAATTGTCCTTGGTGGCACAAAACTCTCCGTTCTGCCCTGGGACACTCATACATTTAAACTTTAAATTAATCATATAATCTTATATATATATATATATATATATATTTTTTTTTTTTTTTTTTTATTATTATTATTATTTATTTATTTTTAATTCCCTCAACTTATTTTGCCATTGCCTCTTTTAATTTACTAAATAAAAACATCTGACAGGGCTGCAGTTGGTGCTGGTATTTGCATAAATGAGTTTGCTTAAATTCCTTTTATACTAGATCTACTGTCACATGTATTTGTTTTTAAGTCCTTGCAATTTCAAAAATAATAATATCGATGAGTGTAAGACGGAGATAGAAATGTAACCTGACCGTGTTGAGAGCTTCTATGACACAGACCAGGGGTACATGGTGCAGGTGAGACACTGGCTTTCCATTATTACTTTTATCATCAAGTGACATGACAGCAGACACTTGTGCTGTTTTAATGCGTCTATTGTGCCTTTGGAAATCTCTGGGCTTAACTCTAAGCAGCTTTGCATTTGACATTTGGAATATTCATAATGGTAGAATAGAGATATGCTTAAAAGAGGAGTTGGACAAATTCTGCTCCTTTTTACTTACATAAATGGGGCTGTATTTTAATCACAGGAAAAGGTATCCGCTCAGTCACTCCCTTTAAGCTCTCGATAAGCTGTAGGGCTTCACACAAGCCATGTTCACACTGTCTTCTGTCTCTCGAATCACAGATGATTACTTTCGTACCTGAGCCAAGGGCGCTCCAGACTTTCTCCAGGCCTTGGTAACTATATCTCTATCCTTGTATCGTATTTATGAATACAGTTTCTGTATGATAGCAAAAAAAACACCCCAAAAAATAGCAGTGTGGCTGGCATTACTCTCACAACATGGACCGTCTGTCGGCTTGTGAGCTTGCCATTACAACATGGGTAAAAATTAACCATCTGCTTCCGAGATACTTTTTATTTTTTTTAACAGTGTGAGGTGCAGAGAGGACTGAACTAGGACTGATGTATTGGAATCAGTAATGCTGAATAATAATAATTGGTTAAAGCTTCTTAAAACACACCACATTATACGTTTGCATTATTCCAGATGCTTCTCAATGTGTCGTTCTGGGAACCAGGGTCGTCTTGTTTGTATAACGACATTGACATTCGATCAGATCATGCCTGGTGTCTGATGCATGAATTCAGTCTAACTGCGATGCTTCATTATCAGTGTTATAATGAATTTGAGACTTGTGATTTAAATCACCTGCCCAATACAGAGACACCGGTGAATGATGGTTAGTTTGGATCCAAACTCATTTGTGCGTTTTGATTTTAAAATGAGTTTTGATTGAGAAGAGAATTAAGGATACCATACAATTAAGTGCCGACTTACATAAATATGTAAACCTTTCAAGGCTGCAGAACAGGGCCCCGGTTCCCAAAGAAGGACACCGCTTGGCCGAAGCTTCAATTCACGGTTCAGCAGTCTCATGATGGAATTAGTCTTTATGTGTGTGTGTGTGTGTGTGTGTGTGTGTGTGTGTGTGTATGTGTGTGTGTGTATATATATATATATATATATATATATATATATATATATATATACACTCACCTAAAGGATTATTAGGAACACCATACTAATACTATGTTTGACCCCCTTTCGCCTTCAGAACTGCCTTAATTCTACGTGGCATTGATTCAACAAGGTGCTGAAAGCATTCTTTAGAAATGTTGGCCCATATTGATAGGATAGCATCTTGCAGTTGAAGGAGATTTGTGGGATGCACATCCAGGGCACGAAGATCCCGTTCCACCACATCCCAAAGATGCTCTATTGGGTTGAGATCTGGTGACTGTGGGGGCCAGTTTAGTACAGTGAACTCATTGTCATGTTCAAGAAACCAATTTGAAATGATTCGACCTTTGTGACATGGTGCATTATCCTGCTGGAAGTAGCCATCAGAGGATGGGTACATGGTGGTCATAAAGGGATGGACATGGTCAGAAACAATGCTCAGGTAGGCCGTGGCATTTAAACGATGCCCAATTGGCACTAAGGGGCCTAAAGTGTGCCAAGAAAACATCCCCCACACCATTACACCACCACCAGCATGCACAGTGGTAACAAGGCATGATGGATCCATGTTCTCATTCTGTTTACACCAAATTCTGACTCTACCATCTGAATGTCTCAACAGAAATCGAGACTCATCAGACCAGGCAACATTTTTCCAGTCTTCAACTGTCCAATTTTGGTGAGCTTGTGCAAATTGTAGCCTCTTTTTCCTATTTGTAGTGGAGATGAGTGGTACCCGGTGGGGTCTTCTGCTGTTGTAGCCCATCCGCCTCAAGGTTGTACGTGTTGTGGCTTCACAAATGCTTTGCTGCATACCTCGGTTGTAACGAGTGGTTATTTCAGTCAAAGTTGCTCTTCTATCAGCTTGAATCAGTCGGCCCATTCTCCTCTGACCTCTAGCATCAACAAGGCATTTTCGCCCACAGGACTGCCGCATACTGGATGTTTTTCCCTTTTCACACCATTCTTTGTAAACCCTAGAAATGGTTGTGCGTGAAAATCCCAGTAACTGAGCAGATTGTGAAATACTCAGACCGGCCCGTCTGGCACCAACAACCATGCCACGCTCAAAATTGCTTAAATCACCTTTCTTTCCCATTCAGACATTCAGTTTGGAGTTCAGGAGATTGTCTTGACCAGGACCACACCCCTAAATGCATTGAAGCAACTGCCATGTGATTGGTTGGTTAGATAATTGCATTAATGAGAAATTGAACAGGTGTTCCTAATAATCCTTTAGGTGAGTGTATATACATTATATATATATAATATGCTTAATTGTTCACTGCCTTGGCAAAAGATGTTTTACAAACCCCAGCTGTTCCCCTCTGTACAGCACAATACGCAGACTCTCCCCTCTGATCCTGTGGATCGGAGACACAGATGGCCCCTCACTGCTTCCACATGAACCCAAGCCGTGGGAAGGCATGTATGTCCCTGTTATCCCCCCCGACGGTGGGAGATGTTGCGGTTTGTACTGTGAGCGGAGCAGCTTCCCTGAACACAGCGAGCGTCTGCAAACTGAAAGATCTTCAGATTGTTCCTACAGCCAGACACGGGCAACTGTGCATAGTCAGCTATTGGCTTCTTATCTTTTCACTTCCTCAAAATCACAATCTTGTATTTTCTTGAAGCTCCAGAACTAAGCGCTAAGGGAACGACAGCCTGGCCATGAGGACAAGGCCATCAGACCACAACAAACAAACACACACACACACACACACACACACACACACATACATGGTGAAGGGAGCCAAGGAGCTGCTGCACAGGAGGAGACTGGGGAGGCATAAGGATATGGTTTCTAGCAAGTGGCAGTTGACTTTTAGGGACCCCGCTACATGGGGAAAAACACCTCCCATGCTGTAATGATATGCATGATGGCACAGGTCCCACTCAGCCCAGAGACCCACAGTCAGGTCATAAAGCAGGCATGATTTGAGAATAAGTTATCTCCCGCTTTAATCGCTAAATTCTCTGCACCTGCCATGAGGGTCAGCCGGTCTGTTGGCCAGGCGTTACCGGCTGTCTGTTTCAGTTGAGTTGAGGATGGTGCGTTCGGCCCTGCTGGGCTTAAACAGGTCTCTGGGGCTCTGTCTGACGCTGCAAAGATTACACTGTGGCATCATGCTCACCATCGCTGCATTTCATGAAAACTGGAGCTTCGCCACCAGTAATGCCTCAGGGTGGCCTGGAAATCAGTCTGACCCCTCAGCTCTTCTTACATTTCACTGAAGCAACCAGACTTCCAAAATGGAGAGTCAGGTGGTTCTTAAACTCGGGGTGTCACAATTACCAGAACGCCAATGTGGTGTTTAAAGACATGGTATTTTGCGAAGTAACTACTAAACTACATCACTGTAACTTTTGTAAAGTAAAACAACAGGTTTTTAGGGTGTGTTGTAAGGTTGCAGACTTGTTTCTGAATTTAACTGCAAGGGGGAACAACAAGAGTCTCGCTGTGTGCAGTGGGCATTTGTCAGCATTTCCTGGTCACCACAACTGCACGTCAGTGTAGCCCCCCCAACCCACAGCATCTTCCCTCTTTTAAAATGTTCTGCCTTAGCTGCACTATTAATATGACTGTATGGAGATGATGTTTCCTTTTCTCGTACAAAAGTAAGTTTTTCTCTGCACCAAAAGTGTCCAGCACAGTCCTCTCCGGTGGGAAACACATTCACAATCACAGCGGGCTTCGTCAGAAACACCATCATCCCCAGTGATTTGAATCCTAAATGGTTTAAAAATATGAGCATTATGCAGAAGGGGGTGTTTGCCTAAGTCAGGTTGACATGCTTGACTTGAAGATGATGCATGCTAGAGCTGGGTGGCATATGGGAATTGCAAATTAAACTGAAGCACTACCTTCGGGGAATTTATTTAGGAGCAGCTACTTGTATATTTTTGCCACCGGAGGCATTTCCCTGCACAGAGTGAGTCAGTGTTTGATAGTGCCGCATGGCCTGTGATCCCCTCCAATAGTAATTTGGTTTTAAGCCTAATTTAACATTTAGCAGGTACGCACCAGACAGAACGAGGGCTACACTTGTTTTCGGCAAATCCTTTTAAGTAGGATATTTGCTGCATGTTCATTTGGAGTATTTTAAAGAGTACATGTGAAAGACGACTGACTGCATTGTTCAACGCAGTGGCTCTCAGGGGGAGAGGAGAGACCTAGCAAATAATATGGGCCCTGTACATAATGGCTAATGACCGTGCAAGAGATTGGTTCAGATTTCCTTCCCCCATCCAGTCTTGATTTAGTTAGAAGTCCCTAGTCTAATTAGCACTGATAAATCCCGTTGATTGGAGAGAAATATCAAACAGCATGACAGCGAAGGCCAGCAGATGGTCTGTAGACAGTGTCAGGCGTGGCTGTGTGTGGCGTGTACAGTATCCCTGCACTTCTCATCGACTCTGATAAGCATCTGCAGTCTGCATTCGTCTTTATCTGACTGTCAACATACTCGTGGTTACAGTGGAGAAGGGGAAAACATCCAGGCGTACAGAGTTACGTGCTGCTGGAGACAAACACACTGATAAAATAATAGAGCGCGTCTCCTGAGCTGTACAGAGAATTGCCACAGTGGAATATTTACACACACAATATCTGCAGTGGAAACTTCGGGGGCATAAAAGCATGTGGCACTATTGTGAGCCTGATCCCTGCTGTGAAATCCTTATAGAACTGGCTTTAAGGATGTCTGGGGATTTATAACTGGTTAGAAATAGAAAAATAAATAAATAACAATAAGTCAGTGATGTATTAAAAGTGATTAGTGCCCGGAATGGAGATGTGTTTGTTTGCTCTTTAATTCACTCACTTCCTATTAATGAAAGAACAGTGGATTCAACGCAGATACTATTCTGACGGAGAGATCGGTGACTCCGTCAGCTTTGTCTGTAAGGTTGCTTCAGTCGGCTCCTTTGTGTGTTGTCATTCCTGTGAGAGGTGCTGGTTAGACAGACAGGAGACACATAAAGGAGGCACATCAGAGACGCCCTGGAAAACTCGATTGTGTGTTGTCTTACACAAACATCTGCTTACGAATATGAAAATCACCCTTAGGACCCCATATATTGCAATTATGCCAAGAACTCTGGTTTATAACATCTGAGTTTTATATAAATATAAATTGCTTGAAATATGCAGTGGGCCCTCGCAGTGAGTCTGACCGCTCCCTGTCTGGTACTTGACATTGTGAGCATCCTATAAAATGTCATGTTATCCAAGAAGTTAGTTTTTTATTATCATCATTCAATTATGCATGTAAATATACATTGGAAAATACAGTAACACGACCGTGCCTTTTTCAAATGTCAGTGTTTAAAGTTTAATATCTCATTGGAGTAATTATGAATGTTGTTCCGCAGTGATTTAATAATTCAGCACCGCTTTAGGAACAGCGGGATGTGCTTGTAAACGGCATTGTAGCCCGACTGACAGCACTGTGCTGGACTGGCACATTGTACACTACGTTTATCTCACCACTGGCACGCTCTATGATGGACACATTGTGTCCAGAACTCCCTCCCATACAACTGGAATGGTTTGTTAATTAGCTCTCTCGCCGGCAAACTATTAAACAACATCCTTATCACATTGTTTAATGAGACATCACATGAACAATAACAATAATAAACCTCTTTCTATTCTTTCTTCCAAATTTTTGCATTATAAGAAAGAATGGAATGTGCGCTGTTTGAATTATGTGAGAGCTATTTATTTGAACCAATATCAAATATCTTGAACTATTGCATGGAAGAAAACAACAGCAACAACAGTATTGTACTTTTACATCTTATCACCATAAATAAAATAATATGGTAGGTAGTATCACAATAAATGAATGAATAAATAAGTAGATAAAATCCTGCTGTTAAAGGAATCTTAATATTTGAGCTCTCCAATCAAACAGCCAATGTATCGATTCTAAGGCATTCCTTTGTTCTCTGTAATTGTTTTGGATGCTTGGGAGGTGGAAAGAAATCGGTGGTGCCGCTCGACAACAAAAGCCATTTTCTCGGGAGTGCTGGCTCTTGAGCCGCTTACCTTTTCCGAGCGTATCTCGCAGCCATCAGACCTGCGTCGTGCCTGGCCCTCCAACTTTCCGCCTAATCACAGGGCTCTCCGCGGGTCAGCGGCGCCGGCGGCAGCACTGGCCTCTGTGACGGCTGGAGGCGGCGCTGGCGGCTTGGCCGGGTCACGCTCTGAGGCAGCGCTCACTGGGATAATACCTCGCCAAGCAACTCTGTGCTAATCTCCTCGAACTCGCCACCCATTTAGTGTTGCGGATGCAAAGCGGTCCCTCCAGGACGTAAAGGTAGAGGTTCTTAAATAAGACTCACAGCAACGAGTGAGAGTTAAAACGCACGGCTGCATTCAGTCATATTGCAGCTACAGAAGAATGCATCCATCATCGTCATTGTGGGGGTGGGGGGGCAGCCTAGGTATGGACTTAGAAGTGTGGTGAGAGGAATGATTGTGGATCAGTGAGTCTGTGACACTCATTTCTGTAGGGCGTTGTGTTTCGTCATAGTTGGCTGAGCTCCACAATAGTATATTGAACAACCTGGAGGCAGATTTTAGATCAAGTTATAGAAATGCACCATTATTTAGACATCAGTCTTTCTTTTCCTATCTCTCGCTCTCTCTTTCTCTCTCTCTATTTTAATTGTGTAATTGCAAATGGAAATAAGTATTAGCTTCCCAGGATCGCAATCCGGAGACACAGAGGTCATGCATTGTTGTGATGTCTGAATGAAGCCTGATTGGCAGCCTAATGTCTGATTAAGGACACACTGAGTCAAGTACGAGGACGGGCCTAGAGCGTCACCAGGCAGCAGAAATGGGAAAGCCATCAGGGCTGTGTGTAATTGGGCCGCGGTACATACAGCCAGCTCAACAATAGCATTGCTTCCAGGTCATCCATACATCGCTCAGGGCGCTGTTTCACTGTCCCACTTAATTACGAAACATACAGCTTTGTTAGGAACAGGATGCCAACCCCGTATCTGTGCCGCTAATTCAATGAGACATTGTAATGGTAAGATTTTGTGCCTTGGGCATCAGGTTATTGTAGCGTGAAGCCACACTGCAGCGCAGTCGCTGAGGAAGACGGGGAGATTTCATGCTTTGTCTTTTTTTGACTTTTGTGTTCGGAGCAGCCCATTTCAGGGCACACTTGCAGCCCTTTAACACTACGTTCTTGGAGTTAAGTTTTTAACTGTATTCACACAAGCCCTGTAATCAACTATGAATTGCTTGACCTGAGAGACACTCTGTGCTGTAGTGGCATATGAACTTGCATTGCATTATGGGAGATTTGTTTTTCCCCAGTCTTGCCCATACTCTGGGGTTGGAATTGAATCTTCGCTTGCTCCTTCCCGGCGAGGAAATGTTGACCATAATCTGAAACATTGCAAAAGGTTACTGCTGGCCTGGATACGGGAATAATACAGTCCATATGGATGTTGGATTAGCCTCTTTAAATGCATCAAATTAAGCTGTGCCTCGTTGTCTTCATTCCTGCAGTCTTTTCTCTGTGCCCCTCTCTGATGGGGGCTTATTGTGTTAGCTTTTTGAGCCATGTTTATTCCAGGGAACAGGGCTTGGACCTTCTGTCCTCAGACAGCCCCCCCAAACACACACACACACACACGCACACACACACACCCCTCTGGCCTCGAAATACGCTCTGTTAATTTCCCGTCCTTTTTGTGGCTGACATCTGTCAGTGTGTCACACAGGCTAATAGGAGACCTCGAGCTGCCCATGGCAATCACTCTCACAACCGGCAGTCTGGGCAAGCGAACGCATCGGCCTGCTGAGGGCCAGTCGTGGGGAACTCCTTTATTGAAAACTCTATTTTTAATATTGTCTGTGGCGTCTTGCAGAAACTATGGGAGAACGCACATAATTTGGCAGCAGGATTCGTGATTTCAAAATCACTCCCGTAGGCCGGCTGATTTTACATTTTTGGCCGCTTTGTGTGCACTGGAGCTCGATGTCCTTAAGCCCAGGCTATATAATGGACAGGTTTTAGGTTACGACTTGCTACTCGATGTGTTAGAGATCGGTGAGCAGAAAACTGACACCGTGTAGGCTGATTTTGAGAGGACAGGTGTGTGGCCAATCCGTGATTAAAGCGGCTCCCTCCCTGGCATTTAACACTCACTACACTAAAACACTAAACCACAATGACAGCAGGATGCACGCATTGCCCAGTTTCCCCAGCTGTGTGTGTTCGTAGTATTAACACGGGGACCAGAGACAATTTAGTTATTTTTCTTTCAAATTAAAAAAGAAAGTCTGCAATGATTGGATTTCGCAGTGTAGATCGTCGGCTCCCTTTAGCTGAGAATGAAGTTGAAACAGGATATTGATGCTTTAATATTTGAACACTGCTGCTTTGCTTTGAATTCTCCTCCTTCCAGTCTAAACCGTTTTGATCTGTGTCCTCATCAGCCCTCTTTAGGACCAATACAATGTGTTCTAATTTCATTTCTCTCTTTCTTGGGGGAAAAAGGGAAGGCATAAGCATTTCTGTGTCCCCCTAAACTATACTTACACCATGGAGTCATTCATACAGTGGCTGCACGTTTGTGTTTTAAAGCCCTGTTTGCGTCCTCATGCTTGTAATACTTCTCCGTAGTTTTGTTAAGAATACAGAGACGTTCATGAAATAAAACCTGGAACTACAGCCCATATGTATCGAGACCAGTATATCAACAAATTGACTTTATTTTCTGCTATAACATAGCTCAAGCTTTTAAAATAAACTGCATTGTGTTTACACTTGGATCGCCTGAATTATCATGTTTTTGGTTTGAAAGTTGTTTTGTTTGCTGCATATCATTGTAGCAGTATAAATAAGATGAGAATTAAATTATTGCAAAAACAATTGTATATGATTGTGTATTAACAAATGATATTAGTAAACCTGTACAATATTCATATTAAGAATGTCCTTTAATATGTTATTCCCAAAACATAATTAAACTACAGAACATAAAAATGATGTAAAGCCTAATAAGGACAGACATGTATGAATGTAAAATGAAGATACTCATAATGCACTGAAATGAGTCAGTTTATTGTAGTTTTTAATCTAAATAATTACTTTCAAGAATATATGAAAACACAAATCTACAATCTGACAAATCTCTTGTTTTTTAGCTATAGATAATGAGTTTAATGTTCCCAACAGATCGCTTTATTCCATCACAGCAGGGTGTTTAACAGGTACAATATGTATTAACTACATAATAAAGATCTACTTTATAATGTACAAGAAAACAAACGCAAATTCAACAAAGCAAGGAGCAGAGAGGGAATTAAAGGACAGAAACAACACGTTGTAGAGATAGGGCGGTGGATATGAGCGGGCGAAAGATGCTCAATGGTGATTAAACAGTAATAACGCCTCAGTAATATGCAGTGAAGGCTCAGGATTATAAATGTCACGTCCTGAATGCGGGCGAGTCAATGTCTCCTCTTTATTGACAAACAAACTGTGTAGAGCAGCTACAAACACCACACCCGCCAGTTCACTGGTTAAACATCTACAGCATCAATCTATACATCATGTAAATGCTTTAAATATTGAGTTTTATAACTGGGTAAAGAAACAGGGGGCTACAAAAGCTTGGTTTTGATGTCAGATCTTTTTAAATCGCACCTGCTCCATCTGCAGTGTCTAGAGGCTTGGCACACGGCCTTTTTATTTATCTTTGTGTAATTTGCTGAAGAGGTACACTATATGATTCGCTGTGCTTCCTTGTTTGCAGGGAGAGCTCGTTTTACGCCTGGCAATCAATTACCACGTCACATTGAGGACTGCGGCGGGCATCTGAAAGTTAATGGGTCGTTGCTTAAATTTACAAGGTCATCTGTGATGTAGATTTAATTGCATAGAACTATTAAACAAATCGTGGGCATAATGGCCAGGAATCTGCCAGTGCCAGGAGATCCGTCCGCAAACACTGAGTCAATGATTTAGACACAGAGCCTTTGAATGGTTTGAATTACGCCTCTTCATTTCAGATCTGATGCGTCATGTTCGAATGTCACTGAATGTGTACGCCTGGCAAAACCTAAATTAATTTGGCAGAGATATTGTCTCAGCATTAATGATGTCAGAGTTTTCAGCACATTAATATTACCTTTATTCCTGAATAAACAGTGTTGTTTGGAGAAGTCTGTAATGGGTGTAATCCTCTTGTTCTTAGTTTTTTTTTAATTAAAGAAAAATATAATTACATAAACTGCATAATTTGGATTAAATATGCTTCTGTTCTTCAATTGAAGTTACTTAATGAGATTTCTGAGTGTTGCTATCCTTTTCCTGTTTTCAGTCTATCTTACTGTGAAACAAGTTAATTAAATAAATACAACGCTCTGTTCAAAACAAACATCAATAACTTCAGCCCCTTAGTACACCGGATTCATCTTTAATGGTTCAGATTGTTCTCCTCTGCCGGAAGTGGACAAGTGAGTGCTGTATGATCGGGAGATATCCGTCTCCACTGAGTGATGTTGAATAGAGAGGAACACTGTCTCACTTCCTGCTCTTTGATTCCCTCCAACAGGGGAGCTGTGGTCTCACACACAGCAGAGACAATTCGCTGATCTGAATATCCAACTGCAGCCTTAATCATTTACACGACGACTCACATGTGCTGAAGAGATCGGGGTAACATTGTTTCTGACTTCCATTGTAGCTTGTAGTGTCTAACCCTCCTTCTCGTGTTCCTCAGTGTCACACCTTTGTTTGAGTTAAAGCAATAAATGCATGTATAAAGTGGTTCTGCCTGGCATGAATATGGCTGAATGCTTCCCCTTCTGTTGCTGCAACTATTTATCTAAGATACCTGTCATTTTTCTTTTCATAGTTAAGGTTTTCGTTACAGTAAAAGTCGATGTATCTTATTTAATTTCGAGATGAGAAGAGACGTTCTCGCAGGGTTTCCTGTCCCAGGCGATGTGCCCTTTTCCCCGCAAAATGGAAAAAAGAAAAAGAAAATGCATCATATATTTGAGTTCATCTTCATCTGCCTCCCTGAACCGGTAAAACAGTATGAACCTTTCTGTCAGAGAGAACAGAAGAGCCAAATAATGTACTTTTCAACCTTGCAAACTCTTTAAAATTGGATAAAAGAATCCAATACTAATAAAAGCCAGTTTCTAGTTATTCTCAGCTCTCGGTGCAGTCAGACATTTTCTCGTGGTATTACTTCTTAACAAGCATCAACAAGAAGGGGAGGTTAAAAATTGACCTAAATTATTGTCTGATTTCTCTTAATTATAGTATTGTCATACTATACTAAGACTCAGCTTAATGACCTGCAAATGTATTCTCTTGTCTGGTGGGACTGATGTCAGAAGTACTCAGATTATTCAGATTCACACAAAAGATGTCACTGCAGAGGAGACCATAAAACATCCAGAAGAACGTTTTCAATTCCTCAAACAACATCACGCTATGCGATCCGGTTTAGGGAACGGGCACGTGCCTCGAGTTTCCAGAGAAAATCAAGGTGTCCTCAGCTCTGTCTTGCAAAGTTTCCGCGGTTTGGCGGAGGGAAGAAACGAAGGTCACCTGTAATTGGCAGACTGATGAAATTTACAGATGGTGATGAAACCAGACAAAAGACAGAAGGGTGAGTTTGATAAGGATTGTGTCTGATAGATGCAGGTATCCGTTTCATCTCATTTGGGCGCCTCGATTGTCAGGATGTTCTCTCTGCCTGTGATGAGAAGTGATGTGCCACCTGTTTCGTTGACGGTGTTGCCAGTGACTAATGATGCCCAACTCATTTGTACCACACACAAGAAAATAAATGTCATTAACTGTCACTTTTGACAAGGGTTTATGGGTTTTGTGTTTGGTAGAACCGCTACAGGCCAAATAAATAAATCGAATTTGATGCAATTCACGGCAGATGTTATTTTTCTTGCACTGGGTCGGGCTTCGGCCCACCACCACCCTGTATTGGATGATGCGGTCATTGAAAATGGATGGAGGTTATTGTCCTTTGATGAAATACGCTATTTTTCATTTGTTTTAAGTGAAAACTGAGTGTGTCCCGACACCACCGGTGGGATTTGCAATGCAGGTTTGCGATGAGAAACCGATGAACGGTAGAGATGAGGAATTTAAAAACAGATTCCATTAACACAACATTATTACGCTTCCAAAACCCGCTCTTGGTGGTATTGAGATGTTCATCACTTGGTGTATTTCTAATCGGAAAAGGGGTCTATGTACACCTTTTTAAATGCAATCTCTTAATTGTATGTTTGTTTATTTATTCAGAGTGCAATTTGTCACTAATTGGATGTTTCCATATTTTAAAATCTCTTCTGCTGCATTTACTACTACTACTACTACTACTACTACTACTACTACTACTACTACTACTAGTACTTGTCATTATAATAATTACTATCGATCCATTCCTGTGTTGACCTTTCACCATTAAACCCCCACGTTGCCTTGGCCTATAGATTCTTCCATGCAGGGACAGTGGGGTGAGCTGCGAACGCGCTGGCTGGGTTTAGTCGAGGATGAAATGCGATCATGACTCACTGCTGGGCTTTGAAGCCGTGTTCATCAGCGAGGCCTGAAAGCAGTGCGCCGTGCTCTTTTCAGAGTCCCAGACTCAGAAACAACACCGGTCCCAGGGTGATGAACGCGATGCGGGCTTCTCTGAGCTCACAGAAAGGTCAGGATCATTATGAGCAGAGAGGTAGAGGAGACGGAAGAGGAGGGTGTGGAGAGAGAGCATGTTGGCTGAAAAGCAGCATTTCAAAACAGTCTGAATATGAAGCTGACACAAGGAAAACGGTGTGAGTTTGTGGCCCGTCTGTGTCATTCAATTCAGCGCTAAGGATGCCAAAGCAACCGGGTGGGAATTTGAATAAAATGTGGGCTGTAACTATTTAACGATTGCCTTTTTTTTCTCCTACTTATATACCAATTATTATTTCCTCTTAAGTAGGAGGAACAGAGTCCTGACAGGCTGTGCCAAACAGGGCTGCAGAAGAAACGAAGGGGTTTCTGTAACGTTAAACAGTTAAGAAGTGTGTGTGTGTGTCCATTAAAATGTCATGGAAAGCTGTGTAACCTTTCCAATTCAATGCATCAGATTCCACTCAGCGTGCAGCTTTTAATTCGCTTTGAAGTCCCTTTTCCGAACAGGGCATGCAGTCTACCTCAGTGCTACAATATTATCTAGGAGACAGGGGGAAGGAGCAGCCTTTGTCCTTTGTCTGTAACGGGGGTTGGACTCTCCAGTTCTCGTGCCAAAAGGTCTTGTGCTCTTCGAGTAATGCCTCACGACGTGTGTCAAGGCTACTTCTGATCAGGAGGGCGGCTGATTAGGGATTGAAAAAGGGAATCTCTGGGCTTTATCCTTGGCGCCAGAAGGGCCTTCATTTCCCCGGTCTGGGCACCGGCTGGTTATCGGACCGATGTGGTCCACGCTCTGCCTGCTCTCGGCCGAGGGTGTTCGCGAAATGGACGTAGATTAAAAGACGTCTCTCATTCCTCACGCTAATCCCTCTTAATCAAGCAATCGGACGCACTGCTTTGAGCGACGGGCTGCGTCCGGGAGATGCCAATCACTTCCGACGACATGCCGATGCAGACCTTCCCTCCCACGGAATGTTTTGATACACGTATGAACATTAAACCCAAGTGTGAACAGACCTGTTCCAGAAGGGTGGATGAGTTGGGATGCAGTATTCTCCCATGGGAAGGTACTGTAGAGATGCATTAAATCCTTAGTATTCAGTTCCAGCATCAGGAACCCAAATTCCGAATGATTGATTCTGCAAAATCAATTCACACAAGTGTGCTTCTACGATACATCCTCCTTCGTGGCCATTCACCAGTTCACAAACATGGCAGATGTGTAAATGATGTGTATTTAAACAACATGTAGAGTATAAGCACTCTCATTACAGAGCCCGCTTATGACATCCAGACAAGTCATTTCATACGCTGCGTACGTTTATAAAGCAGAGTTTGTGTTTTTACGATATGATTTTATGATATGAATTATATTGGGCTCCGGGCTCCGTAAATATCTCGGCTGATGGATGTCGTTACTGTAGCAACAGACACAGCCAACTAATAAAAAGCTTTTTTCTTTTTTTTTTTTTTTCCCCTCTCTCAAAAACAATTGCAAGTGGTTGAGATTCATTTGCAGTGAAGTGGGTTTGTGAGGTCTGGAAAGGGGGATGAGCATTCATGCCAAACCCATAGTCCGTGTGCAATGCAGGCTGGGTAATGCAGAGGCTATTGGATTGAGAAGCGAGCGTTTCTAGCAGAGGCCCAAGTCGATATTCAGGGATCCCATCTCAGCGGAGACATAACCTCCCTAAATGCCTCCTTTTATTTCAAAGGCCCACCCCTGGAGGTGTTTTTATGTATTCGATATTTTGTGTGACAGCAAGTATAAATATTTTTGATGCAACGCTCTTTGAATTGGCGATCAGGGCAGCCATGGCAGCAGTGTCACTCCATGGGATAAATCCCCACACAGGACCACAGCAACCCACACGGGGCGCTGGCCTGCAGTTAATCCTGCACTCCTCTGCAATATCTGCAGGATATTTGGCCAAGGAGTTTGTCAGCTGCAGCATAACTTTCCAAAAAAGGATTGTCGAATTGTTGCAGAGAGACTGAACCTCACATCCAGGAGGTAAATAACATGGATGTAAATAACATTGAGTTGAAAGTTCTACACACCTACCTACATACATAAATCTTCAGCAATCGTGGTGGAAAAATACTGTTATTCTAAGTTCTTGTTCTGGGGATATACACAGAACCCTTATCTGAGAATATGTTCTCCCTATTGTCCAAAAAACTGCTTCCCTGAAGGCACTCCACAAAGACATATTTCATTTATTTATCACATTAAGGCTTGCTTATTGTTATCAAGCTGTTGCGTTGTGTGTGCCTAATTAGCAGAAGAAGGATAATGGCTTGAATATGTTTATGAAAAACAGGATATACATTTCCATTCATTCAGAATTCAGCTTCCTAACTCTGCAGGGTGTGAAGATTTTAACCTGCTCATGTGATTCACACTCTAGGCAACTTCGGTGCGGGAGGACACAGTAATCTCCCTTTACTTCAGGCAGGGGTGCAGCGTGTTGTGTATATTTGTGAAGCCGGGCTTTTCAGATTCAGCGACTCGTTTAACATAAGGCCCTCGGGCTGTAGAACGAAGGCCACAAAACCTAATTAAGAGGGATTCTGAGCTAATGAACAGCAGGGGTCCAGCCCGGGATTAGAGATGAGGCATTTAAAACAAAATGAACAAAACAAATAGAGTTTCTCATGATACCTGCATTCGAAGAATCAGTCGAATCGATGGTTACTCCCCGAGGAAGCATAACAACAAAAAAACTGTGAGTCACTATCCTAGTATTGAATCCTCCTCGCAGTTAATCAACTTTCTTTTTTTGGTTGGAGCCCACTTATTTAAACTTGACTCAATTTGTTGTTCTGAAATCAATGAAATCTGATCAAGTTAAGTCATCCTATGAACACAATGATTGTTGTTACAGGCAAGAAATCCGTGTGTATATTGTTCCGTGGTGCAGTTTAAACCGATTTGCATTTATTTGTGAGACTTGGGTACATCTCCTGTTGATCTCTGTGTTGATATATTTTGTCTTTCGGTTTTGCCGCATGGGACGCGATGTTGCACACACATGGAATATGCTTGTCTGTGTTTATTTATATCCCCATATGCACACCCTCAAACTGAACAGCTTGAAGTGGATTTTCGCAGAGCTCGAGGAATGTGCCCTCCCCCGCCACCATCACCCCGTAGCGGGACACTGGTTGACTGGGAGCCCAGAAGGAAGAGAGCCTTGCACAAGGCCAAGACAGATCGCTCATGCTGCTTGATGCGAAAACTAATGACACTATGGGAGGAATAGAACTAGATGAAGTAACGCATGAGAAAGACCTAGGAGTCTATGTGGACTCCTCACTTTCTCCATCCAAACAATGTTGGGAAGCAATAAAAAAGACAAACACAATGTTAGGGTATATTGTCAAAAGTGTAGAATTGAGATCAAGGGCAGTGATGTTCAGACTGTACAATGCACTAGTTAGAGCTCATCTGGATACTGTGGACAGTTCTGGGCTCCACACTTCAAGAAAGATATCGCTGCTCTAGAGGCAGTTCAGAGGAGAGCAACCAGACTTATTCCAGGTCTGAAGGGAATGTCCTACTGAGAGACTGAGGAACTGAACCTTTTCACCCTGGAACAGAGGAGACTACGTGGGGACTTGATCCAAGTCTTCAAAATCATGAAAGGCATCGACCACATCAAACCAGAGGAGCTTTTCCAGATCAGCAGGGACACACGCACCCGGGACACAAATAGAAATTGGGCTTCTAGGCATTCAAGACAGAAAACAGGAGACACTTCTTCACACAGAGAGGCGTCACAATCTGAACAAACTCCCCAGCGATGTGGCTGAAGAGACAATTTGGGAACATTCAACAACAGACTGGATAGGATCCTTGGATCACTTAGTTAGTAATGGACACCAAACGAGCACGATGGCAAATGGCCTCCTCTCGATTGTACACCGTCTTATGTTCTGATGTTCTTAAATGTTCTAATGACAAGATCCTTCTCCTCTCTCACCAGTTCCCCGAATCCGCATCCTCCTGTGTTGGACTTTAAAATTTGCCAAATGTTCTGTCGAGTGACTGAATCAGTGTGATTGGAATACATTTGATCTAGTTGCTCCCCTGAAATGTGCCAGACGACTGGCCCTAATACTTCACACCAACTCCTCAACAGGGAAGACATCAATAAAACATTCCTGGAGGCCTTTTTTGTTACTCCCTCTCTCTCTCCTCTCTCTCCATACAAACCTTTTTCCTAGTGCTGACTTTATTATTTTATGAATGGACTCCCGTCTAACACTACACTCCTCATGTTAAAGAAAATGTCATTAGCGACATGCATCTATGTTGATAACGTACGGGACCGCCGATAATCTTACTAGCACCGAAAATAATCAAATGTAATACGTGAGTGCGAATGATCAGTTACATTGAAATTTCTCCCACTGAATTTTAGCTTTTTTATTTCTCTCTCACTCGAAGACTTAAAGTATAATGTGAATTATATTACTGACCTTCACTGAGTATGGGTGAATTAATAGATTGAAAAACTGTCTGCGGTAGCACGGGTTCACAAAATCCAAGAGCATATTCACTCAGTGCTGTGTGAGACCCGTATTGCAATATTATCCAGGGGGTCTTTGCTCGTGTGGAGAGGAGAGAGCTTAGCGCAGAACAACGAGCTTGTCAAACAAGAGCGAAGGACCATTGATACATCGTTATTGGAATCAGAACGGTTGCTTCTATTCTAATCCTTGAAGAAAAAGATACACCCACATCCACTCAGTATCTCCTCTATTGTCACGCGTGTGTTTAAAGCCCACAGGGGATTGGAGTCCAGTGACAGCGATTGTCTTTTGACAGACACAGATACTTAACCTTGGCCTTTTATTACGTACGACTCTCACCTCTACACCATCCAGAGCTGAAATATCATTGCCCCCAGAAAGACAGAGCAAGGACACCCGTCACACAACCTTGAGCCGCGCACTGCAGAGCCTCTCTGTTGTGTCTGAAATCCCTTTGGAGAGTCGATGAACCTTAGGTGGAATCGAGGAACGATGTCTTTCTCAACATTCGTAGATACCGCCGGCTGTAAGATCAGAATTCTGCGAGAAGATAAATTAAGTTGTTGCTGGTGACCTATCTGACATAACTACATGATTAAGAAAGGAATTTATAAATATTACTCTTCATCTCTTGTGAATTTAATTCCTTGCCTATACATTATTGTATTGAAATAGATATTCGTTTCTCCCACCACCACTCTCTCCTAAATACCAATCCAATGAGACCACATTAGGACTAGGATTTTATTTTGTACATGTAGTCCCAGTCTGAAATGTCTAATATCCCATTTAATGTGAAGTCTTATTGTGTTTATTTGGCTCTGAAAGCTGGTCTCTATAATGGCAGCGTTTGAGAGAGTTAAATGGTGTTTTGTACAAAGCTCGAATCCATTGTGCAGAAGAATATGTTTATTACTCACTGTTACACAATGAAAGCATTGCCTCTCAGGCAAGTCCGAGCGACGGGGGGTAATCCTAATATTATCACAACAAATTGCCAAATCTACATTAATCCATTTGCTGGTTTTGCGGAACGGGTCGAGATGCCGCTCTCTCTGCGCCGACTCCAGATGGGAGCATTATCGCCTGAGTGTTTGATCAACCTTCATTAAGGTGTAATGGCAATGAGGAGGGAAAATAAAATCTGTAGTCATTTCTGAATGCCTGTAAATGGTGCAGTAATTTGTTATCCTTCCCCCTTTTTCATTTCAAGATCATCTCATTGATTTCCCCAGCTTGCTCCGAGCCATTCGACTCCCTGTTGGATTTCGTTACTCCATGTCTAGGTTGCTGACTATCGGTGGGTTCAGCGCCTCGGCTGTGAGGAAGTGCCAGAGGGCGGCTCATTCGCTAGTATTTCCCTCAACGCTCTGCTTCGTTACTTCTGTGTGGGAGCCAATTTATTTTGTATGGACCCAGAATACTTAATGTGTGTGTGTGTGTGCGTGCCCACTGTACCACATCCATCCTGATTATTCAAATGTATATTTTTGTATCATATGCTATGTTAATGACTTTCTCACAGCTCTCAGAAACTTCACCACAGCGAAAACTTTCAACTAAAAAGTTATAATCACGGGTTACTAAGGTTTCTATACAGGAGCTCAGAGGGAGTCGGGGGTGTGTGTGTTTGGGGGGCAATTAGTGTAACAAAACTATTTAAAACTCATAATAAACCTTGAATCTCTCTGAGAACCGTCATCCCATCAATTCAGATCTTTCTCTTGCTCAGTGACTGCTTGGTTGTCACCGTGTGAAATATGGCGGAGCGAGATTGTATATTCACTGGTTCAGCATCTTCTCTCGAAAACTGAATGTTAATATGTAAATGTTGTGTTTGATTTTGTGTCGGTTATGGTCACCCAGAGTTCAGAAAAGAAGGAGTTTTTGGGGTTTGATGAGGACTGGACAAAAGTGATGTCACAGTAGTGTGCCTTAAGCTTCCAGCTGTCATGGATGGAAAGGGCTTCTCTCCAGCACTGATCCAGGAGAGGCCTGGTCCAGCTCGTTCCTCGGGTCACCTCTAAATCAGCAGTTCCCACTGTTTGGTTGAGAAAACGTCTTAGTTATTGATCAATAAAGTAAACCACTTGTTCAATTAAGGGAAGCCAGGTCCCTGAGGGTTAAAGGGCATCTATAAAGGGGGTTCCAATTGATCCATAATTACAGAATTTACTGAACAGCATGTTTCCAAGTGTTTATAAATTAATAATTTGAGGGTGACCTACAAAACCTGTTGGACTGTGGCTTTCCAGGACCTGTGCTGGACACCCCTGATTTATGATGTCTGTGTCTCTTAAGAAACTGCTTCAGGAAGCCACAACATACAACAAACGATTGTAGAGAGAGAGTCAAATTCACTATATCATGCCGTGGTTTGTCCTCACTGGCAAGCATACTTTGCATGTATTTATTTATACATTTATTTTTAAGCTCTCCTTATTATCTCCCTCAGTTTTCCTGAAAATGACAACAACGCGCCCGTGAGAGAGAAGTAACAGTGCCACTTTGATCGAGATGAAAGGAAGGAGCGAATGACCGTAATTCATGGCTGTACATTAATGGCAGGAAGCTTAATTTAGTGAAAGCACAAACATATGGGAAAAGCAGCTGAAAGGCTGTCGTGATACTTTTATAATGCAACCGCTGCGCTCCGATTATGTTTCAGCAGTAAATTGGCCTTCTTTGTGACAGCCACACTCTGGCGTCTTCTCTGAGCAGACACTTCCCACACACACTTTGCCAGGTATACACTAAACACTGTCATTCACTGGATCATGTTTTTCCCTGATATTTGTAATGAGAAATGTGACTCATTGTGGGGAGGAAGCCTTGAAATTGGTCATCTTCAGCCCAGGAAGGTTTATGGCTGCTATTTACTGTACATCATAAAGCTTTCCTAACGGTGACATGATGATTGTGACATAAGATCGAGCGGATTTGGCATATCTCTATCATCCAGTATGTTTTAAGACATTAATCCTCAGGGTCGAACACACATCTCCCACATATTACGAGTAAAGGACTCTAGTCTTCTGGTAGCTAGGAAGTTCTGGTTCTGATGATCCAAGCTTTCTTCAGACAAATATACACAGTCTACCCTCAGATTTGAAATCTCTCATTATTTTGCCCACTTGGTCAACTCAATATCTATATTATTATTCTGTTTAATGATTTCCTTTGAATTGTTTTTTTTATATATTTTGCATCTCACATGTATGGAAATAGCTGGTGAGCCCAGCATTAGACTTCCAGTGGTTTTTACATGAATCTTCCTGAGCCTGTTGGTGTCTGTAAAATTCAATTCACTAGCCTTTCAAGTCTTCCTCTTATGCCGTCCTAAATCCAAGATGGCTTAGTTCAAATATGCAATGTGCTTAACAGTATTAGTTTGGGTCGAAAAGCTCTTCAGAGGAAATGTGATGCCTCTCGATTGAAGGAGTCAAGCATGAGATACAGGGAGACTTCACCCAATGTGTGCGGAGTTGGCGTTTCAGTAGATTTCACATAAGCTGGGGTCTCTATAACCTCCTTACCGTTGTGTGATGAATTCCCCCCGTTTTATTTTCTCTTTGCTTTTCATCTATTATGCACGACGTGTAAGCCTGCTATTAGGCGCAGGGAAGGACTTTGATTTCGCTGAAACTCAACACTTCTCAGACAAATGGCTTTTTCGGAAAGACAATACAGCGGGTAGGGTGCCGGAGCGCCTATGAATGGGTATTTTCATTGAGGGGGTGGGGGTGCTAATGTTCTTAAATTACAACCGTTTGAAAAAAACAAGTCAGAGAGATGGATTTTTAACCTTGAACAGTTGGTTTTAAATTATTGAGCGTGTTCCTTTTTGGAACCCAGTCTGATGATGTCATGTTGTTCTGAAGCCCCAGTCTCTGCCAAGATAAAGTTTCACTTAATCCCTTGTACCTGTTTGGCACAGAAAGCTTTACTTTGGGAGCATATCTGTTGATGGGTGTCAAGTGTTTTTTGTTTTATTATTATATTTACTTTCACATGTTATCAGTTCAGTTTTATATACAGATGCACAGGAAGAATTGTGTCCATTCATCTGTTTAAAACAAAGGGCATTTTGTTTTATATTGCCATTGTTTGTAGTGGTTTGGAGTAGTTAAGAGTGGATTTGTTTGCCTGCCCCTTCCCCCAGCATAACTCTTTCAAAATAACTAAATCATACTGAGTTGCTTGCTGCACAAGATGTAGAGAGTCAAGGCATTAGTCCTGAGAACAAGACAGAGAAGAGAATTAGTGTGACAGGACATGGCCACGACTAGAAATTGGATTCCTTTTTTCAATTTGTGTGAATGCCTGGTAATGGTGTGTTGCTTTCTGCTCGTTTGTGGGGTTTGCCGTTTTTGCACTCACGGGCGTTCAGTGTGATTGAAGCCAGAGACTGGGTTGACAAGTTAACCCGTGTTTTCCTTTCAGAGCGCCTGTGTTGGAAGGGAGGCTTGACTCTTTGTATGTCAGGCTACGTCTGTGACGTTCCAAACTGCGGGTCACGTACCACACTTCAAAATGCAACGTCTAACATTCATTCAGTCTGGCTCGAATTTCTCATTTCTCAAGAAGGCTGGGTCAGGAATCATATTTGCCTTTTTGCAGAGAGCGTGTCACTGCGCTTTAAATTCCTGTTGATGTGCAGAGTGCAGGTTTGAATATCAAAGCACCTTTTCGGCATGATCACCTCCCCGAGGCTGTAATCCCTTATTGAATATGCTCGATCAGCTCACCCCCTCTTAAAATACATTTTTGGAGCACCTTCTATTTGATTCTCATAATACAAATATAATCTGAAACACTGGGGTGTGAAAAATAACAATGTTGGGGAGAATGAATATGAAGATTTTTGACTCCGACTCCCCAAACTGAATGTTGATTTTAGTACTCGGTATTTATACAGGGAGAAGATAAATCAAATCAGTTTTTGCAGAGGAGAGAGATTTTAAACATGGCGTATGGCAGGGCTCTCCACTCTACATCCGTGGTGGTTCAATGAAACCATGAAGAGAGCTGTAGCTGAATAATTGAAGCCAAGTGCTACCGCTGGGAATAATGGGAGCGGGGGGTGGGGGCGAGAGTAAAGCTGCTGCTTGAAGGTTGCTGTCATGGCAGTGACAGGCATTGCGAGACGTAGTTTTCAAAATTGTCTCCTGAACTTTGAGGGATTTCACAAAGCCAATTGCAAACTGGCAAACGAATGCTGCGCTTAACATACTGAATGGCTTTCTGCATCGAGAAAACAAGACGAGAGCGAGCAGTGGCCCGCTGGAGACGGGCCCTATCGTAGATGGGTTCAAATTTCGGCGTACGACAATCCTGGGAACTGCAGTGTGTTACCCTACACTTCATATTGTGGATTCACAGTCTGCGACGTGAAGTCTTTGTCAAGGGTTTTTGTTGTTGTTGTTGTAGTAGGTCTTTGGTTTGTTTTCTCTCTCTAACTGCAGTCTGACACTTAGATCTTGTCTGCCAATATGTTCTGAGGTTCTGTGCCGAATTTTCACCCTGTGATTGTGTGACTGGCGAGTAAGTGTCTGTGTCCCGATCACAGCACGGCCTTTGCTGTTCTGTGCAGATGCTCTCTGATGAGCCATGTTAAATGACACAGTGCATACAGATGTATATATCAAGATTTAAATTTATTTTATCGCTAGGGTGAAGTTGATCGGTCCTATATCCAGGTTAGAATCACCGACTACTTGAAGACGATTGTCTGACATGGTTGATTTAGTCTGGTTTAAATAATGCATTTTGAAGTAATGATTTTTCTTTTTTCTGTAGTTTTTCTGAACATTCATTCTTCTCTGAGGTGTTATTTGCCATTCTGCAGATTGCGACGGATAACTTGCGCAAGTACTGTTACAAGAATCTTAACAGGCCATCCAATCAATCCTAATGCTGCTGCAGAATCAGAATGAAAATAGGATTACTCAAAAAAATATGTATTATGAATCATATTAATAATCACAGTATAGCTGAAATGTTTGGATATATGCTGTGCATTATACTTAAAATGAATTTAACATTCCTGTACTGTTTTCTTTTGCAAATTGTATTAAATGTCATTAACAGAATCGGCAATTTGGCTGTGACATACTAATTGGTTTCCTATTGAAAACTTTGTAAGCAATACATATTTATCATCCATGTAGCCCCATTAGCCTTTAAACCAATTAAGAGAGAATATATTTATTTAGGTGTTTGGTAATCCACTGTAATCTGTGACATGTAATGTTGTTTACTGGATTAAAAACATACTACATGTCGAAGAAGTGTGAAGCCGTAACCAAAGGATAGAGTATTATTACCTACAGGGTCCAAACAGGTGTGTCCATGTAATCTTTTCTAGCACATTGAAAAGGGTTAGATGTGTAATTATCGTAACTCTGTATTGTATTGTGCTTTCATCATTCCCGTATGGAAAATGTATATAAAGTAACATATTGTAAATGTATATGTTAATGTAATTTTCATTCAATTTTTGTTTTTAGGCAATGAGTATATTATTATTAGTTATTATCGATGTATTTATTTTAGTTGCTATCCTTTTTAATGCAATCCATCTTGCGAAGGCTTCTGCACATCGGAGGTCAGTGTATTGCATTAGTGGTCAATTCAATTCTTCAGAGTCCCTTTATAGGTCAACACCGGACAAGTGAAAGCCAGCACTTATCCCTCTTTATTAAAAAAAAAAAAGCAGGCAATCAAATTAAATTCCAGCACTGGCTCGGTTGAGATGCGTTGAAACGTGTTGAATTAAAGAGAAGTGGAGGTTAACGTTTTTCCAGCATTTCTGTACTGTACTGGCAACAACTGATTATTATAACAAATGGAAAGTTTGTCAGTTCTGCAAACAACAGCTCCACAGGGAATGGTTGGCAATAAATGTTTAATCATTATAGCCTGGAAGTGTCTGAAGTTTAAGCAGCCTGCTATTATAATTTTATTACAGAAATTAGCGTGCCAGTATGTTGTGCTTTTGCTGAAAGTGCATTTCCACCACTGTGTTTGTGATCCGAACCCGAATTCGGTAATTTTCTATTAGTACAGGAATACAGAGACCCATAGGACAAATAATGGTTCTAGTGCACTGATAAATGAAAAGCCTTTTTAGACCAAACGTCATCACATATGCTGAAGATAACGATGGTTTGCAGAAATAGTAATTGCTAATTGGCTTTTTTTTTATTTATAGTATCACACAAAGATGAGAGGTCATTATCTGAGTACTCCCCCAAAGGTATCTGTTAAAGAATTAACCGCAGATGCTCCCTGAATAAAAAAAAGAAATGTAAAAAGTCTAATAATTGGCTAGTTTGTAAATGATTCCCAGAAAATGGTCCGTCTTGTGTATCGTTACTGAGAAGAGTCACGATACAGAGCAACACCAACCAAAACTACAGGCGAGGACGGGGGGTTATTTTAAAAAGAAAGTTAAAATAAAATGTGCGGTTAAACCTATTTCATCAGGAGAATTTGATTGTCTTATGAGCCAAGTATTTCTCATGCTCCCAGGAGTGAAGAGAAAAATGAAGTGCAGAACGGAGGGAGGGAGGGAGGGATGTTGTCATGGAAACTCGTTTTCTTTTTTTGTAAATTAGTGAGGACTCTGACAGCGATGCAGCCGTCTGAGAAATCACCCGGCTACATGATCATTGTGAGGGTTCGTTTATTTTAAAGAAGAAAATCAAACCAAACACACACACACAAAAACAACAAGAATGTAGCGCGATGCCTCTTGATCAATACATTACCTCGCCTTTCATTTTAGCAGTGTAATAGTCTCGGGAATAATCGATGTTTCGGAGAAGCGTCGTTGGAAGGCGCAAAGCTGCTCGGGGTCTGTTGACAGAAGCGGGGTCTGATTTCATCGATCTGAGTGTGTCAGGATTGTAATTAGGCTGGAACAAGCCATAGGGAACACGGCGATGCCACAAACAAATTACAGGTGCCAGAGCTACCCGTGGCACCCCTGCCTGTGGTGTATTCTGAGCATTGGGTTTGACCTACAACCCTTTATAATAGAAATGTATCAGGCTGCTGTCTGTTCTGTTATTTGGATTTCGATTACTGACGGTTTGAGGATTCAATCTCAAGTCCAAGCCGTGTTTTGATGGTTAACAGCAAGTCATATCTAGCTATTATGTTCATAAAAAGACACTGTTGAGCAACACATTGAAGTGACACAGAAATGAAAGCTCAAGTGCCCTGTTGTTGTTCCGTGACAGGGCCATGTAACTTTTTTGGAGGCTCTCACTTTTAATTAATCCCTGTATTCAAGTCCCCTCAGTGACCACTGCAGTACTCAACGAACAAAAGGCTTCTGAACAAAATGCTTTCAAACAGTTTCCATTGTCCCCTCGTCTTCTGTCCTTGCCACTAAGAAGATTTATGCTTTCAATTAAGATAAGCATTAACAACAGATTTGAATATTGCTGTTACTCATTAAATTAGCATGACAATAGCTAATGCTTAAGGAGAACAATAAAGGGGATCCATTTTCAAGTTTGTTCGTTTGGTTTGGTGGGGGGGGGGTTGTTTTGTTTTTTCACATCCAGATCTTAAGAACTCGTTTCTCTATTAACAGAAATAGGGTTTGACTGCATTTACCATATTTACATGACTGTGGTCTGCATCAAAGGCAAATTCGTGATGGTGCTTGATCTTGGTTTGCATGAAATAGGAGTTAAACAAAAAACCTCAACAAGCATTGGAATTTTTTGTGGTTGACGGGTCCATAATATAACCGTATATAAGAAGTCCTGTGGATTAATGCAAACTTTAAAAATAATCCATCATCGGTCTTAGACGATTCTAATACCCTGTGTAATTTTTCACATGCTGAAACTCTGTTTTTGGATCAGCTTTAAATAGGCAAATGCACTTCCAAACTGGAGTGTTCCCCTCTGGCTCACCCTGAAGTGGGTTATGTCACTAACAATGATCTCACTCTTGCAGGTGACTGGTGACTTCATATGACATCACCTTATCATGCGGTCATAGTAATAATTTTACTGTTTAGTGTTGGGACTTCACATTCTACTGCTTCAACGGCATAGTATTTCATTAACTGTTTCCCATATTCATAATACACAACTTAGATAAGAAATAAGAATGATTATATATATGTTCACCTTATATACAGCTCTGGGAAAAATTTAGACCACTCCAAGTTCAGAAATCAATGTTAAGTGGTCTCTTCATTTTTTGTTTTGCTGTATAACATACACGAACCAGGACTCCTCCATCTTTAAAGATTGCAGGGATTCCTTCCTAGACTGAAATATTCTCTGAGAAGCTGACTGAGTATATGGGAGACTGTCAAGAGTTGCTATATTAGTGGTTAGTATGTGGCTGTTTAAACCTGGGGTGAGTTAGTGTGTGCACAGTCCCCAGTCTGTGCCGCTTCCTGTCGCCACGCTAGCTCATTGCAAAGCACCACCCCACCATCCAGAACACATGACTCTATAACTAAGGCTCACTTGGCAATTAGTCAGTCATGATGACTTGACGTTAATCAACTGGGAATAAACAGAGACATTGACTTTGCTCAATTCTGCACCCCCTTCTTCTTTCATTCAACAGAGCATTTAATGGGTGTATGGTAGATGCATTACAAGCGTCATGAATAGCTCTGCAGGGATTAGTTCAATTGCATTGGTAGAAGAAGAAAATAAAAAAAAGCAGTGGTTTGTGAAATTTGAGACTAAGCTCTCCTTGATGAAGGCAGGCGATATATTTCTGTATGCTGTGGCGAGTGTGATCACAATTTGCCGTGCATACATTTCCTAGCAGGTTATCAATAGGGTTAGGAGGGAGAGGCATTAAAGCATAATTAATCCCTGCCTCGGAGAACGTGGTGCGTGTCACTAAAGATCCAGATGAAGACATTCTTGGGGAAGTTGTTTTCGTCCCCGACTCGCTGACTGTGATCGAGATTTCACACCATATAAAGCCCTCACGTGGGGCTCAGCTGCCATTTTGATATGCTGTTGGCAGCCGGCAGATAAACACATCCCGGGAAAGTTGTGTTGTTTCTCAACTCTGTGAAAGACTCTGGGGAATAAAGTGGGCCACACAGCCACGCGATTCCAAATCACTTTCCGTCTAGTTTGAGTTCTCATTACAAAGGCGCTCGGCGTTCAGACTCATTCGTTCTCTTAATTTCGCGGAGAAGCTGATGTTGAGCACCCGGCGAGCATTTACATTACAAAGGCAGCATTAAGCAGACGTGAATGTTTGCTGTGAAATGAATGCCATCTTTGTCTAGTGTGCCGTGAATGTCAGCCAGCGGGAAAATGAAAAATAAAGTCTGTTAAATAAGTTTTCTTTCTTCCCCTCATCTCATGTTGTTGTTTTACCTCCTCCTCCACTCTCAGCTTAAGGTTACTGTTCCAAGATATAGATGAATTCAGATCCTCTTATCTTTATTTGAATACAAGATCTTCAGGTGGGGGGGTGGGTAGCCATTAATTTCCCTGAAAAGAGCCTCAATTTCAAACACTTTAATTGTATTTCTTGTAGCTGAAGCAGATTGCTCAGGGTCACAGGAGAGAACAGTGACCCTCCCAAACTGTACGCATCCTCTCCTCCCCTGCTACTATCTTACCCAGCCGAGCGTTTGTATCTATTCGTAGGTCGAGGGCTTATGATGTGAGTTGGCTGTTTGAACAAATCCTCAGGCATCCTGCACAGCTACCGGGGGCTAAGCCAGGTTGATTTTTAACCTGCAGTGTGCACATACAAGATGCGTTCAACCGTTTAATTACTCCTAATCGCACAGAAAGTGTGCCTGCAGAATACTAACAACTCCAAAGGTAAATGACTAGTGGATTAACTCTGGGAAAAGAAAGCAGGGCAAACCAGAATGGTAGCTAACTTGTCGGCGTCGGGTTAAGAAGCAGCGGAGACTGTAAACACGTCAAGGCTGTTTATCCTGTTTGAGGTTTGCCAAACAAAAACAATTCCCGTGCAGATACACCGTTGACTCAGCACTTCAGCGACTCCTGACTGAGCACAGGCAGGGGGTCTGTTTTGTGACAGAGAGAGCTCACAGTGGTAATCTGGGGCTGACAGTCACTCCGCTGGTTTACTTTCTAAGCGGTGTGTGTGTGTCCAAACCGGCATCCTGGAGAAATAACACGCACCTTAACCCTTTGAGGGCCGGCTCAGAGCTCTGCGCTGCAGTTCTGAGCCGGGTTTATTTTGTATTGAGAGAAATTCCACACACCTGTGTTTAAGACTTATAAATCATTTACCGTCAATCGATTCACCATCAATGATATATTATTGTAAAGCTTGATGTAAATGAATGAAGATGATGGCTGTTCATGTTCTAAACTAATTCACATATAAAAGATTTAAAACAGACTATAGATTAGTATAGATTTAACAGTAAAGAAATTGGGAACATTTTTACATGGAGATGTAATCAGAATGTTCAGAATTGGAATATAAAAATCTAAATTTGAACTGATATTGTTTTCCTACAAACTTCAGTTTCCATAAGGAGAAATTACCCCCCACACACACACTGTGGTAATGAGTTGTTTTAATGTCTGGATGCATTTATTTATTTATTTTCTCGTTTCATCTTTATCAATTGTCTAGCCAGTGACAATCTACTGACGACTCCTCTTCATTAGCCTAGCTCTCAATTACCTGTTCTGTCATGTCCATGTGCCATTTCAATTTGCAAGGAACCCGTAAAGAATGTAACAGATTTATTTATTTTTGGTTCCTGATTCAATACGATGTTAAAACTGGGTCAGAAAAAAATTGAATTCTAAAGTTTCTATTTTTTTTATTTAATTTTATTTTATGACAGACAGTTCTGCCCTTTGGTTACACTGTATAGCTGGATACCAATTAATTGCACGTTGCTTTTTCCTCCTGATACTGCTTCAGGTTAAAGATGGTAAACAGATAATCTAAGCTGTTCCTGCCAGGGAGCTGTCAGGGACCCAGGCATTGTTATCATATCCACATTCGCACTCACACTCTTGTTTTATGTGAAGAAAAATGCAAATTCAGCATCTGCTTCACCTGTGAGTAGTGTGGGGACAGGCCGGGTTGTCTAAATGAATCTGTCAGTGAAATAAGAACTTATTCGATTCGTGGTAAGAAGGCAGCTTCCAATTGAACCGACTCCCACTTAAAACACGATCTCATGATTAGTGCTTCGTTTAGGATGTCCCAGTGTCTCGGTGTCGCAGGGTCCCAATCGATTTGTTATTTAGATGCATGGCAAAGCTTCTCTTTATCCCAGACGGATATGCATTTATCCCTGACTTGATTTGTTGGTGAATTTAGCACAAATTAAAAATATATATATACACCTATACACAACACAAATACAGTGCAGTCATGATCGATCAGACTCCTAGGAGGCGGTCAGGCCATTCGAAACTCGTGAGAATTTCGAAACTCTTGGCCTAAACAAGTTCAACATGATACACAATTAATATTAATGATATTAATGATTGGTAACCATATTTTTTTAGATCCCGAGTAGGATCCCTGGCGCTTCTCCTTTGCCATAGTTAATATAGACAGGATAAACACTGTGAGGAGAATTATTGGAGATTGCACAGACTGAACCGGTGGTCGCACTGAAGTGAAGTGCGAGTCGTGCCGTTTCAGGATGCGTTACAGCCGGTGGAGTTGGGAACAGTGCCAGCAGTTTGAAACTGCATATAGAGAGAGAGATAGATGCATAGATACAGACATACTGACCTCAATCAGAGTCCTCTAGGATCAACTGGAATCATCTTTTCAGACAGTACTTGTAATTTAGTCATTTACTATCCTGTAAGATTGCACTTATACAACGTTTTGTCATACTACTTGCTCATACTACTCACTTCGCCAGAACTTACTACAGGAGCGGCACAGTATTCCTCAGTATGACTGCAGGACTCATTAGGGCCAAAGAGTCAATTAAAGCTGTCTTTCAGTGTCTGGGTTTGGTAATATGTTAATGCTCCATACGCGGCTGTACAGACCAGATATATTTTCTCTAAAAATGTTTGTTTTCTGACTATTTTCCCGATCGTGATTCCTCTGCCATGCCAAGCTCCTCACACAGCCCCCGACTCCAGAAAGTCTGCTGCGGAGTAGCGATGGCCTGCTGTCAATGTCAGAGCTCTGACTGCAGCCCTTTGCTATTCATTAAGCCTTAATACTGACGGATAAGCAGGTGATGCACGGCGATGAGTGCCGAGAGCTCGCTGTCACTTAGTCCTGCTTCGCCCTGATGCTCAGCCAAATTGTTCTGAACAGCACTATCGAACGGACGCGCTTGGTTCAGGGCCCTCTGTTTGCACGCGTGCCAGCTGGGCGCAGGAGGCGGATTTGGAATAGCTGATTCTGAACAGCGCCATCTTAACCGAACACGGGCATGGATCGAGCTGGACTCGGTGGCAGGCGGTGTGTTTAAGTTTCCCAGGCAGGGTTCCAAGGTGGAGACGGATTTCACTCTGGAAGGGTGCAAGGCTGATTGTCCCATTACCATTCACCAGGTTTCCTTCCTTTGAAACCATATCATGATGCGCTGCAGCCTGTCGAGTTCGTACAAGATGAGGGGTTCAAGTTTGCTGCTGTAATGGAACAATAACGATTTTGTGGCGGAGTCTCGCACAGCAGGCCGCTGGAAATGGGAGGCAATGGTTCCTAGGCAGACCAAAACACATCCGTATGCAGTGTCTATTTCTCTTCCTGGCCAGTCCCACAATTAGGTGGGATAAATCAGCTGGCACACAACACCAATGGCAGTGTAAGGCTTTTAAAATGGCGATAGCGATCACAAACAGCTGGGATCTTAATCAAAAGAAAGTACAAAGCAGCGGGTAAGCCGGGTGATTTAGCAAAAGCACAATGCGATCGGACTTAACCTCTAATCCCCAAGAGTGCATGTGGCGGTGGGGGGGGCGTTCATTCACAGTTTAAATCATGAAACGGATGAAGCGATAGACTCATTCGCTCAGCGCGGGGCTGCGTGCCTTCGTGTTGTGGGTCGTGTGTTTCCCAGGACCGGAAACCAATGGGAAAAATGCCCAACCCACATCAATACCAGCATGGCCTTTCTCCTCTCCCCGTGATTGTTAATGACGGTTACAATTGTAATCAATGACTAAATCCATTTTGTTTGTTTAAACTCGGAGTGGAAAGCGTGGCACCGCAGCTGGATTTAATAAATTAACCACAGCGAGCTTCTTCCTAGAAACCTGCGACGATCTGCTTCATATGTTCTGCGATTAGGCATCTGCTTGTTAGGGAAACAAATGGAGCAATAAGCGGACAGTGATGAATACTGTAACCGGTGGGAAGAGGTCGTTAGGAAGGCTTACATCCTGCTGAATGCAGAAGTAATTGTGATAAACAATTGTGAACCTTAATGTCTCCTGCCCACAAATGTACTCCGCGCTGTCAATAGGCCGCTGATAACCGGAGCAGGAGTGCAGCGTCTGTGCTGTGAATCACTCTGGGCAGTGACTGACTGGCAGTTAAAGAACACGTCTGGCTGCCGCTCGCTCCTCCCCTCCACCATGCCCCCCTCCCCCCCCAAGCCCCCAACCTGAAGCTAACAGTTTCTAGCATTGTCCCCAAAAATAGCTCCTTGCTCCACACAGAGTGGCTGAGTTCCCTCAGCAGCACCAGCTACATAAACTGTTGCCTGAGCTGCAGCCAACACCTAATAAAGCAGACAGGACAAAGACCACACACTCGCGGGGCCGGTGAGGGGCAGGGCTTGCATTCGCCTCCCTCTCTCTCTCTCTCCTCCTGCCTCTGCTCCACTCAGATCACTCAGGCTGAGGAGGGGGAAGATAGCAGAGAGAGAGAGAGAGAGAGAGAGAGAGAGGCTCTGAGCAGTCTGCAAGCACATACAGAGAGGGAGAGAAGGAGAGGGGCAAGCCGTGGCCCACTTTAGGAAGGAGGGCAGTCTCCTCACTGTTGGGCGGGGGGGGTAATAAAGAGGAGGATCTCTCCACCGAGCGCCTGGTGAATGAGTCCAGCGATCCTGGAGCGGAGAGGGACACATGAGGCAGAAAATGGAGCTGTGAGATCGCCCGTCTCCCAGCATCGCTCCCACCTCTGCCGCTGAATTGCAATCCATCCTGTGTGTAGTCGATTTGCTTCCCAGACCCAGGCGGCATGCTCGGTGAGTGCTAGCTTTTCTCGGACAAGCGCTGGTGAATTCAGATGCTCTGTGCTAACATCCTAGTGGGTGTCTTTTTCTGTTGTTGTTTTGTTTGTTGTCCTTTTTCTGTTTTCTGTGCATGTGTCAGGCTTTGTGCGAACGGCTCAGCTTGGCTCCAGACAGTGTTTCTGCCTTGTTCTTTTATTTTTAACCGTGCTCGTTCACCTAGTGTTGTTTCAGGTCCCTGCTGTCACAGCTCCCCTAAAAGCAGACGTGGAAAAAGGTTGTCTCCTGTCTGTGGATGGTACTCTTTAGCCGTATTCGGGAAGCAATTGGGAAGCCAGCCTAAAATATGTAACAAAAATCATCTGACTCCCAAGCCATGAGGTCATCTGTTAAATTACTGCTGGATGTTCTCTGCGCGATGCGATGGATCGGGCTGAGAGTAATTAACCGTTTTCCAAAAAGCCTCGCAGACTCTGTGTTTGAAGTGGACTAAGTGGACCCTGTAATTTAATTTCGAGTTACAGTGCCTTCCTTTCAGTAGCAATTGCTTTCAGAAACAAGGATTCTACCACAAGAACATTTTAATGAGTTTTTGTTGTTCAAGTTTTCTGCCACAATTTAATATCCCACAAGACTGAGAGGGGAGTGCAATAATTCGATAATACGTTATTGTAAAGTGTCACACTTCATTTAATTGCCGAATATCAAGAACAGGACTCGATTTTGTATTTGTTCTTATGGGCTCCTCCACAAAGCAACCTGACAACCTCCTCAGCATCTGCAAGGAAACCTAATAGAATAGGAGATGATAGGATTATATGGGATGATACGTGCAGTTATTATTTGTATGGCTGAACTGATTGGTCATACCCTCGCAGCGGCTGTAACTGTAGTTAAATATAGTCGAGATTCGAGGAGCCAGAAGAGAAGGACACAAGAAGCGTTCTGTTGCAATTGCTCGGGAAAGTGTTTTTAGCGTGTCTCAATTTGAGGAATGCGTTCGTGTCAGGCATCAGTGTACAAAAACACGCTTTTGGTTTCCCCCTGGATATAATATAACCTTTGTTGCGTTGCGTGTCATCAACGTTACACTACATGGCATGTATTTGCCTTTTAAATATTTGTGGAGTCCAGTAGCTACAAAGTGCGGATGTTTTGCTTTTGGCAACATCTCCTGCTGGAATTGGTTCTGGATGGGGACATGTTTCGGGAAGCAGAAAACGTTAGCTCTCCTCTCTCTGTGGTCGGGGGGAGTTTTCTGCTTCGTTTGAGCACATTTGTTCTTCCACAAAGTGCAATACAAGGAGGAGAGAGCTGAAAAATGTTGTTTGGGGATTATTTAAACCGGATTATGACCATACAGGTCTGTGTGTATATCGTGTTTAGTGACACAGGTGCAGTCGTGGCTCTCAGACTATACACAGCCATGTTTTGAATACATTTTTTTGAAAGCGGAATTAAATCCCAAGAGATGCTTGGCCTGCTTCTCCCTGTAGATGTTTATTTACTTTGTTTCCCCAATTCCTGCATCAGAGCTCTTATACGTCCGTAAAGACGTTATGTATTTATTCTGCTGCTACTGCGCTGGGTGCGATGATCATTATTTCTCAAGGCCTGTGAATAACACTTGGCGAGAGCGGGGAGATTAAGACGCACCTGCAGACAGGCCGAGTCCAACAAGCCACTCGAGATCTGGTGTGTTAATCGCGTGTTTTAGTGCATGGACATTCTTGACCCCCAGCGATTGTGACATCATGAGAAACAGTCCAGCGTGGACAGTGTGACCTGGAGGCGGTCTGTGACACACACCCAGTGATGGGGTAATCAGCCTTCCAGTCTCTATAAAAGCCCCCCACTGCATCGTTCTCGGATCTCGAGGCAGCCACATCAGAATATCAATTAGGCTAATGGTGTTTAGCTCCTAATTAGCTCTCTCCACAAATCTAAAAAAAGAAAAGGTGAATTTGACCCACTCAACAAAGGAAGACAGCCAGTATGAACAGAAGGGATGCACCTCATTAGACCCAGAATGTGTTAAAAAAATATTTTTTTAAAATCTGTCACATTTGCTTTCTTACGGAGCCTCAGATGCAGCTTCAATAGTCGAGCAATTGGCAGAATTTAACAAATATGTCATTAGGATCCTTCTTGGCAGCTTAATGGGCTCCCAGCGGAAGAGAACTTGTGTGCCGTGGCGTTTTCGGCTCTTTGTCGTACGTATTCCTTCTGGAGCCCCCCCCACACCGCCCCCTTGTTCAGGGACTGTTATTTAAGTGTGAAGTGACACATTACGCGTCTGCGCTGGAGGCAGTGTCAATCAGGTAGCAAGAGTGGTGTGAGAAAGCAATAAGTAATTTTCACAACATCCCATCTGCTGTTCAATACAGTTTGACACCCATTTCAGTGAGAGAGGGAGACGGAGAAAGAGGGAGATGCTCATCTGGGCCTTTTTCCTTCTTCTCCTTCACTAAGCAACCCCCTCCCCCACCTCTCTTCCTCCTCACTCCGTCTCCCCCTTGCTATTGGCGGCGGAGAATATAATAGTTCATTGCCTCGTTTCGATTTTTTCCTTAAACAGTTTAAAAATATGTGCAAACAGCATGAAAACTTCCCGGGCTATATTTATTATGCACTGTGTCTACAGCCGGCACATGTGACAACATCCGGCGCAGCACAGAAAATAAAAGAAAGGGAAATTAAGGGAAAGACACAGAGAAGCAAGTAAATCAACGATAAACACATTTTGTTTTCTCCCTGCTCACTTGTATCGGATAAGATACATTTCAAAAGATCTTTACTGCGGGTTTTATGGTTGTGGGGAGCATAAAATGTAAATCACTGACTTGGATGCGAGTCGTACAGAAACAAAAGGACTCAGAAGGTGCATGTGAATAAATAAAGATGGTTCTAGCTAACCCCCCAGGTGCAATACACTATTCAATCTGCCTCATACAGAACCACAGTCTTTTTTACTATCAGATTGCATTGAAACACAGGCTGAGGAGACAGTCTGGTCCTGCTTCCTTTCTGTACACAGAGACAATCTCGTTGGTAAATGTGTCTCTGCCCACTAGTGGGCATTCTGGCCTGCGATCTGAAACTTCCCTCTACTGGCAACGGCCCCAGAAAAGACAGCGTCTGGGCCAAGGGAAGAGAGGTTTCATCACCACCCTAACGAGCAATAAAGCCTTAATAGAATCAGCTGAGGTTGAGACGCACTTTTTCTCTTCTCTTTTTTCTCGTTCTACGTGCTTAATCATTGTGTTGACTTTGCTGCACGTTGAGGAGGCCGTGCCTGCCAGGATTTGTGCATTCAAGTGTTTTCCTCGTTAGTTAATGCGAAGGAAGAGAAAAGGGAGGAGGGGGTCAGACTTGCTACTATTTGAGGTCTTATTTAATTAGATGTCTCTTTTATCAGATTGTTGTCTGTGAAAAAACGAAAAACTAAACACAAGAAAGCAGAAATGCAAACCAGTTATCTGTTCCTTAGAAACGTACTACTTCACCCCTGAACATAAAAGGAAGAAACAATGAAACACCGACATTCCTGTCCGAACTGAAGCATCTCCCAATTATCAAATCTGCGGCTCCGCACACTGTTTCTGCACAAACAAAACAAAGCCCTCAACAAAGCCCTTGTGTAATAACAACTATAGTAATAATCATAAGAAGGAATATGCATTAGGGCGGAATAAAACCAGGGTGTTAAATATAGTTCAGTAGCTAGAGGTGTCAGAAGCACAACCTGGGCAGCCAGCTTCAGTGCTGATACACTGTGCATCAAATGATTGTAGCGAGTGGGTTGTGTTGAAGCAACGGCTTTGTGCGACTTTAATATCTGTGTGTGTGTATTGATAATGTATGCATTGTGACATCCTCCAGCATCGTTTTCTGTCCCCTGCGTACAGCTATATTCTGGTTGTTTGGACTGTGTGTGTGCAAGGCGCGTGGATCGGACTCGGGTTACAGGATGTTTACACAGACGCTTGTGAGCCGAATGTGAAATGTCAGGCTTGAACTTGTAACACAGGGCAGGGAATGTGGACGTTTTGAGAATGAATCGGCTTTGATTGGCTATGAGATTGTTGACTCATCTGTCACCCTCTGGCAGGTCACCTGTGTGTCTGTCTGGGTGGGGCTTTCTCTTTCGTGTGTGTATTGGACCGTGGCATTGTCGTTCAGAAGCACACTCAGTTAAAGCAGCGTTGTTGAATAAATCCAGAGTACATTCCTCTTGCATTCTTAGGGTTTTCAGATCATGTTTTCTTTACTGTACAGCTTTGCAAAATGCGTCGTTAACCTCAGTGGGGTTTAAAGGCACAGCAGATTGGATACTTTTGTCTTATTCATTTGGAAACAAAGTAAAACAAAACCCTGCTTCTCGTTTGATATTTTTGTTTGTGATGTCATATTTTCTTATGGATGATTTTAGAAACAACCTGCCTAAAACCCTTTTCAGGTTCCTGAGAGGAGTTAAAGGGACGGCTCTGAATCGTTACCACGCTGTCTCTACTGTCCTGCAGAGTTACACGACCAAGGTCTCTCAAAGATGTCTTTAGAGTAGACCGCACAATATAGCGTCTTAGCTTTCGAATAAGAGATGCACAGATATTCAAGATGTGTGTGTGTGGGGGGGATTGTAACTTGCCTTAAGGATCCTAGTGGAGAATTTAGATTTTTATTTCATTATGCAGAAAAAATATGATATCTCTTATAATAGAATCAAATCCAATACACACTTTTCCCCCGTTCTGAATATCAAAGATTTGGAGAGAATACATTTTGCTCTAATGTATGTGCATTAATCTAAGTAATTATAAAACTGTGTTACTGCATTCGTCCACTGGTACTGTTCTGCTTAAAAAGCTTTGAAGACGAGGGAAATTCTGGCTCAGGCCAGACTCCATGCGAGGAAGATCCCTGCGGTGAACCTGTTTATAAAAAACTTCCTGACTAAATCATAAGAATACATTTTTAACATCAGCAATGGCTGAGCAAAGATAAAGGAGACAAATATTCAACTCTGATTAATCACATTATTAAACTTGTCAGTACATTTGGCTGGATCCTCGGTAAAAAGTAGGGGAGCTCCAGTATTTTTATGTCCGTTTCATTTGCTGTTTATGGCCGGAGATTATCGTTTTCTTTGGGATAGTCTTGACTTCTTTTGGGATGGAGAGGTTTAACAGTTTATTCAGGAAGCCATAATCTTATAACTAATATATTTTGATTGAATTTCTCACTTCAGCAGAGCTTTAATGGCGTGAATATTTAATTTCTACCTCACTGGCCTTCTCTGCCTTTATTTAATAAAAAATGACAGGCTTTTTTTCAAGTTTTCACCAAGTCTACCTTTCACACCCTGTGGCTATCTGCTAAATACCATTTATCTTCTCTTTTTTTGTGTGTGTCTGTGTGGAAATGAGAACTTCTAAGTCGATGACTGAGTCACACTTTGACAGCCTGAAATAAATTTGATAAGACAAGAAATTATATACTTCCCTCTTTGACATGAAAATATGACAGAACCCTGTGGTGGACTATTTTAAAGAAGTGGCTTCCATTTCTTGTTTTGCCTTTAATGTGACACAATGCGGTTTCACTGAGCACACTGTTGACAACAGGAGAGTTTAAGATGGTGGACGATGCTGGAAACCACACAACGGGTCCTGTACTTTGACAACACTGAAAATGTAATCCGTCTGGGGCCGTGTGATGCGAGGCGGTTTCCGTACGTTCATTTCACGCAAAGTCCTGTGAAAGTTTCCACAGCAGACGCTTACAGAGGTGTCAAACCTGAAAGGAAACGATGCAGTTACGGCATTGTGATGCTCGTGCAGATGTTGTCATAAAAACACAGGCGTCAGCTTTCCTTATTAATGTACTGTGCTACAGTATGGCTCAGACAATGACCAAGAGCAACAACAGCCTTAGCAGGAAGGGCAGATTCAGCGTGATTTGTTATGTGTCTTTGTTTATGCTGACATCAGGGCACTAGATGAATTGACCGATCTGTTCTGCAGCAGTATGGGTTCACAAATACAGGCTCTCTAGACTCCCGGTGCAAAGCAAGCCCCAGTAGTGTCGTTGTGCGTCATGGGATCCTGTCCGAATCCCAACTCTATTAATAGTGCCAGTGCAGACGATTCATATCCCCATCCTACAGCTTTAACTCCTCTTCTCCCTGTCTATTCCTTCGACTGGAAGACAGTGGTAAATTCGACTCCTGTTTTGAAGTGTGACTGTCTGCCTCCTGTGAGAAAGTGCACAAGGAAAAACGAGTCCCTCCCCAACTTCAGATAAGGAGGAAGGGGCCAGGCATCTGGGGTCCATCGTTATCAGCGGGTGACCGGTGCTGGAGAACAGAACAGAACAGAAGTAAGACAGGAGTGCGAGGCAGTGAAAGAGTGCAGGGTTTCGGCGTTTTAGAGACGCACGCACTGCTCTCCGTTTTTTCTTGGAACTTAGCGGTAAATTATTTAAACATTATTGAGCATTAAAAAAAGAAAAGCTGTGTTAAAGACGTTCAGGGTTTTGGCTTGACTTATTTTTTTATTTCTCTCCTTTCTTTCTCACATTTTCTCTGAATGTTAGTCTCACTTATGGCACTGTCCAACAATCTGCAAGTATCCTGTGTTATATGAAGTACCTGTGGTCAGCTGGATAAAACTCCTTGTCGTTTTGAATTGAGTGGACTAACCAGGTATGAAATTCTGTAGTTTTTCCCTTAACACCATACTATAATGTGTTCAGGGGCTTTGTGTAGTGGCCTGTTGTGTTTTGCTTTATCTTGAGAAGAACGCATACAGCTGCCTCACGTTGCTGCTCTTTTAGTTTTGCACTGGTGATCATCGGTGGGCAGGTTCAGAAATGAGCCTCGCTGTGGAGCGCAATCTTGGCAGCGATGGGAACCGTTATTGCCTCTTTAATGAGCACATTCGTATGGTTATAATGAAACAAAACAAGAAAAACTGTCGAAACGCCACTTGGTAAACTCACGATGTCACCACGATGTGCGACAGTGTCTCCTCGGTGTCTTGAGCCCAATTGACCTACTTAAAGCGTCTTTCACTCACAGTGCTATATATAAACTTCGGCAGATCCTGGCTGAATTAAGATTAGGGGCTACAACATAGTGGCTGTTCTTCAGCCCCCCACCAGACTATGGGTCACAGTGCACTCAGTTATACATAAGAACATAAGAAAGTGTCCAGTCGAGAGGAGACCATTCGCCCCATCGTGCTCGTTTGGTGTCCATTAATAACTAAGTGATCAAGGATCCTATCCAGTCTGTTTTTGAATGTTCCCAAATTGTCTCTTCAGCCACATCGCTGTGTGAAGAAGTGTCTCCTGTTTTCTGTCTTGAATGCCTTGAAGCCCAATTTCCATTTGTGTCCCGGGTGCCGGCTCCTCTGGTATACAATTCTGCCTCTCGGTGTACTAACCGGTGCTGTAGGACTGTAAAGATATCGAGGAAACATGTTTCTCATTCGGTGTCTTTCTCTGCAGTTGGTCTCGTCTTGCAACCACAATTCAGGGACACATCTGGGTACGGTTCATTCTAAGAACTTTTTGTTGTGTGTGTGTGTGTGTGTGTGTGTGTGTGTGTGTGTGCACGCGTCTCATTCTGTCCACATTTCTGGTTTCCCCCCATATGAATGTGTAGCCATTGTTTGCTCCTTGACTCGAGGCCCTGCGAGACCTCGACTTCCTGTTGGTCGCAGTGAGTCGGAGTGTGGGAAATGTGCTGCGGCTGGAATGGCAGCCCTCAAACGCACCGGGCTGCAGTCGCTGACAGAGCGCTAACCAACACTGCGGGGGGCAGGGGAGCCGTGCCGAAAAACCGAGAAACGCTGCTGTGTCTGAATCGGAATGATGCGTATTGTAATATCTAATTAGTACACGAGAAGAGACAATTACCACGTCTCAGATAACATTCTCATCAGAGGGAGGTTTTGGCTGAGGCAGGGAGGCACAGCTCCTGGAGAGTTGACAGTGTCGTACTGTTATTTAGGGCAAGTATCTTTTCCTTTCTTTCCTGGTGTGTTTGTCTGTTTGTTTGTTTGTTTGTTTGTTTCTTCCTCTTGTATGTCATTTGCAAACTTTGAATCAGGCTTTCTTTATCACACCAAGCAAACACAGGAGCCAGACCATCGCAGAGAGATTTAAAGGGAATTGGTGCTTTTAGGGTCTCTGTCTTTGTGTGTGCATGTGGTCAGACACTGATTTACATTGATTGATTGATTGATTGACTGGGATTTATTTCTACTTTTTTAAATGTTTGTTTTGTACTGAAACAGGGTGCTCAAGCACATTGGGAGCCTGATTGACTTGAGCGTAAGGAGCACATGCTGATTAGATTAGCCCAAGGGACTGCAGGACCAAATCTGAGCCTATAGTATTTAGTCTGGTGCAGACACTTAAAAATAAATAATTATATACGACTATGTAACGCAGCGCTAATTAGCAAAAACTCGGAATGCTTATTATATTTATTTAAGTGCGTGTACTAACTGGACCTGCATGTGTATTTAGCCTCTGGAAAACGATCCCTTGTTGTTTGTGAACTTTCCCCCAGTGCGTCTCGCTTGCAGGCGACCCGTAAATGAATCGCGTTTGATTCAGGTTGCTGCGTTTTTATTACATTACGCTCTGCCATAATCAGCACAGATGTCACAATTCCTGAGGAAAGCTGTCTATCTACACGCAGGCCTGCACTGACAAGTTGAGATTTGGGTTTTGGTTGTTATTTTTTGCTATTTTTGTGCTCTTTCCAACCCCCCCCCCCCCCCACCATCCTGGCTGCCAGCTGTAACTTTTTTGTAGGCCAGTGGTTCCTGAACCGAATATAAATAAACCCCTGGCAGTGTGCCATTAATCTTTGTGTGGAATTAGGAAGCTTGAGTTTCACCCTGAAAATTATCTTCAAATAAGAAATACTCTTTGCTGTTTTTGTGTTGTGTTGTTTGCCCCTGACAGTTTTCAATCTACTGTACCTGGGGTATCAGAACATCCCTAATTGGTCTGGGGTCCCATTGAAGCGATCAATACCCTGTCTTTGCCAAATGCAATGGTTAGATCAGCCCACAGTTCCCAGGAAGACATTGGATGCTCTACACGCATTAGAATGCATGAACATCCGGTTTCTCTCCCAGCCTCCCCAGTGCTTTGTGAATCCTATCTGTGGGTGAATATTAGAAACTGGGAGACCAACGGCGGTCCGTGTTGTCGATTGCATTGAAGTCGTGCTTTGCGTCAGACTTTGCAGAATTGTCTTTGGGAATCAAGTGTAGAATAGATTTCAGTGTAAAGCTGAATATATATTTGCTAGCAGGCATTAAGTGAGGCTGCCCGAGAGAGTGTGTGACGATGTCTTCCTTTTAAGAAGAAAATAATCTCATCATCTCCTCGCTGGCATCTCTCGTTCTAATGATCCCTGTGTTTCAGCTAATATTGAATCTGAAAAGCCATGTGTTTCTTTCCTCAGGTTACAGTTAATAAGGTAATTATCACATCAAAACTGGTCATTCCTCGCCACAATGTGAATTTCCAAATAACTGATCACTCCCAATTATATCAAGTCTGAACCCATTCAGCTGAGCCTTAATCATAATCATTTCTAGGGCGAGAGGTGTCCAGTGATGTGCGTATTTAACCCCAGCCAAGCCCTACATTTCACCAGGCATTGGAAACGTACCATAGATACAATCCAGTCGGAGGAAATATCTGTGTGTGTTGCAGAAGCCACGTCCCCATGCTGTCGAGCTACACTAGGTGTGTCACAACTGCAGCCCTCGACATCGCATGGTGTTCAGAGATACTAATGAAGAGAACCCGAGAATACAGATAAACTCCGGTTTCTCAGCAGGTTTTTTTTTCTTGGCTCTACCTGTCCGTACTGTATAAACGATTGGCGTATAATGAGGCACCGAGCGGCTGTAGTGTGCTTGAATCTGCCTGATAAGAGCACCTCTCAATTCGAGGCACTATTGAAGAGGCCCTTCAGCCCTCAGTCCTATAGGATTTATCCCACCCGCCAGAACACTGCGTCTCTGTCCCGATGCGTTCTTACGCAGCACATAAACCAAAATGTCTCCTTCCTTGTTTCAGCAGCATGCTGTTGGTATCATCACCTCATCAGAAACTTCAAACCCACAGTACTGCATTGATGCCTTGTTGTGAATATGTTCTGCCACGACCCAGAATTATATTTATCCAAACGCATGTGCAGCTGAAGTGATTAATAGCCATTTTCTCTTATCCATATATCATTGTTAACCATATTATAAGTAATACAACTATTTGTATTCATTATTAATATTATTATCATCCATTATTTTCAATGACCTCATCATCTGCACGGGAGCCTAACTTGGCATTATTATAATAATGTAAATTATAATAATAATAGTATTTTTTGTTGTCACCCAACATTTTTAAACATCGTTATTATACTTTATTATGTCTTAAACATGGCATTCTTTTTTTTAATACAATTATGAAATTAACTCATTAAATCTGTAATTTTTGTATTTGTATTCTATGTATTATTGTCAATCATAAGTCCTCCACAATGTCAACAGTTACTCGTTGATTAATAATAATATATGTTTACCTTTTTGGATTTTAGTCTTAATAGTCTGAAAAGGTTGTGCCTAAAAAAAACTAATCCTTCCAGATATAACTCCTGCACCAAGCATTTCATTTACCTTTTGTGAAACTCGTGGATGTCTTGGCTTCGTCACAGTGAAATCACTTCCTCACGTCTGTTGTAATCGTGTGGAAAGTATGATCCGACGCATGGACACTAGGCCAAATCAAGTCAATCATTTCCAGGAAGGAACCAACCCGACTACCTCCTACACCAGGAAGTTCTGTTCGGGTTTCAAAATCTGTTGTAATTAAGTTTAAAGATGTGAATTATGACTGGGACCTCCTTTAAGTTTTCCTCCTTAGACTGTGTTGGATAAATTATGAATCGGCGAAAACTGAATAAAAGATTCATAATTAGAAAACATAACCTGGATGATTTATTTATTTTGAATTTTAGTATGCGGTAAAATTGTTGCATTTAGACTTTGCTGGGTTCATTTGCATTATATCCATGCTGCTATACTTTCACTATATGAGCCAAAAATATACAGAACTCATAAACAGAAAAAATCATTTGATCTGAAACCCAGATTAGTTTTTTTCCTGGGCAGCAAGATCCACATGAAGCTAACCTATAAACTGCTCCTCACCAGATCCCTTCAGTCTCAACAATTCTCAGAGGGTATTTCAGGTCTAAAACGTGAAAAGGAAGGGGAGACAAAGCAGAAAAGCATGCTAAATAAAACTGGGCTGTCTTTTTAAATGAGACATGTGCAGACTTGGAAAGGAGGGTGTGTTTAAAACTAAGCGGATTGTTCCCTAGGGTGTATATTGGCGGAGATCTGTGTGGAGGCCAGAATTTTCTGAGTCTGGAAGCCGGCCATTGGCTGCAGATTCCCAGAGCCTCTAAACAGCAGAAGCAAAGGAAGATTAAAAAAATGTGCTTTGGGATCCGTGCCTTGTGTGTTAAGGGCCTACAGGACAACTCCCCGGAGCTATGCTTTTTCGCCTTAGAAAACAGTAAGTAGAAATCTTCTCACGGCTTTCTCTTTGTGCCGTGGTACACAACTGTTTCATAGGCAGCAACTTTCGTGGGCTTTTGTCACTGCGTTTGTATACTAGCAGCTGTGGGGAATGTGAGGCAGAGGGTTTTTCTTATGTGTCGCTTTTTCAGTAGAAGGACTGAAAGTGATTTTTCGCAAATCAAGTGGCTTCACTTTTCTTACGCATTGATAGCAGTCTTGGCACCTCCTCGGTCTGCGTAGGGCTGAACAAGCTACAGATTTCCATTAGAGCTGGCGTCGGCTTGTTACAGATTTTTAGTTTGTCTCACAACATGTTAAAAAGCATACAAACCAGAAAACATTCGAAACTACGGTTTGGTTAATCCTGAAATGACAGAGAGGAAAGAAAACAATCTGTTCTATTGTCCTGAGTAGTCACAAAAGGAAGGCTTGTAAGAAACTGTTTCAGTCGTGGAAACTTTACATGTTAATTAAAAAGAGTAAACATCTTGGACCGAGGAACCCTGTGAGGCGTATTTGCTTTTGATAATGCTGGCCAGTTCTTCCTCCCTTCCCTCGTTTATTTGCTTTCTTTTCCCTTCTAAAGGTCATTGACTGGAATATCTGTTTGGATTTGCGTGGCTGTAGTTAATGGTTAACCCAGTTCAGAAAGAAGGGAGAGAAACCAAGGAAGGATTTTATGCCACATTTGCCGTTGGTGCTCCGTTTCTGTCTCTGCCGCTGATACTTTGCAGCATCTCGGCTGTGTTACGAACATGGGGAGGGTAGGGTGTAATGCGTACAGATGTTGGCAGGCCAGCTAGACTGTGGAAATGAGCCGACCAACGGTTGGCTGGAGTCTGATTCCACTCCACTGCGGAGGGCTGTAAACCGGGGCCGGCCCAGAGAGGTCAGGGGCCGCATAGTTACATGCTTTAATGTGGGAAGCATTCTCCGCCTGCGGATAAGTTAGCTGAAATTATTCTTGGCAGCGGTGTAATAAACAGCCGACCTCAGGCTATGGATAACATATAGGAGTGGTTCACCATAGATGAAATGGCACTGTTTTCTCTCTCTGCATCTTTTCTCCTTCTTCTTCTTCTAGTTTTCACTTCCATTGTGCCAGTGTTGCAGTCGACCTCTTCGGTTTAAGAATGTGAGCTGGACTTCCCTCAGGAGGAAGCTTGTTTCTTGTGTATTGTTTTTTGCCCCTTTGAGGGCTCCGGTACACGACCACTTGGCTGGCGTACCGTTTAAGGTGGTGATTTGCTCTGGTTTTGTTGAAAGCATTAGGTGGCCACTTCAATGCGAGTCTGCTTTTCAAGTGGGGAGGCTGCCTAACCTCCAGCTTCTTCACAGCATCCATCGAATCTCAGCTGTCAGAAATCGGCTCGCTGCTGCAGTAGTCATTGTCAGTAGCATTGCTCTAACATCTCTGCTGTAGACTCTTGTCCTGCAGTTGAGCCACGTCCTGCAAGTTCCTGTCCAGTGCTTAGTCTTGGCAGCCTTCGACCACTTTGACCGCTAAATTCATTAGTCTGGTCATGTGCTTCAGAGTGGAGAAGCACATGAAAATGTCTCATATAAAATATCTCATAACATCCCTCCATCACAGCATCCCTCATTGAGCCCATGCTTACCATCCAAGGAGCTGAGTTTTCCAAGACAGGCAGTAGATTAGCCGAGACCCTTCTTCTCGCCAATTGATGTTTTCCGCAGTCCCATGCGATGGCAGTTATGCAATTGATTTGCACTCTCCGAAACACGCATCCTGCTGGGAGGTTGTTTAAATCACGTCTCCGTTGATTCAGCTAGAATCATTTCAAAAGTTTTCACTTTATTATTCAAATGCGCGGGTATAAATAGAGATGAAAGCCCTTGCGTTACAGTTTTAGACAGCGGCTGTGATGTTGAAGTGAACAGAAGAAGATTTGGATATTGCCGCGTCACGTCAGACCTTCTGAAACCACTAGACTAAATCGGAAAGGTAGATTACTTCAGTGGAAGGCACTGACGGCAGGTGAAGTTTTTTCTGCATTGCCTATATCTCAGGAGCTTCAAATGAAAGGTTAAACATCCTCTTCCTGCGTATTACTAAATCTATGCTTCTGGAGAGAGATTATGCTCAATGGAGGATGTGTCTCTCCATCTCTGCTGCACAGACGAAGGTGGACTGATCAGTGTAATGGGTGAAATGGGAAGCATGTGTTTTTAAATGTTCTTCGACGGACAAATTGAAGGAAGCCACCCTTGGCCTTCAGCCCTGGATAAGCCGGCCTCCGGATAAGCTCCCACTAAATCACTGCCTGATCGGTTGCCCGTGCTTTAGACATGTCGCCGCTACTACAGAGAGGCTCAGACGCTACCGGCCAGCATGAGCATGAGGCCTTGGGATCGGGACTTGGGAAGGGTGGCTTTCGTACGTCCTGGAGTCTTGCCTTATACCGAATATATGTGTCTGAAGGAGAGCTTCACTAATTGTGGTCATTCGGATACCTAGTATAACTTCCCTGCCTCACTGGAATTGCCCCACACGCTGAGAGAGGGATATCTGAGGCTGGGATCTGTGAGGCACCTTAATTATTGTCCTTGGAAAACACTGGCAAATAAATGGTTCTTGGAATACATCCCATATACGGGGTCGCTTTTAATGACTGTTGTTTCTTAACCATAATGACTCTTCAGTGCTTCTCTACACGTGCATTAGACTTTAGATAATATTTTTGACCTACAAGGAATAAACCTGGCCGTTTTCCTCTACAGCAGAGTCAAATGAACGTTGAATCACATAGGCCGGTGTCACGTGACTTAATTTCTCCATTCTCTGCATGGCTATGGAGAACAGAAATATAGAGTTTATATACTGTAAAATGTAATGTAAATGTTAAATGTATCAACTCCATTTATAGTTATATAAAACAGATCAGAACAGATGCTTACTAAGACTCAATGTGTATAATATGTGGTGATACACCCAGTGTTTTGAGAGCCGATGCTTCAAAAGAGACTATTTACATTTACCTATGTTTGTGTGCCCATACAGAACAAATGTATATTAGTAATAGGCTTATATGGTAGAAATGTGTGATCCTTATATTCCTCATAAACCACAATCAGCCCATTCTTTGTATTTTAAAAATATGGGAGGTATTTTTAATCCATTTTAGTCTGTAACCATTATTTATTTCATAGGTTGATAATATATCTCATCTATTTTAAATATGCAAAAAAGGGGACAATTATGGTATATGAGAAATATAAGGATCACACATTTCTTCTGTATGTTACTATACACACACAGATTTCTGATAATTGCATTGCTGCCCCTTCTGAGTTTGTAATATAAATGAGAAGCCGGATATTTACTTTGCCGATAATACATAATGACATCTCCTTAAATATCAGAAAAAATTATTCAACCAGTACTTTTCCTAATTTAATTCTTGCTATTGTTGTATGCTCTGGTAATTCCTTCATTATTTCTTTGTTTGAATTAGATGCTTAAGAGGGACTGAGAATGAGGTTTAATATTAGCTTTGTGGCGGCCCGGGAGAGGCTGTCAATGCGTCTTCTGTGAAAAAAACAGAAAGAAGTGTGACTGTTTGTGCTTTTCAGATAAGCTGCTCAAGGTTGAATAATAATTTACATTCAACTCTTGAAGATTAAAGATAATTATATCAGTATAAATAATCAATTTCATCTTCACTTTTAAAAGTGTTCTGTTACATCTAAAAAAATCATTGTTTTCAGTGATAATGAGTATTTGCTTGCATGCTTAATGTATGCATGTACACCTACAGTGTGTGTATGCGTGTGGGTGCACGTGTGTGTGTGTGTATGTATGTATATATTCTGGATGCCTCTTAGCCCTGCAGATATATATATCTCACCATCACCATCAGCCAATATCGATCCACTGCTGGAGATATATATATATACACTCACCTAAAGGATTATTAGGAACACCATACTAATACTGTGTTTGACCCCCTTTCGCCTTCAGAACTGCCTTAATTCTACGTGGCATTGATTCAACAAGGTGCTGAAAGCATTCTTTAGAAATGTTGGCCCATATTGATAGGATAGCATCTTGCAGTTGATGGAGATTTGTGGGATGCACATCCAGGGCACGAAGCTCCCGTTCCACCACATCCCAAAGATGCTCTATTGGGTTGAGATCTGGTGACTGTGGGGGCCAGTTTAGTACAGTGAACTCATTGTCATGTTCAAGAAACCAATTTGAAATGATTCGACCTTTGTGACATGGTGCATTATCCTGCTGGAAGTAGCCATCAGAGGATGGGTACATGGTGGTCATAAAGGGATGGACATGGTCAGAAACAATGCTCAGGTAGGCCGTGGCATTTAAACGATGCCCAATTGGCACTAAGGGGCCTAAAGTGTGCCAAGAAAAAATCCCCCACACCATTACACCTCCACCACCAGCCTGCACAGTGGTAACAAGGCATGATGGATCCATGTTCTCATTCTGTTTACGCCAAATTCTGACTCTACCATCTGAATGTCTCAACAGAAATCGAGACTCATCAGACCAGGCAACATTTTTCCAGTCTTCAACTGTCCAATTTTGGTGAGCTTGTGCAAGTTGTAGCCTCTTTTTCCTATTTGTAGTGGAGATGAGTGGTACCCGGTGGGGTCTTCTGCTGTTGTAGCCCATCCGCCTCAAGGTTGTACGTGTTGTGGCTTCACAAATGCTTTGCTGCATACCTCGGTTGTAACGAGTGGTTATTTCAGTCAAAGTTGCTCTTCTATCAGCTTGAATCAGTCGGCCCATTCTCCTCTGACCTCTAGCATCAACAAAGCATTTTCGCCCACAGGACTGCCGCATACTGGATGTTTTTTCCTTTTCACACCATTCTTTGTAAACCCTAGAAATGGTTGTGCGTGAAAATCCCAGTAACTGAGCAGATTGTGAAATACTCAGACCGGCCCGTCTGGCACCAACAACCATGCCACGCTCAAAATTGCTTAAATCACCTTTCTTTCCCATTCAGACATTCAGTTTGGAGTTCAGGAGATTGTCTTGACCAGGACCACACCCCTAAATGCATTGAATCAACTGCCATGTGATTGGTTGGTTAGATAATTGCATTAATGAGAAATTGAACAGGTGTTCCTAATAATCCTTTAGGTGAGTATATATTCTTTGAATGAACCAGCTGCTAAAAACAGAAGATTTCTTTAAGGGAAAACTGAAATAATCTAACTAGTAAAAACAATGTAGTTTTATGAAGAATGCTCTGAAGCCTAAATCAAAACCATTTTGAGAAACTGGAGATTTGTATTGAACTACATTTGTGTTCTTTATTATATTGATTTAGTATTCGGTGAACATTGATTTGTAGTTAAATGAAAGCTATACACACTGTGGTTTTGGCTTTTTCAGAGGTCTATTTACACATTTGCATTTTCTTGTTTTTCTCTTTTCCAGTTGTTTTCTGTCTTTCACCCTTTGAAACGCATTAAAAACTCCTAGGAGACAGAAGAGTGAATGACACAGTGGGGAAGTTATGCGTTTTAACATACGAATCGCCTTGCCTTTTTTATTGATTTGGCAGGGAAACATTTCCGTTGTTGCCTGACAAACCAATTTATTGTTATACAGCTACAGTATGACTGCATTGGGTCAGAAAGGGCATTTTTAATTTGCTGCATCATACCATGTGTTAAGAAACATAGCGGATTCTTTCTTTATTCCTTGCCATGAATTAAAAAGCCAGTTCTAATGTGGGATAATGGTACCTGTTGACAAATCACAAAGCCATGCTTGCTTCTATCAGCGCCTAATGTGCTTCGCTGTTTTGTATAAATATGGCGCATAATATCCTTGTTATTTCCTGTTATGTTCCCAGGATACTCTGTGGTGTTTTCTGCTCTCTTCCCCAGTGGACAGAAAAACAGGGCTATCCCACCACCAGGAATGACGTCATTAATGTTTGGGAAATGACTAAATCTCGTGTTTGCATCTGTTTTGCTTTTCCTGGTTATGCTCTCTGTGATTGCAAGACACTGAACTGAACCACGAGGGGACAAAACCGAGTCTTTTAATGAGACAGAGTCAAACACAATCCAAGCAAGGTGTACAAAATGCAATGCTTCCATCAATCATTTACATATTTATACCCTCCCGTTACAGACTGAGAAGAATACCCCAGTGATAGCTGTTGAGATTACTAGAACAGTTCATTATATACAGATTCAAGACACGAGGATATTATTGTTCTGCCTTATCCATCTTCCTGTTGTCTCATCGTCAATGGCCTCCTCTTCGTCTGTGTTTTCCAGGGTCTTGTCTCCACCAGGGTAAGCTCACACAGGTGCGACTGGGCAGTTATCATCTCTGGCTGACTGTCGTCTCCTCTCGGGAGTGCGTTGTGCTTTTGCAAAGATTTAAAACAAGCGGGTGGCGGTTCAGATTTTCCACAAGGAAAACAGAACACAGTCTTTTATTATTTTATTTTTTCTGAAGGGACTTCTGGGGCATCCCAGCAGATCTTATTAAGGGGTTACCCTCAAGCGAGACTGGATGCTTATTGGGTGATATTTAACTGGGAAAGGCCTGTCACTTTGTTCTGCTGCAGTGACTGCTTTTCCAAGGGAGCAGCATTCGAGTCTGGAAGCTTTGTTTTCTTCTGCTTTTCGGTTCAGTTGGTTGTTTGTCTTCTGTTGTGTGGAGAGATGAGCCTTAATTGACAACTGGCAATTGTATATACGACTTGACGGAGTCCCATCCCTGAAAACTAACCTCTCTGTATTTCTGGAAAGTCGGAGGGATGGGGAAGGGGGGTGGCGGGTGGGTGCTATTTGCCTAATTCCCTGGAGACCCATTAAATTAATCTTTATGTTTAACAGAGGGGGAAACATTTTTCATTTGCTCTCCGCAGTGAGACAATCTGCTCCCATTGAAGCATGAAGACAGTGTGTAAAAGGCAACAAGTCACTTTTTAATTGCTGGCCCCCTCTCCTACATTTCTCTTTTGAAATGGCCGCTTGTCCCAGAAGGCTGACAGGTTGACGGTTGTCAGTACCACCTGACCGGCAGTGAGCTGGGTTACAGCGACAGAAGTAAAGATTAATTGGCAACCGATGTAGCACTGAAGGCAGGAGCCCACACACTATGACATACAAATTTTGATGAAACAGTTACAAATGGAGAAAGAGGATACCTCCTTGTCACTTACCTGCCTACAGAATTGGGAAATGAGAAGGATAGCAGTTTACTCGGTTAACTTCCCGGGTTATTTCTGTGATATGGTTTACATTTTGTGGTGTTACTCTTTCCCAACAGAGGATTTGTTTCCAAAACCTCAAAATCTCCTGACTTTCCCATAGGGTTCAGCCTGGGAGCTTTTCCACTCCCGTTTCGTTTGTTGCAGACGAGTTTGTTGTCGTCACATTGAAGTTGCCATGACTGCTTTGTTCGGCTCCATTCAGTCGTTTTCATGTTATAAAGCTGTCAGTGTTGTAAACTTCCTCGTCGAGTGCTTGGGCCTCTCAGTCCTGCTAGCCTAGATAGAGATCTCGCCACTTTAGCAATAAATCGTGAAGTCAAGGTTGTTCAATTATGTAATGGGCGCGTTTGGGGGATTTGAGCATTCGGTGGAGTGGCCAGTGACAGTTAATGGCCCCTACAAGGTCGTTATTGAATGACAATGCCGGAAGCTATAGATTGAAAGGCTGTTATGAAGTGCTGATCGATCTCTGAAATACATTCAATCGAGGCCTTTGTAAACTCGGTCACTCTACATATCCTGAATATTAAAACAAAAAAAGTACTTGTTTCTCCACATCCTCGAGACCTGAACCAAATACGCACAAATGACTAATTATGACCTTGTCCACTATCACAGTTTAATATATGCTAAAAAGCCCACACACAAACACACACACTTCATTTCTCAGATACATGTTTAAATATTGTTACCTAATTAAGTACCAGAGAAAAACATAACCTTATTGTTGTCATCACACGTGTCTATAGGCAAACAAGACCCCATTACCGCCCACAAGCTATGTATGATTTTTAAAACATTATGAAAGAATATGTGTAGCCATCATTAAGCTGGTCTAAAACCCCCCCCAATGTCTGTGACCCGAATCCAATCTCATTTTCCACAGTCTAAGAGAACATCGCGCTGTTGGCTGGGGTCAGCGTCAAACCCAGTCCCTACCCCGGCCACGATCCGAAGGTTAATCTGTGGACTTGGGGTAGGGATGCTTCCCTCTCCCCCATCCTCCCTATTTTGACACCGACTGATAATCACTCCTCAACCGGGGGGGGATTGTAGATTGAGATCTTTTAAATCAGAATCGCCCTCGAAGACAGAGATAATATCGCCCGCAACCTTGATGGAGTTGATGGAGAGCCGAGATCTGCTGGAGATGATGCGGAGTTCGGTCACTCTAGTTAAAAATTGATGTCTTACACGGAGGTTGGCCAAGGCACGGCTCTCGGGCGAGTGCGGCGAGAAATAATGTCTGGGAGCGTGTGGTTGCGATCAACATTTCAAAGCCGCGATGCTGCTGGCAGGACCGGGTGGGATCGAGCAATAAATAATATGCGTGTGTGTGTGTGAGTATGCGTGCTCAGTACAGTAAGTGTGCCCATAGAGCTCATGTTCAAAGACAGCATATGCATCTTGCTGTACAGCATTCCATCCATAGTGGATAGTCAGGATGTTACAGATCTTCTGATGGCATGTGTCTGCCTTTGATATAAAGTCTTCTGTCTGTTGTGTGTAAGTCAGTCGTATAAAGGCTCGTTTTTCTCCTGGATGCTTTTGTGTAACCCCAAACTCAATCTCTCCAGATCCAGCCCACTCTCCATCCCTCCTTTGTCCTCCCCCTCTTCTGATCTCTCCATATCTGTTTCTCTACCTTCCCTTCTACTGCTCCCTCTGCCAGAAACCTTGGCATTAGCCCTTGACAGATGATTATGTACCCTTAGAGATCTATTTGAATCCATATTTGTATTATTATTATTTGCGTTATGCAAAGATGTCTATACAGATATGCGTATATGATCCAGTACAGGAAATGCGAAATAGGAGCCGGGAAGTGAATACATTACAGATTACAGAAATGGGAGAAATAAAATCAATGCCTTATAATATTCTTCTTGCTGCATCGCTGAATGTAATGTGAACAGTACGAGTGTGGTTCATTTTAAAACCTTTTAAAATCAGACCACTTTTTCCTTTTTCATAAAGTTAAAAGAAGTTACCATTGACTGTTGTCTTGAGTATATAATGAAACCCTGCACTCTTCAGACCCTTTGGATATGATTAAATTAACAATGACTCCCAACTAGATCCTAAGATGATGATAATTGCATTATGTGGGCTCGATTTCAGGCTTCTAGAGAAGACTAGGCCTTTACTGACAGAGCCGCCGGAGAGCGAGTCTCTCGCCTCAGACGATTGTGTTTCTCAGTTACGTCAGCTTTTGGTGGAACTGCTTCAAACTATTTGCAAGTGCAGATCTATTATTATTATTATTATTATTATTATTAGTATTATTATTATTATTATTGATCTATTATTTCATTTATTTTTAGCAAAGGCCATTACCTATAATATTATAAAGCCATTTCTAGATACCTAATACAGTAAGAATATGCTACTGTAAGTCCAAATTAGATTGAAATCAGTGAAGAGGAAGTACAAAATGCATGATACCATGTAGGGATAATTAGGGGCAAAAGCGAAAGCTGAGAATAGTTATATTAGTTCTTATATTAGTCAAAACAGGCATTATTACAAATGTTACCAATACAATTCAGGCAAGAAGCAGAGGAATGAGTACAGCAATCATAAACAGCAGTTTTTTGAGAGGCTCAAGATGGGGTGCTGGTAAGTGGTATTTCAAAAGTGTTTTAAAAGTTGAGAGCCATAGATTTTGAAGATGGTGTATTAAATCATTGATAGTACAGCAGACTTTTTAAGGTTCATCATCTGTAAATAACATCTATACGAGTGGTGGAGGGTGGGGGTGGCTGGGATGTGGGGTAGAAGAGTCTATTTATTGAAATATTGATAGGCCTTAGAAAAGCACGAAAGCTGTTGGGGAATGATGCAAGGCGAGATGTTGAGAGCGCCGTCTGTCTACCGTCTGAATGTTGTACTCGAGCATCGCGTAGCTGGGAAGGAAAGTGAAAGGGAAACTGTGAGTTCCAACAGATGCACGCGTAAGAAAAATAGAAAGCGCTCATTCTTAGCAGTGCCGGATTGGGAGAGTGTGGCGCAGTCAGAAATACATAACGGAAAAACAAAAACAAGGCAAACGTGAGAGGAATCCCGTGGAATGCAGTGGGAATAACGGCCCCTCTCACCACTCGCTTCAAATGTATATTTCTTTCAAGCAATTTTGTGCAGCGATTGTAAAAGGCATCTATTCAAGAAATGATGAGAGCCAGAGCGAAAGGATCGGCACTCCAAAACAGAGAGCCGTGTCCTGCACAAATGAGCGGCACGGAGACGCAATTCGATGAGACAGAACTGAGTCGGCTATCTGTTATTTATAACACTGTGCCATTGTGCTTTCTGCTGTGACATATGTGCTTCCCGTCATGGGACAATGAGAAGTATTTAGTGCAAAATGTCTCCTAAAAATCAATCTCCTACGAGCTGTATTTGTGGCTGGGTGTCGTTTTCTTGATGCATCGCTTTCTCAAAACTGCTTTTGCCCCCATCTTTTATAGCAGGGGGTGGTGGGCAGTAAACGCCTCTCCTCGTGTGTCCCCATGTCAATATATTGAACGCAGAGTCGTAGATCACACAGCTATCACACAGTCTGACCACGGGCCCGAGGTCCAGGCTTTGTTGTTGCTGGATTACGTTCATTGATTTGAAACTCGGGGTTTGGCTGCTCATTTTCCACAGCCTTTATCTCACAGCAGGCGGAGGCGCCTCCTGTACACAGCTGGCTCACCCGTGTGGAGCTCTCGAAGAAGCGGTCAGGAGTTTTCTGACGGGAAAGCGGTCTCTGCGGTAATATGGGTGTGTTTGGATTTCTACGATATCGCTCAATTAATTAACTCTAGTGATTATTGAGCTATTTTACCTTTTACGAAGGTCTGCAGATGTACGGATTAGCCATTCAATGGAAATGTTGTAGAAACTGTACCAGACACTAAACTTTGCACAAATGAAAGTCATAGTACAGTAATCCTTTGATTCTCACCATTCTCCTTACGCGTGTGTTGTCATGTCACATGACGGACCAGTGCAATCTGGTATATTATCCACGGCACACTGGAGAACGTCAGGGCCTCAACAGACTTGAAAAACGAAAGACGGATACAGTACAGGAGTGGGATTGTTGACATTGTGCCGAGTCCAGGGATGGTGATTGAAAACCTTCACAGAAATGCAACAAAAACATTCGTGATAACATTCCTGCCCCCTTGGATAGTTTGTAACAACATGAACTGTCTGGGCTCGTCAGGGGCATTGCACCCCCCACCTTATCAACATTCCCCGAAGGCAGTGCTTGAACCTACAGATTCCTGTTCAGTCAAATGAAGGTTCTTGCTTCTTGCTGCTGCCTGGCAGAGCGCCACAGCAATGGTGTTCTTTCGTTCAGGCAGAGAGAGAGGGAGAGACACAGAGGGAGGGAGGGAGAGAGAGAGAGAGAGAGAGAGAGAGAGAGAGAGAGAGAGAGAGAGAGAGAGAGAGAGAGAGAGAGAGAGAGAGAGAGAGAGAGAGAGAGAGACTGACAAATCCAAGCAGTCAACCCCACTCAGCTCCGCTCTGGCATCAGCTTCATGGATTGATATGATAAGTCCAATTTAATTAGACGCGGGGAGACACAGATGAGAGCAAGTTGTGTCGGCCGAGGTCAGGTCACCACTGGGGGTAGATCGTGTCCCGTTCCCTTCTGACGTGAGCCTCTGTCTCTCCCTGCTCTTACAGAAGGGGCCCATGTGCGATGTCTGTAACAACCCAGCTCTCTGACAAGCTGTCTCACTCACGAGGAGCGAGGTATAGAGATACATGAGTATAAACGGGGAAGCAGAACCAAAACCACTTGCTTTTCTGACCATCTTTAGAGAATATAAAGAAGTGCAATGCAGCGAGTTTGGAAAGTCACCAGGTTTTTAGGTGAAGAGCTATTAATACATGTTTTCATATGATATGATCCCTCCTGCATGCAAATACCCCTTTACCAGCGTCTGTCTTCTCTCCACCTCTATGGACAGCCTCTGTAGTTTTATCTTGGTGTTTTGCTGCAGTTTTTTATATCAGGTCTGTTAATATGAAGACACAGTATGCAAATTTGACTTTGGCGACATCAGTGCCGCCCGAAAGACTCATCTCTCCGTTTCTCGATTTGCCTGCTAATGTGAGCCGAGCACATCCGACGCCCGGCTCCGTGGCAGCCTTCAAAACCGAGACGTACATTTGCAGCGTTCAGCCGAGCGCTCTGGGGCTGCTGCTAGGATGATTGTTTTCCCTCCGACAGTGAAATTCCTGAACCGTGGCAGACATCAAGCCCAAACCGAGATCCCACACCTGAGTGAGATGAATCTACCCTGGCTTTGATCTGTGGTAAAAAAAAACAAAAAAAAAACTGTCCTCATTAATGCATTGTCAGTAAATGACACATATGCTGATGGTAGTGAAGGGAAATATTACTGAGGAGCTGGTCACATCTCAGTCAGCAGTTCATTGCATTCCCTTCCACCCAGTGTCAGCTGGAAAGAGCACAAATTACACAAATTAGACATCGCCGCATCTTACCTCTCGGTATAAAAAAGGACGGAGAACAGAAACCTTTTGCACACATTAAAACTACATTTAAGTTGTACCTTGCTCTTAAGAATGTATTCCTCCATTGCAACCCCTGTTCTGGCTAATTTAATAATATTATTATTATTATTATTAATAATAATAATACTTAATAATAATAATAATAATAATAATAATAATAATAATAATAATAATAATACAAATAATAATAGTGTGTCATTGTAGTTATTCAAATGTTAGTGACGCTTTTTTCAACATGTCATTTCCATGTAACCAAATAAACTGTGCACAATGTGATGCCTTAAAATGATGCCTTGAGGGTACAAAATAATTAACCTGTCTTTTTTTTGTTTAACTATGTAAATACCCTGTCAACATGCATATTAAACTGTATCTCACATTGCCAGTGATTATCCTAAAATGTAAAATAGATTGGACTCTCGGGAGGTAAGGTGGATAATTGCTAAAGCGGTGACTATAATCTCTCTGAGGCTGAAACTTCTTCTCTTAACTTATAAGTGACAGAGACTGACAAACTTTGCCCTCCTGATCGGCCATGCCGCTTAAACAATACTTATAATTGCTTGGCGTGCCTCCTGAGAAGAGTTTAATTTTCATAATTAGTGGTTCACTGTAGGAAATCCATTAAAGATCCCTGAATAGTTTGCTTTTTATAGAACAAACATTGTTAGAAAAAATAAGTGGAATTAAAACCACGTTGTAAAAGCTGGTGAGGAAGCGGACAAGGAGTGGGAATTGTAAACGTGATGTGGAGGAGGCATATGAATGCTTCATTTCTGTTTACATCATTAAAATAGACCCATTATTGGTCTCTGCTCTAGGGGTAATATCTTCCAAGCTACAGACCCGATGGGAACGTCAGGGTACGAGCAGGAATCATTTGCTAAAACAAAACTGATAATGTAATTCAAGCACCCTGCAGACAAATGCAGAAGGTCGAAACCTTTGATCAAACTGCACTGCGCTCACTGTTGTTCTTATTATATATACATGGGGAAAATGCGCAATGAAACTAATGTTTTATTTCCCCCACAGGTTTTACCCGGCAAATTCTCATTTAAATCCCAACTGAATCGTGAATTTTTTTACACTTTCAATTCCAAGCTGAATCATTTTATTTTATGTATGTATTTATTTATTTATTTCCTAGGCTCCCCAGACAGCTGTGTGTTATTTTTACACAATGTTTAATGGTATAGAAATTTTGTTTTGTTGTAGACTACCCTCCAACACAGAGAGTTGCAGCAGAAACCTCGGCCTCCCAATGTTGCCTGATGTTGTCGGTAACTCTCTGGGTTTTGCCTTAAGGGTCCACGCCTTGACTCACTCGATCACGTACCAAGAGGTGAATTATTGTGATTTTCAGCTCTGTAGCCGCTCTCGTCTTCAAGTTAAGAGGACACAATTTGCAGCAGCTGCACTTGAGAACGTTTTGAGGAAATAATGGAGAGCAACCTGCTATTTGGGTTTGTGCCGAATTGCTTCTGCTTTCCAGCCCCGTGAAGGAGTAGACGGGGGGGACAGAGCTGACGTGTGGCCTGGGATATGAGTCTGCGTCCCTCTCAGCTGCTCAGATCTCTAAAAATAAAAAGGTGATGTTGTTAGGTATGATCGTTACCGTCCGCTACAATGCTGTGCCAACTGACGATTCACAGAGATGATGAATCGATGTTCTCGTTAAAGTCTGTTAAAAGAATAAAATCAATCTCATTTCCTTGCCAGTGACTGATGTCTTTACCCCGTCATTTGTACTGTGTGCTTTTGTGGGACAGGGATACGTGTGTTGTTCTCCCTAGAATTGTGCAGCTTAACACGATAGTGGAGGCTAATTCTCATTTGCTTCCAGACCCAACCAGCAGCTCGCAGTTGTGTTGACAGTTCAGAATCTCATTACTCTCATTTTTTTTGCCCAGTTACAAAGTGACCAATCACAGAGTAGCTCCGTTTTTATTTTTTCTTCCTGCAGCTCAGCCAGTTGATGCTGCCTTTTATTTGCCAGAAATACTGTGAATTACAGGCAGAGATCCCTGTGCTGGTTATTATAAGAGCTGCCACAGCAGTGCTGGACGGTCTCGGTCGAGGGAAAAGGATGGGGAAGGATCAACTGGCCGTGCAAAAATAACCACAGTCTGATGCAACATTGAAAGCGGGTCTGAAAGTTGATGACAGACATTTTAGCAGGAAAAAGGTACATGATGTTGTGTCTGATTTGGAATTAACGCTCACTCTTTTTTGGCATTGCATTCGTATCGGAACAGTTGCACACAAATCGGTGTTACGACGATATTCTCACAGTGGAACCAAACTGGCAATTTTCCATGAGCAACGTGTTATTTATATAACGATGCCTTCAGACTGTCCGTTCGTCAAAACGTTTATAGAAAAGTATCTGTGTCTTGTACTGGAACACCTGTGAACGATATTCTGACACACAATAGGGTAACACTTTTCTAAGGGAGAGAGTGCAGGCACTGAGAGTCCAAGGTTGATTCTGTCCGCCTCCCCCGGACAAAAGGTATAGACCACTCTTTTCACCGTGAATGGGTATTCGGGAGAGAAAGCTTGTGAGTGGGCTTAGTAACTAATGTGAAGAGAGAGGGGATGGAGGAAACCTGTCTCGAAACCTTTGAGCTCGGAAAGGGGAAATATGAACTCCCTTTCATGAGCAAGCACCAGTCCCATATTGAAATTTGAATGGTCTTATACTATTGCTTTATTATAACAGTAAAGGTCGCAATGGCATCCTGTATGTGGATTGGATACCAAAGAATAGACCAGTCTCCAAAACCAGAGACTCAGCATCCCCTGTTCCCAGTGCGGACAGCTTCTATAAACACATCTACAAACCATCTCTTCCCTCCAATGCATTTCAGTCCTGGTGATTTGAAAGGTGAAAAACAATACAGGAAGTAGTCAACTCACAGCTTTCTTGCACATACTTTACACTTTTCTATAAATAACTGAAATCAAACAAAATATCAACCGATACAGCCTGGATTTCTTGCGTATACTATTTCTACAACTTTTTAGGGATTCAGTCTTCCATTTGGCTCATATCATATTAAATATCAGCCTTGCTCCTGTCTTCATGAAACAGAGTGACAGAGTGTTTGTCTGGTTCAGGCAAGATGTCCGGAGGAAAGAACCCTCCAGTAGGATTGGAATTGTATAGACTTCGGTTTGACCGATTTGTAAAATGCAAAGCCAACGGGAAGAGCTCAAGCTGGGAATCTTATTAAAGGTGGCTCGTGGAGTGTCGCACTAATAAGGGGTCGCTCAGAGTCCTTAATTGATTCCCAATCGCACTAATTTCCTAAATTTCCCCAGGCCATCAGGTTCACAGAGTTGAACACAAATTCTGTTGTTTGCCTGCATTGTTGAACACCAAATCAGACTTCCAACTCTATCAGTCCAACGTTGAGAAATATATTTCCTCCAAACTTCAGAACAGGGCAAAAAAAATTAAACCATACCCAAGAGGTTACACAAATAATTCTATAGATTTACATTTTCACAAAAGCTGCTTTAACGTTTATTGATTGAAACTGCTGTGTACTTTATAGTTTCTACCTGTTAATTAAATGTTTTTTCATCTTACTCGTGTGTTTCCTTCTGGCTGATAGAATCCATTCTCGTTTAACATTTCTCAGTATGTTATCAATACGCTGAGCTCAGTTTGACTCGGGCAGTAGTTCAGTATGATTGTTCTCTGATGAAGGCTTTTGTGTGTCCTATAGCACAGTATAACTGTTTGAGCCTGGCACAGAAATTGGCCATCATGATGTAAGTTGCTCTGTTTACTTTTACAAACAAGGCAAAAACCTGTCAATAAGGCGCACTAGTTTTGATCTTCATGTCATTCATCCCTATCGGCCTTTAAAGCTACAATTAGTTTGTTGTAACCACCATGTCTGTTTCTCAATTAATCGACAGATCCGGTGAAAAATCACACATTTATTATCAATGGCACACTTTAAACCGCAATCGGGTTACACATATTAATTGGTTAGTCCGTCGTTGTCGTGTAATTCCTGGGGTGTAAAGATGTCATTGAGAGCGAATCTCGGGTTGTTTTTTTTATTTAAGAGTGTCTGCAAAGATTACACAAACCTAAAATACAGAAATACAACAGCTCATCTTGCAAGGTTTCCTCTTAATGACTTTCTTTCCGCTCAGAGAGTAACGCGGTGGCGCACGCTGGGAAGAGGTTCCTTTAATAGGAAGCCATTATGAACAGATGTATGATTCATCATCAAATCTCTGTCATTTAATCGAGAAAACATAATTAAGAACTCTAATTACAGCTATAAAAGCAGGTAGGGGCTGTTAAAAAAAATCTATCTATCAGTATTGATGTTCACCACAAATCAATAGAAAAATCTGTAAACATGTTTTTTTCACCGATAGAATGCAGGAATTTTAAGAGAAAGTTAAAAAAAAAAATACCAAAAAGTAGTCACCTAAAACAGCAAGGAGGGTCCATTAAAAGCCATCCTGGAATTTACTGATTTTGGTCTGCAATAGCATTTATTTAATATCATTAATTAACTTTTTATTTGATTCCCTTGTGTATTAATTAGAGCTTATATTTTACAAGCATAAGTTTTGTGTATTTGTTATTTCAAATGTCTACCTGTTTCAGTTGAGCTGATCAGATTATTGTTGAGGGATATTTCACGATTAGCCTGTAGTGGCTGTTGATCACTGTAATTATTCTGTCTGTGAATTTCATCGGAGTGCCTCGATTTGCTGTTTGATTTCAGATGGATTGATTTAATTAATTAATGTATGCCTTGACAGTATTCTGAAAATAAATGACTATTTTAAACCATTGGTATGGAAATTGAGTAAATCTGTAATGTGGAAGCTGTAGTTTACATATTTTAATAACGTTTCATACATATGTGATTAATATTTTATTACAGTTTTACTAAAAAGCAAATTAGGCACTGAAAATGTCTGTGTATGGGATTCATAGTGATCTGTAGTCTAAAACTTCTATCTGGTGGACCACCTGCTGTTTTTGGTTTGTCACTTAATTACAAATATACTGATATTCGTTTGGAAGCATTTAATATTTACTTGAGCCCACCCCTCCATGCCCCCAGGGAGACGAAGACTTGATCAAATAAAAGCTGGTTAGGGGAGAAAGAAAAAAGACAAATGAACAGCTAGATATGATATCAGTTTGGGCTTTATGAACGCCCCCCAAAAAATGTACAAGGCACAGGTGTCTCTGCCTGTGATTTGTTCAGGAAGGCTGCCGAGTTAAAGTTCAAACCAAATACTTTATCAAAAGGAAAGAGGCGTCAGCTGTTGGGTCTTGAAAGAATGACAAATGCAAGCTAAATGGAGAAAGAAGAATTGTCACTTCCTTCAGCTGTGAACGCGGCCTGGCACACGGCACCCTCTGACAAATCTGTTTGCAAATGACAAAACCGATCCCGAGCACGCGGCGGCTGGGAATAGATTTCCGGAGACTTATGCGGGGTGACAGCTTTAAGACGCGGTGTCGTTTTTAATTTTGTTTTTATTTTGGTGCGGATGCCGCCTAACAGTTCCGCACAGTCTACTTTACATACATATTGCTTCTTGGCAAATAATACGAGGCAATTGTCATAAAGAGTGGGATTAGTGCTCCTCCGTGCCCCCCAAAAAGTAATCATCTATCAATCAGAATTAATCGCCAAAAAACTAAATATGTTCCTGAAAATGTGCTTTGATATTATTTGACTCTTCCCTCTGTGAGAAAATGATACTGTATAACCAAATCAATCCTTATAGGAACAGTATTAGACAAATAAGTCAGCTGAAAACATGATGAGGGCAAATCTGCTGCTCGTATAACAGTCGTACAATGTGAGCGACCATAGTTTATAGTGGGGACCACTGGGACACCTTTGAGATACGAAAATACCGAACATCTTCCCAAAAACAACAGACGGGGTCAAAGTGCATCAAAATACAGACAGTCTGCTAAAATACTGTCCGGGTGGACCAACCCTAGGACCAAAGGATTCTGGGATTTGTGCTCTATGAGCTCGGCTGCAGATACTCGGTGTCTAACGGGCTGTTCTTTCCTTTCCAGATCACATCTAATGCCGAGGCTGAAGGAATCGCGGTCCCACGAGTCTTTGCTCAGCCCCAGCAGCGCCGTTGAGGCTCTGGATCTCAGTATGGAGGAGGAGGTCGTGATCAAACCCGTGCACAGCAGCATCCTGGGCCAGGACTACTGCTTTGAGGTACTGAACAGTCTCAGCAACACAACCCCCCCACCCCCACCCCTGAAAAAACACTGGCTCATAACAACACAATGACACGGTTGAATTGATACGTTCTTATTCTCTAATTACCTTTAAATGCAGTGAGAGCGACCCTGGCTGTGTGCGCAGCAGTCCCCCTCAGAGCCATTTGCTTTGCCTTTGCATCTGGCTGTGAAATTGTTCAGCTTCTCGAATTAAAATGTTGGAATGGGTTTTGGTGACCCCTTTGGGGGAGATCGATTAAGTGCATTCCCACTCCACGACGGCTGCAGGAGACCGATGTATAGGAAATGACCAGGCACTGAACCTCGTGTGGCTTATAGTGCCTTTAAAGCTATATTGCATTCTCTCTCTATAAAGCGCTCTCCCGGCAAAGCACACAGTGATTGTCTTTGAGGTAGCGGTTAGCTGTGTCCATCTTCCACCTGAGCTTCCTTACATTATACAGACATGTCCCCATTGCTTTAACCTACAGGAGAATGTGTACTTTTGATTGAATGACTGCCATTAATTAAATGCAGGGTTTTATCCTCTGAGAATCTGCTGTTATAAACAAGGGCGTTCCGGTGCCTTGTGCTGCGTTTTTCCTCTGCTCTCTAACGCTCTGCAAGTTCAGTCCTGTGCGCTGCGTTCGCCGGGACATTAGCATTCCGCACCGAAACTCATCAAAATAAATCTGCCGGATAGCATTTCGACATTCACACCCATTAGAGCTCCCCGATCACAAATCACCCTCCGTCCCTATCAGATTACTTTCTGTGTATTCCATATTTCTCCTGCTAAACAGAAACACACTCGGCTGCTGTGATAGAAGACGTACTGTTATTAGCCGAACACGGTACTCTTACCCCAGCGTTAACGTGTGTCCCCGTTACGCGCTGCCGGGACCAGTCATTATTCTGGTCTGTCGGGTTTTCATTCGCCGACGATTTCCCTGCTGCTCCGGGCGGCGAGTGGTGAGCCGTGCGAGTTTCCCTGTCCTACCACGAGGCAAGCTCCTTCTGAAACAGCATGCGAACGTCGAAGACCTTTGCTGGCTATGGATAAATGCGTCGGCACAATAAGCTCTGAATAGCAGCTGCCTGTTCAGACTCGGCCAGGGCAAGAGGGATAACAACTCTCGAATATTACAAGGTTCTTCAAAAGTGCTCTGAAGCCCTCAGCTAGTAATTAGACATTAATTAGCCATGAGAAGCCATCGGGACTCGTGCAGAGTTATCCTTTGTACTGCGATGAAGCATTTAACGGGTTTGCATTGAACGTGTGTCGATGCATTCCAGAGGCCTAGGAACGGCCTTTGTGGTCGCTGTGTTATCTGAGATGTAAGAGAATTTGAAGAATGGCAGTTGGATAAACAGGCCCGGTCGTTTGACTGCCTCACCCTTGCTGATTAGATATGGATGAATACCTTAATTTGACGCATTTAAAATGGGAGCTGTCTTCATTAGCGCTCCACCAGGCCGGGAGTGATGAGAACATGAGTTTTAGAAAATGAGAACAATGTCAGAGCCCCTCTTTCCTACCCACTGATTGCGCCGAAGCTGCGAGTGCGAAATGCAGCCGGTGACACGGCGCCGTGACAGTCAGGTGTCTGTTGCTTTTATCTCAATTTCAGGTGCACTTTGTAAGTAATGCGCTGTACGTTTTGGAAGAAGAAGTATCATTATAATGAGGCCCAGTGCTCCTCAGCCGCATAGTTAGAAAAGGCTTCTTGTGCCCTCAATACGGATTCACTTTTGCCTGTCTCATTTATATCCTGATGTTATTTGCGGACTATAATAGATGTGGAATTGACAAAATTGGAGGACTGCGTTTTTTTTTCCCTTCTCTCTCTTTCAGCTGGCTTTGATACTGTATGCCTACCCCGAACCGCGTCTTCAAGTACTCTATTTATTGCTTGAGTGAGGACGGCTGTGTCATTTTGAACTTATGGAATTCCTCGCCTCATTTCATTTCTGTGTGGCTTTGCTGGTGGCAACTCAAGAGGAGGACATTTAGAGGGATTTAGAAAGCTATTAAACTAAAGCCAATTGCTGGCTGGATTGAACAGGTACTGCTTGGTGACACAGGCCTCTTTCTGCAGAGATATGCCTGCCAGCCTGGACATCTCTGGCAAGAAACTGTTGCGTGTTTAAGACAGTTTGGAACAAGAGTGACGGACACCTGTTCCCCCAATATTGTGAAAACTCTAAATTTGTCCCCCTCAATCAAAGCCAGGTGTGTGGATGAAATAGTCCCCATTCCCCGCCACTCTTGGACATGTAGCACCGCCCCCCACTGGATGAAATACAGATATTGTTAATTTATAGATACACTGTATATATGTATATAGTTTTTGTGTGTTTGTTTTAATAATTTGTTTCCCTCTGCACAGGTTACAACAACAACCGGAAGCAAGTGTTTTTCCTGTCGCTCTGCCGCAGAGAGAGATAAATGGATGGAAAACCTGAGGAGGGCTGTGCACCCAAACAAAGTAATTGGATACTTCATGGGGTGGGGTGGGGGGTTGGAGACATGTACATTCATACACAATATCAGTGAGGATGTATTTGACTTGCTTCTTTAAAACCACGTGAACACCTAGTTGGTCCAAGCTTCTTTGGCTGCAGTTTCCCATTGTTTTCAAGAGGAGGGTAAGGGCCGGGCAGTTCCTTCTGTTTGCTATTTGATTAAAGTATGTGGTGAGACCAGATCCAGCTTCCTGCTCGGAGATGATAATAAAGCACAGTTTGGTAGCAGAGACCACTCGGCGATCTAACGAGAACCACATGCCGTATACAAACATCGATGTTTGCACGGCATCTCTTCCTGGCTCTGGCTCCGAAAAACGACACCATGTCAGTGTTTGTAAACATAAGCAAGATGCCGTTACCTCTCTCTTCAAATGACATGCATATCTGAGGCATACAGAAGCACAATGGTCTCTCCGCCTGCTGTAGAAAGAATGAGAAGCTGATTGATTGACTGCATTGATATTCCCAGTTTGGTTTCCCTAGGAGGTTTGCAGGTGTACAGATGTATCTAGCAAGAGAGAAACATGTTTTAATTCAAGTGGGACCTTGTCAAGTAAGGATCATAAGGATCGCAGGATCATAAGTGGTCTGTGAATAGCATTAGGAGGCGTTAACTGCAGTTTTTGCACCAAGTTGTTTAGTTGTCATGAGATAATGTCTTTTAAACAAAAGGATTGAGACAGACTTCCACCTTTCATTGGCAGGGTTTTAAGTAGGGAAATAAAAATGACTTTGTACGAGTTTAATGAAGGTCCCCAACCTCTTTAACGGCCACAGTGTGGTTCTGCTCAGTGCTGGACTGTAATATGATCTAGCATTGTATCAAAAACAAAAAGGCAGTTTTTCTCAACCTACTGACTGTGGACCTGAAGGCTTTTACGTGTCCCTATAGGAATCAACAAAGCCAACATGATGGTGACTGACTGTACTGGACCCTCGAGTCCACAAATCATAGTGTTTAATGTTTAATGGGTTAGGTCTACAGTGAATGTTTACTGTGAAGCCCTGTTACTGTTTCTGTACTCAGACTTCTGTCCCAGGATGTTGTTAAACTCATATGTCAGCTCTCTGAAGGTATCTGTAGGTATTTATAACAGTTTCTTGTGCAGAGTCTTTCCATGTTAAAATGATGATCCTCAAAAATATCATGGGAACGTTCACTTTTGTCCACCGTATCTCCACACCACCATCTCCATAACTGTCTGTCGGGTGTTGTGCGGTGAGCAGGGCGACACAGCTCGAGATAGATATGTGTTGGTGCCTGCTCCAGTTTTTGTTCTGTGTTTGCTGGCGGCTGTTTTCGCTCTAGGCACAGCTTGCTCTTTTCCATAGTAAACCGCTGTATGAGCGCAACATTCTCATGTTTCTCTTATTTGATTTTCAAATGAGTCCACTTAATAATAATGTAAAGACAAATAACAATAAGGTAAAGATCTCCGAAAGCCTAAAACCGGGCCTCTGTTAAAAGCAAAATAATACAATTCTAGCCAAGTGTCTCTCTTTCCTTCTCCTTGTTTAACAAATCGCTAATTAAGAGAGAGTTCCATCTTCTGGGTTATTACATTATCCATGGTCTGCTATATATCTCAGTATATTCTGAAACTTTTTTTTTTTTTTCCCTTAAACCACATTAATTGGGTCTTATGAAATAATTAACATTCAATTTCCAGCATAAGTCATTTCTCGAGCTTTATTGCACATTTCCATTTTCCTATCGCTTTAGACTCGGTAGGACGAGCCCGAGCACATCCGTTACCCTGGAAACTGGAGCCATCCTTCTCCGTTACGTCACGCGGCCGGAGAAAGCCTCCACCGCACACTGGGAGTGCAGCGGTGCTATTGTCTGAAGGGAATCTGTTCAGCTCGATTAAAGTACACGACAGATTGAGGGACATTGCTGTGGAGATGTAGCTCAACGAATCGAGAGCTGTGTGCTCCAATCGTTCCAGTCCCAACACCATTGTTGTTTGGTTTGTAAGGGTTGGCCACAGATTAGGGTAAAGATCTTCCTGCCAGTGTGCAGGTAGCCTACATTGAGATGGTCTACGCCAGGGCTGGCTTTAGTGCCAAGATGCAGCTCTACAAGTGCATCAGGGCAGGGTGGGTAGCAGTCGTCTGGGTCAGCAATCTGCACACATCAAATCTTCGGACTGTAGGCAATTCCCACTGAGTTCCCACTGCAAAATATAGTAGTTGGCTTTGTCAGCGGGTGTTTCAGAGGATGTGTTTTGTCTCATCCCTCCTGTAGTGGACAGAGTTGAGTAAGGGACAATCCCAAATTGGGTGATAAAATGAAAATATAATTGAAATCTTTCTTTTAAATATAGAAAGACAAAATCTCTTGCAATGACTGCCTTGTGCGCTGTACAATGAACTGTTTGTCTTCCTGCAGGACAACAGTCGACGGGTGGAGAACATGCTGAAACTATGGATTATAGAAGCCAAGGACTTGCCGGCCAAGAAGAAGTACTTCTGCGAACTGTGCCTGGATGATACGCTTTACGCACGGACTACCTGCAAGCTCAAAACGGACAACGTGTTCTGGGGCGAGCACTTTGAGTTCAACAACCTGCCCGCCGTCAAGAGCATCACAGTGCACTTGTACAAGGAGACGGACAAGAAGAAGAAGAAGGACAAGAACAACTACGTGGGGCTGGTGAACATCCCCATCGTGGCGGTGACCGGGCGGCAGTTTGTGGAGAAGTGGTACCCAGTCAGTACACCCAACCCCAACAAGGGCAAGACCGCCGGCCCCATGATCCGCATCAAGGCCCGGTACCAGAGTATGAACATCCTGCCCATGGAGCTGTACAAGGAGTTTGCCGAGTACACCACCAACAACTACATGGTCCTCTGCTCGGTGCTGGAGCCCGTGCTGAGTGTCAAGAACAAGGAAGAGATGGCCAGTGCGCTGGTGCACATCCTACAGAGCACCGGGAAAGCCAAGGTAGGTCCAGGATTAATGCCAAAGCGGCCGTGTATAACCGGGGATGGGCAACTGTGGGTCTTTAGTTCTTGATTTCTGAAGGCTCTTTTTGTTATTGTTTTTAGTTCAGATCTTCTTATGTCAGAACTCACATCCCCAGCTCTTTCCAGGTCTTCATCAGCAGCCAATCACAATGTGTATTGAGAACCTCTGCTGTCCTAAACTGGAGATTCTCACTGAGACACACAGATATATACTCATGCTTGTTTAGTGTCCATTAATAACTAATGCCGGGGACACACTACACGATTTTAAGCCCGATTTGAGCCCGATTTGGCCCTCACGACAGATCGGCACTGATCGTCATGACAAGCAGTCTGGTCGAGGCACGTCCCCGCTGCCGATGGTCGTGTAGTGTGAGACGGGATGCGATCGCTTGCCCTCCGATCTGATCGTAAGCTTGTCGTAGCCCTTACAATTTTATTAAACATGTTTAATATTTACGACTCGATCGGCACCGATCGTGGAGAGTGACGTGATCAGCAGCCAATGAGAGCCGAGCTGACTGAAGCAGAGAAAAGAAATTGAAGAATAAACATGGCAGGAGAATAAGATTGTCATACGTATTTATTAAAATACTTCAACTACCAATGGTTGTTTCGGGGCAGCTTATTTTAAAATAATATATGCTTTTTGTGTTTGTCCGCACAGACGAACACAAACAACAACAGCGGCTTGTGGTCGTGTTCTTTACGCAGTTTTGCACAGATCTGCAGAAATCCTCTGATCCCATTGGTGGAGCAACGCAGATCTGCGCTACACAAATGTGACCTGTACAAGTGCACGTCCGTGTTTGTTGACCTTTTCTCTGTGGATCACGCGTGTTTCTGCGAGATTTGAGGCTGTGACGCAGATCTCCACGACAAGGATGTCAGATCAGTCATGTAGTGTGTGTTCCCCTGATCGGGTAGTGTGCGCTCCTTCACGACGCAAAAGACAGAAATTAGTTGCAAAATAGTCGTTAAGTGTGAGCTGCCCACTGTTCACAAAATCGGGTCGGATTGTAGAAATCATGTAGTCTGACCCCGGCATAAGTGATCAAGGATCCTATCCAGTCTGTTTTTGAATGTTCCCAAATTGTCTCTTCAGCCACATCGCTGGGGAGTTTGTTCAGATTGTGACGCCTCTCTGTGTGAAGAAGTCTCTCCTGTTTTCTGTCTTGAATGCCTTGAAGCCCAATTTCCATTTGTGTCCCCGGGTGCGTGTGTCCCTGCTGATCTGGAAAAGCTCCTCTGGTTTGATGTGGTCGATGCCTTTCATGATTTTGAAGACTTGAATCAAGTTCCCATGTATTTGGAGTTTTCTTCATCGCCAGTTAAGATGTTGCTTGTCTTCCGTTTAAGTCAAAAGACCTTGTAAAGTTTGTCCAAAGGTGTCAGCAGCTCTGTGTTGAATCCAAGCTTATCATTTTCCTGTACAAAGCGTGCAGTTTAATAAGAGCGAAAAAATGTTTTTTTAACAGTAGTAGCTATTCAAGAGGTTTTGCTCTTCCTGTGTTCCTGTGTTCATACACCACTGTAAAGGCCACAATCACAGATATTTATTGACTGTGTAGTTCTCATTGTTGGAGCATAACTGATATTAAGTATATATGAAATGAAAACACATCAGATTGTTGTGGGTTGTTGCTATTTGTATATCAGGTCTGGATGTTGAGTCACTCAGTCTGTTGTAATTGCAGTTGTGGACTGGGGAGATTTACAAGACAGTATCACAGACAATATAGACATCTCTCTCTTCGTCCAAAAAAGACAAACACGGCCTCCGGTAGTCACCCTGTTTTGTAATCTGCGCTGCTCTCGGTGAACCCAATCAAGGATTTGTGAAACCAGTGGTGCGAGGGAGTCTGCTTACTGACTGAATGTCTCTCAGATCATCTGCTGATTCTCAGCCTCATGCATGTGTTTATGTACGGGGGCCTCGATGGACCAGCCCTGGATCTCTAGTTTCCACTCGCTCCGTAAAAGGACTGAAAAGTTCACTTTCAATATGCAAAGAAGGCTGTCACTGTGCCAGACTGCCTCCCAACGGCAGAGCTGCAGCGGAAATTAATACAGCTCAATGCAGTTACTGTGAAATTACTGAATATTTGTTACTGGTTATTATTGCATTGTAAGTAAAATAGGCAAGCCATCCCGATAGTGGTGCATCACATATTTTATATCCAGATTTATATTGAGATGCAGCACTTGTGTGTGGGATCCTAAGTTGTTAAACCTTTGACTACTGTGCTTTCCTGAGAATCTAGTATAACGTGAAGATATGAGGTTGGGAATCGAGACAATAGATGTTGATTTCAGTGAACAATCACAAAATGTACCCAATAAACGTACTCCTTTGAAGCAGCTGTTCGCCTAAATATCCATATTTCATACTGACCAGCATCCCTACCCCCTCACCCCGCCCCCAGAAAGGAAAAAATGTTTCATGTGCTTGATGCTGAACAAAGCAAATCAGCATCCTGGCTGCCATGGGCCTGTTTCCTAGTTTGGGAATATGCTTGATTTACTCTGACTGCATGTTGTAAACATCTCTGAGACTCTATAAGGTTACGGTCAAGCTTTTATGAGGCCCTCAGCACCGATGTGTTTAGACAAAGGTAATTATCCATACAGGAGGCAGTGTAGCTAACCCAGCGATGAAATTTGGTCGCATTGCAATTGTAAAACATGTCCTGACTTGTTCCTAACTGCCTCTGCAGGCGCCGTGTCGAGGCCTCTGTGCACTAGAAGACATTTCTCCTGGCTGAACTGCAGGAATCAGTGTGTATTATTTGCAGTCAATTGAATGCAATCTATCAGTACATAATGATATTAAAATCTAGCATACAATCTGAATAAGTGCAGATGAAAAAAGGACAGTATATATAACTTGCATTTTTTTCATTTTCATTTAATGTTAATCTCACTGTTGTTTTGGAATCGCATATATCATCTTTGCATTTTGTCCCTGACTTTTTTTAAATATATATATATACACCGATCAGCCATAACATTATGACCACTGACAGGTGAAGTGAATAACACTGATAATCTCGTTATCATGGCACCTGTCAGTGGGTGGGATATATTAGGCAGCAAGTGAACATTTTGTCCTCAAAGTTGATGTGTTAGAAGCAGGAAAAATGGGCAGCGTAAGGATCTGAGCGACTTTGACAAGGGCCAAATTGTGATGGCTAGACGACTGGGTCAGAGCATCTCCAAAACTGCAGCTCTTGTGGGGTGTTCCCAGTCTGCAGGGGTCAGTACCTATCAAAAGTGGTCCAAGGAAGGAAAAGCGGTGAACCGGCGACAGGGTCATGGGCGGCCAAGGCTCATTGATGCACGTGGGGAGCGAAGGCTGGCCCGTGTGGTCCGATCCAACAGATGAGCTACTGTAGCTCAAATTGCTGAAAAAGTTCATGCTGGTTCTGATAGAAAGGTGTCAGAACACACAGTGCATCGCAGTTGGTTGCGTATGGGGCTGCGTAGCCGCAGACCAGTCAGGGTGCCCATGCTGACCCCTGTCCACTGCCGAAAGCGCCTACAATGGGCACGTGAGCATCAGAACTGGACCACGGAGCAATGGAAGAAGGTGGCCTGTTCTGATGAATCACGAGTTCAAGGTGTTGACTTGGCCTCCAAATTCCCCAGATCTCAATCCAATCGAGCATCTGTGGGATGTGCTGGACAAACAAGTCCGATCCATGAAGGCCCCACCTTGCAACTTACAGGACTTAAAGGATCTGCTGCTAACGTCTTGGTGCCAGATACCACAGCACACCTTCAGAGGTCTAGTGGAGTCCATGCCTCGATGGGTCAGGGCTGTTTTGGCAGCAAAAGGGGGACCTACACAATATTAGGCAGGTGGTCATAATGATTGGTGTATACTTCTTTATTGAATTACTTTTCAGATATAATACAACATTAATCCATTATAAGACTACAATGTTTTTACTGTGCAAAAATACCAAAACAAACCATTGTATACATGATAAATTGAAAAGCTCCCATTGTAGAGCAATACCTACTTTTTAATATAATTTCATACTGATACATTGCAAATAAGTTTCTTTTATAACCTCCACTTTCCAAACATCAAGGTCTCTCTTTCCATCATTCGAATAATTGTTTCCATCATTTGTTGTCGTGAACTGTTATAGTGTTCACTATTTATTCACCTACTGCCAAGGACTAAACTTATATATATTCAGGATCGCATTTCTGTTTGTGTTTGATTGATATTCGTTCAGCTACCAGGACTGAAAAGTGTCCAGGAGGCAAAGCAAGCTGTAATCTCTCGAATTGTTAATATATAGAAACTAATTAACATCATTGTAAATAACAATTAAAGAGATCAGCCCATGCAGTAATGACGGTGGGTCACGTCCCTTCATTGAAAAGTCAGTCAGGTCCTGGTTTTGGAAGTGGATCGGACTAAATTGTGTGCAAATCCAGGCCCGAGAAAACTGCTGTTTTCGTTGTTACTAAGTAGCTGTCAGCTAAAACTGGATATAACTGAGAAATCTGCAAATTAGATTCATTAATGAGACATATGCTCAGTAAACATCACATAACATATTAATTTCTACCGCAGATAATCAGATTTTTGAGTTTAGCTGTGTTTAATTTGCAGCTGGCAAATCTTAAGACCTGTTTGATATTTGTCGACACAAATGTGTTTTAGCTCAACAAATATTAAGCTTGGCTAATACTAATCAGCCTATATGGAGGAAAATACAACACAAAGAACGAATTGAGCTTCCACCCACATTTGAAAAGATCTATTTCTCCGTGTGCAGATATATTGCTTTTTCTCTTTTTATTGATGAAGGACTGCATCTTATGTTCAGCTGTTTTGACAGAAATAAAACTCGTAGACGTAAGACACAGCACGACCTTCGGAAAGAATTTCATCACCCCAGCTGTGATACCTTCATAGTTGAAATGGGGTGGGAAAGGAAATACTCAAAAGTATTCAATGTTCTCAAAATATGAAAGTAAGACAAATAAGAGAGAAAGAAAAAGAATGGAACATAAAGTCTCCCAGAAACCTTTCTCTAAGTCGAGTTCAGAGAAGTCCGCGGGTAAAATCCTTTTATAATCCCCCTCTATAATCGAATATTATCTAGCCTCCCAATTGCAACATCCAACTTTTGATCAAGTTTTCTTCGCAGCATCCTGACACTGCGTGTGTGCAGGTCTTCACATGACAGCCCTGTTCGACTCAAAGGAACAGGTTTGTGTTTGTTAATTAGATCCCATTAATTAGCCCTACCGTCTTCCTGGAGCAAATTTACAATTACGCTGGCTCCTCGGTGCTGTGCTGTAAAACTTTAATGCCAGTGGTATTTTAATGTCCGCGAGTTCATTTTTCATTACTGCAGCACATGTGCCGGGTCAGGGCTGGCTGTCTCCCATTATAGCGCTCCGTGTTTTCATATCTGCGCCTCGTAATGCACTTTGTAATGAATTGGCCACTAATTCCTTCTGCTGATGAAGATTTTTTCAACCCCTTCTGCGGGGGTTTAATTAAGGTCGGACAAAGTGGCTGAATAAATCAGATCACGGTGTTATTGATCTTTGAGAGTTTGGTTTTATAGAATTCGTCATTAAGCTTTGGCGGAGATTCAGCTGGGTTTTTTCCCCCCATAATAGTTATTACACGTCTCGGACAAGCACAGAGACGGGCAGTAAGCCTGTTACTATACGATATAATAGGTTGTGTAGGGATACACAAATATACGCTGGTGCAAACTACTGATAAGCCAGTGTGGCTAGATTATTACAGGTCGATTTATATTGTTATGCCATTGGGTGAAAGTAAGGTTATTGATATTGAAGGCTTCCTAACGCTACAGGCAGGTGATCTGACTAAGCTGCTTCTGCCAACTAATTCACATGAGTTGGATTCGGAGGCATTAGAACATAAGAACATAAGAAAGTGTCCAATCAAGAGGAGGCCATTCGCCCCATCGTGCTCGTTTGGTGTCCATTAATAACTAAGTGATCGAGGATCCTATCCAGTCTGTTTTGAATTTTCCCAAATTGTCTCTTCAGCCACATCGCTGGGGAGTTTGTTCAGATTGTGACGCCTCTCTGTGTGAAGAAGTGTCTCCTGTTTTCTGTCTTGAATGCCTTGAAGCCCAATTTGCATTTGTACCGTATATGAGTGGAAAGAGACCTCAAATGTGAGGAGACTCTTCCTGAACACAAACACACACACAGATTCCAGCACCTTCAAATGCCATAAACTCATGATCTCATTGCGACATTTTTAGTAGACGTGTTTGTTTCGTTTTTTCCATAATCAAATGTGTATTTCCATCTGCTATTTGCATTCACTGTAGCTGTTAAACATACTATGGGCAGAGTTTGTGATGCAAATCCTAACTGCTTCAGTCCAAGTTATTGCAAAACAACCGGTCCGCCCTGCACTCCAGTCCGCTGTTGCATCTGAATAGTCAAATTGGCTGCTGATGATTGGTGTTCATAGCCGATCTCATAGTTTTGAGTTGGATTCTCCTCTGTCAGGACAAGGTGACAATATGACTCCATAATAACGGAGACCCTGAGCCAGGACATAAGAATATAAGAACATAAGAAAGTTTACACACGAGAGGAGGCCATTCGACCCATCGTGCTCGTTTAGTGTCTGTTAATAACTAAGTGACAGTATTTAAAGTCATCCTTAAATGGGTAGAAATTAACATGTGAATGAAGCATCACACCTTTACCCAGGTGAATGTTGGTACTTGCCATGTATTATTAATTAATGGACGATAACTGATGATTGTAGGGTAGAGTAAATGCACGTGACCTGCTTCCTTAGGCTGCACTTCAATCCTCCCACAGCAAGGTGGTCATGAAGTCTGCTTAATGAAACCACTGATTGATTAATAACCTCCCCATTCCTTTAATCATCTCAATTAGTCATTCTATTAAGGCAAATTGGCGTGTTGATTAAGCGGCAGCAGCGTCGGAAATGTATTTAGTCATGCATCCCTTTATTAATAATACGTCTTGTTCAATATTTCTTAGGATGTGTAAAGTGAAATGTTTACTAGTAGAAACACATCATTTGTCAGCAGAAGAGTAAGAAAAACAGTTTAGCCTGCTGAAACCATACCATCAGTGCTGTGAGATGTTATATGTTACAAAGATGCAAAGGTAATAATGGCAGGTCCTTCACAAGCAGCACATTAAGTGTCACTTAGTTTCATAAGAGAAAATATTCTGTGCATTAAATGTAGCTGTTCAATCTAAGTTGACCATCTTTCATAGATTGACGTTGTTCTATAAAAACTTGGCCATTAGAAGAAACGCTCCTTTCAGCATCGACAGAACTGGTAAAAACTGACTAATATCTTTTAGCCTTTTGGGTTAAGTTGGGACATATTTCTTCTGCTTCAATTTAAAACCCATTCAAAAAATTCTATAGCCATTTTTTTTACTGTGTGGTTGGCGTTTATCCATTTCTGATTGACAGCCAATATCACATCCTGGAGTGGAATATAATGGAAGGTCTTACAGATCCAAACTACACGCTTATTGTGGGTCGAATCTCCTTACTGCCATGAGAAAGTTATGATCTGAATAAAACATGGTTTCATTTGTCTGTTTTTCAGACATTTTTACTGTTTTACTGTTCATTGCGGTGTCTGTGCTGTGTACCTCTTGTGCCATTGTTCGGTATGCATTATTCATTCTGCAACTTTATTATGTGTTGGACGAACCACTGAATCGGACCCATCCATCCCTTACAATGGCAGGATATTCAGCACCCAAATACTACGTGCCCCGATTGTGACACGTGGCGGTCTTGTTGGTTAGGTGGTCTATGCAATGTCAGAGACAAACCCAGTCACATTATTAAAATTCAGATTTGGATAAGTAAGAGATAACAGAGTTTCATTTATATGCATTTTAATCATCATTAATCATCATTTGAAATGTTTGCTTACCAAAGTTTAAAATACAGGCGACACTTGAAATGCAGTACCTTAAATAATTGGTTTCAGTGAAATACTAAGATTTATTTTGTGGTAATGGAGAGAGAGAGAGAGAGAGAAACTATTTATAACCAGGCTTCTGTTGATGTTCCTGTATTATTTTGATATGTTTCCAGTATATGCAATCCTGGCTGAGACGTACAAATATGTGATCAGACAGCTAGTCATTCATAACTGTACGCAGCGAAGTAAAAATAGTTTTCACAGCGCTTCAATTGTGATTAATACTCACAGTGAAATCTCCGGCTGGAAATTATAATTTCATTGTCTTCTGACAGGTCCACTGCTATATCCGGTTTTAATCAGAATGCAGGAATGGATAATTAATTAAAATACAGTCGCAAGTTTGTTCACTTGATTCATGTTAAATATTCAGCACACTAATTTCCGCTTTAATCGCCATATGTAGTCATTTACCAAACCCGTATCCTGGTGCTTTCATTGTGTTTCAAGATCTAGACTTAGAGATGATGTCAGTACGACCGCCAAGAAACAGAGAAAAAAAACTGTCAAAGCTAGACCCTCCTTCTCCCAAACCCGTCCCCAGAAGTTTGCAGATGCTGATGTGGAAAAAGTCATAAGGTTTGAATCCCCTCTCGCTTGAATAAGTTCTGTACCGTGTTTAACAAGAATGTGAGCTCGTGTTCAGGGAGAGATCCATTTCAAAGGTGGCTTCTTGCCGTCATTACTTTGTTCTCATGAGGCATGTTTTGATCTTCTTTATCCAAAGGTATGTGTCACACTTAGCTGTTATATTTTCGAAAACATAACCCCTGAGGTCATGTTTTCGGGACACACCCACAGGCCTACCGTAATTCCACTGAGTTTTGTGTCTGCGTCTCTTTTCAGATAACAAAGGCCCTCGCGACTTGTTCTTGTCTTTACTGACAGATGTGAAGGTCCTTTCTTGCAGGTGCTTAACAAGTGTGCACTGTAGCCTAATGACCTCCAGGCAGAGGTCAGAGAGGCAACCATAGCAAAGCTCGTTAAGTCAGTGTTTGCGTCGTTAGCAGTTCAAGGGGATTTTATTACAGCTGATAATTAGGAAGTTATTAGCATGAACTGTTGTGCCTACCGCTGTGTTTCAAAGTAACAAAATAATAATACAAATCCAAACTGGCAGCTTGTAACAAAAGAACAATTTGAAACTGATTTGAAAAACAGGGGGAGATTTGCTGTGCTTTATGGGCACAAAGAAAAATAAAAAGAAAATTTTTCCTCCCGAGACATTTCTTGAATGAGATGTTAGCCTTCTGGAAACAACAGGAACATTTATATTCATAAACTGTAGCTGCAGGCATGAGGTTGCTTTATTGATGTTCCAGTAGGTAAGCTAATGTATATTTTAGTGGCTATTTACTCTGCTGGGGGTCGGACAATATGGAATTAGTCTTCCGTGGATCTGAGCAGTGTCGGTATTTCATTCTACCAAGTACAAATACAATTAAATGAGGATGAAATATTGGATTTTTTATCCTTCCATATTACTTTTCCTTCCTCTCAAAAAACTGTCTTTCCCTCCTGTATCTGAAAAGCAGTAGAATGGGATTAATTTTAAGGGGAGGGATTGTAAGCAAGCACAGAAGCAGTTTGTTACTTGAGATCACGCATGAAAAAAAAAAAAACTTGATGTATAATGTCTGTATAAATCAACTGAATTGGCCACAAGGAATAATTGTGCTTACACTGTAGTTTGAGTGCTTGAGTATATTTCGGGCAGCGTCATAATGGATGTTCTTCAGATACAGCTGATGTGCCCTAGATGTGCCATAACATTGATGTATCATCCAACTAAGTAGACCCACAATGAAATGTATATCGCGAGAGATATCAGGTCAATACACGATTTAATGCTGCTGCTATCAATTGAGCTCCAGCAATGAAAACGACGATACAGCATCGATTGGATTTAATTTAGCAGTGATGGCTCACGTGAGATGCTTCTCAAGCCACTAAATTCCTGACCGTTTTTTTTCCTTCACTCACAGAAAGAAAAATACTATGTTCCTTCGATTTAAGACTCTTTCCTTTGTACTAATTGTTCAAATGTGATAAGTGCAAATACAAATAAAGAAAGACCAAACACTCCATAAGTAGATTTGGACTAATGAATCCCTGCCTAGTAGATTATAGTCATGAAATCGATCTCTTTACTCTTAATCTTATAAAGAAGCTTTACATACCTAATTAACTTCAAACCTCAGATAAGCTTTCCGGGTTTGTTTTTAACCAATCTAACTGCTATATGATTATATATTATTTGTCAACATAGCAGCCATATATTGGTTAATTATGCAAATAGCTTCTTTATTGTGGCTTAAAAGGAAACTCGTTGATCTTACAGCAGGTTAAATATTAAGCCAGTATCAGAACTGGTTTTCATCCCTCAAGTCTTTAACTGGTAGTAAATGTCATTCCTTAGAAAATTCAAAGGAATTCGCCTTGCATCTGGTCTGTTGAAATGAAGGCGGGTAAGTTAAGACATCTTTTCTCAGTGTTTGCAACCTACAGGTTTTCTCACGCTTCAGCGCGATTTCAGGTTTGGTCATGTACCTATTTATAAAGCACCTCAAATCACATTAAAGAGGATATTCATTCAAACCTGAAGAAAAATACTTAATTGTCATATGCCAGAGTCCAGCGCTATGTGAAGACACAGCCTTTCTGCTCTAACCGGCCCCACGCGACAACCTGGCTCTAGAAACATTTAGCAACTGAGGCCCGGGAGTTGATGCCTCACAGCTGGAGATCAAACACAGATGGTAGAGGCAACTTCCTAAGCAGAAGATGTTAATAGACAAGCCTTCTTTCGCAGGAAGAAATAAAATATCACATAATTCCAACCCCTGCCGTGTCTGTAAAACACGCCGCTTCGGAAGGGTTTGATCACTTCAAATGAGACGCCCTGGCAGGGACGCTGTGAAGTGAGATTTCTTTAGTGGCGCTGTTTCTCCATGTTGAAAAGAAGACAAAACTAAAAACTAAATCCAGGAGGAGAGATCGGTAATGCTCCTTAAAAGTCAGGGCGATGGCATCAGAAGACTTCGCAACGCGGGTCTCATAGTAAGCTGTTCTTTTTTTGTTGTTGTCGGGTTTTTCTTGTTTTGAACACGATTGCTGGGTCCTATTAGCTCACTCGGGCAGAACAGCAGCACTTCCACTTGGCTGTGCTGGATTCGTAATCGCTTTCCGTCGTCTCCAAAGCAGGGCTGGGTTTAATCCGAAAGCTTTGCCTGTAGGCTAATGTGCCAAAGATATTGATTGTGCAGATCGGTTGTATAACAGCCCCCCCCCCACCGCTTCATCTCATCTATGCACTCGCACATTGTCTAACATGGTTTCAAGGTAGCGCAAAAATCAAGGGAGTAATCAATGCTTTTTCTCCTGTGTTTATTTGCTGGAGGGATTCATACATTTTAATGCACTCATTCCATATGCTGTTGCCTCAAAGATTAAGATAAGGTCAGATATATGCCTGATTCAGAACAGAAGCTGTAGGACTGTTCTCATATTAATTAATATCATGTGTTCCCCTTAGTTAAGATCGTAGTCTCAAAGGTCAGTGCATGAGTAAATAAATACATATCTATACACTCACCTAAAGGATTATTAGGAACACCATACTAATACTGTGTTTGACCCCCTTTCGCCTTCAGAACTGCCTTACTTCTACGTGGCATTGATTCAACAAGGTGCTGAAAGCATTCTTTAGAAATGTTGGCCCATATTGATAGGATACCATCTTGCAGTTGATGGAGATTTGTGGGATGCACATCCAGGGCACGAAGCTCCCATTCCACCACATCCCAAAGATGCTCTATTGGGTTGAGATCTGGTGACTGTGGGGGCCAGTTTAGTACAGTAAACTCATTGTCATGTTCAAGAAACCAATTTGAAATGATTCGACCTTTGTGACATGGTGCATTATCCTGCTGGAAGTAGCCATCAGAGGATGGGTACATGGTGGTCATAAAGGGATGGACATGGTCAGAAACAATGCTCAGGTAGGCCGTGGCATTTAAATGATGCCCAATTGGCACTAAGGGGCCTAAAGTGTGCCAAGAAAACATCCCCCACACCATTACACCATCACCACCAGCCTGCACAGTGGTAACAAGGCATGATGGATCCATGTTCTCATTCTGTTTACAACAAATCCTGACTCTACTATCTGAATGTCTCAACAGAAATCGAGACTCATCAGACCAGGCAACATTTTTCCAGTCTTTAACTGTGCAATTTTGGTGAGCTTGTGCAAATTGTAGCCTCTTTTTCCTATTTGTAGTGGAGATGAGTGGTACCCGGTGGGGTCTTCTGCTGTTGTAGCCCATCCGCCTCAAGGTTGTACGTGTTGTGGCTTCACAAATGCTTTGCTGCATACCTCGGTTGTAACGAGTGGTTATTTCAGTCAAAGTTGCTCTTCTATCAGCTTGAATCAGTCGGCCCATTCTCCTCTGACCTCTAGCATCAACAAGGCATTTTCGCCCACAGGACTGCCGCATACTGGATGTTTTTCCCTTTTCACACCATTCTTTGTAAACCCTAGAAATGGTTGTGCGTGAGAATCCCAGTAACTGAGCAGATTGTGAAATACTCAGACCGGCCCGTCTGGCACCAACAACCATGCCACGCTCAAAATTGCTTAAATCACCTTTCTTTCCCATTCAGACATTCAGTTTGGAGTTCAGGAGATTGTCTTGACCAGGACCACACCCCTAAATGCATTGAAGCAACTGCCATGTGATTGGTTGGTTAGATAATTGCATTAATGAGAAATTGAACAGGTGTTCCTAATAATCCTTTAGGTGAGTGTATATATATATATATATATATATATATATATATATATATATATATATATATATATATATATATATACTGTGCAGCGGATGCACAAAACCAGCTGTGTATCTTGCATTAAAATATCAAGCCAAAGAAAATATTGTAAAACCCATATTTTCTCTTGGTAAGTGCTCCCTTGTATAGCGAAATACAATATATAACCGTGACCTTTCTCCCCTGGTTTTCAAGAAGCCAATTATGTCCTATGTATAGGCACTGTGAAGTTGACAAGCCCAACACAGGGCAGACAATAATGCCATTAGAAGACTCCAAGATCCTGAAATCTTAATCTTAAATTAAAACGCTGACAGATCCCACTCTGTATAATGTCCGGGCGTGCCTCGCACATTGTCCAAGCGTTTGGCCTGCAGGGACTGGCGGATTTCCCAGTGTTTAATACGTTGTGCACTAAAGCATTTGCACGGGGAGTACGTTATGGGATGGTATTGTGTACGTGTTATCCTTCCGGACAAAACAAAACCAAAAAAAAATACATTCATTTCCTCATTAGGACTTGCATAATTCAAAGAGTGACGCATCCTTCCATACGATGACAAGCCCTGGCATTCTCTCCTGCCGGAATTATATTTTAAACCTTTGAGTCATACAAAATCATCATTATCTATCAATTAAGAGAGGCTTATAATACATCCAGCTTAAAAAGCAGATATTTTTAGAGCAGGGAGAGATCAATATATATGAAATGGAATATTGCTTTGCCCTCGCGCTTTAGTTGAGAAATTAAGCTCAACCCCAGTAGTTATTTGTTTCCTCGTATCGAGGGCTGGTAATAGAATTCATCAAGTGCCACCGAGAAGCCATTAGAGAAGCGCTAGGTAATGAAGAGAACCGGATTCTCTTCTCCTGTGATAATGAGGCCGCTTGAAGGCTTTTTGAGATCCGAGAGCCGGCGAGAGTCAAGGTCAGCGGTGTCTAATTAGGAGTCTGTGCTGAGTGCGGGGCAGTGGCATGTAGAAACAACGTGCAATCTCAGCCAACTCCGCCGGTACGCACACGGCACTGGGGAACAACTGGCGCCAAACCCTGATTAAAAAGAAAACAATAATTACTTGAAATTAGGTGGAAGCCCGTACACTGGAATAACGTGTGCGGAGAGAATGGCGGTGTAGGACTAGTTGTTTTGGTCGTGTTTTGCCCAGAAGGCTAATGTCTTAGTTATTATTATATATGTTGGGAAAAACATAAATTAAACACTTTTTCATTGTTATTTTTTTAAGAACAGCAAATCAATCTGTTTAAATGAATTGCCCCTCCACCTCTTCTAATCTCCATACCAAATTGAGTTGTAGCCAATCAATTCACATTGTTTCTGTTGAATATCTCATTAGCTTATTGTAGAAATGCGAGGTATGTGTGAGCTGTGTGGATAAATCACTACATCATTATAAAGAAAAGGAAAATACATTAGTGTAAATGCCACCCATAAAATGATTTAGAAACAATATATTTCTATGTGGGTTTTTTCGAAAGCTATAATTGAAATGTAACATTTCAGCAACGTCCAATCTCCCTCTCCCTACTCTCTCCATCTCTCGCTGAACAAGGTCAGGGTTATATTTTCCCAGCCTTTCTCTGACAGCGATGCTTTGAATTATCCTAAGATTGGAAGGCAATGTCATTTGAAAGTGTGACAAACCCGCTCCAGTTCAGATTCAGAGCTGAATGTCATTACACTGTATGAGAGGCCAAGAAGACGTGGCATTTAGTCTTGAGTCATTTTAAAGTCCGAATCTCATTTCGTTGGCTGAAGCATCTGGGCCCGGTTAAACCTTCAGACCTCGTCATTTTAGGTGTTGCTGTTTGCTGCACAATTTCCAAACTCTCAAAGAAATTCCCATTTTGGTCCTTTAGGTCTGAATATCGCAGAGAGCCTCACCAATTGGCGTGAACGTCCTCCCACTGCCGACAGCAACATTAAGCCCAGTGACCTTTGATTCACTCTGTGATGCACCCGGTCCCTTCTTTAAAACTTTGGTACAGAGCTGCAGTCAGCGCTTGTCAGACAGGCTGCCACACAAAGCATATTCTGCCTTCAGGGGGCTTTTTCACTTATTTGATTTTTCGCAATTTCAATCACTGAGATGTAAAGCACTTTACAAGTCTATGCTGTCAGGTTAACCCTAGGGATGTCATCTGTTGTTGTCTTTTTTGTTTTGTTTTTTTGTTTGTCGTAGATTTTTCTCTCCCTCTCTCTCTGCTCTCAACCAACCCCCCCCCACCCCCTCGTTCCCTGTGCCTCGCTGAGATTTGCTGCTCTTGCAACATCTAAACGATGCTAACTTATGGCTTTGTTTATGTGATCTGACGTTAATGCAGAGAGAGCAATGCTTTTTCTTATTTGCACTGAGACTTGTGCCGAACCTGAGCAGGGTAGGCGGTGAGACGTATTAAATTCAGCCCTGAGTGCCTAATCGAATGCAGAACACTTTTCGCTTCTATCTGATGACAGTAGAAATGTATAGCTGTGGCATTGTTTACAATATGAGCGAGCATCCAAGTGTCCTGTAATTATGGAGCCAGAATACAAACATAATCACATCAGCGCCTTTCAATTTGCCATTGATAAGGTTTTAAAGGATACCGGCTGGATTACAAACTTTTAAAGTAGGTGACTGTTCAGCCTCTTGCATCAACAGCATTTAATAGAGGCTCCGATTGGCTTTAACTTTCCCTGATTGCGTGCTAACTGCTCTGCTGTTAGCACAGACAAGACTTTCAAACACAACCGAGATCCTGAAAGGGGCTGACAGAGGAGACCCAGATGAACGGCTCCGCGGAAAGCAGGACCATGTGACAGGAGTGCAAATGAACTGCCAAGTCAGTTGAAGCCTGAGATCGGGAGCAAACTGTCAGGCCATATTGGCACAGCCTGTGTACCGAGGTCCTTCCAGAAATGACTTGACGAGGGGCTTTTGACAGAAATGTTGACTGTCTTGTACCTCGTTATCTTGCATTGTCAGTTTGCAAGAGATCATTGGCCATTTCATGATGTGCTTCATACAGAATTACGAGCTCAAAGAGATGCCCTTGAAGTGGAATACTAGAGTGCATACAGTTTGAAATCGGCTCGATCGATGGCAACGTTCTTTGGGCTGGACCTGCCGGCCTTTTTTGGACGTAAATACCCCTCTAAATCCATATCCCTTTCTCAGTTTAACCAAAGGAGATCTGATGACCAATCAAGCATTTATTAACAATACCTTTCCAATATTTCAACTGCAGTCAGGTGATACGGAGCCGTGTACCCTTTAGTAACAAACCAGTGAGTTAGTCAGCGTGCCACTGTGTAATTGTCACATTGAAGAGAAATGAGTTGACTCGTTGTCGCCCCCTTTCGGACCTCTGTGCACTAATTGAGACACAGACACGGATTATCGGTGTGAATACAGATTTAGGTCGGGACAGCAGAAATAAACATCTCAATGTACAAAGTCTAGTTTGGAAGTACAGTTATATCACTGTCAAAATCAAATAACCTCTCAGTGAATTCAGACATCTTTATTTCAGATTCACCAACCGCTCCTATAACCTTCTCCCGGACAGTTTTATGAACTTGTCAACTGTTGAGTCATGCCTTGTCAGCATTGTATGTTCCTGATAAAACGGCTTAGAAGAACAGTCTAATTGTTCATTAATATGAAAATGAAGAATGCTCCCAACTACTAACTGCCTTTCCCTGTAAAGATTAGTCACAGATGATGGAGCACTAGTTTCTCCATCACAAAGGTAGTATTCTCTGTTTTCACATCTCAAAATCCAAAAGGATTTGCACGGGTGGACGGCCGGCACTGTTCTGCAGCCCCTTCCCACTCTCCCCACTCTGTGTGAAGGGCTGTATTGAAAGGCCTGCCTGGATTCGCTCTGCTTTTCGGTGTCGTTTAAGTCCACTATCAGATGGCGTCTGCTCCTCAGGACGCTGGCGTCAAAACGCTGTTTGCTGATTTCCATGATGGCACCATCAGCGGTGACATCATTGGCAGCAACAACCAAAAAGTTCATTTTAAAATATTATAATTGCTCTGACATTATCCCCAGAAGATAATTATCACAGTGCTAACGTGGAACCACCAGTAAAGGTTAGGATCTGCGGCGAAAACACTGAGTGTGCCCTGAAAGGAGCAAGACTGATAGCTGCTGAGATCGAAGCAATCATCTGCAAAGAGATTGTTGTAGTTCGTACAAATATTTAAACGTGTTCAACCTTTTTCTTTGAGCCGGGGGGGGGTTAAAGTTGTTAATTATTTTGAATGTCTGTTCACATGTGTAGCATTTTCTTCCTCAGGGTGCCTAACACACAACAACGGTAACCTATTTTGGGTTTTCTTTTCCTGGGTAGGCAATGGGTTGTGTTGAAGTTGGTTATGAAATTCTTTTACAAGCAATATCTTTAAATGCAAGCAGTAATGAGATGCACTTTGCATTACCCCTGCCGTATTCCCTGACAACATAATTGCCAAGGATGCCTAACAGTCACTGGCACCGCGTGCGTCTGCTTGTGCAATGATTAACAAATTATTTAAGCACATAAAGCAGATGAGCACGGAGAAGTGACAAGCGCAGGAGATGCAACGCAGTGAGACCAGTTGGGAGTTGCCATTATACTTTCTCCTTATTATTCCGTTTTCAGTTCTTTCCTTCAGAAAAATGGTTCCTTCCTTCCTCTCTCAGGAGTCTCGTAGGCTACATTTTAATGTGAGATGCAGGTGTCACCAGTATCCTGCTTGTAAGTGACGTATCAGTGAAATTGAAATGGTTATGGCTGAATCCCAGTGTGGGTCTACATTGACACGCACTTCTCCTGTTTGTATTGTAGGGACTGCGTTGCCATCCGAGCTCAGCCGCAGCCTTGCGGGTTGTTCCTAGAACTCACTCCAAATCAAATGTCTTTATGAAACCACGCACAAACAAAGGAGGAAAAAACATGATGTATTAATATCATTATGTTTTTATTCCATGTTTTTAAACACAATTATTGTGACAGACATTCAAACACGCCAGGCCTATGATTCCCGATTGAGGAAAACTGAGCACTACGGCAAGCCGACCTGGACTGAAGCAGTCAGGACTAGTCTGACACCACTGCTGTAACTCAGCCTCACCCCACATTAGTATGTCTCTCTTTCTACTGGAGAAACGTGTCTTTGAGTGTGTGTGTGTGTGTGTGTGTGTGTGTGTGTGTGTGCGTGCGTGCGTGCGTGCGTGTGTGTGTGTGAGAGCTGGCCGGGGGATGAATGGATTACAGATTGATGCTTTATATCTCCTTCATCACTTGTCTAAAGAATAGCAGAGTTGCTTAAAGTGAGATATCCCTTAATCCGTGAAGTATTACTGGTAAGGTAAGAAGAAGACATCCATTACGATCTGTGCAGACCTGCCAACTTTTAATTTCCAACAATGTAGTCCCACACAACATCTTTCACGCATCTTTACTCGCTCTTGTGTAGCAGATAATGTGTTGTGTGTGTGATATTAATTACCTCTCCCTGCCCGGCTTCATTGTCATTTTTTTTCTGCTGAGTCGGGTTTCATCTGGCTTCGTGTTTTTTTTTTTTTGAGTGCTCTGGTCCACTTTCATCGCATTGTCGAGCCTGGGCTATCGTGGCCCTTCTCCCCCGGCCGTGCTTTGGTTCTCAGCACACGTTCGCCCTCCTGTAACTCTGACAGCACCGCTCAGCGTCAAAATCACTTATTGTGATGAATTCCAGGGCCTTTGCACATCAACTCCGGTTACCCGTTCTGAGAGCCAGAGACTCTACCCCTGTGAATCCCCCTGGAAATCAAAATGCATAGGTAATCACATATATACGTAGACATGTATATATTGTCTGTGGCTGTAGCTGTGCTTGTGCATATATAGATTTGATAGGAGGTGGTGCCAATGATTGTAGTGAAATGAAAGATGGAGAACAAAGTGGATGATGTACGCAGAGGAATACAGATGTATAATGTACAGACAGGGTTTATATTAACTAAAAAACACCTTTTTCTGTCTTGAACAAATGTTTATTTTATTTTATTTAAAACAATACCAGTATTTTATGTTTTCCTTTAACTGTAAATGTAGCTTAATGCACCTTCTCAGATGCAGTTAGTATGATTAATGTGTTACAGCTCAGGAATGCTATTATTTATCGTGTTTTTGTATTTGTTCCTAATTTGATACAAATACCTGACCTTCAGCAGTGCACACTCATTGTAGCAGCGTTGTTAGCTTCACATTAGAAATAAAATCTGATTGTATTTAGTCATCAACACAGGACAAATTGTACCTTCATCAGAGATCAAAGAATCGGATTAATTCAACTTGAATTCAGTTCCATCTGAATTGCTAAATATGAGTTGATTACACACACACACACACACACACACACACACACACACGTGGATAATATGAGGAATTTCCCTGTGTTGCTAGGTTTAGACACCAAGAGGAAAGCGGTTATGTTTCCAAAAGTGAGTTTATTATTCAGGAAAGAAGACAAAAGAGCAGGAAAACAAAGGGCTGCTACAAACAACCTTCACACAGGAACCCGGCTCTGGGTTCGGCAGCTCGGCCTCTCACTCACTGAGACAAAAATAATCTCTCCTTCCAGGAGCTTTTTGAGATAAAGTTTACATCACTGAGATGACTCACAGTGTGTGTGTGTATGTGTGTATGTATGTGTTGAGAGAGTGACTTTGAAAGAATATTCAGTTACAGAATACTAATTACCTTGTTTATAAAATAATGCCATGTAATCTGTTACAATACCCCACTCAGCAGCAGGGCAGGGTGGATTAGAAGACATTGGGCCAAGGTGGTTAAAAAGTGTTTTACAATTAACTGGGTGCTTGTGTGTGTGTCTGTGTAAGTCATGACTATCACCATCAGTCTATATCAATCCACTGCTGGGCCTCAACAAGACGTTTCCCCTTGTTTTTCGATGTACAGCCTCTCTTTTCCATGTCATGCCAGCAAAAGCTTCCGATTTAATCTTCACATCTTCTATGTCGTCTTCCGGGTCTATTTTCATCTGTTGGAATCCATTCTGTGGTTTATTTTGTCCATCTTTGGCTTTTTCTTCTGGTCCACTGCCATTTTAACAACTTCACTCTTTCAATGATGTCACATTTTGATTTATTCTCGGATCCATTCATTTTTCCACCTCTTCTTGTTTGTTATTCCAAGCAAACATCTGTCCATGCTTTTTGTGTCGTCCGCAGTTTTTGTATAATTTTTGCATTAAGTGACCAGGTTTCACAGCCATAAGTGAGCACTGGCCGTATGCATTGATCAGATACTTTTCTCTTCAGGCAAGTGGGTAGATTTCCTTTCAACAGCCTGCCATTTCCTCCAAATGCACTGCATTCCAGTTTCCCTCTTTTTTTGATTTCTTCCATAATATCTCCATCTGCGCTGATGAGTTGTCCAAGATAGACGACTTTAAGTATTTCTGATCTACTTCAATATTGTTAGCTTTCAACAAGCTATTGAGCATGACTTTGGTCATATATTTATTTATATTCATTATAATAAACCAGACTGACAGGGTTTAGCATGATAAAGCCACACTAAGCACCACAGAGAGCAGTGCAGAATAATGTGTGAAGAACCAAGCCCTTTTTATCGAGACACAAATCCGTCAGGGTAGGAAATCACACACGGGATCATCTCCACATCAACACAACACTGAGGTGACTCATCACTGTACTCGGAGTAGAGAGCCTTTCCTAATCACTGGCATTTACTCCCTGATTGTTCGTGACACATTCAAACAAACACGATAACACATTTGAATAGATCTTTAATGCATGCACAAGACAAGATATTAGTTTGACAAACGGGAAGAAGCAAAAATCAAGCAGGATTATATGCACTGCAGCACAAACGCGCCTTTCCCTTTGGAATGGCTTCTACGTCTGAATGGATCCTTTTTTGGCATTGCAATCGTATGAGCAACCTTGGCACTGTTCAAACGCAATACCTGGTTAGCTGTAATCAGTGTGGGTATCTGACAAACTAGTTTCGGCCACAGACCCAAAACTTCCTGTTAGTCATTCACTAAAGCACCATGGTTAGCCCTGGTTTGAACTGTGGCCACAGAACAAGAAATGAGCTTCACGGCATATATCTGACCCACCATAGCATTTTATATTGAAATCCAGATATATATGTGTTTTAATATGTTTGGAATATATTTAGAACACTATATAACTATATCAGCATGTGAGTTTTCCTTATTGTATGGCTCCATATAGGGGTAAAGAAAGTCTCCCATGAGATGAAGCGTCCGTGTTAGGTTAGCCCTGGAAATAAAGGGGAACAAATTATAAAGTTGGGGGTGGCGACAATATTCTTGTACACATGGATTATCTTTTGTCAAGCAAACTGGCTTTCCTGAGAGCACGACTTATTTAACGTAGGTAAATATAATATCTTTCTCTGCTCCACTGTGTTTTGATGGAGCTTCGAGGTTGACAGCACCATTATAATGTTGTTGACACAGATATTTATGTGCCGAAGCCGAAGCGTAGGGCTCGTTCTGTACTAAATAACATTTACTAAGTCCCTTTTCACAAGATGAATCATAACACACAGGCCTTGACTGTGACATGGTTGTGCTTTTATCGTAAATTCTGTTTGTCCAAACACGGGCAACTGCCACAAAAATGCAGTGTGACACAAACGCTTAGCTGTACTTGAAAGGTTTCCAAATTGAAAAGTATCGTATGACAAACTGCAACCCCGGGAACATATGGGGAGAAACTTGGTCTTCTATTCCCTGTTAATCATAAACACATTTAACATTGTGCATTACATGCAAGTTGGCAAGCAGCTAATGCAACACATAAGCATTCAAAGCAGACACCATGGGGAGATGAAAAAGACCACCAAATGTTTCCAGTGAACACTATAACATCTGCCACTTGCTTTTTTTCCCTCCTGTCGGTGAAGCGTGAATATCATTTTAAATACTTCCTAATTGTTTTGCCTGATTGATAGAACCATTGGTTTCTCATTGTGATTTTAAATAACACCAAGATTAATTGTACTTGAATCCTTGTCTACGATGTATGTTGTTAGCAGGGACGTTCGTATTGCCCTTCCCCTCGGATGCAAACCTTTTCGTCAGTTAATGACATAACTGGAAAGTGCGCAAATTTGTATTCATGTACCAGCTATCTTCAGAGAATAGGTTGATTTAAAAATTAATGCAATTAATCATAAATCGGCAACCATTTTAAAACACTATAAAATGACTGGTAAAATACCTTAATGATTATTAACTTAAGATGAGCAATCCAGCTTACAATGTATCTGGCAAATTCGTTTTAAGACATTTAAACCCTTGGAGTACATCGTTTTTAAAAATATATAGGTATACTCAGTGCTAAAGACACGAAATAAGGGTACAAACAAAGAATACAGTAAAACATGCTGTGATCTTTGCATTGTATTTGGCTGTTGTGTTTCTTACTTTCTGCTCTTTTTTTTTACATTCATAATTTGCAAATCATACATAGCACTGAAACAAAAGAGCAGTGTGGCATTTCTGTGCTAAACTTTAAGTTGAAATTGCAATCTGCGGGCTCTGTCAAGTAAAGATTTAATTCAATTATGTAGCTCTGTTTTTTACCCCCCTGTATCCAGTCTGTTAATCTACCTGATTAAACATGAAAAACATGAAGGTTTCCATTCGGTTCAGCGCTAACTGCTAATCTTGATCTAAATTTCAGGCTTGTGATTCGTTTTGTTTGTTTGATTTTGGTGTGAAACTCTATCCGCAGAACAGTGTCTCGCTCAGATATGTCATTTTGGAATTGAATAAGGCTTATTTTTGTTAAAGCATTTTCCACTGGAAACGACATGGTGTATTTTTCTCAAGAATGGAAGAAAATTATTGTGTGATATTAACCCAGGTGGGTTTCTTTCTGAGAAAGATGAAATGGCTCGGTTCATAATTACTATAATTTGGCCTGCACGTCACGTTGTCATACTGTTTGTGGTAAAACTCAGCTATTTTGAATGTACACAGATATTTAAATAGTTTGATATGAACCCGACATTGCCATCTTTATGTTTTCCAGAGAGCTTATTTCCAAGTTGAGAAAATAAGATAAGAACATAAATGTACAATCCAGAGGACTCCATTCGCCCCATCGTGCTCGTTTGGTGTCCATTAATAACTAAGTGATCAAGGATCCTATCCAGTCTGTTTTTGAATGTTCCCACATTGTCTCTTCAGCCACATCGCTGGGGAGTTTGTTCAGATTGTGATGCCTCTCTGTGTGAAGAAGTGTCTCCTGTTTTCTGTCTCGAATGCCTTGAAGCCCAATTTCCATTTGTGTCCCCGGGTGCGTGTGTCCCTGCTGATCTGGAAAAGCTCCTCTGGTTTGATGTGGTCCATGCCTTTCATGATTTTGAAGACTTGAATCAAGTCCCCAGCTGGGCAGCCAATTTCAAAATCCTAATGGTAGCCGTCCGTTAATGTGTTTATCTATGTGTGAGTTTGAGCCTGTAGGTATGTGAACATGTCTATGTGTAGCTGAACGGCCCAGTGTGTCTGTGGTCCCAACACCATCATGGCCGGAGCTTCCTGTATGTCTGGTTCCCCTAATATCTTCCTCTGCTTCTCCCATCCAGGACTTCCTCACGGACCTCATGATGTCGGAGGTGGACCGCTGCGGCGAGAACGAGCACCTCATATTCCGAGAGAACACCCTGGCTACCAAAGCAATTGAGGAGTATCTCAAACTGGTTGGACAGAAGTACCTACAAGATGCACTTGGTATGTGGTGGCAGGACAGATGTCCGTATTTAGAAAAATAAATCAAAATCTGTAACCTTGATATAAAGAGCTATCTCTAAAAGTTTCTGTTGGAACGAAGAATGACAATTGTAATCTCGAAACAAGATAACAAAAACGAGCACTCATTCCCCGATAACATCTCTGCTGCTGATGGAAATTATGATTTTCTTTTCCTGCTTTTGTAGACGGTGACATTTTGAAGATACCCCTCGAGGTTATGTGGAAGAAAAGCAATAACATTTATCTTTCCTCCGAGTGTCCTTAAACATCCAAGCAGTGCCGTGGCAGACGTCTTCCCTTTATAATTTGGATTTATTTTTAGGTTTGCTTACTCCCAGGAGGAGTGACAGTCCTTGACGGTCACACCGCTCGATGCCTGCACAGCTACCTCTCAACGTCTGTCAGACAGTCAGCCTCTGAAACCCCCAAATGCCGTCAGAAATGTCTCTCTTCCACAGAGACTCATCAATAAACCCAAAGTCTTGGCACACAGAACCAAGAGTTGAAAGCTTATGGAAGTTTGTGCATTTATATACTTATTATTTTTAGACATGCCTTCTTCTCTTCCAAACAGACCTTATAGAGGAAATTGGCAGTGCATTTTTATGAAGTGCGTTCTTTAGATAAAAAAACAAGAAACCCTGACTCTATATCATGACCTTAGCTGCCTCTTTTGATGACATGCATCTCACTCTTTGATTAACCTCTTTCCTGGCTGAAATCCTCGCAGGACAATGTGTTCATATCATGTCAGAGTGACTCAGATATATATTTCCATCTGGCTTGAACTGAATCTATTTTAGAAACATGGATGATATAATGATTACATAAACAGAAGTTTACCATTTATTCTAGCTATTTGAATGTTCCTATTTTTACTTTAAAACCTCCACTGGTTTAATTATATGTAGTGTACTGGTAAGGTATGTGTTTTGATGGGTCAATACTGTTACCTGGTGGCCAGAGTTTGCAGTTGCAAAAGGTCTTTAATTTTGTGATTGCTGTAGTTTTAATGGTCATTCAGTTGCATCTTAACTCACACTCTGATATCTCAGCGTATCAGCACCGTGACGCCAATAAACCTAGAGCAATCCGACTCGTGACCTGAAGGATATACATTACATCCTGTGAAGCGAGCATTAAACGAGCAATCAACCTCAATCTCTCGTTAACTACTTCCAGTTCAGTGTTGAATTACACAACACTTAACACTCAGCATATGTGCGATAGATTTCATGCCTTTTAAAGCATTTGACAAATTGACTTACTTGGCCCTGAGAAAGATACTGGGCGTAATACTGACTCACTTTAATTCATTCAGTGAATTATGGAATCTAATATAGACTGATTAGAAATCCAAATGAGCATTGTGCCGTTACTGTGCCTCAACAGAAACAGAGTGTGGGGCTTGAGTTAAAAAGTGAGGCACATTTCCGAAGATATTTTCTGTTTTGCTCTATAAACCTGCACAGATCTCATGGTATCTGCGAGCTCTTCTAGACACTTTTCCAAGACTACTAACATGTCAACAATCCCATAAGATTTAAGATGACATGGTTTAGTTTTAATTTTTTTTTCCTCCCACTTGCTCAAGCTCAACTTTGCAAGTTCAAGTTTACAAACTGAAGTGTCATGCTTCAGGCTTTCTCTCTGGATGATCCCAATTGCCTCCCTGATATTTTTCGTTTACCTCTGGCTTTGCATTTGTCAACATGGACTTTAATTTGCCAGGTGTCTCCCCAGTCCTTTTACACAGGGTTTACGTTCCTGATCCCAGACTACTTTAGAGGGCCGCATACTAGCAACACTTGCTACAGAAAGTGCATGAATTATTTGACACCTGCTCTCCCAAAACAATGCTTGAACTTTTAATTTCCCCTCATGCCGGCAGTCCCGGTAAGCAATAAAGCTGCGAAGGTGAGGAATGCAGTCTGAGGGCCCGTCCTCCACAGTGCTGGCGTTCAGGGTCTGCGATAAATGTAAATAAAAAGCATTAAAATATAATTAAAGGAGGCCAAGCTGCGGCCTGTTTATAAATAGGATCCCCCCACTACTCCCCTGGCTTCCATCGCTCGCTGTCCGTCCGTGATGCTGGTGTGATCCTCCGGATATCTAGCACTCTGATTAGTCCCTCTGATACCCGCAGCCCAGGATGGGATGGTTTAATGTTCGGCGTTAGATTTAGTCGAACCTTTATTGCATATTCTGTGTCTGTAGATATTAAAGAGAGGCTGGGGAGGTTGAAACGCTGTATGTTTTTCTCACACGCCATATTAGATCAGAGTTCATCTATCATTTGACTTTCTAGGTTTGTCCTTTCGTCTTTCGCCACAAATGGTGGCCACAGTTGTTTGTCTAATATAAGACTACGGTCTTTTTTGACTCTCTTTGTATGTGGTGCCGGGACGGTCCAATCTTGCCCTCTCTGTCTCTCCCGTGCATATTTTGCGAGTCAGCCTTACAGGACACCCCTGTAGTGGATCAGCATTTGAGAAGCTTTCATTAAGACGAACGGACGGCTGCTCGGACAGTCCAGTTATAATTCACCTGCTGCTTTACAGCTTCCCAAAGCAGTGAGAGTGTTCAATTTAACGGATTATGGATTTATTCCTTGAAAAGTAAGTTTCCATTACAGCCGGGCTATGCGGCTTTATTCAAGACCTTTGAGTAGTGTCGTTGTATTTAAATATAGACATCGAGAAACCTGTTTTTGATGTATAAATGTATACTCCCATTACTAATTTTAAAAAGTAAACGTATATAGTAAATTATTTAATTTTACTGACATTTCTCCTCAGGATATAGAGTTGCTAGAGAAAGTGAAATGTTCATGCTTTCCCTGAAATGTTTTACTTAATGGAATAAAATCAATACATACTGAGAACTGGTAGCAATGCAAAAAAATTATGGAGCCAAGGCAGAAAGAAAAACTACTAAAAGACAGAGTATCCTTCTTTAATCAGCTCTTGTGTAGGGGGGGACAGCAGACTGCTTTGACGGCCTGCATTTCGGTCCTTTCCTAAAGCATCGAGAGCCGAAGCGGAGTGACTGTGGGGGGAACAGGGAGACAGTGGCCAAGTCGAATGATAAAAACAAGCATGATGAAATCCAAGCCCCTGATTCAGAGACGCTGCCATCAGAACTGCCATGTTCCAGTGTCCCCCCCATCCTGTTGCTGATCGTTGTTAATTCTCTGCCGAAACAATTGAAGTTCCTAAACATTATTATTGTTTTGTCACACACATGCATATATAGTGTATTTTATCTTGCTCTATATATGTAGATTATCTCTGTCCATGAAAACAGCAAGCCGTGTAATTCACCAGAAACAGAAGCATGCGCCGTTGTGATGAATAATATAAGGTGAAAAGCAAAAGGTGAATTAATCCCGTAGATTCTGCACAGGATTCATTATTGCGTGTCTTAGATTTCAATACATCCGTCACAATGTGGAGCTCATTCTTTTGGTGGAAACAGAGGTATTTGTTTTTAATAGGAGCTGTCAGGGGGTTTTATAACGTTGTATTTCATATCTTGATGGGAGGAATATATAGTCTTGGAAATGTCTGACTAGTCTTTGTGTTACTTAATGTCAGATATTTATGCCTGTTCTGTAACGAAACAGTATTTTAAGCCAGTCCCAATGAGCAGAATTTACTTTTGGTAACGCGTGACGTATTTTTGCATTTTTATTTTTAAAAACATGGTACTTTTTGATGCAGATTTTTCAATAAGTGGGCCACTCAATGTCTAATGATTCAACTGACAATCCACAAAACATTGAGTAAGTTAATATAACTGAGGAAATAATATCATTCACTTAAGACTATATAGATTTATAAATCATACAAAACTTCACAGTGAATGTACAAAAAGAATACAGTAACACTGGATTATAAATCTTCTTAGCAGGCACACTAGGGATCATATAAGTTTCCTGGAGAAAGTGTTCACTGTCCTTTATACACCACACTCACCACAGGATTTCCCATTTAAATGATAGAAAACTCTTAAAGTTAAGGAAGAAATGTCTATATGTTAGGGTTCAATGGAAGACTATAACTACGGGCAGCAAAGAGAGATCTCTGTGTGTAAATCTTCTCCACGCATCAGTCAGATCATTTCCTCTCACACACAGGTATCTCTGTGTCAAGAATATTGATAGCCGCAGTGTAAATATTTTATCAATGTTTTCCAAGAATTAGCTCTTTTTCAAAGCGGCTGCTGCATTATTGAGGCAAGGGGGTCTCCCGCGCGGACAGAGCTGTCCAATGTGTGCGCTGCCACGTCCGAGCCCAAATCCGCCGCCATTTCAATGAACTGCTGTTGATCCGTTTCCAAATGGGTTGTTTACCTTTGCTCTCTGCTCTTGACGCTTTCTGTCAAAGACTCATGTCAACACCATTTCCTTTTAAATCACTCTCTAAGAGTCTGAGACACTTATTCCTTTTTTGTCTGCCAGCCGGAGAAAAGCATTTACATTTATAGTTGTGATCGCGGGTACAGCGAGAGCCGTTCCTGGAAATGTGGTCAGCTTAGCGTGAATAAATGTAATTAAAAGCAGGTGCATTCAGAAGTTCTTTGGATTGCACGCACACGTATGAGGAATTTTCCTCTGTGTGCTTCACCTATGATCTGATGCATTTAATAAGTGTTTTTATTATAACTCTTTGACAGCGGAGAAGAGAAAGGGATATGAAATTGGTGTGGTGCACAATACCAATAAAATAAGAAGCTCATGCATTCAAGGTTAAAAAAAAACATCAATCTGCCCAAACCAATAAAACAGGGCCGGGGTCAACTCCCATTTTCCCAGTCCAGTTCGGTTTTTAACTGGAATTGGAATCTAGCCTTGGTCTGAATCAGGGAACTGGTATTATGAAAGTGTAACGACCTGAACCCTGTGATCAAATCAGCCATATGAAAGCAGCATTATACCACATATCTTGACATCAAGTACTGAGCATTTCATACACAGCCCCCAAACTCATCCTTCAGTTCTCTCACATTGCATCTTTACTAGCTATTACTTGGTATCAAGGTCTAAATAAAAAAAAAATAGCTTCACTAGCTTCCTCTCATCACGCCACGGAGTTGTGGTGGTGCACTGAGTCAAATACTGGACCATCCAATCATATAAGAACATAAGAAAGTGTCCAATTGAGAGGAGCCCATTCACCCCATCATGCTCGTTTGGTGTCAATTAATAACTAAGTGATCAAGGATCCTATCCAGTCTGTTTTTGAATGTTCCCAAATTGTCTCTTCAGCCACATCGCTGGGGAGTTTGTTCAGATTGTGATGCCTCTCTGTGTGAAGAAGTGTCTCCTGTTTTCTGTCTTGAATGCCTAGAAGCCCAATTTCCATTTGTGTCCCGGGTGCGTGTGTCCCTGCAGATCTGGAAAAGCTCCTCTTGAATCAGGTCCCCAACGTAGTCTCCTCTGTTCCAGGGTGAAAAGGTTCAGTTCCCTTAGTCTCTCAGTAGGACATTCCCTTCAAACCTGGAATAAGTCTGGTTCTATCCCAGATCGATGCCTCTAGTTGCTAAACGGTTACCTCGATCCATGCCACAGAGGACATTAATGTTGCACTCGCCTGGTATGACTCGAACGTGTGTATAATTACAGGTGCAAATGGCAGGCGGGCATAATGACCGAGACGAGGATCTTTCGCTCACTCGCTCCTGCAAGTGACCGGGAGTAACCTTGTGCTCCTTCCCTGTCTAGGCGAGTTCATTAAGGCGCTGTACGAGTCGGATGAAAACTGTGAGGTGGACCCCGGCAAGTGTTCAGCCGGAGATCTCCCGGAGCACCAGAGTAACCTGAAGATGTGCTGCGAACTGGCCTTCTGCAAGATCATCAACTCCTACTGGTAACACACTGTTGTTTCAATTGTGTATTTATGTGGTGTATTTGATATCAAAGTTTGAAATTGTTAGTAATCGCGGCTCACAGCTATGATTCTTGTATCTTTACAGGGGTCTGGTACAGGCTGCTATGCTTACACACACACACGCACACGCACACACACACACAAACCCAGTTTCTTATTACTGCCTTGCTCATTTTTTGTTTGTAGTTTGTTTTTAATTAACAGAGTTTATATAAATAAGAGGCTTGGCTAACGAGGTGAGGTTTGAAAGCAGGAGTAGCTGGTGTTATTTCTCTTGTCTTTCTTGGTAAACGCCTGTAAATGTTACTAATTAAAAGAGGAAAAATAATGAAAGTCTTATCAGTGTTGGCCCTCCTTTCACACCTCCTGCCCCTTCCTGGCTGAACAAATATTTATGTATCTGGTGAGAGTTGTTTATGTGATTGATTTTTTTGAGTGTTGGAAACAGGCAGCTGCACAATGAAACGAGCAGGAAGCATGAAATAGCCAGGGTCTGGAAAAAAAAAAGCGTCGCGGAGATTCATATTGAAGCAAGATATTTGGCCTGGGTAGTGGTTCTGCTCTCGGCAGCTTTCACAATCGGGTTATTAGGAGGCATAAGAGAGGAGATGATAATAAAAAAGCCTTCAGGAATCAAATCTAGCAACGGTACAATGCTTTTATGTTTTTATCTGTTATATAAAAGCTGCCCTTGATTCTAAAATGGTGTAGGCACCGTTTTATGGTACCAACTATACCATAAGTAAGTCTTATCCTGTCCATGCGACGGTAGCACTATATGACATGTGCTTTACATGTTCTGGGAGTGGTTCCCATAGTGTGGGGAAATAAAGACTCCACACACGGCGATGTCAAGATTCTGGCCTTGGGTTTGCGGTTGATAAAACTTCCTGACAAACTCATCAGTCCTTCACCAGCAGTGCTAGATTGCCGAGTGAGTTTCATCCTAGTCTATCACTTCCGGAGGCTCCGGCTGAGCGCGCTGATCAACGATCTGTGGTGCGAAGCTGTCAAGTTTCAGGAACATATTTTCACTTGAGGCTGACACATCCTTGAGGCTGTGCCACACAGCTTTGAGATCTACCTGCAGGTAAATATCTGTAGACAAGTTACAAAGCAAAAGCAACAAAGAAAGGCTTACAAGTTATACATGAATGCAACACTGATTACAAACAGGCAGCACTATAGGTTAATATCCGGACTGTGGTAAGTCAGTTCCAAGAAAGTGTTTCAAATTCCTCAGATCTCCGAACCAGCAGAGAGCGTGTTGATGTTGGCTGGGGGAACTCACCCCTGCCTTGTCCTCCCCAGCGTGTTTCCCCGGGAGCTGAAGGAGGTCTTCGCCTCATGGCGGCAGGAGTGCAGTAACCGGGGTCGGCCAGACATCAGCGAGAGGCTGATCAGCGCCTCCCTGTTCCTGCGCTTCCTGTGCCCGGCCATCATGTCGCCCTCGCTGTTCAGCCTGCTGCAGGAGTACCCCGACGACCGCACGGCCCGCACGCTCACCCTCATCGCCAAGGTCACACAGAACCTGGCCAACTTTGCCAAGTGAGCGCCCAAAAGCAAGCCTTGACATGTTGTCCAAGGTTCGGCCAATGCAGGTTTCTAACCACGTTCGTTTGGAAAAGAGCCAGAGTCAAAAGCAGTGGTGGTCGGTTGTGCCCGTTGTGCTAAAGGATAAGATTAAAACATGGACCCACCAGCCAACTGCAGAGCAAAAAAAAACTTTGATGGCAGATTTGCATCAGGTTGCAGGGAGATACTCCAAACAAACACTCAGCATCTGGGATTGAAAATTGCAATTGGCAGCTGGGTCAAGACTTTTTTTTTTTTGGTCAAAAATAGGACAGGATTAGAAATGTATACATATATATATATTTTTTTTTGTTCTCACTGTCCCTTACTGTATCAAATGGGTCTCTCTTCTGGGTTGTACCATTTACAATTGTAGTCACTTATCCTACACTGGAAATATTTGGTGTGCTTTCATTATTTACTTATCCTAACTCTGGGGAAAAGTGGAGCTGCTGTTTATAAAAATGTGTGTGGTCTGCATAGGATGACCTGGATGCCACCGTGCATTGATATAGTATGCATGATAAAGCAGTAGTGTAAATCTAGATCTTTGCTTCATAGTCAGTGTGGTTTCACATTGTATGTTCCCATTTATGTTGTGTTACACTGATGTTGTTCACCAACAGCATCTGATGAAGAGCTCAGATGGACATCCCTTGCTATTAACTTAAGCGTTCTGGTGTTTGTTGGGCAGATTTGGCAGCAAGGAGGAGTACATGTCCTTCATGAACCAGTTCCTGGAGCACGAGTGGACCAACATGCAGAGGTTCCTGCTGGAGATCTCCAACCCCGAAACCATCTCCAACACGGCCGGCTTTGAGGGCTACATCGATCTGGGCCGAGAGCTGTCCACGCTGCATTCACTCCTGTCTGAGGTGGTCTCCCAGCTCGAGCAGGTATGTCAAAACATGTCCTTCTTCGTAATTGAGTCTTAAGGACGGAGCGCTGCTGGTGCAGGGGGTGGGGAGAAGTCAAGTGGGCAAACCTCAGTTTTCAGATCAGGGTCTCCACGTGGCTTCTCAGGTGATTGTCAGCATTTCCAGCTGCAAAACATCTTCTAACTGGTGTTATGGCTGGGCTGTGGGTCATTGTGGGGGTTGGGAAATGAGAAATAGATTGCTTTGACTACAAGCATTGTGAAGGGCACTAGCTTCCTCTCATCACACCATGGAGTTGTTGTTAAACCTAAACAAATACTGGACCGTCCAATCATATAAGAACATAAGTCAGTGCCCAGTCGAGAGGAGGCCATTCGCCCCATCATGCTCGTTTGGTGTCCATTAATAACTAAGTGATCAAGGATCCTATCCAGTCTGTTTTTGAATGTTCCCAAATTGTCTCTTCAGCCACATCGCTGGGGAGTTTGTTCAGATTGTGACGCCTCTCTGTGTGAAGAAGTGTCTCCTGTTTTCTGTCTCGAATGCCTTGAAGCCCAATTTCCAAATCAATATGATATACCAAGCCGCAAAGATAGGAAATCAGGTCCCAAACACATTGTTTAGGAGTCTGAAATGAAAATGAATTAAGTCAACTGTTAGACAATCATCATTTTTTTACAATTACATGGAGATTTGTTCTTCCCTGATTGTTGGAGGCTGTCTAACACAGTTCATCACAAAACGCGCCGAGCGGTAATTGAAAAATACCGACTCAGATTTCCAGTCAGATTTTGTATAATCAAAATTAATTTTCCTGTAACGAGCAGCGGAGAGCCGAGCAGAAGCCGAATATAAAAAATGTCTGTGTATGTAATTCTGATATTGATTTATATTAGGCGTCTCCTACAGCCCAAAAGTATATGAAGGTATAAATGACTGTCTAGTTTAATATATTAAATTAAATATACACAGTTTCGTGTTTTGAGAAATGAAAATAAAAGTGATTCTAACAAAAAACTATAGCTACACTTTATTACATTTTAGTAATGCTGTACACCAGTATGATCTGCTCAGTTGAGTAATGTACAACAGTGTGGCATCAATCCAGAGTGTGCAGCGAATTAAAAAAGCTGGAATTAAAGAGTAATTTAATTAATACATTTTTTTTTTTTGTAGTTGTTGTTTATTTCATTTTTAGTTGCATTTTTCCTTTAATGGCAAGAAATATTTTCTCAGCCTTATGTTTTCTTTCCTGATTAGTAAATCGTTTGAAGTTTAATGAGTTTCTATTTATTTTTTTATTAAGAGAGCTTAGAAAAAAACTCCACAGACTGTGTGCTTCCAATGCTGATCTATACAGTTTAAGGCACCAAAATGTGAGGTCAGGTAGAACTATGCACATGCAATACACCTACAATCATTGTATAGTTCCATATAGTGCCATGATTTTCTAGCAGGGAGCAAGGGGGTGACTCCTGAGTGGCACATCCAGTAAAAACCTCCATTTTGAGGCAGTGCAGGATATATAGTCCTATAGTCAGAGACAAGTTGGTCTCCCTTCCCTTCCATATTATTGCTGACTTTAATCCAAACCTCCCAGGGGGTCGCGCACAACTAGCTCAGCACTGCCAGGGCAGGGTGAGTAGAGTGGAGCCAGGCAATCCTCTGTTCTCGGCACAGCAGCGCCTCCCGGTGGTTTCATGGGTTCCTGCAGCTTCAGATTGTTTACAGGTCCGGCTTCATACGATAGCTGTGTGGGGTGGGGGGTTCTGGGTTGGCAGTGAGACAGACCCCAACAGAAAAGAGTTAAGGCACTAAACGGCGCCCAATTCATCTATTTTTTTTTCTCTCTCTCTGTCTCGCAGGGCACTGCTTCCAAGCTGGGTCCTCTTCCACGCATCCTGAGGGACGTCAACACGGCCCTCACCAACCCCTCCAGTGTGCAGGTGTCCGTCACCTCGGAGCGCCTGGCCTCCCCACCCAGCGCCGGTTGCAGCATCTCTACCGGCCTGCAGAAGATGGTCATCGAGAACGATCTGTCGGGGTGAGATACACCATCAATATCCGCCTCCTCCCTCCTTCACAGTCACTCCTTCCTCTATAAACCGGGTTTACCTTGGATAATGTCCCCCCATTAGTTGCATTGATACTATATTCTGTATCCAGTGTATTTAGATGCCAAGACGTGAATTAGTCGGCTTGCTTTTTATACATTTTATCGCAGCCTCTTCTTACATTATCAGTGTTAGTGGGTCTTTGTATTTTTTATAGTAAATCCATTGACTGGATGATTTTGTGCTGCAGTTGAGTCTCCCGATGTCCTCTTTGACAACCACTGTCAGCGTATTATCCCCCGCATTAGGCCGGCACTTCACAGATTTATATATGCGTTCTTCCCCAGCCTCTTTTAATTGCAGGCTGTTTACAGTAAAACAGCGGCCAGACAGGGACAGAGAGGAGACTCCCGAGATTACGAGCCAAATGAAATACAGAGCAAATGTAATTGTTTGTTCTTTTATAGACAATAAAGCCACAATCAAGTTGTCTCCTCCTTAAGAGGGAACGGAGTAAATATTTGAAACCGATCTGCGTCGCTTTTCTTCTCCCAGCAGGATTGAAAACATTTGATTTTATACTTAACTGGGTTTTTCATATGTTCCTTAATCACCATTGTCCTGCCTCGGCCTTTTCACAGCCTGGTGGACTTCACACGGCTGCCGTCCCCCACCCCCGAGAACAAGGACCTGTTCTTCGTGACGAGGAACTCGGGAGCCCAGCCCTCGCCGGCCCGCAGCTCCAGCTACTCAGAGGCCAACGAGCCCGACCTGCAGATGCCCAACGGCAGCAAGAGCCTGTCCATGGTGGACCTGCAGGACAACCGCAGCCTGGAGAGCGGGCCCAACGCCTCGGCTGTGCCAGACTCCCTCAACGACAGCCAGTCGTCCATCGGGCAGTTGGCGGGCGGGGTGTGGTCGGCGCGGACACCCCAGGGCAATGCCAACATCGGGCCCACGATGAGGAGGCAGGGCCAGACCCCCACCACGCCCAACTCGGAGAACGTCCCGGGCAGGCCTCAGCTGCTGGCGCCACTCTCCTTCCAGAACCCAGTCTACCAGATGGCAGCAGGGCTGCCAGTGTCCCCCCGCGGCGTGGCCGACTCCAGCTCCGAGTGCCACAGCTCCATCAGCTCCCAGAGCAACAACGAGGACGGCAAGCACGGCTTCATCAACCACGGCACCAGCGAGGACTTCGCCCGGCGTTCGGGGGAGTTCACGCGCCGCCAGCTGTCCCTGACTGAGAGCCAGCATCAGCCCACTGTCCCACGGCAGAACAGCGCCGGCCCCCAGCGCCGGATAGACCAGCCGCCCCCTCCAGTCACCAGGGGACGCACCCCTCCCAACCTCTTAAACACCACCCCGTACCCCCGGCCGTCCAGTGGGAGCATGATGTCCTCGTCCCCGGACTGGCCGGGCAGCGGAGCCCGGTTACGGCAGCAGTCGTCCTCCTCCAAGGGGGATAGTCCTGAGACCAAGCAGCGGACGATGCACAAGCAGGTAAGCTTTCCTGGCCTGACGACGCATGTGACCATGTGTCCGGGCCGGAGTCTCGGCTGCGTCTCTCTTGAGACCCTTAGGGGGCCGCAGCACCCAATCCTGGTCCTGGGGGGCCACAGGCTTGCAGGTTTTCTAGCTCTCCAGATCCAGTCAAATCCCCAGGGCCAGAATTGTGCCAACCCGCCTTAAGGGGCCCATGAAGGTTTTTAGTTTTTCGTATGAATCTGGATAAGCGCTCCTCGATGCCCGATGACTGCATGCACACAGCATCAGGGTTTTGGCCTCTGAATTTCAAGTTTTTGCTAGAGTTAATTTATAGAGAAAGTGTGGTGTGGGCTGCTTTATTTTCACTGAGACCAGAATGACAGACTGGAGGTGGGAGCTAGCCTCTGGAGATGGGCGAAACTTAATTAAACGCCCAGCCTTCAGCCTACGCAACATATCAGACAGAGCCCGGCATTAGATGTAGAGATTCCTCTGCAAACCATGTGAGGAGGCTGAGAAAGAACAGGCCCACACAATTAATTATACCTACAGAAAGTGCCATGAAAAGCCCGACCACATAGCTCACATCCTTAGAGTGAATCTCCATTAAAGCCCTGTCGAGTGAGGCCTGTCCCCACTGATGCGACACTTCCCTTTTGCTGGGCAGACAGAAACACAAACCCGCGGAGGAGTTAGTCACCATTTCCTTCCATTCACATTACCCCCAGCCATCGGACTTGCTGTCTTTATTTTTTGATACCACCACGTAGTAACCCATAAGGATACTATATCATGTCTGCAGAGAGATGTTGTACAATCGAAGCTCCAAAATCAGAGCCCCGCTGGACATATGAAATCTGCATTCTTTAACTTAAACATGTTCTAAATAGTAGCGATGAGTTTAACGAGATAACGAGCTAAAGTTTAATGAAGCATTATTCGCTAGGAGGTTGTTCACCCAACGATAGGGTTGCTTGTTTAATTTTGTCAGCAAATACATGTATTATAATCATTATTTTATTATTATTATTTTGTTTATTTGTTTTTATTAATTTGTTTTTTGTTTATTTAAATGACGGCCAATTACAGTTCTCTAAATCACATATAATGACATAGACCGCACCACTTAAGTGCTAATGTATTGTCATGCTTCTGTCCTGCTTGGTAGTGCTGCTCATAAACAGCAAGGGCGCGTTGTTCGTTTGACATCCCTCCACACAGAGACCGGCCTCCCATTGTACACAAATCTGTTATGTAATCCAAATCGAATCAGACCCTGGAAATAGCAGCGCAGAACGGGAATTAAGCCCACATTACTTCATTGTGTGACACGTTAGCGACCGTATCAACTCCATTACTAATTACACCTGCTGTTCACGTCATCATTTCCAGTCCACCGGATATTGACAAGAGAAGGGTACAGTCATAATGAAGGCTCCGATCTTTAAAGCTTTCCATGTTTATTGACAAAGTCCCACGCCGTTAATTGCGGAGAGCTGTCAGCCGCCCCACTGGATTCTGGGTAATTAGACGGACCGGTCATTACTATCAATCTCTCTTCGTAATCGGGATGATTGGTGTCTCGTAGGGGGTTGATTGACGGTGCACATGCACAATATGGCGCCCCTCTGTCATTTACAGAAACCGCTGTGTAAATGACAGGGTCGCTGGCACTCTCATGTGTCACGTTCTTAATTCCGCATCAAACCTGAAACAACAAGGCATCAAGAGAACATTATTGCTATTATTAATAAGTTATGATTATGAAATTGACATGTACAAAACACCTTTAACTTTAAACCAAGTAACTGTAAATCAAGAAGGTGGATTTCAGAAAGAAGTGAAGAGGTTTTCATTTGAAATTCTTCCTTCTGCTCGTTTATTAATTGAGTCAAACCTGCTGGAGTCATTTTAGAAAAGGGTGAATGGTGAGTGAATACAAATTAATTTCCTATCTGATGGTTTTGCATACATACGCATTGTTTTACTGTAGTTATTAATTATGTATGTATTATTCCTCCTTGGAGATCATTAAACAGTTACATAACAACAGTAGTCCCACAGATACCCCAGTATCCCTCCCCATCCAATTAGTGGAACCTAAATTGGGATTGGCGAGACTTGGAGGATGTCATGTAGTTTGCACTCACCCCATATTTCCTGGAGTTTATTTTCTTTTCTTGCATCCCATTTTGCCAAATAAATTTATTCAGTGATTCCGCAAAATATATATTTTTTATTATTAAACCCCTAAATCAAGATTATAAATCACAGGGCACATTACACTCGAACTCACCAGCACACAGTCATTTAGTGTCTTTATTGCAGAAACTCAGCTTTATTAGCGGCATCAAGAATGACACACTCATAATTTTCTAATTGTTGGGAAACGTTTTCATTTCATTGTGCTGCTGCTCACATCTTGGCAAAAAAAAAACAGGTCTTCATTTATTTTTCATGTCTTAATTTCTGAAATCCACCTTTTTGTCCATGCACATTACGAGGCGACGGTTTTGTAAAGCTCCTCGTTCCATCAGTGGAAAGCCAAAACCGGAATTTGATTGCGTTCGATTGGGATTTGATTGACACGCAGATGATCTCGTTAGGAGTCCGTTTCCATGCAGAAACCGTCAGGCTTATGATAGCGGTCCTGATGAATCATTACATGTCATTCTCTAAACACACTCAAGCTGTCGATAGGGCGCACACAATCTTAATGGGGCATCCCTTCTGTTCCCGTCTCTCACAACTAACGCGCCGCCAGCCACCCCCCTGAGCTGCCCCACCCGGGACCGAGTCACATGACCTCACCACCCCGTAGTCGAGCGGCCCTAGTCATTAGAAACCGTAGCTTTCCATTTCCGAAGCCCTCTCAGCTGTAGGCAGCATTTCCATTGCAGATTTTCTTTTCTCTGGTTTCTTTCTTGTTTTTACTTTTTGCTTTGCCAATTTCCCGCTCCCCCCCCCCCGACCTCATGTGTTTGTTGTGTTGATCTCACTAGGCCCCCTCCCCCGTGAATCCCAATGCACTGGACCGCACCGCCGCCTGGCTTTTGAATATGAATGTGCAGTATATAGAACACGAAGGCATTGACCCAGATCCCAAACACAGGGAGGAGCTCAGAAACAAAGAGGAACTCACTCAGACTGAAAAGGTAACCACACACACAACCCCCCCCACACCACACCGAGCCCGCTGCTGTGACTGAGAGACAGGGGTCAGCGACAGGGAAGGGGGACTGTCTGATACTGTACTCACAACTGGGCACAAACCAGTAACTCGGCAGGGTGAATTACTCTGCATGGTCTGAGATCGTTGCTGGTAGATGAGATGAATACATATTAGAGCTTTTTTTCCTTTTGCTGTGCCTGTGTGTGTGTGCGCGTGCGTGCGTGTGCGTGCGTGTGTGTTTCAGTTGTTTTACACAACACAAATCCCCAACCCCACCCCCTAATAAATACATTAACAAATAAACAAACCCCAGTGCATTCAATACATCTGTAGAATAGCTGGTAAAGATCTGTGCATTTTCCAGTCCATGCAGCTGCTCATTCTCTCATCCAGTCATCATCGAACGTGCGTCACAAATGTGGTTTGTGTGCTTGTGTGCAATTCTGCCGAAATATCCCAAATTACCCTTGAAGTGGGATGTTACAGGCATTGGTGTCTCATGGCTACTAAGGATTGTGTCCTGTTTAACAAGAACTTTGCTTCTTAAGAATATAACGGGAAATTAGGGAAAAGCCTTGTGTTGTTATTCAACATTGTTGTATAATAACATTAAGCAGCTTTCTCTCTCTCTCTGTATTGTCAATAGGTACTATTGTTAAAACTCTCCATTTTACACTGTACAGCATCAACATCTTACCGTGTTCTGTAGCGATTTTGGGGAATTTGTGAAATTATTTGAACAATATAGTCTAGTTTTTCAGAGACTCTCGGGAAGAAATTGCACCCAACGCTGAATATTAGCTGGCAGACGAAGAAAGGAGGCCGGCGCTATAAGATTCAGACATGTTACGCATGATAACCTCTGGGTATTCACTAATTTGTTTTGGCAGACAGCTAGCGACCTTCCGCGCTTTGTCGGGGGTGTTTATTAGGAGAACAGTTTGTCTTCTCCCTGTTTATTCTGGGTTTTCCACCGAGACAGAAGCCTTGCTTAGTGTCTAATTTGCCACATAAGTCCTGTTCAGTAGCATTAGTGGCGCTTGTTCGGTTTTTGTTTTGTTTTAGTGTGATCTGCACTTCCCCCATCAGCGATACAGACCTGATTGTGTCACGAACGGGGCACTCGATCAACTCTGCCATCCCGCTCTTATCCAGTCCCACCGGACACCTGCACGTGCCTTTGATGGTGCTTTCAGTGAGGAAAATCAAATGTGGTTTCAACCGGGCAAAAAGCAGGACAATTATCGGCTTAGTGTCCACTGTCACTGCTCCCACATGCCTGCCTTTTTGGGTTTTGTTGTTGACTGCTTGAAAACAACAAGAAGAGCACAAATATATATCTATTCAGGTTTTCCTGAGTGGTGCATCTGTAAACAGACCACCACCCAGCGTTCGGGATGTGTCCTACGGTCTGGATCCAGCTGGTCTCCACTCTTCGTTATGCCGTGGCCTGCTTTAGCCAGGTATTTACCCGTGGAGAGGGCACATAATTGACAAGCGCTGTTGAGGCAGGCTGGGTAGATGTCAGCTGAGCAATCCTCACTGTCTTCAGACTACAGTGACTAGAGCTGCAGGAGACGTTCTGATTGGAAAGGATTGCAGATGACTTACATAGCTGACACAATATATGTTCTCAAAGATGCGTGCTTCATCCCATCCCACTTTTTTGTTGTTGTTGCCGATTCCTCAAGAACGTCTATCCAGTCTTTCTGTGATGTGGGTACGAAAAACACAACGAATTGAACAGATGTTTTTGAGTAAAAAATAAAAACGATACCGTGCAAGACTTTAAAGCAAACAAAATCGGAGTTTAACTGTAGATTAAATCCTTACTGAAAGACAAACAAATCCAGATTTGGTCAATATCTCGTGGATTTGAGCTCACAGCAGGCTGAGAATCGGCCCGTTCGTGCACTATGTCTGTAGGTAGCATAGTGTTTGCTGAAGTGAGAGAATGATGAGCCTTGAAACATTCAGCCATAAATCCAATTCTGGTCGTCCGAGGGGCAGCAGACTACATCCCCTGTTATGCTGGTGGAGTACACACTTCTTCGGTTTGTTTTTTTTCTCTTTCACTTCAATGCTTCTGTTGGTTAGAAACTCTAGACATCCTCAGAAATCATCAGCTCCCCCAAAATAAACCCACTTCATGCACTTAACATATCCTCAAGGAAGTTTGAGAGATGTGAACTGGAAAGACATCCAGTATTGCCTCGAAGTGCTTTCACAATCAAATGTCAATACAGTCTCAAATGTCTCTGTGGGGGAGATACTGCTGTATCAGTCATATGCACCGTTATATCACTGTAGTGCGGAACAGTGCCGTGTTGTTTAAACGAAGGTTGAATTCATGTTGAAGGCCATTCTGCTCTCTGGAAGCACGTCTTCGGTTTTCGGAAGTTATTCACTGAAAGGGCTCCTTATTGTGCAGCCTAAAATGAATGTTACATTATCCTGTAGGTGGGAATTAAACTATCTTGCCGACCGCTAATGAGATCACACACCAGTCAGGAGAAAGACTATTGCGTGTTTTGAGAAGCGAGGAATCCTTAATGTCACACTCTCAAGTCAGAAACACAGCGGTTATGAAATCAGATTCTCAGGAACACGAGATCTTTTCCCGGAGATTGTAAAGGTTACGTGTTGTCTGAAAGGGAAAAAAACGAACACAGTATAGATTTTCTTATTAAAGTGTTAATTAACAAAGGCTGTATCATTTAAGATCTGTAACTGGAGATTAAATTCAAATGAAATTAAAATATTGTAAAGATTGCACAAAGCAAATGTAAATCAGTCCCAGTGTTATATAAACAACCTGGATTTCACATCAGCGAGAGAATAACCAGTACAACACAATACAAAAGTCAATGAACGGGCATTTTCTGGATCAAGTTCTGAGTAATTATGTATTTTCTTTGTGTGTATTATCAGTGCACTTATGCATATTTACATGGGAGGTAATGTTTAGATACTTCGGCTGTTAATTGATTACACGTGTGAGTAAAATCACACAACATAATTCCACATTCTCTATAACAGTGTCACTGCAACTACACTGCACATTGTCACACCACATGGTTTCTGAAGTCAGTCGGTATAAGGTATTAAAAAAGCATAGGCCGTGTTGTAGGTTTTCAAAACGTACGTTTTGCTCATAATGCATTTGCAATCCACAAACGCACACGCACACACACGCACAGTCTGGCAAAGAGCGGTGCATCTGCTACAAAGTAACAACGGCAAATGTTCAATGTCACTTTCACTCTGAGGAGTTTCCTCCAGAGTGCAACATTACTTTTATTGACACCATAAACAGCTGTCCCTTTACGCTGTAAATTCCGTGTATAATAGTCTCTGGCCCAACATTTTCTTTACGCTTTTAAGCTCAATTTAATTTGGCCAGTTGGTATATTGCTGGCTATTCTCCTGTCTTGTCTGCTGGCTGCACTGAGCGATAAGCCATAGGATTTTCTTTCTTTATTTCTTTTACGTCTATCTTATCACATGGCCAAGATGGAAGGAGACTTCACAAAGATGCAATGAGACTTGCTCCACACATCCTAAGAGCTTCAGTGCCTGTGAAGATCCCTCCTTAGTCTTTGGACTTGCAGTGAATGCATTTGAGGAGTCGTGTTTCAGTCTCGCTCTCCTAGTCCTTTTCTTCTGGAATGATTGTGAATCACTTTTTTAGACAGAGAAGCTTTTGTGTTGGTTGTTTCGCTTTTCTTCGGTTTACAGATCCGATCCCCCCTGTTTCTGTCTGCTCATTTTAGGACCCACAAATGTTAAGTAATTTTAAAATCTAGGCTCTTTGTATTCATTCCCATAATCCAGTCGTCGGAAACGGTCAGAAGAGGCCGTCCAGATGCATTCCCAGGAAAATGTTTAAGACTCCATCTGAAAAGACCAAACTAAATTTCCACCAATTTGGCAGAGTCTATGACTAAATTAAAATAAAGTGCTACTTGATTGATCCCATGTTGATTATACAAAAGCCTAATTACACCATCATTTACTTATTTCTAGGGCACACAGGTGTAATTTAAATCCACATTGATTGGACATTTCTTTCCCTGGTCAGAATCCAATTGGGAAGAGGCCGATCACTGCAAAAAGTGTCGCACGGCGAGAGTAACTGTTTGAAGACCAAACAAACACTTTCTGAATTAGTTCACCTTAGAACAGGGAACCCAACTGGGATTTAAAGTGTATTTATTCTTCCAAAACCCAGTGGGTTCTGCACAAGCTAAATCAAGACATAAGACACTGAATGCATGCTGGGGTGCCGTCAGCAGCTTTGCATGAAAGAAAAGAAGAAACAATATCACTGTAGAACAACATGGCAAATTTATGTAGTGTTTTTGATTCATTTGCACACAATGTCTTATTAAAGTGACAAGTAGGGGAAAAGGTGGGAAAAAAAGTGTAACACCTTTAGTGTAAATGAATGTTTCCTATTTAAACTCATGCAAGTCCCTCTCAGACGGGCATTTTATAGCCATGACATCATTTTAAAATCTGCACAGTGGCAGTGCGTGGGTAATCAGACAGAGAGGCCCTCTTTGCTCTGGACCCTATTTGAGAAATACACCTTCCTGAACCCGACTGCCTGCAGGCTATTTCTCTATTTACTCCTGATAGGCAAGAGCCCGAGTCCCGCTACACAACTGTGTGATTGGTCGGTAAAAACTCACACTGTCAGGCGAACGTGATGCAGCTGAAAACCGTGCAGAGAATTTTAATTCTCTTATGGTGATTTTTAAAGTGTGACACGAGAAGGTTTGTGTCGCGTCCTCCCTCGGCAAAGACTCATGGGTCCCTTGTTGCCGTCTCCCCTGTAGTACCAGCAGGAGATCGCCATCCTGCAGGACAAGCTGCGGCTCTCGGCCAAGAAGTTGGAGGACTACGAGTGCCGGCTGAAGGGGCAGGACGACCAGGCACAGAAGATGCTGCTGGAGTACCAGGCCCGGCTGGAGGAGAGCGAGGAGCGCCTGAGGAGGCAGCAGGAGGACAAGGAGCTGCAGATGAAGGGCATCATCAGCAGGTATGGCCAGACTTGTGTGTGTTTGATTGACTGGGTGATTGATTGATTGACTGAGACAGAAATGGCAGAAGGACAGCGCTGAGAAAACCTCTTTTCTCATCCTCCTATTTCAGTGTTCTTCTTTTCAGTCGTAATGAATGTATGTGCTAGTAATGGACTTTTTTTTTTGTAATCTATAGTATGCCACCAAGAGCTTCTCGACAAACGTTTCTATTTCAACCAACAATATCTGGGTTTTATAGAGTATCTCCCAGGCTGCTTCTGCTTGACATTGGCTGACCCCGGCTGAAAGGTGTTATTAAAGTCCTTGTACAATGTCTGAGCCATCAAATAGGCCGTGTTCTACAACGGGCCGGGCCTCTCTGCGGCGGGGCCTGACAGCCACGCAGGCCCGCCTCTCATTTCCGTCACAGCGGAGCAGAAATAGGAAATGACGGCCCATCTAGAGCACCGAACGAGTCCCGGCCCTGAAGGCAGCTGGCAGGCTGTATTCACACCAGAGGAGAAAACCCATTAACCCGAACGCTGGCGCCAAGAGCGGAGATGTGTGTGTGTGTGAACACGGACGACATACTAAGCAGCATTACAGTCTTTAGGTGAAAACGGCAGAATTGCAAGTTTTTAATGCCCTTATTGTAAAAGGAAATTCTATTAATGTTCCCATTTACTAAATACTGAAATCCTATCCTACAAAGTAATTGCATTATTATTCATTTATTTGTCTTAAATTCATTAAAACTTCATATAATTGTGCTTTGTACCTGACACAAAGTATTCATGGGAAATGTTTTTTGTGTTTTCGGTTTTTAACGGTTAGAACATAAGAACAAAAGAAAGTTTGCAATCGAGAGGAGGCCATTCGCCCCATCGTGCTCGTTTGGTGTCCATTAATAACTGATGATCCAAGGATCCTATCCAGTCTGTTCCATTTGTGTCCCCGGGTGCATGTGTCCCTGCTGATCTGGAAAAGCTCTTCTGGTTTGATGTGGTCGATGCCTTTCATGATTTTGAAGACTTGGATCAAGTCCCCACGTAGTCTCCTCTGTTCCAGGGTGAAAAGGTTCAGTTCCTCAGTCTCTCAGTAGGACATTCCCTTCAGACCTGGAATAAGTCTGGTTGCTCTCCTCTGAACTGCCTCTAGAGCAGCGATATCTTTCTTGAAGTGTGGAGCCCAGAACTGTCCACAGTATCCAGATGAGCTCTAACTAGTGCATTGTACAGTCTGAACATCACTGCCCTTCTTTGTAATTTCAGGCTCATGTCGGTAGAGGAGGAATTAAAGAAAGATCACTCTGAAATGCAGGCTGTGGTGGATTCAAAACAAAAGATCATAGATGCCCAGGTTAGTATTTGTATGAACAATCTGGTTTAGTTGTCATCTGCAGCCAGAATATAGTTATAGAGCCCAGTAAAATAGCATCCTCTAGTGGGGAAAGTGGTAAATAAGGGTGAATAAACTTTTCTTGAATTTCAAATTTCGCAGGGCTTTTTTTTTACTAGCACACAATGTATGGCATCACAAAGACTCACCGAGAGTGTGTAACTAGAACACAAACACGTGGAGCAAGCACAGTGAAATACTGTACGATGTACAAATCTGTAGGAATAACGTGAGACATCAGATTTCGAACCATTTGAAGCAGAAATTCCCGACATCAAGCTCAATCACATCTGCTGGCCATAATGCTCTTTGCGTTGTTTGATAATTACCCTCACAATGCCGGCGCATCCACCATAATGGAGCGCAAGAAGTTGTTTACTGTTTTTCTCAGCCCATCAAATTCTGGTTTAGGTAAATTTAGCTTAAGGGTAATATTATGCGAGATTAAATAGTGCGTGTGAATATCCATTATTCAAGCTTGCACTCGATGTAGAGGCAATTAATTAGTCTTTGTGTGCTGTTAAAAGTTAATGCAGACTAATCGCAGAATAACTTGTCTGTTGATGCAGCTAAAGACGAAGGCTACGCAGCACTTTGAATATGTGCCAAGCTAACGTCTCCCGACAAACCCACGCTTTCACACTAGTAATAAACCTGCAGCCGCGTTCAACATCTGTAATGAACCACTGAATAAAGACGGGGAACAAAACGCTTTACTGCGAATCTTGGCATTGTGTTCAGTCTGTGTGCTTATCTCACCTTCGTTAATGATGTATCCCTGTTGATTAAGCCATTTACAGATTAATCATAAAGACAATAACACACACAGTGGAGCTGGTGGCGTTTTAAATAACCCTTCAACAGAGCAGAAGCAGATTTTGTTTTCAAGTCAGGTAAACCTTTTTAATCCGTAGTCTCTGCCATTAATGTACAATCAAAGTGGCACAACATGTACACTGTGACTCCTCCAAAAATAGTAACGGTACTGCAGTGAAACAAATCAGTACCTCGACGCTTTATGGCAGCCGTTTTGTTTGGACAGGATAGAAATGGAGACAACGTTGGCATGAAAAATAGTTATATTTAAGACCCTGCGTACGTTTGGGGAAATACTGCAGATATTACTTCAGAAATGTGTTACACAGTGAGAAGAAGAACGTAACTGTGTTCGGAGCTCAAACCCAGAGAGGGCGTATTCACCACGATGTACGCCCTCCCCAGATGTCTCTCTCTCCTGGTAAAAGGAAGACACACTGGCCTGTTATTTCCTTTCTGAGGAAGCTCGTACATCAGTGTCCACAGTGTATATTGAGTGAAAAAGTAGTTATATTTGAAATACAGGCATTAAGAGAGACAACTCAATATCATCATCATATTTCTACCATCTTACCCCGTCAATCTGAATGCGTTTCCTCTCTTCAGAGTCTTTAGTCTGTGTGTGGGTTGGTTTTGTGTACCACTCCCTGTTCTGTAGTGTTTTCCTGCTTTGTGTTGATTCCTATTTCATACTGAATGTGCGTCATGATGTGTGTCATCCCTCCGAGTGTGTCTGCGCCCCCCCCCGATTGCACCTTACAGTCGGTAGGACATGTATACTGACCCCAGCTACGTTTGTGTCCCGCAGGAGAAGCGCATCGCCTCCCTGGACGCGGCGAACGCCCGGCTCATGAGCGCCCTGACGCAGCTGAAGGAGCGCTACAGCATGCAGACGCGCAACGGCATCTCCCCCACCAACCCGACCAAACTGCAGATCACGGAGAACGGGGAGTTCAGAAACAGCAGCAACTGCTAGTGCAGGCAGACGAGCCAAGCCGCGGACAGCCGGCAGCGGCAGTGGGGGGTGGGGGATAGTTCAGGGGAAAGGGGGATTTTGCAGATCGTCCCGGGATCTTTAGACGGAAAACAAACCAATTGCAGAAAGAACCTTTAAAAGAGTGGTGTGAGACGCACAAGGGCAGAAACGACAACAATAAATGCTTTGCCAGAGCCAACAAGAGTCCCCCTGTGCGTTCCTGATCGGAAACCGTTTTCCATTATTTTCAATGGAAGCTCTTGTTCTGATATTGAAGACGGGGAGGTCGACGATGGGAGAATGAGCTCTTTCCCGATCACAGCGCAGTTTGGACCCAAATGCATATACAAACCCACGAACTACACGCTGGCCGCGCTTTATCTCCAGATGAATCTTCTGCTGGGTCTGAGATGTGACTCCTGGAGGAAGTGCGGACCGCTGCACTCTGTCAATACCGATTGAGGCTCGTTCAGGCCCGCGATATAACCAATGTTTACCATTGTCAGTGCACCTGTTCTGGTTTGTTACAACCCTTATGTTTCCCTTAAACTGAGGAGCAGGTTTTAAGAGTTTCTGTAATTAAATAACTTCCTGCAGTAAGCCATCCCATTATGTATGTGTGTGTGTGTATATGTGTATGTATATATATATATATATATATATATATATATCCACAATCTCTGGTGACTGAAATCAGTATGATCTTGGACTCTGATTGGCCGAGACAATAGGAAAAGATCTTCAGACTTTGTAAGGAGGAGCTGAAGGTGGAAAGGCTTTGTTTGCTCCACGCGATGAAATTTCTCCATCAAAGGAGTGGAATGTAGTTTCTGAGTCGGGAGTCGAGGGGCGGGATCGTCATTCCTTTCTTTCGCTGCATTAATCAGTTAAAAAAAAAAAAGAAAATGGGCTTGTCTTGCGTTTTGACCAAATTTTAAAGCTGAGCCATCACACTCATTAAGGTTTTTTTGCTAAATGCATGTCATTTCAGAGGCTTTGCATGTTTAACGATATCCTATCTGACACTTTTTATCCACGAGAGGCGCTTCCTGGTCCTTCTGAACCCGAATGGATGATGTCCTCAGAATGATCCAGCTACTGGTCTCATTAACACACAGAACCGGGCCTGGCAGCGAAGCCGAGACAGACAGTTCAGCCGTCGGGACGGGCTGAGGGGAGGCTGGGCCGGTTCACTCCAACGTCACTTATTTATTGGTCGAATTCTTAGTGTGTCTTTATTTAGGAGAAAAACGCAGGGCCGCATTACTGACCAGATGCCTGCCCTAATAATCTACGTCAGCTGTGTTGCCAAAATAGTTCTGCGACAGTTTTCACTAAACAGGGAACACAGGCTGTAAATATCCCTGTCTTCCACGTGCAGAGTTGTTTAAATGCTTACTCTTTGTTTCAAGCAGCAGTTATTAGTGCTTAACAATACAGCTGCACCTGTATCTCTAGTGTTCACAATAAAGGGAAAGTTGGTTTTAGGACACACAGGCACACACAGCTGAAACTGGCATCCAGACAATTTACAGTTATTTAAAAAAGAAACATAATCCAATAGTGTTGACAATAATCAAAAATATATGGGTGTGTATGAATGAATCTGTTGAACAAGGGCGCAAATGACATTTTCCAAATGTGTAATTTAACTCTTGTTGAGCAGATGTGTGCATGTATGTATACACACATAAACACACACATGCACACGCACACACAACTCATGTAGCTTACCATGTCTACTGAATGTCAAGATGCTAGTCAAAAAGCTTTTGTTGGCATTTCTTATAATTTGACTTCATCTCCCATTGCTCTGACACCAAACATTTCTGCATTATATATTTTGTATATTTTTGTATTTTTTTCTTACCTGTAAGATATTTTTTTGCTGCATGTGTCATGCCCAGTGCTACATATAGTAGCACAACAGGTATAGTTTGTTTTAAGTTGTCAATGGTAAGGAAGAAGCTACTTCCACTATATAATTTGCTGCATACTTTGTATGTGCTTAAATATAAAGAAATTAGTGTATTTAGAGGCAAGATGCCTCGCTGATGTAAATAAAATGTTCACAATATTTTTACCTAATGTGATTTAAAAAAAAAAAAAACGTTTTTTTCTTTTTGTAAATGTTCCTTGTGTTTAATTCTACTGTACTGATATCACATGAATATTGTAAATAGTTAAACTGTTATTCCTGGTGCTGCTTCCTTAGACAGTTTCAGCTTCATTTTACTGCTGTTTAGTCCTTTTTTTTAATGCAGGTATTCTCTTTTGAAAGCAAAACACTGACCGCGTGAGCAAAAATATGATATTTATGTCACTCATGTCAGGTATTTTGTCTGGCCCAGGAAACTAATGAAATCCTCTCTCAGCAAGCTCTCCAGATCCAGTACTGTGAGCAGAATCGTAAAGAGACGCAAGCACAAATCCCCACTGACCCTCAGTCCTCTTCACCCATGCACCTCTTCAAAAGGGAGCTCTGTGCATTTCTGTCTCGATTGGTTGACTTGGCAAACGTTTCTTTCTGCATCTTGTTCGCTGCCCATCATATCACCAGTAGTTATTGTCTGAAACAGCAGCTCGTGGCGCTAACACGGTTTTTGAGACCATCTGCTTATTGCAGTCGGGTCCTGAATTTGAACAGGACCCTCAGCACAGTCTGGTAGGAATCTGGTCTTGGATTGACCAACGTGTGTTTAAATGCTTTTCACCAGGCCGTGTCGTACAGAGCTGCTGAGAATCAATTAATTTTCCTCTCAGATCTGCAACTCGCACATCCTTGAGGTTCCACACCTCGGAAACGCCTGCAGAGACCTGGGCTGCTTCTGGCCTCTGATATTGACTCGTGTCCAGGGGTTGGAAGGTGAATATTTTATTATCTTACCTTATAAAGGCTGTCAGTGTTTTGCTTTGACAAAGGGATACTCCTGTAAAGCGACTCAAACCACTATATTGGGCAGAAATCACTGCGTTCTCGAAGTCTGTGGTTCTGTCCTCTCGCTGTCTGTACCAATGTTCCAGTCGTACAGAAGAAATTATTTGTAATTCACTAGTCTAGCACGACACCACGCAGTTTCAGGAGCGGGTATATCTGCTAGTCAGTCTACTAATACAGTAGATTTCATAAGAGGGAAGAATTAAATTTAAATTAAATGTATTGATTGAGGACTGGATCAATTTAAGCCAATTAGCGTACTTTAGTGATTTTAAATCGATCACTTATTTTAATTGATACAAAAAAATCCCACGCAGAAGAACAATCAATAGAGTATCTGGATTTAATATGCAATTGTTGTACAGGAACCAAACAATAATTATACGATAAAAATAAAATATTGCAAATTTCTCTTTACTGAAATTCCCACAAGTGGTCTTATTTTACAGTCTTAACATGACTGCTAACTACAGAGAAAGAAAAACATTGCTTCTTTTATGCATTTTTGATTCAAAAAGCTTTGTAAAATAAATATTATCAGATTCAATTTACAGATTTTTATATATATATATATATATATATATATATAATTTCAAGCCATTTTAATTTATTTAAGTTCCATGAGTCATCCCAAATTAAGTAAAACAACAAACGATTAAATGTCTAAGTGAATTAAGGTGCCCATTGTTGAAGAATAAAGGTGTTTACTATTTAAGATAAAAAGGTAAAATAGTAGGGGGTAAAAGATCCAACATACACGTCAGTGCGTGTGGAGATATACTCTCTCCCTGACTTCTGGTGTTGCAAATAACTGGTTTCTAAAAAGCTGTTGTATGTTTTATAATCTCTTCTAGAGTCACTTTTGTAAGTATGTTAAAAGTAAAGTATTCGCTGGACTCGCTTCAGTATACGACAACGACAACAAAAAAGACATGTAATAATGTACAGAGGAAGTTGTTCGTGTTTAAGAAAATGTGGCTGTGCAATTTATGTACATTTGCAACTAGAATTATTAAAGTTTTATTTAGCTATTTTAAGTTTCCGCCTCGTGCCGTTTTTCATGCTGTCAGCGCCTCGTTTCTCCTAATGGCACGAGCGTCAAACATCCTGCTGGACAGAGAGAAAAGGAGCGTTTCCAGCTCTTTTTAAATTCGTAGGATTATTGTGGAATAAATATCTCACAATAGGATACACAGTGTGAGGGATTATGCTGCATGTGCTTCATGGTACGTGGCATATTTTTTCCAGGAATGGAGGCATTCAGGTCAGGATTTGATTTGAATCTCTCATAGCAAGTGTAGATTTTTATCCCAGACACACACAGACTCACTCAGATCTCTTGGACCCAAGTCTGTGGGGTTGTGGTGTAAATTGATGTCCGTTGGGAGCCCGGGCTGACACTCTAAAACCTGCGTTCTCTGAAGAATGAACTCTGTTTCTCCTCTTCCACTACATTCAAAACCCCAGAAACACACTGATCCTCTGAGAAGCTGTGGAATACAAAAATCAGGTACAAGACAGTAGGTGTCTATTACTTTTAAATACTGACCTGAGACTTCAGTGGGAAATAGAATGATGACAACCAGGTAATAAGCACAATGATCGTAGAGCTCATAGGAAAGTATCACACTTCTCCTCCCACCTGAAGCGTTGTACGTCTCAGTCAATGCAGATTTGTCATTGATTGTTCTTTGTTTCACATTCATTTTATCTGGTTTGACTTTTGTGGTGAACTTAGTTGTGCTTAACTGCCATTTTACTTATTCATCTTTTTAATACTGTAAATATTTCAGTTTTCTAAAGTAAAACTTTACCAAAGACTATTGCTGCCACACAGATTTCAATGAACTTCCCTTTTTGTGGTGACAAATCCATGAAATAAGACGATGAGAATAAAATTGACAAGGTGCGAGCACAAGTACACATCCCTCCACTTGCGATGCACAGTTATTAACTCCTCATCCCCAAGGCAGACTAACACGGTTAACGGCTTTAGTTTTAGTCATTAACAATTAATTGATTCAGTGTTTCATTAGGTAATGTAACTCTGTCCTTCTAAAACAAATGTAGAAATAGAGCAAGTCTAAAGATAGCCTAATGCTTTAAGGGAAGATGTTTAACAAACCCTGAAAATTATCCAACTGCGAGCTACATAGCATGAGTTTCCTGCACAATTCCTGTATTCTGGCAAATGTCTGCCATCCCACAGAAGATGTCCCGGGGACTGGGATGGCCAACACAGCTGACTGACATTGAGTTATTTGAATGGGGAATAATGTGTCACGATGCACCCAGTTGGGCACGGAAAATAAAAAATTGACCTTGTCTGAATGGGATGTACTATGCAAACACTATAAACACCACAGAAGCCTTGACTTCTTCGCTGCCACAAATTAGATTAACTTTTTTCCTCCGAATCGCTGCTGTGGCCGATTATATGAATGTGACTTACTGGATCAAGTCTCACACATTTCAACACTATATAGTCTTACACAATATAGTATATTCCAGATCTGAAAAGAAAATACAAAAGTGTAAGTCAAGTTCAAATTAGACTACCAGACCCGCTCTGAACACATCTGCAGGTGAAACACCTTGACTGCTCTCTGGTCTGCAGCGGGAAGAAAGTTGCACATGCGTTCGCCACAAGTTCCCAAATTTATTTTAAACCACTTAACACATTTTCGCTGGGGGCTCTTATCCATTCCAGCTGAAGTTCATGGCCTTATGTTTGCATAATGGAATTATTTCTCTTTAAAATCACCCACAACACCGGTTTCCGAAATGAATGAAACTGTGCGCCCAGCCGGGTGATGGAGCCGCTGAGAGGCGGCAAGAGGACTGTTCTATTAAAGCAAAACATACAATGAAATTAATACATACACTATAGTATACACAATTTGAACATCATGTTGCTGTTCAACGTCATTTCCTGTCGCCTGCAGACGCGGCTGCGTGGAGGCTCAGAGTGTCGGAGGAGGTTTGGCTTGTCTTGTCTTACCTCTTCTGTGAAATGATTGTGTCCATCCCTGCACTTTGCACATATACATTCTGGCTTTGTAGATTGTGTGACTATAGTTTTTTAATTGTAAACTTGTAATGAAGGTAGAATAATACTGATATAATACTTATGAACGGTTCCAGGGCTGCCATGGGGGGGAGTTGAGGGATGGAATGGAGGGAAGTCCTTTTCCAATGGGGGGATTCAGATTGGAATGGCGGAATTAGGTTCCCAAATGTATCCTTTCGAACTGTGATGCAATACCCGCCCGCGTCACACCGCTACCCTTTGACGTCCTCCGCGCAGGACCGTATGGGGGAAAATCACTGAAAACGGGGGATTTTCTGCCTGGTTGTGTTAATTGTCTGGAAGAGCTGATTGAATTTCTGTTGATTGTCGTTCTGAGGGTTAAATCCTCCTGTTTTAAATGTCTAAAATATCCTTCCTTGCTGATTTTAATTTTAAGCCTTAAAAATTACTTAAATGTTCAATGTTAGTGTGCTCATCGTTTTTAATTTATATACCTATTAAGTAACCACATCTTGCACCGTCACATGTAACCAATTAATTAGTTTACAAATTTTGAACGTGTCAGTAAAAACTGAAACAAGATGAATTGGTGTTTATGTAACGCGTCTTCTTTTTGTGTGGAGCTCATTGCCTTATGATTATGATTATTTGATACAGTGTTTTAATAATTAAGTGGTTGCTACAGGGTATTTTTGTCTTGTGTATTTCTTACAGAGTTAGTTAGATTTTTAATTTTCACTATCAAAGACATAAAGACAATGTTTTAACTTCTGAATTGACCAATGCAACTTTAATCTGCTCTGTTTTATGAACTAACATAGCAGTCTTTGTGACCAAATACCATTTACTGTAGTTTGTTAGCTGGGTGTTCTGCAACATTAAGTGTGTGTATATTAATGAGTATGTGTATGTATACTTAATGACTTTTATTTCTGTAGAGCCCCTTTGCTGTGCCCTCCCCCCCCCCATTTTTCTCAAGAAAACAAATGCAGTGTTCAACACTTCAGACTATATATACTGTTTCAAACTGTAACTAAAAAGACATATTGAAAGCAACCTTCCCATATCAGTTAATTGCTGACGTGACCTCATTGTTACTTGTGTAACCAGACAGACATATTTAAGTGCATCCTACACTTTTCATTTCCTATCTAATTTGGTTAAAAGCGATACCCGTCTTACAACATGCTTGAACAAGAATATTACATAAAAAGGTAATCAGTTCTTATTTGACTTGCCAGATTAATTATTTGTTGTCCTGTATGAAAAAATTAATCTTTCAATGTAGTCTCTGCCCGACACCTGAAAGAATCTTCCTTGACTGCTTGCAGCCAGAACATTTTGACTTTGTTCCAGGTAATTCATCATTGTTATTAGAGATAATAAAATGGCATAATGATTTTTAAATGACATTTTATTTTTGTTCATGAAACAGAATGGACATGCAGTCTTTAATTATTGGAACAAATATTTTATGTTTTGTCTCCAGTAAACAACAGACAAGTCTTAAATATGACCTGGTCTGGAAAACAATAATATTTTCTTTGGTTTTGTGATAAAACAGACACTTGTTAAAGTGTATCCGTAGTCCTCTTTGTATATTTAGTGTTTCATGACCAGTTTTCATTAACAGCATGAGGAACTAGCAATGTGGAAAGGAAGGAAGTAGATCATGAAGGCATTTATAGACCAGGGTTAGGATTTTAAAATCTGCCTGGGAGTGAATCAGGAGTTCGAGTCTCGCCGTGGCCGGACCCCACAGTGTGTTACAATATTTTGGCTTTGGGTAATCCAAGAGTAGTACTAATCAAGGTCTGTGAAACCTGCTGGTAGCTTCTGAATACAAAACAAACACACAAAAGCTTTAATCAGTGGGTTTGTTTCTGACTGATTCACATGAGCCTGTCTAATTGCTAGTGGGGGAAAAACAAACAAACTGTGAAATGAATAAATTAATAAAAAGCATTCTGTCACCAAAAGGTTAACTTGCCTGATTGTTAAATTTGAGAAGGTAGGCTAAGAGCCCCTAGAGAAAATCTGCAACAAAACGTAAGAAAACAGATACCTCTGGATTAAGTCGTATGATTGAGCTCAACATTCAGCAGATTCACTTTATTAATATTTGATTACGATAGGAAATGGGGATTTGCTGTGCACTGGGTATCTCAGATATTGTGTTAATGTTTGTATTGATTTTGTACTTAGGCGAAAAAGGATTATGATTCTTTTCTATTTTCCTTTGAGCAATGTGGCCTTTATTGTGAATAACTCATCTGTAGTTGATAACAAGAGGAAGGAAAGAAAAATGGTAGCTGACCTAGGTGGATTATTTAATTTAATTTACTAATCTTTAATTGACCCGGGTAGTGTTTCAGGGAAGGGTTATATACTGAACACAAATATAAGTAATGTAAAGTGCTGGTCCCGTGTTTCATGAACTGAATTGAAAGAACCCAGAATTTGTCCGTACCCACAAAAATCATATTTCTCTCAGATTGTGTGCACACATTTGTTTACTTCCCAGTTAGTGAGCATTTCTCCATTGCCAAGATAATCCATCCACCAGACAGGTGTGGCAGATCAAGAAGCTGATTAAACAGCATGATCATTACACAGGTGCCCCTTGTGCTGGGGACACTAAAAGGCCACTCTACAATGTGCAGTTTTGTCACACAACACAATGCCACCGATGTCTCAAGTTTAGAGGGAGCAGTGATTGGCTGATGACCGCAGGAATGTCCACCCGAGCAGATGCCAGAGAATTTAATGTTCATTTCTCTACCATAAGCCGCCTCTAACATCTTAGAAATTGTTGCATGTTGCATTTATATTTTTGTTCAGTAGAGCAAATTTAGTTGTGTGTGATTCTGACTAGCACCATACCACGCTTGTATTTGCTTTAGTGATTATAATTACACATACTTGTACATTGTCCTGAGTTGGTGGTGGTTGCTGCAGATTTCTTTTGATAGTAAGCATGCATCATGGATCATTCTTCTATTGATTAATTGTTTTTGTTGGGTTTATTCTGTCCCCTTGTGAAAGACCATGACGTACTCGTAGTTTCCTCCTTGCAATCTCCCTGATAAATCCCTCTGCTGTAGTTTTCGATTGGTGTTTGGAAGTATTTGGGAAATGCATAAGTCCACTCCATTCTGCCTGTTAGAAACAGTGTGAGACAATGTGTGTTTGAATCATTTTGTACGATGCAGTTGATGGTATGATAAGCAGTTCAGAAGTGGTCTATGTGCTAGAAGTATTTTTTGGATCTGGACTCTACATCCCAAGTTGATCTCACAGAGGAATCGGGGGGGGGGGGGGTTCTTTAGAAAGTCAAAGATAAGTATTGTTTTGATTCAGACGGCAGAGAAAGAGTTGGGTAATAGGGTTTCTGCTCAGGTACTGCAGGACACAATGACTCTAAGAAGGATTAAAATGGAAATTGCAGCAATAAGCAGGATAGTCCGTGGCCTTTGCAATTGTTGGTGCAGCAACTAGCAATTGAGCTAAGCCTGGAAAAGACAAATTTAACACAGGAGGCCAGGATTAAGACAGAGTGTCTGTGGAAAGAGCGGCTGTTAATTAATGAAACTGAAAAATTGGAGGATTGCTTGAACAGTCAAGTGCACATGCGGCACATTTTCCACATGTTCTCCTGCGATGACTAGAGTTCAGCACAAATAAAAAAACTCCATTCCAGCTAAATTAACATGTCATAGCTATGGGAGGAGAGGTAAGGATTGTGAACCGTTGTCTATCTTGTGTAGGGCAGGGATTTTTTGTTTTTAACATCAATGGCTGATGTCAACTAGGGGTCAAATTTGGTCACACAAATTCACTTAAAATATTTCTCAAGCATTCCCATTACAAGCAAATATTTTATTTTAAGATATGTACCAAATTAAATGTAAAAAGTGAACCTTAAATTAATGTACTGCATTGCAAATTAGCTTTAATTTGACCTCAAGTAAAGATGGAAAATGATCAGCTCTCAAGCTGGTCGGATTTTACCAAACATGTCACATCATCTTTACTTTCTGAAGATTATAAAAGGATTGCTGATTAAGTCCAACTGTAAAATATAAATACCATTCTGCTTTTACTCTCCAGGCACTGGGTTATTAAACAAAGCTCGGCAAGAAAAACTTGAATCGATAATGACTAATGGAATTCACTGTGTCTCTCACCAGGTGGGGGCTGTGACTGTGGATGGATTGGTAATAATACTAATATAAAAGCTTTATGAAATACAGGGGAAGTATTGAACTGCCTTGTGAAATCCTCCAGAATTAGAGAAGGGTGTGCTTACTTAGCAACTGGAGAGAAAGTCTGACGAGGCTAGATGGCATTATTTATTACAAGCACGTGTTGCGGTGGGCTAAGCCGAGCCTTTGTCTGGCCTGAGTATGAAAATGCCTCTTGCTGTTGTGAATATTGTGTAGCATGTTAGATGGTAGATGGTAGAAATTGTGCTCTGAGATTGAGAGAGAAATTGAGCAGTTAGTTGCTCTTAAGTGTTGGTCATATCCCTTGTCTATTGCCAACAGCAGGTCAGTAGTCCAACAACATACTGTAGACTAGGAATTAAAGAATTATTGAACCCGCTGGTTCTACATGGCTGTCACCAGTTTTCGCTCATACCTAAAATGAAAATTAACACTCTTTGTGTTTGTTTTGTGGAAGCCTGGTTAAACAGTGGCTCTTCGCAAGTGGAAGTGGACCCTGTTAGTAAAGCTAAAAAACGCTTTGTCCTTGTTTTGCTTTGAAAGTTATTGAAGACCTCTGTGAAATAGTCTGTTTATTGCATCTAATTCCATAGCAGGTCTGTGATATTCAGATTCCTGTCAAATTTGAGGTCGCACCATTCATCGCTGAGACTTCAGTTTCCTGAGAGGTGTATAGATCCAGTGAAGACCAGCAACTGACTTCCTGCTGTTGAATTTGAGAAGCGAATGTGAGATTTTCACTAACAGAACTAAATGCAACTGCAAACGCCTCCTGCTTTTCAAATACTCATCCATGCGGGAGGAATGGATTGATTAGTCGACACAAACATTAGTACAACTTGTTTTGTCGTCATGAATTTGTCTGAGGCCCTAATCCAGGGTGACATACCGTCGACTCAAATGCAAACCGTAAAGTTTTGCATTTCAATGGTGGCACAGTCCCCCGCACACCCACTTGCTCGATACTCTGTAATTGAAGATCGATGCTCAAACCTTTAATTGCTGTCCATTAGAAGTAGCACAGTCGGGCGACTAATGTTTATAAATGACACGTAAGTAGTGTGTTTAATAAGAGAGCACAACTTAAGAACTACTTCCATCTTCGAAGCAGAGGAATAAGTTATGAGCCAACTGCTTGTTTGTTAGTAAATCCCGGCATTGTAAATTGGATGTTATACTCCACTTGCCTAATACTCCGTGTAAAAGCCTTTTAAATGTGAGCAGAGTGCTTGAGCGGGAGTGAGAGGAGGTTGCCCTCTCCACTTCCATGGCCGGCAATATCTGTACCCGTACAGACTCCTCTTCCTTTCCTTTAATAACGTGCTGAAATATTAATGTGACCAGAATACTACTGAAACATGTCAGCATTTAAATAATACATGAAATCCCTTTGAAACTGAACTCCATCAATGTTTTATTGCTTATACAAAAAGAGGCACTTTTTAATTTATGGGGGTTTTATGCTATTAAATAGTAATTTGTTAGCTATATATGGTGTTTCTGAAGAAGCAGGGAGGAAGCGTTAGGAGCCCAATTAGTGTCTCTCACAACACTTCTGTTTATAATTCTTGACAAGGGTAATAATGAAGGATCAGTCATTTCAATCCATTTTTATATAGTATACCCACAGAGTGCTTTACAGTTTCAATATGTAGACAAACAAACCATACATAATTACAATAAACATACTAAACATAAGCATGCTAAATCAAAAACCAATACAATCGCGGCAGAGAGGGACACTGATGGATGTTGTTTCTGCCTAGTTTGACTTTTTTCCAAAGTTTGAAAAAGTGTGTTGCTGTGCCCAAAAACTGAAAAAATCCCATCAACTACTTCAATCGATTAATCTCATGTAAAACGGGATATAAACAATTAAGCCTATCACCTATCACTACTAAAAGTTATTTATAGCTAGATTATATTATTTTTCATGGAAGATCCATGGGGCAAGGTCTTTTTTTCTTTCTTTTTTTATACTGCCTTTGGCTATAGATGTATAAAAGACATGTTTACAGTATCTTGTATACAGTGAGGGAAAAAAGTATTTGATCCCCTGCTGATTTTGTACGTTTGCCCACTGACAAAGAAATGATCAGTCTATAATTTTAATGGTAGGTGTATTTTAACAGTGAGAGACAGAATAACAATTGATTTGCATGTTAATGAGGGAAATAAGTATTTGACCCCTTCGACTTAGTACTTGGTGGCAAAACCCTTGTTGGCGATCACAGAGGTCAGACGTTTCTTGTAGTTGGCCACCAGGTTTGCACACATCTCAGGAGGGATTTTGTCCCACTCCTCTTTGCAGATCCTCTCCAAGTCATTAAGGTTTCGAGGCTGACGCTTGGCAACTCGAACCTTCAGCTCCCTCCACAGATTTTCTATGGGATTAAGGTCTGGAGACTGGCTAGGCCACTCCAGGTCCTTAATGTGCTTCTTCTTGAGCCACTCCTTTGTTGCCTTGGCTGTGTGTTTTGGGTCATTGTCATGCTGGAATACCCATCCACGACCCATTTTCAATGCCCTGGCTGAGGGAAGGAGGTTCTCACCCAAGATTTGATGGTACATGGCCCCGTCCATCGTCCCTTTGATGCGGTGCAGTTGTCCTGACCCCTTAGCAGAAAAACACCCCCAAAGCATAATGTTTCCACCTCCATGTTTGACGGTGGGGATGGTGATCTTGGGGTCATTCCTCCTCCTCCAAACACGGCCAAAGTTGATGCCAAAGAGCTCGATTTTGGTCTCATCTGACCACAACACTTTCACCCAGTTCTCCTCTGAATCATTCAGATGTTCATTGGCAAACTTCAGACGGGCCTGTACATGTGCTTTCTTGAGCAGGGGGACCTTGCGGGCGCTGCAGGATTTCAGTCCTTCACGGCATAGTGTGTTACCAATTGTTTTCTTGGTGACTATGGTCCCAGCTGCCTTGAGATCATTAACAAGATCCTCCCGTGTAGTTCTGCGCTGATTCCTCACCGTTCTCATGATCATTGAAACTCCACGAGGTGAGATCTTGCATGGAGCCCCAGACTGAGGGAGACTGACAGTTATTTTGTGTTTCTTCCATTTGCGAATAATCGCACCAGCTGTTGTCACCTTCTCACCAAGCTGCTTGGCGATGGTCTTGTAGCCCATTCCAGCCTTGTGTAGGTCTACAATCTTGTCCCTGACATCCTTGGACAGCTCTTTGGTCTTGGCCATGGTGGAGAGTTTGGAATCTGATTGATTGATTGCTTCTGTGGACAGGTGTCTTTTATACAGGTAACGAGCTGAGATTAGGAGCGCTCCCTTTAAGAGAGTCTCAGCTCGTTACCTGTATAAAAGACACCTGGGAGCCAGAAATCTTGCTGATTGATAGGGGATCAAATACTTATCTCACTCATTAACATGCAAATTAATTTATAACTTTTTTGAAATGCGTTTTTCTGGATTTCTTTGTTGTTATTCTGTCTCTCACTGTTAAAATACACCTACCATTAAAATTATGATCATTTCTTTGTCAGTGGGCAAACGTACAAAATCAGCAGGGGATCAAATACTTTTTTCCCTCACTGTAGGTACTCACTCCAACAGCTAGTTAAGTATCTTTTTTTTCCGTTAAGGTAACTTTATATTAGAGCCCCACCGATACAGGTTTTTTGGGTCCGATTCCGATAATTGGGAAGCTAACTCTCCTGACTACCAATATATCTGCCGATATTTCAATTTTTTTTGTTTGCATGCAAAACAGACATTTTGTAGCATGGACCCCTCAAATCTCTCTCTGTCTGAGATAAATTGTCAAATATTCACTGAAGGCAGGATTTTTACATTTTACATAATAAACATAACATTACTTTTCATCATAAATAACAAAAATTTAATTGCTATTGTGAATTTTGAAAAGCGATTTAATTAACTTTTCAGTAAAAATGCAGCTCTATGATGAAAATAAACTAATCAAAACCATGGACAGTGAAATGCAGCACAGCTTTCAAAAACACTTTCCAATTGTTTATGAGGGTTTTAGTAAAACACCAGTTAATTGGTGTATGAGCCTGTGTTTCTCGGTGGGTGGGTGTTTGTTCAGTAGTGCAGTGTGCGCGGCGCCGCTGTGCTGAGAGCTTCCAGCGAAAACTAATAACTGTTAAAAAATAATGGTAAAGTATAATAACGACTGTAAATCCAAATAAATGTATTTATTTATTGTCTGAAGTCTGACGAAGGATTTTATGGTAATTTGAAAAAAAAATGTAGCAAATAGTTTTAGAAAATACATCGGTGCATTATCGGTGGAATATGTGCCGATATAGATATTTCTGTAGAAGCCCAATATCAGCCAATAATATCGGTGCTCTGATATATCTGTCGGGCCCTACTTTCTATAACCCGTTTGTATGTGTTGGGGGTAAATGTAGCTCACTCTGCAGTCTGAATCCTGCACTCATATTGAATGCACATCCACCACCTGCGTTTTATATGACTCCACACTTTTTTCATGTTAAAGGAAATGCACAAGAGAAACCATCCATCATTTAAGCACTATATGGAATTACCACCTGCGCCTCATTTAACTGCCTTAATGAGTAAGAGAGAGAGGGAGAGAGAGAGCTCTGAGTCTGACGGTGTGATCTGGCTGGGGAATATGAAAAGGTTGATCATTCACAGAACATGTTAACAGTGCCATGACACGAATCTTGCTTCCCTTTTAAACCGAGCCTGTCCCCTCCACCCCCTTACGCTTCGCAAAATGAATGTGAAAAATACACCCATTAATGTTGAGGTATGGAAATGAGCGACCCCAGACGCACTTATTAACAGAGTGCTTTTCAGAGCTGGCTGCCGTGGTGCCCTGTCCCGGCCATTCACAGTAATTGCACAGTTTAAAACCGCTCCGCCAATCGCTTCGAGAGCAGGGTGATGCGATCATATCCATTTTCCCTACACTGATTCATTTTATTTGCCGAGCCATTGGTGACTTTCAGACGCCATTCTGTAGCTGCAGACTGGAGGACACGGGGTGACTGACCTCACAGAAGATGCTGGCTGGTAATGGACTGATGTTACTTTGCAGTTCATCAAACCTGACTGCTGCCACTTCCACAAGCCTGAACATAATGAGCACAAGAAATGAACAAGAAATAACATCTCTGAGGTGCAGAGTTTAGAGTCTGCAGCCTGATGTTCCAGAATACAGAAGGCAATTGAATTACAAAATGGGAGTAGATTCAAATTCATTCGATGACTCTAATAACATTTGTTTTCCTCCTCTCCCATATATGATAAACCACCAGAACGTGAGCTACCAAGGCGGCACATTAACCAGAGTATTCATTCGATGGTAGTGGATGGGAGAGTGAAGAATGGGCTTTTGAGTGTCATGGTCCTGTCATTAGTTTGCAATTTTGCAGTTGGCATCCAGTCAGATGGCAGTTAAGTGGGAGAATTGTAATGTTAATCCTCATTAATGTCTGTAACACTTGACTGTCCCACATGCTGGAGCCTCCATTCACACGCCGGCGCACAAGGACAGCTCGGAGAATAACGCATAACGTCACACTACATTAACTAGGGATTAGGGATGTGAATTAATTAGAAATGTACATTTCACAAAGTATCTCGCAAAACAACGTTAACAGACAAGGGAAGTCAAGGTCTGATTGTAGAGGATGCATTTTTTTTCATTCATGTCCATCACAAATTACATATGACACTTTTAAGGTTGCAGGCAGTAGTCAAGGTCGGGTATACCTCTGTGCATCGAAGACTAGTTATTTCTTCTGGACTGGTGTGTTTGGTAGGATTTCTCATTTTGTCACGGCTTTATTCTCAGATTCTGTTTCTCTCCTCAGTGTATTCTGTTTGCATACTGTTTTACCTTTTCATAACTCCTGAAATTCTCGCAATCTTACCTCCCTGTCGCTAAATCCTTTTCATCTTAGGTATTCGCCTTCTGCTTTCAGTGACAATATCCCAGACTCCACAGCTGCATAGTTCATTCTAGCTACCCCCCCTGCCAACAACACAGCTGGGCCTCCGATGGCAGGTTGTAATCCATGCCTTTTAACACGCTTTGACCCTTCCACTGTAGGCGCATGTGACTCTGTATGGCTCCGGTGTTCTTTCTGTAAAATACATTTCACTGCTGGTGGGTTCCTGAGTGCCATTAACACAGAAACCCCCTACCAGGCGTGCAGATGTGCTGTATTCTGCCAGAGGAATGGACTCGGACAGACCGACACTGAGCTCGTTCCCTGCAGGCCAGGGGTGCATCCAAGCACACGACTCTTGACTTTCGCTCGGGGGAAGGGGGTTGAATCTGCAAATTCCCTACCAGACAGTATAATTTGTAATAAGTGTACTACTGATTCAGAGTACACATGTCTGTAAGCTTTTCTGGTCTGTAAGATCCTTTTTGAGTCTACCTATACGTGAAACAGGTCCCTCCCCTAATGTGACTGATAAACGACAACGAAACACCCAGTCCGAATCGCAATCCAAGTTCCGAAGGCTACGTCCAAATGGCTGTACTTCTTACTGTATTTTTAGTTTCCTGTATTCCTGGGCTCTCTTCTTCGCTCTCCTTCTCGCTGTCTCTCCTGCTCCTACAGCACTTTGGCATAGCATAAAGTCCAACAATAGAAAATACACAGCATGCATAAAATACCAGACCTTCATAATGCCATTTTATTTTAACAACAAAGGCTGTTTGTAAAAAAATGTCCATGTATTGACGTGCTGCATGATTGTATACGGTCCCATCCCAACGTCTGTTATTTACGATTTGTTTAGTGTGTTTATGGTTAATTCCCTGGTTCTAATTAATTCATTTCATCTGAAGTGTGTTTGAAGTTCACAGTTAAGTTGCTGGATGTTTAGAAATTGGGCTTTAGGGGTGAAGTTGGCCATTAGTTATAACTGATAAATCTGTAGTTTGGCCTTTAAGACTTAATGCTGTTTGAGGATACTTGGCCAATATATTTAACATGCATCTGTCTGCAGTACTTTTTGATTTCATATGTTCATGGCGTTTGCTTACTGAGGATTAAAATGCCTCGACTGCATCCGTAAAATCCTCTAGCAGAGCTTCCTCCCCACGTTGTCCTTTAACCGACAGACCCTCCTCTCTGGTGCTGTGCTGTCCTGCGCACTCTACTCTCAGGGTCTGTCGGCCCTGCTGGCTTCAGCACCACCTCAAATGCCAATTACTGTGTTGGACTAATTAATCGGATAACAAGTTGGCATGTTCTTTCCAGACCCAGAACAGGTGCTAATTGAAAGATACCTCTATGCCCCACGTGCCGCCAGCCCTGAACGACAGGAGCTGCCTATCCCTGCGAGGCAGTGCCCTGAACCGCGCCATCTGTACGGCTGTGGCGTGAGTCTATTGCCTTGACATCCAGAGAGGCGTAGGAACGAGGTACCTGGCCAACTGCTGAGTATTTATGCAGAAATTCAATAAGCCAGCACTCTGAGACCACAAGAAGACCCAGGTCGGTTCCCAGAAGAAAAAGCTGTTGTTTTTTAGCTTTTGAAAGTATTCGACAGTATACATTTACACCCATGGCCATTCTTCCAAAACAGGCTTACACAAACTTGATCATTTTGAAACTGACGTTGTTGCTGTTGTTGTTGTTTCATATCGCATAATTGTTAAGGATATTCAGGTATTGATACAGTTAGTGTAGATGCAGCCCCTTACCTGAACAACAGAAACCTTCGATTGTAATGAGTCATGTGGAGATTCTGTAATATGTTTGCATGGTGCTGCAGTGAAACGCGCTGCAGCCGTTCCCTGCTGTTTGCGGCCCGGCAGGGAGTGCGGAGGCGGACGGCTGGGCATGGCACATTCCTCGGCTCGTGTTGGCTGCTTTCATCCCTCTTGTGTAAGTACAGGAGGTGCAGTGACCCGAGCTGATTTATTAATCACTGGTAATTCCTAATTGGGGAAAGGAATGAGTGAAAAACCACCGTTGCGCATTTCAAGATTTAAAAATAAACACAATCTCTACAGAAAAATAAAAGGTTAATCTTCCCCTCAGGTAGGTTTTATTTTTTAAATTTTCAGTATGAAGAATCTGCTTTTCATACGTATTTTCTCTTGGCTCAGATTTCATATCCTGGATATTTGAAAGTATCTTTCAGTTGAACCAAATGTAAAAACATCATCTTACCCTGGGCATTTTTTTGGTATATCATGTATTAAACACAACCGCTTGATAATACCATCCATATATAAGATGTTAGTCATCACCACATTTAAAAATAAATGTTTCGCAATGAGATAGTGCCCGCCAGGGCTAAAATAAACACTTCATACATTTAAAAATAAATAAATTCGATAAATTAGTGCATTACTGCAGTATGTAAGCAAAAACAGAAGAGCAACTCTCTCTTTGACTGAGGATCTCAATGCAGGACGTGATCAGACTGTGTCAGCAAGAACAGTCCGTCGAGAACGGCACAGAGAGGATATTATAGCACGGCTGCAGTGCATGAACCCCTCATTACAAAGACAAATGCACATGTGAGAGTTCAGTGGTGCAAAACCATAGGCACTGGTCAAAAAAGTGATCTGGTCAGATGAGTCATCCATCACCATATTCTCAACAAGTGGGCGAGTGCATGTGTGGGACACCAAGAGAACGGGACAGGCCTGACTGCTGGACCCCTACAGTGAGGGGGTCCGGAGGCTCTGTTATGCTGTGGGGGGCATTTTCCTGGCATGGTCCTATGGTGACACATTTCTCTCCTGATGGGAGTGTCTCTTCCAGGATGACAATGCCCCCATCCACAGGGCACGAGTGGTGTGATGAGTATGAAAATGATGTGACTCATATGCTATGGCCTTCGCAGTCACCAGATCTCAACCTAATTGAACACCTGTGGGAGATTCTGGACCAACGTGTTAGACAGCGCTCTCCACCACCATCATCAAAACCCCAAATGAGGGAATATCTTCTGGAAGAATGGTGTTCATCCCTCCAGTAGAGTCCAGAGACTCTAGAATCTGTGCCAAGAGCAGTGAAGCTGTTCTGGAGCTCATGGTGCCCAATACACTTTATGTTGGTTTTTCCTTTACTGTGTCACCTATCTGTATATGGATATGTGTGTGTTTATAATATATTATATATACACACACATACACACGCTTAGGTGCTTGTTAAATGATGCATTGCTCTGTGAATTATTGTCTATGGCATGAGTTTCAGTTGGAATTGAAAATCTGCAAGTCTTTTAAATGAGAAAGTAACACAGAGTAAACAGTTGAGGAACTGTTCATCAGACTAAAGATATATTATAGCCTATATTAACTTGTTTATTGCGAGTGTCTAGTTTTCTCAGTCTTTCTGTAGCTGGAATAATATCAGATGCCCTGCATGATCTTCTGCAAGAGGCTCATCAAGATGGTATGTTTGTGTGTGCGTGGGTGTGCGTGTACATTAGTATGAACTGGGTGGTTTCATTGTTTAAATGTAGCAGAAACCATTAAAATGGGGAATGCACCTCATAATAATCCTTCACACATCTGTCATGTTATAATTAAATAAACGGGAACAAAAACAATAACAAAAGAGCCCATAATCCATAGCAATTGTGTGAAGTGAATTAGTCGCACACTGCGGACTTGGCTTCTGCCTCCCGCAGTTCACAACGCCCTCGTTCTCATTCACTAAATGCTCTCGTTCAATACGTGTTGTAGAAACATGGCCTAGGGCTGCAAACAAACACTTAAATAAGCTCTAAAAATAATACTGTAACAACTGCACTGTACGTTACTGTTAGTGGGCGGTCGGGTGGAGGAAAGGGCTGTGAAATTAATACATGAAAAATACCTCAAGCTAGAAAAATTATAATAGTTAACACTAAGTTACTATTACTGCATATATTCAGGGTTTGTGTAAATACTTGAGAGTGGAGGCCCAGTGGACCAATGCACAGTCCAGAAATACTCTTATAGGTATGTTTAAATGTAAACGTATGATTCTGCAGCCGTGCTAAGAGGCCTAGGCCCTTTTAGTGATGTGTTAAGGTTGTTGGCACCTGAGTACGGGCTTCGAGTCCCCGCTCCCCGCTGTGACCTGGAAACCCCCACAGTGTTACACTGGTGTCAGCAGTGGGATATCGATGGACACGCTCTAACTACAGAGCCCCGCGAAGTGTTACAATATATTGTACCAATGGCACTATAAGGAACTGTCCAGCTGGGGATTCAGTAATAGTGTGCAAGATAGTCAAGTGCTATGGGGCAGTATGGGGGGGAAAAAACACTTCAATGGACTGCATGCGAGTCCAGATAAAGGGCAAACTATCGATATCCTTCTGGTAGATACTGTCAACATTGTAACTTCTGCCAATATGTGCAGCAAATTGACAAAATCTAAATCTTAGCAGTTCTGAAGGTGGTTTATTCACTATTTTTAAAAATTGCTGTAAGGTGCGTAATCTTAAAGTAATTACAGCTATTTACCGAGATGCTGCTCTCATCTCGCCCTTGAATGGCAGGCTCCTGTCTAATTAGACAGCGTGTTGCATCTCTCCGGCTTTTCAAAGCTGCCCGGTTTGTGATACATTCATCTGTGGTTAATGTAGGAATTTATATACAGCATGAGCACATTTTTAAGTGCCTTTTGAAAGATATCTGACTTTGGATATAATGAACTGACATATTTTTCATGTTTACAGAGAGTAGGATTACCGAGGATGTGTGCAGAATGCTGTAGCCACTCCTTGCCATACACAAGAATAATGTCTTAACGAGCAACATCTCCACTCTTTCACCACGAATCCAATTGGCTCGGTTTTGTCTTATACAGATCTGGTATAGGTCTTCCTTTATCCAGTTGATACTTTGCAATATATACTTGAATAGAACCCTGTTTAAAATTTCTTCTGAGCTACCCTGTCAGACTTGACTTGGAAAAGAAACAAAGCCATTATTTTCTGTGTGTTTACAACTTGTACAGGCATTAGAAACCACATGGGGAAGGAAAGCACAGTTGGTTGCAGCTCTTCGCCTAATTTACTCTGTGTCAGAGAAATTCGGGAACCAAAAAACTGCCTGCACGAACTGTTGGGAAAGGTAAACACTTTTGTTTGAAGAAGACAAAAAAAATCTGTAATTGACATTTGTTTGTTTAAGGAATGCAGGGAATGCACTGACGTGGGTGCCCCTCTTGGCTGTTCCTGCTAAGTGGAGTGGCTGAGAAGTAACTACATTATCCAGAGAAGGGTAACTCTTTGGTCAAATATAAGCTCCTGCATTCTTGTGTTTTCTGTTCAATTAAAGCCCAAGGTACAGTGCATGGGGCTGCTAATGTAAATCAGGCGACGTCCCCAAAGCCAGTCAGAGGAGATGCAAGCAGGCATTGATTATTTGCAGAGGCAGAGCCCAAGCTGTGAAGAGACACGTGGTGTATTTGGGGACGTGTGGTCTATTCCATCGTGAGTCGTTCCCCAGCCAAGTGTGCCTCCCGCAATCTCAAAGCAAAGAAAGTGCCTGGAAGCCCTGAGCGCAGAAGCATTGTCAGAGCTTGTGTCTCTGATCTCTATATTGACTACATGGGAGAGCGGGTTCCTTCACAGTCTGAAAATCCTGCTAACAAGAGCGGCACATTGTATTGGCCTGGAATTATTTATGAAGCCAAGATCAAGCTCCTGTATCGCAGATGCTGAACAAGTCCCACTTGTATTCGGACCACTAGACACAACTGCTAGTGCGGAGTGTCGGTGCAACTCCCAAACCGTATCGATGTTCGTTTGCGGACCGTGTGGAACTTGTAAAGGTAAAAACAAAAAGCAGCCTCAATGTGATCTTTGGCTTTTCTACTCATCCCCATGTCCTTTAGTCGAAGTGTGATTAGGATTAAGGGTTTGTAGGAAAGAAACCATTACGGCACAGTGCAGTATCCTTTAAATAATTAATTAAATGTCCTAAATCTCCGATTGGTATTGTTTAAATTGGGGTAAAAAATATAAAGATTGATAATGAAGAATGGTAGGGGAAGGAAGGGAGTGATAATGTGGAAAAAGTGTAAAGAGGTTAAGACAAAACTCAACAACAAATTTGATTTTTCAGTCACCGCACCTTGGCACCTATAAAATACACTTTTATCCCAACAGTGCAATTCCATACAGAACTGCATTTAGCGTGCAGTCATGGGTTTACGATTGTTATGGCCTGTGTTTGAGTTTAATGCAGAATGCAGTGTTGGAGGTGAGGAGGAAGTCATTTAGACAGGTTTATATAAAAACAAAAGCAGGGAAGTTTTAATTTCAAGCATGTTATGAATGGGGAGAGCAAGAGAGGGGTTTTGAATAATGCACTGTGCTCTACTGTGCTGACCTAGTTACTGAACCATTGTCGTTCCCCTGTGGTGTAGAAAGAAAAAATAATCATGAAAAAATGCCTCGTTGGATCATTTCAAAGAGAAGGGAGATGCAGGTAAAAATAGTTTCTGAGAGGGGAATGGCATCGTGCCAAAAAGTAGGATAAAAATATGGAAGGATCCCAGTGTTTGGGAATGCGATCCGTTTTATTGTAAACATTGCCACTGGAGAAATGGCCCTTTGTAAATGAACCATATTAATCACAAACCGTGTGTGTGTGTGCGCACATGTAGGGGAGAGAAAATAGTCTCCATTATTTAGTGCCGTTCGGCAACGAAAACCAGTGGGTGCCTTTGAAAGCAGTAATAAGGACAAATCTGTCAAAGGCAAAATACGCCACAACAGATTTTTCTCTAGCACTTAATTTCCCTGTAAGTCTGGCATACCACACGCATACGCACTCGCACATGCACGCACACGCACACGTTTTTCCATCGTCTACTATCAAGAAAATAAAATCCAGTAAACTCTGATGTCAGTTATCGCCTTTCCAGGTTGATCTGTGCGATGACAAGCCTGACACCATGCTGTAACAGCTGTTCATGCATTAAAAAAGGTCGGTTCGTGCCTGTGAGTCTTGCTGAAGACAGTGTTTTGCACCGCAAGCCAGGTTTTTTTTTTTGCAGAGTTGAAATCTCTGATATCTTTCTGCTGACATCCATCTGTATGTCAGGGTGGTTTTTGACAGATGGAGCTTCTTCTGAAACCAAAGCGTGATCAACTTTACTGGGAAAGCTGCAGATTGGCACCTGGTGTCTCCCTACAGGGCGATCAATATATAAATATATACATACATATATATCTATAACAGAACAGATGTGAAAATGGGCACTAAGCTAGTTCCAAAGTGGCCATGTGAAAAAGGGCCTGGAGAAAAAGCGATTGCTAAGAAAAGGCTCCCACATGGTTGACCATTTTTGTTTTTCAGTGGGAAAAGCAAAAACCTTTCGTATTTAGTATTTTAACACAAATTGTCTGAAAGAAAACGTAACACGGACCCACAACAACATGGACGATTGAGGCTGTCAAGTATGGCCTTCCCAGACCAAAAGATGGTATTCATTTTATAGACTGATCTTACATAAAATAACCTCTGCTTTCTAACTGACAAATCATAACTGACATGAATTATGTGTTTAAAATGAACCCATTATTCATTTTTCCTTTTTAGCTTTAATCTTGTTTTTTTATTATTTTATTATTATTATTCAGCTTTGTGTTCGTTTCATTAAGACTAATGCTTGTAATGGATAGTAAAAAAAAACTAACTGTGAATCATCCATTATAAGGTGAGTACTTAATAGAAGCTGTCAAGGAAATAAATAGAATTTCGGTGAATAAAGTGACATTAATTTGCAGCTCTTTTATAATTGATTACACCCATCAAACACAGTGGCTTGAAAAAAACTAATTAAAATTCATCACCTGCTATTCAACACACAGGCCCCTCTGATAAAGCGTTCAGGTGATGTTTTCGTGTTTTACAAGCTATGTATGACATAAATCAAAGCTCAATATTTTGTTCTTTTCATTGCAAACTAATCTGAGAGATGGGGAAGCTATTATATCGGTGCGAACTTTCCTGTCTAAACTTTTTTTCTCTTTTTTTCCGTCTTGAGCAGGTGAATTATTCAACTCTAAATGGATCTAAGTGTAGAGAAAGTCACGAAGGTTCATCCAAACTGAATACTCCTAAAAATATCACATTTCTAATTCATTAATAGGGTCGTTGTGTAGAACAAACCAGTTAAATTCTTCAGTCAGCAGGCAGTGTTACTCATTATTTTATTGTCCTAACCCAACAGGCACACATTTATTATTGATCAACAACAGAAGACATGAGCCACGGCCCTTTTCGCTGTATTTATTGTTGACATATTGTGAAGGCTTTATCAGACAACGTGTAAATAGGTTTGCTTGGATATATGTGGAGTAAACAATACAGAAGATATTTCTACTTGCAACATTGTAACTTTTTTTCCCTTTACATCAGGAAAGCTGTCCTACCATTCTAATAAATAATGTAAAAGTACAGCATTGAGAACGCGTTCAATCAAAACTAGGTGTCTCCTGTGGAGAAAGACCCAGAGAAAAGGAGGTTTTGACTTGGGAACCTTTTGTATCGGCCCTATCTGGTCTGATAAGGAGTGCGGTTGGACATGATTACTGCTGTCAGCTCTGAACAGCGGGAGGCTTCGGATATTTTCAGATGTTCAGCAAAAAGAAAAAGACGATTTATCAGCAGAAAAAAAATGACCAAGCTGTGGAAGTTTGCTTTGTTTGAGGACTACCCCCTCCTCTCTCAAATAAATAAGTTAAAGCCCTTAGTTTATGCTCGAACCGATTTAGGTCTCAGGTGAGAGTAGACCCGTTGTTTAAACGCCATGAGTTCAATATCAAGTGCCACTGCTCCAGAAATACAGTGTTATCCCACAAATTGATCTCTGGCAGGGGTAAATTCCTCTAAAATGTTTATTGCTATTCATTGTCATAGTAGTGCCCCTTCATACAGGTGTTTAATTGTCATTCTGAATAGATTTTACCAGCCAAACAAAGTATAACAATCGTATGAATAACCAAATACAGCAAAGACCAAATTGTTTGTGTAAGAAATTGTAGTATAGTTATCTAAAGCTGTGCCACTGTATGAATGAATGAAATGGGTAATTGTTTCTCACTGTTATTATCTGTCTGTTACGGATGATGTCAAGCAGCAGGTCTCTTTCCGGATGAACCCAGATGGCAGTGAACAGAATTCGCTCCACTTGTGTGTTTGCATGTGTGGGAAGCACATTGCTTTAGTGTGAGGCGGCCATTAAAGTGACGAGGATCTTTTTGCTCATTCAGACCTCTGCTGACTAAGGTGTGATGTTTTCTGTGTAAAAGGATTGTACATTGATGTTTAGACGAGCACAATGCTTTTATAATCTGAAATGTTAATCCAAACTACAAACTACAGTCCATGTTCTGCAATTGACCTGTACTTAACAATTTGGTTCTCAGTTTTTTCTTGTATCTACTGGAAGTTTAATTAAACTGAACCCCTCTTGGCATATTACAGGTTAATATTGTTCATACAACAATATCTTCAAATAATGTTATGTATTTTTTAAGCATAAAGGCTATTTAGAAATCTTCACTTTGGCCTACTCTGGCAGTGGTACATTTTGGTGGACCTTGGATTGTTCTGGGTTATATTACTGTTCTTTTCCACCACAATCTTCAAATGGCTGTAAAATCCAAACCATTTGATGAAAACTCAAAATGGGAAGATTTGTCCCGTGGTTTGGCAGCCATGTTTCTTGGGAAAACAAATGTTGAGCTTCTTTAAAGATCATCTCTGAAAATGCTTGAGGTATTGCTCTGAAACTCTGTGCACCACCTTCCCTTATGGCCTAGATTTAGATGTTTTGAATGGACACATGGATTGGCGGCCATGTTTAATTATTCAACTGACACTCAAATGACTTCTACATCTACCATTTTTCAGATTTTAAGGGAAACTCTGCATATATAACCCCAATCAAGTCGCTGCAATTAAAAACACTGTTGATTGCTGTCAGCCAATCAATATCCATCTTTCAGTTTCTAAATTATAGTGTGATACACTCCTCAAACATGACAAACTACCAGATGATAAGTGGAAGATGCAATTAATATTCGAATGGCTTCTCTGTGGGAACTATTTGTCAGATTGGAGTGAAGCTTGGTATGCATATATTAGGGCAGAAGCACTTTCTTGTTTGTTCAGAAGTTTCTACCAGCAGCCAATTAATCATTAGTAGGGCTCAATGTCCATATGTTTCCATTTATTACTACATTTCTCTCTGGTAACTTGTAGGCAGTCATCATAAGGTCATCAATAGGGGCTATAGCAATGGCTACTATGGAAAACCAATATGTCCAAAAATGGTCATTACTGTGATCTTTGACTTCTCCTCAGATTTGTACATTTATCTAATTGCAAATATTACATTAAAACTCTTTAGTGCTATCTGTGCTTGACCACTGGTAATTTGAGTAAATACTGGTTGGTCTGACATCATCAAAATAATCCTTTTTTCACCAAGTTTTAGGAGAAACTAAGCAAGCAGACATTACATCAGCTAAACTGAAAATGACAAGCAGAACCACTTTCTTCTGCAGGTGAGCCAGTAGCGTGCTTAGTCTGAAAATGAAATCGGTTATCATGACACACAGTCTTAAAAGCATTTATCCTCCGTATCACTCGAGGGAAACTAATCCCCGCCAGTCCATTCATTTTACTTCCGCGGTCCGAAAGGAAATTAAACTCTGCATGATAGTGAGCTAGTTAAGAAGAAAGGCCAGTCCCCCTGAAAACCAAAATCAAACGTGCGGAAATAGAGATCAATCACAAGTTATGCATGAGTATTGTTATTAAAACATGACCAGCCCTGTCGCTCCTAAACACCCACAACCACTCCACTCTAAGGACAATAAATGTGGCGTTTTCACTTCAATCAGTTATAATTGCCTGAGAAATAGTCAAACCCCTCTAAGAAAACCCAGCAGGAAAGTAGGTCATGCATTTAGGAGCATTTGAAAACCTGACGCTGTTTTCAGTTAAATACAAAATCAAATGGGGGCTGAATCTTGTCTGTTTTAAAGCCTAAATATATCTCAAATTAGCAGCTTCTGATCACCCAAGTGCTAAATGTACTTTATGCTCAGTGTTAATGACAATGACAGACTTAATGCTTTACTGCAACCAGCTTGACTGAACTTGAGCGTGTGCACGCACACGCACACAAAGAATGGTGCATTTTTTTACTTTCAAAGACATAACTTCTCAATAAGCCCCAGAGAAGAAAAGAGTTATTCGATTACACCTCTTTCCCCAGAAATCGATGGCATGTAATCGGTTCGTCCTGTTGGGTGCAGCACTATTTATTAAGACCTGTTTGCACGGTATTTATTCTGCCTCATACTTATAGTCCTTCCCAGCTATTTAATAATGTAAGTATCGGATGCTGTCTGACTTCCATGACACAGCTGATTTATGCCTGGGCTTCATTCCCTTCTCTTCAGGGACTCTGCATTGCGATATTGATTTAAAATCCTAATCCTGCCGTTTCCTGTTTGTCTGTTGCACTTGAGCTTTCTCTCACTCGATTAGACTAATTATGCACAGAGACCTGTTTTAATACCGCCCCCCAGGCCTTAAGCTGCTCACAGTTCCAAGACGCACAGCGGTATTGATCCACCCCAGATCCCGATCATCATTTTCTTAATTGCCACTCTCTCTTCCTCGCACCTCCTAATCCTCTCCGTCCGGAGCGGCCCCGCAGGCGTCGAGCGGTACAAGGGGTTAATGTAACCGCTGGCGTCGAGTGGAAGAAGTGATTCTTGCTGGCACTGCTTATTCTGAACAGATGGAAGGGTGGGGGGGCTGTGTGTAACAAGTTGCTCCCAATGCGGTCGTTAGCAGCCTTTGTTCGGGAGGAGGCAGTGAAGTGAGGAATCTGGGCAGGCAGAGAGGCACGTCCTCCAGCAAACAGGCAGCCACAGGCAGGTGTGAGCCTCTTGGCCTTCACTGTCTTAATTAGGCCGCGGAAAATAGCTTTTGGACTTCTCTGCCAATCCTGCAGCACGTCTTGACACGCGAGGCCCGATGCGGATATCTATCTCCGCTCTTGACAGACGTCACTTACATCCAGCTGGAAGTATTTTTCTAATAACAGCGCTAGCTTAACCTCCCAAGAAATCCAAGTCAATCCCACGACGGTGAGAAACCCCTGAGTCGAGCGTTTTTATGATTGAGAGAGGTAAGCTGTTTTTCGATGCGTCTGAGGAAAGTACAAACCTGAGAGTTTTTATACCTCCCCGTATATATACAGAAATAGGAAAAACTGCATGCATTGGACACCTAAGGGACCTGAATCCATTTGCACTTCTCCTTGACCTCAGTGTCTTGATTTCGTGCAGGACACCCACAGGCTTTCCCTGCACCGGCCGTGTTTTGTCAGGAGATGTTATGCTAAATCCTGATGGGCTGCACTTGCTTAAAGATGCGCATCCTCAATGCAATTTCCCCTTGGAAGCCCATGATGACAAATTACATTTGGTTGCTTCCCAATGAGAGCAGAAAGAGTGCAGAATACATTGTCGCACAAGAATGGCACAACGTTTCTCCAGCGGCTTTTTCTAATGCATTAATGGGGAACCACACCAGCTTGAAGAAGGATCTCTCTCAGAGTGACACACCGTCTTTCAAAACCCGCTATAATTACTCTCTCCAAGGCGCCGTGTTTTAATTCCAGCTGCCAACGCGGCACAAAGCCCTCAACGGAGTCTGGTTTTCTTTTTTCTCTTTGTAAAGGTTATGCAGTACTTTTTGTTTACTTATTTATTTCTGAATTAATACTTGAGTGGTATTTAAAATCTGGCACCCCCCGAGCAATTCGTGGGATTTTCTTCCTCATTGTTCCAATCTCATCTTTGCCATTTAATTGCCTTGCTGTCTCAGTTCCTGCCTAGGACACTTTGAGGGAGTTTCAGCTAACTTGGCCGCAATGTTCGGTGATAAGATCCTGAGGTAAAATTGATGTTGCAATTTCCAGGCTCATCGGAAGCTGTTCTCCAGGAATATATCATCTGAATACCAACACAAAGCCTTCTAAATTTGTTACATATTTCCTTTTTATAGATGTCCAAGACATAGAGAGAGAACACCCATGCGATCCATGCCTTGAGTCTCGGGCGCACTTCCACAAGAGGAACTAAAAATCAACCAGACTGATGTCGAAGGAAGGGTCCTGCTTCTAACACATCAACTTTGAGGACAAAATGTTCACTTGCTGCCTAATATATCCCACCCACTGACAGGTGCCATGATAACGAGATTATCAGTGTTACTCACTTCACCTGTCAGTGGGCATAATGTTATGGCTGATCGGTGTATATATCCCATCATCATCATCAGCCCAGTCCGGCCCACTGCCATTTGAACACTTTAGTTTGTTCTCAGATCCATTCATCTCTTTATCTCCATGTTATTCCAGGCATAAATCTTTCCATACTTCTTTGTGTCGTATATGTATATATATATATATATAATGTGTGTGTGTGTTTGTATATATGTGTATATGAAAATTGTTTTGGCTAATGTGATTAAAATTGCACACTACTTTATGCATCTTTGTAAAAATTATAACTTCCAATATCTAAGACAATAACTGCTTTGGGCTGGAGCTTAAAACCATGTGTGAGGTAAAATTAGAGAGGGTTTCTTATCCTCACGGAAGGGCGCTGATCCCTAAGGCACGGGGGCCAATGGGGGCGGGCAGGATTCATGTGGGTCCTGCCCCCACACAGTCCACCGCATGGGACTTCCAGCCCTGCCCTGCACTGTGTGATGAGTGAGCAAAGACCTGGAAAAGTTGCTTTCTGATCAATCAAGCAGTGTTTCTGTGATTTTAGCGATTTCGATTAAATGCCTGTTTGTATAACCTGTGCTACTAATCCCTCCATCTGTGTGCTGAAATTGTTTACCCGCTCTGTGCCAAGAGAACCTCTGATGCTGTTCAGTAGATCTGTATAAATATCAACACTTTAATCTGCATTTCTTCTCATTATTGAACCAAGTCTACCCTACATAACTTTGTTTTTATTTATTTTAATGAAAGGTTCTTGATGTTTTAAGGTTTCCAGCAATTATCTTTATCTTTTGCAGATCATATAAACAAATGAACATGCATCAATAAGAATACACTATTTAAAATCATTAATAATAAAAGATTAATTGATTAAATTCTTGGTGGATTAAATTATTTAAATGCATGCCCTTCTCCGTGTGGTATACTGAGCCACGGCAAACAGTAGGATTCACTCAACCCCGCCACTTTGTTTCCAATCAAATCACCTGTTCTTGGTTTCCAACAAACGCTGAATGGACAGGATTCTGCACAATCCCAGGGTTTTTCCTGCATAGAGGATTTTTTGGCGCCCCCCAAAGAGGTTTTAGCGCGTGCCAAAGGAAAATCACCAGCGCCAAATGAAAAAAAAAAGCATTTCAAATCCTCTCCGAATGTGTTCAAGGTCCGCCCTTTGCAAATCGTCCCGGGGGCGGGCCGAGCGTTCTACGTCATATTACTCTAATCCTGTCTCCCATAGGTGCTCAAAGCTGTCACTCCCAAAATCCGCAGGTCTGTAGCTTTCCAATGAGCCTAGTTACGCCATTTCCGTATAAGCAGTGCTGAGATACCGGCCCTTTAAGAAACACGTATGGTTTTTTTTGTGAGGCGAGAAGGGGGCCGTATTCCATGCCCTGTTACCCAAATCCTCATTGGCCAGCGGATCCGTCATTCATACAGGGCAGGGCTGTAGCTTTCCAATGATACCAGACACACCCATATCCGAGCAGGCAGGGCTGCGCTCAGCTGTGTTTGTATGAGAGCATACAGAGCACACATGGGGAAGGCCTGGGTCATACAGAATAATAGATGCAATTCACAGACAGAGCAGAAAGATGCGATACAGCAAGAAGACAAAATACAAAGTAGAAAAATGGAATCTGACACAAAAAATAAAACAGAAACAAATAATAGATGCTGAGTCTGTTGAGCGCACTATGAAAGCCACTGACAGTGTGCTCTGTGCAAGAATAAAACGCCATGGCATCGTGCTGGCTGGGATGAGTTACTGCATCAACATAGACAGGAGCTGTCAGAGCTGGTAAAGAAACGAGGGCAAAGTTCTCTGTTAATGAGGCTCGAGGCATTCGTTTCATCCTGGCCGAGACTTGATGTTTTTTCCCACTGCCTCCAGCTCTGGCTCAGTTCTGGCATTTTCTCCAATTGATACAGCTACAGAACATGCACAAAATAAAGCTGCACCCAACCCATCGTAGGACATTATAATGCAAACCTATAGGTCTATAGATTGGGCTAAATACATTCACTTCAGGCAATAAGGCATTCTTGTGCATCTTTTATCTTACTACTTGCCGACAATTTGGGAACATTCAAAAACAGACTGGATAGGATCCTTGGATCACTTAATTATTAATGGACACCAAACGAGCACGATGGGGCGAATGGCCTCCTCTCGACTGGACGCTTTCTCATGTTCTTATGTTACTATCAACTACAGTGATAAAGTGATAAGTATTTTATATGTATACGAACATCAGTGTTTTTTATTTCAAAATAATTCTGTAATTCATTATTGGTTGCACTGTTAAAAAGAAATATATAGCCGTGGCCATTTGAGGGGCTTGTGATTTTATAGCTGAATGACATTGGCAGGGGATATCGTTGGGAAATGTTTTGCTTTTCGGTAACAATCCCGCTGGTACTTTCTTAGTTATTAAAATGTGCAAAAGAAAGTGAAACCAATTCTGATTGATGGTTAATGATTTTAAGACGGGTACAGGTAAGGACAAAAAAGAATGCATCATATTTTCTTGTCAGGATCCCCTGCAGGTTTGAGCTGCGTTCCAGCTGGATTTATCCCATCAGAGAGAAATCGTTTTTTCGCAGTGAGGCTTGTTTGGAGACAACAGTGTTTGTTTAAAAATGAATTAATAAATTCCCTGCTGTCTGATACAGAACCTGCCGAACTGTCTTCCACACGCCGCGCGCTTCCCTCTCTCTCCCTCTCCCTCTCTCCAGGGGAAGATGGATTTATTTGCTCTGCTACTGACATCACCGATCGTGGATCTGCGTACGCGTGGCACAATCTAGTGACACGCCCGCGAGACCCTGAAATCAGAGATCGGTTTTCGACATGTTCCCTCAAATGTCTGGAGAGCCAGAGTGCCACCCGCCCGAGTCAACATCGATCAAACTGGGCATGCAGCCAGGTAAACAACCCAGACGAGGCCTCCGTTCTCGTTTTTTCAGAAAGTTTAATATTTGGCTGCGGTGCTTTGGAGATGTGAAATGAGAACCGTGGCGCTGAGGTTGTGTGAAGCAATGAAGGACTTTTGCTTTCAGGGAAGGAGAGTGCAGCCAAGGGACCCCTCTCCTCGGTAAGCCTGCAAATCAAAGAGAAATCCTCACCGGATTCTGCCAGTGCGAGGATTAATCAAAACATGACAGAAAGTGTTAGCTCTGTGCTGGAGACACAATGCCAATTGTATGAAAAATGCGACATGCCACAAAGCACAAAGCTCCCATTTTTCAGGGGAGAATGTCTTGAAACCCATTATATTGACAAGAGGGGAGCGCAACCCCCCTCGCCTGGTTCAGCGGGTCTGACATGTGACAGTAAGTCAAGCATGGTGTTGGTGTCTCTAAATTCATTTATCTCCCGCTAGCGGCCTTGCCTACCACCAGGGCCGATAACAAAGGATATTAGTTTCCTGAACTGTATGGAGTTCGGCACGCATCGGTCCACTGCTTAATTTACCATGACCGACAAAACAGGAAAGATTTGTGAATGCCAGAAGAACAGTCCTTGGGATGTTTATATCACTCGATAACAACTCCACACATCCGCACTACGGTGCTCGCTTTATCAGAGTCCCGTAGTGTGAAACAATTAAGAACAAGCGGAGTGTTGCAACATTCAACCGGCCCGTTATGAAATGCTCATCAAATAGGCCATGTAGGTTATTCAAAGCGAATCCAAACACTAAAGCAATCCTGCAAAAAAGTACCCTGCTTTGCTTTGTTTTCCATCACCCTGTAAAACTCAAACTGAAGTTAACTTATTTATTTTAAGTAATCAATGTTTAGTGAACGTGGCGTCATATTATCACTGTGGCGTTCCTTATCGTGGGTGTATGTCCTCTCTGCTCGAGATTAAAACAGCAGAGCATGGATGATGAAGCTGGAAGTCTGAATGGATTTTTCTTGGCTTTAGTTTAAGCTATATAGGCCTTTACTGTAGTGTAATAGGATGCATGTTTTTCATATAGATTAAGAAATACAGCCTGACTGACGCTTTTGTCCAACAAACAAGCATCAATTTGGTTAGTAAGCATAGGTTTAACATTTAAAACAATGAAGTAAAGAAATGTGAAAGTGTATCATTCAAGTACTATGAGCATGCAATAGTAGGTGACATGTGTATCAACTTTATATCAAAGATCTGAAAGGGCACCTGATACAACAGCACTGGGAAATAGTTTCATGGGCCGACCAACACTAGAGACGCGTTTTAATCAGATGCATTTCTTACCAGTTTCATACTGGCGAGAGACACAGATAGCTGAATCATATTTATTAGTGTACAGTACATTAGAGATTGTTTACTATATTTGTAATAAAGGCTTTGCATCAGATGTGTATTTGTTGAAGTGGCACAAAGTACCAAGCGGTTAGTGTAAGTTAGTGATGTGCTTTTATGTCCACCACTACTAAATGGAATTGATTAAAAACACGTAAATGATCAAGACAGACATTTCAGCTCAGTTTAGATTAAATGACAGAATTAATGTATATGTTAAAGTAAAAGATTTTGTGGTGTCTACACCCCTCCTATTTTACCTGGTATTTACTCTGAAGATATTTATTTAATGATTCCTTAATTTAAAGTATTGATCCAAAAATTGTTGGTCACCACAGCTAAATTTAAAGTGCCTGCTTCTTTACTACGGTCTCCAGGAACGAGCACTTGGGGGAGAAGATATAGCAAGCCGAATTATCATTTAGAGAGATCTATGAATGCACTTCAAGATATCTCAAAATATTTGAAGATATCTTAATGATTTGAAGATATCTTTAAATAATTTCGAGATATCTCCAAATGACTTCCTGTATGTTGGCTGAGATTATCACTTCCTGTTTCCTCATTCAGTTAAATTAGTTAACAGGAAGTGATAATCGTGGGCTACATACAGGAAGTGATTTGCAGATATCTTTAAATGAATTAAAGGTATCTCTAAATGATCATTTGGCTTGCCATAGAGAAGGTGCTTTGCAACAGAAACGCACACAAGGTCCATTCGGGTTAGGCCTCTATCTCAGCAGTGCATCTGCATCTCAAGACCAGATCTGAAGTTATTTGATTAAACCTGCTGTGCAAAAAACATTCAATTACAACGTGGAAGCAGCCGGGCTCCTACTTTATCTTCTTATACACTCACCTAAAGGATTATTAGGAACACCATACTAATACTGTGTTTGACCCCCTTTCGCCTTCAGAACTGCCTTAATTCTACGTGGCATTGATTCAACAAGGTGCTGAAAGCATTCTTTACAAATGTTGGCCCATATTGATAGGATAGCATCTTGCAGTTGATGGAGATTTGTGGGATGCACATCCAGGGCACGAAGCTCCCGTTCCACCACATCCCAAAGATGTTCTATTGGGTTGAGATCTGGTGACTGTGGGGGCCAGGTTAATACAGTGAACTCATTGTCATGTTCAAGAAACCAATTTGAAATGATTCGACCTTTGTGACATGGTGCATTATCCTGCTGGAAGTAGCCATCAGAGGATGGGTACATGGTGGTCATAAAGGGATGGACATGGTCAGAAACAATGCTCAGGTAGGCCGTGGCATTTAAACGATGCCCAATTGGCACTAAGGAGCCTAAAGTGTGCCAAGAAAACATCCCCCACACCATTACACCACCACCACCAGCCTGCACAGTGGTAACAAGGCATGATGGATCCATGTTCTCATTCTGTTTACGCCAAATTCTGACTCTACCATCTGAATGTCTCAACAGAAATCGAGACTCATCAGACCAGGCAACATTTTTCCAGTCTTCAACTGTCCAATTTTGGTGAGCTTGTGCAAATTGTAGCCTCTTTTTCCTATTTGTAGTGGAGATGAGTGGTACCCGGTGGGGTCTTCTGCTGTTGTAGCCCATCCGCCTCAAGGTTGTACGTGTTGTGGCTTCACAAATGCTTTGCTGCATACCTCGGTTGTAACGAGTGGTTATTTCAGTCAAAGTTGCTCTTCTATCAGCTTGAATCAGTCGGCCCATTCTCCTCTGACCTCTAGCATCAACAAGGCATTTTCGCCCACAGGACTGCCGCATACTGGATGTTTTTCCCTTTTCACACCATTCTTTGTAAACCCTAGAAATGGTTGTGCGTGAAAATCCCAGTAACTGAGCAGATTGTGAAATACTCAGACCGGCCCGTCTGGCACCAACAACCATGCCACGCTCAAAATTGCTTAAATCACCTTTCTTTCCCATTCAGACATTCAGTTTGGAGTTCAGGAGATTGTCTTGACCAGGACCACACCCCTAAATGCATTGAAGCAACTGCCATATGATTGGTTGGTTAGATAATTGCATTAATGAGAAATTGAACAGGTGTTCCTAATAATCCTTTAGGTGAGTGTAGATACAGCACTCCTCTGGACAACCGACCTGACCTGACCTGACCTGTCCAGAGCGGCATACAAAAAGTCTAGTTTTCCCTGATGAATATCTGTGTGCAATTTTATTGGGAAGATAAAATCCAGCATTGTAAAATCAATAATCTCATCCCAAACACGAGTAATAGCAGAATCGTCCACCTTCTGAAGCACTGCTGAGCGTCTTATCGTACGATCTCCTGGGCTGCCGCCTGCGGTCCGAGATACAGATCTGGATTAAATTATCCCTAAACGCGTTGCACGACCACGAGCTCCTCGGCACGAGCGACGTGGTGCATAGCGGTGCAGCCAAAACTAACGTGTTCCTGCCGAAATGGCCAGATCGACGACAGAGTCAAGATTCTGCTCTTTGATTGTTGCCAAAGTGTTTTTGCTTTCTCATTATTGTTATTATTATTTTTTTTTTACACAATGCTTAAGATTCGTAGCCCAAACGGACGCTGTTTTGGAAGAGGTTCTGCTTTGGCTGCTGCCGTAATCCAGACCTGTAGCTCAAGCCCTGCCGGTGATATTAGTTTTCTATGCAGTTGCCTTTCTGAGTGGGTCATAAGGATTGATGAGGCCTATAATCCCCAGATTTACTGGCTGCGTCCAGGCACTGGAGCTGATTAGGTGCCGGCGCAGAGAGCCCCGATTGCATTCCTTCGGGTTGGCAGGAGGTGAACGTCGTCCTGCGCTCTGCCACGCCTCGGCTACACAGCAACCGCTTCTCGTCCACACCGTTCAGTTGACTCTCGCACAGGTCCGCCAGGGCCTCGGCCTGCTGGTGCAGTGGGAGGGACTTGAATCTTCGCTGGGCCAAGTAGAGGAAGGCCTCCACAAATGCCTGCAGGCCCATTCCTGTGTGGAGAAGAGATCGGGTTAGTGAGAGGACAGTTTCATCTGGAGTTCTGTGGACAGTTCTGGGCTCCACACTTCAAGAAAGATATCGCTGCTCTAGAGGCAGTTCAGAGGAGAGCAACCAGACTTATTCCAGGTCTGAAGGGAATGTCCTACTGAGAGACTGAGGACCTGAACCTTTTCACCCTGGAACAGAGGAGACTACGTGGGGACTTGATTCAAGTCTTCAACATCATGAAAGGCATCGACCACATCAAAGCAGAGGAGCTTTTCCAGATCAGCAGGGACACACGCACCCGTGACACAAATGGAAATTGGGCTTCAAGGCATTCAAGACAGAAAACAGGAGACACTTCTTCACTCAGAGAGGCGTCACAATCTGAACAAACTCCCCAGCGATGTGGCTGAAGAGACAATTTGGGAATATTCAAAAACAGGCTGGATAGGATCCTTGGATCACTCAGTTATTAATGGACACCAAACGAGCATGATGGGGCGAATGGCCTGCTCTCGATTGGACACTTTCTTATGTTCTTATATTGTTTTGGGATTACACCCCAATGTGTCAAGTGGAATTGCATAGACAGAATATCACCTTGATCCAACGGAACATCTCTGGGATGAACTGGAATACTGAATCGGTAAGAGAGCAGAGATCACCTGGCACGGTATACCACACTCCATCTATACAAAAGACATCAATTGCCTACAGCACACACAGTGAAGAGCGTATGCTTCCCCAGTGGTAATGTACTGTATTTTCTTTGTAGTATGTATTCAATATTGTTAAACAGTATGTGTGTCTGTATTTGTATTTTTAATCAACACCAATGCCGTTTGGATTGCAAGTGTCTAGTTACATTTTTATCAAGTGTTGCTCTTAATAATGAAATGCAATCCCGTAAGGAAGGAGCCAATGAAACACATCGCTTCGGTTATTAAGAGAGAGAGTGGATGTGAGGGCATCATGTCGCTGCAAAACTAATGCTTCAGCTGACAAAAGTGTGATTTCCTCTGAACTTCCTTTCTTGACTTGATGTCTGTGACGCTTGCGCATGTGAGTTTCCCCAGATTTTGTTCTTTCTTGCAGTAGATGTTGATCATAAAAAAACATGAAGGTTTATGTACCTCTACCTTACTGAGGTTGCTATGCATTGTACAACTAATAATACACAGAGGGCAGAAAAGAAAACCTGTGCTTCCCGTGTCTAGGAAATCTTAAATGATGTTGACGAACACTTACACTACAGTATTAATCGAGCGTTTTGCTATTCTGTAATCATGCACGTATTGGTTGTAGTGACAAAACTTACTAGTCACTCATTTAACTGTTTGTTACCTCTTGCCTGCAGTTAACTCTGGCACTACATTTTCTCTCTCTCTCGCCTTACTTTAGTTGAAAGCCATTAAGAGAAGGGAATGATTTTAGCTGTGTGAAAATACACACAGTGCTCACTTTATTCTTTTCACTTAATGTAAAATACCATACTGTGTGTGTGGGGGGGCATATCAAGATCAACGGTTTTCTATATTTGAATATGTCTGTGCAGGGCTGGTGATTGAGGGAGAGCAGCTTGTGTTACAGTAATGTAATGACAGAGAATACATTATTAACCACCATTATTAAAATCTTGTGTTTTAAAGTGGGCCAGAAATAGCTCGAGCTCGCCTCGGAGTTGCGTGTGGAGAGCAGATGTTTATTTTGAATTGATTGCTCCCTAACAAAGTCATACTACTGAACAATCATTGACATGCTAAGTCATGGTCGCTTTAATCAAATTGTGTTTAAAAAGCAGTGGATTCGAAGAGTCTGTTCATTCACAAGGAGAAATCCAAGTGGCAGATTCAAGTGCTTATTACAGGTGCTTATAACTGTGCTTATGTACAGTCTTATGATATTCTCTTAATTTCAGTTGGTTCTTGGAAGAGACGTTGGGCGGTTAAGTCATCTTTATAGACAATACCTTTAAATGAGGGTAACTGAGACGAAAGTTAATTTAGAAACATTGTGATTGAGAAATGTAACTAACTTTGTAAGATTTTCCAAATGGACTCTAGTTTGTGCTCAGCTGTTGAATTGCGTACAAATTCTTGATGAAACAGTTTTATAAAGGTTGACCGTTTTGTTAACTCTCTGTGATTGATAAAACTTTAGAAATGCTTATTCTAATGCTTATGAAATGAAAAATATATTCCCCACTTTTGAAAAGCTGGATCTCAGAATCTGATTGGTTTAGGCATTATTTTTATTGAACCATTGCACTTTCTTCCTGTCCAAGGTGCCATTTTGTATTTTTAATATACCAAACTTCAAAGTCTAGTAGGAAAAAACAAACAAACAAGAACAGAACCCTCCATAGCATCAGTTGGATAAAATAAATCTCCTTTGCCAGTCAGGTCAACCAAATTATCTATAGAAAAGTGGTGCAGCTTCCTAGAGGTATTTAATGTCTTTATTACAATTTTGAGCTTGACTCGTTGACTTGTTTACGTATCACAATTCAGCTGCGTCTTTTCAACTGATGCTTTGAAACTCACGCAAACACACAACGCTTGGTTTAATGAAAAAGAAGGAAAGAGGCTAAACTGTAATAAATGCATTTAGTGTCTTTTAAAAATGGGGGGCTTTGGATTGATCTCGATATACTCCTCATTCTTGTGAAGTAACAAGGGCAGAAATGTTGTTAACAAGGGGAACAGTGTTCAAACTCTCTTATATGTCCGAGCTTTTATGATTACAAGCTTCAAGCTAGACAATTTAGCAGTATGTTCCCTAGTCTGTTTTGGCTGCCTCTTACTGAGTGTACGCATCTTTAACATTCATAACGTTTAAAGCATCCAAAGTAAAAACAAAGTCTCTCTAGATAAGTACATCAGGAAAGGGATTTGAGAACTTTATGCTAAACAAACAACCTGGCAATGAAGTCTATGAATGCAATCCGTTTTGAGTTTCTCTCCGAGTTGGTACTCTGTACGTTTTAAAGTAAGAGAAAGAAAAGCGATAAGAGAAACACACGGTTCTAGTGTTTTATTTTATTTTTTATTTTTTATTGTCATGCGGAGCTGTCTGAAGAAAAAAACAAAAAAACACAAATACCACTTCTCTGGCAGGAAGTGAAAAGAAAATGGCAGATCTGTGGATTTATCTCCAAACAGCAGCTGTAGCTGTATACAATCAAGCTGTTCGTCACAGTTGGCTGAAGAGAATGTGATCGCTTGGGCACAATTGAGTGACTCATCCAAGATGGGATATACATTTAAAAGAAACTGAAAGTTAACCAAGATGTGGCAAATCGCACAACGCACAAGTGTTACTGTTTGTGGGACAGGAATTCAGATTTGCTTGTTGGTGTGTCTACATTACAAAAAATATTCTTCCAACCTTTTTTAAACGTAGAAGTGATCTCCTTATTAAGTAATATAAGAAAGATACACATCAGAATAAAAATCCTCAAACGTGGTGCCTTAATGCATCTTGTGTGCTAGTCTATAATTATTATAACTGCTTTGAATACAATAATACACTTTGTGCGTTTGCTTTTTGTTTCCCGTATATTTTCCTACCTAATATTTATGTATGAGGTGGGGCCAATTTGCAGCAATTTGAACAAATAGACCATATTCCAAAATACAAATAAATGGAAGCAGCTCTTGTTTGCGATGATGGGTGATCAAACCAGAAAAGGAGAGCGCTAGTCAGAAACTCAGCCGACCAGTCTTCAAAGATAGCACCCCGGGGATATGATACGCTGGCTTGTGTGTGCTCATCTTCCATGCGGTTATAGAATATGCATGTAATTCTATTCCCATAAATACTCTGGCTATGACAGATATTTAAATTTTTAAAGCCTGTTAGATATTATGTTTTCTAAGTTCCCATTCTGGGAAGCACTGAAGCAGAATATGACCTTGGCATACATAGATTCTTTCCACTTGTTAAATTACTGTAGACATGCTGTTTAAAATCCTCTTCCAGAACAGACTATACAAAACACGTTGCATAAAAAATAAGATATGTGGAATGGAGTCACTTCACCTTACTAAAATGAAAAATTGAATAAATAATCTTCTAGCTGCTCTATCTGAAATGTGATGGGAATGAATAAATCCCCTGACCAGAATGAATGATTTGTGAGGTGGATTACTATCCAGTGAGTGACACATTAATAAATCTGTATCTGACTGAATTCTGAAATGTCGAAGACATGAAATGGGTTTAGTATTTAGAGTTGACTTCAATTGTCAGCGTTTTCTCTTTATTTTGTGTAGCCGAGGATAAACTAGCTTCAACAAAAATAGTAGACTTCTAAAAACTAAGCGATGTGCTTTGCAATTTCTCTGACCATTGTCAACATCCTGGCAAGACTGGAAGTGTAAAGTCCGGGCTAACGATCTTGTGGGGGTTTGAGGTTTTTACTGCAGTGTTTCCTCTGACTGCGGTCAGGAGAGGGTCACATGGAGGGCAGAGGGCATTTCAGGGCTGTGGGGGTTATAGTTGAATCCATGGCTGCTGGATACAAAATCAAGAAGCCTATTGGTCTACATTGAAAACCAATAAAGAGAGAGAATTATTCATAGTCCTTGGATGAATCTGACTCGACTTTCTCTGGGTGACCATGTGGTTCCAATATCGATGGGACCCTTGGAGCAGGTTGGGATTTTTACATTGAAATCTATTCACATTTAGACCTTTAAACCACGTTATCCATCTGTGCTAAACTGAATATTGTTGCTTAACATGGCACAGCATCAGAAATGAGAAAAATCAGCCATATGTTTTTAGGCATGTGTTTGTATTGTTAATTTATTTTTGTTGCCCATTGTGCTGGGGCAGCGGTCTGGCAATTCTAACTTTAATAGAAAAACCTTAAGTTATAAGCATTGTACAGTATTTTTTGTTGTTCGGGGTGATAGGGAATGTTAACAGTGAGCAGAATCAGGGATCAACCGTGCCGGTGCATTGTTTGTTTATTATTTTTGGGTTCGTCGTGTGTGTGCAGGACTGGATGTGAATCTGACAAAGAAGGGGGGGCGGTATTTAGCAATTCTCAAGTTATTTATTGGACTATCTATTATAATCTGCACGAGGAATAAAATTAAACCCATTCAAACCACATAAAACATGTTCTTTCTGATAATTCATCAATAATAAAGTAGCACTTAAAACTGCTTTTCTGACTGAGATCTCAACTTTTTCTGTTTATTGAGTGATCGCAAATACTTGTCATAATTGTCTTTTTCTAATTAGTCAGATTCATGTGTTGGTTTGTATTTGTAACAGAGACCCCTGCATGATAAAAACTAAAAGTAATGCAAAACGCAACACCTTAGTTCTGCCATCCACAGAATAACAAATAAATGTTGTCTTGGGTCTTCATGGCTATACAACTACCCCCTCCTGTGTCTTTTCTGTTTGTATATTCACATACAAAAGTAATTACATTTCAATTATGAATTTGCACAAGTGTCAAGTCTGAGTTTTGCTTACTCTTGAAATTTACTCATATTAATATTGTACAATTTCCTCTTTGTGACAACTTTTTATTTTGATCCAATTAAAATTCTGACAGTGTATTTCCTGGTGGTATAAATAACACTTTCTAGTGAGTGTCTGATACCCAGCATCTTCAGCTCAGCTCTGGGTTAACTGAAGTCCACATTTACAAGGAGAGGAAATTACTGTAATCGAAATGTAATGTAGAAAATGTCAGGAATGTCACAGGCAATAAATAAATGTTGAGTTACATGAATGAATAAATGTCAAAAGAACTCATTTTGAAATACATTTTTTATTTGCCATATTGATTTTGGGAGTTTTGTTCATTTCAAATGTTGATACTTTGAAAACGTGTTTCCCCCATTTATCTGGAGCAAAATGTCATCTCATGTTACCTGGGAACAAAATATCCTGCGTAAGAAAGGAGAACCGCACTAATCCGCCCAGTGTGACATCATACCGAAACCAAAATTCAGGAATCAGTGAGTAACATTCTCATTATCATATTGACGGTGTTATAATTCTGCTACTTGCACTTTAAAAATATTTTTAGTTTTTGTTTCTCAATTCCTTTGGTACATTTGAGTACTTAATTATTTCCCTGGCCTATTTTCTTCCAATTACAACAATTGGCACAGATTGCTAGAAGCTGACACCTCTCCCTGTGAATGGCATTACCCTCCACAGATGCCTGCATGTGTCTTTTAATCATCTGATGCCTAAACATTTGTCCGTGCCAGAGTGGAATTAAACTTGCAGAAGAAAAGTGTTCTTACGGTCTGAGTTACCCCAGCTTCATCGTGCTTCACTTCCTGTTATCTTTCTTATTGCTGAAGCATTGCTAATACAGCTGCGGCACAACAGCTTTCCGGCAGCAGGTTCTTTGGCAAATGTGAGCCTAAGGTATCGAATGTCATTTTATATCCTTTTATTATACTTTTAACTACAAGTTCTTTCCAGTGACTCAGAAGTCCTGAGTGCTGAGTAAGCAGAAACGTAACGCCACCTACACCTGCGATATTGGGTGAAAAACAGGAACGGGCGAAAAACCACACGACTGCCAGAAACCATTATATTCAAGCGCATTCCTGAATTAAGATGGTTAACATTATGATTTCTAACGGTGTAAAAAAACAAAACATTAAAACATGAACATCAGGGACCTGTGCTGATTCCACACACCGCCATATGCCTTCTGATGGGGGTAATGAATGTATAAAATCAGTTGACTCCATTGCCAAGCTCCTGGTTAGCCTTGACTGGTCCACCTGTCGAAGCTTAAGATTAGCTTCAGTAATTGATTTGTAATGATGCTCGTCGTCAGACTGAGGGTCTTTAATGGATACTGTCGCCGCATCATAGAGGTTAAGAGAGAAATAAAATGGCCTGACTGATGCGATGGGTAGCACCTTTTCACACCACCCACAAGCAGAGAAGGAGAACGCTGGAAATGATTTTCACTACCTTTTTCACTGTGAAAATCACAAGGCAGCCCGCAGCGGCTACGAGACCGTGACTTAGGAGCTACTTATTGTTAAAGAGCAATTTGCCGCTCAATCAATTAAAGCACCCCAATAAATAAGTACACAATCCCACATCCAGCTGCAGTCCGGAGCGTCCGCACCCTTAATGTGAAACGATGTCGTAAATGTTGTGTAGTGATTAATGTAGGTCAGTAAATATTGACTGAAATGACTGCAGGCACATCTGAGGGAGTGTTGACGGCTGCGGACCTGCAGGCCAGTGAAAATACCCCCCCGTCTTCGCTCGGCTCGATCGGCTGCAACCTGCATGCTCTTTACTGTTGCTCTTCTTGATATCCTTCCCTCAGGCTTGTGCTGTCTTTTGCCTTTATTGTACCTGCATTAGTAATGATGCCAGATTTGCACGCAGCACTGATGTAACTATTGCCACATTTCTGCTTTTTATTTAAAAACAGAATCTTGCGCTGCATTCTGCACTTAGCGGATTTCTTTATGATTTGGACAAATATGGGATATTGTATTATCTTTTTTACTCATAATATTTTACTCTTTTTAGCATGATGTTTGGGAAATGTGTACATTTTGGTACAGAACTGTAAGGGTGTCTACATGCTAAATAATAATAAGTATTGACTACAGAAGGATCATGAATCTACTAAGCATTTTAATTTTTTCCCTGCATTTCCTCTGATATGATTTTATTTGAGACAGAGACAGCCTGTAATAAACTATGAGACAAATCCAGCAAATACTGTGTTCTTACCATGACCTTTTAAGCTATGAAGTGTCAGCAATGCGAAGGAAAAATGACTAATCAAAGACGGTGGAAATGTGCCAAAGCAAATGCAAACTTCCTACATGTGAAAAGACGCATAGCACAGCTAAAAAAAACAAAAATGGATCTTCAGTAAAGAGAGAGAGAGAATAACGTGCTGGAAGGTAACAATCTATATACATGCTGCGCTACAATGCATCACCAAAGTATTATCTTCATTCGAATATTTGTATTCTCATCTACTTTATTTTAAACATTGTCGTGTCTTGTATGAAAGTTTTCCTTTTTGCTTTTTGCAGCTCTATTGAAATTACTTTCCCTTTAAAATAAATAAATAAATAAATGTCCTTTATTTTCCTGCTTATTTCAATTAATTAATGTAATTCTAAAATGGCAGTTAGTTTGTCTGACATCTTTTTAATTTCCCCTGCTCCTGTGGCAGTTTTAGTTTTTCTTGAACAGTAATGGCTCTGGTAGTGAGAAGTGTCTTTATTATTTATCTGCAAGTACCTGTAATCAATGCGACTGATGCAAGACATTATTATCATCTTAACCATTCAATAATTGCATCATAAAAAACTTAGACTGAAGTGTGCACCGGGTGTATGTTTATCCCTGTCCCACTGATCTGTACATGCAAATAGATTTTTAATTAGAAGACTTCATCATCTATATGATGGTTTAATCTGTCAAACTACAAAGCAGTAATGTGCTGGATTTTAAACTGCTGTAGAAATGCCCTATCTCTAACAAATGGTTTCTGTCTGAAGGTAATTTAGTTGAGTACTTTGAAAACCATACAACAGGAAATCCTAATTATGATATGGTATAGATGTGTACTGTTGTGTGTCTGTTTCTCTTTTTGTTCAGCTTGCAAGTTCTCACTTAATCATATTAAGACCATTCTGGCGAAACTCAAGGAGAACTAAAGGATATATTATTGGCAGAAAAAACAACACATTATTCTTGGCAGTTAAATAACAAACAAGAAAATGTCTACATTTAAAGTCTGCATTTGCCACAAGCATGTGTTTAATTCTCTGTGACTTTCAGAGATAAAAATGTGTCTTTTCCCACAGAAACCAGACTATCTACTAGAATCAGTATTCATAAAATGCTTAGGCCTACATTTCAATAAAGGGCTGCTTTCATGTGGTTTCCCAAGAATATAATATTTACCAATTTAATTTGTTATCCTTAAAAAAACAACAACAACAACACAAAAGATAACCGTAGGCTGATGCAACTTGTACCTGTGAAAGGTAAGCAAATGTTTCAGCTGGTAGGAATTTTATGTAAAAACACTAACAGGAAAGACATTCCCAACTCCTTAATTACAAACCTGGCTTGACTGAACCTTTCTTATACATTTTACATCTGATTTTGATATGATTCACCATTTCTCCTGGGAAATATTAAGGATAGGAATTACAGGTTGTGTGAAGATCGCTGCAGCAAGAGCAAAGTGATTCCTAACCTGATTACTATCTTAATGATGCTTTAAAGTGGATAAACAGAATGTATGAGTGGGTCTGTAGTTTAAGATCAATAAAGCAATCGATCAAACCCCAAACATAACACCTTGACGGGAATATTTTACTACTGAAACCAGGGTGTTGCTCAGATATACTTTAATAGCATTTACATCTCGTAAAGGATTGTTCTGCAGTATACTGTGAGGATTGGTCTGCAGTATTCAGTGAGGATTATTCTGCAGTATATAGTAAGGATTTTTCTGCGGTAAATACTGAGGATTGTTCTGCGGTATACTGTGAGGATTGTTCTACTGTATTCAGTGAGGGTTATTCTGCAGTATTCAGTGAGGGTTATTCTTCAGTATTCAGTGAGGATTATTCTGCAGTATTCAGTGACGGTTATTCTGCAGTATTCAGTGACGGTTATTCTGCAGTATTCAGTGACGGTTATTCTGCAGTATTCAGTGAGGATTGTTCTACGGTATACAGTGAGGGTTATTCTGCCGTATACAGTGAGGATTATTCTGCAGTATTCAGTGAGGATTATTCTGCAGTATATAGTAAGGATTGTTCTGCGGTATACTGTGAGGATTGTTATGCAATATACAGTGAGGGTTATTCTGCAGTATTCAGTGAGGATTGTTCTACGGTAAATACTGAGGATTGTTCTGCGGTATACTGTGAGGATTGTTATGCAGTATACAGTAAGGGTTATTCTGCAGTATACAGTGAGGATTGTTCTACGGTAAATACTGAGGATTGTTCTACTGTATTCAGTGAGGGTTATTCTGCAGTATACAGTGAGGGTTATTCTGCAGTATACAGTGAGGATTATTCTGCAGTATTCAGTGAGGATTATTCTGCAGTATATAGTAAGGATTGTTCTGCGGTATACTGTGAGGATTGTTATGCAGTATACAGTAAGGGTTATTCTGCAGTATACAGTGAGGATTGTTCTACGGTAAATACTGAGGATTGTTCTACTGTATTCAGTGAGGGTTATTCTGCAGTATTCAGTGAGGGTTATTCTGCAGTATACAGTGAGGATTGTTCTACAGTAAATACTGAGGATTGTTCTACTGTATTCAGTGAGGGTTATTCTGCAGTATACAGTGAGGGTTATTCTGCAGTATACAGTGAGGACTGTTCTACTGTATTCAGTGAGGGTTATTCTGCAGTATACAGTGAGGATTGTTCTACAGTAAATACTGAGGATTGTTCTACTGTATTCAGTGAGGGTTATTCTGCAGTATACAGTGAGGATTGTTCTACAGTAAATACTGAGGATTGTTCTACTGTATTCAGTGAGGGTTATTCTGCAGTATACAGTGAGGATTGTTCTACGGTATACAGTGAGGGTTATTCTGCAGTATTCAGTGAGGGTTATTCTGCAGTATACAGTGAGGATTGTTCTACGGTATTCAGTGAGGGTTATTCTGCAGTATAAGTGAGAGGCCCATGCTGTACTACAGGCTGATTAAATCACTCACCCGATTCTCTCTGATCTGCTCCCAGACCATTCCACCTCCGGGTGATGTCAATGTACAGAATATCCACAGACGCCATGGAGAAATTGCTGTTGCTTAGCTTGCAGTTCCTGAAAGACCGAGGAATATGCGTCACATCAGCCTGCTCATTAATGAATGCGTATGCTTAACTTTACTTCATTATAGCACTTCATATCTTCAAGGTTTGCATTGCGCACGACTAAATAGAGCAAGCCATTTGTCTTAGAATGCAAGCAAAAAATTAAAACCATCTCCCTTTTTTATGACTGATGTTCAATGTTAGTGTTTGCATCCCCGGCCACCTCCCTCCTCCGGCTGGTCTGCAGTGTACCTGATGAAGGTTCGAAAGCCGGTGGGGCCCAGCCGCATTGTGCCCTTCACCCCCAGGAACCTCATGAACAGAGCGGAGATGCGCTCGACAATGCGCAGGTAGTTAAACTGCTTCGTGTACTTGGGGAAGACTTGCTTCAGACACAGGGAGGGCAAGTTCTCCACCTTGACTCCGCCGTCCTGTTCGGCTTTGTCTGGGGAAGCCATTTCCAGTATGTCTTCCTGAAGCTCCGAGCCGTTTCCGGACAAGTGTAACCTGCGATCGGGGAAAAGGGAGATGACAGTCTGGCACTGACCGGTGGGCTCAGCAGTAACACTATCATACATGGCATGTCATGTGATTTTTCTTAATCAACATGAATTAACCATGAATACATGTTGCCTTAATGTGCATTCATTACAAACTCCGCAGGAAATCATTACTTTATGGAGTCGGTTATTATAAAGTGTTACTGGCTTAATGCTATTGCAGTTATTGTCAGTCCTAACACTGCACTAATATGTATACAGAATAATTGTGATCACCTATAACCAAGCACTACTTCCTTAAATATAACCCCAGCTAGGATGAACCTATGAGAACTGTCTACTTTTGGGGCAGTAAGAACTGTAACGGGCAAAAGTTGGTTTCCAGGAAAAGGTTAACAGGAACTCGACAAATCATTGGGAACACGCATAATTGTCCTGGCAGGTGCAATAATGGTTATCTCCTATTGTCACCTGATGAATGACCAGCGAAGAAACCTTCACGACCTATTAAAATGTGCCAATAAATTTCAGGCTGCGGCAACGCGATCCGTTCACATTGTAAAAACAAAATAAGATCATTCAAGCTGGACGAGAGGATTAATCTCGAAGGACGCACAAGTCTGGCTGTGTGTCATATCACTGTTTTTCCTCCTTGCCTGACATCATTGCAGCTGCTAATTAAGGTCACTCCAGCTCAACGATATGTTTCTGAAAGTCAAACCATACAAATATTTTAATGAGGACATTAGATTAATGTATGTTTTTTTTGTATTATTATTATTATTTCTGCTGCATTTTAATTTCATCGCAGGCAGTGTTGTATAAAGCGCGGTGAATAATCCCGGCACGAAGAACGATTCGAGGAGCACTGATGCCACCGTACCTGCTGTGTTCTCACATCCCAGTTTGGCCCAACATGCCTCGTATACCGCACCTATAATCTAAAGTGAATCGAATCCTTGAGGAGTTAATTGCGTCTCAGGTGGCAGGTACATCTTTCAAATAATAATAATAATAATAATAATAATATCCTCTTCATTCAGAATTACAGTACAGTCACCTCTAATATTTATCTCCGCATTATAAGTAACTTATAAAACTGATTTTAGGTAAGTCTGCAGTTAAAGGCGAAAATGAGTTATTCATAAGAACTGTGGTGCTATTTTTTTTTGTAAAGCTCAGTATAGTACTTACAAGAAATTACTAAATGGAAATGGAACCTTCCTCAAATCAATATGACTGTCTTTCGATACCTATCCTTTCATAGTATGCAGTCGGGCGGTTCTGTAGTTTTATGTATCACATGGAACATTGTCACTGAATATCCTGGAAAACTGTCAAAACTAGACAACTCATTGACTGTCTCCGTTAAGTGATTACTTTAATAAGCTACAAATGCAGTGAACTTGCAATGTCATAGGATCACACATCTAGAGAGATAAACATATAGCCTTACATGGGATAAAGCATGGGGCTGTAACACGACACATGGGAATTTACAGGCAATAAATAACTACTTTTTTTTAGGGGGGGGTAGAGATAAGCAAACAAAAATACCTAACAGCGTAAGTGCGGGACAGGGCGGACCTGTGACGGATAAAAGCTCTTTAGGAATTAATGAACAGGTCTCCCCCGAGGCTGACAGGAGGGACATTAACACAGGAACAACCTGTTGAAGGCCACAGAGCCAGGCAGACCGGCACACATATTGTCCGTTTCATTTCAGGAACACACTACAGTGCCCGCCAGACTCCCTCGTTTTTGTCTGTTGTGTTTGTCAAGTTCGAAACCAATGACATTGTTTTGGGTAATCTGCACGTAGTACCCCCCCGCCTTTACATTTGCACCTTTTAGGCAGAAAATCATGTTAAATACTGTTAACTAAATATGTAATTTAATACAAATTGTCTTATAATAAGGCATCACAAATGATAACTTAATGGTAACGAGACACCTGGTGTTGCCTGTGAACACAATGGGAGTCTTGCATCCCTGATACATTTAAGGGACTTCTAATGTAAGACCTAAGTGAAGTCCCTGCTGCGTTAAGCCTATGTATTATTTGTATTATATATCTTAGGAGATACCCTTATCTAGGGTGACTTACAATTGTTACAATAGATCATATTATTATTACATACAATTACCAATTTTATACAGCTGGGTTTTTACTTGAGCAAATCATGAAAGGCATCGACCACATCAAACCAGAGGAGCTTTTCCAGATCAGCAGGGACACACGCACCCGGGACACAAATGGAAATTGGGCTTCAAGGCATTCAAGACAGAAAACAGGAGACACTTCTTCACACAGAGAGGTGTCACAATCTGAACAAACTCCCCAGCGATGTGGCTGAAGAGACAATTTGGGAACATTCAAAAACAGACTGGATAGGATCCTTGGATCACTTAGTTATTAATGGACACCAAACGAGCACGATGGGGAGAATGGCCTCCTCTCGACTGGACACTTTCTTATGTTCTTATGTTCTAAACTAGGTACAGTATCTTGCTCAAGGGTACAACAGCAGTGTCCCCCACCTGGGATTGAACCCACAGCCCCCAAATCAGGAGTCTAGAGGCCTAACTGCACCCTGTGGCCCTGTTGGCAAACTGCTGAAAATTGGTATGCTTATTGAGACTTGTTATCTCCTTGTCGAAACCATTATGAAGAAAACTTAACTGGAAGTAAAAAAATAAGTATGACAAAAATACAAAAAGCATTAAAGCACGAACGCAGCCCTGAGCAATATTCCTGGCTTGTGTGTGGTTTATTAGATGCGTCTCAGCGTCTGATAATTCTGTGATTCAGTCTGCGGTCTCATCCCTCTCCATTACGTGTTTTAAGCTGGTATTGACTAATTTGAACCACGAAATTTGCTCTTAATAAATGTAAATGACATTGCAAATGTCTGGAACTCAGGATATGAGATGCAGATTTCAATAAATTATCCTGATTAAACAAATAGATTGAATTAAATGAAATGGAAACTGTATAAGCAAAGGCACTGATGCAAAAACCCATCTAGTGAGGAGATCTGCCTGAAGTCTGAGAGGACGCTGTCAGAAATCAATCTTATTCCCATACAGAAAAAGTCAGTGAAAGACTTTGAGGCACCAATATGACTTTAATATGGCTTTGTGCTTTATTCCATTGACAAGACTGTGCCCAACTAGGGGTCTTTATTGCTCTACAGGCCCTGTAGCCAGATGGATAAACTTTCTAAAACGTATCCAGTGGGACCGAAGACCAGAAGAAATAAAATATTTCAACAGTTCAAGGAGAGACAAAAGCAATTATTTCTAAATTATGTTAATAGAATGCAAGACACATGCCTTGCCTTCAATTAGTTTAAGTGGTGCTACAGGGAGGTGAAATGTTGATGCATGAGTAGAAAACCAAATTGCATTTCAACTAAAAATGTTCGAAAGGTGAATAATCTTAATGTTGTCATTTAAAAGACGGTCTCTTCTCATTGATTTCCTTTAATGTTCGCTTCATTGATCCTATAATATTTTCATGGGGACCTTGTGTTTTATTAAGCCCAGGGAAAACAACAACAGCATTTAACTTTGCAAGGATGAGAAGCCTAATGTTTTGATTTGTTTTTTTCCCCCACAAATGAAGTTATTAATCAGTCTCGGGAGGGAAATTTCTCTGGGCAAATTAAGGTTTCCAAAGCTTTTCTGAGCAAAATCAAAAGGGTGGTCTAGGCAGCACTGAAAGAAAATACTCTTTTCGGCAAACTTTCTAAATAATTGCTATATGATGGCTCTCTTTAAATATGCTTATCACATTTGCCAAGAAAAAATGAACTACCAACTGTCTGTTTTCTACTTCTTAAAAAGGAGAACAGAAGTAAAATACTAAGGTTACATTCAATTTCCAAGAGTAAACTATGGAGAAAAAAAATTGAAAGAGTAGAAAAGAAATCATATAGTTTCACTGGAGAACAGCTTGGGACTTCAATGGCTTCTGGTCCTCTTGAATAATATAAAACTGCAAACTTTCAGAGGGGCCCTAGGGACAGTTGATAGCTCTAGGCAAGGACTCATGTCCTTACTTGCAATGGTTTGAGGCCTGCATTTATTAAAAATTGCTATGGGAGTACCTTTGCATAGTCTGTGGTATCTTAAGGGCTAGTGTACAGAGGAACACATGTATCGCAGCTCAGTGATGCGGGTACAGATCGGTGACCATACAGTTCAAATGGTTACCGTTACAGACGTTCCCTGACTCACGTAATGGTTCCATTCTGAAAACCCGTCCATGGGTCGAAATGTCCAAAAGTCAGAAAGCACTCCGATACTGTTCGTATGGTATGGGCTAGCATACGGGTACATAACGTTTCTGAGTTTCCCGTCATATCCTATCCTTTTATACGCCGAAAATTCACTTTTTATTATGTCAAAACATTCTGTAGAGGATAATAATATGAATATTTTTTATCCGTAACCCAGGAGCGCCTGTACACTGAAACTGTTAATTTTCACTTCCTGTTCCTGTTCTAATGATTCAACGTTTCTGCTGCATTCATTTCTCCGCCTCAAGTCATTACGCCTCAGGTGTATATGGGATGCGTGTGACACCGATAGGCCACAATGTGTTGTTTGATCTATCTTTGTTATATAAGGGCCTACAACAAAGTTAAGGTCTCTGGCAATGTGGAGTTCACGTTAATGTGCCATTTAAGCCCCGCCATGTTTGATCAAAGACGTGACACCCCACACTTTTGGCCAGTGATCTCCCCCATCGAGAGATGAACACGGACTGACTTCTGCATAAAAACACAAGAAGAACAATGATCCCACTGCCCTGACATCTAGAGAATTCCCTGGAACTCTGTTGTTTAACTTCAGTTGTAGTATCTACAACCGGAAGGTACATCACTAACCGTGCCTGATGTTGAGAGTAACAAGAGAAAACAATTGCCAAAGGGTTACTTCAGTCATTGGTGATCTGAAGATGAGCACTTAGGGCAACAGATGTGGGTGCCTTTTCAGCTACAAGACTGTGATAGTGTTGTTACCACACACAAAAACAGCTGTTTCATTTGAAAAGATACTCTCTATTTTGAGGTAAAGGAATTCAATCAAAAGGAGGGTCATGTGATCAGCTGTTAACCGGATGGCAGGGAAGTGCAAATCCAAGACTCCGCTACATCACATGACTCCACCACTGTATAAGATTACACCTCTCATGAATTAATCATATAATAAACAGCATCTCATTCATCAAGCTCGGGTGAACTGCATAACTTGTATTCAAATGTGGCCGTCCTGTCAAATTCAGTTAGAAATCTGATAAGCGACCTTACGGGTAACATTTTGTAGACGTAATGATTAAACGAAGGTTATATCCCTTTCAAGATTGAGAAAATAAGCAGGAGATACATTCCTGATGTATTGAGTGCCTCCTGCAATTACATGCTGTCAGGTACTCCTCTGACGTTTATCCAAACCTAATAGACCTTTTTTGGAGTAAAGGTAGGATGGAGAGAAAGAGAGAGAGTGTTTCTGGCATCAATAAAAATCTCCTTTGTTAAAGTGTCATGCTCACACACAACACTTTGAGAACATCACTGCGGAGAACTGACAGATTTGAAAACCCGACCCAGCTGAGAAGTCTGATGAAAATGCAGATTAGTGTGTAAGGTTGGCTGTTGATTTGTGATGAACGTTACAATCCGTATACAGTATTCCTCTCTTAAAAAAAAAAACTTAAAAGGTATTGTTCTACTGTATGACGGCTCACTTCAGCTGTAACGTGCGTGCAATGATTTGTCTCGGTGGTCCGCATACTGATGACTTGAATTCAATCAATTTCAAAATGTTAGCTGCCCTTGTGTCTGAGGTGGGACCACGAGGCGGCTGATCCAAGATCAGTCACAGCTGCCAGAGAATTGCCCGTTTCCCAGCCACGATGTAACAGATGCACCTGTAGTTGCCAATTTCCCAGCAGCTACACGAGATGTTGGGCAGAGCGTGTGTTTCTACCTCTGGCAGCCAGGCAAGCTGACATTTTGAAAATGATTGTATCTGATTTACTAAATAAACCTTGATAGACACATCAGGGTGTGAACAATGAAGGGAACAATTACAGCCACCTGCAGGTAGAGCACTGTGGTGATTGAGTGGGAGAGAGTGTGTGCATGCGTGTATGTATATATGTGTACATATATGTGTATGTATATGTCTGGAGCTGGCACCCAGGAGACAGAAACAGGATTAAGGTGAAAATAAAGCAATTTTATTTAAATAAACTCAAAACAAAACCACCAGGATATGGGCCTGAAATACTAAAACTCAAAGTTCACAAAGCAAAAACCAAGGAATCAGAGAGACAGAAAATGTCTGCCTGAGGAGTAGTCAAAAATCCCTGCTGGGAGGAGACAGTACCTTCAGTAAGACAACGGGAAGCGTCCCCTTAGTGTCAGAGTCGACGCAGGATGTGAATAAATGGGATTTTGGAGTTTGTTTGTTTTTTAAAACATGCCATTTTTATTAATATTTTCACGTGTTCAAACAGAAAAATAGCACACTCACTGTTAAATAAACTTTTTGTTTATGAAGGGTGTGAATAAACTTAGAGGAGTGTGTATGCGTGTCTATGTATGTATGTGTACACAAAACTATGATTCTTGATCCAACCTAGCATGAGATGTACATTTTTCTGTATGTAGTTTACTTTTTTAATTTGTTGTATTTTGTATTATTATATAGTTTTTAAGCTTAGGCAGGAGTCTGACCCATCACATCGTAATGTAGACTCCCTTCAAGGTGGCAAATAACATCTGTGACTAATGCAACACATGAGAATAATTAGATCAGCGGTTGTCAGTCTTTCCAAAATATGACTTCCAGACCGAGAACTACATTGGAAATTTTTCATACAGCAAAATCTCTCGGCCAGGCTTTCGCTCAGTTAAAATAAACTACCTGACAACATGTTTACAAAATATTGAATTCATATTTCGTGCTGCCCTGACCTTTATTTAATTCTGCAGTGTTCTGTCAAACTCGTGATCGGTCTTAACCAGAATTCATCACCTGCCGCGCTTCTCCGGGCTGCCGGTGAAGTTAAAACTCGCAATCCTTGATGTTGTGGAGACAGCTGTAGGCTCCCGAGCAAATCAATAAAGTGACCTAAGATAATTCTTTCGGTTTCTCTACTCTACTTTTTCTCCTTTTTGTGATTACTGGAATCCTTAATAATTCTTCAATTATGTACTGCACAGTACGTCTGCAACTGGTCATGTGTTGAAATGTTGAGGGGCATCAAGGGGACACATTACCTGTCATATCAGAGGAGACAGTGTTTTACCTTTTGAACTGAATCCTCTGCAAACATCCTAAAGCAAATCCAGACATGTCATCTGATAGACTTGCACTTCACTTTCATTGTGTCAGTTGGGCACTGATGCAAGATTTACAGCATCTTGAACGTGTGAAGTGTTTCAAAAGCTGCTGCTGCTGGATGACACTAAGTTATATTTTTTAAGCTATAATTCATATCAAATTCATATCAGATGGCATTTAACACACACTGTCAAAGCACTATGTATATGTCCATGCCACTCTGTGCAGTCTGTGGTTTTTGTAACATATTTGCCTCCTGTTTTTGCATACATACATTGACATAGGCAGCACACACTGGTTGAGTGAGTTCGAAATATAAAGAACAGGATTTGCTCCTTTGGTAGAGTGACTTACAAAAACCCTGTTATGAGGGGCCGTACAAGCCATTATTCATTCTGGGCTTCTCACATACATACATTCTCCTCTCACATACATATATTTTCACTCACACATTCATACTTTTGCTCTCATGCACATGCAATCAATGTATACATGTAATATTATATAGAATATATGTATGTGAGAGGAGAATGTATGTATGTGTGAGAGAGTATAGTGGACGGAAGGCAGGTCATTTATCGCGCTGTGATTGGCTGAGAAGCTTGTACTGGGTCATGTTCAGGTCACGGTCAGCATTGACGGTTAAAATTAGCACAGAAATACAACTTGTACATGCAAAACTACACTTACGGTTTTTATTTGACGCTTACAATTCAATTCTGCCCTCGTTCAATCTCGTTTACACATGCGCAGTTCTCTCTACGCGCTCGCAGTTGTTTTTGACTGTTTTCACTTGGACTCAAACAGAGCGCGTAGTCAGGCATCCTAGATGATCATCGCACTGTCGATTTCCCATCCTCAACACACATGGCTGACCACACCACAGCAGAGGCAGTCTAAAAAAGCTTGACGTGGTTTAATGTGCTTTAAGCATAACCATTACTTAGGCACGTCCTACTATAAATAAATAATGGATATGTTTTTACTAACATAAACAATATGATTATGACCTTAGGCTCTGCGTATATTAATTAACTTAAGGTGAATATCACTTAATGTAGAAAACGCTCAACGTGACTTACTGTATTAAAACAGAGCCGTTTACATCCCATCTATAAATGACAAGACTGACACTTTCCAAACTGTTACACAAAAGATTGGATGTTTAAAATGACATGAAAAGCATAACTGCCTTGTCTTTTCTAAGCCCTATTTTATTGTAGCCAAGCTGCATTCTGCTTAATGTGGTTTACTGTACTTAAAACTTAACCATTGATAACCAGATTTAATAAATGACAAGACTGACATGAAGTTGATATGGACTGTTAAGTTAAACGCCTCTTCATTTGTATAGGCCTGGTAGGTGCGGGTCTTGTCGTTAGTAAAGCTAGGATCTAAGTACTTCACTTAATAAACAATAACCACATATAAGCTTTCAATATGAAGCACAATTCACACTTCGCTACAACAAGGCTTAACAAGTTACTTTTGCTTTTAATATCAATTTGAACATTACATATTTTGTCTATCAGCCTGGGTGGTCCCAGTCTAGTTAATTATAAAGTTTGAATATAAATGGTTACATTTTAAAGTACAGTAAAACACGCGAGTTCAACATTAAGCGTAATTACGTCTGGCTAGGGCTTAACACGACACTTTAAACATCCAATCCTTTGTGTAACAGTTTGGAAAGTGTTAGAGTCTTGGCATAAACCACGTTAAGATTTTGTGGACTCTGCCTCTGCTGCCGTGAGGTCAGCCATGTTTGATGAGAATGGAGATCAATCATGCAAATTGAATTGTAAGTGTAAAATAAAAAACGTAAGTATAGTTTTGCACGTACAAGTTGTATTTCTGTGCTAATTTTAACCGTGACCTGAACATGACCCAGTACAAGCTTCTCAGCCAATCACAGCGCGATAAATGACCTGCCTTCCGTTTCCACTATACTCTCTCACACATACATACATTCTCCTCTCACATACATATATTCTCTTCTTACATCCCTATATTATATATAATATTACATGTATACATTGATTGCATTTGCATGAGAGCAAAAGTATGAATGTGTTAGTGAAAATATATGTATGTGAAAGTAGAATGTATGTATGTGAGAATGAAAATATATGTATGTGAAAGTAGAATGTATGTATGTGAGAAGCCCAGAATGAATGGCTTGTATGGCCCCTCATACCCTGTTGTTAATTATACATTAACTAATTGTTGCTGCAGAGTCACTTAGCACAGAACAGGGCCTCAGTCTGACCAGAGACCAAGCTTGAGAGACTCAGGAACTGGTTTAACCTTGGAAACAAGCCCAGCCCCATAACCTCCCTCACCTCCTCCCTTGATTCTCTCTGTCCTCTCACGTCTCGTCCTGTCCGTCCCTCCCCTCCTCAGCCTTGGATCTCTTCCGTTCTCCGCTCGACCTGATCCAGTCTGCGTGGCGCTGAACAGAAGTTGAAAAGGGACAAACTCCCAGCTGCCCTCGAACTTAACCGCTCTCTACTGTCCAGATTCTCCTCCTCACTCACCTCAGCCAAGAAGTCTTACTTCAAATCACTCTTTGAATCCACTGTCAACAACCCCCGCAAACTCTCCTCCCTCTTTGCCTCCCTTGTCTCTCTGCAGATGATTTTGCCTCCTTCTTTTCCGCCAAGATCACAGACATCCACAAGCTCTCCCCTCTCCCATCACAACCATGTCTCCCACCGACCAAGCTTCCTTTTCTTCATTCTCACCACTCTCGGACTCTGAACTTTCCTCTCTCCTCCTAGGTCAGAAACCTACAACGTGCGGCCTGGACCCTCTCCCCACTTGCCTCCTCCAAGCGACTGCTCCTGATTTACTCCTTCATCTCCTCCCTCCTCAACTCCTCAGTCCTCTCTGGCTGTTTCCCCTCTGCATTTAAACAATCTGCTGTCATCCCACTCCTCAAGAAACCTATCCTTGACCCCACCTCTCCTCAGAACTACCGCCCTGTCTCCCTACTCCCCTTCCTCTCAAAGACCCTCAAGCATGTGGTCCACCGTCAGCTCTCTGCATTTCTTTCTCATCACTCACTCCTGGATCCTCTGCAATCTGGCTTCCGCACAGCTCACTCCACTGAGACTGCCCCCTCCTGTTCTCTCTCTATACTCACTCCCTGGGCCCAATCATCACATCCCATGCTTTCTACTATCACTTCTACGCAGATGATGCCCAGATCTTCCTGTCTTTTCCCTCTTCTGACCCTCTCATCCCCTCTCGCATCTCTTCCTGTTTGCCTGCTATCTTTGCCTGGATGCACTCGCACCACCTCAAGCTCAACCTCTCCAAATCGGAACTCGTCTTTTTTTCCCCCCACTCTTCTTCACCTTCTGCTGATCTCCCCATCTCAATCCCCTTGGAATCTACAACACTCTCTCCTTCTTCCGCTGAGAACCTAGGAGTCACCCTCGATCCTGCGCTCTCCTACACTCAGCAAATCACCACGCTGACACGCACCTGCAGATTCTTCCTGCGCAACATACGCAGAATCCGTCCCTTCCTCACCGACTGCTCGACTCAGCTGCTCGTCCAGTCCCTGGTCCTCTCCCGCCTGGACTACTGCAACCGGCCTGCCTTCAACTACTGCCCGCCCGCTCCAGCTCATCCAGAACTCTGCGGCTCGTCTGGTATTCTCTGCCCCGATTCACACACGCTACTCCACTGCTCTGCTCCCTCCACTGGCTCCCAATACCGGCACGCATTCAGTTCAAGACACTGACCCTCACCTACCGCTGTCTCGACCACACTGCACCGAGCTAGCTTCAGACCTTTGTCTACCCATACATCCCCTCCAGACCACTGTGGTCTTCCGGTGCCAGAAGACTAACCTTGCCTCCTCTCCACTCCCCTTCCTCCAGAGCCGCTCCTTCTTATCCCTGGCCCCTAAGTGGTGGAACGACCTTCCCACTGAAGTCAAAACAGCAGAGTCCTTGACCTCCTTCTGACGTTTTCTCAAAATGCATCTTTTCTGACAGTACTTGTAATTTAGTCATTTACTCTCCTGTAAGATAGCACTTATGCATCGTTTTATCTTGACTGTGCTTGACTGTGACCTAACATCTTGTCTGCACTCAGCTTTTACAATCCAGGATGTAAGACCTCATATATCCTATATATTGTATACACTTGTGTAAATTTGAATTTGTAAAATGTATTATGCTTTGAATTGCACTGTATTATGTAAACTGGAATTTGTAATGTTTTATGCTAAGAAATACATAATAACAATAATAAGAAGAAGAACCTGAGGCCCCTGTGTTGATACAAACTTATACTCGTATACTTATACTTCTATAAGCATACATGTTAAGCCATACAAGTTAGAAACTGGCAATATCACATCATCAAGTTGAAATATGGCTAAGATATGGATAATGCATAAATATAAATCAATCAAGAGCAAAAACGCACGCATTTCAATTGCTTTCGCATTAAAGCTGCCACGCGTGTTATAAATGTACTGCGTTGTCGGCCTTGGCAACGGGATATTTTGGGCCCTGCTGACCTTAATTGCTTCATAATACAGGACTGAAATAAAAGGCTGGACAGTCTTAAAAGAGAGTATCAAGTGTGATGCGGAGCCAAAAGACATCCCTTAATGCTCTTGGCTCTGCATCACGACCTGGTCCGCGGGATCGCACCACGAGCACATTAATGAGCATCAGATGCCAAGGATTGTGATCTCACCTAGAATGAGACTGTGCTGCTTAAGTCAACTTAAAGTCAAACAGCCGATATTTATTCAAACTGTCATAATTAACACTCTGTAAATGTAAGCAATAAACACTGTATTAACCCCTTCCTTTATTGTACTATTGCTCTCGCATTTTATTTTAACCCAGTGCTGTAATGCTGCTCCAGTAGATTAATTAATATATGCATGGCTTTAATCAGCTACCAGTGTGCCGTAGAAAGAACGTGATTGTGACTGGATACTGTTACTGCCCTATGTAGGTAAGACCGCAGAGCAGAATCGGGGAAACTGAGAGGTACTGCTAGACCAGTTACCATCCTCTACCTTCGAATTCATCCAAAAACTACCACTGCATTCAGGACACCCCCTGGTCCTCTGTCTGCTGGGGGGTGCTGTGTGAACACGGGGGTTGGAACAACAGATCTATTAGGACATATGTGTTTAGTAGTAAACCAGATTTATTTCAGACCTCCTCAAATCCAACATACTCCTGTTTCAACCTTCACCCCCGTGTTCGCACAGTTAAGCATGTGTACTGCGGTATTACCTACATAGGGCAGTAATTGTATCCAGTCACAATCACATTCTTTCTACGGCACACTGGTAGCTGATTAAAGCCATGCATATATTAATCTACTGGAGCATCATTACAGCACTGGGTTAAAATAAAATGCCTAGAGCAATTGTGCAATAAAAAGTATTTGATAAATCAACTATTAATTGGCAAGGAAGGGGTTAATAAAGTGCGTATTGCTTACATTTACAGAACATTAATTATGAGGTTAGAACTTGCTTGCAGAATCGCATTAATTTGTTGAATAAATTGACTCAATTATAAATGGTTTTAGGAACATCAACAACAGCATTGATGAATGGTTTAAAAAGTGATAGTTAAATCCTTAGTAATGTGCTTTATACTCTAGAAATAATGGCATTAATAAAGTATACATTCATGATTGTAACTTATTTGTTAATTCTTTATAAATGAGTTCTACATGATCTGTTAAGGCTTCATAAAGCATTTATACGGGGACCTTATTATAAAGTGTTATTGAATAAGATAATCTAGTCTTAGGATAAAGTTCAATACCTGACAACTATGTGTTCATATCATATTGGATGTTAATATGCAACACAAACTTGTCACTAATTTACAAAAACATAATTTATATATTTATAGAATATAAATCATTATTATGTGTTTAAAAAGGAATAAAAGTCTCTGTCAAAATACATTAATTTCTCTTGTGACACAATAGGCAATTTCTGCACTTATTACTGTTATTTGTAAGTATGAAATATATACTACATTGCTGTAAATCTGTAAAGGTTTCCATTATGAATTAGGTGCTATGTTTATTATGTGTCATTCTGTGTCAGTTATTTAAATCTCAGCACCTTTAATGTGAAACCAAAGACTCAGTCACCTTTTGAAGCCGCCAGTTCTGTGGGAATTTTGTTTTCAGAGCATAAAATGTTTTTTTCTATTCAACTCAGACATGAAAAGAAAACTCAAGTAGCATAAGGTTATTTGAATCTACTGACTCGGGTACCCTATGATTGTATTGTTGTGACAGAATAACATCAAACGTGGGCAACAGAGAATGACGTTGAGAGAGAGAGAGAGAGCGAGAGGAGAGAGAGGAGAGAGGAAATCTACTGCTTTAAATATGCTTTGATTATTAGGGTCTAAATTATAGCACAATAATGACTAAACTTTTAAATTAATCCGCAATAATTTATTAAAAGTGGCAGATATATCACTTTATATTTGCACTTGCTACCTCATTGAACTAGGATGTGTACATTTATAGTATTTTGTACTGATTGTATCACTGCACTTTTGTGATGCTTTAAAAATGTTTCTTCTGTAAACCATAAATCACCCTGGATAAGGGCATCTGCTAATACATAAATAATGATGATAATATCTTTCTTTACCTAGGGGCACAGTAATACCTCTGGTCTTCAAGTCAGACATCCTAAAAAGATGTTTGTATTCCTCAGGCAGATCTTGTTTGACTGGCAGGCATGTTGTAAATCAGTCCAACAAACTTAGTTACCTTTTCATTTTTAAATATGTATTCTTCTTAGTTCTACACTGAATGTGCATTAGTGATGAAGGAGGTCACAAACGTGTCAAACTGGAATCACACTGTGCATATCTACACTGGGACACACGAGTGATTACACAGCGCATTAAAAGTCTAATGGTAAAAAATTAAAAAAAAAAAAAAAAAAACAGGCTGACACTTTCACACAAAAATGAATAGCTCTCTATCTCTAAAACCAGTTGAAAGCCACCCAATTTCTAGGGTCCAAATAGTAATTATTACATTGAGATGGGAGTCAGGTCTGTTGCCGAATTGGGATTGTAAATTATGCACCATCAGTCTCGCCGTCCTCATTTCCGTCATTTTGTCCCCGTAAAACTTCCCCGCCGATATCATCTCTTTGAAGGCGAGATCGACTCGGGAGAAAATGGCAACTAGCGTCTCTGCCGAGTCCTAATTTTAATGAAGCTGAGGGGAATTGGGTTTAATGCTGCTTATCTTTCATACCTGGTGATTAAGTTAATTTACAGTTAATGGAAAAGATATTTCTAATCCCCAGGCCAGTCAAACATCTGTCCTTGCTTGTACTTTTTGTGGGGAGACTTTAAGCTGTCTATGATTGATGTAATAAAACCAAGGCACGGCGGCGCTGGCACCTAATAGATATTTGTTACAGTAAAGTTGTTAGTTTTTCCACTCTTGGCTCGTGTTGAAGACATCCTAATTCCCCAGGCAGAAAAAGAGAGAGAGAGGGGGGGGAGGACCTCTTGACTGCACAATCCCAAAAGAAAAGGAGAAAGAAAAACACCATCCTCTACTATCTTCTCCCTGTGGCGCATATCCGTGTCAGACTGATACTGAATAAAAATAAAAATAAAATGCAGAATATTACTCTCCCAAGGTGGGTCGTCAGAAGCTAATTTTGAGCTTTCAGAGGCAGAGAATTTAATTACAAAAACAACGGGGGATTTTAATATAATAGAGCCAGAATTATTTAATTTTATTTAATTTTGTCTCGCATAAGGTTCATCTCAGTCACGCAAGTTATGAATACACCCTTTATGGCAAAGAACATTTTATTATTGGCTGAATGTTCTCACTAAACTTTTCATTAAACTTCTTTATCGATTATATTTGTAGAAGATCGGTTGTGCGGTTCAGGCCGAGAGTTTACACACTTACACTTTTTCTGCTGGAATTTTAAAAGTATATTTTCAATTCTCATGTTCAGTAATTTGTACAGCATTGATCGATCGCTTTGGGGTCTCGATATGTATGACTTTAGTTATAGCTGCTGTCTATTCTAGCAGTGAATGGCAAACATGTGAAGTGGGAGATTTTGCATTGCCTATTCACACTCGCACACTCGAGACCAAAAAGAAACGGAAAAGAACTGCGGCTGAGATCGAAATGAAGTGTCTACAAATCCCAGAAGGTGAAGGTATTCAAAAATAGAAGGAAATGAAAGAAAGCCAAAATGGAAGTCTGTCACGTAACTCACGACTGATAATGTTCAATTGATATTGCTTAGCTTAGAACGGCATAATAAATGTTCATTTTCTACGCTTAGATTCTTTTAAACCAGCACAGAGACACACACAAACACACACACTTTTTCCACATATATAATTAGCACCCCCCACTGCAGGTGTTGTATGAGATTTGGACCCCCTAAAATATGTATCCCAGGGGCTATATTTCAAAATGAGAAGTGGACCCAGGGGTATTTATCCAGCTGAGAGATATGGCCTCCCTCATGAAAAATGTACCTCCTTTGGCAATTAATATATGTTTTAAAGCTGGTTTCATATTGTATGTGTTTATATAGATCTCTACAACCAAGAAAGGAATTCAGAAAACAGTTGTACTTTCCTTATAAGGGAAATATGAGATAGTGTGTTCTGACATAATATCTATACTAATGTAAAGAATTACAAAAACTGCTGCAATAAGGCCTAATTTCACAGCCAGGAGAACAATTATTTATTTGAGATAATTACAGGGGTAAAGAATGGAAGAAATCTCCTGTATTAAAATAATTTCGGTGCTGCTGGGTGGGCGTGGGGTGGGTTGAAGATAACACTCGACATCCCATATTGTCACGTACAGACTGAAGACAAGACGCTTTAACCGCAGGCGTCTCCTGGACCGCCCTTGCCCCCGCCCCAAAATCATGATTATAAAGTAAAAACCTAGGCTGATATCACTATTGCATACAATGCCAACAGGAAATCACTTAAATAAACTTCAACTTAAATAAGAAATCAGGGCTGGGGGATCCATTTTCCACTATGAAGTTAATATCTCAACCAACACAGGCATGTTCATGTTGGTGTTAAAAACCCTCGTACACCTGCTGTGTCCAACTTCCGTGTTCAGTTATTCGAATGATTAATAAGCTCAGATTTTATTATTAGTTCAATTAAGTCACTGAAAGATCGGCTGGAACAAACACTAACAGGACACTGAGACTTCAGGACCAGGTTTGAGAGCCACTGGCCTAGAGGGACTTTGTAAAGAATATAATGCAGGACGTCGAAGGGAACGAGATGGTTTCTCAAGACACATGATGATAGTTTACACGGTTTTCTTCTTTAAAATGCAAGCAAAGCAACAGCCCAGACTGAGACCTGCACCATCTGGACTCAGAAGAGTGGAGGCTTTACCCGTTTGAACCTCTCATAAGCCCTGCATTTTGCATATTTTTAACATTTGAGAAGAAGGACAAAATAAAGAAAAGTATTAGACCACCCCAGTAGAGTGACATGAAAATGAACTGTCTCTGTTTTGACTACCATCACTGCAAACTTAGGGCATGTGAATATTTAGTTTTTGGAAATCTATAAATGAGACAAATCAGGTTAAAATTCACTGAATGCAAAAATTACTAATAGTTTTTTTTTTAATCTATTATTCATTTAACAGCATTTTTTATTTTCACCTTTATCATTCTGTCAGTTAGTAACTTCCTGTCAGCAAAACCTGATTATTTTCAGCCAGGGGGAGATCGAGCTGTAGTCGATTAGGTTTTACAGCTTCATATTAGTATTTTTTCCCCCTTGCTTTTGACTGCTTCAGCGATGTAAACCTGGAAATGCGATAGAAGACTCCAGCACTTAACATTCAGGCAACAAAGATGTACTGCCTCCCCCGACGCCATCAACATCTGCTCATTTCAGCATTTCCCAAAATGGGCTGTAATGCATGTAAATAGGCTGGGATATTGATGAAAACTCTCTGTGTATTAATGGCATCACCTCTGGCGATGACACCTGGAGAGGAGAGCAGCCTCTGAATTCAGAGAGACTGGCATCTATAATGAGCTGGACTGGGATTCGCAGCCAGAAAGCTGATGCATTTTGTTTTAATCTCTTCATACAACAGCACCAGAGGCTGATATCTCAGTCATATTTCTGAAAACCATAGTAAACTGCCATTTTAATTGAACACAAATGGCAAATGAAGAACAACATCTCTGTAAAATGTATAACTTGATATTTGATAACATTGATAGGAGCCCTTTTCATACATCTGTTCTTCCACAAAAGGAAACTTAATGTTTTTCACGGCCTGCCCTTAATCCTAAGGATTATCCCCCGCAGACATTAAACTTTAGAAACAGAAATTCAGGCTGTACTATAATTGCCATATATACGTATACATCACATCAAATGAAAGAAACTGACATTATTATTAGGCATTATTTGACTTATTGTCAAAAGTGTAGAATTGAGAACAAGGGCAGTGATGTTCAGACTGTACAATGCACTAGTTAGAGCTCATCTGGATACTGTGGACAGTTCTGGGCTCCACACTTCAAGAAAGATATCGCTGCTCTAGAGGCAGTTCAGAGGAGAGCAACCAGACTTATTCCAGGTCTGAAGGGAATGTCCTACTGAGAGACTGAGGAACTGAACCTTTTCACCCTGGAACAGAGGAGACTACGTGGGGACTTGATCCAAGTCTTCAACATCATGAAAGGCATCGACCACATCAAACCAGAGGAGATTTTCCAGATCAGCAGGGACACACGCACCCGGGGACACAAATGGAAATTGGGCTTCAAGGCATTCAAGACAGAAAACAGGAGACACTTCTTCACACAGAGAGGCGTCACAGTCTGAACAAACGCCCCAGCGATGTGGCTGAAGAGACAATTTGGGAACATTCAAAAACAGACTGGATAGGATCCTTGATCACTTAGTTATTAATGGACACCAAACGAGCACGATGGGGCGAATGGGCTCCTCTCGATTGGACACTTTCTTATGTATTTAAGGATAATTTCCCTTTCACAGAATGGGTGTTGAACTGATCGATTAGCCAGGTGCTTTGATATGGAAGCAGGTGAAGGTTGGATCTGTACATTTTATAATAAGAAAGAAACATTTAACCATGGCTTCCTGGGGATCAGTTGCAATAAAAGTCCCTACAATTCAAATCCAGTTGTTATTGATTTTCCTACAGCAGCAAGAACAGAGAGATGAGTATCAAACCTCGTCATCACGATTTCAGAAGCAATATCCTGTCTATGAACCTACATTAGATTTGCCTGTTTTGAAACGGAAATTTAAACCTCGAAGACAGACGAGGAGGTCTTTATTCAATAAGCCATTATCGTATCGGTAACACCCCCTTTGACACCCTTCAAAGGCAAAAAGCTTTTTGTGTGTCATTGATTCGCATCTTTGTAACTGTAATTTTGCTTTCTTCAAATCACTGGCCTTGTTCGTTAGCTGTGTGAAGTATCCAAAACAAACTTTAAAAAGAAAATGCAAGTCACTGAAGGGGTTGTGACTTCACCCCTCTTAAAGGTAAATAAATAACTGAATTATACAGGTGTTTTCAGTTATGAAAGATGATTTAAGGACTGAATGAGCCCTTTTCTAGAAAAAATATCTCTTGGAACTCGGCATGCAAATCAGAGAGGACTCGGGGAAAATCTTCCACTGCTCCAGATCTGGACAGCAAAGGGACCGTCACAGGGCTGAAGTTACTAGAGTTGGCTGTTTGTTGCATTGACTGCTCTGGGAGATATTTGTTTATTTAAATGAAATACACTTGATGTTGGACATGTTTCTGTGTGCGTGCTAGTGATGTATAATGCATTCTGATGTTATTAATTCATGTATTACTTCCTGTCTTTACAATTCTAAATATAACTGTAATTGAACACTGTATTGGCGTTTCAACTGCCCATGCTGTTGTCATTGTAGCTGTCGTCAGAATTACAATCAACTTCAGGTCGGGTTTAAATATAGCAACAAGGGGGCGAGAAAGTGGAAAAAAAAAAGACAGTGAAAGACATATGGAAAGTGAGCGGCGTTCCCTGGACTACAGAGCAATCTTCTGCTCGGGATCCTCTGAAGAGCCAGAACTACAAATTAATCAGCATAATGTTTCCAATGCGATCATTTCCCCCAGTAATAAGGTGTTCAAATGATGTTTCCTAAAGCTCAAATCAATTTTTATGCTTCATTTATTTTAATTTTGTAGATAATTACAGAAAAATCAGACAGCACTTAGTATTGCCTCTGTCTCGTCTACTTGTAAACTGGGGCTATTTCCAGATGAAGCCATCACAATGATTTTTTTTTGCAAGAATAGTCCGCTCAATGACTATTCAATGACAGTCTTATATTTAAATCTACTCACAAACATGGATACTGAGCCTTTCACAGAGAAACCGAGCAACATGATCCATCTTAGTAATTGTATCCCCAGGTGCCTATTCCCAGCATGCAGAAATCTTTATCTCACTTTATCTGCATACCAACAAATCAACCGGACTGTAAAATTAAATGCACTGATAGCAGAAAAGACTGTCGGAGCAAAATAGCTTTGGTATCGCTAGGTATGGGATTCTGGGAGGGATTTTCATAAATTCACATGTAAGTGATGTAACATTAGTCAAGTCTGTCTTTTGGGAATCTTATTAAGTGTGCACTGCAGGGCAATTCCTCTTCTAGAATGATGGCCTTTGTGCCAGAAATGTTATGAGTCCTTAACATAAAGCAAAATTCATGAGAGGACCTGGATAACCCCATAGGAAAGCATTCGCAATACGATTTAAAACTGCATGCAAAACGACCCACATAAATCAGAGGAAAACCTTTTAATGAGGGAATCCCATTATGTCTACAGTACTAACAAAAACCTTGGAGAAACAATCCCGCATACAAGTCCTAATTACAACACACAAACGACAACCACAAAAACAATGGCAGTTTCCAGACTGGTAAAGCGACAGTTACTGCTTAGAAGTTCAAGAGGAGACGATGCCAGGTGACTGTTTAGTTTTTTTGTTGTTTTGAACGTGCCACTGATTTTCTTCTCCATCACTGAAATACTAGATTGTCTACGTTTCCTCTTGTAAACTCTTTCACTCAGTGTTCATTCCAGGCTAAATCCTGGTAGCAGGAGTATAGTACAGCCCAGCTAATAAGCCCCTCTTGTAACAAAGTTAAGTGTGCGATTGGGATGCTTATGCTAATGGGGTGACATTGTTCGCCAGTCCCCCTTTGTTGTGGCTCTCCTAACCTAAAGTAATTGAATATATATGAACATGAAAACCAAATGGCTGCAAAAGGTGTGTCAGATAATAATAATAATAATAATAATAATAATAATAATAATAATAATAATAATAATAATGATGCTATGTGGGAGCACTTTTAAGATATTACATGCATCTTTGAGCCTGAATCCCTCCTTTATTAATATGCATGTTATTATGTCTAGTTATCATTTATAATTTTAATTCTGGGATTTTTAATTGCATTGCACGGTGTGAGCATGTACAGCGATGAAATAATTAATCACACAACACACGCTTGTGGCTGTGGTCCAGACAGGCACTCGTTTTGCCAGGAGCTCCCATTCCTAAGCGTCGCGGAGTGACGGATGGATTACATTATCGGACTTTAATTCAATTACCAGTCAACTAAATTCCTGTGCCACTAACATTGTTCCTAATGAAAACTGAGTAATTCTAAATGTATCACATCAAACTTTAAATCCAGAAAATTTGAATTGTTTGCTACCTGTTAAGCTGATAAACCTCCCAACTTTGTATAGGGTTGGCGAGTTTAATTACAACGCCAGGATAGACTGCAAAACAAATGGTTTGCTCAATTACTCGTAATAAAAGCAATGGGACATAAATGTCTAAAAGATTATAGTTTAATGAATGTGCATCATCATTCCACCAACCAAACAGCTATAATATCAATTAAAGACAGAACTGAGATGATGGCTGGTTTGGATTTCTTGAATTTGGTATCAACCAGAGAGGTGTTATGTAATCCCCTCTCTCCCCCAGGGTGTTACAGCACGGTAAGTCACTAAAGGGATGGGTTATCTGTTTTGACATCTCATTTGCTTTCATGTTGATCAAGGAGGTGTTATTGTGTTTGACAGTAACAACAGTTTAACAGAAACCTGTAAACGGTTTGACACAAATCGAGTCTTCATAAACAGACCTTGGGCATAACTGAGTCACTTCCTGTGCGGCTCCTTGTCTTCTACCCAAGTAAACAAAGCCTGAATCCACAGACATCTAAGGTAACATAAGGACCCGGGGGGGTGGGGTTTAGGTACCAAAGACAAACTGATGCCTTTAAATAGAGATGGGACACATATTAATACAATGCTCATCGAGTTTCCCCTTTGTGGAAAGTAGGACAGTCGGCCCAAATATACAGAATCAAAATCACCTTCGATATCAAGAGGCAATAAAACAGAGAGCGTGTTGGTTTCTGTCAAGTTTGTTTTTATATCCATTGCATTTTTATTAAATGTGTTCCAGGTTGCAGAACAATTTATATACAGGAGTCGCCCAGTCTCTGATCTGCATTGTTTTTGAACGATCGCCCACAGGGGGCCTCACAGAACCACACTCTCCAGTGTGCATTTGTTAAATTGCGCTCAAAAATGAAATCATAACATTTATTAAATCTCAAATGAAAATTTGAAGAATTCTGGCATTATGACTCTGTTCTTTGGTCTGCTTTATTACCTGACACCTGGAAATAACGGTAATGTCAGGGCCATTAACAGTTAAAACACACCTTCGGTTCTGCTGTATGAATGTAGATGTTCGATAAGCCCGATGTGACTGGCAGAGGAGAGATTCCCCCAGCTGCTCCTCACACACACTGTGTTTGGGGGGGGGCGAGAAATATAAAATATAGCTTCATCAAATCATCCTAGGAACACCCGTATGGACTGCCCTGACTGTAGAGGACTCTCGTCATGAGCAATGCAATCCATGACAAGGAACAAGAGCCAGATATCTTGGTATCGATGCCACGTGCCCTCGCCTATAAAATCCCCGCACAGAATTCCCAGCAATTGATTTGCCACTTAGCAAGCGTCTGAAGACCTTCCTGCCCCCGGCTGATCAAAATCAAACGAGTGATTGATAGCATGCAGAGCGACCATAGTGATCTCTGCAGCATTTTTAACACATCAACTTCCGCCCTGCATTTCATGGAAGCGAGTCAAATGGAGGTCTTTAATAACCTCCGTTACGTGGTCTTGGGTTTTACAAAGACGATTAAGGAAGAGCTCACACCATTTGCATTGGTGTTCTTTGCGATTTTGTTTCATACTCAAACTCAAGGATGCTTTAAAATGTATGCCGTGATTCTGCTTTGCCTTCAATAGTCTCCATTTGCCATGCTAAATAGGCCACAAAGTCTTCAGAACTGTTGCCAGGAAATAAAGCGTTGCGAAGTCGAATGAACAAGGGCTCAGTAATAGTTACAGGTTGTGGATGAAATGAGGCAATGAGGACCTGGGAAGTGTCTGAAGCCCCAAAGACTAAATAAAAACTACTCTTTAATGAGGAAGGCATCATACTGCTAGAACACATACAAATGGATTGCCGTGCTGAACAGGGTTTGAAGATTACCGCACGCCTGTTTCTTTCAAAGAAAATTACAGGGTTTGGAAAGATAGAAGTATAGCCCTATATACCTCACCGTGTGTCGCTTCAGCGGTTTCTTTTCTCTCTCGAACATCTGGATGCATCTTTAAACTTTTTAAGTCTAGTCCAATCCTTTTCAAGGTGTCAGCTCACATTCATGCAGGGGATGTGTTCTCGAGGACGCCATCCATCTGATGCGACTGGCAGCTGTGTCAGAATTGACATCCCCCCTCCCGCCGAACAGGGGTCGAATGGGAGCACCTGCAGCTGTGAGAGGGATGAGACACCCTCGACAAAGCTCCTTCTGCACAACCGCAAGCTGACATCTCGAAAGTGGATGCCTTTGACTTGCAACACAGAAGTCAGGATGTGAACCATTAGAATAAATCTGAGTCGGCTGGAGCAGGTGAAGTGAACCCTGGAGATGTGTAATGCAGCACTTGTATTTCTTAATGCCAATTGTTAACTCTTTGACACTAATGTCGGATCGCACCGAGTATTATGCAGCTTTCTGTTATTCAAGATTAATTTCGATTTTTGGCACTCCTCCCGAAATGAATGCAGAGCTGCTGTGAGCAAAAACGCCCACTCTGATCGCCTCTGTTTGCTCGTCCCTGCGAGCGATCACTGTTTAACCGTGTTTCTCTGCGGCCCCCGGTTGGTGTGTACAGTGCGAAGCGCTTGGTTCAGCACCGCATCTGACCTAATGAACTAATGAGGGACGGGGGGGCGCAGGGTGTGCGGGCAGCTCATGTTGTGAATAACTCAAACGGATCCCAAAAGCTACTGTTGCAAAAAAACAACAACTAAAACAGCTGCTACCAGTTATGCTTCAATTATGCAACACACTCGCCGCAGACGAACACTGTACAATGGACTGGGGACGAAATAAAAGCAAAAGCAAAGTGCCTAGGCATTCTGATGATTGCTGCTCACGATGTAGTTAATCGGATGCAAGGACCACTTTTGGCCATAATACTTCATAATATCATAATATCACCTTTTTGATAGAAGGCCAATGGAGGACCTTGCTGTTCTTCCCGTAGCTCAGTTCTGAAGTGTAGTGCTCTCTGGGGTACCAATTCAGGAGCTGCACTGGAGCAGCCAAGAGCCAGGCCAAAGGAGCCTGCAGGTCTTTGGGACCTGAGTTTGACACTGCTGCTTTAAGCACTGGTACCGGTGAGCCACTGCGGGGCAATGGCCGCTCTGAGACACAGGGCACGGTGTCTTTGATTCAGGTCTGGACTCTCAGACTCACATGCCTTGCCTTGCAGTGTTGTCCAAAAAAGCCTACTGTGTTCTGGCCATCATGGTTCCAAATAAGAAATAAAACTGTTCTAGCCCAAACCATAAGAAACACACACAGCATGTCAACCCCACACATACTATTTTGAGTTTTGACCTGTAGCCTGGCTTCTCAGAACGACTTCTCATTATGTTTTTTCTTGGATACGGAGAGGTTTGATGTGGAATTGAAATCAACCACAAGCTGAATAAGTTTAGTTACTGTTAGGAAAAGATCAGTGACTCTCCTCTCTTTGCCTGCCTTGGGCACATTATTTTACATAGCTTCTGTTTTTTTCAGCATCTACTCTAACAAAACACTTAAAATATATCCGTTCCTTCTTTTCTTTTGAAATGGATGTCAGTTTTTTGAGGGAGCCAGCAAAGTAGTTTAAGTATAATACACCCTTCTTAGCAGTATTTCAGAGCCTTCCTGGTTACCACATAATATATACATGTAATGCTGATTATATTGCGGGCAGTTAGCCTGTCTCCTGGGAGTCTATATTTCTTGGTCTCTAATTTGTTTAGTTTTTTAATATGAAGCACTACAGCTTCTGTTGATATTGGTTGTCTTGGTGGTTTTCATTGACACTGCCGGTACATGTTTGTAACATCCCTGCTTGTAGTTAAAAGGGAACACATGACTTGGACTGGCACTGCAGCACCGTTGGCTGGTTGTCTGCTTCAGAATAAAACTGAGTGTAGTCTGTGCTTTCAATAGGACTTAAATGGGAACAACTGATGTCTTAGTAGACTTTCCTGGTAAATGCATATAAACAACATATATAATATCCAATGGGCTAATACTGATTTCTTATTATAATAGTCAAGGATCAAATTTCTATTAGTCTACCTAGTGGAGGAAGAGAAATGTACCCCCCAATCCTCCTGTTTCCCCAAATACACAAGTTGCCGTAGATGAAGTCAACTACACAAAAACTTACTGGTGGTTGGTGAGTTTCCTCTGCCCAGGGTCCACCAGTCGTAATGTGTCGCGGATAACTCCAACTTTCACCTCTTCATCAACTGGACTAGGGACATACTCAAACACGCCCGGAGACACCTAGAATTCAACATCCTCTCACAGTCCCCAGCATGGTTCAGATTTGCGGTGTTGGTGGATGTGGTAGACACCCAGTTATCAGTCACAAGACAGTTGAGCCGTAGCTTTTGGGTTTCCAGAACCATGTGGGTTCTGGCATTCTACAAATCATTTCAGACACCACACCTTCAATCAACAAATATTATAATCTGTGTGAGCGAAACTACCCGTGATGCTGGTGGACAAGTTTTAAACTGGCTCTGAGAAATGTGTCGGAGAGACAGGGAAAACTGTGTTATTCACAAATGCATTGGCAACAAGTTACAATGTTGATACTAAATGATTTTACAATACTTTTTGTTTCTAGCATCTGTGCGTTTTTGCTTTTGCAGGTATTTAAATGACAATAACAATGAGCTGCAATCACAGACATGAAGGTGGTCTCCTTACCTCCTGCTCATGTTCAATTCTCATGCTGGGATTTGCATTGACCTCCAGTAATATGGGCTTCAAGTTCTTCATCAGGAGAATGTCAAACCCTAAAATCTGTACAGATATTGGAATATAAAACTGAGCTGGGGAAGCTTATTGGCAGCTCCCTTCATCATGTATCAACACAGGCTTCTGAACACATTTCAAGGCATGAACTATGGAGGGAGGGGGGATATTCAGAAGGCTGCAGACTCACCTGAAAGCACGTTGGTCCAGGTTTCCCTGGTGGGATGTCGGCCTGATAGTAGACCTTGAGCTCAGGCACCAAGGCTATAACAGTCTTAATGACCAGGGAGATGATGTCTGACCACACCTTTTTGATGTCTACGCCTTTGGAGGCCAGGCGGTACAGGATGCTGGAGAAGGTCCTCTTGCTGCCCGTGTTGGTGCTGTCTGAATGGACAAAGTTGTCACTGTGGACGTTTAAGGAGTAGTTGGTCAGGTGCATGAAGACGTGGTTCAAGTTCTTTTGGCTGGGCTCCTGGTAGGCCTCGGTGCAGAACCTGGAGAGCCCCTCTTTGGCGATGTAGATCTCCAGTGGCTCCAGGGACTTGACCAGGACATACAGGCGGATGTCGAACTTGAGCTTGTCAATGAGCAGAGGCTTCTGGATGTACTCCTGCACCACGGCGTTCTTGCACTGGGTGCTGCCCACTACCCGGATGTCACTGGGGTCACGAATGAGGTAGATGCCATCGCCCTGGGACCCTCCGTCAGGCTTCACAATGAACGTTGGTTTCCAGGAGGCATCCTTGTCTTTCGCCACGCGGACCTGCAGAACAAACACACCGCTTCGGTTAACACCATGAAGAGTGCCCTCAGAGGGGGGTGCCATTCTGGAGTTGAGTCGTGTCTGTGCCCATATAAACCCCTCTTATGGGGATGATTCAATGACGGAGCAAAATGACCCTCAAAAAATCAGGCTGATTGGACAAACTGTTCCTCCTGCACAGCAGCCAATTAATCTTAATGTCTAGCCTTAGGAAGGATACTGAGACCAATTGCACCACATGGGCAAACTGAACCCATTTTACAACAGTTAACATTTGTGATTTTCAGTATAATGACACAATCCTTTTGTTTTACTTGATTTTAGCAGCGGAAGTGGAGTCCAGAAACCCACCACTGGTTGTGGGCATCTTTGAAAAGTTTGCTTAAACCTGCATATTCTCAGAGACAGCAGAAGGAAAATCTGGGGACAGTTGTTTGAAAGCTATTATCATATCTTAATAATTTATTTTCTCATTTCCTCGGTACAGCCATCTGTTTCTTCAGGTAACTAACCGTATATATTTTTTCTCATTATCTGCACAGCATTATTTGCAGTGTATCAAGAACTCATATACTGCACCGTGTGAGGCAGGAATGATTAAACTGGTAACACTGTTTCCATTTAGCTCTGTGTATTGCCTAAATGAATAGGGAGAAAATTAAGATAACCTGTGTATATATGGGGGTCTGCTCTTTCAGAAAGCAAAGGTCAACTAAGCAGTCCCATGAGAAATATTGGTATTGGTCTTTTATATTAGATCAAGAAATAATTTTGAATGTTTGATTTACTAATCAAATTCATGATGAGCCTGGCACTGTGCAGACTAAATGTGAAGATAATATTTCAGCCAGAGAAAAACGTACGAACGAGAGGAAGTCATTCAGCCCCTCAGCGCTCATTAGGAATGTATTCCTTTCACCAGGTGCCTAATGTGTAAAGAAGTGCTTCTTTTCTCCATCAATCTGTGTGGACTTACTTAATGTCCATTTCCTGCAGAAATAAAGTAAAAAAAAAACTGTAGTGGAACAAGAAAAGAAGTGAAGAATAATAGTGATGATACAGGGACATGTTTGATGAGCTTGTCAAGGTCCTCCCTTGATCATTAAATAATAGTGATAAAGGTCAGACTGCAGCTGACAAGCAGATGAACAGGTTTCCGTTGCCATCACAAATCAACGGGCCAAGTTATATTCAGCCCTGAGGCTGGGAAGTCTAGACTGAACCTACAAATGGGACTGGCCTAGACTAAAGACTATATGGCAGAGTGGAAGTAAACTAAGCCAAGCAAAGATCTGGACATTGGTCAAAATAGATCATAGAGAGAATATAAAAAGAGGAGATTGGGAAAGTTGACCTCGTAGGCCGTATCCCATACCTAGGATGTGGAGTAGATTCTGGGAAGGTTTGGGTCATGAGGACCTCCAAGTGCAGCTGGTGTTGTTAAATCCAAACAAGAAGACCTGGTGTAACCTTGCTGAACAGTGCTTTCTTACTGCCTTTTGTTGGATTGCGCTGAAGCTATTGAATTCACAACCCCGAGTTTCAAGCTGTCATTTTCTGAGAAAGCACACTTCCTGAACGGGTGACATGTGCTCAGATGCTTGCAACACAAAACCTCCCCATGGAGCCTGCTGCCAGTGTTTATTAGCTGTATGTATGCTCAGTTCTTGCATGGATTTAGCCGGGGATGAAGTATATTTAAAGATAAATTACCGGAATCTTGATGAGCCGTTCTCATTAGTTTCAATGGCTTAAACGCAGCCAGCGAGAACCTGCTGATTGAAGAGTGTGGTGAGTGACAGGCGGCAAACGCAAGCCTGGTGGTCCCAGCTTAATTTCAGCACACTCTACAGAGAGTTTCATTTTGACATCCGATGGCTTGAAGCCTGTGTAGTTCATTTTCCACAATAACAGCAGCACATTTCAGAGCTGCACTAAAGCTCAGCAACACAGGTGGATGTGCGGCTCCGTCTACAGAAATACCAGCCTATTCTAGATCATCCTGCAATAAAAAAATGACCCGAATTTGATCTTCCAGCTACATTTCTTCCCCCACTATCAGACTTGCATCACGAAAGAATACATATTGGTTCCCATCTTATTGTAAGTATGCCATGTTGTTATGGCCATATGAATTTAAAATATCTTTTTATCTACTACTACTATATCTATCTGTTAAGTACAGACATGCTTTTAGCACATTCTTGGATCAAAGATTCTCTGACTGATTTAAGTTAAATGTGCACAAGAGGTCTTTATAGTACATGCTTTTTTTCATACGTCAATAACACGGGAGAACTGCAACTAAGGATATCTGCTCACAAAGCTGTGACGTGAAGCATCAGATTATTAAAGTATCTTTAATTAATCCTGAATTAATTACTGACAATCTTGTATTTAACCATTTTACTTGAACACAAACAATATAGTATACATGACTAATGCAGTGCCTAGTAGTATATCTATACAACTCATTATAGACAAGTTAGCTAATTTACCTACTGACATCAGAATAATATCCCCTCATAGTTCTTCAGTAGTTTGTAGTCTGCTTCCATTTACAGAAATAATGTAAAGGTATGGTACCAATGTAAAGGTTGGTATATAGTGGTATTGCCATAATTTGAGCCTGCTGTATCCCAAAATGCTGTATACCAAGCTCAATGTAGTGTTTTAAGCACTCAAAATGGCAAAACAACTAAATGGTCACCATTTTGACCAAATTTTGTTCAAACTTCTCAGTGTATTCAAATATAACTGTGATCTTGGACTCTTCCCTCTCTTCTCTGTTTTGGAGGTCTGCGGTTTCCCTAGTGGAACCACCAAAGCTTGTCCATCTATCAACCAGGCTATCCGTCCTGGCGACGTCTGCTCATATCCGCTAATGCGAGTGGGACAGAGAGAATCTCGGAGTATTTGATCTAAGCTGACTAGTTGTATTCGGTGTGTGTCTGCCTGCTTTTGGGACATGGTAGACATCTAAGAAAGTCAACGCTAATTGTTATTGTGAGCTGGGTCAGGGCTGGGACTCCACCAGATCCCCGTCTGCTTTTGACATGGAGAGGAGCACTGGATCCATCTGTTGTAGGCTGATCGATTGCTGCTCTGCTTGCTAGGCACTCGCTAGGGACTCTCAATGTATCGATCGATGAAATGGATCAAGATTTATTTATTTTAATATGAATAATACATACGTGTCCCTTGTCATTTCTACATACTAAACTGTAGAGGGAATGCATGTCGGGACTGTGGCACATCTCAACTTACACACATGGCAGTTGACAGTCATACTGGATATAAACACTTTGGAAGGGTCTAGTTTACTGCTTGGATGAATACAAATACATGATTTCTGATCTGGGCTGCAGTGAAGTTTATAATCCGTACGACTCCCCAGAATGGTGCTACAATTGAGAAGAATTACAGTAGAAGGGACATGATCTTTTTTTTGTAAAATGTTGTAAATGTTTTAAAGCCATTCAATGAAACATCGGATGTATTTCCACTGATTGAAATTATGTTTGGGTAGGAAAAGAGTTCAAGATCATAGTTACTTTCCAATTAACTGAAGTGATATTCAGCCAAATTGGAAACCATTTTGTATCTTCCCATTTTGAGGGTTTACAACACACAGATGAAAAAGTGTTCTTCTCTTAACTACTGTGTAGTCTGTGCAGCAGTGTTCACAAAATATCTGGTACAGGTGTTATTTTATGGATAGCAGTCCTAGATCATTAATATAACTATTGAAATGTTTCTCCCTGCAGTGCTTTTGGATGCAGACGCCCAGTCTTGTTCCAAAGAGCTCCCTCAGCACAAACATACACTAATGCCTCTCCATGATTCACAAAATACACACATTTAAATATCAGGCATATTGCAAATCATGTCATCTCCTATCCCCCCCCCCCCCCCCCGAGGACATAATGACACCATCCACCTTGTACTTATAAACCTACTTTACTTTAACCTACTTACTATCAATACATCTCCTCCTCTTACATACCATGCAATCGTACGGAGGACTATAAACAGACCTAATTGCATTGATTTGTCGGAATCCCACCGGGGTTTATTAACGACCCGAGGATATTTGTTTAACTGAGGGAATCGTTTTTAAATGGTTACTGCCAAGCAATGCTGGCTTACTGTTGGATGAGAGAGAGAGAGAAAAAAAAAAAAAACCTGAACAGCGAATACAGCATTCCCCTCACACTCGGCGGACAGGATGCTCCCAACGCCACGGTATCTGCTACACAACACTCGCCCTCATTAACCAGCCAGCGTGCCGTGCATTGAGTTTTACCACAGGCTCTCATTGACATGCGGGGTGGCAACGGTGCGAGCAGAGCATCCGGCAGCATTCATCATCATGAACCTTAAAGACCCAAATGGGGGCAATAAAGTCGATGCCTTTTAGTTTCCATATGGAGCCTGATAGTTGCCTTTTTGCTAACTCATCCATTCTCCCCATCAGTGCATCGATAATGGCACCAACACATGTGAAGCCCTTCCCAAAACTTCACTTGAATACGGATCTTTTTTCTTTTTAACTTCTTAACTCATCACTACTGTTTTTTCCCTTCCCATAGCTCCATGAAATCCCCATGCTTGCATCTCCCGTATCCAGTGATTCGGATTGAACCCATTACTGTTTTCAAGAGATTTGGTGCCACCTTGTGTCTGCAGGAGTCCTGCTGTTACTCAAACACTCTGTAAAGTTGCCTCCTCTCATGTCACTGTTTAGAATTGTGGTTTTCATTTAAACATACTACTCTTACTGCATAAGCTTCATAATGTAATTAGTTAAGGCATTAATAAGATGATGTAGTTGCTACATAATGGTAACTACATTCTACTGACAAAGCTCTAACTGAAAAGACGAGTTAAATAAAACATCTCAAGGGCTAATACATTTATATTTTTCTATATAAAACATCCATCCTACAGATTCTTGGATGCCACCCTGTGTCCTGGTGTTTCCTGTTGGTTCTCATTCCAACTTAACTTTGCTTTATTAAACCTATACTAATCATAATAAACACTTATTTCCATAAAGAACAAGAGAAAAATGCCCTGTCATTATCATCATCATCAATATTACTAAACTACATATTCTTACAGCAGAGTATTTTGCTTTTATAGATTTTCCTTCTCCTAGAGAAAGGCCTTTACTTTAAGACTTAGTTAAAAATGATTAATTCAATTAAAGTGAATGAATAATAAACAAAATAGCATTAAGATGAAAGTAAGTTCTTAAATATGGGAAATTATAACTACATCTTTGTAAGCCAACTGCTTGTTTTGTAATCAGATCTTTAATACAGTGCTTTGTTTCAGAAATAAGCGTTGTATGAAAGACATTGATCAGAGGGAACTTGGTTTGTTATTTGTGTACAAACATAAGACTTACAACAGGCATGTCCTGTATTGACTTGGCTCAATGCTTTAAATGCCAAGCACCTGGCAAAGGGAACAATGTACCAGAATAAGGGCAGCAAGACTAAAGTCATAATGGGATGCAGAAATCACAGTGGGACTCCAGTACTGGGCTTGAAAACAGCGACTCGATTTGATTCGATTCAGGATCTATTTGGTGCAGCGCTTTTTGCAAACAAATCAGAACAGAGCAGGGATTAGCAGCACAACACAATCCTCTCCAGTGATCCTAATACTTGATGTATCAAGGCTGGGCACAAAGGCAACTGAGAACTGAGTTAAATAGTCCTGGATTTTAGTACCCGAAAGACATTTTGCCCCATCTTGTGGCTGAAGTAAGTAAGTATGTGTCAGGAATCGTCTGTTTGTAAACAAGTCACACATGCCGGGGATACAGGGAGTTTTGCTTATAGAAGGGATATATATATATATATATATATATATATATATATATATAAAATAATGTACCGTACCTGAGTTGAGAAAAGCTGGTACTCCTCAGGCAGGATCCACGAGCGAGGGTAGAAGTTGTATTCTTCTGGAAACAGCTCCTGCATTGTGCGCACCGCTCGACTCAGGTTTATTTTGCGTAGCATCTCTATCATGCCTGTGGGTCCATGGGGACAAATACACAGAGAGCTTTGTAATTTCCTTATTCCTGCATAACAAGCTGATGTAATGTAAAGCATGATCATGTCTATTTATTCATTACTTTATCAGACTATTATTTAATCTATTTATATTTCCCCCCTCAAACTTAGACACAAAGTTATGAACACAGATGTTTTTTTTCTCGTTTTGACAGAGGCATTTGTTTTAATATCTAATATTCCCCCGGGGTGAAAACATCCCAACCAAACTACGTGCATTTCTGAATAAACATGCAATAACTGCAGGATCTATTTCCACAGCAGGTCAATTAAAAAGGAACATCTACCCAAAAAATGCTGATTTGCACAACACGAAAATTACACAGCTGGTAGAGATGTCTGACAGTGTACCTGCAGATGCAAAAGATCAGTCTTTTGCACATGTTGTTTGCTCTCCAAGGACTGTCGAATATCTCCAGACTGAAAGTAATATTTGCTGATACAGTTAATCTGCACTCATCAAATCTTTAAATGCATTTGAAATTAATTTAAATAAAGTGACTGTCATCATCAGAGACAAAATCAGTTATATGATCAAGGCACTCAATGACATGCTTTGAGGCTTATTACCAATATCCGCACATTTGATTTGTAAAGCCCACTGATAATGTTTTAAAGACCACTGGTAAAAAACAATCAATCCAACAGGAAGTCTGTATTTTACCCATGAAGTTGCCACCTGAGCCGAGCACTTGGTATTCTGCTGCTGAAAATCACTCCAAATGCATCCCTTTTTTCACAGGCTTCTAGTTAAATTAAATGCACATTTCACCAAACACTGTAGTGTTAAAGGGCCTCCCTCAAGACGTTGCGTATAGATGTGCAAAGTGTAAAATTAGTTTCCATTCAAGTTGAAGAATTACGTCCCATGTTAACACAAAAGGCTAAAAGATATTTGTCACTCTGCTGTAGATGCTGAAAGAAGTGTATCTTCTTATGGACATGTATTTACAGAACAATGTCAATCTGACAGAAGGCAGGGTTAACCAACTGCCGACGCTTACATTTAATAGGAAATGCTTTCATGAAACTGTAAAAGTGTCAATGAATGTGCTGCTTGCGTTATTATTATCATGATTGTAATATGTTACAGCATTGAAATTCAGTATTTTATATCAACTGTTCCAGGAATCATTGTTGATGTTTTTGGTGTTGTTTTTTTGGTATTTTTTTTTACAAATAGTTTTCCTACTAGTAAGTTAAGCCATTTAAATTACTTATTTACAGATTCTAAGAAAAAATATTGGAAAGTGTGTAATAGCAGTGAAGGGAATCGTGAGCTTATTAATCAGTAAGTGGTTAACTTAAGTGGACTACATGGCCACCTTGTGGGAGTTGGAATGAAGTGCAGCCTAAACAGCATAAAACACAGGGCCCAACCTACATTTCCAGTGCCTTGCAAATGTATTCAGACCCAAATTTCTCATATTACTGAATTGCAAATGGTACATTGACATTTCTTTCTGTTTTCAGATTTTATTTTAAAACACAAACTCAAAATCAATCATTCTAAGGTGACACTGGTTTTATGTTGGGAAAAATGAATAAGAAAAATACAAATTTGAAATATGGTATAAATATGATATATATCGTGATGGAGCGTATATTCCCAGATATGGATTGGTAGGCTTTAGGACCATGGGGGTTGAGGAAGGTACACTGCATCTTGGGTAAGGAAGCTGAAGCCAAGGAGACGATGTAATTGATTATCCAGGGCTGGGCTTAATGGGGTGATTGGAGAAACTTGGTGAGAATCACTTAAAAGCACATGGGAACAAAGGGAAAGAAAAGAGAGAACAAATGGGAATGAGAGGAAAAGAAAAGCAAGGTGTGGCTGTGTATTTATTTTTAATAATTACGGGGTAAACAGAACCAGCGGTCCCTGATGAGTTTAGATCATCTTTGTATATCTGAAGACTTAGAGACAGGTTAGGTTTTGCTTGTTTGCGTTTCAGAACTGAATAATAAATACACACCACGGCATTTCTTCGTATACCAGGGTGTGTGTTTCTGGGTTTAGGAGACAAGTGAGACGCTTGCCAAGCAAGTAACTGGAGGTTTCGTCAGCATAGGGAAGCTGATCCTTTACATGAGATAGATAGATATAGATATAGATATAGATATAGATATAGATATATATGAGAGAGAGAGAGAGAGAGAGAGAGAGAGAAAATAAATTACACTGGGGACTAAGGGCCATTTGTTTTGTGTATAAATACATTTTATTAATATATATTAAACAAAAGTGTGAGTGTATATATATATTGATTGATTAATTTCCATTTCAACAGTGAAAACTGGTGATTGAGTGGATTTGATTTGGTCCTAGGCAGAAACTTTCATGATCTAAAGTTCAGTCTTGAAAACTAATATGATGATTCAGCATCATCACTCCATTCTTTGAGAACTCTCTCTCTCTTTACAGCCCTAAGAGTACCAGCATAAAACAGTGCTCCCCTGTCCCAAAAACACATTACTTTTTTCCTCTAGTACTTTCACATCTATTGTATAAATATGCATGTCTGTCAGCATCAGGTCTTGAATGATGCACAAGGCCGAGCTGCCACACAGAGCTGTGTTTGAGTCTCCGTTCTGGACTTGATGTGTTGTTGTAGCCATCCGTTATCTCTGTGTGAAGGCCGTGCATTTAAATGAGGCAGGTCTCGCCACCCATCTATCTGTGCATCCGTAGATTCGTTTGAAAGGGCTGCACTTTAAAATAAAGTTCACTGCGGTGAAAATCCACTGAATATTAAACACGAAAGAGTGGACTGAACTTATTTTATAAGCTAAATACAGAAAAAAGAAAGACAATAAAAGTGGTAGACAGTACCGATGGCGCGTACCGTCAATAGCAGGTGTAATGTGTGGATTATTTTAATATATTCATTTTGTTAGCCACGTTGTGAATATGTAGACAATTGCACATTACTGTTTAAAAAAAACATGCGAGTTGCCATCGACTAAATTAGTTTAAATAAATAAAATACATACATGTTATTTTAAAATCCATGCTGCCACGCATCTCTAGTTGTGGCACTTTCAAACCCCTAGATGAATACTATGCTGCTATTGTAGGTTTTATTTAAATGCTGAGAACTGGTTACTAATTAAACTGAAAGACAGCATGCACAAATGATCCCAAGTTACATGCATAAAACTGAATAAATATTTTAAGACACTGACTGCATTAGCTTTTATTCTTATTATTATTAGTAGTATTACCTAAGTAAGCTCAGTAAATATCTTCTGTAAGGTTCAGTAAGAAACTGTACAGCTAACAAAGTTATTTTACAGATCCGTGTTATATTATAGATTCAACGGCAAACTTACTTATATCCAGGGAATTCAACAATACACTACAAATATCTAGAGCAGCTATTACCCTCCTGGATAAGGAATAAATAATAATAAAAATAATAATTACCAGTCCCTTCAGTGTGAAAAATGTACCTGTGTTTGCTGTCGAATGTATTCATTAATACAATACGCAGCAGTGTACAGCAGCCTGTTTCCTCTCCTGCCATGATTGTCTACGTCCTCGTGAGGGTAGTATACTGTACCTGGGAATTTGTTGACTTGGCCTGAGAAGATGTTTTCATTGTCATGGAAAGACACACCATGCCAGTATATATCGCAGGCGACACGGCGGCCGATGGGAAACTGTTAAAAACAAGAATGATGCGCTTTTTAAGAGATGCTATATTTCAATCCTCACCAGCAATAATAAGCTTATGCAAAACAGATACTTTATTCTGGAAGCTTGACAGCACACATTCCAAAAAGAATGGGTCTCAATTTAGTTTCACTCCATTCAGATGCTGTGTTGTAGTGCCACTCATTGACAGAACTAAACCTAAAGTGATTGTTTGCTGTAGGAGTTGAAGAGCTGTGTGTCAAAACCTGTGTAAAAGCACTGATCTGCCTCGATCTGTAGAGCCACACATATTACAGTGTTACAGCGAGTTACAGCGAAGGTGTTTTCTATGAAACGTAAGTGACTTACAAGGACACTGCCTTCAAATCTGATTACAGACACCCGCTGCGCCTTCTAATAAGGATAACAGCTGTTATATACTATCTACGTTAGATAAACAGTTTAATTAAAATGACAAAACTGGAGCATTTCAGAACTCATGTACTGAAAAGGGTGATTTAAGACGCCAATTTGTAATGCAACGAAGTTCAAAGGATGGAGGAAAGCCAGAGCAAGGTGGAGGTGTGAAATAAAGAGGCTTTATACTTCAAAAGCCTTATGAAGGAGTAAAGGCATTTCTGTGTTTCACCTTTTGTTTTCTTTGAGTCTCTGATCTCATGAAATGTAATTCCTCAGTCCAGATCCCTGTTCTTATGTAACAGCGCTGGCTGATTTCAGATCACGCACAGCGAGGAGATGAGTCACAGAGCATGATCCTGCAGGTGTCGTGGCTTCCAGCCATCTCAGTTCAGCATGACTTCAGCGGTGCTACAGTCATGGCCCATATCGGACTCGGTGATGCTTAAAGCCAAAGGACTGGACGTGCCGAATCCGTCTTCTAGCACCGTAGAGCCCCGCTCCTCCAGAATAACTAATTTAGAGTATTTAACCCGCTCATTAAAAGACTGCAAAAACAGTTTTGAATTCTTTATTATTTCATTGTGCAGTGCAGGTTTGTTGACATGTTGACTGTTGACATGGAAAAAAACTATAACATTGCAAGCAATCTATGAGTTAATTCTCTACTTTATTACAAGTGTTTATTATTCTTACAACTTGAGAGAGAACTTCCCTTCTGTCTCCCTCTCCCAAGAGTTATCCTTACAAGAGTTTGTACAGGAATATAGCTGCCTTTTCAGTGCTGACTCAGAGCTCAGATGCATATTGTTCATAATGTGTTCCCAAAACAGGGCCTGTCTCTTCTTCTCTGTCATACTAATAAAATAATCAAATAAACACTTAGCAGAGTGCACATCTCCCTTGGCTCACCATGTGCTGAACTGTCCTCCATCTCTCTCCTGTTATAGGCTATATTGGATTATCCCAGATTACATTTAATCATTTCCCTTTGTAAAGACACGCCATATGCTTCTAGTCAGTTAACAGATGGTTCTGATTCACTTAAACTGCTGTATAATGCTCAGACACAGTGACTAAAACTACTTATTTTATTTCCATAATAATTAAACGTCACTGCAATCTGGACAGCTGTTTTCTTTCCTTGGTAACAACCTTAAATCTGCAATTATGAAATCGGTATAATGGGTACATATTTGAATGTTCTGCCTTTTTTAAGAATATAAACTCTATACAAATGCTTTCTATTCTTAAATAGCATTTAAATAAAATTATTGTTTCCAGCTTCTTCCACATTCACCCCCATAAAAAACAACAATATAATACTCTACAGGCTGCAACTTGGCAACTTCCAAGCTGTCTATATGCAGATTTTTGTAATTATGTATTTGTATAATTTGCATGTTTGCTTCTGTATCTTAGTGCAATGTAATATTAATATGCAATATATATCCCAGCATAACTTCTCTAAATATTTACATGAAAACATGAACTACATGAACCTGCGTGCCCTTGTATACAGTGATTGTGTTATAGTTTACAGAACAAAATAGTTAGTAGAAAAGCATAGCAGACTGAAAAGGTTGTAGTCATTGGGTGGGAGGCCATCAAAACTAGTAAGTCTATTCTATACTTCAGATACAAGTCTTCTGTACTACCATGAATAATAGTCAGCTATACATGTGTTACTGTAGATATCAAAACGTTAAATATGAAGAACCCAGAGATGTATACCTAATATGCATGTGCTTGTGTAGCCTATTTCTATTGAGATTGTATTGTTATCCATCTGTCCATCCAAATTCTGCTTCATTCTGTCCAGGATGGCAATTATTATTTGAAACCTTGGCTATTGAACTTTAAGATCTCACATCTTAACGTCCAGACAATACTATATGAAGAGTACACAGTAAGAATGTACTTTTTTTAGATGTATGTTTATTAACGTATTTACAGGGGTCTTTTAATGGATGTATGGAGTTTGCTTCTTAATAGTCCTAACTTTTTTCTTTCCCAGCCCACAAGAGTGTGAAGGTCAAGAGGTAACCACAATGTCAATTAACGGATTCATAAATGTATTATGCGCCACCGTCATTTTAGACTAACATTTGGCATTCAGTCATCTGTAACTGAATCCCTATAATTAATCATGCAGTTTCAAGTTGCACTTCAGTGTTTTTATATTAAATATTTAGACTAAAGAACCAAGTCTAGTATGTGTGTGCGTGTCAGAGTTTGGTTGTTGGATCTTCAAATCAATAGAAAGTCAATAGGGCTGTGTGTTTTTAAAACCCACCCTTAAGTATCCATATTGGTTTTGACTTCTTGATGCAATATTTAATGAAGACTCTGATCTCCCTGATGTTGAAATACTGGACGGTCACATTGATTTTTAGTTTTAGACGAGCCTCCCCGCTCAGTACCCCGCAGTCTGTGCCTGTGCATCGTGTGATTCCCTTTGAACTCAGACTCAGACTGACCGAGAGAAGAGGCTCTTCTCCGCACAGCACGGCGCTGGTCTGCAGTGTTGACACAGTGAAAGCACATCCCTGCACTGGAGCCTGGTGCACATCCCTGCACTGGAGCCTGGTGCACATCCCTGCACTGGAGCCTGGTGCACATCCCTGCACTGGAGCCTGGTGCACATCCCTGCACTGGAGCCTGGTGCACATCCCTGCACTGGAGCCTGGTGCACATCCCTGCACTGGAGCCTGGTGCACATCCCTGCATGGGGCTCCTTGTTTGGCCACTCACAACATCACGGCTGTATGACCTTGTACGGTTTGGAAAGTGGAAGTGCATTTCGGCATTTTCCTATGGCCATTCTCCAACTAACCAAGGGCATTATTAAATGTACAAACTAGGACATTATTAAAGCGCTGTATTGTGCCGCAAAAAAATGTTGCTTTTGTGCTGCACGATGCGGACACTGTATCCGTCTCTTCTGTGAGCTGCATGCATACGCTACAAAGTACAAGAAGCTGACGTGTGGGCTACTTTATGATGTGTTTTGACTATGATCGCTTATGATGACAGATCGAGCATTTTCCTTTCAAACCCTGCGCATCCCCATGATTCACTCGGCTGCAGTGGGAACTTCACTGTGAGGATGCAGTCGTGCCGGTCATGGCGCACTAAGGGTGGGGTGGCATACAAACCCGAAGACCTATACCCGGAGTAAACAATGTGTAAACACCCATTAACATTACTCTGGTGTCACTCACCTCTTTCCACTTGAGTTGTCGGATACTGACTTTCAGCGCCTCCAGGGAGGTCTTCGCCTTCGAGCTGTCCACGGAGACGGGCTTCCTCTTCTTGGACGCCCGGTTGCCGTCCTCCCTGCCCTGCTGGCCTCTCCCCTCCCTGGCCCCGGCCGTGCCGTTGCTCTCGGCTTTCCCTTGTAGGATCTTCCCGGTGCCTGTGATTTGCAGCCCCGTCTCGGTGCTGCCCCGGTTCTGCAGCAGCAGCTTCCTGGCCGGGGTCTCCATCGGGGCAGGCTCGGCTCCCGGGGTCTCCTCTTTGCCGTCCAGGCGTTTGCTCCGGCTCTTGCTCCTCGCCCTGCTGCTGCCGATGCCGCCGGTGGTGCTCAGGGCGCTCCTGGCCTCCCTCCTCCCTGCGGCAGGGGCGAGGGATCCCGGCGGGGATGCCGACACCAGTGCCAGCTCCTCCAGCGCCGCCTCCCTCTCGGGCCGCTCGCCGGCGGGTCTCATGTGCTGGAGCTGCGCTTTAACTTTGCCATCCCGGCCGCTCATGCTGTAGTACAGCCTCCGCGCACAGCACACGGCGTGAGAAACGCCCGGCATCAACAGCGACCTCTCCGCGCGTCGCCCCTTTCTGTGGACACTGTACCCGTGTGTGTGCAGCGCCAGCCGGCCAGCTCTGAAATCTCACACGGAGCTGCTGACAGCGAGTTGGGGATCCAGGCCGGCAGAGTCCAGGGTGTCCAGGGTGTCCAGGGTGTCCATGCCCGCCCCGCTACAGCCACGCGTGTGTATAAACGCCCCTCCTGTGAGCTAGCGGTGCCGGGCGCAGACTCATAATGACAGCCAGCAGCGCCGGACAGCTCGGCCAGGTCCCGTCACTCCGAGTCGGTTTTGTGCATTCAAAACGGACGGGGTAGTCAGTGATCCTGGTCGGTAGTGCGCTGCCTCAGAGCAGCATCCAGCCCCTGTCAACACCGCCGCGCCGCTGGGCAGCCGGCCGAGTCCGCGGCGATATAACGGGCATCCCCGGCTTGTGTTGTGGTCCCGTTGACAACGCAACCGGACGGAAGCCTCGGAGGCACAAGGCGGTGCAGTACGGAGCGCACCAGCAAAACGCGAAGGCGGGCGAATTGGCCACATACAGCGGCTCTCGAAAGTATTCACCCCCTTGGACTTTTCCGCATTTCATGGATTTAATCAGGAGTTTTTGCCACTGATCAACACAGAAAATGTCCATAATGTCAAAGTGAAAATTATCTGCTCAATGAATTACAAATACAAAACAGAAAATAATTGAATAAGTAATAAGTAATCACCCCCGTCAGTCAATATTTGGTAGAGGCACCATTGGCAACAATTACAGCCATGAGTCTATGTGGATAAGTCTCTACCAGCTTTGCACATCTGGACACAGCAATTTATGCCCATTTTTTTTTTTTTTTTTTTTGCAAAAATGCTCAAGCTCCATCAAGTTGGATGGGGACCTCTGGTGAGCAGCAATTTTCAACTCTTTCCACATATTCTCAATTGGATTGAGGTCCGGGCTTTGACTGGGCCTCTCCAGGACATTGACCTTTTTATTTTTAAGCCACTCCAGTGTGGCTTTGGCTGTATGTTTGGGGTCATTGTCCTGCTGGAAGATTAATCGTCTCAGGTCCCAGGTCTCCTGCAGACGTCAGCAGGTTTTCTTCCAGGATTTCTCTGTATCGTTTTGCCCTCTATCTTTACAAAGTTTCCAGGCCCTGACTCAGAGAAGCATCCCCATAGCATGATGCTGTCACCACAATGCTTCACGGTAGGGATGGCGATCTCAGGATGATGTGCGGTGTTAGGCTTGCACCAAACGTAGCACTTAGCGTTGAGGCCAAAAAGCTCTATTTTGGTCTCATCACACCATAGAATCTTCCTCCATTTGGTCTCAATCTCGTACATGTCTTATGGCAAACTCTAGCCCAGATCTGATGTGAGTTTATTTTCTCCCATAAAGGCCACTTTTTTGAAGCACCCAGGCTATAGTTGATGTATGCACAGTGTCTCACAGCTCAGCCGCGTACTAACCAACTGTGGGACCTCCCAGAGACAGGTGTATTTATTTAACCTGAAATCATGTGACACACCTTAATTGCACAGAGGTGGACTCCATTCAACTAAATACATGACTTCTAAAGACAACTGGTTTCACCACAGCTCAATCAGGTGTGTCATAGCAAAGGGGGTGATTACTTATGCATTCAATTATGTTCTGTTTTGTATTTGTAAACAATGTGCAGATTATATTTTTCATTTTGACATTATGGACATTTCCTGTGTTGATCAGTTGTCAAAAACTGATTAAATCCATTCTGATTGCATGTTGTAATAATAAAATGTGGAAAAGTCCAAGGGGAGTGAATACTTTTGAGAGCCACTGTATGAAAGCAGTTGTTTCTAACGAAGGAAGCATTGAATGGTTTATATAACACATTTTAGTTGTTGTTGTTGTTATTATATATTTTTTGCAAACATCTTAATTCAAGGCTCAAATTGCACACATTACAAGGGGGTTAAACACTATAAAACTAATTTGGCAACACAGTAAATGACAAGAAGTAGTGTGTATTGTGTATTTGATCCATTATTTTGGTGTATTTCATTTAAAAGTAATTTGTCTAAAAGTGTAATGTAAATCTGTAAATTAATACACAAATAATAAAAGTGGGTTGTAGTACATATTTGGTCAGTAGAGGGCGGTAGTGTGTTTTTATCTTGGCCAACACTACTAGTGCTGATCGATCAGAAAGTCTTGCATTAGCAACCTGAATTAGTTTTAAAATTAGTTTTAAATATTTTAGGATGCTTACAATAGATTACTGCTTATGATATAGCGTTAATCCAAAATTCATTACTGCATCTCTCTTTTCATACTTACAAATATCAATCATAATTAAATGCTTAATTAGTACCACCCTGTCACGTGATTTGTTTCCATTATAATTCTTATTTTTATAGTGGTTTAGATCCACAAAATCTCTACAAATACGGATTACATATTTACGTGTTGTAGTGTATACAGAGCCGGTGCATGCCCATCGTGGTCCTTTAATGTAGGAATATTTTGTCCTCCCTTCCTTTATATATAATTTACCCACAGAATTATTTACTAGTTGTATTGAGGGGCTGATTATTACAATACAAGAAACAATTATCGGTAACAGCCTTCCTAAGAGCATGGGTTCATGGAAAGGTTGGGCTGGAAGGCTCTTCTACTATATAAGAACACTGACTTTTTAAAATAAAAACTGTAATACTTTGCTACAAACAAAACATCCAGCAAGCAAGGGTGTAAGAAATAGATTGCTTTATTGCTCCTGCGATCACATAATTTAATTAACTATTGAATTACATGCAAAAATGAAGTAATTCTACAAATAAACTAGTGCGTGTCTTTATAGCACAAACCCCCAAACGTACATGTTATCATAAGTGTGTTATTTAGCTTATTATATTATTTGATGTGTATTAAAATGAATAATTCTGTTGATTTACAGTGGACTCCAAGTGAGAACCAGTTAAACAGACAACCAAGCAGGTCAGCGAGGAAGACTCATAGGAACCATCGCACTGAGGGAGTGATGAAGAGTCCTCAGTCAACTGACCACAACACGTGTTTTGTACACCATAGGATTCTCTACCCATACCATTTGTAAAGGAAACTAGTGTGATATATATTTTATCCCAGCTTGTTTGAAGGAAACTGTATGCTACAGGGGTTTCAATCAAAAAGCACGTGGGCTGCATGAGGCCCGAGTAACGTACAAGCTTCTAAAATCGCTGCAATATCTTGGAATTCTCCTTTAAACTATGCGTCTTTTAAGAAAGCTCTCGGGTTCATCGCGTTAGTACAGTCTATTGCATGCCTGTATCAGCCAATTAGAGAGACAAATAAACATGGCCAACAAAGTGGCACGTAACGTTGCGTTATTGCTTTGTGTGAAGAACAAATCAGTGTGCTGCATTCATTTCGCTGTTGGTTTTGAAATAGGCTCTCGAAATGGCACCAAAGCAAAAGGTAGAGGAAGAGCACAGAAGATCCCAGTCGTTGGACAGATGAGTGGCCTATTTTCAATTAATTTCTAGGCAAGGCGATATTATGTCTGATTTGCAGTAGGCCTACTTCTGTTGTACTTATGAAAGATTATAACACACAAGGACACTGTGACACTGTGCCCTCGTCTCTCATTGGCCCAGCCCTTCAACCACTTCCAACTGGCTTCCTCTGATCCATGCATATATCACTTTGCTGCACTGGCCTGTTGCGAAGTCTTGTTGCAAGTCTGAGCATTCTTTCTGTGTCCGACCTTTGTTTTCTCTTTTGACCACTGACCCTTGTCTTCTCCCAATCATCCTGTTTGCTTGATCGCCTGACCATTAGCCTGCACCATTGACTACGAGTATTGCCTTGCCCTTGTCTACTGGCTACTGACCCGACCCTTCTCCTGCGCTCTGCACCTGGGTCCAGCATCCCAGGCACTCCCAGTTATTATTATGCCCAGAAAAAGGATATATAGATACAGTGCAGCTTTACATTTTTATAAGAGCCATAACAAAGGACTTTAATGTCCTTGAGGAGCTTTTAAGTTGGTCAAGTATGGGGGACCAGCACTTAAAGGACATTGTTCATACGTAGCAGGTATTGCAACAGGCGGAGTGCCGAATGACTGTGAGAATTGGTGGATTGGCTAATTGGGTGATTAATTTGTAATCTGACTTTATTAGACATTTCCAATTACACTGAAAAAGTGTTACCGGGCTGTTGTTGATTTTAATTGTATTTATGAATGGGTATTAATTACTTAGAATTAGTTCAACTGCTTCTTTTGAGTTATATCAATGGGACAAAACACTTTTCTTTACGAAATTTTTATTTTTATTTGAAAGAATCCTGTTTTTTGAGTTCAGTATTTCTTGGGCATGCACATTACATACCACTGTGACGTCAGTGATGCACGCAATGTCAAAATACGCGAGGGGAAAGATCCGAGGCGCCATAACTTTTTTCGATTTGATGTGCGAGGAATGTACTCAATAACCATTCATGTTTGCGTGTTATTCAGTTAATGCTTTAAACTAGTGAACGTTGTCAGTAAAATATTTGAATTTGTATTACATTTCGACATTTTTGTAATGTGTGCAAACAATCCTTGGTTACCTATAGCTAGGTAGTAAGCTTGGAGCATGAGCTGAGCTAAATACGTATTTCATTAATACATTGGTATGGTTCAAAATATTGTAATAAAAGGCAAAGCTAAAAACGAGTGAAGGCCACCATTCTGGGGTGATTTTGTGTTCTGTCGTCTTTGCCAAGCTCAATCCTATTGTGTCATTTGTTTTCAGCAGTGGGGCGCCGCTTTGTCTATTAAACAAAAACAATGTAATGTCTTCCAATAAAGGCAAGGGTTTTCATTTCATGGATAAAAAGTAAAATTTCAGTTTAGTGCGTTTAATTTTTTGTGGGATGTGACATACCACTTCTGTGCACAAAATGTTTTTCATTAGACTCTCTTGGTTTTAGCCTTTTTGCTGGAGCGCGATTGTATATTCTTGAACTCCCTGGAGTTCCGAGTCGGTTAAGACAGCACAATACATATACTCAGCAAAAAAGAAATGTCCTCTCACTTTCAACTGCTTTTATTTTCAACAAACTTAACATGTGAATATTTGTATGAACATAAAAAGTCTGCATTAAGTCCTGCAGTGCATCTCCTCCTCATGGACTGACCCAGATCTGCCAGTTCTTGTGTGAGATGTTACCCCACTCTTCCACCGGCACTTGCAAGTTCCCGCACATTTCTGGGGGAATGGCCCTAGCCCTCCCCCTCCGATCCAACAGGCCCCAGACATGCTCAATGGGATTGAGATCCGGCTCTTCGCTGGCCGTGGCAGACACTGACATTCCTGTCCTGCAGGAAATCACGTCCAGCGCAGGTGGGTTTGTGCCCATAGGCCACGTTGTTGCCGGTGATGTCTGTAAGGACCTGCCGTACAACAGGCCTACAAGCCCTCAGTCCAGCCTCTCTCAGCCGATTGCGCACAGTCTGAGCACTGATGGAGGGATCGTGCGTTCCTGGTGTGACTCGGGCAGTTGTTGTTGCCGTCCTGTACCTGTCCCGCAGGTGTGATATTGGGATGTACCGATCCTGGGCAGGTGTTGTTACACATGATCGCTTTAGTGTCATACGTTTTTATAACTGTGACCTTAATCTGTAAGCTGTTAGTGTCTTAACGACCGTTCCACAGGTGCATGTTCATTCATTGTTTATGGTTCATTGAACAAGCATGGAAAACATTGTTTAAACCCTTTACAATAAAGATCTGTAAAGTTATTTGGATTTTTACAAAATTGTCTTTAAAGTACAGTGTCCTGAAAAAGGGACATTTATTTTTTTGCTGAGTATATATCTTTGTGAGTGTGTAAAATTGATGGAGAGTCATTATTTAGTTTTCATTGTATTCATTGTTATTTAGCGATCTATTAGTAGTAGTAGTAACTTTGTTTCTGTAGCTATAGCTACTGTATGTGTGGACTGTGTGTGTACAATGGGTAGTCATAAAGCTGTAATCATTTTTTAGTAATATTAGTTTGTTTCTATATCATTGTATAAGTTTGCTGTATCCCTGCTAACACACAACGTTATACAACGTTGTGGCAGCGTTGTGTGTTAGCTGGGTGTGTAAAATGTAGTAAACATTATTTTATGTAATTAGTTATTTTTGGTTTACAGCTCTGTGTAAAAGTAAGGACTGATTGTTTCCAATGGCTCATTATTCTGCAATATATTTTGTTTGTTTATACACTGCTGTGCAAAGGTCGTATACTTATACACATAAGGGAAGTAACATTTTTGAATACATGTTTATTCATAAAGTTGTATTGGCATTCAACACAGTTTTAGTTCTACTTGTATCAGAGTAGGAAAATGTCAGACTTTTGCATAGCAGTGATGTGTGTCTCATTATAAATGGATGGAGTCATTATTTAGCTATGTTAGTTTACTTTTTCAATGTTGATTTAAAAGGATGGAGAGTTATTAATAATTTCAGTATTTTGATTTTGTGAGCGCAGGTCAAAAGATGGCTGGAGACCAGAGCCAGTTACAGCATATGAAACTGTCACAGAAGAAGACATGACTGAGGAAGATATCGGGATGACTGCATTGATTGTCTTAATTTTTGTGATCTCTTAAATATACTTATATTACAAACAGGGTGATCACGTTTCCTGTCTTTGTTTTTGGACAGTCTTAGAACTGGTCTGCATATGCCATTTCGGAGGTCGTTTTTTTGTGAAATACCATGAATTGTAAAACCCTACGTAGATCTGCAAGTGTACACTAATGATGAATTCTGATTTCAGATTTAAAAATGTTTAAATATTTTTGCCCCCCTGCTTTAAAAGTTTTAAACTAAGGTTAGCTGTAGCTAGCAGGAGAGGAGAGCAGGAAGTTGTCAAGGAGGAGTCTGAAACTGAGGCCTTCGTGGAGAGATGGCCTGCACTCTTCCAGGTGAATGAGGTATGATTATTAAGAAAAAAAGTTTTGATCGCTATAGAGCAGTTGGTTGACCACGTCACAAGTAGCTGCGCACACAAATGGGGCAGAGGTGAGTGATAGCATTGGAGGAATAGGGGAAATGACAAAAGTTTAGAAGCAAGTTTCACAAACTGAGCCAATATCATGGAGCTCTTGCTGTCTGCATTGAAAGGTCTTAACATCATATTTTGCTTGCATTCTCTCAAACGGTTATCTTTTCTCTCCTTTGACTGGTCTGGGATTTATCCCTTGCATGAATGACTGATCCCAGACAGCTCATCTCTCTCACTCATTGCCACATCATGTTTGTTTGCAAACAACCAACTCTACAAAAAATGTTAATATAAAAAAAACTGATGGAGTGCTGTTTTTTCCCCTCCCAGATTAGTGCCGAGTTCATGGGGCTGACGACTGTTCCCCTGGAGTCCAGATTAATGGCACAGTTGGACACCCACTCTGAGAAACTCATGAAAATCATCCGATCCAGAGGAGGAGCGATCCAGACCAAGACAGAGGCGTACATTTGAGGAGGTATAATTTTGCCTGTCAACCATGCAAGCAACTGCTCCATTATTTGAATAGGATTAGCCTTCAGATAAACCTCTTGCGTGTCCTTGTATACACATTTACCTGCAAAAGGATCACATTTTGTCTTGTGCGGGGAAGGAAGCGTGGGATGTAACAGTCTTCACACGGAGAAGGAAAGAAAGGGGAGAGCGGTTTTAATTTATTTGAAAAGGAAGTGGCAGCGCACGTGTGTGTCCTGGCATGTTGTCTTGCTAAATTACTCAGTAAGGCATTCCCAGTGTGTTTATGCTGCTGTATTAGTTGGCATTATTTCTGTCGGTGGCATGTTCTTTATGGGTCTTTTCCCAAAACAATGTTTCAGTGACAGTGGCTTGAAATTCAATGTTTTTGTCATGTGTAAAATACATTTTACTGGATTGGATTTTAAATTGACAATTTTTTTAAGTTTTTGAACAAACTTGATTTAGTTTTAGTGAACTGAACGTTGGGGGTTTAAAATTAAGAATCTGGCTTGACCTAAAGCAAATAGTTAATTTATAATGCATGGAGGTGTTATTTCCAAAAACAGGTTCCACTAACTAAGATATTAATTTCAACAAATTGTTATTTTTGAATTGAGACAACTTAATTCAGTTACTTGTGACCCATTGATGTAATTTTTTCAGGTAAATCCTACAAATCATTTTCATTGTAACATAAAATACTTTGTGTTTATTAAAAATGAAATGCAGTAATGATACTTGTCATATGTATCTTGTGTTTAAAGACAGTTTCTTGTAGTTGTTGATTTTAATGGTGGGGGGCAGAAGGTTTACTTGTGTATTGCCCTATATACACCAATCAGCCATAACATTATGTCCACCTGCCTAATATTGTGTAGGTCCCCCTTTTGCCGCCAAAACAGCCCTGACCCGTCGAGGCATGGACTCCACTAGACCTCTGAAGGTGTGCTGTGGTATCGGGCACCAAGACGTTAGCAGCAGATCCTTTAAGTCCTGCAAGTTGTGAGGTGGGGCCTCCATGGATCGGACTTGTTTGTCCAGCACATCCCACAGATGCTCGATTGGATTGAGATCTGGGGAATTTGGTTGCCAAGTCAACACCTTGAACTCGTGATTCATCAGACCAGGCCACCTTCTTCCATTGCTCCGTGGTCCAGTTCTGATGCTCACATGCCCATTGTAGGCGCTTTTGGCAGTGGACAGGGGTCAGCATGGGCACCACGACTGGTCTGCGGCTACACAGCCACTGTGTGTTCTGACACCTTTCTATCAGAACCAGCATTCACTTTTTCAGCAATTTGAGCTACAGTAGCTCGTCTGTTGGATCAGACCACACAGGCCAGCCTTCACTCCCCACGTGCATCAGTGAGCCTTGGTCGCCCATGACCCTGTCGCCGGTTCACCGCTTTTCCTTCCTTGGAGCACTTTTGACAGGTACTGACCCCTGCAGACTGGGAACACCCCACAAGAGCTGCAGTTTTGGAGATGCTCTGACCCACTCGTCTAGCCATCACAATTTGGCCCTTGTCAAAGTCGCTCAGATCCTTACGCTGCCCATTTTTCCTGCTTCTAACACATCAACTTTGAGGACAAAATGTTCACTTGCTGCCTAATATATCCCACCCACTGACAGGTGCCATGATAACGAGATTATCAGTGTTATTCACTTCACCTGTCAGTGGTCATAATGTTATGGCTGATCGGTGTGTGTATATATATATATATACAGTGAGGAAAAAAAGTATTTGATCCCCTGCTGATTTTGTACGTTTGCCCACTGACAAAGAAATGATCAGTCTATAATTTTAATGGTAAGTGTATTTTAACAGTGAGAGACAGAATAACAACAACAAAATCCAGAAAAACGCATTTCAAAAAAGTTATAAATTGATTTGCATGTTAATGAGGGAAATAAGTATTTGATCCCCTATCAATCAGCAAGCTTTCTGGCTCCCAGGTGTCTTTTATACAGGTAACGAGCTGAGACTCTCTTAAAGGGACTCTCCTAATCTCAGCTCGTTACCTGTATAAAATGCACCTGGCAACAGAAGCAATCAATCAATCAGATTCCAAACTCTCCACCATGGCCAAGACCAAAGAGCTGTCCAAGGATGTCAGGGACAAGATTGTAGACCTACACAAGGCTGGAATGGGCTACAAGACCGTCGCCAAGCAGCTGGGTGAGAAGGTGACAACAGCTGGTGCGATTATTCGCAAATGGAAGAAACACAAAATAACTGTCAGTCTCCCTCGGTCTGGGGCTCCATGCAAGATCTCACCTCGTGGAGTTTCAATGATCATGAGAACGGTGAGGAATCAGCCCAGCATGGTATTCCAGCATGACAATGACCCAAAACACACAGCCAAGGCAACAAAGGAGTGGCTCAAGAAGAAGCACATTAAGGTCCTGGAGTGGCCTAGCCAGTCTCCAGACCTTAATCCCATAGAAAATCTGTGGAGGGAGCTGAAGGTTCGAGTTGCCAAACGTCAGCCTCGAAACCTTAATGACTTGGAGAGGATCTGCAAAGAGGAGTGGGACAAAATCCCTCCTGAGATGTGTGCAAACCTGGTGTCCAACTACAAGAAACGTCTGACCTCTGTGATTGCCAACAAGGGTTTTGCCACCAAGTACTAAGTCGAAGGGGATCAAATACTTATTTCCTCATTAACATGCAAATCAATGTATAACTTTTTTGAAATTAGTTTTTCTGGATTTTTTTGTTGTTATTCTGTCTCTCACTGTTAAAATACACCTACCATTAAAATTATAGACTGATCATTTCTTTGTCAGTGGGCAAACGTACAAAATCAGCAGGGGATCAAATACTTTTTTCCCTCACTGTATACATACATACAGCTCTGGAAAAAATTAAGAGACCACTTAAAATTGATTTCTGAACTTGGAGTGGTCTCCATTTTTTCCAGAGCTATATATATATATATATATATATATATATATATATATATATATATATATAATGCTGCAGCAATGCACCCCCCCAAGTGAACAGTGTTAATGTAATGACCCTTGTGGTCAGATCACTTTGACAGCCCTGCAGAATCTCATTAAGTGTGTGTCCTCAAGTAAACCCCAGGAGTAGGTGCTGTGTAGAAAAGCTGAATGTTCCTTGGTCCTTGAAATTAATTAAAATTCCCCTAGGGGTTATACTTATAAAGAATCGTGTGATAAAAATAACACTGTGGTTAACACATGGAGTGAAGAGATTTTATGGCACTGAAAACAAAATTCAGTGGATCAATGACTGAGTTCTGTCCTGATCTTATACCTCCTTGTGTCTGGTGTGGAGATGTTTCAAATGTAGTTTGTAATGAGTGTTTTGGAATATTTGTTCTTGCATTTGAGTATTTTCCCTACAGGTGGAGCTCTTTGTCACTGTATTGGGGACGGGAATGAACAGACCAGTGTTGCACCCTGAACACTGAAAACATCAGCCTTCCTCTCGGCACGAAGAAAGTGCACATGTAAAATATGCATATCTCAGTATATCTCAATTTCTTTTTTTTCATATTGTATTTTTATATCCTAAGTGAATTGTTACTCCAATAAACAAAAACAAAATTATATCGTTTATAGTAGCTATACCTTACTTTCTGTCCAGGAAAGTTCAGGGTTAATAATTATAATGTAATTACAATGTTTTTTCCAGTTTATAAGATCCAGGAAACTTAAGTGTTAAAGACGATACTGTTATTACAAGGCTTTGTAACAATGTTTAATTAAACTGTTGCACTAACACTGTACAGCCCGACCCCCCGCGAATTAAGAATGATACTTTGTTCCGTCTTTTGATTGATTCTGTAAGAAGTGCTTCAATGTTTCATACCTGATCGATATGTACCCAGGTAACAATTTAACGTTGTAGTAACGGTTTGGCAGCGTGCTTTTGTAGAGTTGTGTTCGTAACATATCCACAGTATTAACACACAGTTTGCATTGCTGTATCCGGTGCGTCAGTGGCACTCCCCCGCTCGGACCTGCAGTCCGGCCACAGTCTCCCGGGCGGGCCGTGCGGCCGCCGTCCGTCATGTGATGTAACTTTGCTCCAATCGGCTGAGCGATCCCATTCAAACACACCGTGAGGCGCTGGCGGAGGACGGGCTTCTCCCGCCGAGAGCGGCAGTGTGTCGGGGGTGAAGACTGCAAACCCGGCGCTGCGCGGTTTCTGTGCGGGTTGTGCGGCGCAGGCTTTGTGCACAAACAGCGGGACGCAGCAGCGCAGCCACGGCGCCCCGAGCAGAGGGAAGCGGGCGCCTACAGCAGCCTTCTGTGCTCCGTCTCTCCGCGCTGCTGCCGTCCCGTGTGCCGGGCGCGATGGGCGGACACGCCGCGGGCAGAGGGGCTGCTCTCCACACCTCTCCGGCGGCGGGCAGGCGCGCATAGACCGGCTCTGTTTGCGCGGATTGGGACTCTCGGCTGGGACCGCGAACATGCCAGTCCGGAACAGATACAACCTGGTGGACGATGTGGCGGACTCGAGGGTCCCCCTGCACAACGAGGAGGCATACCAGCATGGCATTCATTTCCAGGCGAAGGTGAAGTGATGATTATTTCCCACTGAAAGTTAAACCCATTTGTTTCCTCTTAATGCGATTGCATTGTCTTGATATTATACATGCATATTAAGTCAGTGAGACTGTCTCTCACAGGTGTGTGCATTCGCGCCGCAGCCCGTCTCGTCTCGCTGTTTCTACGCGGCCACCGCACGACACAGCACAAAGACGCGTCGCCCGCCGTTTCAACGCCAACGGAGAAACGAGCCTGAGTTCGTGTAGCGCAGATGTGCAGAATCCCAGCGATCCCATTGGCGGAGCCGCGCAGAGCTGCGCACATCTGCGCATATCTGCGCATTTCGAGTGTTCTTGCTGCATTCGGCGACAAGTGGGTTTTGTTTCCCACGCTTGTTGTAGTTAGACTTCTCTGCAACCGCGAATTATATTAATATATATTTTCAAAGGCATGTTTTAAAAGTGTGTGTTTTGTATTGAACAGATTTTCCTACTTGTTTTGTATTAAACCAATTTGTAACCAAAGTTATTATAATTAGGTTAGGTTACGCTTTCTGATTACAATGTCACCACAATATGGCTTAACTATCGGAAAATCACACCGTATGTTTCTTGTAGCAAATTAACTTAAAAAAAAATGACAATATTATACAAAAAAATGTACACCGCTAGGATATATGTTCCTTTTGTGCGAATACACTGCGTTCGTGTATCCAGATTGCCCGCTATATTTCCATATGTTGTGGGGGTGTTAATGGCAAAAGAAACTGATGTTCGGGCTTTAACGACACCCTGCTCAGCAGACAGCAGTCCGGCTGCACGGTTTGCTCTGCGCAGATGTCGCAGCTCCACCACATTTCTGCGCCAGGGAGAGGATGTGGATCAAACACTGCACCGCACGACGCACCGCACGACGCACCCGGCAGCCCGACACACTGCGCCTCCTCAAAGTTAGACGATGTTCGTGTCTTTCCCAGCAGTCCTGCCCATGTCTGACTGAGAGTTAGTCTGTGCATAAATACATAGCACTGCAAGAAATGCACTTTAGTCATTTATTATTAGTAGTTATTTAGCAGAGAACCGAACCCAGTTTATCTTCATTAATATCATGCCTCTCAGTTATTGAATATTCTTTAACAGGAAATCTTTTGTGTTACAGTCAAGGTTTTGTCTTCACAAAATAAACAATGTTTGTTTCATTCACTCAAGAGGGGTGATTCATTCATTAACCCTCTATGCCCTGGTTTGCAGTATGTTGGGAGCCTAGACGTGCCAAGACCCAACAGCCGTGTGGAAATTGTGGCGGCCATGCGGAGGATCCGGGTAAGTTTCTGAGTTGCCATGTGTGTCTGCGTTTTCCTGTTGTTTGTGTTCGGATGGCACTGGAACGTGCCAGGGTAACCCAGACCCAATTTACCAACTGAGCAGCGAGAGCCTCCTGTTGGAGAGTTGGAATCACCTTTTCTGTTCCCTCTCTATGTGTACCCTGACAATTCTGTAATCCACAACTGTTATTCAACTCCAGGTTTTTCCGCACTGCGAGGCCACGGCACAAACAGCAGATCTGTAGTCGTCTGTAGTTCAACCTCCATAACAGTAGGCTGTCTTGCAAATCCATGAAAAGGAAGAGGCCTGCTTTGCCTTCTCCTCCAAAACAGAATCATTTCCGCAGAGGGTATCCTCCTCAAATGCTAAGAATAATAACCCTTAAAGCTCGGCTATCTTTAGAATGCAGTAAACATCCTTCATCTTCTCCACCTTTGTGTTTACTGTGCAGCGATTGCCTGGGACACGAGCCATGTTTCGCAGAGCAGCTTCACCATTATATTGCTTTACACCAGAATTAAATTCAGGACACAAGCAATGTGTCTGTAATCCCTTTACAGCCTGTAATAGGTGCATCTTTTTGAAACCATCAGTTATGTCACAGTATTTCACACGGGAATCTGCTCTTCTGGCTGTGAAGTTATTGAAAAACAAAATCAGAACAAAAAAACAATGTGCTTTTTGGAAAATGGGTTACAGTTCATGTTGGTCAATCAGTAACTGCTATGATTGATTCCTGAGGCACTTGGTTTGCGTTAGCAGCATCATACGTCTCTGTATTTGAAGGAGGGCCACTGTTTTAATTGGATTTAATTTTGTGCATGATTTAGTGTTTCCATCCGTAAGGGATTGTTCAGAGATTTGAACCATTTCCAAGTGCTTCCTTCTTCAGTGCGCTCTCGTCAAATTGAATGAAACTGAGCAAATTAATACAAATCACGGCTCTTCAGGTGCCTCCCCCAGAAAGACATTTACTCCAGTGTTGACAGTGTCTGCTGGAAAACTGAGGACAGGATTCATGTTGTTGTTTTCCCTTCCTGGGAATTCTTGACTTCATAGTCAGTTATCTTTGGCGCAGTTAAGGGCAGATTATTGTGACAGAATTAATCATCTTAGCATGCCAATACATACATTTAGGAGAATCAAGGCCTGCAAATATTTCATGGCAAAAAATAAGTAAAATAATCAACAAAATACTGAAATTGCTGATAGCAGATTTTGCTCTAGAGTCGCCCCTTTCATTGTTGGACTTGTCATGTATGATTGCATCAGATGAATATGGTAGGGTAACATCTTGTACACCTTGGCAGTGTTGCTGACTACAGTTGCTATATTAAACGGATGTCAGACGGAGTTAGGTGCACTTGTTGATTTGAAAACGCCATCAGTGCATGCTTGAAGATCCATACAAAACAGTCGATTTTATACAGAAATATGAGTTGCTTAAGGCAACCCTTCCAGCTGTTACTCTCTGAATTCAAGCACATCTGTGAACTGCTTTAAAATGTACGTTTTTGTAAATTTTGTACAGCGTTTCTTTCTTTTAATTTATCACTACGGTTTAATGACACAGTGTTTCTTTTAATATTCGTTGCGCCCCTGTGGATGCTAATATGAAATAGGAAGTGTAAGTTAAATATGTTAACAAGTCCCCACAGGTTCTGTGATGCACCCAGAGATTAAAACATAATTTGCACAGCAGCAGGCCTCAACCTGAATTGATTTAATAACTGAGGGGGGGGGGGGGAAATTGTTGTTGTTTGTTTGAAATTAAAATTGTTTTCTGGGACTCAGCTTTTGGAGCCGGTATAAATAAGAGTCCAGATGTACAGCTAAGGGTTCAACAAGGGTGTAGTTTTGTACAAAGCATGACAATATATATCGAGACGGTTACAGAACTAGTTACACACCCACATTTAGTAGAAAGGAAACATTAAAACACACGTTTCGAAACCGCTATGCAGTCGGCTTTTTGTGTGTAATTCACGCAACGTGTCACCTCACAAGTCCCATTTTATGTTATTTAGAACCTTTACACATTCGACTGAAACTTCAAAACCTACCATTGACATTACTCCCGTGTTGTCAGGCAAATCGGTCTAATCCATCAGTGGCGGGTTGGTAAACGTGTGCCGGGTATAATGACATGTAGAGAATGGGGATGGAAAGAGTGAAGAAACGTTGCCCTTGAGAAGGAGAGAAGGTCGGTGTTTGAGTTTTCATGATGATTTTCTCTTACTTTCTTCCTGAAGATTAGAATGCAGCAGGCAGAGGAAATGAGATGAATGAAACAACGTTCTTTAAATAAAAAGATTACTGGACTTATTGCTGAGAATACGTATAGTAATATGGCATCTAGTAAAGCCTCGAAGAGAAACTCGCATCATTGCTGAGAGCTATCCGAGTGATTTTAAATGACACCTCGCCCAGCGAAGATAAGTTAAAATTGCCTTTTTCTGACATTGAATGGTTTAAATTGGGGACCTTGGTGTTGAGCCTATATACCTGTGTATTTTAAGACTCTTTTGAAGGTTTTTCTTTAACCTCACTTGCGCTTCATCCTGCAGGGTTGGGAAGAATAAATTGCTCTGGAATTCGCTTGAAGCTGTGTGTCCTTCAGACTCTCATGATTTCGAAATATAAATAGCATTTTAGGGATTATAACATCCTCCGTCTACCCCAGTCTCTGGGCAAAGCATCCTTCACTCTCGAGCGACAGTGACACTTTTAGCCACTCAATCCGCCTCGCAGGAGGAAATGTTTAGAGCATTTTCCATCACTGCCAATAAGCTGTAAACAGGTGCAGCCTTGTTGAGGGGGACGAATATAATTATTTGACCTTCTCTGTCCTCATCCAGGCGACTGGGAAATACATGCTTTTTCACGGGCCGCATACTTTGATTTCCTGCGTGAGAAACCTGACAGCGATGTGTCAAATTACACTGGGTTTTTTCTCATCCTCTCGGAGAAAATAGCATCCTTTCCTCATCTTTGAAGTTGAAGACTCGCTAAAGTCCTCTGGTGTGGCTACATCAGCGCCGAGTGTGTAGACGAGCACAGAGTTTAATTTTAGAAACAGCGCTGTCTGGGGAGGCTCCCTGTCTTTTTTCTTTTTTGTCTGTAGGTTAGTATGCTCCCTTGAATGCAGCTGTTGTGGCAATAACAAGGGGATGTTTCTGTGTCTTTGCTTTGGAAAGATAAGGTAAAAGTGATCCCCCCAGGAGCAGAGTAAAGCGTTGCTTCTGAGTAAAATGTGGAATGGTATTAAATATACAATAGTCATATTAAATTGCTCCCATCACTACAGCAGTTCTGATGATGGGAGGAGACTCTTGGGTGATCATTGGGTTACAATATGAATACTGTAAGTGTACACATTATATACTACATTTCTATGTTTTTCTTTCTATTTTCATGGGTAAACATCGCAGTGGTCCTGAGATCCTTCATCCGGAGTCAAATCGGTTTAAAATTGTCAGGCAGATCTGCAGATGTCCTCCTGTGGACTGTAGGCTTGCTTCTGCTGGATCTTTACCGCTGAGACCCCTGTCTGCAGAAGGCACTGATCTGAATACAAGCTCTTAATAGCAGATTGATTTGCCGGCTGCCAGAAGTCCTCATTGTTGGCTCCTGCCTGGATCTGTGTCTGAGCTGTCGCAGAATTGGATCTTCTCTGTTTGCTGCTGCTGCTGCTGCTGCTGCTGCTGCTGCTGTTGTTGTTGTTGTTGTTGATGTGGTCGATGTAATCTGGATCAGAGAAAAAGCACATCCATGCGATGGGGAGTGTTAATCCACTTCCTCCTCCCCGAGTCCCACACGAGCGCTGCGTGTCTGATCGGATGATGTGTGTGACACGCAGCGCCCGCGCAGCAGTGGACCAGATTGATGGGGTTTGACTGGTGCAGGCGCCGCTGGGCATTGCGCTCAGATAGGAATTCTGTGTGTGTCCTTCCATTCATTCCTCCACTGCAGGCAAGCAGGTCTGTAATTAGCTCCTGGGACACAGACGAGTCCTCTGGCCTTGGCGAGCAGGTTGGCTCGTTATTCTGCGCTGATATAGACGAGACGGGAATTGTTGATCGGCAGAGAAGTCGTTTTCTGTAGGAACGGGGGCCTTTTTTCTTTCCTCTGAAGTAATTGTAAAACGTGCACCTACGATATGCAAATTGCTCGGCATCTATTCCTTTTTCTATACATACTGGATTTATGATCTGCAAGGGGCCATAGATGTCTGTGTTACAAAAGACACATTTTTAATTTCACCCTTGCAGATCATTCTCATACGCTCTCATACCTTAACATATTTTTCTTATTCTTCATTTTATTCACTGTAATTTGTGGATAATTGTTTGACAATTATTGTGTTACCCTTGGAAGGCTAAGTACAGGGGACACGTTAGCTTCGCGTTTGTAAAACCATGCAGCCCACTCTGGACCAGGGCATTGCCCTGCCGTTGCCCGAGCACTGGCCTGTGCATTAGCTGATACATTGTAGTGTTGTCAGTGGGAGCTGCACCAGTCCGCCCCATGATGGTATGACGGTGCTGTCTGCGCGGTGGGATTTGAAGCAGGGAAAGAAACATATGGCATAAGAAACTGTGTGTTAGCTGCCTATACCCTTCCTATGTGAGTTTGGGAGTTAACGACAGTGAGCTGAGCTGAATTGGCTACAGAAAGAGAGCTCAGGGTTTATTTAGTGCCAAACGTTTTGCATACCAGACGCGAAAACTGTCTCACAGGTTGTTTTTTTCGATTTTCATAGTTTTTCCTTCTTATCTCTCTCTTTGTATTGTTCTATGCAGCATTTTTTTTTTATTTGAATCTTTTTCGTGTAAGTTTAAACCTATAGACCTATATATTCCCCTCCCCGGCCTAAAGCACTCGTTCGTTTTTCATTTACATGGAACACTTGTAAGTAGATCAGCTCTGAAAATTGATCTGCTTTGTGAGAACTGGTTGGATGAGGTGGATTTGTCAACGGTCTGACAAAGGCGTTCATTTTGTTTGCAGACTTCTTAGTTCACCTTAATCCACTAAAGCCTGCTAGCTTGTCTGCGGCAGGAAGGCACAGCTGTGATTTGTAATCTACCAGTAACATTTGCAAATGACTAGCAGCGCCAAACAGTGGCGGGGCTGGAGAGGATTGAACAAGTGTCTTCTGGTTTTGACGCCATGAGTGATCTGAGCATTAGGGAAACTTGTGAATCTGTCAGCAGGAAACAAGGGCAGCTTCCCCCTGTGCAGCTGCCTCATCGATTGTGGTCGATGATCAGCTGAAATCGATAGCCCGGCCTCCTCTCAGCAGAGCTAGCCTCCAGCATTCGAGTCTCCATCCCATGTCATTATTCTGACCCCGGAGGCATCTGATCCAGATATTGCTAGAACCGCTGCTCAGAAAGAACTAATAATAAACTATGCTTTTAGACAACTGTCTACTCATTTGTTTGCACAGAGAATAACTAGGTTGAAAGTGCGGTTTCTTCTGCAAAGACGCAGACTTTCATATTGACAAATTCCTCTTTTTGTTTGAGATACGCCGCTTCTTCAGGGAATGCGCTGTAAATTATTCATACGACAACTACCCAAAAAAACAGCAACAAACCAATAGGCATCATAATGCTTCAAGATAACATTTCCCCCCCACCGAAGTCTTGTGTCAACAGTAGGCAGTTGCTCTGTGCATTGCTATGAATCCAGTTTTCCTTTGGACAGGAGTCTCTGATCTAAGCATTCCAATAGCAAATATTTTGTTTACAGCAGAGATGCATTAGAGATTTGCCTCGAAAGCGGAAAGTGAATGGCTTTGAAAGCGGTTTCCTTTGCGCTGGGCGCCTCACCTGGATGTACAATTGAAGGTATTTGTAAGGTTCTTCAAGGATTCCTCGAGCGACTGCCTGGTGATCCTCAGGTTCATCAGGGTTGTGGTTTCTTCCTACGGTGGCACCAGGAAACGTCAATCCCACGGGCCGTTAGTGCTGCATGACAGAGTGCAGATTATAAATAACTGTGAGGCAGAAGTCTTTGTGTTTGTGATAAACAGGTGAGCTGCCCCTCCCACACGCAATGTGCCGATATACACACACACACACACACGCACACAGTACGAGAGAAATAGAGTCCCACCTCCATTTCTTCTGTACAAATGGATTTAATAGTTTAGTTGCTTTTGATGCTCAGATTTCATGAAAAAAGCATGTGGCATTCTTTGCTTAGGCCTTAATTATCTCACAAACTGGATTTAGAAAAACAAGAACCTTAATCCTTTATCTCCCTATATGACCTGTGTGATGGTGACAAGCTCAATGTGGATTAAAAAAAATAAAATAGTCATATGATCTTTAATAATCTGTTTATTCTAAAGGCCATCACCTGCTAAACTCAACCTGTGATCGTAGACTGAGAGCATTTTTATTTGTATTTATTTATTCATGATTAGATTTGCAGATTTCGAGAAGAAGAATACATTTTGAATCTTAAATACTTTAGTTATCCTTAAAATGATGTAGATTGAAAAGGATGTCGGAATAATGTAACAGAGAGAGACTGAAATGAGAGCTGAAAAGCTTTCCTTGCATCGAAACCGCTTCCTGTTCACTATCCAGTATCTTTGAGGGAAGTGGCTTTATTACACACAGCCCGACTTTACAGGACCGTTAGGCTGTGGTAAGACTAAACACAAATGACAAATGAACAGAGTCATTGTTCTAACCAGGTTATGTAGAAATCCTCTAACCATCTCCTCAATTAGGGAAGCTCTTTCCAGGGATTTAAACTGAGGCCTAGACGCAAATTGAAACTTTGACCTGTCTGTGAATCTCAAACTCCACTCTTGTACCCATTTGTGGTTTCATTTATTGTCGTAAGCCATTTTCTACTACTTGCAAATAAAAACTCGATTGGGTTCAGTCCTGTAGTCACTTTCATAACCTTGACAAGTCACAATAACTAATACGTCCCAGACCAGATTCACAATTACAGACCTTTACTTTCAACAATCTTAACCTCGTTCCTCAGAGCAAAATAAGTAATATTAAACAAATACATATATAACCTTTTTTCCACTTTCCGACAGCGTGTAATAGTCTCCTGTTTTTTGTCAGATTGTAGGGATAACATTTACTTATTTTATTAAAAAGATACCTCAGTATATTGGTGCGACAGTGAGAAATGATCTGAAATGCAAGTAAATCCTTCTCTGAAATTAAATTAACTGTTTCTTGGTGTTCCTACAAGGTCATTTGAAACATTGCTAGGAAACAAAGCTCTTTTCCAAGTAAGCAAGACCCTGATAAATTCCTGAAACCAAGCGCACGGCCTGCTGGAACGAAGCGGCTCGCAAAACGTCCTTAATTGTTGCCTTAGCCCAGTTTGTTATTCAGCCATAAAAATGTGTCAACTCGGATAATTCGAATAAATAAAGCCACCCAGAAAACTCGGTAGGAGGGCAGGCAGAACCAGCCAGCATTTTACAGCGCTTGCGTGCAAATCTGGATGTTTTGAGTGAGGTGCTTTTGGACAGAATACACCCCCTCGAGCTCTTTCTGATTCCAGTGGAGAAGAAGTCCTAAAAATGATAAATTGAAGTTTCGTTTTATTTTGCTTGTATCTGTCATGATCCCTTCATTTATTCTAGTTCAATAGTTTCCCTGAAAGTGTGGGTAACCTAAAATTGAGGGAAGAAAGAAAGCTGTTTTTAGAGATTTTATTTCGGTAATATTTTCCAACGAAAGAGAACAGTGCATGGATTTAGCCACTTATATTTATGTGAAATTACAGAGTAAGCCTTGGCCTGTAGAAGGGTGATATTATGTTGTGAATCCTGTGTTTCCCCTCAGTACAGTATCAATCAATGTGTACTCCCCAAACAAATGTAATTCATTTAATTCCAAAAGCACATCGAGCCGTCTGCAGCTGGATTCTGATCACTCCAAAAGTTCTGTGTTCGATAATTTGACTGATATGTTGTTGTTCTTGCCGCCAATTAAGCTAGACAGATTGATTGTTATGTCAATAATGAGTCAGTTACACATGGCCTATTAAAAGACCTGACTGACAGGCTAACCTACTTTTCTATGGGCCTGTGTCACAGCATTTCGAGAGCTGGGAAAGTATTGAAAACAACATGATCATGATATGAATGGAATGCACGAAAGCCTTTAAACGAACTAAATAACGGCACACGCAGGGTTGAAAATCATTCAGCAGCTTTAGCAAAGTTAAGCGTTTTCCTCCCCACAGCCCTGGGATGTGCGTTTCACTTGTGCTTGCGTTCTGTGACGTGACCGATACACTGGGCTGTGGATTTAGTCAGCTGCTGAAAGTGAAAATAAACGCTTTACATTCATTTAATGGAGGGACTGAGAATGCTATAGAGGCTTTGAATTTGATCTTCATCTCAGTAACTTGGCAATTTCCATGATATCTTGGTCCATTTGCCGGTCATCAAGATGTTCTCATGTGTTTTCCGATCCTGGCTCTTGCACTTTCATAGACACACAGAGGGTAGGACTGGACGTAAACATACTTTTAGTTTTGGGAGGGGGGAAGAAAACGAAATGGGGGGGAAAAGCAAAACCAAATCCAGCCCACGTGAACTAGGCTTGTTGGTTATAAAGGCTTTTTCAGGCAGAGGAGGCTTCAAAAGCCGTGATTGTTCATTGTATTTTTACGGCTGATTTTCTTTCACTTTTTCATTTACGGTGAGCAGTGGCTCATAAACTGCTCTGCTTTTGCTCGCCCTGGAAATGCTTTGACGGAGAAGGTGATGCTTGATTGCTCTTCTAAGGTGCTCGTGATCTGCATGCTAATTGCCACAGGAGTCCGCAAACCAGATTTGATGACAAAAGCTGGATATGGTTTTCTTTGTTGCATGGGATTACTCTCCAACGCCGTTTGGAAAGAGACCCTGTGGTATGATGGCACACAACACTTCAGAGGGCCACGCTGTCCTCACTGGGAATCCTGCCGTCAATAGTCCAGGTCCCCTTTACAACTGGTGCATTGAAACAGACACTGCAACTCGGAGCAGCTGCCGTCACCGATCCCATGTTTTTTTGGAGGGAGATCCTTCTCAGACAGGAAGGTGAGTCCCTGTAGATGCAATCTGCATACAGGCACAGCTGGCGTGTTCACGGCTGAAATATCGTTGCTTTGATTCGTTGTATTTTTAATGCACCCTGTGGCAGAGTTGAGTGTAGCTGCTTAGACAGGCCTGTTTATCCTCTGTGCTTCTGGAGGCCTGGCGGTTCTTTAGTACAAAAACTGAACTTGCCAAGACTGCTGTCTGGTGTTGTTTCTTCTGCCGTCTTCAATGCCAGGGCTAAGTTTGCTACACCTTCCCAGTGGTTTATTGGTTAAAGTTACAAGTCAATCGATCATGACTCCTGAATAACTGAATTCCAGTTGCTAACCATACAGATGTGCATTTCTCTCTGGGCTCACAGAGAACAGTGAGCATTGCCGATAACAAAATGACAAAATTAAACAATTCAAACTGCCAGGGCATCCGGTACGATAGTTATTTAATTGATGCCTGTATCCCAGATTACTTGCTTGGTTTTACAAACGGCAGCATATATACACAACATCAACATAAAATAAATCAACCTCTTACAGTGAATATCATTAGAGGAGACGTAAAATGGGGTTGTTCTAATTAAATGAAAATCAAACCAATTGATACGTATTCAGATTAGTTTATTCTTCTGGAGGAAATGAACACTAAAATCATAATATGAAAAACCAAATAGGCACCTACAATACATATATAATGATATGAGCAATCATTTAGGAGGCAAGTAAACCCTGCTTTAGGATGAACAAATAACAGTAAAAAAAACTGGAGTTATAAAACCTATAATTGCCTAATTTCCGGGATCCTTTCAAAAACAATTAATTATCGTTACCTTAGCTTCTGGTCATACAACTCATAGAACAAACCCTGAAACATGCTGTTTGACTGTACAGATGTTGTCTTCCTGGAGAGTTGGAAGGTCAGCTGCATCTCTTTCAATTGTTAAATATTCCTCTTCAGATAGATTTCATGTCATCTGTATGGATATAAAGTCTAACAGCTGTCCTTCAAGGAGAAATGACATTAGTTCATATCAACCTGACAAATAATAGGTTAATATAATAATTAACTATACATTCCTGTTCAGCATGTATATTTTGCGGATGATCATACATAGACTAGGGGTTAGCTTCTATTTCTGGCTATTTACTTTTCACTATACAAACGTCATTGTGCCCAGCCTATACACACCCTCGTGCAGTGAAGTGGATTTCGGACTCCTGTCCCTATCGTTTTCAGTTTCTGAATTTGAGTCAGACTCCGTGCCATAACGGATCAACACAATCATCACAGCAGCAGGAACGATTAACAAGTATAAGAAAAGTTTGTTTGTATTCTAGTATACATGTTATTTATTGATTCCTTCACATTGAACTTTATATGTATGTTTTCTGTGGGGCAGTTAGATTTTATTTTGGATTGTACCTTTTTTGGATCATATATTTGTCTGTTTGGGTTTAATTCAAATTTTTGTGTACTCAACATGGAGCCAGGTTTCCACAGATTCCCCCTATGAATTATTGATCCTGCTCACACCCTGCACAATTAACATCTTTAATAACCATGAGTTTAGCTTTACAGTGTATTGGGACTAATGGGGAGAAAATGTCGCCCTCAATAGAAAGAAAAGGAAAACTCGGGGTCTGATTTTACGTAGAATAATTCCAAACATAGTTCATTCAGGTATAACAAAGTATAACAAAAAACCTGAACACATTCTTCATGGTCATGTGACCTCTATATGACCTTAAAAGAGAGTTGTTTATTCTAAACCCAGCTACACAGACACTGGACTAAACCTGGCCTACCCAGAGCAATACAAAAAGCTGAAAGGCACATCATTTACACAATCTTGCTGAACAGTAATACAAATAATATATTTGTCATTTAAACAGGGCACTGTCCCTCATTGGGGACTAAATTACATTTTTTTAATACATATACATACGCATAATTGCACCGGGCGTACAACTTGAACTCGGCACAATTATGTCTACATAAGAGCTTGAATGCAGTACGAGACCTGTGTGAGAAAATGCTGTGCCATATAAAATGAGCTTCATTATCAACCCAGGATTTCAAGACCTGACATGCAAATTTCCATAATATATTTCGGATTGTGTCACCGATATTTACCCTCCTCTCTGGTTGTCAGTGACCTGGAATGAGTGGGAGTGGATCTGTTCAATCTCTTGTCATTTCAACTCGGGTCCTTTATCCTGAGCTTGTGCTGCTATGCCTCTGTGTTGGATTTACATGGGAGATAAAGTTCTTCCTATCTGTTTGAATGAGAATTCAATTATACATCCTGTTTCTCATTGTCACGGCCAGAGTCAGATCCTCCGGAAAGATGTTTTCACAGGGACAGAAATTGCTTCCCCTCGGCATTTCTGATGGTCTTCGTGCACTGCAGCTAATTCTTACCCGTCTGTATTTGCTTTTTCGTGAGACTCAGAATGGCTCTTAAGAAGAGACATTTTGGCCATTTATGGGGTGACCCGTGGCTGTTCTTCGTGCAAAGGGAATTATAGCCGATGTGTGGTTAGCAGAAGTGTGACTGAAGTAGTTAGCAATGTGGAGTGTCAGCTTTGCATATGGTAAAAACAGCCTTTACCTTACATGACTCCTTAGATAAAGAAATATTGGGTATATAAAAAAAAAACTTTCAAAACATTAAGCCATGACAGTGCTTTTTTAATTTTCTTATAGAAAAAATAAATAAAGCCACTTAGAAAGATTAGTGGTGTATTAGAGAATACCTTTGCTTGCACCCTCCACGCTGATCAGTGGTTGTCCACCCACTGCCCTTGAGAGGTGACACCTGAGCAGCAGAGAGATTGAGGTGACGTCCTGGCATCTCGCAGTCTTGGCACAGGCACCCCTGCATCACGTCTGCCTCCGAGAGGAACCGATCGCGTACGCCCAGTGCATTTTCCTGCAGTGTAATTAGCCAGCTTAGTCTGAAGCCCCCGACACTAATGATCTTCAGGACAGAATTGATTCGCCCCCTACTTTACAATCTCCTGTTTCTCAACAAAGGCTGAGAGTCCTGCACTACCCCAGGCCAGGCATTGTGAGGTTGGATGGCAGCCATTTGTGCATTTAAAAAAAAAAAAAAAGTCTTGCCTAATGGAAAGTCATTCTATACATATAAAGTGGGTACTTAGTAATAAACCCCTTTTTCAAAACGTATATATTTTCATTGACTAGTCGCTGGGGATTGCAATCTGGCATCGCTCTTTGTTCTGAAATCAAGGCTTCTGCTGCAATCGTGCTTGAACCCGATGCCAAATCTCAGGGAGGCAAGTGGTGACTTTCCTGCACTGTCGGAGAGAGCGGGGGTGGGGGAGGCCTCACAAGCTAGAACGGGGCACAAATGCGGGCCCGATTCTTCCGAATTTGCATGCTTGTTTTCTGCTTTGCTTAGCCTCCTAATAACTACGAAGTGACTTGGTTAATCTGGAACAAATTGCTGGGAAAATTCAAAAACCCCACTGGGGGTCACTTATTCCAAGCAGAGGAATAAAGGGTTCATTGTTCTTACTTTCTGCTGACAGCAGATGTAACATCTAGCCATTGATCAAATATATTCTCGAGAGCGTTCGACAAGCACACAGTTATGTCTTTACTTCGGGGATATCTACATGCAGGGGATATCGAGTACAGTCCCTGAGAAATGCATCCACACATAAAAGTTGCACTTGAAGATCTGTATTATATTTGTTTACTGTAAGTCACTTGTGCATGCATGCATGTATGTATGTATGTATGTGCTCTGATTTTAAGGTTTGGAGAGACCTGCGATTGCATTTAAATTCCAGTCAACAAGTCGTCTGTCGCTGCACTGTAGGTTAGTGCCTTTTCAGTCTTCAAAGGGCTTCTGAAAAGCAGTGAGATCAAAATATGAGGCCTTCTCTGTATATAAACAAAAATCGGAGCCTTCTAATTAAACTCTCTCAGCATCTGTCTGTGAAGTGACTTTTATACAGGCTTTAGCTGATTCAGTCTGTTCAGTATTATTGCCTTGCCCGTATAGAGGTTAAGTGCATATTTCAGTAACCAGGATAACGAGTCATCCACCGACAGTTGTTTACATATTGTTCCCAGAAAATACAGGGCTTAACATTCATCTAGCCAAAGAGGCAGCTAAACATTGGGCATGTTAAAAGAAAGGCAAGGAAACAACCACACTGTTTAGAGGAGTCTGAATGTAAATTCTGTGTCTGGTGAATCACAGTCCACGTTATGAAGCACAAAACAGATGGGCCTTCATGTAAACCAAGCACTGCAGGTCAACAAGATTGAGTGTCCTGTGTGGCTGCACGAGGAGACTCCATCTAGGAAGACATTTGTAACGCCACTTCAGTGCTGACAACGTAAGAATGTAAACTTTTGTGTGTGAGGGGGTTGTTTTGGTAGTTTTTGTCAATTCACGTGCTACTCACCGGGATGATTATTAATTGAGGCAGTGATAGTTATAGGCACCTGCTCCTCTGCCTTTGATGAAGTGCAGAACCACCCAGACAGCAGGAAATGGGTCTTTCCTTGTGAGAAACGCCCTCAGTGACGACTTGTGAAAAGTCAGCGGAAGACCCAGAGAACAGGGCGTCTCTCTTAGGCCTGCCAATATTCAACGTACTGTATATAGTATAGCTATTCATCAGTGGGACCCCGTTCCAATCCAAGGTCACCATCCACGAAATCACAATCAACCCATTTCAGATATGTTCCTCGAAGCAGGCTGCAGTTTCACACTGAACATTAACCACCACGAAGACTTAAAGAGCACCTTTTGTAATCTCTCCTCATCCTTTCCTCGGGGCATTGTTCCGTGTTCGAGCCGCAGGATTACAAAGCACTATCTTATGATACTGTAAAGACCTTAACATCAGGAGAACGTTGTATTAAAAGGAGAAGAAAAGAACACAAGTCTGGGAGAAGTATTTCAGCAGGGGTTTATTGAATTCCTAGGCATGCCACGCTACTTTTTCCCCCTTATAATTAAAACGCCTTTGGTCTCCTGTGTAGAGGAGGAATTGTATGGCTAATCCAAGTGTCTGTGGCAGAAATTTAAGGATTTTCTTTTATCAGTGTTTGGGGGAGGGGGAACAAGCCGTGCAAGTATTATGTATTCCAACAGCGATTCAGGCCATTAGGGCACAGACATGTTGCCTTTTTCAAACTCCTGCTATAGGAAAAGATCTAAACTAAGCAAATAGAGATTGTGGCTACTGTTGGAATATGAAAAAAGGGTTTATTGGAAACACACATGATTCTTACAGTACTGATAAAGTGTGTGCCATTCAAAGTTGTAAAAAGGAGGATGATATACATTTAAAATGGATGAGTTTAAATGCAGGCTGTAGAGGTTAGGTAGGTCTATGCTTACGAAACAGTCTTATTTTATTCCTGATCTTCCACTTGAAATGGCATATTTTCATCACTTTCATGATCTTGATTGTGTTTACTGCCGTGGCTACGGTTTTATTAAATCAGGATTTCAGTTGAAGCCTCGCGTACGTCACGGTGTTGATTTCAGGATGTCTGCCGGTACATCGCACACAAGTCTCTGTGATCAAAGAGCATTCCTCTGTTGATATTCATTCAAGGAGCGCAATTTTAAGATGGTACAGCATTAAAGTTTTAGACTGTAGTTGCCTACATGCGTGCATTTCATCTAATTATTTTGTAAATATGTCAGACATCTGCCACTTTACTTTCAGTGTACGCACACTATTAATTTCTTTGGCTAAAGTTATTTGCATTTATATTTACTGTTTACTGAATGAAGATTGGTGTGCTTGGAGTTGTAAATATAGCATTACCAGAGGAAAACTGCTTTATACTGCAATTTTCTCCACATTATGGGTTTTATTCATGAACTTTGAGTGTTTTTTTGTTGTTGTTAGTCCTTGAAAGCACTTGGAGAAAAATACTGGATCTGAATTTTAAATGTGTGTACAGTACACAAGCAATCGTTTCCAAGTGGATAGACAAGACTCTGCTAGGACAAAAAGTGCTCGTCTTCAATTAGGAAGAACTTAAATCTGGGTAAAACACTTTTGGTAATACAGAGGATACTTATAGTCTCTTTTATGCACTGATTTTAATTGTTTTGGTGGTCATGTTTTTTTGTTGTTGGAAAAGACCAATATCAGAGAGTATGCTGCAGTTTAGATGTATGGGGGGGTAGTCTAAAATCACTCAATGTGTTCCTTCTTAATGTATTCCTGAACAGAATCTCTGATCTTATTCTGAATGCAACTCACACAATTGATGGTCAGCTCGTTGCTCCCACTGCAGTGAAATAAGAGAGCGCTCCAGTTTCGATGCTCTCAGCAGAGCATGATTGAAAGCTAGTGCAGATCGAAAGAGAGGTTTGGAGAGACGTACTCATTATACTAAACCAAACTATTTAGAACTCCCCACGCTGCGGCCAGTATTATTAAGTTTTCTAGTTAAGCAATGTATATTTCCGTGCTCCTGTTCCAAAAGTAATAAGCGTTTCCACAGTATGGGAGTCCAGGCTCTGGTACCCGGGCACCGACGCAGCGTAGATCTCACAACTGGTGTCGGCTGCAAGTCTGTCTGTTGGTATGTGGGCCCGATTAACTGGCGGCGAAAGTGCTTTGTGAGGGGCAGGCGTCTATGGAAAGTAATATCCTCTTTCACTCGGTTGGCTGAATCTTGAGGAAAAAGTAAACTAATCAAGTGGTCGTCTTCTCTTTCTCCTTTTCCACAGTCAGGGTTCACTTTATTAAACCGTTTCGGGCCACTCAACCAAGTGCTATAGCAACCAGAATGACTGCCAAAATGCATTCTTTTGTGTCTCTGTGCCACTGCAACTGTGCTTTTTTATTTTATTTAAATCTACACGTTTATATTGGAGTCTGCTATTTCTGTAGTTAATTGCAGGGTATCTATGTCTTTCTGGAGTAACTTTTGTAAGTGCCAACCTCAAGAAACAGGCAGACCAGCACAGCACAACAAATCAGGAAGCAGTACAATAAAAAGGTCAGAGCATCATTCGTTTTGGCATGCTTTGTCTGCCGTTTACAAATAGCACCAGTCATGTACTATCCGATGTTATTTTAGGTATAGTAGCCCCAGACAACTCCAAATCAAGGTCAGTCGAGTATAGGAGCTCTTTTGGGAACTGATAATGTAATTTACATTTTGGTGGATAGAAAAATGCCTTTTTTTGTTTTGTATTCTCAGGTCGTGCATTCATTGTCTCGTGATGGTAAACATACAAGTAATATTTTGAATAAGAGTCTTTATCTGATGTCTCAAAATAAATAAAACGAACTGTAAAAAAAAAAAAAAAAAAGTAAAACTGCTTGTCCTATATTCTGGGTATTTTGGTAGTACTAGAAGTGTGTGCATTAACAAAACACCTTGGCTGTGAGCGCAGTGGGTAATTGGAGGCTGCAGGTGTTAATGGAACTGCCTACGTGTTGTCATTATTGTGTGCAGCAGAAAACAACACGCACACGCAAATTAATCAAAGACTTTAGTGGCAAATTACTGTTTGTAGTTGAAGCTGCCAAATAGTGTCTCATTTCAGTGCGTGGGGTTTAATGAAAGCTCTTCACCTTTATGTTGGGAACATGAAAGTCAACCGTTCACGTTGTAGATTTAGTTTTGTTGTTTTCAAAGGTGGTGACCGTGCCCTCGCAAGTTGAGAGATCACAATGTCTTGCTGTTCCCTGTTGTGCACTTTTGTCAGTCCTGTCCTGCATCAGCGAGAGGTGGCTGGTGTGTGGACTACAGGACTCTCCGTTGTGCTCAGCTTGCAGGTTCAATGGGTGTTCGTCTGCGGTGAGTCTGTCTATATTACAGCCTTTTCCGAGTCTTTCTTGTACGATTGCGAGACAGAGGCCTTGTGGGTGGCTGACAGACTTCAGTGTTACCCAACTTAACCCCTCGAAGTTTAGTGCCAAATACCTGGGATGAAAACCACGTCTCTCCCCGATATTGCGCATTGAATTTAATATAATGATTTCTTCTCTTCGGCCTAGACGCACTACTGAAGAAATGGCAAAGTGTCGTCCCCATAGAGTTGTAGGAATGAATGAGTTAACAATAGTTGTCGTACCATGCGTGCTTGTTGTGTGTCTCTTGAAATCCGGCCACCGTTTTAATTTTTTTTAACTCTCGCGGGAGGATATTCATTAACAACAGCCACCTTGTTTCCATCATGCTGTAAAGTTTCTGACCTTATTCATGTGTTTTTGGACGTGGTGGTGCGATTGTGTGTGTCTGCTCTCGTCGGTGAACTCAGACTGCTGTGCAAATGCCAAACGCTCATTTAATGCAGTCTGTTTTGCTGTCTTTGAGATGGTCCTCTGGAGGTATATATGCCTGAATCCTATTTGATCTGTCTCTGTTAGAAGGTGCCCTGTGGACTCGAGAACCTGGCACACAAACTGGGCAAAAGAACAGGCTTAGCTTCTTCTCTGAAGCTGAACCATCATTAAAGTGAAACTGGAGTCTGAGTGCAGAGGATTCGTGCAGCTCTGTGTGATGGCAGACGGCCAGTTAAAGTTGGCACGGATGCCGAGGGTGTGCAGAAGAGGACAGGAACTGGGTTTCCTGGGGAAATGGTGAAGGCCTGTATCGAGAAACTTAAAATGGCAGGGCAGGTCTCTCCAGTGGCGTATCTGCCGACAGTGCAGGACAAACCCAAAAACAAAAGAGAAAAACGTTACTGGCGTCTTGAGCGAACAGGCAGCTTGTGCAGAAGGATCAGGGTTTGGTTACACAGGACGTGCCCGTGGAATTGAGCCGTATCCCTCTGAGCAGTGAGAACACACCCCCAGCATCGTACGGCATGGCATCCTCCACCAGCCAGCTGCGCCTCGTGTGGGAGTAATCCTCCTGCCGTGTTTCACATCCCTTGAAATGTTCTCGTGTTCTGGAATTCTTTCCGAGGTTCCAGTTAAGTAAACGTCGTACTTTCTGCTTTTGAAAGCAAACCGGATACGCTTCTTGAGGTGGCCTACAATAAGTTGGTGACCGCATGCTTGGCTTGGCTTGGAACGGCACGGCACGGCACGATTTCGCTTCCAGTTTTACCAAGGTGTGGGCTTCTCAACTCACCATACATTAGACTGCAAAATCTCCTTACAGTCAAGCACAGGAGGAGAAAAGACGGTGTAAGCGATGCTATGCTCAGCTCTCCTGGGGTTTTGAAGCATCCCGGTATCCTGTCAGACTTATGGTTTAATTGGGTGCAAGGAGAGCTTCTTGATGGACGGAGCAGCTGCCTGTCTTGAGTTTGTGATCCGGGATTGCAGCTCGTTGTGTTGTCAGTCTGGTCCGCTCTTTAGTGTTGGCCCTTCATGACCTTCTCGGTGGTCATGCTGACCTGCTGCAGAGCATTGCCTTGTGGGACTGGCATCGGTCTCCCTTTATCTAGCCTGGGAGAGAGCGAGAGCCACACAGAAGCATTTTGAGGTGAATTAATTGAGGAAATTCTTGTCAGAAATGCTCCCACACATTGATGCATTATTTTTTTGTGTGTACTTGATTTTAATTGTTTTCTTCAACAAGAAGCCGATGTCCACAGTGAAAGTGTATGCTACAACGTTGTAACTAATAAGCTAATAAGGATCTAAGCCCTCCCCCAGAAATACTCTGCTCTGACGGCAGAACAACATAAAATAGCAATGGCTTCTGTGATCCTGCCTCCAGGTTTTTGTTGGATTTGAAATGTATTTTCTGACATTTCAATACCAGTCTGCGCCACTCTCTCCTGAGACGATGAAACCATGAACTACGGCCTTAAAGAGAAGCAATAATGTGAAACTTAATTTCACATCGTGTTTAAAGGACGGGGGAGACAGTAGATGCCAATGGTCGGGGTAGAATACTGTTTAAGGGCATTCCCTGTGTTGCTTGGGAAGACAATAAAAGCTGGGAATGTGTTAGGCACTGGGGTTTAGTACAAGGGCCTTCTGAGGTTATTGTGCAGGCAGTGACAGGTGTCTTCTCCGTTAGACAGATGGGTAATTAGTCCTTTTTGCAGTTTGCTTCTGTAGACAAATGGGATTTGCTCTACATTTACTGGACTATGGAAGCGCACCTCAGCAGATTTCAGCGCTGTCTGCGGCATCCCAGTGCCCCTACTGTAATCATTAAGCCACTTCTCTTCCCCTTTGACAAATTTTTAATCCTATTAGCCACTCTGATGAGCTAGGCTTCGGCCTTCCCAATATATCGTCCTTAACTCTTATTTCTCCCAAGTCAATTGTGGTTTTCCAGTTTTGCACAATCCGTGTTCGTTCAGTACGTCTAGAAACTGCCATCATTTTGTTTTCTTTTTCTGTTTAGAAGGATCTCCCCGAAGTATGGCTTGAAGTTTTGACTTGCTGTAATATTTAATTACCCGTGACCTAAATTCCTCAAAGAAAACCGAGCAGTGCTGCTTGCCAGTTTCCACATACTATTTGAAGAGAGAAGCAGATAAATAAAAAACAACATTGAAACAAGCTATTTCAAATTGTGAACAAAGCAGTGGTTTTGCAATTCCATTATTGTTACTATAAATGAAAATGTATCTAACGGAGAAAATGTTTGATTTCCCATAGCCTGAAGTCAGTCTTAAAGCAGTGATTCCCAAAATTTGGTCTTCAGAAAAGCCTAGGGAAAGATTATCCCAAAATAAACCAACCAAACATTCTCACTCAATACGCAGGGCTGCTGTTGTCAACAGAAATGTCTTGACTGTGTCATTGGGCTTGAGAATCTGTTACTCCCTTTAATACTTTAATATCATTAGCACTATTACTGCACTCTAAATCAATCATATTTTATTTAAAGTCGATCTCTGTTGAATGGCAGTGGTTTGAAAGTTGGGAACCATTGTCTTTTATACCTTTTAAAAGAAATGATGTACAATAGAATTTCAGTGGATTTACTCAGAGCCCAGAGAAAATCAATTACACTGATGAGCTCTTTGATACTAAATGATCACTGATATAAGTAAGACAAAGAAAGAGAAAAACAGGACAATAGATGGACTGCAGACCATTCTGAATGTATGCTTGGTATGACTGTATGCTCCCCGTTTCCCAGACAGTGCAATATAGTGTCCAGTGCTGATTTTAGTCTGTTTTTGCTAGATTTTTGTCTCAGGATTTTGAGGTATCGGTCGGTGGGTTTGAGGCAGTCATTCTCACTGTCCAGTCTTCTGAAACAGTAGGGTATTATTTGCAAGCCCGGCTCGGTTCAACTTCTGTTCCTAGCTGAATAAAATTGGCCTGTCTGTAGTCTTTGTTTCCTGTGCTCCTGCGTTTCCTGCACTCTGATTAAAATGCAGCGCTCGAAGCCAGGGAAGGTGGGACTGTGACTGAGATGCAACAAGCGCCGACTGCATGAACACGGACACATCTTGAGGTCATTGTTTGTGCTGAGAGCGACTACATGCCTTCATTTGTCCTTTCAAAATGGAATTGGGAGAAGGGCGCCTCGTGTTCTGGAGCGCGGATCGCTGTTCTCTTGCACTTTTACAATACAGAGGGGAAATACAACATTGCAATTTTCAATCGGTGCGCTGCAAAGGTGATCTAAACAGAGGGACAGTTTGCCGATTACCCTTGTGCGGGCTGTGAATGATAGTTTTTAGCAGAAGACATTTCTATAAATCCTTTGCTTTGGTAATGAGAGGTCAGTGGTAGACCTGTCACCCAGGTGACCGTCATACCAGGATATGAGGGGAAAAGCATCCCACCAGGCTGGTCCAGAGGTCACATAGCAGGCACACATAGGAAAAGAGTGCTTTAGGAGAGTTCCTGATTGCTAATGTAGTTCAATTACTCCCTGTCGCACTGCTTGAGTCTTTAAGAGAGACTTTAACGGTCGTCTTGGGTGCGCAGTCGGACTTTACTAATCACTAATGCTGAAGTCAAGGAGTCAGTCTCTTCTCCAGCAGCTTCGTATCCAACAGGGAGAGTTAAACACATGGGTATGTCACATACTTCATGTTCTCATTACATGTTCCTGTTGATGGATTTCGCAATAAGCCAGAGAGAAATGATGATTCACTGAGCCTTTTTCTGAGAACTTACTAGCAATATATGAAAAGTATTTGACCTGGCCCGTACATACATTCAGAGTCGAAGGTTTTGGGTCAACCATCCTAGTTTTGAAGTGAATGAGCCAATTCAGCAACGTAGGACTATGTCACGAGGGGGAAATGCAAAGGAGAAAACCTGACTTGTGTAGCTGCGGTTTTGAGGTTAGAGGACACAGCTTGACATTGTCTCCACATCATTCTTTCACGAATCCTCCTCTATTCCCTGAGCAAAACTTAATAGCACTGGTTGCATAACGTAGCATGCGTCTGCTCTTGTTTTTCTTCCATCTTTTTCTCATTTAGGGATGCATGCAACAAGTGTTCCTCTAAACTTAGACCTCTATTCTCCACATCAAGGGACTGACCTTACATCTCCCCAAGTGTCAGTTCGCATCTCACAGCCTAGTGCATCCAGTGACTGACACTTCATTTACATTTTACAGGACCCCCTTCTACAATATAACTTCATTATACCATTCCTATTTCACTTGAAACCTGTCTGACCTGATTTAGCATTTTCATGGGGCCTTTTTTTATATCCCGCTGCATTTAAACAAATGTAGATATTTCAAACGAGGGCTTTGGTTTGAGCAGCGCTGCGCTCAGAGTACAGTCAGCTCATCAATGAGGCCTCTACGTATTTTTTTATGTAGTTCTTGTATAATTTACATTCCATGTGGTTCAGAGGAGTGATGTCCTTTAAAACATGTTGCACGTGTAATGAAGCTCATTAATCCAAAAGGCACAGCATTAGCATCGCAGATGGCCGTGCTTTACTCTTTTTTTATTTATTTTTACTCCCCCACTTACAGAATTGGAAATTAAGCTCACTTCGTTATCAGTAACTATGATGTGTAGGTCAAAAAATTTGCACAGGCAAGCAGAGAAAATGCACTCCAGGGAAAGAATGGAAGAGCTGTACGTTGTCCAAAAGTAAAAATAAAGGGGAGGTTTTCCAGGGTTTTCATGACAGAAATATGTTAGTGTTTTTAAAGAAGGAACTGGCGAATAAAAGTGGGGACGAGACGCAGGCCTCTTTCAAAAACAGCTTGACACTTTGAAAGCCCAAATCAATTTGCGATCCTTTAATCCACAATTAATTAAATCAAATCAATTATCTAAGCTGTGTTAAGAATCCCTGAAACACTTCTGATCATCTCAGACTCACAATTTAAAACCAACAATAAAAGCACAATTGGAAAGCAACACGTCTCCATTTTAAAAGGTTTGAATTGAGGTATTCACAGGATGGCCTCTGCTTTTTCTTCCTAAAAGGCATTTTGCTGCGTCACACATACCCGCCGGAGACCTTGTGATTGCACATCCAAAGAACACCAAACATGGCATAAGTCCAACTCCTCGGGCGGCAAGATGTAGGTCACGGCCACCTACAGTACAGTAGGCACTTCATGGGCGCATGGGTGAGTGGCTTTTTGAGCATTAGCCATTTGGAAAGTCGGCGATTGAGCGGACTCTATCTATCTCTGCTTCGCAAAGCTGTGGCTCACTTGGATGTTGGTTATCAAAGATCTAGATCCGGGTCCAGTCTTTTGCATATTTCAATGTAACACATCTTTGCTATTAAAGTATTCAGCACTGCCTCCGAGCCCCTTGTCTTAGTGGATGTTCTTTGTGTTCAACTCCCAAGTCCTTACAGCTCTCTGGCTCTGGGATCTGTCTCCCAACTTTTCTATTTATTGGATAACTAGACTTTGATGGTCAAGCCTGGCTTTAGTAAGAATGTGCATGTCTCACAGCTCTTTGAATTCAGCGAGGGGGAAACCCCTCTATAATATGACATCTTTATTTACTCTGGCAGTAACGGGAGCGCATCCTAGTGGTTTAAAATCCTGAAGTACCACACACAGTTGAAAGTGGAAGCGTTCCTAGCCTGCATTTGAAACGGCTGCTTGGCAATTGGTTTAGTGTAATAAATCTTGCTCATGAAACTCTCCATATTTGTCAGTTCTTTTTGGAGATTGTGAACAGCGTTAACCAACGGAGTGGCAACCCAAAGGTTACATGCTGCCCGACCTTCACCATGAAATATGGTTTCAGATGGTATGTGATCTATGACCTGACAAGCTAAGTGACTTTTCTGTGTCTCTCTTGAGAGCAGGACTCCGTCAGAGTGCAATAACAATCATGCAACCTGCAAGGAATCGTGCTCACTGCAAAACACTCAACATTTCAGCACCATAATGAATGTACAGCTTTGGAAGCCAGCTTGAGAATGTGTCTGGGAGATTGGGAATGCGAGGGCTGATGGAGTGGAACAACAAAAAGTACATTCCTTTACTAGATGTTATCTTTTACAATCCTTCCATTAACTAATTAATCCACAAATTAATACACACACCAACAGGTATGTACAGTGCATCCGGAAAGTATTCACAGCACTTCACTTTTTCCACATTTTGTTATGTTACAGCCTTATTCTAAAATGGATTAAATTCATTATTTTCCGCAAAATTCTACAAACAATACCCCATAATGACAACGTGAAAGAAGTTTGTTTGAAAGCTTTGCAAATTTATTAAAAATAAAAAACAAAAAAAGCACACGTACATAAGATTCACAGCCTTTGCCATGACACTCAAAATGGAGCTCAGGTGCATCCTGTTTCCACTGATCATCCTTGAGATGTTTCTACAACTTGATTGGAGTCCACCTGTGGTAAATTCAGTTGATTGGACATGATTTGGAAAGGCACACAGCTGTCTTTATAAGGTCCCACAGTTAACAGTGCATGTCAGAGCACAAACCAAGCCATGAAGTCCAAGGAATTGGATCTGGCGATGGGTACAGAAAAAATTCTGCAGCATTGAAGGACCCAATGAGCACAGTAGTCTCCATCATCCATAAATGGAACACGTTTGGAACCACCAGGATTCTTCCTAGAGCTGGCCGCCCAGCCAAACTGAGCGGTCGGGGGAGAAGGGCCTTTGTCAAGGAGGTGACCAAGAACCTGATGGTCACTCTGACAGAGCTCCAGCATGTCTCTGTGGAGAGAGGAGAACCTTCCAGAAGAACAACCATCTCTGCAGCACTCCACCAATCAGGCCTGTATGGTAGAGTGGCCAGATGGAAGCCACTCCTCAGTAAAAGGCACATGACAGCCCGCCTGGAGTTTGCCAAAAGGCACCTGAAGGACTCTCAGACCATGAGAAACGAAATTCTCTGGTCTAATGAAACAAAGATTGAACTCATGTCTGGAGGAAACCAGGCACCGCTCATCACCTGGCCAATACCATCCCTACAGTGAAGCATGGTGGTGGCAGCATCATGCTGTGGGGATGTTTTTCAGTGGCAGGAGCTGGGAGACTATTCAGGATCGAGGGAAAGATGAATGCAGCAATGTACAGAGACATCCTTGATGAAAACCTGCTCCAGAACGCTCTGGACCTCAGTCTGGGGCGAAGGTTCATCTTCCAACAGGACAACGACCCTAAGCACACAGCCAAGAAAACAAAGGAGTGGCTACAGGACAACTCTGTGAATGTCCTTGAGTGGCACAGCCAGAGCCCAGACTTGAACCCGATTGAACATCTCTGGAGAGATCTGAAAATGGCTGTGCACTGACGCTCCCCATCCAACCTGATGGAGCTTGAGAGGTCCTGCAAAGAAGAATGGGAGAAACTGCCCAAAAATAGGTGTGCCAAGTTTGTAGCATCATACTCCAAAAGACTTGAGGCTGTAATTGGTGTCAAAGGTGCTTCAACAAAGTATTGAGCAAAGGCTTTGAATACTTATGTACATGTGCTTTTTCTGTTTTTTATTTTTAATACATTTGCAAAGATTTCAAACAAACTTTTTTCACGTTGTCATTATGGGGTATTGTTTGTAGGATTTTGAGGAAAATAATGAATTTAATCAATTTTGGAGTAAGGCTGTAACATAGCAAAATGTGGAAAAAGTGAAGCGCTGTGAATACTTTCCGGATGCACTGTAGGTGCTATCTGTCCCAGACTTGATACAGGTGAATTAGATTGTACGTCCTGGGGAATAATTGCTAACATTAAAGCTCTCTGATTTGGTGAAAAGAAGAAAATGTGGCACCTTAACACAAATCCAGGCATCATTTCAACTGTTTCATGGAGAAACCCTCTGGATAGGGCTCCCTACTTTCCACATTTATCTTTCCTGACCCTACTTGCTTTTAAAGCTGTCAGTTGTCCTTTTTGCATTTACATTTCTCAATTAAATCACAGAGATCTGATGACAAAACCACCCATTTATTAATCGATTTCCACTTCAACAGTCAGGTGATTGAGTAATTAAGTAGTCAGTGTGTTTAGTTTTTTGTTGTGGTTTTGTTTGCATTCTAAAACAGAGCTCACAGTATTTGCTCTCAACACCTTTTGTTCCACACAGAATGATGGGATAGCACAAGGACTGGTTAATTACACTACCAGCTGTATTACTCTGCACCTGATTTCTCTTTTGAAGTGTGTCCTTTTAATTGATATAAATTATCAAAAAATGCACATTTAATTGAAAAATCTGACAAGGATTAATGAGGCAATTACAAACTTAAACGGTGGGTAGAGACGGCCAAGAAAACCAATTGGAATTGAAAAATCATATTCATTTGCACCATTAGAAAGGTTACGACTTTGCCCAAGAAGACAAAATGGGAATCTCAAATTCGAGTGGAGTGTGACTTAAACCTGGCTTTACAAATATATGTAGATTGTAAAGATAAACATTGTAACTAAAAGACAGAGGTTCCCTAAACTTTGCCTCTTTATACTACAGTGGTGCCAGCTTTCTCAGTTGGACTCCGCAGAAGAGCCTGCTGTCTGGATTAAAAACCAATAAGTGTTTTTAGAAATCAGCCAGGGAATGGTCTCATGTTGAAGCCTCCTTGTCTGTCCACCGTTGCTCAATAACCAACACTTGAGCCGTTACTAAATTGCACTGTCTGTGGCAGGCCTTGGGTTAATATTTCACAGCAGGGGCTGCAGCTGAACTGCGGGGATTGGATAGTGTGTTTTGAAAGTGTGCCAAGGGAGCGGAGTGAACTCTGTGTGAGAATTTGTTCCTGATAAAACTGTGGTGGTTGTTTTGTTTATTCTGTTCAAAAATCTCAATGGATGTTCCCTGTAAAACAATGTTGAAAAGGATTTTTTTCCCCTCCCTTGAATGAAAAATGCTTTTCATGACATATCTAAACGCAGGGTGCTTCTAAACAAGCCTGTATTGTTGAACGAGTGGGTGGAATAATATGTAATGTATATTTAACATCTGGCCCTCTGAGATCTGCTCAAATTTGATATTGAAATCTAATTGCTCTCTCTCTCTCTCTCTCTCTCCGGGAGGAAAGTTTGAGATGTTGCGAACCAGGAATCGGTTTTCATTCCATCAATGTGACACAGTCTCCCGGGTTCAGTGTAATAGTTGAGTTATTGGCTTTCAGTAGAAGGGCTTAACGACTAAACCATTTTCATTATATCTGCCTCTTGCTCTCCATTTCATTTACTCCCAAATAATTAGATATATGGATGGGGTTGTTGCCTTCTGAGGCGGTAAAAGCCAATGCAATTTTACTTGGAAAAGTTCTGAACGCTCGACTATCCACAGTAATGACTGGCAATTGTATTTTAAAAAATACCCCTGGGATAAAGCGATCTCTTGCCATCGAGATGTGCATTGAGATTCCTTGCTTTTATATTAGTCCTGTTTTTAAAGTGTTTGCATTAGAGCTTCAGGGGTTCATTGAATTTGATTTTACCGGGAGCATGATACTCGGGGACTACAGAGGATAATACTGTTGATGTCACAGTATATATAAAAAATATATAATTCAAATGAATTAATCTGGTTCAAAATATTCATCTTCACTACAATACAAATGGGCCAGTAAAGCTGCAAGATCACTGTGCTGTCTGAAGTGCATCTGTATGAAGAATATATCTCGCCTTTACGGGTTCGGCGATGGTTGTTGTGTCACACTGTCTAGGAGAATGTGAAGGAGTGAGAACGGGCCAGTGTCTGTCGAAAAGCGAACGTGCTGTGTGACAGTTGGTGCCATCATTACACCAGGACACGGTTATTTGAAGTGCAAATTGTGTTAATACTGTTAAAATTGCAATTAGATTCACTCAAGCCGAGAATGTTATGAAAGGTCCTGACTGGAGGAAAGAGTGTAACTGCCCTCTTCTGATGAGGCCATTTCAGTCCGGCAGGAGGCTGTGATTGAAGAAACGGTGTTTTATTTTTTGTTTTTTTATGTAAGATTTGTCATAGTTTATTTATTCATAATATGACACATGCCTTTATCCACGGTGACTTACAAGAAATTCAATAATACAATACAGTGCATAAATAATGACTTTAATATTTATAACATGATGCAATACAGAATGAGGGATAGAAAGTACAACTGGAATATATGGGGGAGAGAGTGCAAAGCAGTTCAATTAACAAAGAACAAATTGCATATAAAGCCCCATCTCACAGGCTTAGCTGAGCTCCGATTATAGTAATAAATAATGATAATAAATGTTCCACTCCTTCGAAGAAAAGAAAAATACAGAATGATTTAGAAATCTATCTATCTATGTGTGTGTGTGTTTATATATTATGTAGTTATACACATTATTGTTAGCTAGGGGTGTTACTGAGGGTGGAGGTGTCAGTGAATAATAGAACAGGGTCTTGTTTTCCTTGATACAGGAGGATTGAACCCTGTCTGCTAAAAGCTCTCCGCTCTCTGATCCTCATCTCAAAGGAAGCGGTGGATTTACAGCTTGGCAGTGAGAGAGCGCACATCTCACCCCGCGGGTGCCTCGCTTCTCAGAGGTTCATGCATTGAAGTTACCATCTGGGACACAGTCAGACTCAACTAAAAATAAATCCAAAGTAGCTTTATATATACGACTTCAGCTCGTAGACTAACAGTTTTAGAGCACGGAGTCTCGGGATGAACAGGGAAAGTCTGCTCACTGTGTCGTCTCACTTGTTGGCGCTGTGTTTGGGAGATCTACTTTTTACAGGGCCTGTTTAATGGAATGCCAAACGCCAAGTTCATGTCCCTCCGCTACTGGCTGACCATGCTTTGCGAATATACGTCAGTTGTAAACACACCGACTCTCAATACATCCTGTTCTATCTAGGCCAAGCGTTTCATGCAGTTCAGCGTCATAATTTAATCTGCCAAGGGTCAGTCTCTCGGGGCATCCAATGAATCCTGGAGTGCCAAAAAAAGCTGAAAAAAAAAAGATGAGAAATTTGTAAAGAGAAACCTGCACGGCTGAGGCAGAGCGCCTCTCGACACCACAACACACAGGGCTGTATTGCCACGGTCAAGGTGAGGTTGAGATCAATAGCGTTACCGATTTCTGGATCCATCAAAAGTGCTTGTCAGACCGGCCTGCCTCGGAGAATAACCTCCCTGCTCGTAACTTCCAGCCCAAGGTCTTTTCATATTGTTCTTGTTTCGGAAATCGGACTGGTCTAGTCTCCTGTGTCTCACTGCTTTTAATTTGTTCTGTGCTTTGGAGGAATATGTGCTGGTGTTTTGTTTTAGGTCTGATCCTATGTGTAAGGGAAGACATGGGAAAAGAGACTTTGTTTAGTAGGGGAGGATACCCTGGCGATGAACACAGTTTCTCCTTTTTATCATGAGCCTGGAAAAAATGTAACGCACAGTGGGGCAGGTTTTTTCTTTCTTTCTTTTTCTTCTTCAAATACTACTCTGAACATCTGATGTCTGTTACTGTCTCACTACTTTCTCAGTATGCCACAAAGAATAGAAAAGGAGCATCCTGTTGTACAGAACCTTTGACAAATGTGGAATATTTTAATATATATTACATTAATTAACTGTTCCAGATTGAAAGGACTCAGTTTATTTTGGAGAACTGGTCTGCCATCTTGAATTGCAATACGGAGCTGCTTTAATTGGGGATATCTGGATCCAAAATACAGGGATAAATATAGCAATATATTAAATACTTATGGAAAGCATACGCAATATTATTTCTTTATATTGAAATGGTGTTGGAGAATTAGTTCTAAGTTATTAAGAAAAATCTGAGCACATTTGTTCCAAATACCTTTGAAAGTTATCCTGTCTATCTAAATTAGCGATGCATAACTGCAGTCCAGGGCTGCTTTCTATCAAAAGTGAAATTGGTGCACTTGAGCCAACAATGAATTGCATTAGATTCATTAAGATCTCCAGAGGGATGGAAACCTGGAAGACAATGCCGCCACCACTGGACCTAGATAACACTGTGCAATTAATGTCAGCTATCTCCCTATCGCCAGCTCCTGTACTTTTCTCCGGTCCACTTAGTGTCCAACCAATTACACAGGACAATGAGAGATAACAGAGAGAGGGAGCGAAGAGAAATGTCAAATGATGTCACCCCGTATGATGTCACCCCTCTAATAAATAGACCAATGATGGTTAAAGGCTTGGGACGGCTGCCACAGCTTCGTGACTCGTGGGCCACTTCACGGGATGATTTCATTCTCCTTCACACTAGAGACATTTCATCTGTGCCCTGCCGGATGGTTCAACTTACATTCTTCACATCCTTCAGCCATTTCTCCTGGTCTATAATTAGTGGACCACAATTTTTTTTTTTTTATTTAAATGGAGGCTATCACTTGTATTTCTTAATGTATAAGAAAGATGTAGACTTTTGTTCCTCTCTCTTACTCTCATAAGAACATAAGAAAGTGTCCAATCGAGAGGAGGCCTTTCACCCCATCGCACTCGTTTGGTGTCCATTAATAACTAAGTGATCCAAGGATCCTATCCAGTGTGTTTTTGAATGTTCCCAAATTGTCTCTTCAGCCACATCGCTGGGGAGTTTGTTCAGATTGTGACGCCTCTCTGTGTGAAGAAGTGTCTCCTGTTTTCTGTCTTGAATGCCTTGAAGCCCAATTTCCATTTGTGTCCCCGGGTGCGTGTGTCCCTGCTGATCTGGAAAAGCTACTCTGGTTTGATGTGGTTGATGCCTTTCATGATTTTGAAGACTTGAATCAAGTCCCCACGTAGTCTCCTCTGTTCCAGGGTGAAAAGGTCCCTCAGTCTCTGAGTAGGACATTCCCCCACTTTCTCTCCTGGAAAGTGTAAATGCAGTTGATGTGTATTATCTAAATCATGAACACATCTGCACGGACACTTTCCCGTGTCAGTAGAGAGATAGCGAGTTGGGAACACTGCGCAGATGTGTTAACCCACAGTGACTTCCCCTCACTTAATGCACACCAGTCTCTGCTAAATTTTATTCTCCTAAGCTATGTTTAGCTTGATTTGCACTGATACTGTCTCTGTCCTTCAATTGTTCCTCAAGAAGATACTTTTTTCTTTCTTGCACCATTTCAGTATTGACCGCTTTTACGGAGGAGATAATTAGACACAGCCTCCGTTCTCAAGAGCTGCATTCATGTAGTTGCCAGGAAACAACGTATAGAAGCTATAGCGTGGCGGGAATAGAGTGTGCTGGGCTGAGAAAGACCCCCGTGACCTACAACAATCTTCTCATTTGGGGGGCTGTGAGTAATGGACTTATTAATTACCAGCGGATTATGTGCTGTCCAGAGATTTCCACTCCAGCTCCTCGAGTCGTCTCAGTAACCCTCTGTGGCTTTGCTTTCGGACCGCTGCTATTAGCCCCCAACCGCACAGCCAATTTATTTACAAGAGTGGGAAATTTCCTTATTATTTATATGCTAATATTCTCCTGTTGAGGGAGTGCTGCAAATTCCAACTGGTGGAAGTAATTATGCCCATTAAACCTTTGTGATTAATATGTTTTTCAATCTGCTCTAGGGAGCACAGTCAGCTCATTTGATATTCGGCGTCTGCATTTTACTCTGGATTCAGTGTCAGATGCACATTGACTTAATTAAGGTTAAAGGTCACAAAATTGTAAATACCCCGGTATAGTCTGGCCTTCCTTAGGAAATGAATGAATGCATGCAGGTGTATTAAAAACCGAAAGACGTGTGTGAACACCCTTCATCGCACAGTGGAGTCTATGTGGGCCCTGTTTGTTCGGGCTTAGACTGTTTTTCTGGCTCTCATCTGATGTTTTAATTTCTGAAACAAGATCATTTAAGATTTTCAAAATGGTTCCTCCTCTCCAGACTCGCAATTAATCCCCAGGAAGTTGTTACAAGTCTTTCATTGCAAATATGAATCGGCCAGTTCTGCACCAACAGTCAAATGCAGTCACTTATTTCCCACTTCACAGTCGCTCAGCTCTCTTGCTCATGTTAGGATTTGATCAATTTATAATTAAGTGAATATAGCTGGAAGTATTCCACTCCGTCATTTGAACCTCTTTATTTTCTGATGCGTTTAATTGAATAAATCCTGCTGCTCTAGCTGTGCTTATCATATATTTTCGGAGATTGATGAACACCAGTCCAGCTCACAGAGAGCCATACAGATTCCAGTTGATCTATCAGTTATCTTTGTCACTCCATTGATTCCTATGCAGCCCAGTCAGTGTTCAATAAACTCTAAAAATATCTATGTATTAAGATAAATGATTATACAAACTGTCTTTACACTTCAAAATGGGAAAAGTTTTTTTTTTTTTTTTTTTTTGCTGTACATTTTCATTTTCATGTTTTCCGCTTTGATTTAAATTAAGGCCTATTTGCAGGTATCTGTAACTATACAACACCATCAGAATACGGCAGCACCATAATATATAGATTTAAAATATATATTTAAAACACTGAATATGCATGTATAATACTTGAAAAGTAAGAGAGTCCTGAAGCCAAGCAAGCAAGAGTCCTGATATCAGACTTCAATTAGAGGGGAGAAGACTATTCCTAAGACCTAAACTTACTGTGTTTCTGGATTCTCAGTTGGATCTAATTCAACTATATATGTATATATTTTAAAAGCTTTTCCTGTTAAGATTTTTTTTATTACACTTTTTCCAGTGTCTTATTTCTCTGCCTACTAGTGCAGTCTGTAAAATGAAATTAAACCCTGTTGAAAAGCTGCCCTCTGAGCATGAAACCTCAGAGCATTTATCTGATCTCTTCCATTATTCATTTGGACAAACTTAAAGGAGCTGAGCCCTTTAAATACTTGCTTTACATTTTGTGTTTGATCCCCTTTAGCCACTGGTGAGAAGTACGTGTTTCTGGACAGGGTCTCCATGTCTAAAGGGACCCTATGATGTAAATGTCTTGCCGTGTTGATCGAGTGACACACACTGACTGGTCAAACCGCCCATTTCTTTATTAAACAACCTCTTTCGGCTGCGGTCTGCTACTGCCTTAGTGACCACAGAGTATTAATGTCAAAGGGCTGCCTTGGACGGCATTTTCTTGGAACTGTTTATAAGGAGTCGGAAAAAGAAAATGAAAAACAAGGAAACACGCTTTACGGATTCAATATTTTAAGACTCTTGGCACTTAAATGAAGTTTCAGTGTAAAACTGGGAAGTAGACATGTAACTCAAATTATATAACACGTGTACTCTGGGTGTGCGATTGCACGGCGTGCAGGGGAAGTGCTTTTACGAGAATTGCTGCCCTCTGGGCGGAGCATTCGGGGGAGGTGGGGAGCGATTGATGGCGCGTGGCAAACCTTGGCTGCGTCTCTCAAAATAAAGACACGAATGCAGCTTATCCTAATGCTGTCAACATGCATTTTTCGGTATGTTTTGAGTTTTTTATGATTATTCTTTAATATAGATCTGTAGTTGCAAACTCCCTTTCCCCCCCATTTCCATCCCAGTTCAAAGTTTGTAACTCAGAGCTCACTGCTAAAGCCTTGTGTTTCTTCAGGAATAATTTGTCAAAGGAGGTGTCCTGTGAATCACACTGGTCAAAGTCCTCTGGTGTTCTTGGCACCGCAAGCTCAGTGTGTCCACGGATTTGTTATTAAACCAACAAGTGGATTTGATGCGAGTTGAAACTGCTAACTGAACTTGCAGGTGCCCAAAACTATTGTATGATGATCTTGAGAACAATTCCCCTACATCTGTTCTGGTCACCTCACCTGGCTGCCGTTTGGTCACCCCACCCTGGGAACTCCTAGCTAATCAATCACTATTGTCAGAAATATAGATACATCAGATTCATTCATTATGAACAGGTATATGGCATTATTTATTGTTAAGTGTTTTTTTTTTTTTGCCAATGCAATATAAGCACAATGGTCTTTGACGCTGGGTAGAAACTTACTCACTTATCGTGTGTATGTTATTCTAAAACCTAATTCCAAAATGCCCTGTTTACAGTGCATCCGGGAAGTATTCACAGCGCTTCACTTTTTCCACATTGTTATGTTACAGCCTTATTCCAAAATGGATTAAATTAATTATTTTCCGCAAAATTCTACAAACAATACCCCATAATGACAACGTGAAAGAAGTTTGTTTGAAATCTTTGCAAATTTATTAAAAATAAAAAACAAAAAAATCACATGTATATACAGTGAGGGGAAAAAAGTATTTGATCCCCTGCTGATTTTGTACGTTTGCCCACTGACAAAGAAATTATCAGTCTATAATTTTAATGGTAGGTGTATTTTAACAGTGAGAGACAGAATAACAACAAAAAAATCCAGAAAAAGGCATTTCAAAAAAGTTATAAATTGATTTGCATGTTAATGAGGGAAATAAGTATTTGATCCCCTATCAATCAGCAAGATTTCTGGCTCCCAGGTGTCTTTTACACAGGTAACGAGCTGAGATTAGGAGCACTCTCTTAAAGGGACTGCTCCTAATCTCGGCTCGTTACCTGTATAAAAGACACCTGTCCACAGAAGCAATCAATCAATCACATTCCAAGACCAAAGAGCTGTCCAAGGATGTCAGGGACAAGATTGTAGACCTACACAAGGCTGGAATGGGCTACAAGACCATCGCCAAGCAGCTTGGTGAGAAGGTGACAACAGTTGGTGCGATTATTCGCTAATGGAAGAAACACAAAATAACTGTCAGTCTCCCTCGGTCTGGGGCTCCATGCAAGATCTCACCTCGTGGAGTTTCAATGATCATGAGAACGGTGAGGAATCAGCCCAGAACTACATGGGAGGATCTTGTTAATGATCTCAAGGCAGCTGGGACCATAGTCACCAAGAAAACAATTGGTAACACACTACGCCGTGAAGGACTGAAATCCTGCAGCGCCCACAAGGTCCCCCTGCTCAAGAAAGCACATGTACAGGCCCGTCTGAAGTTTGCCAATGAACATCTGAATGATTCAGAGGAGAACTGGGTGAAAGTGTTGTGGTCAGATGAGAACAAAATCGAGCTCTTTGGCATCAACTCAACTCGCCGTGTTTGGAGGAGGAGGAATGACCCCAAGAACACCATCCCCACCGTCAAACATGGAGGTGGAAACATTATGCTTTGGGGGTGTTTTTCTGCTAAGGGGACAGGACAACTGCACCGCATCAAAGGAATGATGGACGGGGCCATGTACCGTCAAATCTTGGGTGAGAACCTCCTTCCCTCAGCCAGGGCATTGAAAATGGGTCGTGGATGGGTATTCCAGCATGACAATGACCCAAAACACACAGCCAAGGCAACAGAGGAGTGGCTCAAGAAGAAGCACATTAAGGTCTTGGAGTGGCCTAGCCAGTCTCCAGACCTTAATCCCATAGAAAATCTGTGGAGGGAGCTGAAGGTTCGAGTTGCCAAACGTCAGCCTCGAAACCTTAATGACTTGGAGAGGATCTGCAAAGAGGAGTGGGACAAAATCCCTCCTGAGATGTGTGCAAACCTGGTGGCCAACTACAAGAAACGTCTGACCTCTGTGATCGCCAACAAGGGTTTTGCCACCAAGTACTAAGTCGAAGGGGTCAAATACTTATTTCACTCATTAACATGCAAATCAATGTATCACTTTTTTGAAATGCGTTTTTCTGGATTTTGTTGTTGTTATTCTGTCTCTCACTGTTAAAATACACCTACCATTAAAATTATAGACTGATCATTTCTTTGTCAGTGGGCAAATGTACAAAATCAGCAGGGGATCAAATACTTTTTCACAGTATTCACAGCCTTTGTCATGACACTCAAAATGGAGCTCAGGTGTATCCTGTTTCCACTGATCATCCTTGAGATGTTTCTACAACTTGATTGGAGTCCACCTGTGGTAAATTCATGATTGGACATGATTTGGAAAGGCACACATCTGTCTAGATAAGGTCCCACAGTTAACAGTGCATGTCAGAACACAAACCAAGCCATGTCTGTAGACCTCCGAGACAGGATTGTATCGAGGCACAGATCTGGGGAAGGGTACAGAAAAATGTCTGCAGCATTGAAGGTCCCAATGAGCACAGTGGCCTCCATCATCCGTACATGGAAGAAGTTTGGAACCACCAGGACTCTTCCTAGAACTGGCCGCCCGGCCAAACTGAGTGATCGAGGGAGAAGGCCCTTAGTCAGGGAGGTGACCAAGAACCCGATGGTCACTCTGATAGAGCTCCAGCAGGTCTCTATGGAGAGAGGAGAACCTTCCAGCAGAACAACCATCTCTGCAGCACTCCACCAATCAGGCCTGTATGGTAGAGTGGCCAGACGGAAGCCACTCCTCAGTAAAAGGCACATGACAGCCCGCCTGGAGTTTGCCAAAAGGCACCTGAAGGACGCTCCAACCATGAGAAACAATATTCTCTGGTCTGATGAAACAAAGATTAAACTCTTTGGCCTGAATGGTAAGTGTCATATCTGGAGGAAACCAGGCATCACTCATCACCTGGCCAATACCATCCCTACAGTGAAGCATGGTGGTGGCAGCATCATGCTGTGGGGATGTTTTTCAGCGGCAGGAACTTGGAGACTATTCAGGATCGAGGGAAAGATGAATGCAGCAATGTACAGAGACATCCTTGATGAAAACCTGCTCCAGAGCGCTCTGGACCTCAGACTGGGGCAAAGGTTCATCTTCCTACAGGACAACGACCCTAAGCACACAGCCAAGAAAACAAAGGAGTGGCTACAGGACAACTCTGTGAATGTCCTTGAGTGGCCCAGCCAGAGCCCAGACTTGAACCCGATTGAACATCTCTGGAGAGATCTGAAAATGGCTGTGCACCGACGCTCCCCATCCAACCTGATGGAGCTTGAGAGGTCCTGCAAAGAAGAATGGGAGAAACTGCCCAAAAATAGGCTGTAATTGGTGCCAAAGGTGCTTCAACAAAGTATTGAGCAAAGGCTGTGAATACTTATGTACATGTGCTTTTTTTGTTTTTAATTTTTAATACATTTGCAAAGCTTTCAAACAAACTTCTTTCACATTGTCATTATGGGGTATTGTTTGTAGAATTTTGAGGGAAATAATTAATTTAATCGATTTTGGAATAAGGCTGTAACATAACAAAATGTGGAGAAAGTGAAGCGCTGTGAATACTTTCCGGATGCACTGTAATAAGTATAGGCTTTTCAGCATGGTGAGACATGTTGGCATCCTACACACCTGCAGTGGCAGAGCTGGGAAATGAAAAGCCACTGGTTTCAGGCCTCAGGACACACATCCTGCTCTCTGGTCACTTGGGAGCCCCTTAGCTTCTAGGCCTTTGTGTTTTCATTTGGATTATTTAAATTGCTTAGCAGGACTCGTTCTAGTCATGCAGAGTTTTAGGATGTAGCAAGTTCAGTGCAAAAAGCTGTGAAATTGAATTGCTTTTTCTCCTCCTCTGGGGAAAACACAACATCAGTTTCAAGTTAAAACCATTTAGAGGTTCAAGCAATTAGTTTATGAGAAGCTTTTTTGGAAGGAAAAACGGTGCAGAGAGAAACCGCTTCCAAGATTACCTGCCACTAGAAAATGGTGATAAAAGATTTTCTGAGACTAATGGCTTTTCTGCAGATTATGTTCATCAAAATACTTAGTCATTTAGCAGGGTTATGTGCATCAAAACCGTTCCTTCATAGTCACTTACTCTCGGACCATCACTAACGCAGGGTAACACACAGTGAGCACTAAAGCTGAACCGCAAACCGTCCTCTTTCCTTTAACACTTACAGAAAAATCGATACACACCCCAAGGAACGTCAGTGAGAAACTCAGACATATTTAAAATGTAAATTTTTCCTGACGTTAATTCATTCCACAGCCAGATGAACCATAGCCTCAGGAATGAGAAATATCCATTATATGAATCGCTCTGCCTCCCTGTTGCCCCTCATGTCATGATGCTGATTGACCATCCGGGCTTCTGTGTGCCAGTGGATGAATTGGACATTGTGCAGCGTTGCCACCAGGCTTGTTTTTATCGAGAGGGCACTAAGCAGCCGAGGAAATGAACATTTGAACCTTTGACGTTGAAGACGATGAACGGGCTGAAACCGCAAAAACTGAGGGCTGAATTGACATTACTCTGCACAAGGTCAACGTTTAGGCTGCTGGATCTGTTTAACATACAAGCAATACTTTTACTCTGTAGCTAAGTACATAGTGGGCTGTTGAATTAAAATTTAGTTCTTACTAATCAATGGATAAATAAACTGGAACCAGACCTCTACACTGTCGCAGACTGATGGGCATATGGCTTTTCAGATGGATGGCTTGATTGTTAATGTGCTTCTCACCAACTGGACGTTAAAATGAACCAGGAGTTGTAAATGAGCTTCATCAGCAACGAAGACACAGTTAACGAACTGTAAGCAGACTGTGTTAGTATCTGCATATCAAACTAAGGAAAGTCACATGGCTGCCATGGCCAGGAACTTCCTCCAGTGCGGTTGGCAGAGGACTGTATGTTAGGTTAGTGCGCAGTTTCTATCCAATCAAATGAAGAGAGCGCTCAGAACAAACCCCCTCTCAGTCTGGCACTGTTACACGTGTCAGAAATATTCTCTAATACAAGGGTTCATTATTAATTTAAATGATCATCATGTGCAAACTCTTCTTAATGCAAAGCATGCTGTTATGCTTTATTTCTAAATCACAGAGTGCCAGAGCCACTTTGCGCTCTCATCGAGCCTTTATTTTTACCTCTGCAGTTTCTCCAGCGGTGGCCTGTTAGACCCTCCTCAGAACATCGAGTACTTTAACTTCACAACATTTACAGATGAGTGAAGCTGATGGATTGTTTTTAGAAAGCAGCACCTTCAGATCCAGCTGTCCAGCTTAATTTTAACCCACAATGGTAAATTCTTTAGTCTACCTCCTGATATCTACTCCATACATGTTACTAGGCTGCAATTAGGAGGTACTGAGGTATAGATACAATCGTGTCACACAACGGTAGAGCTGCTCGACTGTCTGATGCCCTGCCCAGCGAATCTGAGCACTGCCAGGAGAGCATGGGTGAAGGGCCACTGGGGACTCCTCTGATCGGGCACACCAGCGCCGCTTTATGGCCGGTCAGGCAGCTGCAGGTTCAGACGGTTAACAAATTCTCCACAAGCTGCTTCAAATTCTCCGCTCTGTGGCTTTGTGTGCCTGAGTGCGAATGGCAGCGGGTGGCCTTGACAACATTTGTTTTGCAGGGTGTTTGCTTTGTCTCTTCTCTTAAAGAAGCAAGAGTTACAGCCGTGGGATGAGTTGACAATTTTGGTCATTCAGAGTTCAAATACACATTATTTATATATGCATTTTAATATATACATATACTATTGCACGTTTGTAATGCTTTAAATTGTATTTTGTATTGCTTGCATTACTGTACTTTTGCATGGCCTTAAAATATGTATTATGTAAACTGTAAAGTCGCCCTGGATAAAGGCTTCTGCCAATAAATAAATTATAATATATTTAATGTAAAGGTTGTATATTATTTAATGGCAATTTATTAAAAAAAAATAAACTGTGTCCCCCTATGTTGGGCTTCTGTGCACAATGAAACCTTATTTCAGGGAATAGCTGTGTCATAAGTTTGTGTCTTAGCAGGCTTTGCATTTATCTGTGCTCCCTAAATGTTTACAACTCAATAATTGGACAGTAAAATGTCAATTATGTGGAACCAGGGAGCTGGGACTACAGAACTGTGGGAACCAAAGGTCGTCTCAAACATTGAGGCAAATGCATTTCATTGCAGTACAGACAGGAAAGCATTAATATTTATTGCAGGAATTAAAAATGGTCAAGGTTGGCGTATGCACAGTCGGGGGGCTTGTTTTACAAGGGTGGGTCATTCAGAGGAGTGTTGCAGGTCATCTCCTTGAAGAGGTTTTTAGATCAAAAAGAGCAAGAAAACATAAGGCCGACACTGAGGATGGGTGGGCTTGGAGCGGGGCCGTTTCTTTCTCGTGAGGTTTGTATAAGCTGTTCTGAAGAAGTGAAATGGTTGTAGCATGGCTGGTTTGTCATGAAAATAAATTTCTATGAATAAAATAAGCAGTGTGTGTCAGTGTGTTTGCTTTCTCGTGCCACACGGGACATAGCGATGGAATACTACATTACCGGTAATGAGTGAAGGGTCTTCCTTCAGTTCATTCTTTCTAACCTAAAGGAAGAAAAACACAACAGACAAATTGCACCAACTCTGTAACTCTCTCCGGTCTGTGCACCTAGATGTAAAAGCCATGTGTTCCTTCTTCAAAGCCTATATCTCCTTGCCAAGGGATTACATTTTCTGAAGAGCCGAAACACATCAAAAAGTACACCTTAAAAGCAGAAGAAAAATCAGATAAAAAATAGGATTCTGAGGGGTTTTCCACTTTACAATTGTAACAGTTTTCCTTTAATGCTGCATTGAATGGAAATACAGGTTTTTGGATTTAGTTTAATTTACCAAACAATGTATATCAATTGCATATCCATCGCAATCAATTCTCTGTGCGAAATCCTGCCCCAGTCGTAGTGGCAGACATTGTGTGTGCAAATGATGCTTTATTTTCCGTTGCCACGATTTACATTTGGGACTGCTTTTTGTCAAAACACACCCACACAGCACTCCTGTTATTTCTTGCTCCCAAAGTTCACATGGCAAACGATGACTAAAAACGTGGGATATCGGAAGGTGAAAATATTAATAATAATTAAGTCAAAACGCACATCAGTGTTAAAATATGTTAAGAAACGTTTCTGAGAGAAGTGGCCATTTAAAACTCCATTCTTAACATTCAAAGTTTTTTTAAATGCACCAAAGGGGGGTAATGTTATACAGTCTTTTTTCTGCAGTAGATCCAATTTCATCTTCATTTATTGTGCAGTCATTTGTTAGTACACCGAAATGTTGCTGTTGCAAACTCCTAGAAGTGCCTGGCGTTGGTTTCTTATCAAAATAATTCAGATTCATTCACTCCTCTGATGAACTCCCAGATCCCACTAGCCTTGTTACTGCCAGTGTAAGGGCTTTCCACCTGCCAGAAGAAGAATCAAGCTGAAGAAATCTCAAAGTTGCGCTGTCTTCATTTTGCTTCATATGAGAAGCTTATTGATCTATCCCTGCTCAGAATTGCTGAAATTGAAAAATCCCTGGTTAGACAATTGCCTCGTACCATGTTGGCTTTAGTAATATGGATCAATTTATCCCCCCATGGAGAGAAAACATCTAGAATCGTAGATAACTGTGATGGAGGCAGATCTGTACACGGTGCTGCTGCTGGCTTCATTAACGAGGCCCTGTAGTCAATCCATCACTTCATTTTCCCCTCCCTATACATAGTGTTTCCTCAGCAAAGCCTGCTGTTGCCCTCCATTAAAACTTTAATTTGTGCAGCACATAATGTGAATCGCACGCGTTGCTAATTTGAGTAATTTCACCATCAACACATTTCTCCCATTGTAATTGAAAAACACACACACGCTGAAAACCCTGAACAACAGAAGCCATAATGATACTCTAAACTCATACTGATAAGCACTGAAGAGCATCTCTTGTAAGTTTGCAGCCATTTGTCCCATTCATGTTTTTTCTGTAAATTAATCAAAGTCCATAGGCACAATAAATCAATCTTTCTTGAATTGGGTAAACCGCCTCATGCATGTATTTATGTTCAATGGGAAATGATTATTGATAAGGGCTTGATTTTTCATCAGATCTTCGTGATGTTATAGAGAAAAAGACCCCGAGGCCGATTACAGATCTAATGGCAGGTGCGGACACTGGAAATGAACCAAGCCTTGTCAATACCTCCAACACATCAAATCACACGACCAGTCGACAGAAAAGACCAGAAGCAAAGCGTCTCTCATTCTCACTCGGGACTCATCTACCTCCTCTTTTGATTTGCAGTATGAATTCAAGGCCAAGAACATCAAGAAGAAGAAAGTGAGCATCATTGTGTCTGTGGACGGGGTGAAGGTGGTGCTGAGGAAGAAGCAGAAGGTAAGTTGAGAGCCTAGCAAACTGGCTTTATATTGATTTGGAAAGTACTGGAAGAACCAGGACAGAGTTTGAAACAGAGTTCTCTCATGCTTATCCAACCTTTCTTGATTATTGTTTTATGTGTTATCTTTATTGAGTCTTTCCAAATATTGATTGTCTTTCAACTGTGGTATTAATAGGTTTGGGTTTACTGCACTGAAATTGTGTCCTCCACTCTTGACAGTGCTTTAGGATGGAGGAGTGTAGTATTTTAGTGCTAGTGCATCCTCCGCCCCCCAGTTACACTGGTCAAAGTGTGAGTAGAAGGGACTCGCTGAATCAATAGGGATTAATATAATCAAGCAAATAATTTCAAATGTATTGTTTAAGTCTGGTCTTCAGAACCCCAAAAAAGGGCCATAGATGCCTGGGGAAAAGACGGACTCACTGCATCAATAATGTTTTTTATTATGACATCGTAGTGACTGTGTCTAATGATGATCTATAACTCCCCACGGCAGAGAAAAGAGTGGACCTGGGATGAAAGCAAGATGCTGGTCATGCACGACCCCATTTACAGGTAAGCAGCCCGGACGGTTCGCCAGCCCTCCTCCCAGGATGAACTCATTAATGTGGTTGTCTGTCAGTGTTAACGATCACATTAAACCCGATAAACCAATATGTGGGTCAGAAGCTGAGAGCAAGATTGGAAATCCATCATCCTCTCCAGTGCCAGGTGTGTAAACCAGGCCTATTTATTCTCTCTTACAAGCACATCCTCCTAAGCACTCATTTGTGTTCTGCAGAACTTCATTCCCATGGTTTGTCGTAAGAAGTGCACAAGTCTGTTGATTGAAAAAGGAGTCTGTCCCTTAAAATAACTCTCTCTCACTCCACAGAAGACAACATTTGATAAACGCTGATATGAAGTTTGTACTTTGACATTTCAAACTGTATGTGGGGTTAATTTACCTGTTCCTTTCCTACAGGACAAATCTCAGAGGCCTTTCCTAAAACCATATGGACCATCTTGCTCGTGTGGTTTTTAGTAGCTACTTTCCTACAGAATTGAATCTATTAATTTATTGATCTAACCCAGATAATCAGCTTCACGTATACGGCCAAGTTAATTCTTAAGCCAGTGGAAAGAAAGTTTAATAGAAGCAATCACCGAAATAACCTGGTTTCAAATTAAGTTTGCGAGTACGTTTGACGATACACACTGCTGTGCATGACTACATGTATGAGACGCTGCTTATGTGTGAAGAGTTCGTTGTGTACAATTGTTAAAACCCCTCGGCTGTAGCTTTTCAATAATTCATGTACGTCTAAATATTTCAATTCCTTACATGAAACGGAAAGAGTTTGTGTCAAATTCATGGTTCTGTGGGAGGATAATATTCACCCTATTCAAATTAATCAAAGCAGTCGACTGCAAAATGTCAACAATGTGTAAATGCCTTATTCAGCGTCCTTGGTGCTTCTTATAACTGCACTCGCATATTTGCACTCCACTTCAGTCATGAAATGGGAATGCACAGGACTATTGATGAGCAGGAAATGAATCATTTAATTTAACCAGTTAATGCCCTCTATTTTACATATTGTTCTCCCTGGCTGTACTTGCAGGGCAGTGGGACTTACAAACATTTCAAGTTGCTTCTCATTCGCAGTGTCTTCTTTGTGGTTGCTGTCGATGCTGCATTTCTGGGTGCCCAAGCACTAACAATCAAAATGTTTAATTACATCAGAAAAAAAAACACCCGACAGATTGCTTTAAAGAAGTGTTCAGCCATCCCTAAATTAAAAGGAGAACGAATTGACCGCCAGTGGTTCAGTGATAAACGTGGCTTGTGACTGTATTTCTGTCTAACCCCCCAGATACAATAGATAGGGAATGTTAGGATTTATATAAACCCATTAGTTTATACATTATAATTAAAAGCATTTGCTTACTTCAAATTATTTATACGCTCCGATGGTTTTCCACTCATTTTGAATTATTTATAAATGTGAACACGCGCGTAACATTAACACTGAAACTGGCTATTCTATCAAATACTGAAAGCATCATGTGACCTGTTGACTTCAAACACAATCGAAACCATTCTCATTATTCAGGACGTGTTATTCATATTAGTACTATTGTTGCTGCTGTTGTTATTATTGTTATTGTTATTGAAGTTTGAAGGAAATTTGAACAGACATTTTAATGTAAAGTGCTGTGGTGTCCTGGCAGTGACAGGTGCATGTTTACTTTCATAAATAATTTCAAAATGTTCTCTAGAATACAAATGTGCGCAAAATGTTCAAATCACACTCTTTGGGGATATACGAATCTTTCAATGGACCACTATCGGTCTGATTTCAGAAAATGCTATTTTTAGGAAACCTTAACTCATTAAATTGGAATTAACAGACGTTTTCCTACTATTTCCAGAATTTGAGTCATACTGATGTTCGTTAGGTTTCCTGAGGTGAATTTCCAGGAGTAGTGAACTAGGTTTGTTCCATAGGACCAGATTTGAATGTGTAACTAAATTTCAGTGTTAGTGCAGTTCCTACAACTTTGTTATTATGGATGCGATCAGGGCCGTGTTTAAATAATTCACGGCGAGGCAGGTACTTAAGTGAAACACAGTGGAAGAACCCAGATTACCTACTTGTGTGGAATATCACTAAGTGCTGGTTTAGTTTGCTAGGTTTGCATTAAATAATTCTGCAGGTATTGCAGTGGGCACAACCTGCTGTGAACATGAATGATAAATGAAGTAGAGGAAAAACACGATGTTTGAGCATGATTAATTAACTTCAGGGGAAGGAATTAATTCTCCTGAGTGGTGAGGAGCCCTTAGTGCTTTAGCATAAGATTTTTGCGCTGCGCTGTTTCTTGCTCAGTTGGATTTACAACTGGTCGCTTCACTTTATCTGACAGTTTTTCCTATTCTTACTGCTGTCACAAATACATAGTTGTTTTTTTCCCCCTTTAAATTCATATCATCTACGTAACTTGATTCCCTGACTTTGTTTTTCCAAAGCTTGTTGTTTGCATTTTCCAAATAGTGCTAAAGTGATTTGTCGAAACTTTTATAGTTGCATTAGGAAAACCTGTATGCAGTGAATCTCCCAGTCACTTACTAATTACCAAGATACTCCGCTAGGTGTGACATTTTCTAAGCCATTAAAAAGCACTTGTTCTGTGTAATTCCCTCGTCATCACTGGCATCCTGGCCAGACCCTGCTGCGGTGATGAGGCCTGTGCACTTGGATTGAACAAAATGTATAGCAGAATACAAAGGGATAACGTTACGAGACATAATTGGTTGTGTGTAGGGAATGATTCACTCTAGCATGGTTCAGAGACTGTATTAATTACTACAGGGATCCAATTATTATTTAATGCTGTAAAAAGAATTGTAAACTTGTCAAAGTAACAAAGCAAAGAAGTGTGGCCCAAGCAGAGGGATAGGGGATTGTCACACGGTTTGTTCTTACTCTCGTAATCAAAGGTGTGTTTTTGTTTTTGTTTGTATGTTTATGTATTAACTTGCTTTCTCAAACTTCTCCTCATTTCAGGATTTTCTACGTGTCCCACGATTCCCAAGATTTGAAGATCTTCAGTTACATCGCCCGGGACGGAGCCAGCAACACCTTCAGGTGCAACGTCTTCAAATCCAAGAAGAAGGTACAGAGATATTGACTGCGGTAAAAACTCTTCACTCTGATAGAGGAGAGGCAGCCATTTCACTCGTGTGTGGTTTGCTCTCTTGCCAAATAAACACTTCACACACTGGATATAAACTGGGGCTTACAGCACAAATGACAAAATCTATATTCTCCTCTGCATTCAGTGAGATTTAATTAAGCATGCTCTGCTGTCTGGGTGCAGTTTAATTAGCAGGGCCGGCCTGTGTGAGGAGTCATAGCTGTGGCTTTGTGTTGTTTTTACTGGCAGGAAACTATGAGAATACTGAGCCACCCTTTGTGTCCTCTGGGGCAAACAGCATGGAAACACCTGTAGTTTCAAACTATATAGCAGCTAACTGGTAATGAGCATTGCAAATCCATAACAAGAAACAGTTGGATTTTATACATAGTGGAGTTAAGTGCTTCCAGAAATCTCACTTTCAGACCTTCCTTATTAAGGGAAATTGGCATTAATCCGGGTTTATGTTATTAGAAGAATGGCACAGACTGGGAACTATACATTGGTGTAAAACCATCCAAGGAGGAATCGAACAATATCTGTGTCGGCATTATGTTAGGGATGTTAGTTTAAGGAGGGAGAACTGGGGCTGAATTGGGTTACTCTCAATTAAATCTGAAATGTATTAAGCAAACAACTTTTCTAATGTAAAACAGAACATCAGATATGACCAGCAATAAACAAATTAATCCAAATCAATAAAATGATTGCTATTAATGTTTAGATTGGACTTTTTGTTGGATTAAACCATTAGTAAACCCAAGCCAGTGCTATCAAATCACTTTCTATTGCTATCTCACTTTTTAAGAAAATATATTGGTTATCCACCCATTGTGCATTATAAAAGGGTACTTGGTTTAATTTCAAGCCAACTAAACTTGCCTTTAGCTATAAACTCCCAATGATAATTCATAAGAACATAAAGTGTCCAGTCGAGAGGAGGCCATCCGCCCCATCCTGCTCGTTTGTTGTCCATTAATAACTAAGTGATCAAGGATCCTATCCAGTCTGTTTTTGAATGTTCCCAAATTGTCTCTTCAGCCACATCGCTGGGGAGTTTGTTCAGATTGTGACGCCTCTCTGTGTGAAGAAGTGTCTCCTGTTTTCTGTCTTGAATGCCTTGAAGCCCAATTTCCATTTGTGTCCCCGGGTGTGTGTGTCCCTGCTGATCTGGAAAAGCTACTCTGGTTTGATGTGGTCGATGCCTTTCATGATTTTGAAGACTTGGATAAAGTCCCCACGTAGTCTCCTCTGTTCCAGGGTGAAAAGGTTCAGTTCCTCAGTCTCTCAGTAGGACATTCCCTTCAGACCTGGAATAAGTCTGGTTGCTCTCCTCTGAACTGCCTCTAGAGCAGCGATATCTTTCTTGAAGTGTGGAGCCCAGAACTGTCCACAGTATCCAGATGAGCTCTAACTAGTGCATTGTACAGTCTGAACATCACTGCCCTTGTTATAAATGTAAACCTCTGCCTCCGTTGTTCCTTAATTACTCACAAGGAGCATCCCGATTGAGAATTAAGCGCTCGCTCCAGCCGGCCGCAGCCCAGATATTCATGAAAATGCCTTCTTTGATTCCTCTTAGACGCCTAGTCCACACATCCTGAGCAGACTATAGATGAGGGAACCGGTGCATTTATATCGGATCATTTATTTCATTCACGAGAAACAACAATACCTTCATGGCGGTGAGACTAGAGGGTCTGGAGGCAGATCGCTGAACTGTTTTCACTGTTTTGCTGACTGCGCCCAGGGCAACAAATAACCCCTTATGTTCTCAGCTCTTTGCTTTTAACCTTTATAAATGATTAACCTCCTGTATTCTCCCGTGTTCACTATATATTCAATGTAAAGCTTATACGTTCCCAAACACCTCATAAATAAGCTAAGACAGTTCATCACTGCATTATGTATGCCCTGATCTTTCCCGGGATTCAGTTCAGTAGGAAATCCCCAAATAACAAAGGGAGGCCCCATTTGCCGAGCAGGGGCTGCTTTGCTGGTCAAGTGCGGCCAAGTGCACATCACATATTCACATTGTTGTTTATAAAAAGTAATTTGCCTTTGTAATGCAAAATTCAGTCGGTTTAATCACTGGGTTTGTGGTGTAGGGTGACGTATACATGCATGCTCTTGAGTCATGTCTTTGTAACTCAGCTGTCTAAGATTTGTCTAAGTCTAAGATTTGTTTACTGTTCCTAAATTGGACAGACTGTAAATACTGCCATATTTCACTAATCACAGAGATTATTTTTGATTTTGTATGCACTATTAAAATGAAATAGTAAACATGAAAATAAACAGGGACTGTTTAGGACACAAATGGGAAATGACAAGCAAATGGGGCTCATTCAGTCTGTCTTGCTCATTCAATGTTTCGTAGCTAATTGACCCCAGATCTGAATCTAGACTTTTCTTGAAGGTTCAACCTCAGCTACCCAGTTCCTACTGCCCCTCACAACTATTTATTTAGAGAAGCGCCTGCTATGTTCATCCTTCAGCCTGCCTGATCTCAACATCCACTCTGCTCAGTATTTGTGGGGACGGACGGATGGACGATATTAGTGATGAATACATCTAAACAGGAGGGGGACGGGGGAGTGCTGCGGATGATTGAGCCGGTGTGTGTTTGTCCCCAGACGCAGGCGATGCGGATCGTGCGCACGGTGGGCCAGGCCTTCGAGGTGTGTCACAAGCTGAGCCTGCAGCATGCCCAGCAGAACGCCGACGGCCAGAGCGACGAATCGGCCGAGGAGCAGCCTGCGGACGGTGAGCGGGGGGGGCACTGAGAACAGTATCTTTCCATCCCGCAGTACCGCTCCAGTATCACGGTGTCTGCAAGTTTCGGTTCACGCTGAGCTCTTAATTATTTAATTGGAAACTTAAACGATAATTGCTGAAATGCATATTGTGTAGTGTTGCTGGGGTTGAGTGGGTTTCTTTGTCGTTGGTCTCTTGTCTTGAACCGGCTGTGCTTCATAGGTCGTCAGCTGACGGGGGCGGAGCGGGAGGAGGGGGCGGAGCCAGAGCTGGACCCGGAGGCGTCGGCGCTGTGTGAGCAGGCCGTCAACGAGATCCTGCACAGCCTGGCCGAGCTGGACGTGGTCAAGTCGGCCCAGATCCTCAAAGACAACAGCTATCAGGTTAGAGAGTCATCCAGGCTTCTCACAGAATCCTTCCTGCTGAACTGAAAGCTGCAGCCACAAAGTTGATTTGTGATCTACTGTTTTGGGGTCTATCATAGTGTCGTGTGCCCTGGACCACACAACACTGTGTAGGCAGAGGCTTTTTAAATTGCTTTGGTTAAGTTTTCTCTTTCAAAATAATTAAGGGACTTTTATTATCATACATTTATTAGCAGACGCCTTTACCCAAGGGCAATGTAACGTTTTTACAAGAAACATTTTCGAAGCTTCACAAAGAGCAGTAAAATCCAATCATTGTGAAATACAATATACAATAAGCAGAAATCCCAGTACAAGTGAGCTAACAAGTGCAGACAGAATACAGTGAAGTCGCAGGTATGTGCTGAAGGGTGGGGTGGCAGAGGCTTTTACCTCCAGAAATGGCAAGACTTCACAACACATGCTAACTACATATTTATACTATTTAAAGTCTCAGTAATACTGCAATGGGTGAGTTTTCATTTTAAACAGATTTTTGTAGGGACCAGTTTTTTTTTTTTTTTTACTACACTCAAACGTGTGACGTCATTACTGCACAATGAAGTTCCTGGCCCGGCTTTTACCAGCTTTAGTCAAGACTTCTCATGGGGGCAGGGTAGCACCATTGGCACAGCTTGTGTTAAAAGGCATGTAGGGACACCTTGGGTCATCACAGACCAGCGAGGTACAAATTCAGGCCAGATCATGGGGACAGGAACCGATGAGACACACGGCAGGAAGTGGGAGCCTTGAGAGATTCTGTGGAGATGACTTGGTCCACCTTGAGGAGATCTGAGAGAGAGAGAGAGAGAGAGAGTTCAGATGTATAGTGTCTTTATCCAGAAGGACATTGTCTGAGCTTGAGCTTAAAACTGCTTAGAAAAAAATCAAACTTCTGTATCCGGAGAGTCAAACTCACCTAGAGGTGGCAGGGGCCGTTAAAATGAACCGAGTTTTCTTGGTTTGCTGAACAGTGCAACAACATGTTATACGTATCTGAAAATGGCAGTATTGTGACTGTATATTTATGTGCTAAACATAAAACTTGTGTTTTGTTTTGAAACGAAGCCCTGTGTCTCTAAAGGCAGATTTTCTCGAAGATGGTTAAAAACACCGCAGCACAAATCCTGAGTATTTAGATGTTAATCAAGTGGAGGAAATGAAAAACTGGATTGCTGTCAGGGGAAATGCGAGGGAGTGAAAAGATGCCCTAGTGTGACTAAACATCTCCACACGAACCGGTGGCGTTGTTCCAAAGCATCTGTTTCTTAACAACACTGAAAGAAACACAATTTAGTCCCATTGGTATATAGAGTAATTTAATACACAGCTGACCTTGACCTTGTAATGCAGATCAAACACTTCTGTATCTGACACTTTCACAAAATATCGATCATTTATAAGCCAGTTACACATCGAAGTTCTTCTCAATGTATAACTACAGCCAAGGCCTATAACTGCAATGTTTCTAATGCTTGAAAAAAATATATTTGATAATGACCTCAGCGTTACTTAAACAAGCCCCACCACAAAGTCATAGCTTCAGAAGAGCAAGAACCGCAGCAGATTTAGCGTGAGAGATCGATTGATTATAAACAAATTTCCTGTTTGCGCTTTAGTTATTTTTAAAGCTATATCAGTTCTGCCGCCGGGCTCATGGCTTGGATCTGTGGATGCAGGAAAAAAAAAACAGCTGTGTGCACAGCTCAGGATTTTCACGGACAAATGAAAAAATGAATACATAAATAAATATCGTCATAAATGGCTTTTGCCGCCTAGTCCAATTGAAGTGTTATATAAGTGTGTGCTCTTCAGAGATAACCACCGAACCTGCGCCGTGATGCCCATGTCTCCAAGGAAACTACTTCATCATTGCCACGGCTGTGGAGACGAGATGATCCCCTCTTCACTGGTGGAGTCACAGAGGGAAGAGGTGCGGCAACACTGTTTGAAGAAACTCGTGTGAAACAAAAGCAGAAGTTGACGGCGCTGGTATTCAAGAGCCTCAATGCCACCAACACCCCCGACCACTGCGATTCATTCTCATCAGCTCTAATGAGTTCGGTGTCTCACAGGACACTATAGTTCATGCTTTCTGTAATTATAAACTGCGGGGGAAAAGGAAAGAATGGGAAGGTCTCCGTGATGGGTCGACTGGTTCATGGCGAAAGCGAGGTTTAGTGATATCTCGGCCCGATGTGAGCCAATGTTTTTCTTCTGTCGCTGTCTCTGAAATGTGGAAATCCACCTGACTTTATCCTCGAACACACCTGGTCCCTGAAGTCACCACAATAATAGTCAGAGAGAGACCAATTTCATTTATTAACGGCCACAGCTTAATATAACTATACAAAATAAAGACATCCTTAAAGACATACTTTCTGAGGATATCACCATTTCTGAGGGTCTTTGTTTCTGCAGACACTTCAGTTTCTCCACGAGTGTTATACGGTGATTAGCAAGTAACATATTCTCAGATTTTAGCTGAGAGAATGATTTACACATTGTTGAGCAATAATGAACCTTTAGAATAAAGAACTGGTCCCATGTGGTCGATACACAGGCTAAAACTATTCTTGGCGCTTATATTGTGGCTGTTTGGTGGCAATCTCCTGTTTCACCAGCTGGTTCTGTGTTACTGGAGAAGCAGCATCGACTCCTGTCCCGGGCCTGCGCCGCCCTGAAAACGGGAGTCCAATACTAGTAATAGTTAACGGAAACGGCAGGCCTTACCGATTTTTATTTTCTATTCTGTGTTTGGAGTTAGGCTTTAGCTTTAAGCTTTATAAGCCCAGGCATGAACGCGTCCGAGGGTTTGACAGAGTGATTCCCAGTCCTTAAAGCAGAAGCCTGTCATAAGAATTAGGATGATAAATGTTTCTGTTGCACTAAAAACTCTGGATTAATTGGAGAAAGTATCTAAATGCATTCAAATGTAGAAAATGCATGTAGGGTTCAATTATTCCCCCCGGTCTTTATTGAGTAGAAATAAGCTATTCTTCACTGACACAAATCACTGGAATGATTTACATGAAGTGGCTTCTATTCGTACATATTCTTTATTTATAAACCCTGTTGTTGCTGTCCCCTCTCTCTCTCTCTCTCTCTCTCTCTTTCTCTTTCTCTTTTTCTCACACACACAGCCTCTCTCCTCATTCTGTTGATATCAGGAACACAGATGTCTCATGAAATGATGTATTTCACAAGCAAGGTTTCTGTTCTTTGCTAAAGGGCACAGTGTGTTAGGCAAGGCACAGTTACTCCTTTACTACAAGCTCTCTGGATGCTTTTGAGACTGAAGAGACTCGTTAGATTAATGCATTTGTGTCGTGATTACCTGTAGGGATGGTGTGCATGCCCCTCCCCCACACACACAGCCAGTGATTGGACAGGACGGTTGTAAAAACGATTAATTGAAAGGAAGATGGTTTGTAAATGATCACTGCTATACGTTATTAAATTGCAGTTGCAATAACTAGTTAATGCCGAAGTGCTCATTGTTTTACTGCACACAACACGCAGATCATGAATTGGGTTCCTCCTAAAATCACTCTTACAGCAAAGAGCAATTGTAAGGAAAGAAAGCATTTCAAAAACTGGAGTCTAGCGCCATCTAGTAGCAAGTGTGTGCTGGCACAGTTAGCATGAATTTGAGTGTATTTATTGTATTAGATACAGGAAAACTTTGCTTAATAGGTGCTAAAAATGAAGGACCTGAAATGTTGCAATATAATAATTTGTAATATACCTTCAAGCAACTATTAAAAATATGGATCTGGTATAATATGGAAATTATGGGGAAAAACAGGTAATTACATTTTATTTTAAAACTCACACAGTTGAAGAATTGTTTTTTAAGGAAATAAAAGAAAATACTGCTACTCAGTGTTGTTTAACCAGACTGCAGTGTCATAATGCAGGCAAAATGCATAATTTAATTTGCAACACAAATAAGTGTCACATGTTCAAATTTCCCGAATAATGTTTTGTGCAGCCCGTTGTTCATTGGTAATTAATGTACTATAAGTATCTTTTCTCTCCTTTTAATGACAATATATGAATATATTGGATTATGCTCATGCATTAGAGATGTGTTTCTTTTGGGTTCTTGTAAGAGCAGAGTAGATTGGTTTTGAGTAAGACTCGCACGCTGCGGCAGAATTGAGTGAATGCACTCCGGCATGATGTAGGTCTATGAGGACTGGCACCAGCGCTGTTATATTCCTGCTTTCTTCCTGAAAACGGGCATTAATTGATTCAAGAGAGAACAGGCATAATTAAAAGGAAAGATGGAGGTTTGAAGAATTAAATATCGATCAGGTCTAATGGTCTTTCTGCGTTAGTGACTTCTGTCCTTGTGGGAGGCAGCGCTAAGTCAGGCGGTTGTGAAAAGACCCTCTTTTTTCCCTTTTCCTCACAATAATCTGCTCTAAAAAGTGTCTGTTTTTTGTATTTGTTTGTTCTGTCAATACAGAGGTGTCCAGCTCTCAGTGTTAAACTGGGGCTCAGGGTGTAAATGAGGGCAGGGATGTCAGGGGTAAACAGGAGGGCCGTGAATGATTTTCTTGGGTTGAAAAGAAAGCCGAATAACACTGATTTTAGTATCACTTTTCTCCCTCCCCCTGAGACGGTGGGCTGTTATATTTCCAGCCCTCCATGTGAAGCTTAATATGATTTAAAGCGTGCAGGATTTCATGAGATTTAGCCATGCCCAGTCACTATAATTAAGTCTAGTTTTCCCTTTTTTTCTGAATACACTTTAGCTGGGTTTTAGCTTTTTAATCCAGTTTAATCTTTAATGTATACATTTGTATATTTAGAAATTGTTGTTTTTATTCTTTCTGTTGAGGGATAGCGGTTTCTTTTTTATTTAAATGTCATGTGCAAAGTACATGTTTCTTTCTTAAGCTAACATTCTAGAGTGTAAGAAAGTAAAAGAGTGACTCACAATTCATTCTATATAAAAAAGGTATTGTCTTCTGAGTGTATTTGTGTTGCATATTCATCTTGTCACTATTGGTAACTGGTGACGTTTCTACAAATCTCTGGCTAGTGAGCTTCCTAATGCAAATAAAACAGTGAAAAGCCAACTTAAAACCATGTATTAAGCGAAAACCCATTTGGATGGAAAACTGTTTCAGCCCTGGCTGAGGCCTCTGTGTTGTGTGTGGCGATGGATGCCGGAATTGATTTGCAATTGATTGTCCACTTAATTTTCCTGGAGTGAGAATGGCGTGACGCTAATGGGCTGCAGCGGACAGTTTCGGCTATAAAGCCCTAATGATGCAAGAGTTTCCTCTGAAATGCCTATCTACAGCTTGCCCCCTCACCAGGGCTCTCGAACTCAATTCCCGTTTGCCCGCCATGTCTTCAGGGTTTTGTTTCAGCTGAGCTCACAGTTACTGAATTTGTCTGATTTAGTAGATTAAGTGGACAGATTTCATTCGTCTCTCCAGGCTGCACAGTCCACATTGGGTAAGGGCCCCTACTCGAATTAAAGGAATATTGCAAGGCACAGACTAAAAATAAGCTCACAACAAGGTTATACTTGTATAATTTGGTCAAATAACAAGATAGATGAAGTCTTTGGGAGTGCCAGCTGGAATACCAAATGGCAGACACCCTCTGTGCCACACCAGGCCCTGAGATATGATTTTAACCCAATCAGTTAAGGCTTTGACCAGTCTGCAGATCACTTGGTACTTTAAAGCTTTGCAGAAGGAGAAATAAACCTGAAAAGGAGAGAATTGTTTTCTCTCCGTTTTCCCTTCTCTATTCTTCTTAACAGTGTTGGCACCCACCGTCTATATAAGCCAAAAGCCCGCTGGCAAAGACAAATGTGCCTCCCTGTCCCGATGCAAATTTAAACTGCGCAGCAACAGAGCAAGTAGATACACTTAAAAGAATCCCAGTCCTTATCACAATGAAACAGAAGTGGAGCGCTGCAGGATTACTCCTCGGAGATGCTCTGTCTTGGTTTGTCCTAAGCGACGGTGGGGGGGATGTTCTTGATAACGTTTAAGAATTGCGTTCTGTTGATGAGGATGCTTTTAAGTTTGGCATTTTTCTTCCCCCTGCTCACTCTACTTCAGTCTGAGGCATTTTGTTCTTGGAAATTAAGTCTTTGAGTCTTCTCCTTGTCATTCATTATTGGATAACCACTCACAAAGTTCTCTCAGCTTGTTGCATTACTGTGAGAGCTCATCTAATTGAAACCTGCAACCCAAGTAGCAGCAACTAAATTAAACTTTAGAGGCGTATGAATCAAGTAGGAATTAAAATTAGGTTCATGTAAGACAAACTTTATTGCCCACATTTTTAAACTGCAAATGGAAAAGGTTAATTGGAATAGCTTTATCTACAGCGGCCTAGTATTGGTATTTTATTTTTACAGTGCCATTTTCCACTCCACCTGTTTGCTCCCAGGCTGTGCTGGATGTGTATGTGGAGAAAATCTCGTTAATTGTCTAGGTAGGAGATCGTGGAGCTGAGCTACGTCATGCACAGCACAAGCAAAGAATAGATTAGATTTCCTCCGTCTACAGTTTGGTTTTTGGTGAGGATTTTGGAGTGAAGATTAATAGTTTTTATTATTTGGTTTCTTAACAGAGGCCCTTATTGAGGGCAACTAACAGTTTACATTAGAAACCTCTCAAAACCTTACAAAGTGCAGAAATACAATCTGTACTGAATACAATAAGCATTCATCCCCAAACAAATAAGCTGATAAGGCCAATATAATACGGTAAAGGCCTAGCTATGTGCTAAATTGATTTGTTCTTTTTCTCACGGGAAACACTGTTGTTTGCCCAGAATCTAACTTAAAAAATGGAAACAATAATAAGGTATTCTGGGATTCTTTCCAGAGCAGTATGTTCTGAAACTGTATATCTATAGAGTGTTAAGAGTTAAAAAGTATTCCATAACCACTAATGATCTTTAATGTAATCTGATGTATTACTCCAAATCAGGAGAGCATTACATTTTCTTTTAGATTACTTTTTGATTCCTGCCTTTGATAAATAAACACTCTCAAGACGTAAAGCCAAGTGTAAATATCTTCTCTATTTCATGTACAGTTTTATTAACACAGAAGACTGATTGACAGTGTACTGGTTTAAAATCTAATCAAGAGAGTTTTATATAAAGCCATGCGGGGTCTTGCATTAATCAGAGGACTGTGAGGTGCACACCGTGCCTCCAGGATGAAGACACAATTTCAAGAGATGCCACTCAGAAACCAGTATGCGCTCACACATTCTGTCCTGAATGTATTTTGAATTTCACATGATATTGGTCTGAGCTTGTCTGCCCTTTCGCTTATCCTTGCTCTGTTTCAATATCAACACAATCTACAGGGGCGTATTGCTTCCACAAGAATCGATGCTTGAACCAGGGAGAAAACGCCTGTAATCTGTAAATGAATCCAACGGCAGGCTGTGTAAAGTGTTGCTTGCTACGTTTCTGCTGCTCTCCGCCACTGTGTGGGGAACCCTAACAGACTCCCAGCTCTATTCATTCCTGGCGACACATTACATTTTTCATGCAGATTTACGTGTGTTTTCCTATTGCAAATGCACTAATTCAACACATGCTGCTAATGATCACTTCCTACCGATCTTCTATCGCCCTTAGAATGGATGCCAGGGATGAATGGCAAGGCTACAGGTCTTTTAGAATGAATTAAGGAAAAATCAATTTATTGAGACAAACTGTAGTGTGTTTTAAATTGCTTGTATTGTTTGTGTAGACTACACTTGGTTTGTTCTCACAAGATACTGCTATGGTAATTGTTGTAGTTATTACTACTGTTATTAAGTTTGCCACTCTGGTCATAACTAGAAGGAGCTTAATGTTGCAAAGGAGAGAACAGTAAATCTGTACCCTTCATCGCAGTTTTTTTGTTTGTTTGTCCTAAAGCAGGGTGTACTTGCTCACGAATTATCGACGATATAATTATGTATTGCAGGTGTCTATCTGGTTTACTAGTTTGTATTGCGCTTGTTCCTCGTACTGCCACCTCCGTTCCTCAGGGAACAGCTGTACTGAGGACAATAAAACGTGTCGTACAGATGTTTAAGTTCCTGTTCGTGGCTCGAATTCTTGGGAGGGGGAGATGGATGATGCCAGGAATGATTTTGCTGTTAGTTTTCTGCAGATCGTTTACAGATTAAAAACAAGAATAATACAACAGTAATCTGGATATATACCAGGTTGTTTGTATTTGGTGTTATTCGAAGTTAACTACCCCATTTTACTTGGCCTTTAAACTAATATTGTGAAAAAGAGCTGTGCGTGTGTTTGGCTGAGGTTGTATTGTGTTGTCGTATTCCCATCCCAGGACTTGGAGAAGTGCACCCTGTTCACAGCAGCGCCGCTCCCCCCGCTGTCTCCCAGCAGCCACTGCTCCCCCAAACTGACGCCCCTGGCTTCCCAGCACCACCTGCAACTCCTGCAGCACCAGCTTCACCAGCAGCAGCAACAGACCCAGGTGGCGGTGGCACAGGTGAGGGCATCATACCGACCGAGCCGGGGCTTGTGTGCAGCTCTGAGGTGACCTACTGGGGGAGGACAACAGGAGCACGATGTGTGGGCACTGTCTTTGAATTCACAAACACGCTTTTTTCATTTGTGACTGTAATTTAGTCAGATGTGTGCAGGAATAAGAAGCCATAATCACCAATACGTCCTTTGTGTTGTTTTCTCAATTATGGTCACACATTTATTTATGTTTAAAACGTGCATTCAAATACATCATCTCTTATTCTCTTCTCTTCTCATCTCTTGGGCCATAGTGTGTGGTTTCGACTGACTGTTTGCATGTTTTTCCTATTAAAAATGTACAAAGCAGGGGAATAAGAGACAACATTGGCAAGACTATCCATTAAGAAGTACAAATATGTGAACAGTGCAATCATTCCGCCCCACAGGATGCCCTCATTGTCATTTGGATTAACATTTTCATACATGGGGTCGAGGTTTGTTTTTGGGTGCATTTGTTTTTGTTAGAACTTACAAGGAATCACATATTAATTTTATTTCCGTCCCACTCTGGTGTGCAGATGCATAAAGGCATCTTCTTTGAGAATGACTCGGTTGCCCCTTAGCGTGTGCAGTCGGATGTCCACTCGGGTTCGAAACTGCTGTCTCTCCCATGTCTCCGTCCCTCCCACTTGCAGTGATGAACCTTTTTTATTCCAAAAGTGCTGTGAATAAAATAATTTTAAACCTTATAGACCGAGCCAAATGTTTTAAAAGATGTGATGAGGAATATTGACATGTGTGTCCGTAAACTTGGCTGACCTTAAGTGACAACGCCTGAGTGATTCATAGTTCCCTTCTGCTGTGTTAGAGAAACAGGGGCGAGGCTGAATTTATTTCCCTTATTCAATCTGTTCTGAGTGAGCAATGCATTGTGCTGCAACCCTAAACTGCTGAACTAGTGTTATTATTAACAGATGCCCTTATCCAGGGGGACTAACAGTTAACACAAGAAACATCTTAAAGCATTACCAAGTGCAGTGACACCATCAGTATGAAATACAGTAAGCATACATCGTAGTAAATGAGCTGACAAGTGCAGACAGATTACAGTTAAGTCCCAGGTATGTGCCACAGGGAAGGGTAGGCATAAGAGAAGCTGCAGTAACATAGGGCTGCTACACAAAAGCGCAAGGTGTCACACTTCTTTGCACAGTGGGAAGGATCTGACAACATGAAACAGCCAAGACCCAGACAGAGTCACACAAGGCAAGGAGACTAGAGGTCTGAATGTGTTAATATGCATTCACTTTTTGAAAACATAATTAATTTAGGCTGTGAATGAGATCACCATGTATCCCACCCTTATCTGTTAGGATTGTTTGATTAGCTTATCGATCTTCGTTAAGCTGTTTCTGCAGTGATTAATAATCATAATCATACTGTTGATCTCTCAATCTCATTTTATTGTCATACCTACCTTCCACATTAAACTAAACAAAGTCAAGTTCAGCTGCTTTCCATAATGAACTAATTTCAATTACCACCTGCTATTGTGTATTGCCATCACCATTTAATAAGTTTCAGCATTGTTGTCTTAAAGTAGGACACCTCATCTCCAGGTTGAATTGCACAGGACGCTCTTTTGATTGTTATTATGTGGGGTCCATTATCGCTGGGCTTCTTGAGTTATCAGCATATGGCCAGCTGTGCGTTGCCTGACTGAGCCAGACGGTCTCTTGTGTGTTCAGGGTCCATCTGTGACGGCATGTTCTGTCTGAATGAGCAAACCAATGAATAAATTAATAAACGTGGGTCCAAACACAAAGGCACTGCTGTGTCAGGGCTTGATTTCTGTTAATGTCGCTCCAACTACTTTACTTTCTATCTGCAAATGAGATCCTGTTTATTATACTGTTTAGCAGTGTCTACTCGCCAGCGGTTACGCAAATTGGTTAATACAATAGCTCGTTTCCGGATGTGTAAAACAATCAGCTACACGGTTCTGTTCATCAGTCCCTGATACTTTGTGTTTCTGCCTCTAGATGGAGCAGTTTGCTTAGGAGGTGTTTAAATAAAGCACAGTAACCATGGCCCAAACTCACAATGTGTGATTGTCATGTCTTCTAACTGAAATTGTATTACTTCTGTGTTCTTTCTGGATGTATGAGATGTTGTGCAAAACATTTAACATGCACAACAAGCTGAGTTGGCAACTATTACAATTATGAAACTGGATGTGTGATTATACGGTTACACAGAAAATACTGTCTAGGATGCTGTTTTTTCCAAATAGATTCTTTGAGATGTTTGTCTGTAGGGAGGCTAACAAAAAATTACAAAAATATGGTATGGTTTGTTCATTTTTAAGTGCCGACCTAATAAAGCTGTACATGTTCATTCTCCCAAGCAGAAAGAGTCTCTTGTAAAAGCCTATGTCTCTCTCTCTCTCCCATCCAGGTGCAGCTGCTGAAGGACCAGCTGTCAGCCGAGACCACGGCTCGGATTGAGGCCCAGGCCCGAGTCCATCAGCTCCTGCTTCAGAACCGAGACCTCCTGCAGCACGTGGCCCTGCTGGTCAAACAACTCAAAGACCTGGAGATCAAAGTCCAGAGCACAGTCAGCAGTAAGGTCTTTTCACACCAACCTTCATTAGTGGGCCAAACAATCCATCTGAGTACAAAATAAAAGGACAGCTTGTATATCACACACGTAAGGATTAGACGCACACATCTTTAGCTAAAAATAATTTATTTTTGTTAAAATTAACAATCAACACCCTTTTTTGGTCTATAATCCACTGTAGTGGACCTACAGTAGCCGATCTGTGTTGTGTTTTCATTCTGGTTAAAGGTAAATGTACATCCTGAACTGTTGCTGGTAACTGAATGTGTTTTTAATCCTGATAGTTCTATGTATGGATCATTCTCTTATACACAAGATGAGAGGTATAGGAATGTTTGGGCATGCTGTTGTGTGATTGGCTGGTGTCTCAAATGTGATTTATGATAATGTATGGTTCAGTATGGTTCATGTGTGTATTAGTGAGGAAAATCAAAACCTTTTGCTCCAATACTACATATGCCACATCAGTTCTCACCAGAGATTAATTCCTCTCAATTTGAGTTCTGACACATAAACAATTTAACGTGCGTTTACATTTTGTTTTTAATTGTGAAGACGGTAACTGTTGAATCTCATTGACTCCTCGATTACATTTCTGCAGATGTGAATACCCTGACAGCCCCAAACACAGACTGCAAAGGGGAATTAAGTGCAGAAAATACCAAAGTAACATCATTGTCAGAAGTAATGTGTTTGTCAAGGCAAGAGTTATTATATATACACGCACAATCGCTTTTTTGTCAGACATTGTCGGCAGTACTTCGCTGCGCTGGAGGTTTATAGCATGTTGAAGCCTGGGTGCTGAGAGAGGAGTCTGGAAAATCCCGAGGCACCTCTCACCCCTCCACTGGGCCTCTGTTTGTTCAGATAAGGAGTGGGTTTCTTTCTTCTAGGGCCGCTAATATTGTAAGCTTCAGTTTTTAAACATGAGCTGCACAGGTCAGAGGCTTTCACTGAACAACACAGCTGTGTGGTGTGTGACGCGCTGTAGCTCTCGATCGTTTTACGCTCGTAAATCCTCTGGAGTTGACTGATCCGCGAGAGAGCAAGATGAATGTGCCACTTGAGAAAGGCCTGCACCCAGAGTGCATCCAGCTGGCCAGGAGCTCCCAGGGAGGGGCACACAGCTGTCTGAACACTGGCGTGGGGAGGCGGGTGGGAGTCGGTCTGGTTGTCCTCTGCTCTGTCCACACCACACCCACAATGCACCTGTGGATTCCACGCGTCGTGCAGGTTCATATCATTAACCGTTCAAGCTCAATTGAAGGCATCCAATTAGTGTAATCACTGGGCTGTGAGCATCACAGTGTGACAGATAGAGGAAGCCCTTGACAAACTGTGTCATAAGATGAGTCACAAGGGAAGACAGCATTGACTAATTAGCCGCTCTAAAATGGGGGTGGGGGGTGCAGATGATTGTAAAATGTGTATAAAAAGGTGGGTTTACTGTAGTGTACTCAAGTGTCGTGTACAGTGTTGGCTTGAGAAGAAACTCACTCCAGTGCAGGAAAGCTGTGGTTCTGCAGCATGAATACGTGGACCACATGGCTAGGACTGAATATCGTCTTGTTTACCAGCTGACAGGAACACCATGATGTGGAACTCGGTGTTGACGCAGTCGCTCTCCCTGAACCTGAAGAACCACCACAGCTTGGGAATGGACCTGCCCATCACCTCCACTCCGGCGGGAGACCCCAGGAGTGCCCCCAGCCTGATGGCCCAGGTGGACTGCGCCGAGTCCTACCTGAACCTCCTGAATCTCGAGAAGGGGACGCCCGGTGCCGGCGGCCTGCAGGAGGAGAGCACGGCGAGCAGGACCGCCCTCGGCAGGAATGGGAACGGCCGAGACGTGGAGGGATCGGACACCGGGAGCAGCGAACTTGCTCTGCTCCGGACTGCCGCCAACAGCCAGAGAGCGGGGGCTGAAAGGTAAGAGCTGAACCGTTCGATTTGATTAATGATTCCAGCTAACTCAGTCTAGCCAACACTCCCAAAATCAAAACATCATCTTCGAAAAATTTGCACCATACGCTACTATAAGGGAAATCTGTTTTATACTACTAGAACATGAGATAAAAACCCTAACAGGTAAACAATACCCCTTCCTAATGAAAATATTTGGCAGAAAAGTCATAATTTGGTTTCATATTTTTGTAGTTAGGCACAGGCATGGAACATGTCTGTAAACCTGTGTTATTGATTGATTTGTTATCTTAATGCAGACAGAGGCCTTGGTAGGCTGTCCTGTGCATTGCTGGATCATATGTAACACACATGCTCACACAGACTGGGATATGTTAGGCGCCTGGACCCAGAACTACAGCCAATGAAAACCAGTGGAATGCCACATCCTTGCAATTTAAGACTGACAATGTTGCTTTATTCAAAGAAGAAAGCAGACAGCCTGGTTTCGCTTTCACAGCGCTTGGCGAAGATCCAAGCTGAGGAGACGCACATCTTACACTTTTACGCCTCTCTCCATCACGGGCTGTCGAGAGGGAGAGGAATGCCGTCTAGTGTTTCAACTCTTCATTTGGTCAAACACAAACGCGGAGATCGATGACGGGTACCTCGTGTTACTGCACTGTCGTTCCTCCACACTGTCATCCCTGGAGACACATCCATCAGTCCGCCGCACTGTTTTGAAACACGGGGACATGAGAGAGGACTTCCCGTCTAATCATTTTCATAGGATATGTCACCTGGGGATTGGCACTAAGACAGGAAAGGAACATAAGATCAAAGGGGTGGGGAGTCGTGGTCGTTTAGAATATCCTAACGCAATGTCTGCTTTCCTTAAAGAGCAACATAGGAAGCCCGTTTGTGTTTAAGCTCAGGTGGGACATGCCAATGCAGAACTTACAGGCATCTCGTATTAAATGACGAGGGTGGGGACCCGTTATAGGGATGGATTATGGGCTTGCATTAAGAGCACACTAAAGAACAGCAACATTGTGTCTGTGATTCTTGCTTTTCTGCTGTGCCTTTGTGCGAGGGGAGGGAGGGGGATTGTGTACACGCTGCACAAAGAAACTTCATAAATAATTCAAATGGCGGCGCAGTTAAGTTAACATGAAGTTAACGGAGAACTCCATTCACTACCCTCTCATATTGACATAATGCCCTGAGAGATAGGCTTATTGACCGACTTCCACAATTAGTCTTGCCTCGCTCTGTTCCCTTTCTTTATGTGAACAATGGATGTCAAATTCCAGGAATATTCTAAAGAAAATAATCCACTGTGCTGCGGTCCCCGAGTTACTGTGTGGGCGTGGGACTGGTGCCGCTGTGTTACCTGACAGAACACAGACATGTCTTAGTTTTTAAGGGATGCTCTCTCTACCTGCATTTACAAATTGCTCTCACCTTCTGGAAGCTCTGGCAATATCTAGAGAAGGTATGACAGCTACTGCTAGAACCGTTAGTCATAATTCTTGTATATGCTTGTGTTGAGTGTTTCCCGTAAAACTGGAGACAAATACAAATCGAACTGACTCAGAGCGCCAGAATTTGTGTCTAATTGAGTGTCTGCCTCTTATAATGGTGCACCTGTGGTATTCTGTATGACATCGCATGAGTCCTTATCTTGAGGAAGACTACATGCTTTACATGGGCTTTGTGCTTGTTGTTCTCTTTCAAATTCACCCTATAGGTTGTGATCGGTTATTAACCCAGGAACCCACACGACAAACATTGAACAGGCTTGACTGAAATACATTATCCCTCTTTATCAGGCCTCTGTAAGTGACCTATATGTCACACTGAATTCCTCAGGTTTAAGCCACAATAACACTCAGGATTGCTTCCACCGTCCTGCCTGAATTTGTATTTCTAAGCCACACACCTCAGTTTGAATGTGCTTCGCTGGGAGAGTCTGTTTGCTGCTTAATACCCCTCACATAAAAAATAAGGAAACATTAACCCCTGGACTGTGCGCACATTACTCAAACTGTGTCAGAGTTCATCGTTGGGGGCAGTGGAGTAATGCCACCAAGCGGACCTAATCGCCGCGATGACCCTGGAAGTAGATGATAATAAATAATTCCTGATTTGCTCACTCTCTCCCTCCCTCCCTCAGACTTGGGAAATGACTATTAGAATCATTCGGTTTATAAAATGCTTCGGTGGACACAGGCGCTATTCTGGAATAAGTGCTTGTTAATACCACTGTAGTTCAGATCTGCACTTGCCTCTACAGTCGTTTATTTATTGTGTGATATGCTATATATATATATATATATATATATATATCTTCAGTGTAATCACAACAAGCCTGGGAATTGATGTTTTCTAAAGGGAAACATTCGCCTTTTAACTTTGCTAATGTACTGTCAGCCTTTTCGGGGACGGCGGCGTCATTAGGAGTTGATTTAATTCTGAAGGTACCATTCATCAACACAGTGCGATAATAGATGTTCAAAGGCGGGAGACATCTGCCCGGAGGATTTATCTACAGAGCCTCGGGCAGCTGTTGATGGAGTAAAATTGAACCGTCCTGTACAAACTAGTGCAGATCTGGGGCTAATTATACTGTTTTGGGGGATGTGCAGCTCTACAGGGTTATCCCCAGAAATGTCAAGTGGATGCTAGAAATGCAAACCAAACTCTAGCAGAGCTGATTTACAAATTAGGAAGCCTTTTTACTAATACTGAACTGCCCTACGTTTTACAGACTAACCTTAATGGAATTGTGAAAGAAACGTGTGGACATATTTATCAACATCTCTTATTGGAACTGGAAACAGAAAAACTGATCTCTATCTTGTTCCTAGATATTAGGCCGAGGTTACGATATAACCGTATTTCCAGATCAGCAGGGACACACGCACCCGGGGACACAAATGGAAATTGGGCTTCAAGGCATTCAAACCGGAAAACAGGTGACACTTCTTCACACAGAGAGTCGTCACAATCTGAACAAACTGCCCAGCGATGTGGTAGATGCTGAAAGTTTGGGAACATTTAAATATAGACTGGATAGGATCCTTAGATCACTCAGTTATTAATGGACACCAAACGAGCACGATGGGGTGAATGGCCTCCTCTCGTTTGTAAACTTTTTTATGTTCTTATGTATTGCCGAGGTGCACTTAATCACCACTGAATGCAACGCCACACTTTGATATACAGAGTTTCAGAAGTCCTGTATCTGTGTGTCCAGTTTACTGTGATTGTAGTGTAGTGTATTGTAGTACAGTTCAGTGTTGTGTAGCGAGATTTCTCTCATGGCGATCCCAACTGCGAACTGAATTACAGGTAAATGGGATGGACAGTGATTACAAGGCATTGTATTTGTGTTAGTTAGTTACTTCGTTAGTGAATTACTGAATTAGCTTGTTACAGACCAATCAAATAAGACAAACTGGACACTCCCACCTAAAAAAGTCCACCAAGATCATAGGATCATGTTATTACATGAGAAAGTCTCCTATAAGGCTATGAATACATGGATACAATGGAAAGACAATCTATAGAAGTTGCACAGCAGATGCAAGATACATGCATGTACAAATGTACACCCACACACCTGCACACAAACCCACATTTCGACCTTCACAGATGGGTGTAGGACATAAATAAGCATGTTAGATTTGCATATTTAAATGCAGGTATTCAGGAGGGAGAGGGAAGCAATAAATGCCATAAATAACATTCCTTCTGAGCTTTTTAATAAGTATAAAGTCACACATTTAATGGAAGTTTCTATATCTGTAATGCAGCTTTGGCTATGAGTCTCTGCTCACTGGTTTCACGTGTATATTCTTACAACAAATAAATACAATGTTACATCTGCCCGGCATGGAAACAGGAAAGATAAAACATGAAAGGAATAATAATTAGAAATCCAATACCAAGATCCATAACTTTTTCAGGCGGCTGAATATAGTGGGACACGCTTTTCTCTTTCTTTCTTACCTTTGAATGATTTTGCAATTCAGATACAAAATGCCTGAATCAAAAATCACATGTAAATGCCCGGCGGTGTCCAGCAGGACTTGGCGTTTTCCCCTAGGCTGTAGCTTTGCCTCTTGCTGGGGTGCTGGTTTGTGTTGGTAAGAGTTTAGTTTTTGAGATTCCGGTCATGTCCACCATGCCTAGCCTATTAGGAGCAATAAATGCATTTCTACATCACTGGGCTCAACAGAATTTGACACAGTAAAGATATAAAAAGTGCTGGAATATCTATTGTAATGGAAAAATAAATAAGAGTGTGTGCTGAAGGGATAGTGTTGAATATAACAGCTCAGGAGTAAATTAGTCATATTGATAATTATTTGGGATATGAGGTCTCTGATTTCTCCGAGCCGGGCGTCTCAGCCTTTTCGGCGCTGTTGGGCAGAAGTGCTGTTTAAAAATGCTGTCTGAAGCCCGGGCTTGACCTACTTTCTCAGCTGATATACTATTGTAGAGGAAACATCACAATATTAGCATAGCACCACCTCCCCCTCCCTCCCCATCACCCTTGCCTTCTCCTTTTATCAAAACACACGGACCTGCTTTAATAAATGAACCCAATTATACGCCGAATGCAGTACAGGAGGTCTCATTCACCACATCCTTGTGGAGTCAATCTGCAGGGATTTGTGTGTATGTGCAAATGAAAATTGAAGACACGCAGTCAGTTACGGTAAATATGAATACAGACCTATGTGTGTTATAACTCAAGTGAGATGGAGACAGGTGAGTGGTTGTGTGTAGGCCTCTCTCAGGGGCTGATATCAGTATTTTAATTGACCCTCCCACCAATCAGAAAATCAGCTGAAGTACGAGCCTACTCCGTTTGAACCAGTGATGTCTGTGCATTGATTTTGTATTAGGAATACTGTTTATTGAACTATACTTGCTCAGCAGTGACATACACCGATCAGCCATAACATTATGACCACTGACAGGTGAAGTGAATAACACTGATAGTCTCATTATCATGGCACCTGTCAGTGGGTGGGATATATTAGGCAGCAAGTGAACATTTTGTCCTCAAAGTTGATGTTAGTTTAGGGAGCGAAGGCTGGCCCGTGTGGTCCGATCCAACAGACGAGCTACTGTAGCTCAAATTGCTGAAAAAGTGAATGCTGGTTCTGATAGAAAGGTGTCAGAACACACAGTGCATCGCAGTTTGTTGCGTATGGGGCTGCGTAGCCGCAGACCAGTCAGGGTGCCCATGCTGACCCCTGTCCACTGCCGAAAGCGCCTACGATGGGCACGTGAGCATCAGAACTGGACCACGGAGCAATGAAAGAAGGTGGCCTGGTCTGATGAATTCCAAATTCCCCAGATCTCAATCCAATGGAGCATCTGTGGGATGTGCTGAACAAACAAGTCCGATCCATGGAGGCCCCACCTCGCAACTTACAGGACTTAAAGGATCTGCTGCTAACGTCTTGGTGCCAGATACCACAGCGCACCTTCAGAGGTCTAGTGGAGTCCATGCCTCGATGGGTCAGGGCTGTTTTGGCAGCAAAATGGGGACCTACACAATATTAGGCAGGTGGTCATAATGTTATGGCTGATCGGTGTATGTCTCTGTTTGTCGAACTCCCATCCAATCCTGGCATGTTCTTAAGACTCCTGTTGATTCAGAGGGGTTAACATAGGGGAATTCAATGGGAACCAATGCAACTAAAGAACACATGTGTCCGTCATCCTTGAACTATCAAGCTATGAGCCTCTCTATGAATGTATCTGATGTCAAATGGCTAAATGTGTTCAAGAGAAGTGAATCCAATCAATTTCTGAGGCAGGATATATAGATTTTTTAAAGATGTCTTGTCGTTCTATTCTGGTCTCTGTTCTGGGGCCTCCTGCACTGGTCTAAAAGCCTTCCTTCCTTTTGCTTTCTCACTCACTGGTCCCCGGCGCAGGTTGGACGAGGCCCCCCTTCTGCTCGTCCTCGTGCTAATCTAGCCCTGAGCTCCGTCCCAGGGGGCTGCGGCTGCCGGACACTTCTTCCCCCCCCCCCCGTGATGTGTTGATCCCACCCATACCCCTTTGCTAGTGTATTTGCACGGTGTTTGAGAGTCTCTCGCAGTTAGATGTGAGTATCTTGTGCATGTGCTGTGCATGCTTTGTGTTCTTCCTGAGTGCTGCTCTGTCACAGGCATGCTTATGTATGTCACTCACCGTGTGCTGCTGGTTTCGTGTGGAGTGAATTGGGGTCCCTAAAGATCGCCTGGGTCATTGGCACAGGGCGTCTATCAGTCCTGCAACTCTGATATGCCATATTAAAACAAGAAAAGTAATCTAGTGATAAAAAACCTAAAACAACGATATTTATATATATATATATATATATATATATATATATATATATATATATATACACTCACCTAAAGGATTATTAGGAACACCTGTTCAATTTCTCATTAATGCAATTATCTAACCAACCAATCACATGGCAGTTGCTTCAATGCATTTAGGGGTGTGGTCCTGGTCAAGACAATCTCCTGAACTCCAAACTGAATGTCTGAATGGGAAAGAAAGGTGATTTAAGCAATTTTGAGCGTGGCATGGTTGTTGGTGCCAGACGGGCCGGTCTGAGTATTTCACAATCTGCTCAGTTACTGGGATTTTCACGCCGACTGATTCAAGCTGATAGAAGAGCAACTTTGACTGAAATAACCACTCGTTACAACCGAGGTATGCAGCAAAGCATTTGTGAAGCCACAACACGTACAACCTTGAGGCGGATGGGCTACAACAGCAGAAGACCCCACCGGGTACCACTCATCTCCACTACAAATAGGAAAAAGAGGCTACAATTTGCACAAGCTCACCAAAATTGGACAGTTGAAGACTGGAAAAATGTTGCCTGGTCTGATGAGTCTCGATTTCTGTGGTAGAGTCAGAGTTTGGCGTAAACAGAATGAGAACATGGATCCATCATGCCTTGTTACCACTGTGCAGGCTGGTGGTGGTGGTGTAATGGTGTGGGGGATGTTTTCTTGGCACACTTTAGGCCCCTTAGTGCCAATTGGGCATCATTTAAATGCCACGGCCTACCTGAGCATTGTTTCTGACCATGTCCATCCCTTTATGACCACCATGTACCCATCCTCTGATGGCTACTTCCAGCAGGATAATGCACCATGTCACAAAGGTCGAATCATTTCAAATTGGTTTCTTGAACATGACAATGAGTTCACTGTACTAAACTGGCCCCCACAGTCACCAGATCTCAACCCAATAGAGCATCTTTGGGATGTGGTGGAACGGGAGCTTCATGCCCTTGATGTGCATCCCACAAATCTCCATCATCTGCAAGATGCTATCCTATCAATATGGGCCAACATTTCTAAAGAATGCTTTCAGCACCTTGTTGAATCAATGCCACGTAGAATTAAGGCAGTTCTGAAGGTGAAAGGGGGTCAAACACAGTATTAGTATGGTGTTCCTAATAATCCTTTAGGTGAGTGTATATATAGTGTCACTTACAGTATTGTTTATCAATCATAATCTGAAAGGAAGTTTCCTTGTAATTTTGCAGTGCTTATAGAAGCTGATAGCATGTTTTTTCACATGTTAAGTATCATGGGTGTATATGTCTGAGACGCTAAAGAGACAGACATCAAAGCAACATTGTCAGTTCCCCATGTGAACTGTAGGGACGTCCCTCGGCAGGTTCGCGATCTCTGTTCTGTGGAAACTATGTGGCGAATGAACAGCTGGGTGCAGCGGGTCAGAGGGAGGAAGACATCAGTGCTGGACAGTTTATTTCACTGTTCTGTGCGTTACAGGACTGAAATATTAATATCTCTGCCAGTGAAGCCTGCAGTTAAGAGGCACTTCAGTGCTGACGTTGTCTAATCCATCTTTCAGCCCTCTGCAAAACAAAACACACACACCCATACACACAAACACACTGACACACACACTGACACATACACACACACGCACAGATCACGGCAGCACTCTGGAGCTGCCCTCACAAGCAGCTGACAGTTGAAAAGCTGATGTATTTACATGCTGGCTGCAGACCCCTGCTCTTAAACCCGCACGCCACATGTCTGGAGGTGGGAAGCGTCGCGGGCCTGTCACTTCCAGATAACAGACAGCGCGTGGGAATGGACTGATATTGCCTGATTGAAATCTAAAACAGCTTAACGAGAAATTATGGCTTCTTAAATTGCTTGTTCAGTGGAGCAGTGTCTCTTAAAGCCACACCGATGTCTTGACCACGGCCTGCATGTTTTGTGACCAGTTCAGTACAATACATAATTAGATATAGACTGTAAACACACACATTGAATATTAGTCATGATGATAATGATAACAAAAAATAAACACCCAAAAATAAACTTGGTATCAAGCCGTTCGGATTTCTGCTGTTCCCTGGAGAATAGTCAATGTGTTTGTTTTTAAAGCAACAGGTGGGATTAAAATTGTATGATGAGATTGTGGGTTATTTTACATTTGACGGAATAAAGATATTTGTAATGCATTTAGTTATGCAAGGATTTAAGTAGAGAGACCATTATTCACTGCCAACTGAAGAGGGTTCTGAAACCTTAATTTAAGGGTTCATTTAAACCCCCTATGACACACAATAGATACACTAACAACAATTAAAGGGATTGAATCAAGCCGTTGTGGAGTTTAGGTGCCTGCAGATGAAGCCAGAGTTTACTTTGCTGGGCAGACGATTCCCCAGGACTGATTTGGTGTCACGGTTGCTGGCGGTTCACACGCCTCCTCAGAGTATGTTATCAAGACGTGCGCTCATTTTTACACACTAGTCCATGGGGCAAACGGCAGAGTCCCACGCTAGAGGGTGCAGCGCTGACTGATTGCACCGCATCGCTTACAGGGGCCCAGTTTCCTGCAGGCCTCACTGTGGTGAGACAAGCCAAGGAATCCCAAATCAAGTCCACAAACCCCAGCAGTGCTCGGGCAGTGACACGCCGGCTCATGGTCAATTATGGATACTGTCAGCCATAACCGCTGTCCAGGAATCAGAATGGTCTTGACTTCAGGACTCTTAACTTGTCCTCTGGTGGCCATTACTGCTCGAGCCACTTTTTCAGCATAAAATTCATTACAGATGCCCATTTCACTGTACAGGCTGAGACCACATTCACCAAATGTAACCCTTATTTGAATATTGTCTTATTTAAAAACACTCCAATGTCTGAGGTGTTTCTCCATTCTTTCAGTTGGTCTCTGGTAACCGTCTCCTCTCCGGCCCTGCTCTGGCCACAGGGGAAGTGCATGTTGGAAGGGAGTGGGAGACACCAGTTCCTCTCCATGTTGTGATGAAAGTCCCCTTTATGTCCACAGCAACTTTTTGCAGGAACAATATAAATACGCCTCAGGGTTCAGTTCATCTGACACACTCCAAATAACCTGCCTGCGTTACGGCTGACCCAGACAGGAAATATATCGAGTTCACTCAGTCTGACTGGGGCTCAATATTGCACGACCTGCCTGTTTAGTATTCCGAAGTGCACGTCCTGAAAACACCTGAACTCGGCGGGGAAAATGCGAAGATCTGTCGTTGTTTTTTGTTTGCTTGGCTAAGGAATCTGATCAGTATAAAAGGAGTTTTCCAATTTTATTTTCCTGATTTTGCATATAAAACCAAAACAAATATGAACCATCGTACAACAAAAAATCATGAGAAACACGCCATTACTTGATGCTGCTCTGCAAACAATTTAAAAAATTGAACGTTTCTTCTCATAAATGGTCTTGAAATGATTAATTATGGGTATGAATACATTGAGGAGGCCACTATATTAGCAAATCTTGCTAAATAGGCTTTACATTAATATGCATGAAATAGGCAATTTCCCTCTTGTAATTTTTATTTTAGCTGCCACCACTGCCTCTGAAAACCATTTATACACAAGGGTTATATATTTTCCCTGTGGGAAAAGACTCCGTTATAACCGATTCGTGCACTTCAGTGACAGACGGGTTGATTTTGCTCTCCAGCTCTGATTTCGATGTGCTGTTTTGAAAGAAGAACAGAAACATGATAAAAGCAACAAATCCAACAACAAAGATGTTGGCAGTGATGTAATTATTGTGCTATTAATGATTCTGTTTGATAGAGCTTTCTTTGCTGCTGTTGTTGTCTTTTCTCTCTGGAAAAATATACTGAAGGGATTTTAAGCACTGTGCAAATTGATGGCAGTTTTTACGCAGCTAAGGAATGACAAACCTCCAGCTAAGTGCCAATTCAAATGCAGAAATAGCTCTGTGGTAATAGTCCCTAGTTGTCAGTTTTATGCATGCCTTTTTAAATTAATCAAGCTTCATGGAGGGCTTTCTGCACAGCAGCAATTAAGGTGGCACACTCGGCCCTTTTATCTCGGCAAGGAAATCGTCTCGTGCAATAAGCTGAAAAAGAGATGATAGAGATTATAGATAGCAGTAAATAGATGATATAGTTGAACATGGGAAGCAATGCAGGCAATGGGGAAAAATACAAAAAATATTGAACACATACAAATTGGCCGAGCTGCCGTTTGCTTTGTATGGGGCTAGACATTTATATAGAGGTGATATTGAGGATATTTAGTTCACACAGATGCAGTTGTAGACCTATTTTCTGTCACAAATGCAGTCAGTCAGGAATCAACAGGTTATTTATCACAAAGGCCTTCGGAGAGCCGGGGCACACAGGGGGATGTCCCGTGGTGTGTCTCCGTAACTCTGAATTCAGACCACTGTTTGACATGCAGGTATCACACAGTTTAGTAACAACAACTCCATATAAGGGCCGTGCAGACAGCAGATTTAAACTCAAACCATGATCACATCAATATCATTTTAATGAATAAGCAATTACATGTGTAGACCTCCCTCCTGTATAGCAGCACAGGTATTGAAGTGGGCAGGAGCTAGGGTTGGCTTTATAAAGGGTCTGACAATGATAATCTTCAAACTGGAACAACACTGTACCAGAAAGGAAACTGACCCTTTGAGTGGCGGCAGTAAGAGGGAAAGCTGTAGTTGTGTCTTTGCATGCTGTCTTTTCATCTTGTCACACCGTGGGGGGGTACACATGGTGCCGGGGTGTTTATAAGGTGGGGTTTAGGAAGCAGGGTTTGGTGTTTTGAAGGGCAGGTTTATTATTTGCAGTGCAGGTGCAAGAACTCGAAAGAAACTGAAACGAAACTCTGAGCTGAGCCTGCTGATACGGGCCAACAGATCCTCCTCTGCTCCAAAATATTGACCAGACAGATGCTGCGTAACCAGTCCAAAACTAGTGTTTGTCACCATCAGTTTTCCATTAGTCTCTCTCTCTCTCTTCACTACATAGGCGCTCCTCCCTGCCTCTCCACAACAGGAAGCTATTTGCTTCCTATTTTATTGAGGCAGGGAGCCACTTGCGGGGGGAGCAGCATGTCAGGTGTCTCCCCCCCGCCCCCGCTAATTCACCTCCCTCGGGATTGTGGGAAGGGCAGTGCGCCACCTGGCACAGCACCGCAATGTGTATATAGTCTTGTATTTGTAAATGCAATGAATGTATTAATGCACAGACGGGGCCTTGGCATGAACATCCCGGACAGTATTATTGCCTAAAATAATAGTGAAGATTTAGTTTCGCAACATGGACATGAAGGGGAGAGAGAAGAGCTATGGAAAACTGTCAAACAGTATTATTATAATTGGTGGGGGGAGCCAGCACATTCCACAGAGTGTTACAGACGATATACATTTACATGACACTCGCTCCAGCCTGTGGGATTGGGGCACCTCCAAAATAAATACATATCATAGACACACAATTAGTCCTTGATACTCCAGACCGAGGCAGCCGTGAGCTCTTGAAGGCTGCCTCATAACTCTGAGTATTTCAGGTTGTAGCCAGAGTAGATGTGATCCCATAACCCCATTAGCCGTGCACTGTCTGTAAGTAATGTGACTTGTGGAGACAGCTGCCGTGGCTCAGGGGATTGCCACGTGTTTATATTATTATTCACCTCTCCCCCGCTTTCAGCACAGCCGCTCGGATAGGAGTAGAGAGTACGGCAAGCGCACTGAGCGTCCACAAGGAGATTCGTCTGCTTTAGAAGCATGCACAGTGTGAACACCCAGTTAATCTACGACAGGAAATCCCCTGAATTAATACACAAACAAACAAACTAAAGTGTCCAACCTCTTTCTTGCAGAGAAGGAACATGCCTGACAAGTAACCAGTGAGAGAAATTGTGATATGTTCATAGAGAAAAAAGTTAAACTGAAAGAGAAAACAACTTCACACAACAAGGGCTTCGGTCTAGTTGGATTCGGTACTAGACACTAGTGTTATATCTCTCTCTTTGTGGTCCCAAACATGAGTAGTGGCTTTTGCAGCATCGATCACTGGGACAGCACACAACGTCCCCCTCTTGGACGAGCCGACAGCCTTCCAGCACCGGGCTGAGCTCTAAAGGTTGAGCAGTGGAATTGTAATTGTTTGGTAAATTACAGCAACACCAGGGCCCTTGTAATTGCACTGCGTTGCTGCAGTGGAGCTATTTTTAGCCTGTGTGTGTGTCGACTGCTATTGATCGAGTGGAAACGCCTGCAGCTCGCAGAGACGGCAGCGGACTGTGTGCTAGAGATAATGGGTGCAATGGGTGGAGGAAGGATAAGGATCTCCAAAAGAGTGCACATGTGTATCTGTCTGCACATCTGTTTCACAACTGTGTACAGTGTTCTGGTCACGCTGTGGTAAAGGCATGGAAGCAAATTAAAGTGCGGTTGTACAGTTTCCTTTTGGAAAGAGGTCACCTGTCTTGGATTAGGGGTCTTCAGCTTAGTTCTGGGAGGCCTGCAGTGTCTCGTGCTGATTGTAACATCCCAGGACACACTATCTGAGACGCCTCGATCAGCTGATTAACTGAAACATCTTTTCAGGCTGCAAATTCGTTTCCAGGCAGAAGCAAAAGCATCTTTTAAATCTGAAATCAATGCTGTGTACAGGGGCCTCCAGATCTATTCATACCTTTGATAGATTGGTAACAGAAAGATGATTTAACAGAAGACATGAGTGTGACATCATTTTTTTTTGTTTTGCTCAAATAAATGAAACTGAAATGTTGACGGTGATAAGACGGCACAGAGAAACGTCGTATGTTTCAGAAATAAAGGCATGTTTTTTGTTTTAAAATGCTAAGATCACATTTATGCACGTATTCATCATTTGTGCATGCTGCTTTGACTCTGACACTGAGAAGACATTGCATGTAGTCTTTTATTAGTCTGGAACTTCTCAGGAGAGACTTATTTTACCTCTGTGCAGTTTTGGAAGTATTACAAATGGACAGATTTTAATTTAAGAAAAAAAAGATGTTTGCATTTATTTTTAAATCACGTCTGTTACAATGAATCAAGGCTCTGAATAAACCTAGAGGCCACTGTATGTGTTTAAATGCCTGATTTAATAACTAGATTCATTAGTGACTGAAAATGAAAACAAGAACCATGAGACCCCCGATCTCTGCAATGTTTTAAGTAGTGCCTGTGATTCACATGTATTTCTTTATCACAGGTTTCACCAGACCATCCCCAAGCTCGATCCCCCACCCCCTTGCGTCACCAGGAAGCGCCCGGGCCGTACCCTCTCCCCGGGACAGGAGGCGGACCCCAAGCCAACGCCCACCCCTGCTGATCCCGGTGGCTGGTCTTCAGCCCAACATGACGGCACGGCCCTCACCGACGTCACGCCCTGCTCCTTCAGCTCCGGCGATTTCGAGTCCCTCGGCGGCGAGAGCAAGTCACGCTCAGCCAGCGAGGACTCGGGGGTGCGCTCCGAGGAGAAGTCCCTCCTGTCGCCCCTGCAGGAGGACCTGTTCGAGGACAACGGTGCCTTCTTTTCCACCTCCAGCAGCTGCAGCAGCAACCCGGAGGACAAAGTCTCGCCCTTCCTCACCAGCACGGGCAAAGCCAACCCACTGAGGAACTCCAGTAGCTTTGAGACCAGCTACAGCAACACTCTTCCATTTTCTTCCCCCTCCAACGAAACCTGTCTCCACATCAGCTTCTCTGAGGACGAGCTGCCGGACAACGACACGGACGACTCGGGGGTCCCTCTACGCAGCTAAGAGCCTCTCCAGGGGGCTGAGGCCGATGAACAGCAGCCTGCAGATGCACAGACTGAGGAGCTTTTATAGACAGTAGCCTTGGATCCTTGCTCCGTCTCTAACAAATACTTTTTTGGGTGTTGCGGGGCGTGTAGCATTTCCTTCTCAAGCACTACATTTTCTGTGAGGCTACCGTCCTTAGATGTGTGCAAACAATCCGTAGGAAGGTGTTTGTCTCTTTGTTGTTTGTTTTTGTGTACCAACGCATTCCAGTCCTCGACCAGGGGATGACGATGGTGCCGAGCACACGTCCACACCTGACAGCGATTGTTTCTCGGGAGGAGAACGACCTCATACTGAATTTAAGTCCTTTTATGTTCCCTTGTCCTTGGACGGGAGACAGACAAAATACACAAAGCAGCTGCAATACACTGTCCATATATGAAAGTTGTCCAATGACCAGAGAAGCCTGTTTTTCATGAGTCCCTTAGAAAGTTAGTCTTAAGCCAGGGAAATGATCACAGCAGTCAGAAATATTCAGATTGATCTTATTCATAGTTAGATTTTAATTACAACTACACCTTTACCACCGTAGCACACTGTATAGGATCTTAGACCATTTCTTTTTTCTTCTGTATAGTTGAATAGCTCAAGAAAGCACACAATCCGTAGTTAAAATGTCTTAATTTATTATATTTTTAAGAAAGGGTTTGGTGTAGGGGGAATAGACCGTCTACTTTAATCTTTCTTTTATTTCCCCCTCCTCCTAGCAAAAATAATGAGTGTCTGGGTGTTGAGTATCGCCATATTATATGACTAAGTCACCTTAGTAGTAAAGAAAGAATCTTTTGAAAGGCGGAGAAAGGTCGGCAGCGCTGGATTTAATGAAGGACTAATGGAAGTTGTAATGATTGAATGGTTCACAGTGATAAAGTATTAATCTTTTCATTCTAAAAGAAAAAACCCAATTAATTTCAATTCAGGTGATGCAACAAAGTAACACAAACAGTTGTTTTAACACTATTACCTTATTTCTGATCCTCGGTGGCTTTTATAACCTTTTTTAACACTAAACTGAAGAGCTTTTTTTTTTTTTGGTCTGATAACTGAGTAGCAGAGATGCTTATTTAAAAAAAATACAGTATTTAAAAGGCCCTGGCCAAGTCTGACTTTATGTTCATTTCAATTTCATGATGTGTTTGTATAGAAAAAAATGTTTTTTTTCATTAAAACCTTAAATGGAAGAAAAATAATTGAAGGTGTTAGAAGTAGAAAAAAATACTAAATTGACAGAAGCAGTTTTCCCTTTTTTAAAGGTAAAATCTTACCTTCTTTCAGGTCTAATTCGAGCAGCAATTTTGTTGTCAGACTAGATTAGTGTAAGACAGTAATGGCAGAAAACATTGTGTGTGTTTATAATGGGTTTTCTATCTCAGAACCGTGATTCTCTTTAAACATACAGCAGAGTGGGCTGTCATCCATTATTGTGTTCTCTAAATATCTTTCACAGGAAGAATAAAGCAAAAAAAAAAACACAGGTGGTCCCACTGCGGTGCCCCGGGTTTGAATCGCACTGCAGCTGGGTTTTCAGGCAATAGAAATCCGTTTTCACTGTGAGTCGGGTCGAGGGGGTGATAGGTGGTCCAGAGGATGTGTGATTGGAGCCGGAGCGGGTGCTGAACAACAGCAGGGGTCATCGAAGGTTTCAGGGCAGTCTGATTGTGACTTGTCTCAACAATGGCTAGACTCATTAAAACACCACCAATAAAAGGAGTAGTGAAAATCCTGAAGCCTCGTGATTTCTTTCTTTTTGCCATGTGTTGGGCGGCACTGCAGCTTCATAAGAACATAAGACAGTGTCCAATCGAGAGGAGGCCATTCGCCCCATCCTGCTCGTTTGGTGTCCATTAATAACTAAGTGATCAAGGATCCTATCCAGTCTGTTTTTGAATGTTCCCAAATTGTCTCTTCAGCCACATCGCTGGGGAGTTTGTTCAGATTGTGACGCCTCTCTGTGTGAAGAAGTGTCTCCTGTTTTCTGTCTTGAATGCCTTGAAGCCCAATTTCCATTTGTGTCCCCGGGTGCGTGTGTCCCTGCTGATCTGGAAAAGCTCCTCTGGTTTGATGTGGTCGATGTCTTTCATGATTTTGAAGACTTGGATCAAGTCCCAATGTAGTCTCCTCTGTTCCAGGGTGAAGAGGTTCAGGTCCTCAGTCTCTCAGTAGGACTTTCCCTTCAGACCTGGAATAAGTCTGGTTGCTCTCCTCTGAACTGCCTCTAGAGCAGCGATATCTTTCTTGAAGTGTGGAGCCCAGAACTGTCCACAGTATCCAGATGAGCTCTAACTAGTGCATTGTACAGTCTGAACATCACTGCCCTTGTGCTCAATTCTACACTTTTGACAATATACCCGAACATTTGGTTTGCCTTTTTTATTGCTTCCCCACATTGTTTTGTGGGGAGAGTGAGGTGTCCTCTTCAGCTGTTCTTACAACTGCCCTTGACATTTCGCTCTGACAACAGTGCAGTTTAAGCAGTGTGAAAAAACAACCGAATGCAGTCCACCTGCACGTGTCAGGATGTCAGGGAGCGTAGCACCGTTTTCTATGTGTGTCAGGGTTATCGCTGACACACGATACTGGTTCCTTTTCTTTTCTTTTTGTTTTGTTTGGGAAGCAGTTTCATTCAATGCAAACATGCTGATACAAGATGATGACATTGACACTGACCTCCATGAAGTATTTCATTCAGACCCCCCTTTCTCTCTGCAGTGTGTGGGGTTTGGACGAACTCTGCAGTTCAGAGATGTCTGTGCAGTTATACGTCTGCCACATTTATCCCTTTTAGTAGTACTTTAAATCTTCAGAGGAAGAAAGAAATTTAAATCGCAGAGTAACACGAGCAGTGTGCTGACGGAGCTGTTTACTTTCCTTGCTTATTTATCTGCAGTGTTCATTTCCCCCTCAAGTCTTCTTTTAAATCTTCAACTACAGAAGCAGGAGCACCAGAGATGACACTGCTGGAAAAACAAGGAAAAACAAACACAGCACAAGATACATTTATGTGCAAGTTTTTAATCATTTGCGACCCCCACATTTTGCAATCTGTGACCATGAATGAAGTATGGTAATAATGCGTGGTTTACCACACATGGCTTGGTGTGTTTTTTATGTTTGTAAATCTCTGGGGCTCTATATGATACCTCAAATACATCAACAGGGAAAACAACACAAATATAAGACAATTTCTATGAAGGAAAATAAGCCACTTATATTCACTTAAACTAACAGAGACTTGAGATCCCTGGATTGAGTCTGTGCTGCTGCTCTGTGGCCCCTGAGGTGTTTGAGAAACTGGGGCCGAGAGGTTGACTTCCTCAGACCCCACACTGACGCACAACTGAACGGCATTTTCACTGCCTGGAAAAGACTTGGACTAAAGCCAAGCCAGTGCCAATTAAATTAACATGTATCCTCCTTGTCTGCGGATATTGTACATTATGTTATAGTTGCATCAATCTAAATATATATATGTATGTATTGGAATGTATCTATTTTAATATATCCCCCACACACACTCATACATATTTACATGCGTGTCTGTGGAGTCGAAACGGCAGCAGATGCTCTTGGCTTTTCTTCCTCCAGTCCTTGCAGAGATGCGCTTTATTTCACACATTTGTATTTGTCCTGGTTTGTCGCAGGCTGGGATGGAAGAGCAAATGGAAGGCAATAGAAAGCCACAAACCGAGGGGAAAAGCTGGTTTCATAAAGGCTGTGGTTGTTATTTCTCTTTAACATCCGTCTTCACAGCGTTGTTTCTCTTTGTTAGTATCCTAGTTTCAAATGGGGCTCCTGGACTGCATGACTGTCCTGCTGGGGAGATTTCTGAGGCAGAGAGTGGCTTTACAAATCCTGTCGAATACCCCCCATAGAGATTCATTAGACAGCCAGCACACCAAAATCAATGTTTCTTTATATTCTCGGTACTGAAGCTTTTAAACTAAAACATTCTTCAGCATCACTCTCAAGCTCTCGTTGTGTTGCCAACAGAAATTAAACTGCTGCGTTTGGACATTAACATGAACTCTACACAAGGATTGCTTTTGCATGTGTCTGAAGAAGAAACATTTATTTTCATCACTCTAGGCAGGACATATGGTTACTGGTTGAACCATTACTGTGAAAAGAGGAACTGAGAAAACTCCTTTATTTTAGTATAGTATTTAAAGTATGGCTTCAAAGCTATGGTAAATGCCCTATTAAACATTATGTTCAGATCTAAGACTGACTTTGATCGACACTCTACCTTCCCCTAAAGACAGGTCTTTAACCGGCTCTGTGATTTCTATAAATATGCTCTGCCTATTCCATAAGTTCATTCAAAACCTCCTTCTATAGACATTGGCATTCTGGTCACAAAGCATCCATCTGGGAATGCGTCCAACATGGTGCCAGAACAGCCATAAAGTACAGGAGCATGCAAATGTTGCTGTCGATGGACACACACACACACACACACGTGCCATTATCCACTCTACGTGGATTCAGTGCCGAGGAAAATGAAAGCTCTCTTCACAGCCGAAAGTCGGTGGTGGTGAATTATTCTATATGGCCACTACAGCAGCCAAAGAACTACATACTACATTTTCTTCCTGATTTAAAGACACCTATCCTAACACCTCAAGTAGAGTTGTTTTTTATCTGACTAAATCACTGTTCCATGTAAGATTTTGTTAATTTTCACTCACTGAAAAATGAAATACCATCTTTACGTTTGAAATCTAAATATGTAATGTCTAATGAATGCAGTTTTAAGTTCTAAGGAAATGTACTCATATGTGGAACATCTCCCAGTTGGAAGTGATTTTAATGGGTTGTTTTCCTTTGCAAATGATGCAATTAGTTATTTATAAAACGTCATTCTCAATATGTTATCGAGATGCCAGAATGATACTAATATGCCTGGAAAGGTTTTACCAGCGTTACTTCATAGAAGAGGCTATAAATATTTACATTCCCAAGGCCTGCTCTACAGTTTTCAAGCACGATGTACCATTAAAAGGGTATTTTAAGGACAAGCCTAATCCACTGTTTGAAAACTGCAAACTGCACTATCTCAGGTTGAACATTTATGACCTTAACATAGAACTGTTCCTTTTCCCCTGTGCCTTATGTGAAATCTACTTAGTTGAGTGAGTGAGTTAGTGAGTTGACCAAAATGAAACACTAGTCTGAAAGCACACGGGGATGTCACAATGAACATGAACACCGAATGCATTCCTAGATGACAAATTAGAATTGGCAAAAGCCTGCCACTGAAATTGGATATTAAATATTTATTCTACAAGCAGTACATCTCGAGGTTAAAGGCAATGCATCAAGCTGCATCTGTCCCCCAGCTTGTTGTTGTTCTCTGATAGATTTGGCAATTAACTTATTAAAAAGACGGCATTTCTCCTTTATTTATATGGAGAGCTATAAAATTAAAATGGGGAGATAGCTGAGAAACTAAATCGAGCAAGGCATTGTTTATATTGAAGACGCTGTATGCCAGATTGTTTCCGCTTAACTCTTCACCTTTGCACATTTAATTGGTCATTTCTCTCCAGGTTTATAATGAATGAGTCTGTGATTCTGTTTCTTCCATTTTCACATTTACAATAACGCTACAGACAGCGCTGCGGGCGTGTTGGTTTGCTGTAGAACTAAACATTAACTGGAGCTTATAATGTTTAGCTTGCCTTTCGTACCAGATGTACTGAACGGGAACTCTGTATTTTCTGTGAGGGCGACTCCGAAGTGTGGTGTATTAGGTTTCATAAAGAGGAAACTACTGAACCCATAGCCAAGAGTCAATCGATACGTATTGACAAAGGAGCGGTCAGGGCGCGTTTCCAAGAACACTTTAAGTGCTGCATGCAGAGCTCCCACCCCTGGCAAGGGCTTTGTTTTGCTTTTAACCAGCACAGCTGCAAACTTTTCAACATTTCAGGGTCTTTAAAATGTATTTATTCTGTATGAATTTAGTCTCTGCTGTCCTGGAAACCCCCAGACTTTGCCACTTTATTTTATTACTGTGCTCTCTGCCAATAAACTTCACCTGCCGCGTGCCTGAGTCAAGCTGTGGGAGAATATTAAACTCAAAATTGAAGATCAGAGGCACAGTGTTTGTTCCACAGGGCAATTCTTATTTGTTTACTTATTATGTATTTGTTCTTTCTCTGCAATGCTACATTCAGCAGCGTTTCCTTCTTCAGCTGGACCTTGCGGGCCGCTGGAAAATGATATTTTTGCCTCAGTTTAGTCAACATCTAAAGCTTTTTTGTCATAAAAAGATTGCGTAAATCCCTTGTGCTTGTTTTTAATATTCATGCACAAGAGGGTCGGTAGATTAATGAGGATTTTCCTCTTTCCTGAAATCCCACCGAAGTTAGCAGCCTTACAGAGACGGTGCTGAATAAACCCCCCAACTGCTGTCTTTTATAACATCAGGGATGAAAGGGTTAATTGCCTTCTGTCTCACATGTGTTACTAACTGAGATATAACCGGGGCTGATAGGTGTTCCTACAGGTTGTAAGGTGCCAGAGACTGAGAGGGTAAGGTCAAAGTTCAGAGGTTAAACGATCTGCTGGGTACAATACAGCATAATGAATCAGTGCATCTACACAAGGTCTCTGGGAAGAACTGGACACGTCTGTGTATTTCAAAGACTGTGTATTATTATTATTATTATTATTATTATTATTATTATTATTGTTATATAATTCTGCAGCTAAGTAAATAGAAGTAGAAGCTCAACCCTGCGCTCCAGGATCTGTACTATTTGAGGATATGAATATTGAAATAATGTAACAAACTTTCTTTTTAGTTTTTAAGATGTTTGTGTTTAACTAATGATTGCATGGAGGAACTGTGGAAACTGTCATTAATTCACTTTGAATGACCTTTAAACACAGGTAGTATTAATGCAACGCAACGTGTTCCCCTTTTTAACAGTTGGATTTACTTTGAATTCAGAATAGGCAGAACAAACTTGCTGACAATGATTATTCATGTTTTGCAGAAGTCCAAAACAATGCAGTAATTGTACCTTTCTTCAAACACATAAATATTTAGAAATGGCATCGGAAGTGAATCCAAATATAATGCAAAGGATGCTTTCATTGCAGGCTGTGTCGACTGAAAACACTGAATCAATTTCTCATCCTGTTTCTTGCTTTTAGCAATTTCCACTGACAGAAATGAACAGCATGTAATGAACTGTCAAATGCCTGCTTCATTTATTTATTTCCACTTGTAGATTCACATTGTTGCCGAAAGACAATATATTAGCAATTTTGTGAATTTAAATTAATTCTTTTAAGGAGGTCAGACAATCAATTATGTATGGTCTATATTATAGTGTTTACTATAGAATGTGATATATACTGTATATTCTACTGTACTGTAGTAATATATACTATAGTATTTACTGTTTATATCCATTATTCTTGTAACACTCAACCATATCGTAAGCATCCTGCTTCCTGTGGGAATATGTAGACTGGTCCTTTAGTAACACAGCGGTCCTGTGACAATGTGATTCTTCCACTGGCACAACACTCTTTTGTTGGTAGTTAAAAACTTCTGCAGACATATACCATGTACCACTTATAATACAACATGTGTCCAGAAAATAGATACATACAAAACACACCATTTTTCAAAGCATAAAACAAAAAACAAGAATCTGATTAAGCTGTAGTATTGTCTCTCTTTTTCAACAGCTTTTTCGACAGAGCATCTCTACACTGCTGACCTTTGCTTTTTCATTGAGGCCCGTCATCTTCAAATGTAGTGTAGCACACACTTTGTAAACTGGCAACACATAATCACACACACATAATGATTATTCTCTGCAACGCCACAGCTGTTCTTTGATTTTATCTGTGAGATTTTACTTAGTTTCATTTTGGTTTTGGGAGAAGCTTTTCCTGTATCTATTGCATTCTCAAATGCCAACTGCCTGGAGCTCAGACCAGTGCGTTACAGGAATTCCCTTTCAGTGTGTTAGCGTAGAGTTAACTGTTCTTACATAGGCATACGATACTCCTGTCTGGCCAGCAGGGGGCTGATTCAATCTCACCTATTTAGAGAAGCTCACCCACCATGTGACCCTGCTAGAAATGCCATTGGATATATTGCACTGGTCTCCAGTGGCATGCGGTACCCATTAACAAGGTATTCATTCAGGGGATTTCCACAGATCAGCCCTTTAAACCTTAATAACCCGACTGATCGATGACGGTGATGCCTCCCAAAAAAGCACTCAACTGAATTGATTGGCGCTCACTGTATTTCAGTATAATGCATTTTCTGTGGCTGGGGATTTGAGACCGGTGACACTTGTCACAAACAGGTGTTTGTCATGATTAGCAAACTGTGGATTTGCTGAAAATGCTGTGGATTTAAACGTTATTGGCTGGTTTGACAGACCTCGATTAGCAGTCGTCTCTCTCTGACTCCTGAGATAACATCAGGTAGTCCAGGATTAGAGTGAATTTGGGTTGTGAATCCAGCCTTTAGAGTCAGTGAGTGGCTCGATCCAAATACCCTCAAATATCTGAGCAATAAATTGTTGTCTTAACATACATTTACAGAGAAAGTCTCCACTTTAGGTTTAATAAGAGCGGATTTCACAAAATCAGTGATAAGCCTATTACATCAGCGCCTGCATATAAATGAAGGGGGTGCAACACATCTATCAATTAAGACCTCATTAACAGGTTTTACATCCTTTTAAGTGATATCTGCAGTTCTACTGTTCTTTAGAGGAATGAGAAGTGATCCTCTGAACACACCTGCTTACCTACCATAGCACGGCCAGTCACGCAGACTACAAACCATAGCAGCAAATATGTGAGGCTAGATCTGAGTGAGGCAAGGCACAAGTCTGACACTGTAACCTGCTTTGGTGTTCGTATTGCACGGCTGTCTGGGACTCTGGGAAGAATGTTATATAAGCCCAATTTTTATTGTGTCATATTTGAAGTCAGACAGGTTACTTCTCTGTGTGTCATTTATACATATTTTATTGTATTTTCTTTATTCACCGAGACATACCAATGGCCTTTTCAGATTCTGTTCTCGTTTAGTTTTTCGTCTGCTTCTGTTCTCCCGTGTATAGTGTCTGCTCCGGCCCATGTCGAATGCCAAAGATGCACTGAGATTTAATGGCATTGTGGGGAGTTCATCAGGTTAGGCTGGCCTGTGAAATGAGATCTGTTTATAACTCTTTGTACCGATTCTGTATAAAGCAATCTGAGGAGGGGATTTGAAGCAAGTCCCCTGAGGTAATGAAATAAGGTAAAGTTGAAATGGTCTCAATCCTTCCAGGAAAAGGCTAAAGCTGAAGGTTGAAAGGGGAATGTGTTATTGTGCAAGTGCCCAGCGGCCATCAGAGACACCTGCTATATGAAATTGAATAGACACCAACCTCCTCTTCCCATCTGGAAAACAATGAATTCATGGTTTATTATCAGTATTAGGGCCTGTGCTTTTTCTAATCTATATTAATGATCTGGACTCTGGGATAGTTAGCAAACTTGTCAAATTTGCAGATGATAAAAAAAGAGGTGGCTCAGCAGATACAATCTCGGCAGCACAGGCTATTCAAAGGGATTTAGATAATATTCAGTTGTGGGCGACACCTGGCAGATGAAATTCAATGTGGACAAGTGCAAGGTATTACATGCAGGTTACAAAAATGTCCACTATAATTACACTATGGGAGGAATAGAACTAGATGAAGTAACGCATGAGAAAGACCTAGGAGTCTATGTGGACTCCTCACTTTCTCCATCCAAACAATGTGGGGAAGCAATAAAAAAGGCAAACACAATGCTAGGGTATATTGTCAAAAGTGTAGAATTGAGAACAAGGGCAGTGATGTTCAGACTGTACAATGCGCTAGTTAGAGCTCATCTGGATACTGTGTGCAGTTCTGGGCTCCACACTTCAAGAAAGATATCGCTGCTCTAGAGGCAGTTCAGAGGAGAGCAACCAGACTTATTCCAGGTCTGAAGGGAATGTCCTACTGAGAGACTGAGGAACTGAACCTTTTCACCCTGGAACAGAGGAGACTACGTGGGGACTTGATCCAAGTCTTCAAAATCATGAAAGGCATCGACCACATCAAACCAGAGGAGCTTTTCCAGATCAGCAGGGACACACGCACCCGGGGACACTAATGGAAATTGGGTTTAAAGGCATTCAAGACAGAAAACAGGAGACACTTCTTCACACAGAGAGGCGTCACAATCTGAACAAACTCCCCAGCGATGTGGCTGAAGAGACAATTTGGGAACATGTAACACCATTACACAGCTGTCAGAATAAATTGACAGTTCTAAACTGGCTTGGCCAAGCCTTCCTCTTTTCCCCCTGCTATTTGCTAGGCTGCCTGTAGCCTTCACTGAAAAACAGTTTTTCAGGTTATATGGCTCTTCTGAAACCAGAAAAAACATATGTATAGCCATCTCTGGTAGTTTTCAAAAGAGGTTCCATTAGTGTTTGTCGGTAGATGAGAGAGAGTTGTGAGTTTCTGACATCTCTGAATTCTAGAATACTTTTAACCTCTGTCCCTTTTGCCTTATTAGTCTGCTGACCTAAGTGAGGTGGTTCTTGCCTTTTTGTTTGTTGATGCCTTTTTGTTTTTTGGCTAGTTTGCCCTCTTTCCTTTAGTTATTTTCTGTAAGGATTTGAGTTTGAACTTGGATTGCCTTTGTACTTTTGGACTTTCCTTTTGGAATACTTGGGAAATATTTTTTTCTTTCTTTGGTGGATTACAAAATCAATCCTGGACCGGTCCTGGATCTTTGGCCTAGTCCATGGAGTGGCAAGACCAGCCAGTGGCTGAGAACTATATTTTTTGGGACTTCCTTTTTGTACCAATTCGTGATTCTTCCTACTGTGCAGAGACTCAAACACAGGACACGTACAAATTGGATGCTGTTGTAAAAAAACACTATACTTTTTCATATACTTAAGCGTGTACTCATTTGTTGTTTTTGTATGTGTATATACTGTTTGCTGTGTCGGTATAGGGGAATGGTGTTGAGATACTGATGTAGGTGCATAAATCTTGTATAATACACTTTGAATTTACAACCAGATATTCTGCAGTCCTCATACTCCCTATCTTTAAATCTGGCGATCCCTTCTCTCTTGGTTGGGAATCATTACAAACTTTCAAAAACAGACTGGATAGGATACTTGGATCACTTAGTTACTAATGGACACCAAACGAGCATGATGGGGCAAATGGCCTCCTCTTGATTGGACACTTTCTTATGTTCTTATGTTCTTATATTTCTTGGAAGACAGCCTTATCCAGGGCAACTTATAATTGTATATATCACATTCTTCTTGCATACAATTACCCATTTATACATCTGTGTTTTTACTAGAGCAATCTAGGTATCATAAGAACATAAAACATAAGAAAGTGTCCAGTCAAGAGGAGGCCATTTGCCCCATCGTGCTCGTTTGGTGTCCATTAATAACTAAGTGATCAGGGATCCTATCCAGTGTGTTTCTGAATGTTCCCAAATTGTCTCTTCAGCCACATCGCTGGGGAGTTTGTTCAGATTGTGACGCCTCTCTGTGTGAAGAAGTGTCTCCTGTATTCTGTCTTGAATGCCTTGAAGCCCAATTTCCATTTGTGTCCCGGGTGCGTGTGTCCCTGCTGATCTGGAAAAGCTCCTCTGGTTTGATGTGGTCGATGACTTTCCCCACATTGTTTGGATGGAGAAAGTGAGGAGTCCACATAGACTACTAGGTCTTTATCATGCATTACTCATCTTGCTCAAGGGTAGCCTGCAGTGTCCCCCACCTGGGACTGAACCCACGACCCCCCACTCAGGAGTCCAGATCCCCGACCACAACACAACAATGCTGCCCATAGCACAGTGCCTCTGGAAAACAAAGGTAAATATGTCAGAAGTGACATACAGGCACAACACACTGACAGAAACAAAGGAAAACAAATCCATTGCTTTCAGTAACTCTATCTTATGATTAACACAGAAATAAGAAAACATTCACTTTTCAAAATTGAAGTGTTCCTATTTTATGTTCAACCTCTCATCTTTCCTTGAGTTTCTGTTGAAAGCCTGAGGCGTGTTCATGCACACATTTACATAGATTAGTGACAAACCATCCTGTGAGTGTTCGCCAGCTCACTAACAGGTCTAATCAAATTCTGCTGCGTTACAGTGATAAAACACAGGCCATTTCATAGTATTGCCCATTACTTAGAGCTGAAATATCACCTATTTGACATAATAAATATGGTAACCTTATAATGAAGGTCTTGAAACATGAATCGACACAAATTCTCAATTACACCTTTCTCTTGGTCGTGACATAATCGCCCTCATCGCACGTTGATCGCTAATCAGCCCCAAATGCTGATTAAATAGCCTCTTATTTCTAAAGTGCCGCCATTAATCCTATATTTAATGTTATTTTCCATCACACAAATTGCCCGACACATTGCTGGCCTCCCTCAAGTCACAGCATAGTTTGGCACAACTCGTATTAACATGCTTAGCTGCCTGTTTCCAAAGCAGCGGGTTGCAAACGTGTTTCAGAGAAAACATTGAGCTCCACTGCCCACAGGGCCTGTTCTTCTCTGCGATTGTCAGATCGAAAAAAGCCTTTTTAATGAGGACAGCGCAAAATAAATGCTAAGTTGAACTAGAACTGCGATTGCTACTGCTTGTTGCGAACTAGGTGTATAGGTCTGCATCTGAAGAAATTACAAGAATAATTAATGGAGACATGGTCAAGACTTTGCTATTTGTTTTGTTTTTATTAGTATGCACTGCAGTATAAATATTTTCTTAAGTTTAATTGTGGGTTCACTTTCAACTGTAAACATAACTATCCACACATATGTATTAAGTCTTACATAACTGTTTTGCTGCTAGTCCTTATTTTCCAATGAGCGTTTGTTTAACGGTGCAGTAGTATAACTGATGCAGCTATTGTCCTTGTATTTAATTTGCTTGAATTGATGCTGAAAATGTCTGAACAATAAACCTCTGTTGCTGCCCTCAGTGCCAGTTTGATGCAGAAAGATCAATCTATAAATCTGGCAAACAAACTAACAATGCTGTTTCTCCACAGCCAGTTGTTGTCCTTGGTCTGGCGCAGGCTCCGTTTCCTTATTGTTTCCCCCAGCAGGAGAACCTGCGGTTCATCCATGTGCTGTTTATGGTATGGATGAAGATCCTGGAAGTGCAGAACACCCAGACGTGTCAGCACCTGGTTTTAAATGTCATAATTTACATCATTACCATTGCTGTGGGTCGGGAAAGCTCCAGTACTTTTGTTAGCTAAACTGGCCAGAAAAAGGCTCTTACTGACTGGAATTAGGGTGTTTTCACAGAAGGGCTTGGCTTGTTCAGTGATGCTATATTGAAAGTGTCATAACACTTATTCTGTTTGTGTTGAGCCTTCAGTTTGTTACGTCTCCCAGGGTCATATTGCTTCATAGGTGGTCTTTTTGAAAAGCTCTTGAAAACCTGTGGGGCATCTTTATTAAATGACCTCCCACTACTCAGTAAAGTACTCAGTGTTCTATAGAAGAAGAAGAAAAACTAAAAACTCTTTAGAGCAGGAAAACAGAGGTTCAGTAAAGACAGCTTAGCAGGGCTCTACATTAACTGTCTCCCTTGAACAACACAACCTCCCAACTGAATCGATAATTCAGTGTTGCCAGGTCCTCTCCTTAATTTCCCTGCAAACTGGTCCTAAGAATCCCCTCAATCACATAATTTGGGTTTGGGAGCAGGCGAAGAGAAGACTGCTAATGCAGTGAGGTCCGTGAGGTGGTACTGTTGAAGTGAGGTCAGGGGGGTATGGGGGAGTGATGAAGTAACCTCTTAGTGAGAGCACTGTGGGGAAATTAAAATGAAGACAACAATCCCCCATTCCACAGTTTTTTTACTTTTGCCCCTTGTTTCAGATCCTTTTCCCCCCACGTTTCCCCCATGCAATATTTCCCCCCATTTTCCCCCAAGGCTTCAATTCCCCCCCCCAATCTGGCAACCCTATTCTAATTGGTCTCACTTCACCTTTATACTCAAGGTCCAGAGCTCCTACCCCAGAACAGTAGGATATACACTCACCTAAAGGATTATTAGGAACACCTGTTCAATTTCTCATTAATGCAATTATCTAACCAACCAATCACATGGCAGTTGCTTCAATGCATTTAGGGGTGTGGTCCTGGTCAAGACAATCTCCTGAACTCCAAACTGAATGTCTGAATGGGAAAGAAAGGTGATTTAAGCAATTTTGAGCGTGGCATGGTTGTTGGTGCCAGACGGGCCGGTCTGAGAATTTCACAATCTGCTCAGTTACTGGGATTTTCACGCACAACCATTTCTAGGGTTTACAAAGAATGGTGTGAAAAGGGAAAAACATCCAGTATGCGGCAGTCCTGTGGGCGAAAATGCCTTGTTGATGCTAGAGGTCAGAGGAGAATGGGCCGACTGATTCAAGCTGATAGAAGAGCAACTTTGACTGAAATAACCACTCGTTACAACCGAGGTATGCAGCAAAGCATTTGTGAAGCCACAACACGTACAACCTTGAGGCGGATGGGCTACAACAGCAGAAGACCCCACCGGGTACCACTCATCTCCACTACAAATAGGAAAAAGAGGCTACAATTTGCACAAGCTCACCAAAATTGGACAGTTGAAGACTGGAAAAATGTTGCCTGGTCTGATGAGTCTCGATTTCTGTTGAGACATTCAGATGGTAGAGTCAGAATTTGGTGTAAACAGAATGAGAACATGGATCCATCATGCCTTGTTACCACTGTGCAGGCTGGTGGTGGTGGTGTAATGGTGTGGGGGATGTTTTCTTGGCACACTTTAGGCCCCTTAGTGCCAATTGGGCATCGTTTAAATGCCACGGCCTACCTGAGCATTGTTTCTGACCATGTCCATCCCTTTATGACCACCATGTACCCATCCTCTGATGGCTACTTCCAGCAGGATAATGCACCATGTCACAAAGGTCGAATCATTTCAAATTGGTTTCTTGAACATGACAATGAGTTCACTGTACTAAACTGGCCCCCACAGTCACCAGATCTCAACCCAATAGAGCATCTTTGGGATGTGGTGGAACGGGAGCTTCATGCCCTGGATGTGCATCCCACAAATCTCCATCAACTGCAAGATGCTATCCTATCAATATGGGCCAACATTTCTAAAGAATGCTTTCAGCACCTTGTTGAATCAATGCCACGTAGAATTAAGGCAGTTCTGAAGGCGAAAGCGGGTCAAACACAGTATTAGTATGGTGTTCCTAATAATCCTTTAGGTGAGTGTATATCTGTGTTACAAATACAGTTTATGCCACTGCTAGCTGCCTTGTGTTTTTATAGGTGCTCTGGTGTTGACTCATCTGAATGTGATATATCCATCTCGAAGGAGTACAGTTTATCCTTATCAAAAGTACAGACATTTCTAAATAAGGGATAAACTAATCGCTGGCACCTGCTTGATGCAGTTTCCTTTGGAATCATTGCTGTTTGTGTGCGTTTGTATACTTCAGTCACTACATCTTCTGGTCAGCTGCACTGGTGTTTAGAAATGATCCAGGTCAATGCACTACCACGGTCGGTGTTACTGTAAGGGCCCTGTTGTGGCATTGCCTAAATGATCACGAATAAGGGACGAGTCACTGGAGCGATGCCATCCCTACATGTGACAGAAGGTCTGGCTGCGAATGCCTTCCGTGGCAAGGATTGGGGGGTCTGTTTATGCGAAGGCCAGCACACGTGTTAACTGTGTGGGGGATTAAAATGAATTCAGTCGGTCTGCTGTGGAACTGTTTTTCTTTAATGTTGTTTAATGTGGTTTATTTATACCTGCTTCTCCATACTAATGAATGAGGTAGGTGTACAACAGTGAAGATACAAAACCAGAGAAATGTCCTTACTTGATATAAATCTGAGTCTTCAAGGCTCTTTCCTTCCGCCATGAGAGGCGAGGTAAGAGTTTGTGTGCTTTTTAGGTCGATGCAGAACAATCTTAAGCAAGTCATTTCAAGAGTGGTTTTTTTTAAGCATCTCATTTGGCATTTTAAGCCAATGACCACCATGTACCCATCCTCTGATGGCTACTTCCAGCAGGATAATGCACCATGTCACAAAGGTCGAATCATTTCAAATTGGTTTCTTGAACATGACAATGAGTTCACTGTACTAAACTGGCCCCCACAGTCACCAGATCTCAACCCAATAGAGCATCTTTGGGATGTGGTGGAACAGGAGCTTCGTGCCCTGGATGTGCATCCCACAAATCTCCATCAACTGCAAGATGCTATCCTATCAATATGGGCCAACATTTCTAAAGAATGCTTTCAGCACCTTGTTGAATCAATGCCACGTAGAATTAAGGCAGTTCTGAAGGCGAAAGCGGGTCAAACACAGTATTAGTATGGTGTTCCTAATAATCCTTTAGGTGAGTGTATATATAATACAATCAATATAAATATGTAAAAGTATCAAAATAAAATACAAGACATTTCAAACAATCACTATGGAAATGAATAAACTCAATAAAAGAAAAACAAACCAACATTAATACAAAGGAAATAAAGCAAAACATTATTTCACACCCCTAAACCTATAAACACATGAACCCTTCCGTCCTGAGCAGAGAATTGTGTGTGGCTACCTTAATACGGTAAATACGGTAATGTGAACGTATAAATCCCCCTTCTCCATGATGGCCTCTGTAACACCGCTACCCTTCACCAACATGGCCACTTGCAACAACAACAATGCTCCAGTTCTCACTTCTCCTATACAACAGGTAAGTTTATGATTTAATAATACCTACAATTTTTCCTTGTTTATATCTAAATAATTACAATTAAGAATATTTAAAAGTTTATTTTTTCTAAATACAAAACAATAATCACACTAACCCAGTTAAGATTAAGTTGGGAATGGGTTCATCACAACAATCAGTCCCTGCAGTGTAATCTGAGGGTAACTCAATAGTATAATAGTCCAGTCACCATCAGTATCTGAGTGAATAGTGTTTTAAAACCAGCGCTAATGACGGAGGAGCTGTCACTCAGATATTGTCTTGCAGTTGCCTGACAACTCAACCTGATGTTGACCGCTGAAAATGGTTTATTGGCTCCTGTTTCACAGATGCGTTACTGGGAAGAGGTTTTCCATTGCGCCGGTGCCCCACATGCTTGTCATGTATTGGCACACCAGCACTGAACTAACATGGCAGTTTGTGTTATGGCTATAATTCCTGTCGCCTTCCTGATTTAATCATGTGAAAAATAAACTACCTGGTTAGACTAAGAATAGATTTTCTGTTTCACATGATTTCACACTTCAGGGCCATTGTAGCCACATAATCCACTTCAGTACAGCTTTTAAAATGACCAAGATTTAAAAACCGCATCACTCCCCATAATCTTCGCACTACCCCACTGGGATTGTAATTTATGGCTACTGTTCAAATACCCAATGAGGCAAATTGCAGTCCAGTGCTGTCCACATTTCTGATTCATTATTAATAACCACTACATTCAATTTGGGGAGTCTCACTTTTCCGCGGGAGGGGACGATCTGCATGCGCTGACCTGAAATGACCCACTCCTCTCCGGCACTTAATTAACACAGTTTGAAAGATAACAATACATTAATAACCATGAGCTGATGTACGTGAATGCATTGTACATTGATTTGTAGTTAGATGGTCACTCATTCTTCCATGGGAGATTATGATTCCAGTCCGCTGACCAGCCATGACTTATGGAGGAGGGGGCAACAGTTCATTAACACAGTCTGAAAAATAACATTTAATAAAAAAATGCAAGTTTTTAAATGTGTATATTGATGCTCATTCACTTTCTTTTTGAAGATTATATGTACATTTTCTAAGTTTTCATGTTCTGTGGATATTGTTTTGTGGAGTGTTTTTGTCTAAAGGTAGAGGTATTATCGTGCTGACACTAGAGTGCTGTACCTTTTTTTCATTTAAATGCTCAGTGCAATGAAATTATATTCATGGAGAGCTTGAAACGGCAGTGCCAGCTTCTTACGCCCTGCGCTCCATCAGAGACGTGCTGATGCTGAGTAAGTCATTATACAGTGGAAATACATTCAGTGCCTAGAAATGTATTGCCATTACCCTGTACTGGCAGAAATCATCTTTCTCAGTCAGAATTTCTCAGTCCTTCTCTTGGAAACAAAGGACCCAATCAGGGCTTTTGTCTATGTTATATATGTGAGTGTGTGTGTGTATATAACCTGGTCATTGAACAAAAAAATGACAAATTCCAATCAACACAAAGAAGCACTGGAACGTATGCTTAGCAGAAGATGAAGAGACGGGAGAAAAAGAGATCTCGGAACAAATGCAGGTTTGTGATGTCACTGAAAGAGTGGAAATGTTAAAATGGCAATGGGCCGGACACATTGCAAGAACAGACCACAGATGGAGAAAAGCTCTAAAAATGAATCCTAACAAATGAACAATGACCGAGACCGAGTCTTTGTTGATCCACTGCTGGATAAATGCCTCCCCGAAATGTTTCCACTTATTTCGATCAACAATCAGCTCTACATAATACTTGATCAGAGTCAGAGTATGGCTTGTCCCTTCATGGTACCACAAATTATTATTCAGAGAGAATGCTTTAATTTTCTAATCTACCTGCTACAGTTGCTCTGCCCTGTTTTTGCCACTTATTTATTATTTATTAATACAATCAAATCAATCGGATTAAGACTTTCAATCTGGGCGCTTGTTTTGCTTAAATGAGCTACAGATCTTTTGATTGGTTGAAATACTGTGTTCTTACACAGGTTAAAGTATGCATACAAGTACCTCTAATATGTACATTTAAACATGTATTTTTTAATGCATAATCTAACACAAACATGGTAACTTTCTACAGATTATAGTTTATTACAGTTTGATGACATACTCCTTCAAATATAAAGTTACAATGTCGTCACCTATAGATTATGCAAAATAACACAATCAAAGGTTCAACCCCTTCGCTCGACACAGTGTTTCCAACTTTCTAAGAGCTTTCTATAGAGCCCTGAACACAATACTGTATATGAATGCATGATTAATTGCTACCAGCAATCTGAAATGAAAATGTACCTGGAGTAATAAAACTGAATGCATTTAAGTGACTCTCGGTGTGATTTTAGTTAGCATTTATAACACGTGCCTTTATATTGCCAGCATTGTGCTATAAATAAGCTTTTTTATTTGTGACTATAAATCTCTGCATTGATTAATGAAAACACTGGCGAGAATGTGTTCTTGCTTCAAGACTAAATTCAGAACTCGAGAAGAGAACATGCACAAGAAATATAAAATCAGCATTGTATAGAAGCTCAGTCTGAAGGGTGTGAAAAACAAAATATATTTTCTTATTTTATTAGCATCTCACCATAGTTGCAAATTGCTTTACTGTTTATGTCCTCGGTCTGGACCGAGAGGAAAACTCACAACTTTCACAAGATGACAATGGATTTCACAAGATGTATTACTTCGGGGACCTCCCTACTCGTTAAATGACTTTTAACAAGAATATTTCTCATCCGAATGTCACGCCCTGCAAATAAATTCCAGCCTTTAATAATACAAAATGCACAAACTTTCAACATAACACATCTAATCTGATCTCTTGGAGAAAAAGTACTATGTGTTTAGGGGAAGGTTTCATCATTTTCCTTTTATAGGCGTTATCACCACAGTATCGATGCACAAGCATTGTTGCATAACCAGAAACACTGATTCGTGATAACTGGAAGAGCAAACTGGATTCTTACTTGGCTTACCCATAAAATCACTGCGCCGAGTATTTTGCTGTAACGCACCGAATGTCGTGTATGAAATCTATGGTTTTAAAACCTAATGGAATTGTCCTAGCCTTCACATCTGAGGCAGACTGTAGTGCCGGTGTACAATCAGGGAATCTGTGGTTGTTCTGTAAACAATGATGATATCCAAACTAAAAGCAGGAAGATGACTCATGCTGAAAGATAGGAAAGCCTTCTCCGATCTGCCCAGTCCTTTGGTCTCAGAATTGTCTTAAAATAAAAACTCACCCATGACATTTTGCTGTTGATCGCACTGGATGGTGGCCTACTTTTCAAAAACCTAAGATGTACTGACAGGTCTCTTCTTTGTGCGGGAGAAAGTTTGGAAGGAAACATATTCTCAGTACTGTAGTGTACTAGCCTCTGGCACCAGCTACTAAATCATTACTGCTGTGACTCACGCCTCAGATGGAGCTAGACTGTGAGGTTTCCTCTCCGCAGTGTTTCAAAATGCTGTTTTCAATTTAATAACAAGACAGACCGTGCCCCCCCATTAGAATTCAACACACATCACACAGCTGTTTTATCAAATACATTAAAGTCCAGTGTTCACTTCATATTTTTGACAGCCCAGAATGAACCAGCTCCAACAGCATGAAAACCATTGCTTAAATGCTTCATTGATGGACTGATTCAACCAAGCTGTAGTAAACGTGCAGCGTCATTTGTGCGCTGGGGCGGCGGGGGAGGGGGGGTATAAGTGTGAAATTAAAAGCTCTTTAAAGTTTGGACTACAGGCATTCTGTGACCTTCCTGAAAGACAGTGTGACCAAAAGCGGGCAATAAGATTCATCATGTGCTGAATCAACCCCTTGCTGGATGGTATTGGAGGAGACCCTGCAAGCTTTCTCTGCGCCTCCCTTATCTGCTTTGTGAAACGAAGCCTCTTTCCTCTGAGTTCACACCGATAAGCTGGTGGTACTCATATTCCAGATGTGGCTTGTTAAATCCTTTTTAGTGATGGTAATTTACATTTGAATGGGGAAAAATAAACACAATAGCTCTAAAATGCATAATCAGTGTGGAATTCACTTCTGCGTGTTTTCATTTATATGAACCCATGTTTTTTTACAGTATAACAGCACATTTGTTACACAGTTAAACAGTTTAAAGAGAAAACAAATCCATATGTTCCATTAATAATCTTCGCGAGACGCAGCCATTGGTCACAGTCTGTCTCCCACTCATAACTACACATCGAGACCGATGACAAATAACTCCCAGTTCGAGGTGACACGGTGAACGGCTCTTATTGACTGGATTTGGCCCAGATGCAGAAATTAATTTGGCTCAGGAAATTTGAATGTGCCATTATAAATAGAATTGATAGACTTTCGGTGTGTGATAAATTCCAGTCAGTTTGTTAACAGTTAGAAGACTTTCTTGGAATTATACACACACACATACACTCACCTAAAGGATTATTAGGAACACCTGTTCAATTTCTCATTAATGCAATTATCTAACCAACCAATCACATGGCAGTTGCTTCAATGCATTTAGGGGTGTGGTCCTGGTCAAGACAATCTCCTGAACTCCAAACTGAATGTCTGAATGGGAAAGAAAGGTGATTTAAGCAATTTTGAGCGTGGCATGGTTGTTGGTGCCAGACGGGCCGGTCTGAGTATTTCACAATCTGCTCAGTTACTGGGATTTTCACGCACAACCATTTCTAGGGTTTACAAAGAATGGTGTGAAAAGGGAAAAACATCCAGTATGCGGCAGTCCTGTGGGCGAAAATGCCTTGTTGATGCTAGAGGTCAGAGGAGAATGGGCCGACTGATTCAAGCTGATAGAAGAGCAACTTTGACTGAAATAACCACTCGTTACAACCGAGGTATGCAGCAAAGCATTTGTGAAGCCACAACACGTACAACCTTGAGGCGGATGGGCTACAACAGCAGAAGACCCCACCGGGTACCACTCATCTCCACTACAAATAGGAAAAAGAGGCTACAATTTGCACAAGCTCACCAAAATTGGACAGTTGAAGACTGGAAAAATGTTGCCTGGTCTGATGAGTCTCGATTTCTGTTGAGACATTCAGATGGTAGAGTCAGAATTTGGCGTAAACAGAATGAGAACATGGATCCATCATGCCTTGTTACCACTGTGCAGGCTGGTGGTGGTGGTGTAATGGTGTGGGGGATGTTTTCTTGGCACACTTTAGGCCCCTTAGTGCCAATTGGGCATCGTTTAAATGCCACGGCCTACCTGAGCATTGTTTCTGACCATGTCCATCCCTTTATGACCACCATGTACCCATCCTCTGATGGCTACTTCCAGCAGGATAATGCACCATGTCACAAAGGTCGAATCATTTCAAATTGGTTTCTTGAACATGACAATGAGTTCACTGTACTAAACTGGCCCCCACAGTCACCAGATCTCAACCCAATAGAGCATCTTTGGGATGTGGTGGAACGGGAGCTTCATGCCCTGGATGTGCATCCCACAAATCTCCATCAACTGCAAGATGCTATCCTATCAATATGGGCCAACATTTCTAAAGAATGCTTTCAGCACCTTGTTGAATCAATGCCACGTAGAATTAAGGCAGTTCTGAAGGCGAAAGCGGGTCAAACACAGTATTAGTATGGTGTTCCTAATAATCCTTTAGGTGAGTGTATATCTGTGTTACAAATACAGTTTATGCCACTGCTAGCTGCCTTGTGTTTTTATAGGTGCTCTGGTGTTGACTCATCTGAATGTGATATATCCATCTCGAAGGAGTACAGTTTATCCTTATCAAAAGTACAGACATTTCTAAATAAGGGATAAACTAATCGCTGGCACCTGCTTGATGCAGTTTCCTTTGGAATCGTTGCTGTTTGTGTGCGTTTGTATACTTCAGTCACTACATCTTCTGGTCAGCTGCACTGGTGTTTAGAAATGATCCAGGTCAATGCACTACCACGGTCGGTGTTACTGTAAGGGCCCTGTTGTGGCATTGCCTAAATGATCACGAATAAGGGACGAGTCACTGGAGCGATGCCATCCCTACATGTGACAGAAGGTCTGGCTGCGAATGCCTTCCGTGGCAAGGATTGGGGGGTCTGTTTATGCGAAGGCCAGCACACGTGTTAACTGTGTGGGGGATTAAAATGAATTCAGTCGGTCTGCTGTGGAACTGTTTTTCTTTAATGTTGTTTAATGTGGTTTATTTATACCTGCTTCTCCATACTAATGAATGAGGTAGGTGTACAACAGTGAAGATACAAAACCAGAGAAATATCCTTACTTGATATAAATCTGAGTCTTCAAGGCTCTTTCCTTCCGCCATGAGAGGCGAGGTAAGAGTTTGTGTGCTTTTTAGGTCGATGCAGAACAATCTTAAGCAAGTCATTTCAAGAGTGGTTTTTTTTAAGCATCTCATTTGGCATTTTAAGCCAATAAACAACTGCTGAACACATCCAGTGAGGAGATGCTTTGTGAACACCTGCCATGTGGTGGTAGTTTACAATGAGCAGCAAAGGAATAAAATGAAATTATGTACCTTTTATAAGCTATTCTCTTCTCTGCGGTTTTCCATTTACTAAGCTTATTTTCTTGTTTTGTTTTTCCGATGAATGAGCTCTTTTGACAGCCGTTACCTCTTGCTTGTCCCTCGGTCCTGTCAGCAGGCTGTGTGGAGCAGAATGCACTCCAAGCCTCATGCGGTACAAGCTCGGTGCCAGAATATGAAAGCCCAGATTTGTTTTGGCCTGAAATCTTTCCTCTGAAATTTGTATCATAACTAATACATTTTTAATGCAAATATGCTGATTAAAATGTGTGGAAATTGCAATGCAATTTTGTACATAATGTGACACGATAGTGCGTTCCATTTGACACGCAGTATAAAGCAGCTTGGTATCATTCCCCAGAAACAAGCTGTGAAACCCGGCAAATCAAAGACTGACTTGTTTGACATCTTTCACATTGATTCTGAAAATGTAATGCTTTGAAGTGAATTAAATTGCATTGTGTTACATGCGGCTCATTACTGGATTAAGAATTAAATTGCATTTTGTGAATTTATAGATAAAAAAACATGTAAAAGTGCATTTTATTATAAGTAAAACTGTGTAGAAGGGGATTTTATACTATTATCAAGTAGTGTTTGACAATTAATTTGCCAATGTTTGGATCATATTTCCTTTAAAATCTACACTATCGTCAAAAGTTTTAAAACACCTCAATATTTCCATTTTGTATTGAAATTTACACAATGTCTCAATGTACTCTGAAATTAAAGTATAGAACAAATAAACAATTGGAGATAAAATCATGAAATTGTTTTGTTTAACAAAATGTAATCCCTTAAACTGACAAACCCCTGTGGTTCCTTAAAAGGGCACTGAATCCGTGTGCTTCTCTTTAATCCCATGTGTACTCTTCACTGTTGTGTTGTTTGCCAAGTGTTTGTTATCCCATTAAAGTTTCTAATGATGTGAGCCCCCGGGCTCTGAATGGTGGCGGCCGACACGGAAACTGTAAATTGTTTGAGAATGAAACACGCTGGTAGCCAAGAGAATAAGCTTTCAAATTATGTGTGTATTTTAGGAATACAGTGTCACTTCTATGCACAGGAGCTGCGCGTAACACTGCCAAATAGTGGTTAAGAGGGTGTAGTAACACAGTATGTAACTCTGAAATGTACATTATTTTTTTAATCTCTGGCAGTTTACCACTTACCTTTGTACCATTTCAGGTTATTCACTGGACTTGAACTGCTTACATTTCAATACAAACTGGGAAAATGGGTGTGTGCTAAAACTTTTGACCAGTAGTGTATAAACACTTGATATTTGCTTGTATTCAGGACTTTCTTTGCATTAAATAGAAGATCTACACCCTAAACTGAACCCTTATAAATATGTCACACCCTAGTGGGTGATTAGGGGTGACACGCTGCATGACTATGCCACCTCTTGTTAACAAAAGAGGACCTCGTTCACCCACTCCACCTCTCGCCCCGGGCAGGCTCGACCGGACCCCAGAACAACACCACACAGAAAGGTACGTTTCCAGCAACAATCACAATTTATTTACACAACTAGGACAGGGCATGAAGACAGTACCATAGCAGGGAACACAGTACATAAGGAAATGGGAAGCTAATTATATAAAACCTAATTTAAAATCGCCTTTAATAAAACAGGGTGATAAAACGAATAAAAACCCTACCCAAAAATAACGAGACAAATAATAAGGTAAGGAACTAATTAATAAATAGTTGGTCTGGATCTCCTGCAGGAGCTTGCTGCACCTCGTATCTCCTCTCCGTGTGCTTGGTTGCTTCTGAATGATACTGTCTCTGTGCTTAAACACTAAAACAAAGAGCCAGAGATGCAGGTGAAAGTAATTATGAGCAAACGTGCAGGTGAGTCCAGGTGAGAATGTGGGCTGGTGGCGTGCGCTTGGCAAGAAAAAACAGAAATCAATCCCAAAATCCGATAAATCAATTATACAAAAAGAAAGGAATACAACAAAATAAGGAAGGAAAAACAAACTTCATAAGTAAAGAGGCAACCGTGATCATGAAATTAATAAGTGAAAAAATATATATAATATAATCAATTAAGTGGTAAATTGCCCGTCACGCCCCGCCCATGACACTTCAGCTCTATGAACAAAAAACATTTACATCATGGTGAATATTTTGGAAAATATATATCATATGTTACTTTGAAAAAAAATATCCAGAGAAATTACATATTTTTTGTATTAAGTTGTACTTTTAAGTTGCATTATGTGTTTCTTCCACAAATGTCTGTTGTAAATCCACTAAAGGAACGTTTCAGTGAAACAAACACAGTTTGTCTTTTGCAATCTTAATTGTACAAATGTAGGGCCACCATACAGATGTTGACAGTCTGTGTTCGGTTATATTAATTAAACTTTAATTATGGGATCAGTCCCAGTAGATCCACAGTTAGTGACTTCTGTTGATATCACTTGGGGTAACACTCGGTTTGCTTTTTTCAGCCTCACTCGGCCTCGCTCAGCAAATCCCCAGACAAGCCAACTCTGACAGTTGCGCAGAGATAACAGAAGGGTTTTTCATGCTTGCAATGTGATGGTGGTATATAAGTCAGCAATAACTTTGTTCTAAGTCCATCTGGTATTTAATTAATTGCAGTTCTAATTTGCAATGGAGAAGCAAAGAATTGGGCCATGTCTCAAATCGTATACTTGTATACGGCAGTAGGCAGTATTTGAGTGGTGCGTTCACACTGAGAAAGATGACCAAATGAAGTACAAATGAAGTGTTAATTTAACCATTTTTTTCCATAGTATACTAGGTAAACAGTATGCTAGGATGATTAGTATAATTTCCACAGTTAAGTGCATAGTCTGTAGTATGTGATTTGAGAGACGGCTTTAGCTGGTAGACTTTCATTTTATTAATGGATTTCTTTTTACAAATCAATCCTGCTCCTATTACTGTATCTTAATATAAGCAAATTAAACTGCAAAAGAAGCAAAGCTGAGAAAATGAACGAGACTCTCACAGTTAGTCCAAGTGTTATTACCATTATAACACAATTGTAAATGGGTGTAATAGCCCTGCAGTGTTTTGAAGTGTTCTCACTTTTCAGTTTGCCGCTGAACTTCATTCAAAGCAGAAACACCTGTCCCCCGTTTCTGCCTGCCTGCATCCCATTAAAAGCTAATTGTCCACAACAGATGTGGCTTCTCTGGTCATTGCTATTAGGAGACTGTTTATTTTGGTCTTTTAACCCCTTCATTCCTGGCAATTCAACAGGCAATTTCTTTTCTCTTCAGCGCCTCTGCTCTAGTAGTCCTGTTTTTTTCTGAAGGCCTGTTTTTATGCAGTAATTCAATGAAGCATACTAAATATAAAGGAAAGAAATGGACGCTTGCCTTGATGCTGCATTTCTGAATCTTGAAGGTGTTCTCTCAAATGGTCACTGATTTCATTGGTGTGTATAAACCAGTTTTGCTTCTACAAACTTCACTTTTGTTCTTCTTCCATCAACTGTTTTTGGGGATTCCATCAACTTCCATCGGGATTTGTTTTTGATTAGTTTAGTAAGGATTGAGTTTCACACATTTTTACTGTCTCTAAGACTTTTGCTGTAGGGTGTATCACAGTAAAGCCCCAGTTTGCTGATAATTGCTCAAATGTGTTCTACACCGTTACTAAAACTTACTTTTTGTCACGGCTGGGAGTTTCCCCCTCGCAAACATACTTGATCCTCTGAAAGCACATTGGATATGTTTTTTCTACATCTCCTTTCACACATCTGCTTTTCAATGGATAATGTTTCCTGATCACTTGTTCCACCTTGAAGCCATTTGCACTAGTCACCTTGGAAAAACCTTACAGTATTTGTTGAGTGTCATTTTGCTTCTCTTTACACTGAATCTCAGCTCCGCCCTTAAGCCTGTAGTGTGGGAACTTGAGATCGTAAATCTAGCGCAATGGCTTTGTCTTGGGAATGGTCAGGATTTAAGTAGGATCTATTCATATTTTTCCCAATCCAGTATTTTGAAATCCTCTTTCAGTTTGGCTTTAAAGAGCTCTGGGAATAATGTTTTCTCTTGATGGATCTCTGGCTTGATTTGTTTTTGCTTTCCTTTTAGAGTATATTCTACTAACCCAGATGATTGTTTAGTAGGAAATTGTCTGCTACAAATATAATATGTACAATAAATACATTCACAGAAAAAAAACCTCAGATGTCACTGTATACTACGTGTTTTACAATAAGGATAGCACAACGCTTTAGGGTAGGTGGTGCGAACCGTTCAACTTTACTACTAAACAGGGAATGAAAATACATTTCTATTTTAAAAATATAAAACATTTCACTGTAGTTATGTCATATTGTCTATTTACTGCTTGTATCATGAATGATTCATTCAGAAAACAAACTGACAGATTTCATAACAATTCCTGTTAACCATTATTTCCTATTTTTTGGCTGTGATACAATAGGCTGTGAGGTCTTGCGATCTGCAGATATTTCTTCAAATGTAAATGTTCTGGCTTCTGAGGCTTCTGTTTTTCAGAAATTGACTGGTTTGATGGCAGTGGAGCGTGTTTAGCATTCAGCACCTAGGCCTACCTCTTGAATGTAATGAAAGATTAAACCAAATGGGTTCGTAATTTAGTCTTCCTCTTGAAAATGGCTTGTGTTCATATATGACATTGTCCTTTCTTATTGCAAGAATATCCTCTTCTATAATATCTTCAGTGAGAGGTGGCTGTTCTTCAATCCGGCTGTTTATAGTCTGTTTATACAGCAACATTAACCTCTTTGTACCCCCTCACACTCTCCTGCAATGTGGAATGGCAATCTTAATCGGAAATAATGTGACAGGATGTCTTTATTATTCTCCTTTGAAGAAATTATAGACCGTATAGACTGTAAATCCGGAAGCCATTATTTTTGTTTGATAATACAGCTTAAAGTGTCCTGTCTAGTTTTAATCCTGCAGTGCTTCATTTGAGTTGAATGCTCCATTGCAGTCCTCAAAATGTATTCTTGTCTGACGAGCAAGACTTTTTCATCTTATTTGTGCTACAGTTAGGCAAACCCTGTGAAGTGCAGGGATTAAACACGGATCTGACTTGAATGATATTTCAAAAGGGAATTAATTTCTCGTCATGCAAAAGTGCAGTTTGTTATGTAGTGACTCATTAATTAAAAAAAACAAAACATATTATTTGTGTTGAATATTGATTCAGCCTACAAGAAACTTAATCAATTTCCATGAATTGTATTGCCTTGCCAGGGTCTGGTGTAAACTGTGCGCTGCAATTCTACTGATTTCTTTAATGTATTCCTCTTATTCACGACAGGAAAACATTTTCTAACGATCTGCACACAATCTACACATCTATACATTCAGACTGCGGTCTTTATTTCGTCTTTTTTATTTGAATATGCTAGTTATTAATCTGAATCTGTTTACTGTGCATTGCGTCTTGGAAAATTAAAATGTGTGTCGCACCAGCTGAAAGCTAACCTTACATAATACAACCCCTATGTGTACGTTATTTATTAATGTATTAAGACTGTCAGCGGTAATCAACACTGGTGCAAAAGCACGAGGCAGGGGCAGCTGTTATCACTGCTTGCCCCAACTGAGAGCACAGCCCCCAATTGAGAAGTACACGCTCTGGAAAGGAAACCACTTTGCTGCATCAACAATGAGCCGCCGTCACAACAGACTTCCCACAGGGCCTGCAGCAGCAAGCCGCCCCGGCGCTCACAGAGGGCCTGTAGATATGGCCTGCCTGTAGGAAGTATCATGTCTGAAACCATGTGCTACAACGCCCAGGTCTGTATCAGATTAAGTATCACACAGTCATGGGCGTGAGAGGAAGAGGGTCTTGAGAACGTGCCAGTGAGCGACCACTGCTGCCGATCACAGTACCAGCCATTCCGTTTTTTTCATCCCGTCATGTTAATGTGGATTATATAGAGCAACCTTTAGCATCCCTAAGGGAACTGGACGCATTTACTGTACAGGACAATTCCAGTTCAAACCATGTTTACACTCTGAGAATATGAATGTTGGAGAGTGTTACATGCTCTCAGTGTGTATTCAATTACAATACAGGAAGGGGAGGAGGTGTGTTTTATGATTCTTGTCACATATGCTCTTTTTATTACTCAGATTACTGTCATTGTGAAAGCCCACAAAAATCCCTCAGACAAGATAACTGATAACATCCTAAAGTGGAACATTGTGGGGTTTCTTTGTAAATGTTGCGACTGAGTTGAGAATCGTTAAGAACAAATCACTAGAGGTGGATTAATAGCCTAAACTCTTACTCCGAGAGATCCACTGGAATTGTATTTTATTACAGATTGATGTCAATGCATTCCTTCCCTTGCATACAGGAGAAATCTACTAAAAGAATCACAAGAAATCTTGGAAAAGAGCAGTATCGCAGTATCAAAAAATGTATATCTACAGCAGGTTTGCAGTGTTGTGTGTTAGAATCTGTCATCAGCTCTCATGGGAAGTCATACAGAGACTGTCCACTACTGACATATTGCCCGCAACTGCAGCTCTATTTAGAAAACGACAAACAGACAGTGACACATCCATCAAAGAAGCATGTAGGATGTCCTCCCTGTCTTGACACATCATTTAATGTAATGGGAATATTTTGTACAGGCAGGCGTTTCTGACAGCAGGACAATGTTCCTGCGGTTGAGTGTTTGCTTCGCAACAGGAGTGAACAGTACAACGCCAGGAAAGCGAAACTAAACAACATCCCCCACCCAGAATAATAACAGAAGCACTTGAACTGAAAGCCTGGTTCCTGCACATAAAGGTTTTATTTATTTATTTCCCTGGATGGAACTGAAAAAATAGAAGAATTAGAACACTACACAAAAAGAAAGACAATTACATCTCACTAACAGTAAAATCGATCTAGTCTACAAGCATTAGAACAGTAACAGCCTCAAAGCCAGCATCTTTACTGTGTTCTTCATGTAATAGATACTGCAACGTGTTCTGCATAATCCTGGGATGGCAGGTAATTAAAACTATTGCGTGGGTGATGCAGAACCTCCTGCCGTTGATTTATATGGATGAGCAGGTGTGTCTTGAGGGTGTCAATCGGTGTGATGCCCCTGTCAATCTGCTGAGTTTGTCAGGTGTTTCAGCAATGAGGTAAATTGTGTTGTGTGTATGAGGGGGGGAATCCTTTTGTTCACTGCCAATTGCAACTCAGTGTCAATTCTTTAGCTCTTATGCTTTTCAATTTCAGTTTCAGCCGCAGATTTGACTTGGCATTGACCCCAACACCAGAGGACCTGAACTCTTATCGCATATTTTCTAGACTAATGATAATAACCTATCAATAACCTAAATGAAGATTGCTGGAAGAGGGGAGACGCAAATCCATTCAAAGTATCTTATTCGCATGAGTCGGCGTCAGAACATAGAGGCCCACATGACTTGGTTGGAATTTAACAACAAATCAACCTCATGTTTCTCTGAGGAACCCAACGTCAACTACATAGTTGAGTAGCTAGTTGGGAGCTTTGTGCATCCTCCTCTTGTCGGTCCTACATTTCTCCAGTCTTCATTTTGTCTTCCAAACTCTTTCTTATCCTTGATCAGCTGCTGCACAGCTGAATCAATCCCCTCTCTAATCTCTACTTGTTCAGGACTACCGAGATGCTGTTCTTTCGCCTGTGTAAACCAGTCCTCTGAGAGCAGGATTACTCTTGTCATCCATCCCCTCCAAACTCTCCATAGGGCACCAGCGTCCTTCTGGTAGCGATCAAAATGGCGCACAGTAAACTAAGGGAGGTCTTGCTCACTTTGCTTCTCGATTTCCATGCTTCCGAGCGAACGCAGGTAATTGGTTTAGAGTTTGTTCCCAGATTACATGACATGTTGCTAATTGATGCTGAGAAGTGAGGGCCTAGTTCTCCGTCCAGTCAGAGTCATGTTAAAGTTCTAAACCATGCATTTTTAACTGGAACTATATTAATCAAGGCCGAGCTGCAGCACAGACGTTTCGTGAAGTGTGAATTATTACTTCAGCTGCAGGGTGGAACATAATAAAAAACACCACCCATGCATCAAAACGACCAAAAGTTTCTAGTTCGTGGTTCACTGCTTCAGTGTCTAATTCCACCTCCCCACCACAGGTCATGGTTCCCACTCTGAAAAAAGGTCTCTGTCTTCCTGTGAACGTAGCTGGCCTAGGCCTGCACTTCCTGATGTTGTGCGAGGTTGGCCTTGTGGTGTAGTAACTAAGGCAATGTAGCAAGAGTGTGAATGATGGCTTGCCACTACTCAACGCTGAGACTCTCATTGTCACTCCAGCGCTGCAATGTCTGCGTAACCAGAAGAGAGAAAAAGAAGTTCCCCTTGTGTACGACATCTTTAAATAACCTCTTTAACAGCGTAACATTTCGTTTTTACTCACATTAAATATATGATCGCTTCTATAGAGGCTATAACTGCAGTAAAGAGAAGACAGATGTGAGAAACTGGGCTGTGTGGAGAAAATTGAGACCGTGCTTTCTTAATAAAAACAATGTGGGTGTTGTAGCAGTGGACTGAGTTCAGTGATCAGTGTCTTCAAATCAGTGTCTATCTATGTAATATATATAAGGAAGAGATAGCAAAATAAATGAATGGATCCAAGAACAAAGTCAAATGTGACATCATCGAAAGAGCGGAAATGTTCAAATGGCTATGGGCCAGCCTGGTCAACCTTCTATAAATAGCATTTGAAGTGCATCTGTTACATAAGAGACAATTGGGAATTACAGTATATGTCTATCTTTTTCAGTAATTCTCATACCCCTTATGAAGATTGGTCAAATCCAATAGAGTATTGTACATACTCAGCTTTCTCACGCACTGATTGTATTAGATGCCCGAGAATGCTCATCTTTGGCATATTGAGACGCTGAGAAATTAGATTCTCACTTTGTAATTCATCCTAAATTATGCAGCGGAGTTATCAGAGATGCAGATTTAAATGGATCTTTGCAACCCCTCGTGTCTTAGGGAATGTCTATTTTCAGTTCTCTCGGACAGTCCTATTTCCATCACAATGCAAAGGAGACGCAAGACGCAAATTACACTGTTTGGGTCACATTGTAAATTGTATAGCTTGTGTGGTGATCTAAAATTGACACCATTGTTTACATTGATCTCAACCCTCTGGTTCCTGTTGTTAGAGACAAATGGGGGTTGATTTGTGTTGTTGTTGTCGTTAGGCTTGTTTTAGACCTGCCATTTGCGGATTTGAAATTGTAAAAAACTGAAAACTCGGCATGCTGAAAGAGTAACATGGATTAGGATCTAGTTTTGCAATCTAAAGAGTGCACATCTACTACAACATCTTAATGTGTTGGGGCCAGGGGCTGTGTTTAGCTGCAAACCCACAGACATAAGGCGGAAGGCAACCAAATGTGCGAATGACTCGAGACTCCTCTGTTGAGACCAGCAGAAAAAAAACAAAAAACTGTAAATTGTGGGTTTTTCCCCATGATCTCTGTGAAACGATTACTTTAAGTCTTTTTCAATGACTGATTTTAACTTGAGCAGCTTTTTTTGTGTACCTTTGCTTCAATGCACACACCAGCAACTAAACCAAAACACATTTACATCACCTCAGTATCGCCTACAGTGTAACGCTCAGCTCAAGGCCGTAATTGCTGCAGAGCAGGCGTATGAATTTACAGGTGCAGAAATCCACTGCACGTCTTAGATATTAGACACAAGGAATTGCACAGATCAAGAATTCATCCCCACCCCCGCTCCACAGTACGCACTCCTTCAGTTGCACACGACACTGATTGACAGGGCTCTTTTATTTATTTAATTTTGTCTGTTAACCGTTTCACGCTTGGACTCTTTTTCCTGTTGCTCACAAGCCTGTGGCCTCAAGTATAAAACAATCATTTAGTCATGCTTTATTTAATTGTTAATTGCTATATTAGCAGAAGCAGACACACATGCTCAACATGCTGTTAACAGCTTTGACTGTTTCTGTCTCAGGAACTAATGCAATTAAGCCGTCGAGATGGTAAACATTAAAAAGCACAACGGTTAAAAGGCAGATATTGGTAAAGTATACTTTTAAAAGCATCGGCTGTTTTTTCCCTATCAGTCGATTTGATGTACCTGACCCCTCAAAGAAAAGGGAAAAGCCAAGGGTGTCCGACTTGATGAATGTAGTGAATTAACATGGCAGTGAATGCCTTTGCGATGCGAGCGATTATTCATCCGAGTGTGAGGTGGCAATAACCTGTCAGGACTGAACCACATGCACTGGGCGCTGTGTAATTACATCCTGATAAGCAAGTTCATTTCTGCAGACCCTGATTATTGTTCATATTTTCCAAAAGATTTCAGGTAGAGTGTTTGAATAAACGGTGTGATAAGGCTGCAGTGACATACTGTTTTTAGTAAGTGATTGAAAGAGTGGTGGTATTGGAATACAATTTTAATCTACATCGTGCCCTTTGTACCTAAGTGTCCAAAAGTAGTTTTTCTTCACATTTTATAAAAGGTCACAGACAAATGAGACAAAAGGGGTCTTAAAAATATAATTATTTCATTTGGAAGAGCAAAATAAAAAACAATTTGCAGACTATAGATTACAGAGGTGGATCTGAGTATTTTTTTAAAACACCAGCACGCTGGCACTCTCTGACTAACCTGGGTAAATCATTTCCATATTTTGGGAATTGTATAGGAAAATGTAATTTATTCCCAAGGTCTTCTACTGCCATGTTGAGGTTGTCCCAGAACATACAGACGGAGTAATTCTTTCAAATAAACTTGTGCGAAACCATTCAGTATTAAATTGAACCAGTTTCAGTTTTGTACAGACATCAACTGTTCATGTTTATACAATTTTGCTATTGTTTATTTAGTTTTAGTCAGATATCTGGGAATGTCTACTAATGCATCTTTTACGGATTTCTTTAGTTACGGGCAGTGCCAGGCTTTAAAGTTTCTGCAACCAGTGATTCCTTTTTTTGTGGATGAAATGTGACCTGGCTCTCCAGTATCGTAAAGAAATCCTGACACTGACAGCTTTGAGTACCACAATGAGTACCCAGGCGAACGTGTTTATTGCTGTGTATTAGCGTGAGTCGTCTGGCTTTTCACTGCACTCCAGGTTTCCCAAGAAGTAAATTGATCTTCTCACTCGCAAAGCCGCACTCAGTAAATCCTGAATTTCCTTTCCTTTCATTCCTTTTAAACAAAAGGAATAATAGCAGCATCATAATCTTCGGATTTAGACGATTTTTGTTTTCTTTTGTTTCCTCCCTCCCCTCCCAATGACTTCCCCACGCTCCTAATGTAAGACGTCAGAGTTCCCTTTGGTCTTTGTTTACCAATATACTACTTGATGTCGAATCTCATATTTTAGGTTTAATTTTGTAATCAGAGGGCACCCTCTCTGCATTAATTTTGCCCATTTAGCTTTTGCACTTAATTATGAAGTAGCAGGCAATACATTTTTCATCCCGAGACCATGTAAAGCCTATGTATTATTCATTTTAAATTGAAGTACTTGGCATCCACAAATTGAAGCAGGCACCTTGAATGGCTTTTCTGGAATCACGTCTCAAAACACACCCACACGCACACCCACACGCACCCACACGCACACACACACGCACACCCACACGCACACACACACACACACACATGTATCAATACTGTATTGTATGTTGATAAATGTCTCTGATCATAACATCCAATATGAAATCATACAGCTTTCTGGAAGTTTCCAGCCAAGTGATTCACCATAGGATTGTAGTACTCCCATTCTCTGGTGGGAGGTGGTCTGAATCCTGTTTTCTTTGATCAGTTATTGCCTCCATGTTTATATTCGAAAACTCGCTACTTTTCTGCCACCCACTTTTCTGAAAATAAGTTACGGACTGAATTTCATACGTAAGATTCCTGGTTGACTCATAGGAAATAGTCTTCATATCCCTTATGTGCGGGAAGAGGCAAAAGACAGTCTGTGTTCTTTTATTTCACATGGTATCTCTACCAACGAGGGAAAATCTACCTGTATGGGCTTTTTGTAAAGATGAAATCGATCTCATGTAATATTCTGGGCCCATGGAACGTCTCAATCACTGTTCATCTGAGACACGGGACAGTGTAAATCTGATTTATTAGGGTGAGGTAATGGCAGGAATGAATTAATCGGGAAAGAGGGCGTTGTGATGGCACGCTGAGGTGGGTCGGCGCTTTATCTTCTGGCATCTGAGAAGGTGCGTCACTCCCCTTCAGTGCCCTCCATGACAGACGCATACATTACTGGCATGTCTTCATACAGCTGTCTATCCACTGTGGCGGAGGCTGTCTGCATTGTCACACGGTCTTGGGACACAGTAAAACTTTTTTATTATTATTTTATCTCCTGTAAATGTTTTGTATTTTACTTTTTTTTCTCCCATCCGTTATCTTCTCCTTTTCCTTCTTGTTATTATTATTGTACCCTTTACATCCATGTGCTGAAGGCTAATGTTCACCGCCTCTCTTGTGATTGGTGTGTTACCTGTAGTGCCATTAAGTAATGACACACCTAAGACCTTTTGCAATTAAAACATTCCTGTCAGTGCTGCTTAATTACACATTCATTCCCTCGTAGGTCGTATCAGTAGGGTGCTTTCCCACAAAAAGAATACATACAATCATAAGTATATTATACATACATTTCCAGAGTTAAGTGCAATACTAAGTGATGCGATAAAGAGAAAGAAATTACAATAAACAAATAAAAATGCTAATCTAATCACAGTGAACTGGCAACTATTTTAAGCTGGTTCTTTTTCACATCATCTGACTAACTGCCTGATCTGCATTCATGGGAATAGAAAACTCATTTGTAAAGAGCAATTTTATCTTCGATCTTCCGTGGCTGGCTGGCTAAGACTGGTATTGTTTGTAGTCTGCGGCCAGAGCTCATAAACATTGTGCTTGATGATGACAGAAATAACATGCACAGCAGCTATGTCCTCCACTGCGCATTTGCATGAAATGCGTTCGGTAAGAGGAGGCCCACAGAACAGTCACAGATGCTCCTGGTTTGTTTTAATCATCGGTAAACCTCAGTGGAGGATAAGATTGATACACAACGGGGGAAGGGATGTGAAGGAAGTGCTCCTGTACTCTCTGCAGCTCCGGTGTGCTGAGATTTTTAATATCAATTGCCAGCTCAACAGTGTTTCTAAATTAGTATAGAGCAGAGCAACTTGCAATTTGCAGGATGTTGTATTTCAATACATTAATCCAACTGCAGTATGCATGGTTTATTTCTGTGAGTGTTTTTATTCTGTAAGGACGGTATGCTGACATACCCAAACTGTTTCTGAGTGGAATCCCACCTCTGTAATAATAATGTTTGGTTTTTTTTTGTTTGTTTTGGGATTAGTTACATTTGCAATAAACTTTTTTTAAATACATATAGCCTTAGTATATAGCAGATCCTTTACTGGATTATTTAAATATAGGATGTTCTACTTTAAAGAGAATCCTACTTGCCAATACTAATCAAGTCAGACCCCGGGAATCCTGTTTTCTGTCTACTTTCTTTTCTCTGACTGCTCCCCCTTTTATTGACTGTCCTTTTCATCCTTTCCTGACATCTTTGTCTGAGGCCTTGCTGGTGACTGACGTCTGTGCCTGTTCATTGTTTTATTCTGTTTTCTAGATATGTTTTTGTCATTTTTCTATCACTCTTTAATAAGACCATCACTAAATATGTATTTTTTTAATTTTTTTAAAGATATGCAATGCTTATGCTACTGCTGCTATATAGATATATTGCTTTTAATTGTATCTGAGGCACTGAATTAAACTACACAAATATTGCTGCCTTGGTGAAGACAGTCTACAAAGGTCTTGTCGTGTCATCAGTCTGTGGAGTGGCAATGCCTCCCACACGGGGGGCCACACATTTGCAGGGACTCCCTCCTGCCAGCGGTGCCAAGGTTAAACACACTGAGCCTGCGAGAACAACTGGATGTCTCGGAAATGACACACGCTAGGAAAATAATGAGCGTTTCAAAGCACCTGCTCAGTCCTGACTGTGTTCCAAACATCACAACATTGTTGCATGCCATGCTTGTGTTATTGTGCATTATAAATGTCATCTTGTTCTTGACAGCTGACAGACTGAGATGGCAATGATGGTGGTGACAGGGCAAGAGATGTCTTAATGAATAATCACTCATTACTATATCCTGGCTAATGTATTCCTTTATATACATCAGTGGGGCATCTAATTGATGGGTCCAGACGGCAAGCTGTCCAGCTTTGTGCCTCATGGAAACTGATGAAAACTACTAGATACCAGTATGTCAAAAAAGCAGGATGTCCTGGCCACTTCCATTTACACTTCCTCAATTACTATTCAAAAAGCAGTCAGGAAAAAAATAACTAACCCTGTCAAGTACAGGGCGATGACCCTGTCATCAATTGGAAGCGGCTAACAGACAGCTTTTCACCTCGGGACTACAAGGGGGCAATCTCTTCTCAGGGAAATTGGGTTCACAGCACAAATAATAAACTAGGCTGCATTGCACAACAACACGGTTATGTGCACACTGAACATGTACACAATCATTTACAAAACAGTGTCTGGTCTAATTTGTGTTTTTTGATTTGTTTTTTCTGAGACTCTGGAAACAATGTTACTCTGCTTTTTGTGGCCCAGCCTGTCTTTTCTGTTGTTCTCTGCAATATCACCCATCCTCCTCTAGAGGGATTCAGATTTCATTACGCCCACTCTAACTGAGATGGACTTGCTGCAGCTGAACACAGTCTGGTGTTAGTTGTCTGTGCTGTGGTCTGGGGCTGTAACATTGGCTCACCCTCCGGTCTGCTGGAATTATTTGCTCTAATGATCTATCTATGCTTTATTCCTGCTATGTTTGTTCCTCTCTTTACCAGCGTCCAGTTATTGTTATAATTATAATAATAACCATTATAATATGAATATTTATTTAAAAGCAGACGCTCCTACACAGGGTAACGTTTTGGTCACAAGAAACACATTTCAGAAGCAATACAAAATATCTGGTGGCACTTGGTGTAAATCGTGTAATACTTGGGTTGGGGTGTCTTCATATAGATTTATTTAAATGTCTTTTCCATGGCAACTATCAATATCATTTGTTTATTCAGTAAGAGCCACCTGAATGTAATGGAGGAGCAGACCAAGTGTTTTCATACTGTATATTGAAATTCCCCTGGAAAACTGGTTTCTTTCAAGTCAAGGGCCACGGGGAGTGAATGATTATATTCCCAATCAACCACCTAATAGTCATTGTTAAGCGTCAGGGAATCGTTTTTCTGAGCGTTGTACCTGCAGAATTATAATGAGTCTCTTTACTGTACTGGTTAACAGCAGAGCTCTTTTCAATACCCAGTTCGGCACTTCATAATTCATTGGACAAAACTCTGCAGGGTTCTTTAAAGTGCACTTTACAGTAAATCAAATTAATGAGGCCTGTCTTAATTATTTATTTTTATTAGAAAATGCCTTGTACTCCTCTAGAGACTGAATGGCTTTTAAAATATTGGTCTCAAAACTGGCCTGCATGCTATTTAATTTTCTCAAAACAAATTAAGTGACTTTGCAGAAACGTTGATCCCAGACCAAAAATCAACACATCAAGCGATCGCAATTTTCAACCATAGTAATCAATGGCAAGTTTTGCACTTGGTAGATCCAGGGCTGAGACTAATCTTCAATTTGCACAGCAGTTTCCATCTGTCCAGATTGTAGGTCTCTCTTGATCAGCTAACACCAACTACTGGATGTTTTTTGATTGCAGATCATTCTCAAAATAAGCTGAAAAAATAAAGTACCTGCTAAGATAAAATAATTTTAAAGTGCTTCTCTGATTTCAAGGAAATATTTCACTTATCAATCTAGGCTGACCACATGGGTCTTCCTGGCTGATTTCCATATAGGTCCTGTGAGGATATTTGAGAGAGAGAAAAAAGTATTTCTAATGCTGTTCTCTCAGTTTTATACAGATCCTTCAATACAGGTTTAGGAGTTGCTTTAAAAGTGTGCATCCCATTAATAACACATTACAAACACCTCTGACAACCCATTACTCATTTTAGGAAATAAACTAATTTATCAACCCCCTCCAGCTTGATACATGATCATGATATAACAATATTATAAACGATGTTAAAGATAATTACAATACATTTACCGTGTAGCCTTATATTTACATGAGGCAATATAGACTAGATTCACAAGCATCTCCAGCAGTCTACAAAGTCCCACAAGGACTGGGATTGCAAACGTCATCCCCCGGCTGATACTGGTTCAATGGAGAAGAGCAGAATGCATCTGAACCGATCTCCGGTGTGTAAATCGATTTGAAGAGCAGTTGGCAAACTAGAAACGAACCCTTATAATCAAGGACTATAGCGCTCAAACCATCTTCTATCATTACCGCCTTCAAGTACTAACTTTGATAGTCGCGAACACACAGAAGAGCGCAAGATGAAAGGTACTCAATCCACCTGCAAGGCGTAATGGGGGATATCTGATCCTTGAGAATCGAGCAGAGACATGAAAGGCCAGACCTAATAGCACAGCTAAACAGCCCGTCTTCTCCATGATCACAGACAAGTACTCTGACAGGTCAGAAGCACATCAATTATGGGGCTGGAATAAGCGGCAGACTGTTCTTACACCTTTTCAAGTGTGTTTTTATTACCATGATGATGATAACAATAATATTAATGGACAATTCAAGATTTTTTTAGTTTTCGTCAACACATAAGGTTTGATTCCAGACAAATTGTAGACAAGTCAGTCTCAGAGGTTAAATATGGAAAATAAACTTGCCTTGGCAGAGGAACTGTCGCTGCATTGTGTATGTACAGTCATTGAAATCAATTTATCTTTCTGACTGGTGCGCACATTCCAATCCTTATAATGTGCGACGGAACAATGTTTATGGCGTTGAAACCCCCTGGCTCTGAACACCTCTGTGATGTGTAACAAAAGCAGACAGTGTTTTTTCCTCATGGTGCTAAATGGGAATGAGCCTCTCGAGCCAACACTGGAGGACAACCTTCCTGGCTGCCCATCCCCCACCTCCCACCTCCCACCAAGAGTCAGGCAATCTCCGGGGAGGACTGTATTCCAGCTGCAGATTGCCATAGTGAATCACTGTCATGACAAATCTTATAACAGGGATCTACCTAGGATTGTTTCATAACTGGGCAGCAGCACACTGTAGCCAAGAAATATATTTTAATATGTATGTTTTCTCACAATCCTATCAGGCTTGTCACTGTATGGTGGGCATTTGAGATTCATTTTATTTTATTTTATTATTTCATTAATTCCAGTTGGATAAATCGAAAAATTGTTTTTACACTTACCGCCCCCCCACCACACACACAATAATCGTTTAGCGTTTTTCTCGCTCCATTTAGATTTTTCCGTCGAAGGGCAGAAATTACCATAACAAAACCCTTGCCTTGAATTGTAAATTGTTTTGTTGGAGTCGACGGTGACACCTGTCTGTTCTGTTTTTCTGCCAGGCAACGGGGAGTTTATCTATTAAATATGAAAGCTGTCAAAAAAATTGCTATTTATGTTTTCTGAATAAATCAGCCGAGCCTAGAACGACCACCAATCGTTCTACTGTAATGTGTGGGTGTTTTTTATAGTGGTCAGAAGCCAGTTTAAAGGTCATTGCCTGCATTTCTCTCTCTAATAAATCTGTTTTCTTCAGAACAGAGGAGACAGATGCTTTGTCTCCCAGCTTGTCTTAATGAATCTCATTCCTCGGTTGCAAGAAAACACTCTCGGGTGCATTGGTACACACCGTCCAAGGTCTATTTCAGTTAGCGTTCAGGATTCACCATCCTGTTGGGGCAGTTGCCATGTCCTCTGTCCACTCCTCCATCCTGTCATCCACTCCAGATATCTCTGCCAATATACACACCCCTGCCAGCAGCACACACAGTACTCCAAACCGAAACGGTAGTAAAAGTAAAGGGCTACGAAAAACTTTACACACAAAGGTTCCTAAATTGTAGCCCCGCAATAACAGCATCCTCCTTTTCTTCCTGTGTTTGTGCCCATGCAGATCTTCCTCGGGAATCGAAGATGCTCCAAATAAGTCTCTGCTTATCCTGCATCAGGACAAGACAGGTAGATAATAAGCCTTGACAGCACTCATCGTATTTTATATTAAACTTCACTCAATGCTCCGGTGGGATCAACTCCGTAATGAGGAAATGCAGAGAGCGCTTTGAGGCTTGAAAGACATATTTGTGCAGTGTGGGGGTTTGTCAGAGTGTCTCTCGGAGTGGCAGAAAAGAGGCTGCCTGAGGAAGCGCTCAGGCCACACACAGCCACCACACTAATGAACACCCGAGCCGCTCGACGGTACCTGCTGCCACATCAAGTGCCTGTTAAGCTGGCAACACATTGACCAGGTTTGGAAAAGGTTTCTATATTTTAAAAAAATGACAAAGGTATGTGAAATAATAATGAGAAAGCCTGGAGTGAAGAGATGTGTGTTACCTATGAGAACGTGGTGTAGTTTTGTACCACATATTCCGTGCAACATGAGCGTCACACACCTGAAAAGCCGGCGGCTAGACTGATCACAATCTGGAGCTTCCAGAGATTTGACGTGTGCAGTTTCATCAGTAGTGACTTCCTCCTTCACTAAAGAGCAGCAGGAGCTCCCACAAGCAAAATTACTTGACGCACAAATAAGCGTTCCCTTTATTTAGTTTTCCATATGGGGTCGAATTGTGTCTGACAGATTGCCAAATTTTATTTCCTTTGATTGGCTGCTGTGATACACATAATTATACCCTCGCCCCTAGATTATCATCTGACTTCAAGTGACTTTTTCAGAGGACTATATAGATTTCTCTGGGCTGAACCAGAGTCCACAAATTCTGAAACTATATAATCAATGAGTGTGTTTTAATGAACTATTATTTATATGTATCATATCTATTCAATTCAAATGCACCACTGATTATCATGATTTTAAATGAGAAGTTCATATTTTCCACCTCGACCCTGTCTGTGTCCAACGTCACTCTCATTCCACGCTTCGCTCAAAGGTGAATGATCCACCAAGTCCCGTGTTTGTGAATCAGTGGCCAATCCATCATCGTGTGGACTCGGCACAATAGAGACATTTTAAAATGCTATCGTCATGCCTAAAACTAAATATCAACAGACCTTTAACAAATCAATGCCGAAGAGGGAAAACGCTGTCAAGTTTTGTCAAAAGATAATTGCATTCAAATCCAGACTTGAATGACCCATCTGTGAATAGCCCACAACACACATTAAATTATCCAGAACGTGAATCCTGTTTGTAAGCCAATGAAAGTCGTTAGCTGCATTGTAAACGAAGGGAACCTCTTTGATACAATGCTTAAGGGCAGCAGGGTTTTGTGTTTTTCCTTCTGACTGAGCTCTCAATTATGTAAGGGAACCAATTATTAGCTAAACTGAACAAATTAAGCACTGCTTCCAGGTTTTAAATGGGTGGTGATTTATTAGGCCTTCAAAACATGCAGCACCAGGGTTTTCCACCACTGTCTTCCACAGAGTTTAGTGTATTCTCATAATCATACACCCAATTCTTTATATAAGGAATTGCAGTTTGCACACATGCCTTCATACAGAAGACTGGGGTGTGATGTTTAGCATCTCTCTTGCTGGGTTTTGTCATTCAGGACATCCTCAGTTATCCAAACAAAATGTCTGAAAGAGGGAGCTACATCTCTTTCTGGGACACATTTACAGAATACATCCTTTTCTCACTGCCCAGCTTTTAGTGCACACACATTTCCCTCAGGTCCTAAAACTTTTGACCGGTAGTGTATGTGTGAAACATCAGTTCCTATCAAAGATCGATACAAACAACAAACATTGCACGAAGGTCCATAAACAGTTATTTATGGCCTGGTTGGCAGCCATTTTGAAAAATGGTGACCATCTTGGAAATTCAGTGACTTTTCTATTTTCTTCTCAGGTAAGTGGCCTGCAATGTATGTGTGCATTGGTGGGTACTTGTATCACAGTGGAAATGATTTTCAGCTTCTCCGAAGGGCTTTTTTTGACATGACTTCCCTCAGGTGTGCAACTCACTCCCTCTCTTTTCTTACCAGTGTTCCACCACCTCTCAGTGCCTCCTTCAGACATAGCTGTATAGATTTACACCTTCAGACCTTTCCAAAATTGATCTTTTACCTTCATTTCATTCCCCTTTTATAATGATATGGATTCCCTTGTGATATTGTGTAGAGCATTGTTATCGATTGTTAATCCATGTTGCCTTTAATATAGCCTCTGCTATATAATAAAAACTGTACATTCTAAATTAGCATCATAAAAGTACAGCACACAGTTTTGCAATGTAACCTGCCACTTAAACTAAACATTGTAAATAAAATATTTCTAAATTTGTATTTTAAGCATTTTATATATTTGTATATTTTGTATATATTATAAAAATATCAAAGCACATATTATACATAGTACACATATGGGTTGTCCATATGGAAGTGTTGGTAAAGAACCCATAAATTAGTTAGGTTGGCTAGTTTTTCCTGACACTGTCTGTTCTTTCACCGAAAGTAAGACGGTTCCATCTCTGTCTCATTTGACAGCATCCCTTCACTGAAAGGAAGACGTTAATCACAGACATGACGCCAATCAACAAAAGCTCATTTACCTCCGAATGGAAACCAGTTTGCTGCCACAGAAGAAGCTGCAGGGAATAGTCCGCAGGCAATTATAAATATTTAAATAAGATACAACCCGTTTAATTTACATGATTACAATTACTATTCTTGGGGGAGGCAATCTAGGTCAGCTGCGCAAAACAGGGGAATAACAGGAACTGTGTTTTATCCAGTCACCTTTTAATTTGTAAAGGTAAAAATGAAATCATACATTTTCAGGCTGATATTCAGTTTAACGTCTTCCACTTGGCCCTTGTGGTACAGGACAGAGTGACAGAGTTACAAATTCAAATTATGCTTGTTTTCCATGTCATTTAATCTAATAATGCTTATTTTCCATATCATTGAATGCAGGCACTTATACTTCCACCCCTGTTTATATAAAAATCAATGAAAATGCCAACAATCCTGTTTTCCTAGTTTGTGTAATTGTAACTTGTACTGTACAATTTAGAATGGCGATATTTTGCTCTTCAAGACATTATATAGGGCACACAATTGACATTTCCTTACATTTAATATTCCCCCTAGCACTGATAGAACACATTTCCATAATGTCAATGAATAGTCATATTATTCCATTAGAGATCCTATTTGATCTGCTAGGACCTTTGCTGTAGTGTACATCTGCTATCCTGCCTTTAGCCAGGACATCTGTTCTTTAGCATGCGCCCCAGAAAATGAGGGGCCAGAGATTTCCTGTAATCTGCGCTTGTAATTACGGGCCGCAGAATGAGCAGGAAACCGAAAAACAGTAGAAGCCATCACCGTCTTCAATGAGGCTCTTTCTGTTCCGTTCCCAATGTGAAACCTGGCTCGCAGATCAGCTTGAATAAAAGCCCCTCTCGAAGAAGACAGGCAGCGTTAGAAGCTTCATCTCCGAGCCCTAATTATCGCCTGTGAGTGTGTGCTAGATGCTGCAGGTCTTTGCTTTGTTCATCCTTCCTATCCACACATTAAAGGAGTGTTTGCATTCCCTTTTTTAACATTATTTAATTGCTTGCAAATAATGGAGAAGTACCATTATCTTGCGCGCGAGAACAATCATTTCCACGGTTGAGAAAATATTAGGGGAAGTAGGTGGGAGCAGGTTTGCGAAGTGGGCATTGTGTCACAGCTGAGAGGGCTCAGTGTGAAACCTGTGACCAACTACGCCACCTCAATTGTTGAGGGAGAGAGCAACTCGCAACCCAATTCCAATTCTCTCCCGGGCAGGCTTGATCGGACCCCAGGACACAACAGCAGGAGGTAATTAATAACAACATTTTATTTAAGCAGGTTTGATGTAACATACAAAGGGCAATTACACACAATCAGGGAAGATAACAGGCAATAAATGCACTAACTAAAACTCGCCTTTAATATTCAGGGCGCATAAAAGACTGAAATACCCTAACTTAAAGAGCAAAGAAATAAAAGGACCTAATAAAACACGCCATCTATTGATATAAAACTAATCTGTAAACATTCACACTAAGCAGCAACAGATTTAGAGGCATCTCTCTCCCAGAGATGCTCAAATACAGCGAAAGGAGTTCACAACCAGGGATACTGTTCATTTACTTCTGTCTTGTCAGGTAGCAGCCACCCCACGAACCACCTACAGGTAAGAGAGATGCCTGCTCTGGGACGCAATTTCTGTTCAGTGCCTCCAGGGCCGGTAGCCGTTTCCCGATTCCCCGGATTCTAGGAATCAAACAGTCAAAACAGCCTCTGTGCAAAATAAGCTAATATGAATGTCTCTTTCCTTTTCTATTATAGGTTGTAAATCCAGGGACAGCCACCAGCCACCAGAGGAGAAACCATTAAATAAGATATTTTACTGCACTCAATAATAATTAGTGAAGAAGGAACCAACCAACAATAATTAAATAATAAGTGATTCAGGCAAGTCACGCCCCACTCGTGACACTTGTACTCCTCTTACTGATAACGTCGCAGAGTGAAAGGCAGATTACTAATTTGTTATGAATTATTAAAATATCTGCATACAGTTGGGGGCTTGCCAAGGTGATCTGATTCACGGTGTTTCAACATTGTGTTCAGTTTGGCACAATCTGAACCAAACCTAGCTTTGAACCAATTGAGTGTTCAGTTTGAATCACAGCGATGTATTTCTCGGTCTCACTTCTCCCACACCTTCTTCATTTCCCCATCCAAGGTTTTTGCAGCTGAAAATAAGTAGAGCTTTAGGACACTGCCTATGCAGATGGTTTCAGTAAACTCTGTGATTTACTCAAGGCCTTTCCACTGATCTGTGCCATCCCTGTGTGGCCTTGTGTACCAGCTGCGATTCATTTCCCCCTTCCCCCTTTGCATAGGATTTCAATTAAGCTGTAATAGAGTCTGTCAGGTCACATAAAAGTAATGACATTTTTATAGAATTAATGTATTTTTTGCATCACAAGAGGCCCGTCTATTGATTTATCACCCAATAGCCTGCTATGGATTACTGTGATATTTTGTCCAGCCCAAGAGTGCTCTACTGGGCTCCATCTCCCCAAAGCACACACCTGTTTGAACTAGCCTTTAGGTAAACACTACAGTTAGATATAAATAAGTCATGGAAGCAGTTTTACCGCCACAGAAATAGAGCACATTGAATTCCTTTCAATTTAAAGAGAGGTGTTTGTTGAGTGACCAAAGCTCTCTCTCTCTGTTGATTAAAATAGGCCAGGTGCCTGTAATATAGAGGTTCCTGTTTCCTAAATCAGCAATTTCTAAAGACTCTAAACTTGATTTCAGAGCAATTAAGTAGGTATGTTGCTATGTTCGGTAATTTGAATCACACATCTGAATACTCTTCAGCCAAGAGGTCCCTTCACAGAACAAGTGGCTGAACTTGCTTCATTGAAACATAGAAATTGGTGGTTTACGGTGGCCGGTAAAATAAGCTGGACTGTGTCTCTCCTGGACCAGGACTTGAGGTCCCAATAAGGAACAACCTGCAGCATTCAGTCATTATTTAAATACTAATTTCTACAATAGTGTTTTACTCTTGACTTGCTTTCACCGGCACTTGGTATTTGTCAGGTCCACTTTGCAACAGACACAAATAGGTCCTTCTCTCCTTCCGAACAATCAGAAAGCGATACCTGGAGGCTTCTCATCCCCACGGCAATGATCTCAGCTTTACAACAAATGTAGAAAACAGTGGAGCATTTGTTTATTTATTACATTTTTCTCTCCAGGAAGAGAGTGATGCAGCCGGGAATATCAATATGTAAAATAGTATTTGATGCAGTTTGCGAATATTCTTTGCCGTTGACATGGAGAGCTGTAATCCACACCCCCACGCTGGCATCTCCTTCGGTGCAGTAGTTGCGTTAGTGTAGGAGTGTGCTACAATCCTGAGGCACAGGACAGTGGCATCGCTTGTGTCATTGAGGTTCTCACTGGGCTCTTCACTGGTAATGGCGTGAGACACGGCCACGCTTGTGCCTCTCCCTCGAGTCTAAACGCTCCCTTTTACTGTCGTCTTTCCTGCGAAGTGAAGCGCACCGTGACAAACTCCTCCTTTGCAAAACAACAACCACCGGCTTTTCCATGGTATATTGAAGTGGTCATGAATTGTGATTGCTTTCGCTCTTTGAATTAATGAAAGCCAGTAAGCCAGGCACTCTACTGCAGGGGAACCAGTTGGGGTCTGCGAAGTCCTTGAAATTGATTTTATGCGAGACATCAGGCTACCTTGGAATGAATCCAGTGCGAGCGCAGGATAAAACCAAGATGTGGGTTATAAGGAGGCCTGCTTATTAAATAAACAATTAAACAAATTATATGTTTCTCATTCAGCATTATCACACTTAAGTGAATCATTATCCATGGGTGTGGGCTGCTATTAATGGTTCCTTTTCAGATTTGTGAGCTCAGGCAATAAACATTCCTGGAGCATATCTGTGAGCTTTCTGTTACGAAATGCAGAGCACTAATTCAAATGCAATTAAGAATCAGCAAATTCTCTATTTAATTTATACGCGGCTCTCCATTCCCAGAAGTTCCACTTATCTGGAGACATCTTAAAATGATTACACTTCTACTGCAGATACCAAATTGGGGATAGATGCAGTCTGATACTTCACTCTTTTTAACTACAGCACCAGAAAATCACAGTCATATAATGGAGGCCGACACCTGTAGAAAATCAAAGTAAATGTGATCTTATTAGATATCAAGGGGGGGACATGGTTTGTTTCCGCTGTGCTTTGTGTATCGCAATTAGTGTTGATTTGCAATAATGTTGGTTTCCTAATTGAATTCAAAGACCAAGCTCCTTATTGTTTTGTCCTTTTAACCTAAACTGCTAATTAGAACTGTAACCAAGAGCAGGACTTAGATATCTAGATGAGTTCCCTAAGAGATGGAGATCACTTAATGGGAATTATAATGGTATATAAATGCTGTAATACCAGTGCTATCGCAGGGAGCTGAATAAATCTATATATATTTTTAAAGAACGCTTGCAATATGAGATTCGAATAAGCTCGAGAAGTGCATTTAGTCAGCTTACTGATATTTTTAATTCAATGTGCAAAAATGTACCGTTCCATTAAAGTGGATGCACTTGTAATGTGAGTAATGGACTGCAAATGATCGACATAAGTTGGTGTTTAATGGTAAGGAATTAGCCTGGTTGCTCTAGAAGTCCATTTTGAAAGACATAGGAATTAATTTCAACTCCTATCAACTGACATTAACACAACCTGAGTAACTAAGCCAAGCATGAGTGTGGAATTGATCTAAACGCATGCTTTTGAAAAAGGCAACCATGTGCTTTGATAAACTGTAAGACTCTTTACTTTAAAACAAAATGCTGTACACAGTAGCTTTAAAGAAAAGCAATTGAGGCCTAGCGAACTAATTAACTCAGTAATAATGTATCCTTTGTGAGTCTTATGGATTTTATGGGCAGCGGCCCTGGAGTTCAGAGCAAGTGAGACTCCGTTTCAAACCACATGCCAGAGATTCCCCGTTCATTCGGGAGTCATCGTGTATTAACTGCACACCCCAGCTCTTTCACCATAAGGACCACGAACTATACGTAACTGACAGACTCTGGGCTTTTTGGCTTTACACAGGATCTGTGCAATATAATCATAGTCAATCATGATACTATGTGTGCAAAAGGAAATCTTTATATTTTATTGCTGAGCAGTGCTGTTCCCTGAATTAATTAGACAGGGTTATTTGTTATACAGGGTTCAGACAGAAACCACTTGGAACTCTTTTTGGTTTTATTTATTTATTTATGTATTTATTTGTATGTGGTTTAGCTAACACTGATGTGTAATCTACAGTGCTAGTTTATGGATATATGATGGACTTCTACAAATTGGGAAACACATTTATTAAACTGTTCCATGCTGAACTTGTGTGTGTGTGTGAAGTATTCTGGTGAAAGCATCCTTGATCAATAATTATGAGCATACCTCACCCACCGGGCTTATTTCTGTGCTCAGTTTGCTGACTATACAATTCTCTGCACAACCTAATACTTCCAACACAGCGCAGACCTGACAAGCTCTCATCAAGTAATCACCAATGCTGCTACAACACATTATTTAGATCACACAAAATGGTTAGTGCTGTATAGCATATTAAGTAATTCTGTTAGTTTACAAATCAGAGTACAATTTGTACCAGATTGTAGTCTGATGACTATTTCTGTTCCAGTGTTGCAAGCGTGTCTGCTTTTATTATATTTTATTATTATTATGTGAATATCTGAAAACAATTGGATAATCTCTAGGGAGTTACCTGTAAACCATTCATGACAAACTGGTTTATAATTCTTGTTATGAAACATAGTTGGTATTTCATGCAAGCAAGCAATTAATCAGTAGATGTTTATTAAGCAGTCAAATGTAAAGGCACCAAAGCTTTAATGTTACAACAATTTGTTTTTATTATTTTAAGAAAGCATGCCAAATTATGCTTCCACGCACAGATGTACAGTATACAAAGTATTTGTGCTCTAATCTCTACAGATCCCAAAATCAACTATATGTGTATGTTCCTACTGGAATTGGACATACAGTAGGGAACACAGTGATGGTAAATGCTGCTGTTGCTGTGTGAGATGCTGCCGCAATACATTTTTTGAAATCCTTTGGTTGGAACCCAATGAGAATTAATTATAAATTAGCTAGCTGTGTCATAGGAGATCTTTGCACAGATAAAACCATCACAATCAGGTCACTGTGATGTGATTAAACACATGAATGCATACTGTATTACAGTATTTGTAACCTCAAGTCTCGATCCTGAGATAAATTTCCCGAAAACACGTGTGGGATCTGCTGAGATGGACCTGGAAAGAGACCCCCACAGAGCAGTTTCCCTCACTGCCGTCCCACCTGTGCTGAGCCAGGGATGGTGACATGTCTCTGGCCAGCCATCAAAGTGCGAGGAAGTGTCCCTGCAAGGACTGCAGCAGCCAAAAAGGGGCAGCCGACTCTTGTCAACAGCTGGCACTGAGTTTGTCTGCTGTGGCCATCATCGTCATTTTGGTCATGTAGCAATATGTGCATTGATGAGGAAAGGACTTGTTCCTTGGATGTGGGAATGATGCTAACGAGTGTCCTTTTTTCTTATTTTCTTAGATATACTTATTGTCTTATATAGATACAGTGCCAGCCACAGGTACCACTTGATGCAGTCAATGTGTGATTTGACGTCATGTGTAGATTTAGCCGGGCTGTGCGCGTCATGTTTGTAAAATGACGTCTATACTGCTTTCCATTGCGTGTGCTCCCTTAAGTCTGTGAGAAAGTTATTTTGAATACAAGCAGAGTTAATTTCTTGTATAGGCACTTCAGACAAACACCTTTCAGTAAATTGCATAAAACAGTAAGTCGGTGAGTGTGTACTTTCGGTCTGGGGACAGCTCCAGCGCTTTCAAATCAGCCGGGACACTATAATCACATGTATTTAATGATTATATTATTAAACAGACGTATGACATGTTAAAGTTGTACAGGTCCATTTCTTAAAACAGGCTGTACGGATCCCGCATCTGTCGGCACTCAGGCGGGACGTGATCCACCTCCCCGACCGTAACCGCTGTCCAACCGTGCCGACCACAAGCCCACGTCGGCCCAACGTCGTGTGCAGCGCCCGGCCTCGCCTCCCTCCACCCCGCCGCCCGCAGCCCCCTCCGCAGCGGGCTCGGGCGGACTCTAGGACCGGCGGGCGGCCGAGGCAGGAGGAGTGGTCTCAGCCCGGAGAGCCGCCCGGCAGCAGCGCCGCGTCCTCGCAGCCTCGGAGGAGAAGAGACCGCAGCGCCGCCGGGATCAGTGCCGGACAGGTGCCGGCTGCCTCCCCTGGAAACTACCACCTGTCTGCGCCATGGAGTTTGTAACGCACCGCGGGGTGTAACGCACCGCTCCCTCTCTCCCTGTTGGACGAGTCCAAAAGCGGGTCACTTCTGCTGTCTGCGCTCCAGCTCTCGTTCCCGCTGCCAGTCCTGTCTGCGGCGCCTGCCCGGGACCAGCCCTGCCCGCCGGACTCGCTGCCCCATGAATTCGGATATTAACATCTACCTCGGCCGGGACAAGTCCTCCGGCATCATGAGGAAGAGAGCCGCGCTGCTGCGCAAGGGCTGCAGCTTCGAGGTGACCAGGTACGGCTCTGTCGCTGCTGCCATCCGCGCACCTGGGTCTTTTGCATGCATTGCCATTTAGTGACTTAAAACTAGTAGTACTGCGGTAGTAGATTCTCTAGCCTAGGGAGCAGGAGGATGATAGAGGGCTGTTTTGAAAATGGGCAATAGTGTCAATACTCTGATGTCCTGAAATGCACCGACTTTCCGCAGCCTCGACGCGGGAGCTCCTGTCCGCGCTGTGCTGTCCAAACCCAATTCATCGGTATTTCAATCTCTTTTTGTATAGCGCCTTCGCAGGGACTCGCAGATTAACTTAAGATATTGATAAGCAGACAAAAGAAATGCATAAAGCATGAACAATGAATACAATGAACTAAAATACTCCATCAGGCACGGAGGAGACGAAAACTAGCGCCTGTAAGAGCTACTAAGAAACTGCCAGGTGTGTGGTTGTTATGCATGTATTTCTACTGACTAATATTAGTAATACTGATCTTAGATCTGCGGATCTTTGTGTGTATTTGTTTCTAATGGGATTTGCGGATCAGCCCGGTTCAATAAGAGCCTGGACGAGCTTTTCCGCCCCAGCCGTGCAGTGCGCAGTGACGGGCTCATGTGTGTCCAGTCCGGGACTGCTCTGCCCGGGAGGAACTGCAGCCCAGCGGAGCCCGGTTACTGGCCAGACCGCCGACTTCACCGCACCCTGTCCCAGCTGTCTGGACTGTCTTCACACTCAGGACTGTCTTTGTCTTGGCGTTTCCTCGGGTTTGATTTTGTCTCACAGCAGGCATGACGGTTAGTGCTCAGGTATAGATGCATTAGACTTTTGGAATTTGGAAATTTAGTATCGATCAGTGTTGAGGTTTCTTGCTAGTTTGTATCCAAAAGGGATACAGTTTCACTTTGATTCAACATCAGGGTATTTACCACAACACAAATCTCATTGAAATGTGTATTGTAATGTTTTAAGCATATTAAAATGAGCCCTAAAGTCGATATGTAGCTTTTAATCATGTAAGGTCTTCTGAAATGTTTTCCAATATTTGCCATGAATAGATTGAAGTACATTGTATGGACGTGGTGCCACTAGATGGCATCATAGCCCTACAATTAATACATTATATATTATTCATATTTTTGAAAAATATATGGACTGGTTCTGTCTCCCAATTCATACTTATTGGATGCCCAGTTACATTGATTACCAAGCCGATGTCAAGTTGCTTTTTAGAACTTTGCAGTATTTTTTTTATTTTTTATTTTTTATTAGTTTTTAACTGAAATCCACTTTATTTTACCTTATGAATTATTACGATATAATTATTAGGTGAGGTTTTGTGCCTGCCACTTTTCTGACAACACACATGGGAGAAATGGTGGCCCGGGGAGGGGGTGAAGACAGGGGTCAGCACAGGTAAAGGTCACAGAAGAAATCAATGTTTTGAACAATCACCTCTTCAAAATTATTAATGGAAACACAACATGTGAGCAGACAGGGATTTTTTCAAATCTCTGAAATATAACCCCACTCTTTTTGTTTGTAGAAAACCCCTTCAAGGTTTGGACACGAACAAACTAAACAAACTTATAATATAGCAAAAGCTTATTTCCTTCTGTTAAAGAATGATACGCCACAATTTATGTTCATTCGGATATAATTTACACTGTAGGCTCTGCATCCATGTTGGACTCCATTCAAATAATGTATCAGTTGTAGAGCATATATCATTTTACTCCTGTTGGGTTCTCCTTTGCTCTTTTTCCTTTATGGGATACGCTAGGCCTAAATATCAAATGAAAAACAATAAAACTAGCTCACTCGCTATAAAAATAAACTAAAAGCTGGCAGTGAATTGATCAAGTTAATCAAATAAATCAAGGCTGGACAAGAAAACCAGACATTTCTCACAGACACCATGCAGGAAACTAAACTATGAAAACAGCTGAACTATATGTCACAAACACTGGAGCTTGCAGCCCATATAACATGCAGTGCCTGCTTCCTCTAGGCCCTTTGTACAGGGATGGCATGTGTAACAGGGGTTGGTATAAATGTTAGTGTGGAGACTCCCAAACGATCCACATTCAAACTGAAATACAAGGGCGTTGACACAAAACACAAACCACAGTTGCTGCTCAGTGGCCTCATACTCGTCAGAAAAAGGAACCCTGCCACACATAAATAGAAGCACCCCCTCACACGCTGCGTACGGCTCAATGATGGTACTTTCGGTCTCGTGGGAATCGCACTGAAACACAACTGAGTCACGTGTGTATTTGTGTGTATCTCTGTACAGTCTGATAGAAAATATAATCAGAGGTGTTTTGCCCACGACTTTTGTTGTCAAAAGATCACGCCATAACATTTCGTGAAGGTTAATGTTGGGCTGCTGTGGAGAGCAGCGAATCCGTGTCATCACCCACCTCGCTTGCTTTCTTTGTGTGCGGTGTCGGACGTAGTCTGGCTGTGTGTTTGTGGTCTTTGCCCGGCTGCATAACAAAGCCTTCATCTGCATTTGCATGGCACTTTACTGTAGTACTGACAAACGAGTCACAGACTTCCACCTCTTTTCTTCCTCTTTTCCAACGTCTTGTCGGAGCTCAAACATCATTCCCAGAACCCTGGATCCCCAATCCTACACTGCTGTTCAAGGTGCCGTGGATACTCAGTCGTCTTCATGCCATAAAAAGCTTTTGAGCTGCAAATCTGTTCATCTTGCTAACGGCGTGGCCTCTCTGTCCTGTTTCTTGAGATTTGCAGGGCATTAGTGTGGATGTGAAATCTGCAGTGAGTGCGATGCTTAGGAAGGGAAAGCCCCCAGCACAAAATATTGATGTTTCTCTCAGATTCCCTCACAGAGTATCCCCCCTCGTGAAGGGAAATTGCGGATCAATATATTTGATCTACTCAGAGCCCTGCTATCTCCCCGCAGAATCCTACCCGGAATAATGACAATTACAAGAACGTGCTTCCACTTTCTCTTGACTTCTCACCCCTGCTTCAAGATGTATTAGCCGGAAATAAAACGTGCACACCACTCCGTCAAAGAGATGTATTGCTTTTGACTAGTGGGCGGCACCAAATAGCTTTCTTAAGTGAGATTAAAAACACTCAAATACATTGAAGAAGCCAGATTTTGATGCAGCCCAGTTATATTCCTACCTCTTTACTAGAGATGTGACAACAGGAATATCCCTTTAAAGAGATCCACACTTTGAGATCAGAAGCCTTCTCTGAGGTACTTCTGAGCAGGTTTTGTTGGGCTAACTGTACACGTTTGTTTAGTATGGGATATGCATCGTTTTGGCCACATAATATACACCAGTAATCAAAAACTGTGTTGGAATAAAATGGTCAGTTTGATTCCCCCGCTTAAAACAAGTGCTGTGTCATTAGGTTATGTTTTGTCACTTATGGCAGGCTTGTAGAATAAGCTGTAGCTGCTTTGTAATATGCCGTTTTGTAATCAAGCAATTTTGATGCACAAAGTCTCGTAAACATGAGATAAACATCCAGCGCTTCTTTGTGTGTGGGATTAAAGATTCTACTCTTTGCAAAAGCGTTTTTACAGTATGTATTGTTGCAATGTTATAGGGGCAAAAATATACAAAGTATACAATACAAAGTGCTGTGGGAAGAGAGAAAGCTGAACTTGTCTCTTGCAAGATAACCTAGATGAATTCTGTTGGTCAACTAAAAATCCAGCATAAAAAATAAGATATAAATGGTGATACGTTTCCAGTCATTTATATTGATGAAGAAAACACCTTCATCTTTTCAAACGTAAAATTGAATGGCAGTTCTAATGTTTACTCGGCTTTACTGTATGGAATTAGTTGTTTCCTGAGCCATTTCCTCAGTAGGAGACTTCAGTGCTGCAGAGAGGAAATCTGAAGGGCATGTTTATGGTGTGTTTAGTTTTCAATATTGAGTAATCCCATATGCGAGTCTGCAGTAGAGGGACAGGGTGTGGTCAAATATATTTCTATCTAAATATGACCAAATTACTGCGGCTACTAATTGGATTAGACATTTGTATGCACGTTTTAGACCACACATTTTATTTTGACCATTCCCCCCCAAACACATACTTATACATTTCCACAGTGTATGATGATGGTTGAGGTTTTTCAGTAAGTGATTAAAAAAAAAATGGAAAAGTTAATTTAATTTTGTTCACTATCTTTCTCTTGTACATTATTTTGTAATGTAATACACAACAGGATAATAGCAAACCATTCCATGTTTATAGTATCATGGTTATGTAAATAAAATGTTAAGGGTCAAATGAAACAAGACTGGACCATGAATCACTGATTCACCAGGGAACCTAATTGAGTCTGTTTATATACAATGCTTTTGGCACACTTCTAACTACAGTGTACCCCCTTCTTTCTTACAAATACATCTCAAACCGAGGGATGCATTTAAGCTAAAGTATGTGAAGCTTATTTTATTATCGTTCCACAGGCTAATGCAACTCACTGTGCACAGAAAATATTCCATATCATTTGGGGGGGGGAAGTTTCAGACTTATTATATGTGCTTCTTAACCTGTTTACCATGTCGACAATCAAAAACACGTCTGTTGTGCTCTGTAGACGTGGGGGCGGGAGGGTTCTTGCAAGCAGACCTGTAATATTTCTAAACACTTAACATTAATTCACTAAGTGCTTGTGAATTAGGAGTCCGGCTGTATAGATTCTAAGTTGTTGTTCTCTAGGGGAGCTTGTAAAAAATGGCAATGGTTACTTTTATAGGAATTTAAAGGAGGAATGGAGAAAAATAAAAGTGTAAAGCCTGGAGGAGAGAATATATATATTTTAAAACCTTGAACTACAAAGATGTCTAAAAAGAAAGAAAGCAAAACCCAAGAATTTGAAATACACAGAGGGGTTTGTTCACACATGTAAAGTAGTTACAACTTGTAATAAGAAATCAGTGTGGGTTTACTCCCAGAGTTAATGGTGTAATAAAAACATATGAACCAAGACCTTATTATTTTCTTACTAACAATATGCTTGTTTACAAGCAGAATGTCCCTGTCGATCTGTAGAAATTCAGCATTAATTCATGTCATCATCTATAATTTTTTTACGTCAAGTCACTGACCAGAAACCAGCTGACTAGAAACAAAAGACCACTTGTACGAAACTGCCTACCTGCATCGGTAAATTGAACATTGCCTGAAAATGTCACAAGATGGGAACACTTTACCTTATCCCAGGTACATGGTATATTTTATAAAGATGGCTGCAATAATTTTGGAGGCAAGAAAACACTGCATTACGGTGAACAAACTGTAAAAAATACCTGACTGTGATATATAAGTAGAGAATTGCTGTCAACAATGTAGTAAAAAAAATCATTTGTAATCTCACAGTTGTCACAGTCTTTGGGGCTCACAATTAATGTCAAAATCAACGTGACCATTTCAATTCACCCACCAGCGTGAAATGTACATTAAAACAGTACCTTCACTGAAACCTGTTTCCTGAAATCCCCTTTTTGTTAAATTGTGGAAAGTGTATTCGGCACTGGTGTGAACTGGGAGATGTGTCTGCACTCTTTCTCAGTTTTCATTAAAACCATCTCCTCGATGATGGCATGGTGTCAGTTATGGCATTGTCATTGTTTTTGTTCATGTTAATAATAATTAACACACATTTGTACACTATGAAGTAATAAAATGATGATCTCTGTGTAACTCTACTAAAAGTGGTAGAGGATAAGTCCAATAGGTTTAATTCAGAAATTATAGATTCATTTTGTGCATGTGTTTTTTATCTCGTGTTCAGATCTGATGATGCATTGCTTAGAGGTGTGTTTCTGTTTCTGTTTACGTTTTAACATCATTTTGCACGGCCTAATCATCCCTTTGCTTAGGAAAGAAAAATTGTGGTGCATAGTCTGTATTGTTTTCTGTTTCAGAAAAAGAGACAGCTTGCCATAATATGAAAAACAGAAACATGAGCCAGAAAATGTCCAGCAATCCAGCATGTTTTTCTTAATGTATTTATTCATTTATTTAGCAGACACCTGTATCCAAAGTGGCTGACATGGTTTATCAATCACTGTCTGTTAGTGCGTTCCACATTTACACAAAACACATGACTCTGTGTGTGTTCCCATTGGATGGTGTAATTTCGCCCGTGTTAATGTGTTGCCCTCTCGTTAGGTGTGAGCCTTGATGTGACCTTTTCCAGCGCTCAGGTGTGATTAACTCGCAGATCTGGAGGGATTCTCAAGCGTCTGCCAGCGAGGCCTCGATGAATCGGCTCGGCGGATCCCGCATCACAACAAATCAACTCGGTTGCGCATTAATTTGCAGTGGCAGCGCTCTATAGGGGCCTGCCTCGATCTATAAACATTAGGCATATCCATCTGCAACAGTCCCAGCCAGCAGGGAGAGAGAGAAGGTAACAGGAAACGGCCACGGCTTGACTAATGTAACTGAACCGCAGGATTATCAGGGAATCCGACCACTGCAGATACATTGCATTCATTCCAGCACTGCAGAAGTGTGCAATGGCTGCTTCTTCCTTTGCTGTTGCAAGACTGACATTAGTGTTTGGCTAAAAGCTGACCTTGTTACAGAATGTTCAGAAATCAAGTCTTTTATTGTGATTTACGGTTTGTTATTGTCCTCCTTGTAGCCCCTCGGTTCACAGTCTGGATTTGACACAATCAAGTCGGGAGAAACTGTAAATAGGAATAATAAGGTCTAGTAGTTAGACTTTTCCTTGGAAAGCGTGGTGCCATTTCCTAGAACTACACTTGGACACAATGTAAATGTGCCATCAATTTCACACCAGTCCAGAGCTGTCTGAATGCCAGAGTGTTGTTCTAAAAACCAGGAATATTGCTATATTGCAATATTAAAGTAACATGCAAACTTTGAGCATTCCTTATGTTTCAATATTCCTTTTTCTTAACTGATCGCAATAATAATTAAACCTTTATATATGCTATGCTTGAAGAAGGTGAATTCCCCACCCAACCTAAATCAATAGGGTGTGGAAGAGCATTTATCGAGAATTTACTTAAACTTAAAGGGCAGGAGTTCTTCAGCAATAGCTGTGATCGTCCCATTGGATACGGATACTTTAGAATATTGTAGCAAATTCTCTGGCAAAGCGTTCACCATTGCATTGTTAGGTTGACTGGAAAGTGTTTATCCAGTAATACCTTGTTTAACAAATCTTCCGGGAACCAAGCTCCTTCATAACGAATTTCTTCTCACAGAAACCAACCAGATACAAACGAGGCGACACAAAGCAGTTTGAAAGTCAGGCTTAGTCAGGTCTTGCCCTGGAAACCTAACCGACGGGGGTACTGTTCACATTATTAGCAGACAGTCAATGAAGAGGTTTGTCAGTCCATTCGGTGGTCCCACTCACTGGCCTTCACTTCCTATTTCTCATTGCTCAAGATCCTCGTAATGGAAAATGTATTTTATTGTTGTCCTGGTGGTTATAAAGCCATTTTATTGCCCCATGTTATACCAGCCAAACGTCCATCTAATGCTTTTGGTGTTACTGGGCATAAAGTGTAGCCTAAATCCATCTCAATGGACTCAAAATTGCAGACTGTAAAGAGAGTAGAAGTGGTGCAGATGAAAAGTGAAGTGGCTCCTTCCAATCAGACAAAGTGAAGCTTTGGTGCAGCAATCTGCCTTGCAGCTACTGCATATTTCATATTTTCAGACACCTTTGACCTTGTTTTGCTAGTATTATAATGTATTTCCCTTCCGTACCGCCCTTCTCTGAAGTCTTGTGAAGCAACGCTGTGCCTCCTGTGATTTCTCCTTTGATAACAGCTCTCAACGTGTGTAGTATTTACAGATGTGTTTTACTTGAAATTGGACACAAGCAATCACATGAAATACACTCACCTAAAGGATTATTAGGAACACCTGTTCAATTTCTCATTAATGCAATTATCTAACCAACCAATCACATGGCAGTTGCTTCAATGCATTTAGGGGTGTGGTCCTGGTCAAGACAATCTCCTGAACTCCAAACTGAATGTCTGAGTGGGAAAGAAAGGTGATTTAAGCAATTTTGAGCGTGGCATGGTTGTTGGTGCCAGACGGGCCGGTCTGAGTATTTCACAATCTGCTCAGTTACTGGGATTTTCACGCACAACCATTTCTAGGGTTTACAAAGAATGGTGTGAAAAGGGAAAAACATCCAGTATGCGGCAGTCCTGTGGGCAAAAATGCCTTGTTTCTGCTAGAGGCCAGAGGAGAATGGGCCGACTGATTCAAGCTGATAGAAGAGCAACTTTGACTGAAATAACCACTCGTTACAACCGAGGTATGCAGCAAAGCATTTGTGAAGCCACAACACGTACAACCTTGAGGCGGATGGGCTACAACAGCAGAAGACCCCACCGGGTACCACTCATCTCCACTACAAATAGGAAAAAGAGGCTACAATTTGCACAAGTTCACCAAAATTGGACAGTTGAAGACTGGAAAAATGTTGCCTGGTCTGATGAGTCTCGATTTCTGTTGAGACATTCAGATGGTAGAGTCAGAATTTGGCGTAAACAGAATGAGAACATGGATCCATCATGCCTTGTTACCACTGTGCAGGCTGGTGGTGGTGGTGTAATGGTGTGGGGGATGTTTTCTTGGCACACTTTAGGCCCCTTAGTGCCAATTGGGCATCGTTTAAATGCCACGGCCTACCTGAGCATTGTTTCTGACCATGTCCATCCCTTTATGACCACCATGTACCCATCCTCTGATGGCTACTTCCAGCAGGATAATGCACCATGTCACAAAGGTCGAATCTTTTCAAATTGGTTTCTTGAACATGACAATGAGTTCACTGTACTAAACTGGCCCCCACAGTCACCAGATCTCAACCCAATAGAGCATCTTTGGGATGTGGTGGAACGGGAGCTTCGTGCCCTGGATGTGCATCCCACAAATCTCCATCAACTGCAAGATGCTATCCTATCAGTATGGGCCAACATTTCTAAAGAATGCTTTCAGCACCTTGTTGAATCAATGCCACGTAGAATTAAGGCAGTTCTGAAGGCGAAAGGGGGTCAAACACAGTATTAGTATGGTGTTCCTAATAATCCTTTAGGTGAGTGTATAACAATGAAATTTAAAGCATTGTAGTCTACCACGTGTGCAAGGAAGGGGATAAGATGTAGCAATTGATAGTAGCTCAAGAGCATATGGCTCTGTGAGAGGGAAAATCGCCAGAAAAATCCATGTTTTACATCTTGGAAGGCAGACCACAATCAGCAAACACAGAGAAACAGGTAGCGATACAAGCAGATGACTGAGAGAGAAAGCAGAACGGACAGATTAACAGACTAGCGGCTAATCCTTCCCCCCACAGCTCTCTTTTTCTCTCTGATTTCTGTTCCACCTCGAATCCTTGCATTTCAAAAGGAACAGATTATATAAAACAGGAGGAACCCCTCCAATTCCCAAACCTTGTTGCTCTGGATTGCAAAAAGTACAAATAGGCTAGAAGGTTCACTGAGACATACAGACATGTCTAAAGGGCATTGGAGGAGAGTGTGATGGATACACATAGCAGTGTGGGAGGAAAAGGGGACGGGAGAATATCATGGCATTCTCAAAATGCAATAATTTTCCCGTTGTCAAACAGGGAAGTGACACAGTTAGGGTTGCACAGCCTGCAGGAAAGACTCAATTTTATTATTCCACTGCTGAACCTCACATGAAACCCTGAGGAAGGTGACTGCAGAGTGAGGAGCTTGCTTTTCAACATGGCAATGACCCTGATCACACTGCCTGATAATCTTAATGAACAAGGAGAGAAGGATGAAAGAAAAAAGGCAAAAGGCAAGAATAGAACAGCAGGTGTGTACATTTGATTACATTTGTATCCTAACGCCGTGAATATGTTTTAGAATGAGAATAGATTGAGCTCAAACAGGAGCAGAAGACAATCTTGTATTGCATTAGCAGACGGTTCTTATGTTTTCATACAAATGGGCAGTTCATTTGGAATCCTAATATTTTTTAAATTATATTTGAATCATATTTCGTTTTGCACCCCTAACTCTGAGCACCTGCATATCTGTATAAAATCACAACAACAACAGCATAATCAACCAGCCATTTTTTGGGAGAAGTCTTCGTTTGAAGACTCAGGTGAGCCCCCAAAGTCTTAAGGAAGCATTCATATTTTGTAAAGAGATTGAATACACAGATTGATTTACACAAACTGGCAGTGGTGCGGTAATATCCTATTTCTTATTAATGATGTCCAATACGATTACATTGTCTAATCTAATTAATTCTGTATTAAAGAATATGTGGAGTGAACCGAGACTTTGCTGCTCAGGGTGAGTATAGGAGGCTATACTAGACAGTCTTTCCTGCTTCATGAATGTCTTTGCTGTTATAGAGTCAATCCCAAACCCTGATTTGGATCTTGTTTGTCTGACCCGCTTACTTTTCTTGGTTATCCAGTAAACATTTTTGTTTAATTATTTCCAGCTGTGGGCATTGAATAATTGAAGCTCAAAAGGGCTCGTTTGTCGAAAAACAACAGGAAAACAAAGCAAAGAAAACCCTGGTATAATTACCAGCACATTTAAGATGTTATTCTTCAACATCTGTTTCAATTTATATTTTAAACACACAAACCTATTACTGCTAGCGGCAAGTTCACCCAGAAACACAAGCCTGGAAAATGTTTCCCCCAAACCAGACCTGAAATTGTGCCCTTTGGAAGAAGCCTATATTTATAATTCCGTCGATTAAAATACTAGTGGTTTTTGGTGGATAACAAGTCGTTGTTTGAGGTGCCATTCTCTTTATGTGTGTGTGTGTGTGTGTTTGAATTCACATGAAATCCCTGCAGCTTTTATAAGATCTCTGTGGTGTAAACGGATAGGGGAGCTTAACCGAAGCAAGGGACCCTCACTGACCTTAAGCAGCAAGCTTCTCACCGCCACCGTGCCACACCATACAAATCAATGGAGCGGCAAACGATAGAAATCAATGTGGCAGTCAGAGGAACTCAGACCGGAGTGAATCAGCTGGTATGTCCTTGTGTTGCTCTCCGGGTGACTAAACGTGTCCAAGGCAATTGTTCTGGACAGTTTGATGATGGGGCAGCAGCTTGTTTTGACATCCATTTCAGCCACAAAAGCGCTTTTCTTCCAAGCTGTTTTTGATCAAATTAAACTTCACATGTTACTATTGTGTTCCTTGTCTCCATACTCTTGACTGTAAACATGTATTTATAGTTCAACAACAAAACCACCACTACTATTATATTAGATTTTGTATCATTTTCTTATTCTTATCATTCAACCACCCCACCATTTCACCTTTGCCTTTCAAGCATTGTCAATGACTCTTTCCTTCTTTCAAAGCCTCTGTTATCCACGATCACAAGAAAGTCCAGGGAACAAAGCATTGATACTTGTGGGTAAAACGCAAAGGGAACAAATTATATTTTCTCATTAGCATCAGCCCTTTGAAATCGCCAGGTTGCTCGAGGCAGAAACGTCATCTCTCCATTGTTTTGTTCAATGCCATGGAGACAGAATTAGGCAGAGATCTCTGTTAAAGGTCAGGCCTTGGTGCTGCTTATTAGAGTAACGCCTGGGTGTTTCTCTGGCCTCATTATCCCCTCGCGACAGGTTGGGCTGCATTCAGCTCTGATGATGGTGTTGTTCACCCTAAGGAAATCTGTTGCAGGGAAGAGCCTTTGGTTTCTCTATCTTCAGAAGTCCTCTCTCCAGCCATCACAAGTGTCTGTTCTGTCACAAATCTATATTTCCTAGCAGACACCCGGACCTGACTTCTTGCTGTCACACAATCTACACATTTCACAAAAACATATGTCTGCATGAGCAACACATCCAAAAACTAAAAACATCTATAACAATATTCAATATAAATCCTAACTCCGGGAGTAGCGTGGGCAGACTGGGGCAGAGAGACCGCCAGGGAAGCTGTGGGGTTTGGGATGAGCTGGAGTGGGCAGGTGGCCGAAGACAGGAAGGGCACTGCAGTTGACTGGGCTGGGGAGTACCGGGGTCTGGGCAAGGAGCCGAGAGGAGTATGAGGAAGGGTCGAATTCTTCATGTGTTGCACAGGCATGTGTCAGAGGGGAGATGTGCCAGTAGAAGCAAATGGAGGTCTAGGGGGTCTCCAAGATACAGAGCGGAGGAGGAGGGGGAGAGCAGGGTTGTGTCAAGCGAAATGGAGATCAGAGGATAGAGAGGAGGAGGAGAAGACAGGGAGATCAGATGTTGACAGGTTTAGTGTGAGATGATGCAAAGCAGACACGGGTCGAGGAAATGACGGGACTGAAGGAACTACTAAATCTTTTGTGTGTACAAGCAATAATTATTTCCCACACTTGTGGTAATCAAACACATCTGACATGATTTCATGTGTTTGTTTTTCGAAGGCAGATCTAAACAAGGCCAACATTTAAAAAATTCAGTGACTAGGATCTTGCATACGCCTATGATTGAAACCCTTCTTCGATATCTGCCTCTCGATGAACAGATGAAATATTAAACTGTGTTCCTGAACATATGTGATTATGGAAGTGACTCGTGTGGCTGATTTCCAAGCTGGTGACTGTGTGTGTGTTTCATACGTTTATGGGATGTATGAAAATGATCATGATTGTAGTTGTGAGTCGTGACCCATATTGAAAGCTGTGAAAACTATCTGTCATGCCTGGATGTTTATGAATTATAATATCATGGGACCCTTTAAACTGGCACATAATATTAAACGGGAAACTGCCAGATATGAATCCACAGTGCAGCTGCCCTCTCCCTTACTGAGCATTAATAAACAAGTGCTAAATGACTAATGCTGCCCTTGGACAGCTCCCTGAGATTTTTGAATGTCATTTTTATCTCTTTTATATTATGTTTTTAAATGTGAACATACAAGTACAGGAAGGGACTGAGGTATCTCGAGTGACTGCCTGCAGTAGTTTTAAAGTTCCACATGAGGGCACACAAGTTACTGAGAAATTAGCCTTCTTTAATACTTAGATCATTATGCATCTTGTTTTTCATGTGTATTTATTTATTTAACATGGACAAGACAATTAAAACGTGGGTGGGCATATTAAACAGGTGTCAGATTGTAACGTTCATTGTATAAAGCACTTTTAGGCAAGGCTAATTCAATATTTACAGTTTTTGAAAGCTAACCTCGCGGCCTAAGGCAGTATGGTGTACAGGCCCGAGTGGAATGGACTGGACTGAATTGGTGAAGGTGAATATCTGCAAGGAGCACTAATGACGAAGATAAATTGATGCGTCAGCAAAGTAGACAGGAAGCGCAGTATTGGTGGACATCGTGTAGCCTGTAAAAGTGTCAAGCGCACGATTTTTAACTGTGATTTACTGTCAATGAGCGCAGAGCATTCCTCTCAGGTGGCCCATCCCACAATGAGACCATCCTTCTCTTCATTGTAGATTGCATGAATACAGTGTCTTGCGTGAATCCTTGTGTTAAATCTCTCCCTGTCTTCTCTCCTCTCTTGAGGTGAGCCCCTCGTTTTAAACACTGGTCATTCATTCATCCTCGTGCCACAATAACAGATGACAAGCCTGTGATTGGGGGCTTTTTTTCTTATTCTCAGGATATGGCCTCTCATTAAAATTAGTCATATAAACGTAATACATGAAGTGCTGCCTATGCAATAACCGAAGCTTTTAGGACAGTATCTAGGCAATACAAAAACAATTTAAAAACAAATCATGATTGAAAAATTAACCTCCAGCTGTTTATTCTTGTGTGGGTGGGTTTAATTGCTGTGTGATGCCCTGACACCAGCAGGGGGCAGCAGGACTCACGGTATTGCGATGTGTAAAGTGCACCTGCAATACAGGGACCAGGGATGCTGCACATCAGAAGCTGCCACGATGCAACGACAATATCGTATGTTTCTCTTGGGATTTACTCATATCATTTGTTTAACCGAATACAACAAAGTGGATCTCGGCGCTGGCGAAGGCCGTAGGGGCAGAGCAGGGCCGGTCCTGGGTAGATTAGGCTGTGGATTGATTGAAATTCAGTGCGGATGTGTCTGATTGATTTAGTACCGCAGTTCAGCCGAGCTCCCCACCTGGACTGAGGATACAGAGCTATTGGAAACATGATCAATGTGAGGGGGGCCTCAGAGCCGAGCAGCACTTTCTGTAATCCCAAATCTCCAGTCCACTTGTAACCGCCGGGATCGGAGAGAAGACTTTCAAGAGTTTTGTAAATACAATAAAAGAGAAACAAACAGCAATACTTGAAACGGTCACACAAGGCTAGTGTCCTTAATTTCCTCTAAAAAAACACAAAACTTTTGTAAATAATAGTGGTTTGTGTGTCTGTTTTTGATCAGAGCACCACTGCAAAGGGGAAAGTGACCATTCTTCTACCTCTGTTCAGTTAAGGGCATTTGTTCAGTTAAGGCAACTCTGGTCCATAAAGGCTGAAGGGTGTTCACGTGTTTGTATGCCCAGATTATCTCTAAATCTCCAAATCTAACAATCGCCCGAATTAATTCAGCCAGCCAAACATTACCAGGTCATCTCCAGTTGGTCTAACAATGACTTGCTGGATTGGGACTCCCCAGGACCAGAGTTTGATACCCCTGCTGCAGAGTCCAGGGTCCCCCCATTCCCCATTTGCCCACTTCATCATTGCACCGAAACACATGAAAAAATCTACCGCTACATCCAGAAAGGAGTGTTTTTAACGAGAACGTTTTCCTGCATTTCTGGGTGTCATTTATAAAAGACATCTTCTGTCTGGAAAGGGACTGTTGATAGCTCACACACTGAACACACACGCTCACACGTCTCGCTACAGTCAAACGCCAAGGGATTCTTCATGTGAGTTTGGCACAGTCAAAATGCCAACGATTGTCAAGTGATTTACGGAGATGTCATTATGTTCTGATGTTATAATAATGGCTGCAATAGGTTTCTTTTCATGACAAGCAATAAGCCAAATTCACATGTGTTTATAGTCAATGTAAAAAGCTTGCTTCCTGGCTTCATTTCAATTTATTTGACCCTGCAAGGCAGTTTATAACTCGATCCTTCTACCCTGATCCGAGTCCTGTTTTTGTGGTTTTCTGTTTCTACTCTGCTCTTAATTATTTCATTGAACACGTCATGTTAGTAATCATTTGTTTAAGTATACCTTTTATTAGATTAGACTAATTGCATCAGCACATTACACTGTTAACCTCCTAAGCTTTCAATAACAATAAGAATGTATAACAATGTACAATTATATTGCCTCATTTGTTACACAAACTGACATTCACACGTTGTCTCAGCACGGCCACTTCTCACCGGCACACTAAACAACCAAGAGCCAGCAAGAGGGAGGGGGAGAATAACAGTCTTTTAGCTTAATTCTACTGGGACTTTTTATCACATTTCATGACCATTAATGGGATTTGTCCTTGACATCTGGGTTAAAATCCCATGGGTGAAAACTTCCATGCGATATTGAATGGCAGGACCAGACTCAAAACACAGCTGGGATCACACACCGTCTCTCTCAACGTCATTCCTGTCAATCTCCGGCTGGCTTCCTCCGGGATCAGTCTCGAACACCCTAATAGCATGTGGCAATCGATTAATTAGGAGTTGCAACCCCACAAGATCCAAATGACTTTGTACTCCTGAACGGTGCATCCAGTAGAAGCCTCCACCCACAGGATGGGCCCTATAGCTCGGATCACGCTGGTGTCCAATCACTATGCTATGGACGGCTTCAGCTGAGAGTTCCCCAGGATGCTGTGGCATTGTGGGTAGGAGTTGGCTGGGCAAATCCTTATTTCTCCAAACAAAAGCAACTTCCTGCTGCTCATAGGGCACCAGCAGGTAATGCTATCCTTCCCTCTGGTGTATCAACCTCAGAAAACATCTCAGTGTACTATTGCTTGTAATGCACCAATTCATTGCAGATTTACATCACTCTCAAGAAAGTAAAAAGATACTCATGGCTTAATTGGTTGCTAATGTGCAATTGGATTGCCAGTGTTTGGCACAGTCTAATCCGTATTATATACATTTAAAGACAAGCTGTAAAATTGCACGAATCCCTATGATCTCAGTCTAGCCGCCCACTTTTAAAGCTACCATTTGAGATTTAATGAATGTGGTCTTCCTAAAGGGCACATTGCTTTTCTTTTTTTTTTATATACTTGGTTTCCCTTAAAATCAATTTGTAAACTCAAATGAAACGTGAAGCGGCAAGGATATTGAATTGACCACTTTTTTTTTCGTCTTTTAAAATATAATAATTCCCTTCATCTCCCGTTCAGTGGCTGGGAATCGCACCTTTCATCGCCCCAGATTTTCCTCGAGGGGTTCAGACAGATTTGAATCGGCCTTTGAAGCCCAGTGATGCTGCCTTGAGTCAGAAAATGACTGGGGGGCTACAGTAGAAGCGCAATGTATCTGAAGCAATGGTATCAAACAAACAGAGAGGCATCGATCAGTGCCTTAAGGCGGCACCAGGGCAGAAGTTTGATTAAAAAACCACAACCCTCTCATAAAAGCTCCTGCGATGGCCGTCTTAAAATATCGTGTGTCGTGTGGATTAGACAGCATCTTTGTGCCGTGCATGTCAGCAACCTGTTGTTAGGGCTCTTCTTAACTTCATTTTCTAGCTAATATCATTGTCTTAGCTGCAGATTTTGACGCATCGCTGGTAGACAGGTGTCCGACTTGCTTAAGATCTGCGATGGTCGCACAAAAGAGTAGAAAGCTCGATAGACAAGGGAGTATTTGTTACCCTACAGAAGGAGCCCGGAAATTTAAATATTAAAGATATACATCTAGCACAATGGAATATAGATGTAGATCAAATGTGGATATCGATTCCATTGGATAGTGATGTTGGAATATTCTACTGCTTTTATTTTAAGATTAGGGGGTGGGGGGAGAAAACATGGCACTGGAGCAAGATGCTTTGAATATTTTCTGGAAGGAGCTGTGCATCAACGGGGAGCATCTGACTGTAGATGGTCTGGAGCCATCTTGCTTTTCATTTGACTGGTGACTGGCCTTGATTCAGTATATGGTGGTGTACGTGGTGTCAGTCTGCAGAGGATGAATGCTGTTCCAAAAAAGCACCATTATATGACAAATTGAGTTTTCTGTTTTGTTTTGTTTCTTCTGTATTGACCGTTAAGTGGACATGCATGTCATCTTAAAAGCTCAATTGTGGGTCCACAGCCTATTTAAACCAATGTGTGCTAAATCAAATCTTCATTACAAGTGATACACACATCTTGTATATAAACAACTGTTTGTGCTGCTGCTGCCGCACATGTTTTATGGATGAGTGTTTGAAGGTACCGATATGCATTTGTATTTCCTGAGAGGATTTGCGCTGTTCTCCCAAACCCACCTCTTCCCACAAATAAAATACTGCTCTTCCTGACAGGATTGTGCTGCTTTATTATCCCCCTGTGTGTGCTGACAGAGAGCACGTCAGGCTTGTTAAAAATAAATGGGGCTATTTGAAGTCAACAGTCACTTCCTGTACGCGAGGCACAGAATTGAAGAGCACAGGTCAGCATGTCGCAGTGGGCTGGAGCTGCAGGGTAATGGATTGGTTTGTAGGGCAGGCATGCACACCTTTTAGCCAAACGTGACACGGGTGAAGACTGATGAATGCTAGAGAAAAGATAATAAAATATTGATGAAAAAGAAAGAGAGGTTATTTTCCAGAAAAAGCAATAGCACTTTGCATGGTGTATCAGTGGAATATGGCCCGGGTGTATCCCGTTCGAATGTTGTGAAAGGCGAAGAGCTTTAACTATTGGCAGTGGCGTCCTGCGTGCAGCTTGTGTGCGAGGAAAACTCTTCAGTGCTTTACAAATAATTAGTTGTCAATTTAGAGAGAAATGACCTATACAAATGTTAAAAGCTGTATGTTACTTTAGCTAAATAATTAGATACATTAGTGTGTGTGTGGCACGCAGAGGTCCTGTCGTGCTTGATTAATCAGATAATTCCGACAGAAATGATAATCTTAGTGGGAAAAGGGCACTTCTGCTTCTATTCTGTATATTATTTATCTGTATTTATTACTCTATATCATGGAAATATCAAACATACAGCAAAACCTATGCTATCACCACTAAAACTTTCTTTATTATCCCTTTAAACTATATGCCCAAAAGTGTGGGGGCAGGGGGCCGAATACCAGAGCGCTGATCACTGAGGATGTGTTTACACACTGGCGATGAAGTCATGACAATAGAGCAGCTGTCAAGACTTACGCAAGGTGGTTATGTGTGGCTACAGCTGTAAATAGTTCTGGTTTGTGCTCAATAGATATCAAACCAAAATCCACACAACAAAACATTAAAGTCCAAAGCAGGAGTTGTTAAATGAATGCAGTACTAACCGAATCATTACAATTATTATCCAGCTGTTCCATCTTCAAAGAAGTTGTGACTCGACCGCTCCTGTCATGACTTTTTACCACTGTGCAAACACAACCAATGCTAGAACGAATGGAGGGTAGCCCACCCGTGGACTGAAGGCGATGCAATCTTTTTAATAGACAGCAAAAGTGTGGGGAGAGATCTTGCGCTCCTAGGTCTCATCCTGATTCACTCAAAACAAGGCCAAGAAATCTTATCAGTGCCGTTCTCCTTGACACACTGTGTCACTGTGAGCTGTTTTTCTCTGTCCATCATTGTGTAAGTAGATAAAGTAGCTTTAAATTCCACCTGTAAAAAAATATATATATTATAATACTTTTATTCAGCACCAAAATCCAGCACATTTCTTCTGTCCAGGTTTTGAAAAACAGCAATTTTATCATGACTTCCCCAAGAACCACATGACTGTGCTGACTGTATGAAGAGTGACAGTCAAATTCAGTCCAGTACGGGACAACCTGCAGCAATACGTGTTGGAGAAATGGTCCGTAGTTATTTTGATTAGGGTTTACACAAAGTTCAGACTTGTGTCAACCCTGGTCATTGCAGCCTACAAGACTCCTCTGAAATCAGTCTCTCCTGTGAGGAAGGACACATCACATGAAAATCGGCTTAAAAGTTGCTGTATAAATTACAGAGGAATGTCAATTGAAATGGCAGAATTAATGTTCAATTGCTCATTTCTTAATTAGCATATCTTGTGCAATACCTCGAAATGCAATCACAATAAAGGGAGGAGGTAAAGGCAGTTTTTGACTTCTATTGTCCAAATCACCTTTCACCGATGAGGATAAATACTTGAATCTGCGGATCAATGTGCGTGCCTGATTCTACTCTGTTCACAGCACATATTAAAAGCCTCAGCCTAGATTTGATCTTATTGCTCCTGATCATGATATCAAAGGAAGAAAGCTGACTTAATGAAACCGCAGGGTAAGGAATGATTGCTTCCTATAAGCACGACGCTTTTGTTTATAATTAACGTGGGTGTTAATGTTTGCTGCAATTGTTTTGTCTGTGTTTTAACTGCTAATATTGAGCCTCTGCTTTATTTTTTCTCATTACATTTATTGCCATCTGGGATGTGTTTGTTGTTATTATTTTTATTATTTATTTCTTAGTAGATGTCCTTAACACTTACAGACTTACAGTTTTCACAAGAAACTTTTCATAGCTTTACAAAGTGCAGTAACATACACTATACAGTGAGCACACATCCTAGTATATGTGAGCTCACAGTTAAATACAGTTAAATCCCAGGTAAGTGCTAAAGGGTTGGGTGGGGGGGGTCATAGGAGAAGTTACAGTAAAATTATAGATGTGCTAGCAATGCATAAGTAATCAGGAGCGCAAGGGAGGAAAGTTTAATTAAAAAGAAAAAGTGCATAAGAGCAATATTGCTGAACAGCCCAAGAGATTAGGCTCCTGTATTTGTCATATAAGGTTAAAAATATATATTTTTGGGGGGTTGATATATTAAACAATCTAGATTCCAAGCAGAGATGTAATATGAAATGTAGATTTGAATATATTTTATGTGAATCAATGTAAATATGAATCTATAATTGATAATCAGCAGAGCCTCCCAGTGAACTGCTTCCCGTTTTCCCCTGCAATACGTCAAAACCATTTCCCGAAAATTGCTTCTCGCGCTGCTGTTGTAATTCAGCCTCACCATTTCCATCTGGCACTTCACCTGAGACATTTGTCACGTCTGAAACTCGCATGACAACGCAACCACTTGGATATGGCATCATATAGTATATATTATCAGCACGTTCTGTGTACAGAATAAACATGGTAAACATGAGTAGAATAATTCAAGTGCCTTTTTTCTAACAGTGCAAAGACTTTTTGGGACTTTATAAAGAAAGGATGCTTATTTAATTTCCTTAAATGATTGTTATAAATGTAATCAAAGTTTGATTGTGTCTTAAAAAATAAAACCCTTGGGTGTCCATAGTGGTCTAAATTATGACAGAATTAATCCAATAAAATTGTCTTGTGGGCACAACACTTTCCTTGCTTTCATTTTAATGAAAATGAAAATGGGGTTGTTAAGTGCGGACAGACACCTGTTGTCCATCTCTGTAGAGTTACACAGATTGGCATCGGACAGAAAGAATGCACCTTGTCGGGAAAAACTCAAACAAAACACCATCTATATACCAGTGCAATGGGGGAATTCAAGGATCTGAAGATCAAAGGAAACCTACTGTAATACATATCAATGCTTTACTGGATGCTTTATTTGAATTTTCTACTGTGTTATTGCACTTTTGTGTTGCTTGTGTAACTTGTAGTGCGCCCTGGATAAGGGCGTCTGCCAATAAATAAATAATAACAACCACACAAGAAATCTACAGATAACCCAGAGAGACACAGAAGATATATGCTTGGAATAACAAGAAGACACAGGATAATAAACAAACGAGTTAGAGCTCAATCTACGGTTCAGGATATTACGGCACTGCAATAGTGAAGAGGTTGAAATGGCAATGTGGCTCCCAGAAGATAAAGATATGAAATATATTAGCAGACTATATCAGCATAATTATTGAAGACAGCAGCCAATATAAACAACAAATAATGGTAAACAGTGTATTTCATAGACCTAATAAAGTTTATTTTTCCATTTGATAGAGGCAGAATGAATACTATACTGTTCCTGCTATGAGAGAGTCAGTGCTTTTTTATTTGCATATCCAGTTCCTCCCAGAGATGTTCTTTGAGGGCTCTGGACTCTTAAGCAAGCCATCTGATTATATCTGAGTGTTCTGCTTGAGCCACTGTATTACATACACAGCCTATGGACCTGGTGTGTTTTGGGCTGTGGAATGCAATGGTCCTCACGCTGTCCACTGTCCAAAATGTCTAAGTACTCACTGCGACTGAGGGTGGCCTGCACAAGACACAGTAGCGCTGGTCCCAACCAGCACCTTCACCTTCTTTGGACTGTACCACCAACCCCACATCTTCCAGTGACAGCTAACCAGGTGTCATAAAAGCCAGTAAATCAAAACAAAAATGCTGTTTGCTTTCAGGTGGAAAGAAAGAAGAAGTGGAACTACAATTGCTTCCACAGAGCCCATTACTCTGCCCTCATGATTAGATATTTTTAATCACTGTTTCCACTGATTGTGCTGAAAGGAACGAGCAGGTGAAGAGTTGCTTTGACTCTCCCGTAAGCCCCAAAGGCACATTAAAAAGGAAACTGATGTGTAGAAGCGAATGCAGATATAGACCCTCGACTAAAGGTTGTCTTGGGGTGCATTCATTCCTTTAATAAAATATTAACTTAATTGCATGCTGATGTAGATCTCAGTCATACTATTTTCTCACGTATTGACACATTTACATGAAGGACAGCCATGCCTGATCATTGTGGGTTCAGAAAACTTAAAGATGACCTTTTTAAAGCAGAGACGTTCAGTAGCCATTCTAGTACTGTGGTTGTTCAATCACAAACTCTCTGGGGAAAGAGCCCTGGGTGGAGATCTGTGGAAAGGAGTGGGTGTGGGATTTTATGCCTGTCTCAGAGAGGCTTTTTTTCCTAAGGATGAGTATTGAGTTTTCTCCACATCGGGATCATCAAATGCATTGCTGCTTTAAAACATGTTTAAAAATATTTAGAGCAATAGTTCAGTAGCAATATCAGTAGCCCAGTAGTGTATATTACATAGTGACTCTGGCTCATGCCACACTTTTATTACATTCCTGTGCGTTTTCTTTAAGACACACATCTACTGTGATTCAAATGCTCTGCCCCATGGTGGAGAGTGGCAGCTTGCCCACATCCGCTCTTCTCACACTGTGCTCTGTGGAGCAATGAAATTGGGTTCACCTACAAAATGGGGAACATGCCGTTCTCTGGATGTGCACATTTGCTTCAATCGATTTCACAGTCCAGTCCAGGCTCTGTTCATTTCCACTGTATTTGTTTAATTGCCTTCATAGTCTCTTTCTTGTCTGTGAAACTGTTGTACCACATTGCTGTTGGTGATCAAATTAACCTGACTGGAATGCACGAGATGATGAACCTTTACAAAACAACAGGAGACCACGTTCTTTTCAAAATAAAACCCTACAAATAAATAAATGAATAAACAGACCTCTTCAGATCCCTGTGTCACCGTGAGGGCATTAATTCCTCAGGGTAAAAATGCTGAATGGTTTTGGTAATCGGTTTTCAATTAGTTTGACTGAGAGGTCTAAGCTATTGGACACGGTTGGCAAACGTACTCTTTTCTCAGTCTGTGCGTCTCATAGTCTATTTCATAGTCTAGTCCAACTGGATATATTTAGTCTGCAGTCATTTTGAGGGAGTTGACTCAATCTTACTGTGACACAGGGATCTGAGAAGGTCTGAGCATTGTCACACTAGTACTAGTAATTAACAGTAACATAATCAGGAGTGTTATGACAACAATCAAGTGTTCAGAGCCAATTCTTAGCTAAGGGCATTGACAAGGCTTTAACACCCATTCTGTCGACTTGCCTGTTATCTTGAAATGTACTTTTGGAACAAATCACGTGCCACATTCAGATATGCTTTGAACAGATTCTTTCATATCTCGGATATTTCCGCCCCACTCCAGGCACTAGAATATATATTTTTTATCAGAAACAAATGGAAAAAATCATCAAAAGGAGATTATCTCATATACTGTACATTCGTCCTTAAATGGCAGGACTAGCCCAGCCCTCGTGTGACTGATTAAATTGCAAAACAAATGGTAGCTCTGCAGTCGTGCCTGTAAAATACAAATGCAGCTACATAATTTAACAGTCTTGGGAAAAGTAGCAGACCTGACTTTTCTTAAGTGCGGTGTGTATTTAGCTCCCACTTCCATGTCGTTCTGTATTCCACTTTGTGAGCCTCGGACCAGCAGGCGTGGCACTCGGCAGCGAAGTCAATGACGGCACTTGTTAAGAGACCTTCAATACACCTTTAATATTTACTCTTGCATGAATAGGTAAGATTGCGATCGAGATAACAGGCCGACTGCAGATTGTGAGTGCGTGTCAGGGCAGTGGAAAATGTAGCGTTCAATGTGAATTCCCGCTATAACACAGTTACAGTGAGCAAGGTGGAATACAGTTTTAATGACCCAGTTACCATCGAGTGAAACTAAAAGCCCCAGCACAGGTCAGGGCCAGTTCCTATTCAACTGGATGTTTACATGAGCTGACAAAAACCTAGAAGGTAGCAATCACAAATGTAAATGTTCATGGTTGACACTCCTCCCAAGGGGGGACAAAAACAACGTAATGACGTATTAGTTTAAGATTGTCACAGGATATGAGAAGACATGTATTTCATGTACAATCTCTTGCCAATTGGAGACCCTGGTGGTTGATTTTCAGAGGTCAGGCGGTTTTCAGGTGCCCAGCTTTCTAAAAGTGCATTGTGTTGTGTACGTACCCCCTTCCCTGCCTTAAAGAATAGTCCAACTGCATTCATTATTCTGTGGCGGATGACCTTGGGCACACGTTTAAAGCATCTCGCTATGTTGCTCTGGCCCCGGCTCACACATGCTGAGAGGCTTTACAGTCGCATTGTCGATCCTCAAGCTCTGTGGATTATTGGACGGATTTCAGCCTCACCATCCTCATTAAATGTGCCCGGAAAAGAAGAGAGAGAAAAAAGAAATACCACCCTGTGAGGAAGAACTGTGATATTCTTTGTGAAGCTGTCTGTGAAGAGGATTTATTGGAACCAGAATGCCTCAGTGGACACACTCCGCATGAACCCCGGCTCGGCCAATAGAAGCTGTTAAAAGTGCAAGCTGCTGTCAAATTCGGCACCTCTCCCAACATTTCACAAGTGTAACTCAACTTCGCCAACAAACACTGCCCCTGGAATCATTCACAGAATCGCCATTTCTCATATTCATCTGGACTAAACCTAAACACTGTTGAATTAAGCATTTTAAAGTGTGTCCTCTTAAAGTTCTCCTTCAGTTTTAAAGACCACCAAGCAAAGCATGGACTGAAACCCCACTTTAGCTGGTTTCCTGTGCACATGTGTTTCCCACATACAGTTATATTCATACGTTGCACAGCGTGTCACATTTCCTTCTTGTTGGATCAGAGTGTTTTGAAAGCACTGGGTTTGAAAAGACCGAACAGAAGGAAAGTCCCAGTCGACGGGCACTCGACCAGAGCAGATCAAGACAGCGATTTCCACCAGCTTGGAAAATGAGCACTCTGTTCGAAGGGGTCAGTCTCAGGACAAAGTTATCAATTTTTGATACACTCTCATTATTCCGAAGGCAAAACCCGATCTGACCTCTTGCTGCACTTGCAAATGGAGGCATCTGCTTTACTTTACAGGACCCGTAAGTGACGGAAGCATTTTCCCTCAGGGATTACTTTTTAAAGGTATTTTCCAGAGCTGGTGCCGGAGGCCTGTCTGTGTGTTTGGTCAAAACGTTGGTGGCATTTGGAAGCTATCATGTAAATCTAGATACCTTACTGAAATGACCAAAGTGCTATAAATCTGACAATTGTGTCTAATGTGTTGTGGGTGTTGGACAAAGTATCTTTAACACTGAACTCAGTAGTTTTAATATTAGTGTGTTTTCAGACGTACTGTGTGGGGTTTTCAGTTTAGTTTTTACAGCCAAAGGCACTGCGACATAATCAGCCTTCAAAACAGATCAAGATTTTTTTCCCCAGTTAACAAAAGTACAACACAAGCTACTGTCACAGCACTTAACACTAGGACTTGATGTTGCTAAACTTACAGTTGGTGGCTCATGATGGAAACTGCGGGAAATCTTTCCAAATTCTGCAGACATTTTTACGTAAAACCTGAGCTGACAGAAGGTGCACTGCAGTAATCCCTGTCTTTTCTAGGAAGCACATGGAAATTAACGAGCGTGATCGCTGGCATTTTGGTGGACGTGTTTTTTTCCTGGCATCATAGTTGAAATACTTCCTTTTTCCAATCTATCAGACATTGTAGTTTTGTGTCACAAGGTTCTTTCATTTTAAGCCTCAGACTGAGATTGTCTGATACACGAGTGCTGTACCTCAAACCAAGATGTGAAATGCAATTGTCAGAGCAAAGAAACACAACTGTCAAATTAACGACCTCTATGAACTGGCATGTACTAAGTGTACAAGAAACAAAATGTGAAAACGAGGTAGAATTTGTACTGTTGTGATTCTTTTGATTTGTATATGACTTTTTATTATTTTATTTTGAGATCATGATATTAATGCATTATTTTATTATGTGAATCAGATTAAGATATTACTTGTGACAGATGGTCATACTTTCAGTTTGGGCATCATTTGAATTCATTGAATTCTGCAGGAATTCACATTTTTAAAAGATTTTCTGCAGGTCTTCTTCAAATATCTGCACTTGCAGATTCTGTCTGGCCCTAGTGATGAGATCAGTCCTCCACTGTATAGAGAGAATTAACTTAGGTGTCTGATTATATTATATATTTATATATAAAAAATAATATTTCATAAAGAAAAGTATTGTTTGAGAAGAATAATGATCACAGTGCCATTGTTTTCAGAAAAACCTGGAATGTCACTATCCTTTCTAAGTGTTAGGTATCATTTCTTGTAGACTGAGATTGTTAGAGTATCATTGAACATCCACACGGAGGTTCTCCAACACCATGTTCTCAAAGCACACTTCACTCGACTGTACTGAGGTCTTTTTAAGCCATTCAACATGCAGATTGAGGATGAAGTGCCTTGTATTGGAGACTATCATTTCTCAGTCTTGATGAAGAAGATGCTTTAGGTGTTCACTGACTTGGCAGCTTATAAGTTTTTGAAGTGCAGCAATTGACAAAGTGGCATGATGCTTTCAACAAAATCATGCTTCTTAAGGTTGCCTTTCAAAAATCCTGGTTAAACATGTCATTGTGTCTGGCTGTCTTCCCACCCCCTGTTCAGTATCATTAACTGGTAGCTCCTTGTGTGCTCTGTCTTGCTCCTTTAACCCGGTGTGGCGGGATAGAAGTTCTTTATCAATCATCACTCGGTTCCACTAGGCTTGGTTCTCCTCCTTTCCCATCCTGTGACAGTCTTTTTATGTTGAGGGCTGCACTGAATATTTATCAATGGAAAAAAAAAACAACCGAGATGAACACACTGCCGAATTTCCTGCCAGAGATGGATGTCTTCTAGCGCAGTTGACTTTATTTAACCCCCACCCCTCACGGTGAAGCAGAGGATTGGACGTATACAGATAATGCCACCTCGAATAGCATCCAATCCTATCCTCGGCTTGTTGAATTGAGGGGATCAAAAACTACAAGCGCCATGATGCACCATCGCCCGGTCTCGGTTCGCGGAGTGGAACGTCTGTTCAAGGTGTTCGCAGTTCTGCGCAGATCTGCAGAATCCCTGCGCTCCCATTGGTGCAGCCGCACAGACCCGTGCAGATCTGCGCTACCCGAACGCGACTGAGGTTCTGAGAAGGGCTCTCTCTCTCTCTCTCTCTCTCTCTCTCTGCATGTGTTTAGAGGCAGCTCAAATAATGCTGTATTGGGAGGCAGGGCTTTCTATTGCAACGTCTGCGCTGTGAATGTGGTGGGGATGAAATGAAAAGTGCTGGAGTGAAGCAGTGGCAGCAGTGCGATGCTCAGTGAAGTGGTGTTACAGCACAGCCTGCCCGAGTACAGCATACATGACACAGGGAAGCAAACACTGATACATGCACAGAGGAAAGACAGCCCATGATTAAGGCGTTGTGAAGCAGGGATGTTCATATTTCTTCCGTGAACAAAACAACTTAACAACTGTTTTCTTTGCTGGATCTAAAACGCATGTATGGGGATATGAGCAGTGCGGACCCAGCATCTACAAAACTGCTGAGTTTCACCCAACGGTAAATTCATATTTATTTCTCTAACCTAAAAAAAACAACAAAAAACGTATATTGTACCTTTTTCATGTGCTACTGTTAATATGCAGATGTGCCATTTCTACTGTATACAGTAAGACAGCAGCAACACATTATTTGTCTTTATACTTTTTGTCGGATTGGCCGTTTCAGTGGTATTTGTAGTTAAACTTGTTTTCTGTTTGATTGATGTGACACACTTTTCATTAATCTTCTTCTTATTTTTTACAATGAGCAATTGCAGTTAGCTGTCACCCTATTGCTGCCACAGTCAATGTGAAATACCCACCGGGTCCTAAAAATGCAGTTTTGTTAAATGAAGCAGTTTGCTTTGGTTGTATGTTTGTTACGGGGGAAAGCCATCACTGCCGTGTCTGCAGATGTGTAGCATTGTAGGATAGATGTCTTTCCCACATGCCACGGTTAGACAACTGTTACATTGTGATCCGTTTCTGAGGCAGTGGCTTTGATATTACGCAGCACTGCAGGGAAACACAGTGCGATTCGAGCCGGCATTATCTGTAGGGCATTTAAACACAACCAACTCAGACACGGAGAGGGAAAAGGTGTTTTATATGTTTATATGTTTTATACGGAATATGTGTATTAATAATGTATTGCAATGTGAAGTTGAGGCACAGGCTAGGGTTCCACGTGCCTCATAAAACATAAAAAATAAACTGTTTGTCAATAATTGAAACGATGCAAACGGACACCAACCGGTGCTTTTGTTCAAGTGTACAGCTTAAAGAAAGACAGACCACCAGAGAAGCATAACTAGTGCATACATCTACAGCACAGTCCCAGCCACAGGCACACATTACTGCAGGAGTTGAGCTGGAGGTATTGGGCATGGTCACAATTTACATTATATAGTCCCCATAGCCTTTGTACTATCTTAATGAAAAGTATTGGAACTGTCCACATGTTCGTCTATGGTATGGTGACATGTCTGTGTCATTGCCTTTCACATAAACCTACCTCTTCTTTTTCAACCTGTCACAATATTTCCCAAGCTACATTTACCTAATTTGTTGTCTATACATGTACTTAGACTATCTTGACAGTGCATTCATGGTCCTCAAAAAGCTGATATAAGGCATGCATGCTTCAGAATGAATATGATTTTAAAATACTTGCAATGTTTGTCTATAACATAATTTTTGGCTTCTATTTTCCATGACTTAACCGATATGACTATTATTCAAATACAGGTAGCACTGTTTTTGTTGAATGCCTACTGATGCTCATTTACACATGGATTCACGGTCCTACAGTTAAGCTGCAGTAAACCATGGTATACAATAGGGAATTATTGCATCAGAAGATAACTGGAGGAAATTGCTCAGGGACATTATTTCAATATTAATTCTGCAAAAGCCTTCTATGAACACCCTAAATGAAACCAGAACTATACCTGGAGTCAGTTGGTGGCATGCCGCTGATATATTAATTTGGGTAAATGTAAACAGAAAAGCGAACCCTTTTGATTATGCTTTATGAAAGAACACTACACAGTATTAGCCTAGTTATTGACGGTATAAGGGTCAGGTAAGATATAGCAAAATGTGCATTGCTTTTGATGAATGGGAAACGGTGTCTTTTTTAAATCGTATTGTATCAATGTTGGTCAGCTGTTGCTGTGCAGTGTTATAACCTGCCTTCAGCAATGAATGTGGGGTGATTCAGCACTCGACAAATTGACTTGCTTTTCAGTCTGAAGAGCTCGTTTGCCCACTGACTGAATTGTCTGCTGTCACAACTTTGCTTTGCACACAGAATGCCAAGTCTAGATTTGAGGTCCGTGGACAGGTGTGTAAACCAGCCTCCTGCTGTCTGTCCCTTCAGTGTGCCTCGAGTTCAGAGGTGTGACGCAAAGCACCTGAACATGTTGAGGTCATTGGTTTTCTTCAGGGAAAAGCTGCTTACTTCCACATTCATGTAGTGAGCCACTGGCTTCTGTAGGTGTCGAGTTGAAGGGCCTTCATCTGCTCTACCTACTCCACCTCATACTGTTGGACAGTCCTACAGCTCACTAGGATCAGCACAGCAAGCAGACAGTGTTACAAAAATGTACAGTTCCTTGATTTCAGTTGATTAGTCTTGTCATTGATATGATAGTGTGGTATTAATCTTCTCTTGCAATTAGTTGTCATTGTTTGGGAACAGTGTGCAATGTTTTGTAATGACTGTTCCAAATGATCTTAGATTGCACAATAATGTGCCTTTCTATTGCTGTGATATTTTAGGACCATATAATATCCACAATGAGTTAGCGGCTGTCATGTAAACTGCCGCGGTGTGGTTCGTACCTACTGCTGAGTAATAACGGCACGACAGCTGAGACATCGAATGTGTCTCTTGCTCAGGTGAAGGAAGGTGGAGGGTTGACAGATTCACGACTGGTAGAGACTGACTGAAGCTGCCATCAATCTCCCATGTGTTTCAGATGGGATTACATGACTTGAAGCTATTTGTAATATTTCCAGACTAAACATGCTTTGACCGTGTTCCAGTATGTAGCGTGTTATATAAAACTAAGCTTCTGAATCACCCCCCCACCCCCCATTTTGCATTTCCTATTCCAACATTCACCAATCAAGGCAAATAGGTGCTAAACCAGTGTCCTCCTTACCTTTTTGAGTTCAGAGACATGCAAAACTGGATCTTGAAAGTTTTCTTGGCAACCTTATGAAATTGTGGCTATGTTTAGCAGTTTCGCATAATTGCACATTATTTGAATTGTGCATTGATTCCCTTTCTATGTGCTGGAAATAACATTTACCATATAAATCTTATGCTCTTTAAAAATCATGGTAGTTAACAGGTAACTGCTCTGCATTTTAAGTATACATAACGATCTTCACTGAATGTGTGTGTGGTGTTTTTTCCTTCTTCTTAATGAACCTAGAACCACTTAATGAGGGACAGAGTTGTCTAACTGCAGCTAATTTCTTTATCATCACAGTCCATGCAGATTAAAGTGCTCTCTGGTTATTTTCTGAAGGAAGAGGTGAGAGCGAGGTTGAATAAGATGGCTTCTGAGAAAGCTAGCAGACAATTAGATTGGCTGGAGGAAATTAAGGTTACCCTGTGTACCTTTCTTCATCCTCTGAGATCAATGTATAGTAAGCTGGGAAAATATATTAACTTCTGTTTAATGGAGCTGCCATTATTAAACTTGCGGATCGTGCTTCAGCTGCAGTCTTGTTGCTGGAGAGTAAGTGTGTGCAGGACTGGTGACTCTGGCCTATGCATTGAAAGAACACTATTTGAATTTTCAACACACTTGATCTGAGCTGCAGCTTGAATTGGCAAAGTAGGTTTGCTTGCAGACGTATACACTGGTTTAAAGGTCTAATTACACGCTCTTTCTGAAAGTGCTTCTCATTGCTCTTATATTTGATCGTACACATCCATTTCGTGCTTAAAAGTGATGTCAAATCCTTGGCAAAACAGAAATATTCATAAAATACAGGTAAGCACTCTATATACTGATATCTGTGCTGGTAAAATACTATGAGGAGATGCTAAACGCCGCTGTCTTGCACAGGGAGTTGTGGGATATAGAGACTTCTGGAAACGAGCTTCTCCCTCTACAGACTGAACGCTGCTGCTCAACTCGCAACAATAAAACAACTTCATATCTCCACACAATTCAATCTGATTCCCAAAGTGACATCACTTTTACACTTATATGCCAGTATTATTGTGATTAATTAATCTGGCTGCCATGACAAGCACTTTATATTAACTGAGTCTGGATTGAAACTCGTGCATATTCACGAGCTCACTGTCTTTGGGGTGTGGCTTTGTATTCAAGCGGGGGAATGAGATATAGCTAGAGAGATTAGTCAAGATATTTCAGATTACAGAGATGAGTGATTTTATTTTATTATACTTTCCCACCACAGATCGATAGTAGAGGTACTGATAACAAACATAATGATTATCATTATTATTTAATTTGAGTTAAATGTAATGGTTTCCACAATTTACATGTTCTTGGCATATGTTTTGATTACACATATACTAAGAAATATAATATATACTACAGCAAATATAAGATTAGAGAGAAGCTGTGGTATACAGATTTAAATTATGATTACTTTATATGTATTTAATTCATGGGTCTATTATATAGGTTATATATATTGTGACACCATGGGGGGTTGGCCACGGTGCCGGGTTCTTGCAATAGGTGGGGCCTCAGGGAAGGGATACAGAAACGGGGGTATATGGTCAAATAGTACAGATGTATGTACAGTGCAAGAGTGAACAAAAACAGAAGAAAAACAAAACCAAACCCTAGCTTCTTGTTGAGCCTAACTACAAAGTACAAACAGGTCCCTCCCTAAACATCCAGATAATCAAAAATAAAGACCTAAAACAAACAGACAACAAGTCCAGATCAGTCCAATCCGGTGTAGTCAGAGCTTCAAAGCCAATCATTCTTAACAGGTAATTTATTCACAGTTTCCTCTTCGTTCTCCTCCACCTTCCAGCTCCTACTCTCGACAGCAAAGAGTGCAGACTTCCTGCTTTAATACAGGAGCCGGCCAATCAGGAGCGTGGGTGGGGACACTGTCAATATTGGGGGGTTGCGACCCCTTTGCCGATGGAGCCCAGCATAGATTATTGGTGGACAATTAAACATTCTCGAAATGTTTTGGCGTCCGCAGTTACTGTAACATTTTTGCAATTAGTGCCCAAGTGAGCACTGGTCGTAAGCATTGATCAAATACTTTCCTCTTCAGCCAAAGCGGTAGATTTCCTTTCAACAGCCTGCCATTTCTTCCAAATGCACTCCATCCTATTTTCACTTTTCTTTTGATTTCTTCCATAATCAAATTCTTCTCTCAATTCTTCCATAACTGCGCTGGTTTGTTGTCTAAGGTAGACATAACTTTTGACTTCTTTGAGTATCTGATGATCTGTTTCAAATTTTCTTAGATGTGTCATATGAAAGCTGTTAAACATGCCTTTGGTTCATTTTAGGTCCAGTTTTCTTGCTTGCATCTGGGAGTACTCCTCGACGTACTCCTTTGCAGATCTTGACCTTGGCTGGAATTAAATCAAAACTTTGACCCACCCGCTAATAGAAGACAATAGAACTGTACTCAGTTGCGGCTTCATTTTTAGTAAGATGCCACTTTCTTCTAATCAGAAATGCAATGGCTATGTTGTACAGGTTTGTAGTTTGCTATTAGCAGGTGGGTCAAAGTTTTGTTTTAATCCGACCCCTTGTCAGTGTTTTTGTGCAGTCGGATTGTTAATATAGCATTGTTGTAGATATTTAATAAGAGTTATATATGTTTCCTCTGATTTCTTAGAGACCCTGACAGAGTTTAAATTGAATACAATGCTCTTTTGTAGTCAACAAAGCCCAGGCAGCTCATATTCTCTGCATCTTTCCAGTACTTCTTGCACAACTTGTATATGGATCCATCGTGTTATATCCACTTCTGAATCTTGCATGCTGTCTTGGTTGGATGAAGTTTGTTGAAATCTGGCTGTAGTCTATAAGCTATAATGACCCTGAAGGTGAGTGTTTATCTTGAGTATGTTTCAAAAAATTCTGTTTTTGTCCCAGAGCGTGCATTCTGCCTCATCTATTTATTATAGTGATGAAATACAAAAAAACAGAGATTAAATATAATCCACGCATTTGCCAAGAAGATATGCTGAATTTAACTGTGGGATCCAACAATTCTCCATGAGTCATATCTAATAACATCCACCCTCTTGTATACAAATCCACACTTCGGAGGCAGTGAACTCATGGATATGCATATGAAGCAAACACTTTCAGACCAGTCTGGGACAATATAAAGTAGTTGTCAGGGCAAGGACGGGTGACAGGGCCCAATCGTTCTTACAGTATCCCAGGTCTTTTCAGGTGTGTAGGATATACCACACTATCAAATCCATGGCAAACAAGCTCACCTTTATTTTTGCACAACACCGGTGAACCATTTTTGTATCCGGACTAATGCCATTGATTTCCATGTTTCCGTGTGAGTTTCATAGTGTGTTGTCAACACCATATATATATCAGTTCATCAAGTGTTTCCCTGTATTTTGCAACAATTTCTGAAATGGATGTGTATGTTCAAACATAATGGTAATGGAAAGCACTTTTATTTTAGAAAGGGCACGCAATTAGACCTTTAATCATGGTATCTGTGATGCATGATGCAGAGTGTGGTTAATTGAGTAGTGGCATCCAAAAGGTTTCATTTCATTAAAGGGCTGATGATTCTTCATTTAAATCTAATGCCAGCAGTATCTTGTGAAGGAATCCCGCATCTTTTGACAGAAACTGGTAGGATGTCATATCTTACAAAGCAAGTCTATTCTGGGTTATTTGCTTATTTTTGATTAGCTTGACATTTTATTCAACAAGTCAGACTCATGTGTAATAATGCATTATTACAGAACATACTGTAGAAAGTTTACATATATTCGTCACACAAATCAGACACCTTGAAACACTTTCCAAATAAGAAAGAATACTTGAATCATATCAAAAACAATTGTTTAAATAATCCGCTTTGAAGACAATGACATGTTTCTTACCAAGCTGTTCTTGCTGTTGCTGTGTTTTATGAAGAAGGCGTTGTTTTGAAGTAGTCTTTATAGCTGAAAGTTTCTCTTAAATGTTCGGAGGGACGCTATGAAAAAATTGGTTTGGATTTAATAAAGTAGTGTATTATCAGAAGGAGCGATTATGAAAAGCTGTTTTTTAGTGTGTGTGGGGGGGTGCAATTGTATGGCTAAAGCAGGCTTAGCTGCAGGGTGTGTATCTCTCAGACTGTTTCAGGAGGACCTCAAATGCAATTACAAGGCAGCTCTGGCCTGCCGACTCCATCGATCACATAATGACTTAATATTTAATTTAATCATGGCCTCCCTTCCAAAAAGAGTCAGGGCATTTGGAGCCGCAGTCCGGGGTGATTTGAATGCAGACTCAGCCCAGCGAGAGGAGGCTGCTGGAGAAGACGTGCCTGGGATGGCAGCCTGCGAGCAGATAGTCTCCTCGATCGGGGTCTGAAACACAAGCGACTGCTCATCGTTTTCATCATTAAGGGCTGGGCTCTGACTCGTGGTTGTTTTATTTTATTATCATTCTTTTTTTTCCCCCCCTGAGCAAGGCTCCTTTGCTGGCTAGCTATGTGCTGTACTGATGAAGGCTTTCTGTTACAGCTCTGCCTCTGAAGACCTGGGCTGCAGGCGGGGGGAATTCAGCCGGAAACACTATGGTTCCGTGGAGCTGGTAAGTCCTGGTTTTGTCCATGTGGCTCTGATTGGGACTGGGGAGGGTAGGGGGAGGTGAAGCGAGAGAGGGTTGGGTTTGCTCGGAGCGGGGCTGGGTCACAGGGCTGCTGTTTTCAATAGGTGCCAGTTCGTGAATCGTGTGTGCTTCGATTACGTGTTTTTGCTTGATAAGGACGACTGCAGATGCGGGAGACGAGGGCTTCCCTTCTATCTGAAATCACATGGGAGCTGCTGTGTAGCTGTGTCGCAGATACTGAGACTTGGCACAGCCCTGTGTCGGCTGGACGCACATTGTTTCTCTGTGCGATGAAAACATAAACAGCAGAGGAATTACTGCAATATGACAGCAGTGTGTGCACAGTATGGCTTTCCTCTTACTGGAGTTCAGGATTGTTTTCGATGAATAATTGAGTTGTGTGGTTTCCTGTGAGCGAATCCAATTAAAACAACATCCATATATATATACACATACATATCTGCACATACATGCATATCTACACATGAATAGCTATACATTCATACATACATATATACATACTCCTAGCCTTTAGAATCCCCCCTTTCTTTAATGTGTATTTTCTTATAATTTGACCATTTGTAACACAAGCAAGGTTTAGAAGAATGCTTAGTTGTAATGTATGTAATGTATGATGATAATGCAGATGTTAAAACATGGATTGTGACCAAATTCACAGTTTGGTTTTCGGTAACAAAAGGATGAAGGGTACAGGCTGATGGACTTTGAGTATAGTAGCTATAGATCGAGTATAGTAAAGTAAAATACAGTACAATAGACTATAGTAAACTACAGTATGGTATATTATATACCAAGGACAGAAAATGCTCCAGGTTCCGTGCTTGTAGTGCGTTCCCTGTTGTTTTGGCTGCTGTTGTTTTTTTTTCATTTCCTGTTCTTATTGTTAGCTGGGATTGCCATCTCTGATAAGCTGGGAAATGAGGTATTAGAAAAGACCGATATAAAGGACTGAAACCACACTTCAGTCAGGCTTCCCCTTTCAGATGCGGCGTGGTTTTGGCGGTTTGCTGTGGCCCATGAAAACAACCGGATTAAAGCCGAGTGCTCAACCACACAAAACATATCAGTAGCACCAGACGATATATATATATATAGTACATAGAGTGCCGATGTCCAAAATTAACACAGTTATGCATACAGTCAATGCTGCAGTGTGGCTGATGTGAAAGTTCCCTTTTCCTCTGCAAAGCAATTAACAGACCCACAGCACAAGTCAGGTTTTAAATATACTGCTTTTATGCTGCAGCCATTTCTCAAAGTAATGAAATCACCACCTAACAAATGTGAGGGTGTAGAACTGTCAAATTAATACAGCTATGCTGGTGATATTTGCACAACAGAATTTATATTCAGAGCACTTTATCCTATTACACCACGAGCTGTAATGCAGGCGGCTAAAATTGTGCGACCAATTCCCCTCCTCAGACGGCTCTTTGTGAGCTGTGCACTCGGGTGTCATCCTAGATCAACAGTATGCCATGCCTGGGAATACGATTTGGGCAGAAGCACGGTGCCCAACACATGCATTTTGTCATTCTTAAATCCATAGACCTGTGATACCAAATCCCCACTGAGAACCCCACAGCTGTCTTATATCAGAGAATCTGTAAACATCTAAAAATATATACACATCTCTAAAATTATACATTTGAGGCACTAAAGGAAATGTGTAAATCTGTTTTAAAAGGTATGAGAACTTGCAGTCTTTTTCTGGGTCTTAATTGTTCCCTCCGTTTTACTTACTGGGCTATTTTTAAGTGTGTTACCCCGGGGTTCAATATAAAGTAGATTAAAGCTTGTGTATTGCTGTATATTAGAACAACATCCCTGCAGGCTGAGGTTTGGGAGGATTTGGGGTATTTTACGCTTCTGATTAAAAACGCTTCTAAAGATGCCAAACTAAGTGGAACATAAAAAAACGAGGACGGAGATGCGATTTTAATTGAATTGATGTTGCACGTCCTGCTAAATGAAGGCAGCACACACATTCAGCAAATGAAACACTGAAGAAAGAATGTGGTAAAATGGGTGTGTGTAAGAACATAGTAGAATAAAAGTTGACAAATGAAAGGTTAAAGGTCGTTCATTTCTATGGACAGTATTTTCTGGACACTGTCTGTCATTATGCCAATGAAATTATCCACTTCCAACGAGGGAGAAAATGATAACGTGTTTGCGTTGTGGCAGAGTTCTGAAATTCAGTGTAAGAAGAGAAAGTTGAATATGCAGTGTGTTTGTTGTCAGTGAAAGGCATTTAATGTCAGTGGATTATTTTATGAGTTTCAGTAGTAGTGGGAAACCTCTTATAGAAGCAGGTGGGAGATAGTAGTGATGGAGGGATGTGACGACACAGAGGAATTCTTTGTTGTGTGCTATTGATCATAAGGCACACCTGATTGGTTATGCTTGGAGCAAGAGTGTTGCAAGATTGGGGGTTGTCCTCCTTCCAAACTTTAGTTGAAAACTGCATTAAGAATCGATGAGGAAAGCCGTGTGGTTTCGACAGTATTATCCACAACACGGAAGAACCCCCTCAGACTCAGATGACTATATGGGAATGCGGTCTAAAGTCAATGTATTTATTAACAGATTTTTTTTCTGCTCTTTAGGAAGTTGATTAATTTATTCCGTTAATTAAGGGATGACTTAATTAAAAGGGCTTTAGGATTTTAATTGAAGTCCTCACTATCTACATGAAAGAACACCATACAGTGACATCCTATAAAAGTAATGCCAAGAATTACTTTCCCTAATTAGGCAGATTACAGAACATGCATCCTATAGAGGGTTATGATAATATTGTGCGAAGGATTTGGATTTGTAATGTATTGTCTATTGGAAAGCATTACATTTGACACAAAATCCAGACCTACAGTTCTATAAGCTTTTAACAAAACATGTTTGACACCTTACCTATATTAACACTGTAGTTTGTACTAACACTCTTTTATGAGGTATTAGTAAACCAAAAACATATTTTTTAACCTATATTCTTTAAAGTATGTTATAAATAAGGTTATACATATGTAATAACTATGTGGTTAGTTACTTAATATCCAAGTAATTGAAAATTATATAATGTTACGTTTCAACAAACAGCCTGTCGCCTCCTTTGTCCTTGTCAATATCATCATACCCACCCAGTGCAGAAATTTGTCTACCCCTCTATTATTGACAGAATTGCCATTGAGGGCTTTCACAATGGTGTCTTATAGCTACAGCAATTAGAATGGGTTCCCTGGTTTATAAAACGACTGTGGAAGATTACTGCATTACTGCAAACAAGCAGGATTTCTGTAGCTACCAGTTTTACAGCCTATCTCACAGGGTAGGCTATGTATTTCATTTTTTTATGTTGTTGCACTCTAAAGCAAAATCGTGAATGAACGTCTGGTGGGCAATAGATATTCTGAAGTTTATAAATAGACACTTTATCATTTAAAATACATGTCATATAATTCCATTTTATGAATGTAAGCAGCCTGATGGGTCATCGGAGGTATTTAAATGGTATCAGTGACTTACAGGGGACGACGGATACATCACTGTCCATGTGCCCCCGCAAAATGTAATTAATCTAGACACTGTTGCCGTGCTGCAATCCATTCTCAGACTTCTCACTAAATACTCCCAAAGTCCTTTGCCAAGAGACCACCCTCTGGGTTGTGAAAGATCAGTTTAGTTTGCATACACATCTAATTCCTCACTTTTCTGAATATCTGCCAAGAACAAAACTGCCAATTAGTTCTAGTAGTGCCATAAAATAAGAAAATGGAGCTGGAACAGTGAAGGAGCTTATTAGAAAATATCAGCAGGACGAAATTCTCCAAACAGTTATCCTCTCTTAGCTAGAGAGTATGAATGTACATTTTAATCCAGTCGCCTGTTCATTATTTGTATCATTGTGGTAATAGTTTTCTTTTTAACCCTATCCTTAAAACAGAACAGTGTTGGTCATAGTATTACTAGTTGAATAAAAATGTTTTCAGAGTGAATAGAACAGATGTACCTAGCACACGTTTTAAGGCCAATTTAGCAGGTAACGGATATTCATGCGTAAGCATCCAGCATTAATTGGTTTTCTTACATTTAGGCTATATAGTTTCTTGTTAATTCGATGAAAACAGTTTAACATATTTGTTTGTAATTGAATCCTCACAGCTTTATGTGTTTGTGTACAAATACAGTTATTACTACATTTATTTGCGTTGTGAAATTGGAGACGTCCCTCTGCCGGGGGCTGTTATTATGTTCTCCTCCTGCAGACCTTGCGCGATGAGCTCAGATGAGATTCTCAGTTTCGTGTGTTGCTTTGGCTGCATTTACATTCATCAACGTTTCCATAACATGTCTTCTATCACCTTCATAGTGATTAATCTGTCTTGCCTGATCAGAATGGCCGTGCGTTTCCCTTGTTGTGAATTCAGCTGCCGAACTCGAAGCCGGCCCTCACTGGGACTGTGGAAAATGTCTGCAGCACATACCTGTAAAATACTGACTGAAATGGTTCTGCTGTTGTATCATTCTGTCATCAGCAGGGATGAGCACCTAATCTGCGCTGTTATTCCTCGTGGTTGGAGGATTCCCTGTGTGATTTGTAATCAGGATTGGTGTATAATCCAGGAATCGTGGATGGGAATATAAGAAACATAAGAAAATAAGAAAGTGTCCAATCGAGAGCAGGCCATTCGGCCCATCATGCTCGTTTGGTCTCCATTAATAACTAAGTGATCCAAGGATCCTATCTAGTCTGTCAGGCCACAATACACGATGGGGTCTTCATACCATGTCTGCTTTTATTTAGGCTAATATAACTTGCCATAGACCACTTATCCTAGAAATCCAAACAACCATTGCATTCTTATATAGGCCAATTAATGAAAATGAGTGGAAATGCTGTAAAGTCCTTATATTTGGCCGCTGTTATATTTGGCGTTTTGACAGGTCAGATTAACTTGGCACCCGTTCATTTTGGCATTTCCACTGTACCTGTGGTTATTTCAGTACAAGGTACTCAAATCATCATAACAAAAATACTACTAGTAATTAACCACATCTGAAAGTCACTCAATTCAATGAAACGTGTGCAAAGAATGCTCACTACTAGTTACATTTTACATTTATGAATTGTTTGATATGGGTTATTACGTTTAGTCTGAGAAAAAATAAATAAAAAGAAAAACAAACCTTTCCACTTAAAGGGTTTATATTACCTTTATAATATTAAATACATTTGCTTAATTTGCATATTCCAGAATGTGCATTCTGGAGGGCAATTATGATTGTAAACATGTCCTTTGTGTCATTTTGGAGGCTATGGCAACTTGCTCTTCCTCAGATCCAACTTCAGATTAAGCAAATACAGGTTACATTCTCCAATATTGTTAGCAGTAGCAGCAGTGATATTGAATCTGGTGGACATTTGGAAACTGATATTCCAATTGAATCTATTGTTGCCTTTGTGCTTGAGGTCACGAGGTCACCCCCAATGATGTCATCAGTGCTTTCAGGATGAGCAGAAGCTTCTGAAAGGACAGGCACATGTTTACATTTATAAATCATGTACAATTGCCCTCCAGGAAGCACGATTTTTGAACACAATTCCATCTTCCTCAATAGTACTGTAAACCCACAGCTGCTCACAGGTAGTGGTATGCAGTGATGGGTGCCATTCACTCATTGACAGAGTATTAGTATATGGTTTTATTTTGATCTTTTGGTGTGGATTGTGAAATTGGCAAAATAAAGGGCACAGTAATAGGGGACTCACAAATGCTTGGCCTGTAATTTCTTGGAACACTGTCTGTATCTATCTATCTATGTATCGTGTTTGTTATTGTTGTTTGTGGGATTCTTCATTTTTAAAGGTTTTGAGGTGAACTGAGGTGTCTACAAGCTTTCTGCAGTTTTTAATTGGATCTGAATTGACAAACACTAGCCTTTGCTACAGTCCCTTCAGTATACAATCAAACTAATATATATCAGCAAATCAGACAAGAAGCAAGCTGGCTGTGTCACACGCTTGAACTGGGATAGTGTCGAAAACTGTCTATATTAGGGTTAACAGGGTACTGTTTACTAGGCAAGGTGCTGAGAAGTCTCAGTTGTATGACTATGTTTGCTATAGTAATAATAAGAAGGAGAAGAAGAAGAATTTACTTTGGATGTTTTTTTTCTTCCTTCTGGTTTTGAGAGATAAACATTGCCATTCATTCACATCCTAGTCATCCCAGTAACGTACAGCGAGGGCAAAGGAACAACACAGATAATGCATTGAACAGTCTGCGGCCTCGAATGTAGATTATTGGACACGTGCACTAAAGTGGTCAAAACAAACGGAACTATGTCGGCAAAGCTTCAAATTGTATTAAACTTTTCAGTGTCTCACTACTTCATGATTACAGCATCCCAGTGCTTGTTGTGTGCTAATCACACAAGGCTATGGCTGAAATAAAGTACTGGAAAAAGAACAGGAAGTGTCAAGTTATGTGTTATATAAAGCAGACTCTGATATGTGTGTTTAAAAGGACTACCTATTTAGGTTTGAAGGATGATTTTGTTGGCTTTATTTCCTGAGTGGCTTTAATATATTGCTCATACAGCAAGAACAGTTGATGGCTTTACTGTGGAACAATTCTCCGATGAATAAGAGATCAATCTTGTCCGTATTAAAGCCGCTCCATAACTCTCAGTATCCGGGCGTGCTTTGACTTCCATTTCTCTGTGCACTCCAGGGACGGAGCGGGACCGGGCTGCTTCCACAGCACCCGCCCACACTCCAATTTACTCACAAACAGCTGTATCGACTCAGTGTATCTGCTTGTCTCTTTTGCATTCATTTGCGCCAAATTAGAACAAGAAAACCCACAAGAACCTTATTAGGCTTCTGTTAGAGGTGGGGGTGGGAGATGGAATCGAATTAATAAAATATGCCTTGAAAGAAAATCAATACAGCCCACCCCTCTTCCCCTTTCACTCCCCGGTGACTGCAGTGAACAGTTCGGTCATCCAAAATAATCAGGCTTATTAAATCAAGAGCCAGATTAGGATGCGTGTGGAGAGGACACACTGCGTGGGTTTATTTATTTTCATTGTTTATATATTTTCATTAATATGTGCGTGTGTTGTGTGTGTGTATGTCTCAATCCTATTGCAGGGAAGTAGGTTTTGTTGTCAGATGTACTGTACGATGGCACATAGAGGTATGAATTATTCATGCTCTTCATTAAGTGGAGCGGGTGGGGGGTGTATCGGTGTAAAATACACGTTTGTGCATTCAGAATAACAGGTGCACCTGAAACATGTATTTTGGACTTGCTCTCCTTTCTCAGATAGAAAGTTCTGGTGTTTTTTTTTTTCTTTCTAGTTTTGAGGTAAAGGAAGAAATGAACTCTACCTTTCCCTCTGGTGCAGATGAATTGGGAGTGTGATTAGCTGATGAGGGGCTTTCCATTCTCATCCTTCGCCTGCATGTGCTTTATCTTTCGCTAAGCCGAAGCCAAGCAGATTGATGGAACAACAAAGAATTTTCACAGAAGGATCCCAACACAATTGAGAGGCTGTTATTTTCTGAACGCCGTCCTGTCATTAACCAGGGAAGAACTCCTTGAAGGCACTTGACAACAGCTTTCATTTTAAGTTGTACTAAAGTGCAAGTCAGCAGAACTGTAACACGTTTTTGTTTTTTTCCCCCAGTAGAATCTAAAATGTTTCCCCTCAGAGCCACAGGATTCGTCCCTCCTTGCCCAGCATGCTTTGAGCTGGATCAGCCCTGGAATTGCACAGAGCAGCGATGGCGGAGATGCATTGCATGGCCCGGGGGGGGGGGGATTGAGATACAGTACAGCTGAGTCAGGAATTTCCCTCGTTTAACCTTCATCCCATAACATCTTGACACCCTTAAGTATGACTCGAGATGGGAAATTAGCACCAGAGCTAGAAACGCCCATTACAGCGGTATAATGAGGACATGCATACTTTTAAGATGCCATTCACGGCCCTGGCACTGATGAAGCAGAACTGCTGCACGGATTTTTGAAGATCTTTTTTTTTTTCTTTTTTGTGCTCTTGGCGTCCAATCAGACTGTGATTGCGGGAACTGAAAGGTGCCAATTGTCATTCCCCAAGCACTCCTAATCGCCTGCTTCCGAAACACAACTTCAAAAGCATCTGATAGCAGTGGGCTTTAAACCGGTCTGCTATTTATTTTAATGAAGAATCTTAATGGCCTGATACACGGACATTCACCATGCCAGAGGAGATTGTTTGTCCTATTTCATGCCAATTAGTTTCACGACACATATTATTGACTTTGTCATATAATATCTTAATGGCAACCATGAAGAAATGGCTGAGGCCACTGGGCTGTAATTGCTCCAGACCGGAGTGCTTTAGCATTCGCAATATCTTGTGTATCCCATGACTGTAATTAGGTTGAGTCTAAATTCATTACGGTGGAGAGCTTGCAGGGCCAATACACCGTTTGTGCGGCTCTCCTCCAGTCTCCAGCATTGATTCTTATTGAATTCAATTTTTCTTTGCGATACTCTTTTTATTTTCATATGCCGTTTTTGTATTTCTCTCTTTCTGTAATAAGAATCATCATAATTTAGGTTGAATATGCTAGCAAGACAGACCTGGACGAACTGTGCATTTAAAACCTGCCACACTACAGATTTCTAGGGGCTGCTTGTATTTAAATCCCAACTGGAGTATAGAGCGCAAGGAAGTTAGGTACCTTTGTTTCTGAAGGCGAGACTGAATCGGAGATCTAACCTGGAACAATTGAGCCTTGGGTTCATTTATCACCGGCAATATAACCAACAGCAATGCAGGGAGGTGAACTCTCAGTGTATCGTAACTTATGCAGGTTTCCTCTCCATTCCTCCAAGTCTGTGACAGGCAGTTAGCAGGATTGGTATCATAAAGGGAAGCTATAGAGGAACACTACTATAAAATGGGGCAAATCTGATCACATTCGAATGGGGTTGTTGGGAAGCGGTGCGTTACCGAGAGGGACCAAGTGTATATACCCTTCAATTGTTAAAAAAAAATATGACTGTGCTGTAATGGAGGGTTTGCTGGTTTTATGTTTGGTGGGATTTTTTTTAGCAGTGCCTCGGGTGTGACTTTGTGTAAACCAGCGTGAAGGTTTGACAAGTGTCTTTGTATGTGCACTCCTACAACGCAATCTCCTCCTCTCTAAATATTTAATTGTAAATGTCAGTTTCACAATAATGATTTCTCTAGAGGCCTGACACCTTTGTTTCGTTTTAATCTTTGGTTACTCATGCTAAAAAAAATACTCATCCATAATACATATCCCTCGCCATCAAAACGAACCCAACCTATAATTTACCTGCCACCGTATATACTGATAAAAGGACACTGATGTGAATGACACAGGAAAAACAATCCCCACAAACATCTGAATGAGTCATGCTGCTGAGTGTCGTCAGGTTTTTTTTTTTTTTATAAAAGGCCATTAGCTCATACCGTTATGGGTCCTTCCAAAGATCAACTGTAATTACACTTTTTATTGGATGGATACTTATTAATCTCTTCATATTTGTCATGTTGCAGCAATTCTGGGAATCAAAGCACTATGGAAACCAAGGCCCAACCTATTACTAATGCCGTATTATTCTGCACACACAACGTAAGGCTGAATTTTTAGCAAGGTAGAACAATCGTCTTTACAAAATGAGGAGTTGATCTCAACCTAAAGCAGAACCCCAGACCTGCAGGTGGGGCTATTTTATTGTGAAATGGAAGATCATCTCTCTCTTGACTCTAAGAATGGAGGGTCAGCTATCAGACACAGCTTCTGCTGACCTTTAAAGACAAGTGCAAGAATCTCCTTTCTGCTAATCAATCCATGGTCTATACATATCCTCCGGTACAAATACCGATGCAGACCAATGGAGGACACAGGGCCCTTTCAGGACTGAGGCACTCAAGGCAATCTTTCGGTCAGTTCAGTTTCCTCCCAGAACCCCTGGGATATTTGTGTCCTACAGAGAAGAACCTGGAGAACAGAATTCACAGCAATGGGCAGGTCTTAGCTAAGGCCTCTATTCAGATGATGGTGACACACTTTCCCTTTTATAAAACATCTTCAGTATTAAATATCTTAACTTGATCAGCTCCTGAAAGAGGCTTTGACCCAGAAGCTTTTTGAAGATGAAATAGAGAACAACACTTTCACATGTTGGGATGACGATATCAGATTGTGTATCCAGCAAAACTCAAAACAATTGGGAGTCAGTGCTACAAAACCATCCCTGCTCTGTGGGTGTAAGGGTCCAGTCCTGACTCCAACACCACTTCAAAATGGATACTGGAGGAAGAGCATTAACCAACTGACTCAAAATGTCCTCTGTGTTCAACACATGATAAACAATCATTTCTGAATTACTAACCCTTGTGAAGTCAAGTCTACTGTTTCACTGACACAGTTTCCTTTAGTACAAGTACACGATTTGTTTATCTTCCTTGGAATAGTAGGATAAGGTAATGATATCTACCAATTAATCTCTCTATGACTTCAACCAGTTTTTCTGTCTGTGGTTGGAAGTGTTCAAGGGCTGGTTCGGACACACAGCTGCGTCTTAATATAGTAGACTTGATCAGTGTTACCAGCGTGTGCACACCCACACAGCTCAGCCCCAGTAAATTAATCACTTTTGGTATGTTGCAAACCTCCATCGAGTATGGGATTTTAGTAGTAGGCTAGTTTTGCTCATAAACCATGGTTAATGATACTTAATAAACACGTTGTTTGCTGACATGCATCTAGTAATGGCCCTGACCATATGGAGTTAAGAGTCCATGGTTTTAGAGGGGGTGGCAAACCTAAAAAACTGTGATGATTAAACCGTGACATTATTTGAGAGTTTTTGCACTCATACTGTTATCCATAATGAAGCAGTTAAAATAATACATAACAGTATTAAACACCCAGGCACCACTCCATTGGCCACCTCTGTGCCTGGCGCTCGCTGGAGTAGCGTAGTGGAGCTCCATCCTCTCACAGGAAGATTGGCTTACAAAAGAGCTCTGTCAGTTTTACCCTTGAAAATATAATACCTCTTCACCAGAGACTTTTTGTCATTACCAACGACTCACTCTTGATTTTCTTTCTTCGGTTCAAGTGCCTTTTACATGACTGTGCAGCACTCTTAATAGGCTTTAACATTGGGTTTGGTTGGTCTGAGAGCCTTATTGACAGTAGACTTTAAAAGCCCCCAAAACCTGCTACATCATTCCCTCCTCTCCAACGTACTCCTCAACTCGATAATAGTTACTGTAATAGTGCAGCTGGGTAACAATCATACGGTGTTGTCTTTATTTGGGAACTCACTGGGGTCTTGAAACTGCGTGTTTTCCAATCTCCATCACTGCTTCCACAGAGGACCTTCTTGGAAGAGGGTTTGCAATCGTTTCACTAAATCTCTCACAAAATGGTGACTTGGAACATAAATAGGCTAAATTGTCCAGTTTTACTTGACTGCTGTTTTCTGGGAGGGGTATATAATGACATGAACTGAGAGGATTGATTGAAGAAAAGCTGTGAGAGTTTGTATTGAATAATCAACTCTTCGGGAGGAAGGAATGAGGGCAACTGAAGACATGGCCATGTGGAGAACTCCTCTCTCTATTTCTCTCTGTTTCTTTCCTCTCTCTCTCTCTCTCTCTCTCTCTCTGTCTGTCTCACACTCTTTAATTTATTCCCACAGTGCTGATGAATCAATACAAACCCTTCCAGTTCTTCTTCAATTTGAAGTGTCAGTCTCTTCAGTCAGTGTCTTCCTGGACCCTTCCAGAAAACACCTTCTGAATAGTCGTACAGACATTAATCCAGTCCAAAGACATGTGATTTTATTGCGCCTGAATGCACATGCAACAGCCATGTTGCAGGAGACCAATCACAGTGAACATCTCAAGGGGATTGTATTCTCCCTGTTGATGCCAAGGAGGATAAAGCGCATTGTGCAGCCTCTATAACAGAGGTGTGTAATCCTGTCCCACACAGGGCTTGTACCAGGGCAGCTCTAGTCTGAGAACACAAGTAGGTCACGAATCCAAAAAACCTAGGTGGAGATATTGGACCAAAAGGGATCTGGACTTAATGAGTAGGAGAGTCCCATTCAGTGTGAATGGCTGGGAGCTGATGACGGTGGATATAAAAAAGAGTCAGATCTTTCAGAAAATTCAATTTCCACCTGGTTAGAATATGAAGCAGAATGAGAAGGATTCCCCATAGAGAGGGAAAATAATAACAATTCTTTGACTTGTCTCCAATATTGTAACACATTGGGAAGGAGAGGATTGTTGGCTGTGTTGCAACCAACAAAAATAGAACAAACACTCCAAAAGAGCCGATCCCTTAGAAACGGGGCAGATGGTTAACCCAGGCAGTTGGGCACTCAAACCCATTGATCTCCACCAACGCAGACCTACAGAGCCTATTACATGACAAAACCACCCTGGGCTGGTGCCAGAAAGAAGCACGCCAGCTTCCGGACTCAAACCAACTTGATCAAAACTATCAGAGATGGGAGTTGGAGCATTTGCTATCATCCTGCCTTGAGGACTAAAATGTAATTTAGGCAATGTTTTTATTCATTTCTGCACAGCAAGTGCCTTTGCGGAAAGCCTTATTATTGTTCTTGTGGAGCACTAATCCCGCCCGCAATGCACTCACAATAAACTGAGCCGTGATGCAGCAGACTCACCTCAGAGAAGATCTTGGGAGGCTTTCATTCTCATTGCAGTTGCTGAGGAGGATGAACAGCCATAGCTGGTGAAAAAAATCTTACTAACAGCAGACTCCCTCCTAGCAATGTTCCTAGTAGGGGCTATTGCAAAAATAATCACCTTTGCACCTGGGGTAGGTTTTGTACCAGGGCAGTTATCTTTTGAATAACACGGGAGGACTGCAACATACAGGACTGAAAGCCAGTTGCATCCCCTTTCCCTCTGCAGCAATTTCCTTTAGAAAGAATTGAGTGCCTTTATATGTTGTTTGTCTGGATTTGGATTGTTCTACAAAGCCTGGGATGGTCTTTTGGTTTCAGAAACTCTTGACTTGAAAATGTTTCCCCCCAGAAAATGACATTGGCATGGTGGTCTGCTTCTGATTTGAAGTTAGCTTCAGTGTTAGCGAGTGAGGGCATGGGGTGCCAGCAATACTACTTGTGTTTTAGGTTTTTCTGTGCCATAGACTCACTGTATGTTATCTTGAGTAAGGTACTAAACTGAAACTTAAAACTAAGGCCCTATTGTAAGCCGTTCCTTATGCATTTTTCACAAACTGCCTAATCTCTGTATATTGCTTTGGATCAAGTATTTTAACAGATTAAGTCTATTCCTATGAATAGTAATCCTTCTCAGTCTCCCCCAACTATTCCTGAACCGATGAAGTACTTTGTCCGACTCCCCGGCTGCACAATAACCCGGGGCACATTTCATGCAGTTTTGCAATGATTGTGGCTCCCAGATTGTGTCAAGTGCTTGAACTCCCAGGCTGATCCCAGCATTCCTTACAAGATCTCTCTGGAGGCCCACCCAAATCTTAAAAGGGGTCTGCTAGTCAACATTATGAGACTGAATTTCTGAAATGAATTAAGGTCCTCCAGAGTTGTCCATTTGATATCAGAGAGGTGGCTTTATCTCACATGTCTAAGGTCTAAGCCTTGATGCTTTTAATTCTACTACAGCATACCAGTTTAAAGCAAATGGTTTTAAGGCAGTTTGAAAAATAATCTTTCTTAATAGGAAGTTTGGATTAGAGGCTGGGTGATCTTTTCCGTATGGGACACCTAGTTTTCAGTTAAGTTTCAGTTGCAGACAGAGTTAAAGGACGACTAAGGAGTATTTTGACATGAACTACGCAAACACGAGCGAAGAACTTCATGCCCTGAAGCTCAGCTTTCAATGAGTACGAATTACAAATGGCTTCGCATCGGAAATGGCCTGACGTTCTGTTGGCACAGTAGTCAACACCCATGTGATGTCACTCTCTGTGCATTTCCTACAAACAGGTCTGTGTATATTTGATATTCTTTACAATGCCATATTTATAATTTTCTTTATTCATCCATTGACTGATTATTCATTTCCAATGGAGAGAGTTGTTTCCAGGGGCTCGTTTGATGTCACACATACTTAGATATACAACTAGAAACGACGTTGGGCACTACCATTCCTGACCTTTAAAACTTCAGTTCCAGAAAGTGATAAAGCAAAACAAATAAGAAATAGACTAGTTAGTGTCAGTATTGATTATTGTGTGAAGTACTGGTCAGTAACCTTTTCGGCACAACGTTCACAGGTACACAGTTGCAACAGATTGTTAATCACTGTTTGGTTCTCTGACTGCTGAATGAAGTCATAGACCATTGGGCTAATACATGCATCTGTGTTTATAATGTTATCTTTTATATTATTTGATTTTATATTTATTTTTCTCTCACTCCTGGTTTGTGTGCATTTCTTGTGATTATGGCAAAAGGCAAGTTAGATGTAATTAATTAATTACCTTCTCCTTGTGATATTTAGTATTTAGAGACTTGTGTTTTGAGCATTGAATGCTACATTGAACAGTTTTAAGTTTTTCAAGTTCTGTAACCTGGATTTCACCAAAACCTGCTGCTTGTTTCACCATTTATTATAAATTAATTAAATGATTCGGGGCTAGGAATTAGAAAACAGTTGTGTCTGTCATACTGGGTGTATTGTTCATGCATTTCATCCGTTTTCTTCTTTTAAGTTAAATTTAGTGAAACTGGCAGTGGTGGAGCCCCAGACAGTACGAGCGTTTTATTTAGAAACACATTTGCAAATCAAATCATTTCCTGACTGGAGCCACTGCACAGCCGTTTGATCAGAACCTCACAAGGAACACTGGTGCTGTTGCCATCTGTGTTGTGTGATCTCTGCCCGTTGTGAGCGTCTTGTGCTGCTGGTTGGGCTCATTGATTACTGCACCGCTGCCTGTGCTGAGCTGGCTTTCCACTGAATTGCTAATTTCCAAGACTCTGTCTGTCTCTTCTTTGGTGTTTCGACCTCTCTTGTGATATTTATTCTACTTACACATATTTTCTTTGTCTTCATCATCCTCATTGTCATCGGCTCTCTCTTCTTCATGTAGTGGATGCCTTTATCCAATGCATTTGCATGTTGTTGTTTTTTAACTAACAAGCAATCTCTTGCATACACACATCATTTCAAGGGTATTCTCTAGTGAAGATGAAGAAGAGAAGAGATGAAGAAGAATCAGATAGGGACTTCTACTGTGTTTTACAGAGATTTTTATATGAGGCAGAAAATTATATACTAATTATCTATCAATATTTATTTAATGGAATCTACCAAACACTGCAGAGATTGTGAGGCTGGCAAATGCAGAATAATGGACACGACACACAGAGCACTCTTCAGTATCCACGTTTAGCTGGTTTAGTATTTGCAAAACACAGATCTCAGCTGGCAGCCGGAGCCGACTGAATGACATATTGCAGTCTCTTTTCTCTCTCTCTCTCTCTCTCTCCCCCCCCTCCCTCCCTCTCCCAATGCACAGGCCAGACTCTCTGATGATGTACCATAGTTTTTCTTGCCTCAGTCCAAGTCTCTCCCATACCTCAGAATAAACATCATTCCCTCACATCATTCCCTATGTGACACATTAGTGGACCTTTAATATTACATAATCATTCACCAATTTTAATATAAATAAGCATTTTAGTGATGGTTACTTGGTGCAATTTTCAGATGAAACAAAAGAATAATCGCATTAGTGTCTGACTTGCTCATGCCATTGTTTTGCCCTTTGTGGCAGTGGATAAATTCATCCAGTCCCTTTGATGTGTGTCTGTGGGCGCCAACCATTTTGTTTCCATATCGTCTAAATGTGGAAGCCATGTTATACCATATATCTCCATCGTATCCCATCAGCTACATTTTTAATAGTTTTTTGTATTAATTGCTTTTTTCTTTCCCTTCGATGGACAGGGTTTGGATTTCGACCCCTTGTTCCCCTTTGCTTAGTGCTCATGTATAATGCTGGTCTTCTAGTATTGGGGGTCCACCATTGTGTCTATTTGCATGATAATCTTTTGCTTCCGAAATTCTCTGCCTAAAGAGTTGGACTTTTCTGGGTGTTGACAAACATCAGCTGCTCCTACATCCCAGATTATACTGATTAACCTGATAGGAGGATTGGTTGCTTTTCTAAGCTAGAGGAAAGTTCCCTTGATGAAAACCCGAGATGTTGAGTTTGAGTCATAGCTCTTTTGTGCCCTGAGACAAGACATCAGTCAGGGTTCAATCGCTGGCACCAGACTCTTGATCTCACAGTCCCATCAATCCAGGCCAGCATTTAATGAAGGTTTTTGACGTCTTAAAAGGTACCATTCCCTGCCCTAGTGGACTTTAGACTCTACATTTAGGTGGATGACACACAAGTATCTTTTTCTTCTTCTAAATCAGTTGTTCCTTGCTTTCTTAATCTTTCCTCTGACACATAAAGTAAAACCTTGCTATAAAGTGGCCTCCTTCCCCCTCATTGTTTGGTTTCTTTTGTATCTTTTAACTGAACAACTTAGTCCTTCTTGCACACAATGCCATATCACTTTAGCTTTTAAATAAATGGACCCAGAAAGACAGATGCAACCTATCTTATATGTAAAGGTTGAAGTGTGATATCCATGGAGGAATGGAGTTTGACTAGCTCTTATAATGCTTTATAGCTGTGGAGAGACACTTCAACACATATTGTATTGTATCCTTATATAGATTATTTGAAGGTGTAATGTTTGTGCTAAGAATTCCTTTCATGTCTTCATTGTTTGGTACATAAATGTTTTTTCCCCACATATTTCCTACAATAAGTGTCCCCATAGAAATGACAAGCTTTCCCCATCAAATTGTTACCAAGAGTTACATTGTTTAATTATTTTCCTTGTTCGTCATCTCGTAATTGCTTTCTGTTCTGCTGCCCGAGTCTGTCACTTGTGTCTGCCGTTCAACATACACTCACCTAAAGGATTATTAGGAACACCTGTTCAATTTCTCATTAATGCAATTATCTAACCAACCAATCACATGGCAGTTGCTTCAATGCATTTAGGGGTGTGGTCCTGGTCAAGACAATCTCCTGAACTCCAAACTGAATGTCTGAATGGGAAAGAAAGGTGATTTAAGCAATTTTGAGCGTGGCATGGTTGTTGGTGCCAGACGGGCCGGTCTGAGTATTTCACAATCTGCTCAGTTACTGGGATTTTCACGCACAACCATTTCTAGGGTTTACAAAGAATGGTGTGAAAAGGGAAAAACATCCAGTATGCGGCAGTCCTGTGGGCGAAAATGCCTTGTTGATGCTAGAGGTCAGAGGAGAATGGGCCGACTGATTCAAGCTGATAGAAGAGCAACTTTGACTGAAATAACCACTCGTTACAACCGAGGTATACAGCAAAGCATTTGTGAAGCCACAACACCTACAACCTTGAGGCGGATGGGCTACAACAGCAGAAGACCCCACCGGGTACCACTCATCTCCACTACAAATAGGAAAAAGAGGCTACAATTTGCACAAGCTCACCAAAATTGGACAGTTGAAGACTGGAAAAATGTTGCCTGGTCTGATGAGTCTCGATTTCTGTTGAGACATTCAGATGGTAGAGTCAGAATTTGGCGTAAACAGAATGAGAACATGGATCCATCATGCCTTGTTACCACTGTGCAGGCTGGTGGTGGTGGTGTAATGGTGTGGGGGATGTTTTCTTGGCACACTTTAGGCCCCTTAGTGCCAATTGGGCATCGTTTAAATGCCACGGCCTACCTGAGCATTGTTTCTGACCATGTCCATCCCTTTATGACCACCATGTACCCATCCTCTGATGGCTACTTCCAGCAGGATAATGCACCATGTCACAAAGGTCGAATCATTTCAAATTGGTTTCTTGAACATGACAATGAGTTCACTGTACTAAACTGGCCCCCACAGTCACCAGATCTCAACCCAATAGAGCATCTTTGGGATGTGGTGGAACGGGAGCTTCGTGCCCTGGATTTGCATCCCACAAATCTCCATCAACTGCAAGATGCTATCCTATCAATATGGGCCAACATTTCTAAAGAATGCTTTCAGCACCTTGTTGAATCAATGCCACGTAGAATTAAGGCAGTTCTGAAGGCGAAAGGGGGTCAAACACAGTATTAGTATGGTGTTCCTAATAATCCTTTAGGTGAGTGTATGTGTGTTTGTATATATATTTTGAATGCAAAATGTTTTCCAGGCAGTGCTTGGAGATTTGCATAACATTATCGTGTAGCGGGCTATATTTGTCATTCCCATTACTTTCTATTTTACTTTGTTGGACTGATTTGTCTGATGATGGAAATATGAATTTGCAGGTACTTTTATTATTATTCATAGAATTGTGTTAAACAGAGAATTCACAGTAGGTGACCTATATTATAAAAATAAAATAATTGGCCAAGTATGCCATTATGTGTTCATGTGTTTACCCATGTATGAATGTTTATTTGTATCTTAATTGTGGTCACCTCTTTTTCCCACTTTTGGAATCCGTTCTATAGGTTCTCATGTCCATCTTTGGTCTGTTTTTTTGTTTTTCGGTTTCTTTCTATGCTTCTTTGCAGTTTCTGTAACATTTTTGCATTTTAGAGACATAAGTGAGCACTGGTCGTAAGTATTGATCAAATACTTTCCTCTTCAGCCAAAGGGCTCCTTTAAATCAATTCGAAAGGTCACAGTAATGGTTATTTTGATGGTGTGACCTTCTGCAAAGAGGCCGTAGCTTTGGACCCTTCAAATTTGTTTTATCTCTATGTATTTATTTATATATATATATATATATATATAATGCTGACCCGTAGGTCCCGTACGTATAGGATAAAAAAATGTTTGAGGGGTTTTTTAATGGTTTAATGAAGGGTAGTGCAGTTTAACTTAATTTCAACCCCATAGTATGTGTGTTAACTGCTGTACAAATCAAAAATTGTACATATCTGTGTGGTAAGGAATTTAGACCAGAGAAGCGGTGTGAAATAGTGAAATCCATTTATTTTGTAATGTTGCTGTTCTTTCCTTCTTCAGTTGTGCTGATCTTTGTCTTGCCTTCCTGTTTATCTTTTGCAGATGATGTTAACAGCTCCTCTTCTTGTATGGCTCAAACATCTGTCTATTTCATTAGCGCTGGCTAAAACGCAAACCATTTAGCCGATCTTTCTGACATAACAAGAAGCTTTCCAGTTCATCTCTTCTTGAAAATGTACGTCTCTTTCCTGCGTTTGCCTCTGTTGTAACATAGTTGCTACTAATGACCACTGCATTCAACGACTCGGATCATTTCTAATTGTGCTGTTTGTATTGTTTGGATGAAAATACACTATAATGAGAGTGGCATTAAGGGACTGCGTCTAACAACTGAGATTTAATGGCTTTCTTCCCCTTATTGATCTTATTCCAAAACCAAGGAGTCTGTATTAGTAGATAGTTCACCTCAGTTGTCAGGTGAGATCGATGAAATAACTGTCATCACAATAACATACTTGTTGTTCTCTTCCACAACAAACACACAAAAATCATAGGAAATTCCATATCTGATTGGCATGGATCTGAATTTCAATCTACTGCCAATCGCAACCGACAAAGCCATCGCTATTGTGTTTCCATTGGGCAGCAGCGAAGAACCACTGGCTATTAAAAAAAGTGTTGCTCACTGACAGGATTTAATCCAACATGAGGAACATATCTGAGCTCCAGAACCCAACACAGCAAAATGCTTAAGTATTTTAACGTTTTCCCTGTAATCCTACGCATTTCAAGAGCGGTGCAATGTAGTCGTGTCACTGATGTAGTTTGCCTGACCAAATGTAGATGCATGCTGTTATACATTAGAAATGTATTTAAGGTAATCAGTAATTGGTTCCTTGGATCCTGTTGAGTACCTCAGAACCATTACAACTAATTTCAAGGTACCATTTATCCAACTGAAATATCATACTGGGGGTGTTTTAACATACTTGGATCACTTATAATACATATTCTTACGTATAATAAATTCAATCTTTTAATTTCCTCCTAAGCTCCTCAAAAATCAACGTCTTTATTTCCGTGTATCCAATACACAGAATCATGTCCAAAAATGTATCCCATTATAAGACCCAGTGAAGTGAATATATTGTAGATTCGGGGGGGTTTGTGGGAAACCTGAGAGCTCCGTGTTGTTGCCCTCAGGAGTGTAATGGCCCAAATATTTTAAATCCTCTTACAGCTCTTTTTAAAAATGTAATCTCAGACCTTGTGGCAGGTGACAGTGTTGGCTTGTGAAAATTGTGATGCTCAAAGTGTTGTTTTCTTGTTTGTGGGGGGTATAACTTCACTGTGTTTCAGCTGGGTAGAGGGGTAATTTGCTATGTGCCTAACAACCGTACAAGTGCTTATGCAGGATTTGTTCTTTGACATACTTTGAAACTGCCTTGTTTTTTGCTCAGCAGACCTTTAAAGCATTGAGTCTCTGAAGTGTGGGAAGTTCTAACACTATTTTGCGTCCTCCTCTTCGAAGTGTGATGCTGTTTTTCTGCATCGAGAGAAAAGTACAGAACCACTTCAGCACAGATGAAATCAGAACTTCTACCTGCCAGAAATGCAGGGCTGTGTTTCTATGGGTTAAAGAAAAATATACAGCCATAATTTAACTATTGTTTCCATTGGGTAGTCCAAATACGCTCTGCAAGCGATTACTAAAGAATGGTCGCAATGTCAAAATTAATGAGGTAAAGACCACACCCAGTAAACACTTTTGGTAAGTGAGGGGGTGTGGAATCCCAATCTTTAAGAGGAGTGTACTGGAATAACAATTCCCTGGGAAGACAAGGGCAGGCCCCTAAAACAAACAAGCTTTGGTCATCACGCAGGGTCTAGAAATAGCTCTACCACATTTGATGACTGGGAAATGACAGCTGGCCTGGTTATCGGCACCAGTGCGAGTGTTTATGGAGGAGAAAATGGAAACCAACCTCTCTGGAGACTACAGCAGCTAAGTGCTTAGTAAATGCTTTTTCAGGAATAGTTAAGGCTACGAGAGCCTCTGAAGGCCTTTACTGCCCAGTTATTACCACCGAGCCCTGCTAATCTCCTCTCCTTCATTCCCTCTTGCTGTTATTCCAAAGATAATTCCTAATGTGCCGCGCTGATAAAGATATCCCATACGTTATTTCTGGAGACTGCTCAACACAGATGCTGTTATGCTATTCAGTGTTATTATTAATTACACTGAAATAGCAAATATTTTTTCCCCTCCCCCCAATACAAAGAACAGTACCGGCATTACAAGGTTTGCTGTGACACGAAGCAATAGTCTTGCATTGTTTATTGTTTATTGTTGCATTTACCAGAGCGTAGTGTGAAGAGTTGAGTAGAGAAAAGTGAAATCGAGTATCGTGCAAAGATGATGTAGTGCATGGTTCCCAAATGTATTCGCACTCATAGAGTATCGCAGATCACCACCATATCAGATACAGCCAACATATATTTTATCGCATATAAAACATACACACCTGCACTTGAACAAAAAGAAAATAATTAAATTACCAATAAAATGTGCAATAACCAATACAGAACACTTCAAGCATTCTGAATTATATTCTTAATCCTTGTGATGGATTATTTCAACGTGGATTTCAGGTTAATGGGATGGAGCACAGGATGAAATATGGAACCACTGAAGTAGTATTGTTCCCCCCACTCTCCTTCAAAGCAGCCTCCCTTCTCTCTTAAGCTGAATATTTAGGAGGCACAATCTGTCAAGCCCTGTGAAAGTGTCATATTAAAGTGAAAGATGTCCGTTGCCTCAATATTCTCAAGCCACCACCGTGCATTAAATAATCAATATACTGGAACAGAGTCCGATGCATGCATTTTAGTTTCATTTTTCGATGGTCACTCCATTGATATTATGGGCTGGCTAGATGTACCAAAGTGTTGTGCTTGTGTAGCAATCATTGCAAGCCGCATGCCAACCACTTTGAAGTCTGCTGTGAAATACATGCACTCTGCTTTTGTTTAGATCCTTCCCTTACGAAACGCAAATAAAAATATATGATTAGCATTTTAAGTATATCTACATATCTGGCCTACAGACTTTAGTTCTGGTCACATAGTAGCGATAATAATAATAATAATAATAATAATAATAATAATAATAATAATGACTGCTAATAATAATTATATCCACACACAGCTATGCAGCACGCAAACAGACCTTACTGATTTAACTGATCCCCTGTCTTCCAGGGAAGCCGTGCTCTCCTTGATGTGCTCAGATTAGTTTCTATCGGTCTCAGTTTTTTTTAATGGTGTTTAATATTCACTTTTAAGCAACGTGTGCATCAGGACAGGACACTTTGATTCGCTGTGTGTATTTATATATAACATTCTCACGATGCTCTACAGATGCTGGGGATCTTGCTACTGTGCCGCAATGACAAATATTACAATTAGAATATTTTCTTAGTACATTTGTATGACTTTGAATGCCATATGTAATGTTGCACCTCACACACACAGTCACCCTCTCATATGGATACTGACATCAGTCATCGCTCTGTGCCACGGGCTGCTCAATACCAGCTTTTCAGTTGTGTCAGCCGCTTACAGTGTCAAGAGGATTTGGTAGCAGGCCCTCATAGGAATGGCAGGGCATTTTGGGTGAGTTTTCGCCAGTGTTATTTTGTAATGTATGTGTTTATATTACAGTAAAATAGACAAGCTACAGTCACAGCTACAGATATTATATTCAGTGCACTCATTGTATGGATAACTCACATTACAAACCAGAAAACAAAGCAGTGGTAGTCACAGTAAATCACAAGCTAGTGATGCAAACAAGAAAAAGGTGTCTACTGTGACGACTTAAGATGGTGAATCTTGAAAGTCTTTCGATACGAGTTGCCATGCAACTGCATGCAATCTTCTGGGAATCGGCGAACGATTCTCCTGCGAGATAGTGTCGCACCTTTCTGAGTCTGTCTAAACCCAAATTTAGCGTTGCTGGCACATTCTGAGCTCATCCTTCACTGATTGTGTATGTGCGGGCGGCTCTGCGGCACCATGGCCATTCTGTATTGGCGCAATCCCGTCCCAGTGTGCCTGCATTAGTGAAGAAGATGAATGGTTTCTTCCCCACCTTCATAACCTAACATACAACCTAGTGACACTTTTTATAAACGAGGGAAATTAAGCAGCCTCTCTGTGTTCCCCAGGGCGGATCGTGCCCGGCTCTTCGGGCTGTGAATCCTGGGTGTTATCAAACAGGCCATTGTGGTTCAAAGCCCTGGGGCATCTGATTAAACTGATAAGAGCGCAGGCTCTGGGCAGAACGTTTAGCCAAATTTGACTCCTGCCAAAAAAAGTGTGTGTGTGTGAATGTGAATATTTATATATATATATATATATATATATATATATATATATATATATATATATATATATATATATATATATATATAGTATTATTATTAATTCATTTTTTGACATATATATGCAGTGTTAGATTACTTTGGAAAACGTAGTCTGTTACAGAATATAGAAAGAATAAGATGTAACTTAATCCGATACAATAGTCTAAATCAGATTACATATTCTGATTACTTGTAGATTCCTTTGGGGATGTTTTTAAATAAAGGAAAACAGAAGTCTGAGTTCAATAAGTAAAGCAATGTGTATGTGTTGTTTTATTAACCTGTTCAGCCAAGTTGTTTTTCGTTCTTCAGGGTGAGTTTCATATGATGCAAGTGAAGCAGAGTCTTGCATTACTCAGAGTATGATTGACACACATGTCCCCTGCAAGCTTTTCACCATGAATCCAGGAAGACAAAAAATCACGAGACCCCCACCCAGTAAACACACTCTGTGGGGAATAGTAGGCACACACACTTTAAATGTTAATTCATTTAATATTATTTATCATTTGAATTTTTTCACAGACTAGAATAGACAAGGTCCTCTAAGGACATGGGGGAACTCGTTCCACCAGTGATGCGCATTGTTTTCAGACAATAGCTCGCCCTCCCCAGGCAGACTGCTAACAGTTAACTACTTTCAGACATAATTCATTTTCTGTGAGTTTTCCTACGTTATGTAGCTCCATCCTTCTAAAACAAATGTAGAAATTGGGCAAACCTAAAGAAAAACGGTTGTGTTTAGGGAATATATTGAACGCAATCTGAAAATATACGCTACATTTTGTGCCACACTTCTGCCGCTTGGCAGACCCCTGTCATCCCGCTGACTTTTAAACAGGATATGCATAACATAAAAATCCCATTGATTTATTTGAATGATTATTAAGGTGTCATCATGCAGGAGAAATGTGTTTTTTTTTTTTTTGTTCTTGTTGCACGGTTAGATTTTTTGTTTGTTTTGTTTTTTCTGTGTGGCAAAAATGTCTACTTAATTAAAAAAAAAATACTTCTGATTGCAACTTGACTGATTCTCTTTTAAAATAAACAAATCTGTACCTCAATGGGATGAAAGCAGGGTTAGGTGTTATTACAAATGTTTTGGTTAAGACCAATTCACTTCACTGTATCTTAGCTTGGCTCATAGATTTCACATTGTGTGTGTGTATGTGTATGTATCTATAGAGTAGATCTTATTATTTTATTACTTATGGCTCCTCAGCAAACCTTGCCTTTGTACCATTTCTATTGATGTGAACACTAACCAGGGCCCTGCAGGTAAGAGGGAGCTGGAATAGAACACATGGATAGTGCATGTATTCATTTATTTATTATTATAATGTATCAAAAGGAAATTCATAGATACATCTCTAATTGCAGTTTAGGTTTCAGTCAGTGTCTTTAAAAGGAAAATAATGAAAGGGGGGAAGCAAAGACTGAAGGAACTGGGGGGTGAAAAAAGGAAGTAATTAATTCTGTTCCCTTATCTGCAATCTCTTTGCATTTCACTGTTTGCTTCTCGTACGAGTGTGTGTGTGTCAGGAATGCAGAGTGCTCTACTGCCTGACAGGAACCTCTTCCAGATGGACACCAGTGTGGGTTGTTTAGACCCATGAAAATGTATAGATTCAACAAATTATATTAGGACTCTGTTGATAGCGCAGAAGGCAATATACAGTCCCGTGGGGCGCTGTGCTGAGACACTCTCTCTCTCTGTCTTCAAATGACAAAATGCTCAATGTATCCTAACAGATATTACTCTACTATGTGTCTGTGTGGTTTATACATAAACATAACAATGCAAAGGGAGATGCATACTTTCAGTTAATGAAATAATAAAAGCAATACAATATAGATACTTATCACAGTAGTACTCCCATTAGTACTTTGAACTTTGCCGCACAAATTGTGTTTTTCAAACCGTTCTTCCGTTTTTATTTAATTTTTTTACGGCTGTGTTGAAGACGTTCATTACCTTCTCCGTGTAAATTCTCCTTAATTGTAAATGTAATGCGCTTCGTGTACATTAATGGCTTTACACCTCGCTTGTCTACAGAGAATGGGAAGTGGAAAACCACAAGTGTGAAAGATCCATTATTATGTGTGAAATATTTAATCTTGATGGCTCGGTTTAGGCCAGATTTCTGTATTTGTTCCCACAAAACAATTAATTTACACATTTTTATTTTTTTACCTATTGGTTCTCCTCCTGCTCTCTGTTCATGTCCATGTGCTTTATTTGCTCACTACTTTATTATATTATTACATGGTTACTACTAATGCAAGGGCTGTATGTAGGCTAGCTTTAATTAAATACACTCACCTAAAGGATTATTAGGAACACCATACTAATACTGTGTTTGACCCCCTTTCGCCTTCAGAACTGCCTTAATTCTACGTGGCATTGATTCAACAAGGTGCTGAAAGCATTCTTTAGAAATGTTGGCCCATATTGATAGGATAGCATCTTGCAGTTGATGGAGATTTGTGGGATGCAAATCCAGGGCACGAAGCTCCCGTTCCACCACATCCCAAAGATGCTCTATTGGGTTGAGATCTGGTGACTGTGGGGGCCAGTTTAGTACAGTGAACTCATTGTCATGTTCAAGAAACCAATTTGAAATGATTCGACCTTTGTGACATGGTGCATTATCCTGCTGGAAGTAGCCATCAGAGGATGGGTACATGGTGGTCATAAAGGGATGGACATGGTCAGAAACAATGCTCAGGTAGGCCGTGGCATTTAAACGATGCCCAATTGGCACTAAGGGGCCTAAAGTGTGCCAAGAAAACATCCCCCACACCATTACACCACCACCACCAGCCTGCACAGTGGTAACAAGGCATGATGGATCCATGTTCTCATTCTGTTTACGCCAAATTCTGACTCTACCATCTGAATGTCTCAACAGAAATCGAGACTCATCATACCAAGCAACATTTTTCCAGTCTTCAACTGTCCAATTTTGGTGAGCTTGTGCAAATTGTAGCCTCTTTTTCCTATTTGTAGTGGAGATGAGTGGTACCCGGTGGGGTCTTCTGCTGTTGTAGCCCATCCGCCTCAAGGTTGTACGTGTTGTGGCTTCACAAATGCTTTGCTGCATACCTCGGTTGTAACGAGTGGTTATTTCAGTCAACGTTGCTCTTCTATCAGCTTGAATCAGTCGGCCCATTCTCCTCTGACCTCTAGCATCAACAAGGCATTTTCGCCCACAGGACTGCCGCATACTGGATGTTTTTCCCTTTTCACACCATTCTTTGTAAACCCTAGAAATGGTTGTGCGTGAAAATCCCAGTAACTGAGCAGATTGTGAAATACTCAGACCGGCCCGTCTGGCACCAACAACCATGCCACGCTCAAAATTGCTTAAATCACCTTTCTTTCCCATTCAGACATTCAGTTTGGAGTTCAGGAGATTGTCTTGACCAGGACCACACCCCTAAATGCATTGAAGCAACTGCCATGTGATTGGTTGGTTAGATAATTGCATTAATGAGAAATTGAACAGGTGTTCCTAATAATCCTTTAGGTGAGTGTATATCCCACAGAGGGGAGACATACAAATATGCAGGCTACACTTTTACTTAATGAAAGTGAGTTACTGTGATTTCCCCATATCTAGCCTATATTTAAACCCAACCTAGGTTTTGAACGGGCACATTTCTGCCACAATAAATTAATACTGCATCTTTAAGCAATGCAATAATTTATATTAAATAATATGACTATGGTGTCCAATCATAGTTCTTCAGGTAACTGTTGGTTACTTACGTTATTTAATACAGAAGACTAATCTAAATAGGTTCACATCTGACATTAACAGTTCAAGCTTATATATGAATGTTACCAGTTTTAAGATGAGCAGAATGTGTCAAAGGTAAACTAAATATTACTTTCTACTATCTAATGATTCAGTAGAGGAAGTGGCAGTTTACATTATTTCCCTACATAGTTTAATGTAGATTGCATTGTTGTTCAGAAGTGTGCCATAATAGAGCTGTTGATCAGAAAGGATAAACTACTGCAAATCAACAACAACACAAGCGCAGATTTGAAAACCAAACATATAGAGTGTCACTCATTTTGAGAAGCAGCTTGCGTTCCTCGTTCAAATCCGGGAGGTCCCAAAATGAGATGATCAGGACTGCAGTCTAACTGTCTTTGCTCTAAGGCTACCTTAAGTAAAACAATTACTTCACAATTAGCAGGACTCACAACCAGGTTAGTCCAGCTTTATAGGTGCATGCATTCAAATATGCAGCAGCTGTTGAGCATGCTGTGCTGCACGAGATGACGCAGAGGAAGACCATTCCGTTTTTTGTTCTGCTTTGTCATGTAATCACCCGTGCGGACGAGAGGCTGCTTTGTGTCGAGTCATGCCTTTTCACTGCGCTTGCACAGTTGTGCGCTACCCTCTCTAAATGTGTCACCTGGCCTTATTGTCAGTGGTCAGCCTTATTGGGGAGGTTGGCAGGTATGATTTGTACTTGGTTCTAGCGAACAACATCATTAAAACAATGTGCAGCCAATCTGGCACAGATGCTCAACACGTGCAACACCCCTGACTCGTGTCAGAGGGCATCATCGGCATCTTTAACATTACCATTAATTCAAGAGAATGACCAGAAGTGACACGGATCTGAATTTGAAATTTGGTTTATTTCAGGAAGATGGAAAGAGAAAAGGCACGAGTCCGTAACAGCCCACAGTTTGTATTTCCTCAGGCAGGATAGCTGTGTTTTCTGAAAAATGTCAATAAAATCAGAATTATAATTATTGCAAAGAAAAGTTGTTGGTTTTTACAACATAGAAGTGAAGTGAGCATAACTATGATTATAATTATAAATAATAGTTGTAACTGTAATAATTGCTACAATATGTTTATATGTATCTCTTAACACAAGAACCTGTTTGATTATAGAATCACAATTAAAAATGCAAGCCTTCAGACATAAAATACAACTTGCCAGCTGAGGTAACTCTGTGAGATTGCCCAGTATTAAACAACAAACAGATATCTGAGGTTTTGATCGCAAAGGGACTATAAAGACTAATCTAAAAATATGTGATGATAGATCACGTTTTTATGAATATTAAAATGAATAGCTCATTCCTTTACTTGCAGGCATTCTTTCATTTCCCTGTAGTTCCTGTGGCTGTGAATCACATTACGCCTTCCTTACGCCTTTCACCATTAACAAGACTACTTTTTTTATATATATATATATTTTTTATTCCTGATTTGGCTCCACGTTAATCATGTTGAAAGAGAAATATTGGTTGGCTCAAGTAGGATTATACAGACATTTAAGGAAAAGTTTCTTCATAAATATCGTGCAGCTATTTATCTCCACATTTTTCCTGACTCTTCCTGATCTGTATGTATTCAAGCTCCTTTAATGTATCATTAGCTCCTGTTGTTATTTATTTATTACTTTTGTGTGTAGTGATGTGTACCATTATTATTGATATGTGACAATATGCATGTAGAGAGAGTGTCGTTGTCTGGTAAGAACGAATCCGGTTTGGCTGCACACAACCATTGTTACGTGGACTAGAGGATCATTTTTGTTCTAACGGTTAAAAGGATCATATATTGACCTGCACCTTCCTAAGACAATATGTCATTTGAGAACGCCTCCCACAAGCACAGAAATAAATAATTTAATGTTTACCACTTAACCTGTTTTTCTTTCCTATGCTAACTCGACACCTGCTTTGTCTGTGACCCTCCTTGACTACGGGCAGCCCATTGATGGACGCCCCTCAGGGTTACAGTGTTTATTATTTGTCCATCGGTGTAGACTTTCATGACCCCAGTGCACGTCACGAGAACAGCGTGTCTCATTAGAGCCGAAGCACCAGCTAGGACTTCCTGTCGGTCTTCATTAGAACCCAAATCGCTTCATTAGCTGCACGATGCAGCTCGGTATTTTGTTGATTTGAAACTAATTTGCATCCGATGAACTTTCTAAGCATCTGATTACAATAATCAGGACAATTATATCTCTCCAGTGAAAGTATCCTTCTGTATATGTTTATCATTAGCTTTATTATTTTAAAGGGCAATATAATAAGGCATATGCTTTCCTACCATTTCAGCCCTGTGACTCCTATGAGGCTGTATGGTGCATTATCAGGGCTCGAGGGAAGGAAACATACTCAGATTTACCCTGCCTTAGTATTTTTGTTGAATTACAATTGAGGCATTGACTAGCCTATATCATTTTTAAGCTCTTAATAAATTATATCCTGGTAAAAAAGAAATCTCCTGGGCTTTGTATCTATAGTGACCCTTCACAATAACGTAATCTGTGAGGTAAGGAAATATGCAGTACAGTAATAATATTACAGAATCGTGGAACAACATTTGAAAGATCAATTTATTGTCTTCCAAACATCTCTGTGTGACTTGAGGTGAAATGAATGGATCCAGTCTTGCCAGAAATGTTGCTTAATTGTTCTGGTAGTCACTGTTAGTCACAGACGACTGGTCCACAGGCACTTACGTGTTGAGTAGAACAATAATATATACACAATATAATATAATGTACACAAGTCTTTCTGCACCGGTAATGGATGAACCAGAGGTCAGCAAGAAGAGTTTGTGATTGTCAGTATGGAGACAGTCTGGACAAGAAAATATTGTGTGCAGTTCTGAAGTTCATATAAGGAACACTCATTTATAGTATATGTTCCTTTTAAAACATATAGTTTTAATTTGGGTTTGTATGTTTGTGTTTTGTTTTTCCCAAATGAGTCCACATCAGTTTCATTCACTATTAGAAGGTCAGAAAATCAGACCCAGCTGGTATAGTCTTGCATTTTGTCTTTAATCACTTTGAAAGTTACTGCTGCTCACCAACCCACATATTTTAATTTAGTTAGCGCTTAAAAGTAAGGGAATATGTATAGCCAAGAAAAATATAATCTGAATAGCAAATATCATCTGAGAATGAAGGTTATTGCAATAACTATATTTATTGGCACATCCTACAGTAATAAACGCAGGTTCACTTATAAAACTGTAACCTCAGTACATTACTGTGTAAACATTATTATATGCAGTCACAACTGCAAAAAAAGCAAATGACACTCACTTCAAACTGTCATTTTCAAAGTTATTTTGTTTTGCTGTGTTTCTTTGTGTCTGTTCTAGGTGAGTGTTTTTTTTTTAGTTCCAACCATGAGCTGTTTTGAAAAATTTGACATTTTCTTATGAATTCATTCCATCAGCACGATCATCAACAAAGCAGTGGAAATGCCTGCAGTTGTCAACTCAAAGTAAGTGTGGATAATGACAGCGGTTCGCTTGTTGTCTTGATCGAGAGCCGGCTTTAAATTGACACCCGCTTTCTTCGCTTCTGTGTTACTCATTGTTTGTCTAATGGGGCTGTGTTTAAAAATCTAAGCAAAAGAGCTGTACGTTCAGTTCTCATCATTTCATGTGCATTTCAGATCCGGCAACAACTGAAAATTTACATTTATGGACAAACCAAGTTATTTTGTCACGTTGATTTCCATTTTTAAAACATACTTGGCATTATTCCTTGTCCTGCACACACACGGTCGTGTCAGCCTGGTGTTGCTGCAAGCATATTGTTATTTTTTATTCTAAATGCATTTATGTGTGTATGTATATATAGAGAGAGCGGGGGGAGTGGAAAATGTTGTGTTAAAATATTGTGGAGACCAAGATAAAACTTAAAACAATAAATCACTACAAATGAAGAAAAATCTGTACATATTCTCTGGACACACCATTTCATTTTAACATCACTTCTTGCCAGGTACTAAATTATCCTTCTTATACTAGGATTTCCGTTTCACAATCCCTGTCTTGTTTGTTCGCCTGTATCATCTGCAGAGACCCTGACCGCTTTGTTTTCTAAGTACTGCAGACACAATATTATTATCATTCCTATTAGTACGTGGTAGTAACAGTATGTTATCGCTCAATTAAGCAAGTCTCGGTGAACCTAGAGTGTGATTGTGCAGAATGAGCATGGAAGTGAGGTCTCACTTTCTAAACAGAACAAAGCAAACAAATGATCAAGCCTACAGTGACAGACAGTGCTGCAAAGGGACTTATTTTTATGTAGGCTACAAAGCCTAAGTAAATATCATATTCAGAGGGTTTTTTTTTTTTTTTTTTTTAGAAGGGAAATTGTCAAGTTTGAAAGCAGTGTGTTTTATTTAAGCATTATTCCTGGCAATATCCTGTCCCCATACCTGAAAATCCTTCATATTAAATACTGCCCGTGACCAGATATAGCTTTCGGTCATATTCTTCCCCCAGGAGTCTGCCCGGCCTGTGTGGCCCAGAGGTTGTTTACACTCTTGCAATTTATAAGGCCGGTGCCATTACCATGCGGTGCGGCTGCTATGCCAACACCCTGCGTTCAGCCATCGTCACGGTCTGAAATACTGTGTTTGCGCTGCGCCCTGTGTTTCTAATGCCATTTATTTTCCTTTTTTCCTTCTATTCTCTCTCATCCTAATTGGATTTTCTTTCCGGGTGGGGTGGGGGTAGGGTGGGGGTCAGAAACAGAAGGCTGTGGATGAAATCACTGTTGTAATTGTATTAGTCTCCATTCCTATCGGAGTGCTGGAGTGATGCCACTATAGGCCATGAAATGTCACAGCAAAATAAGACAAACTGGGCACTCAGCAATGTACGTTTTCAGTACAAACACAATTACCAGGTGCATGGTAGTCAAAAGCCATCGCTCAGATCCGAGACGCCTACTCTGACCTGGATATAATTGAGGAGCGCAGAGAACAACAGGACATTGCTTTCTCTTAAAGGGACCCTGATGCTCACTTTCATTATGGAGAGAAGACATATGTAGAGAAAAATATCTTGCTTCTGCAAAGGAGAGTTGGGAAGAATGGATCTGTGTACTATTTTAGTCTCCACGATTAACCAACCCTAAAACAACACACTGAAAGCTGAAAACGAATAGAAGTCCAGACTCGCCCATCTTCGCTCTCCCAGTGGTGTTTTCCTCAAGTCTTTTCTGATGCTGTTCATGAGTGCTGTCTAATCTCATCATCAATCTCAAAAATCAATTTTCTCTTCTAATAGATATATTATCGTTGGCCCTGACAACTTGAAACATATCCTGACGGAGGACTTTAAGTTATAAATATATTACCAATTAGAAAATACACTTTTCAAATATAAAGAAAAAGATGGGAAAAGATACACGGCCTGGACTTCGCCCAACCGAGAGAACAAGCAGGATTCAGTAGCGGATGTAACACGATGGATCATATTCAAGTTGTCTGAGAAGTATTAGAAAGATGTGGAGAATATGAGCTTCCTCTGTGCCTCGGCTTTATCGACTGCAAGTTCAGTCAAAACACTGAGGAAACCTACATCAATCTTACTAAATATATCTACAACAATGCCACAGCTTCAAATTCAAGAACTCTCAGATGTAAGTAAGATAACTGGACTCAGAAAGAACTTTGAATGACATGTTCAATTGTTTGCTTTGTTGAAACTGAGCAAATTGAAGTAGATCTAAATATACTTGAAGAAGTCAACAGTTATGTCTACCTTGGACAACAAAAGGAGTCAAAATTGTGTTTTTGCAAGATATGGCACACACTTGTTGACAGGAAATTTCACTATTTGCCTGAAGAGAGAAGTATTTGACCGATGCATACTACCAGTGCTTATTTATGGCCCTAAAACCTGGTCACAACATGTAGATGTGTAACCGAAACGGTGGACGACACAAAGACCTGGAAGACCACCACATAGAAGATGGGAAGATGAAATCAGAAGCTGGCATGATGTGGAAAAGAGACGCTATACATTGAAATAAGTGGAAATATCTTGGGGAGGCTTTCATCCAGCCGTGGATCGATAAAGTCATAAATACATTAAACATGTTTTGCTAAAATATACTTAAATTCATATCTCTGCTACATCCTTTCTTCAAAAAATGCATATATTGGTCATTTACTCATATTTTCCATCTGGAGTATAAAAGTATTAATTTTAGCAATGGCATTATTATTATTATTATTATTATTATTATTATTATTATTATTATTATTATTACCTGGGATGTATTTTTCCTGTAATATTTGGGGTAAACACCTTATCCCCCATCAGATACAAAATAAATGACATGCATATTACATTATCTTCATGAGTGTGAGTGCAAATGTCAATATGGATGCTAACATCCTTCAGATAAAGATCTACCATAATTGCGTTGGTTTTATCATTTACTAGCGAGAAGTAACCCACGATCCCTGGAGATTTTCCATTTAAATGATGTTGATTATATTTGTCTCAGATTAGACAGCAGCAGTGTTCATTTTGCGATCGTCGGAAAATTCCTGGAGTCTAATCTATCCCGCCAGAGTTCTCCAGAGTCACGCTGAGTACTGGGTTTGCTAGATGTTTTCATTTTACTGTTGTAGTGAAAAGTATTCACCGCCTCCCTTGAAAGGATGGTATTGGGGCGATTATTTTAATAAGTATTGGTAATTATTAATTAAACTAAACTTAATTATCAGTGATATCTTTTAAGATTTCGTTCAGCACTCCAAGGATTCCACTTGATGGAACTTGAGTTAAGACCGTACGTGTTTACTTCTCATTGATTTGATTTCTGTGTAGTAGCAGTAAAAGACAATAAACAATGAAGGCCCAGTTACATGTTGCAAGCTGAGGAATTGTGTGTGTGTGTGTGTGTCTCTCTATGCAGGTGTGTGTGTGTGTGTGTCTCTCTATGCAGGTGTGTGTGCGTGTGTATGTGTCTCTCTGCAGGTGTGCGTGTGTGTGTGTGTGTGTGTGTGTGTGTGTGTGTGTGCGTTAACTGCCTGCATCCCCCCAGAACACACAACAGAGTCAGTCAGAAACTGGCTATTATAAACTGGGAGGGTATAAAAGAATGAGCGATACAAACGCTGCAAAATAGTTCTAGCTGAATCTTAACAGGGAGCCCTTTAGTTTGAGATCTCAAATTGTCTGCAGTCTGCAGTCCTGCCTGTGTGCCGCCGTCACGTACAGCAGAGAGACGGGCTGTGTGCGCATCCTCACTCAGACAGAGCCCTGTGCTCTCCCAGCGCGCGTCTGCAGTGCTAATACACAGACGTTAATTCACAGCATGCTCCCCGCCTGCTCTCCGCTGCCATCTCAAAAGTCTGAGTCTCCATCTGCCACGATCATTCTTTGCCTAAATGCATAGCTTAGCTAGGAGAAGACCGTGCTCTCCAATCTACCAGTGCTTTCAGAGTCCCCGCTCTCTAAGGTTAACATTTTTCAGTCGTTTGGAATTTGATCCCGGCAGTAATCCTTGCCCCGGCATCATCTGGTTGCTGTAAAATGAAACTGAAGGGAACAAGCTGTCCGGTTGTATGTGGTGTTGCTATGCGACTGCTGTTGTATTTGCCTGGTGGATTAGATGCTCACACAGAGAGAATATACATTAGCTTTGAAAGGGAAGGTGATGTTTTTGTTGACCAGTTTAAGAGTCTAGATTGGAACTAGTTTGGAGACCATATCTCAGAAACATCCTTTTCATTTGCTTTTCGTGTCTGAAAGTCCTAGCCTCCGTATTTGTTCACGTACAGGCAATAATATCCCAGCACACTTTTTCGCATGATTTGTCCTTTTATTTGTTTCTTCTGGTTGATCCTGTTCTGCAAATGTGAGTAGTTTTCCATTGCTGTGTGCTCAGCTGGTTCATTGATATTCTCGCCACCTATTCCGCAGTAAAAAAAAAAAGATATTGGACTTCGGCTCACCGTAAAGGTCAGCGCTGATCCATAATGCTCTGCCAGTGAGAATAAATTACTTGGATTTGTGTTAATTAGCCTTTCTAATAATGCATTTTGATAAGGGTTTTCAGAAGCTCTGTCCTTTAGGTAGACTAATATACAGCTGTAGTTGAAAGTATTGACACCTTTGGTTTGCAACAGTTACTGGATAATTAATTTAATTTAATACATATTCAACTATCCTTAAATATGTATGGTATGTTTTCAAAAATCATTCAAACGTTGAGTGGTAGAAAATGTAGACATTAAAATAATGTAATACATGACACACAGTAAAGCAAGACAGTTAGAAATATAGTAAGTATAGCAAATCCACACATTAGATAATTGAGATCTGAACTGCTGGCCAAGGTGAGTAGATAGTCAGGCCAAATGTGCGGAGTTTAAAAAGGCTCCAGGAAGTTAGTACTCATGTTGCAGTTTGGATGCTTGAAGTAACTGTCAGGGTGGGTTGATGGGATAGGACAGGTACATATCGATTACCAGAATAGACTTGAGAGGAGAGGAACAAGGAGAATGCAGAGAACAACCATGGGCAGAGAGAGAGGGTTTCTATTATGTTCATTCAGTATGACAAGACTGATTATTGGATTGAAAAGGTGGTTCCTAGATGCCATCTGAGATCCCTGCAGACTCGGAGGGTATAGCCAGCTGAACAATTTGCTGTTTTCTTCAGACCTTTATCACGACGCACTCTGATTCCGTAGGGCCGCCGGCACAGGAAACAGAAGATGAAGTTTGATTTGCCCTTCATTTGAGAGAGGGGTCAGTTTCAGTCAAAAACAAGAGTGTGAAGAAACAAACTTAGTAAAACTTCTGAAATGCTGGTATATCAGAGCAAAACGTAGAAGCCTTTCCTCGTTAAAAGTATATACAGCTCTGGAAAAAATTAAGAGGTCTCTTAATTTTTTCCAGAGCTGTATATGGCTTTACTGGGGGCATAACTGATTATAACATGTAGTCCATGTTGTTTTAAAATGGTGGGTGGTACTACAAACTACAATTCCTAGGATACAGGTGCTGCTCACTAGTCAGGGATGTTGCACCTGCAGCCTGTTGGTCTGGGTGGCACATGAAGCAGGCGGTGTCTGTATCTCTGGGAATCCTGTGGGGACATCCTGAGGGATACTGTGAGTGTAACAGCCACTTAAATGTGCTTGAAAATGTCAGACAAACAAATTAAGGAAAGAGGAATGACTTCAATTAGTGACAGAAACTCCTTTGTGTATCAGCTTGACCCCAGCAACCCATGGTGTATTCACATTTGCACATTGCTTTTTAAAAAAGATGTATTTTGTGTATTTATTTATTTTTTGGTTTCCCTCGCAACACTGTGGGAATGGTCCTAGCAACGGGACAATAGCTAGTGAGTGCAGCTCTCTGTTTACAATATTATTGCCATTGTAATGGGAACATTTTGATCTTATCCATATCTGTCCTCACCAGCAACTGACCCTAGACTGCTTAACCTCCACACTGTAGGGTGGAGCACACAGATAAGAACATAAGAAAGTTTACAAACGAGTCCATTCCACCCGTCGTGCACGTTTGGTGTCCAGTACTAAGTAATCCAAATATCTTCAACGTTGTTCTTCAGAAACTCCTCTAGTTTTCACTCCATCCAAGCTCCTCTTGGGTTCATTGGGTGATTCAATGAGCTTCACCAAATGGAGCCGATTTCCTGGGCTTAAACAGGAGGATTTAAAGACCCCTGTAAAGCCTGCATGATTGGGCAGCGTTTGTGACGTCCGTAGTGCTGCTAAAAGGAGCCTACATAATATAAAACCATAAAACGGGATTTCCCAGAAACAAAGCAGAAACTTGCCAGTCCAGCAAGGATACAGCAAATTCCTTTAGCAGAAGGGCAGCACACAGTCTGTTACTATCCTAATAGAGCAGCAGATGGTTTCATATTTAAAGTGTGTGGGCGTGTACTTAGCTTTAATTTTGCCCTTCTTGCAGATCCTCAACCTCCAAGGCTGTGAGCCCGTACTGCAGAGCGGACACTGTGCCCTGTGTGGTCACACGTGAGAGCCAGCGCCGGGGGGGGAGCAGATAGGACACGGGTGTCTGTAAAATGTGTTTAATCTGGTGCCCTACCTGCCCATAGCGACGCCGCTACTCCATCCGTGTGGGATCTGCCCGAGCGTGTATCAGTCTGTCCTCTGTTGCACATGTCAAGGCTTATCAAGGCGCTTTAACAAGACTCAAACCCTGCTGTAGTGTGGATGTGTTCTGCTTGTCTGCCTCTAACGCACGGCACTGTGCACTTTTTCATTGGAGCCAGCTTCATAATTGTGTGTGCCCGTCTTTGTGCCTGGAAAATGTTTACCACGTTTCTGAATCATTAGAGCAACTTTGTCAGTGTTCACCGTGTACGGCGATGTGATAACGAAGGGGAAATGCGACTTTAATTGGTGTTAATTGTTGACAGATATACTCTTCCTTCAGCAGTGTAATTTGAGAGTGTGTCCCCTGATATTGTTGAATCGGAACATGTCTTATTAAGGGAAACCTTGACTGTATCATCTGCATTCATATGACTGGTCCTCTCTGCTCTTCTGTTTGTAGCTGATTTCCAGTGATGCTGATGGAGCCATACAGAGAGCCGGGAGATTCCGTGTGGAGAATGGCTCTTCTGATGAGGTGAGCACAGCAATACTTACTTCCCTATATATCCCCTGAATGCACTTTCACCATAGGTCTAATACCAATGGAGAGTTACATAGTGTAGCCTAAATCAATGCCTTATTAAGATCAGAATCCTTTACCATATGTGTGTGACACAGCACCAGGCACACCACGGAGCATGCACTTAATGATGATGTCATACAGAAACTTGTTGATACATTCTAAATTTCCTGCAGCTTAAAAATTGCTTTTTTGTTGTTGTTGTTGTTGTTGTTGTTTGCCAATTTACCATAACTTAGTTCAAAGTACAGATATCATTCTGTACTCAATGTGAGCTTCTGATGCTCCAATGTAAATTCATATTCATACTTTGAAAGCTGGGATAACAATCATTTCCACATCGAGGAATGAGTCATTCAGTAAAATAAACCGAACAAACCAAAGCAAATACAAATAAAAAAGCTTCCCTGTTTCTTTAACAAAAGGCAACTACGGCTCTGTAAATGTCCATAAGCACTTGAACGTCTTGTCCACTTGATGATTCACCAATTTGCAAAATAAGAAGTTTCACTGAGAAGCCAATAGACTGTATCTTCAGTGGTTTCTGTAGGAGGAAAGCGTCTGCTTTGCTGGCTTCTTTATATACCATTAATGAGACTTTTTTAATATCAACTTTATCTCTGTACGCTCATTGTATGAGCACGAATGTTTCCCCCAATACATTAGCAGCCAAATGTAATAAGTTAAGGCAGAATGATCAACAGACGTAGCCCGACGCGTCTGGCTGTGGGCGGACCAAACGAATCCAACGGCAAGAATGAAGTAGATGTTTTGTTACATCAATGTTGCACTCGTCCGTAAGTTGCAGAACACACTGCATTGTGTTCTGTGAGCTAGAGTAGATCCACAAATATGCTGCCCCGGTGACACTAAAGGTCTTATCTTTGCCAGGTCCTTTTCATCTGCACTTTGATCTTTGAACAACGGCTCTTGTCTCTATAAGATGACAACATCAAACATTTGGAAATGAAAGGAATGTCAGGGAAGTGGGGTTCGTGCGTCGCGAGTGGCCCGGCATCGGATCCAGACCCTTTTCATCTGCGGCCCAGGTGCCACAGCTGCTGCTTTCTGGATTTTACTGTGACAAATAAAGTAATACTAAAACAAAATGCCAGCTTTGTACTCATCAATATTGAAATTATCTTTTTCAAAACCGTGCAGTAGCTTTGAAGTTTGCAGATGGAGCTTGTTCCCGAAAAATAAATGAGCGCAGGTTCATAACAAAGGGATTCCGACCACATTTTAATCTGATGACGGATTATTTTTGTTAAGTGAATCAGCTCGATTTCAGTGTTTGAATTTGCCAGTTCTTATTTCTTTATTTCTTATTCTCCCAATTTGTAATTGTCAGGTTACTAATGCTCCTGGCTCACTGCTTGGCTCAATCCCTGTACGAACAGGGGGAGAGACGACGGTCCCCCAAAACACGTCCACAGAAACACGAAGTACGAAGCCATTATGGGCCATTACATAATGTGTAGGCTTGGTAGATTTCCCCATTTATTTTAGCTGTCCTCACCTGCATACAGTGAGGGAAAAAAGTATTTAATCCCCTGCTGATTTTGTACGTTTTCCCACTGACAAAGAAATGATCAGTCTATAATTTTAATGGTATGTGTATTTTAACAGTGAGAGAGAGAATAACAACAAAAAAATCAAGAAAAACGCATTTCAAAAAAGTTATAAATTGATTTGCATGTTAATGAGGGAAATAAGTATTTGATCCCCTATCAATCAGCAAGATTTCTGGCTCCCAGGTGTCTTTTATACAGGTAACGAGCTGAGACTCTCTTAAAGGGAGTGCTCCTAATCTCAGCTCGTTACCTGTATAAAAGACACCTGACCACAGAAGCAATCAATCAATCAGATTCCAAACTCTCCACCATGGCCAAGACCAAAGAGCTGTCCAAGGATGTCAGGGACAAGATTGTAGACCTACACAAGGCTGGAATGGGCTACAAGACCATCGCCAAGCAGCTTGGTGAGAAGGTGACAACAGTTGGTGCGATTATTCGCTAATGGAAGAAACACAAAATAACTGTCAGTCTCCCTCGGTCTGGGGCTCCATGCAAGATCTCACTTCGTGGAGTTTCAATGATCATGAGAACGGTGAGGAATCAGCCCAGAACTACACGGGAGGATCTTGTTAATGATCTCAAGGCAGCTGGGACCATAGTCACCAAGAAAACAATTGGTAACACACTATGCCATGAAGGACTGAAATCCTGCAGCGCCCGCAAGGTCCCCCTGCTCAAGAAAGAACATGTACAGGCCCATCTGAAGTATCCCAATGAACATCTGAATGATTCAGAGGAGAACTGGGTGAAAGTGTTGTGGTCAGATGAGACCAAAATCGAGCTCTTTGGCATCAACTCAACTCGCCATGTTTGGAGGAGGAAGAATGACCCCAAGAACACCATCCCCACCGTCAAACATGGAGGTGGAAACATTATGCTTTGGGGGTGTTTTTCTGCTAAGGGGACAGGACAACTGCACTGCATCAAAGGGACGATGGACGGGGCCATGTACCGTCAAATCTTGGGTGAGAACCTCCTTCCCTCAGCCAGGGCATTGAAAATGGGTCGTGGATGGGTATTCCAGCATGACAATGACCCAAAACACACAGCCAAGGCAACAAAGGAGTGGCTCAAGAAGAAGCACATTAAGGTCCTGGAGTGGCCTAGCCAGTCTCCAGACCTTAATCCCATAGAAAATCTGTGGAGGGAGCTGAAGGTTCGAGTTGCCGAACGTCAGCCTCGAAACCTTAATGACTTGGAGAGGATCTGCAAAGAGGAGTGGGACAAAATCCCTCCTGAGATGTGTGCAAACCTGGTGGCCAACTACAAGAAACATCTCACCTCTGTGATTGCCAACAAGGGTTTTGCCACCAAGTACTAAGTCGAAGTGGTCAAATACTTATTTCCCTCATTAACATGCAAATCAATTTATAACTTTTTTTGTTGTTGTTGTTATTCTGTCTCTCACTGTTAAAATACACCTACCATTAAAATTATAGACTGATAATTTCTTTGTCAGTGGGCAAACGTACAAAATCAGCAGGGGATCAAATACTTTTTTCCCTCACTGTACATGTGTAATTAGCATTGTTTATCCAGGCTAGTTTCTCAATCAAATGCATCCGATTACGAAACACCCAATGATTTTATATTTCCTCTCCACTGAAAGGATGCACTTTAAAGTGAAATCAAGATGATAAACCACCATGCACCCATTAGAGTCATTACCTAGTTGTGTTATTCTTCAAGGAGAAACAGAAATCGTATTAGTTTAAAATGTATTGAGTGATTTAAAAAAGCTGTTTAAAAGGTGCAATCATTAAGTAATCAAAATGGTGTAATGTTATTCTTCCAAATAGCAAACAATGACAATAAAGGAAGATTGTAGGAAATTAAACTGATCACATTTTCTGAAGGATAAATATATTGAAGTCTTTGAAGAACTAACTACTCATAATTGAAGTTGTCCATCTGCAGCTCATTCATGTTGCTTTACAATAGTGTAGTGTTGTGACAGTTCTATGATCCCCTAAAACCCTTACTTAGGGCTTGCTAGTTCATTCAATTGATTACTATTTGTGCCTTATATAGGGTCTGCTTGTAACAGCCAATAAGGGATGAATGACTTACTATAACAGGATTCTTATGTAGATTAAACTGAGAACTATGAGAAGGATTGAGTAAGACAACGTGTCGCACCACATAACTGCATCTGAGGTATTTGGTGAGCTTTAATATACAAACAACTGTGTAATTGTCTAATATACAAGCAATCAGTTGTCTGGACCTTTGATTGAGTTTAATAGGAGATGCCAAAAAAACAGTTTCCCAAGATGTTTATAGTGATTTGTACGCTGACACTATTGCCCAGGGTGTGTCAATAACAGAGTCTTCAGTGTAAGCGCAGGAATGAAGCCACTGGCTTGCCGTGCAACTTTTAAGATAAATCTGATGTGAAGATGGAAGTTGTACCGAACATGGATAGACTGAGCAATTCTCTCCTGATTATCTCCTATATACAGTATACTCTACTGGTCAAAAGTTTTAGAACACCCCCATTTTACTAGTTTTTATTTAAATTTAAGCACAGTTTATAAGAACAGTTTTTCACACCATCAAAAGGCACTTGGAAACTGGAGGAAACTCTGACACAAACAGGTCTGGCAGACCCAGAGCCACACCAGAATCAGAAGACAAGTTTCTGAGAGTCAACAGCTTGCGTGATAGGCTGCTCACAGGACAGCAGCTTCAAGCACAGCTTAGCACTGGTCGAAGTAAGCAAGTCTCAGTTTCAGCTGTGAAGAGAAGACTTCGAGCTGCAGGATTGACAGGTCTAGTGGCAGAAAGAAAGCCATTGCTAAGATGGCAAAATAGAAAAAGAGGCTTGCCTGGGCTGTGAAGCACCGCCACTGGACTACTGAAGACTGGAGGAAGGTCTTCTGGACCGATGGATCAAAATTTGAAATCTTCGGTTCATCACGCAGGGTTTTTGTACGCCATCGAGTAGGCGAAAGAATGGTTCCTCAGTGTGTGACACCAACTGTCAAACATGGGTGAGGAAGCGTGACAGTCTAGGGCTCTTTGCTGGATCCAGAGTCGGCGACTTGCACAGAGTAAGTGGCACCCTGAACCAAAACGACTACCATGCAATACCCTCTGGTATACACCTAGTTGGTCAGGGGTTCATCCTACAGCAAGATAATGACCCACAACTTGGGATGAACTGGACAGAAGGGTGAAAGAAAAAGCAACCTACAAGTGCAACACATTTGTGGGAACTCCTGTGACAGTGTTGGGAAGAACTTTCCGAACAATATTTGAATTCCATTGTCGAAATAATACATTGAGACATTAAACTGCATACATTTCAATAAAAACTGGAAAAATTGAGGTGTTCTAAAACTTTTGACCTGAAGTATACATATATATCCTCTTGAAGTAGTCTATAAAAAAGTGTGATCGTATAATAAGCAGCAAACATTATTTACAGATAATGTAAAGTCCTGTTTTCTACAGCTACCCTTTTTGGGGAATTGCAAATGGCAAATGTACATATCCAAGCATAAATACAAATCCTAACATCAGCTTTAAGTCTTCAATAACCAAACCCTCCTCCTTAACAGGAATTGCAGAATAAAAAATATAATTTCTAAAGAATAGATCCTAATGGAAATGACTGTTTTGTTGACTCATAAAGAAATACAGACCTGTCACCATTTGTTCGACATGTGCTTATTTGAAGAAAGCTTTTTAAAATATGCAACGACAACCACATCTTTGAGAGCTCTATGGAGAGCAACAACTGGGAGAGCTGATAGTGCTTTGCAGACTCACTCAGCTGTGACTGAATTATGCTTCCCCTAAGTGGTGGTTTTAGGGGCCTGCACAGCATTTTAATCTGCCTGGGATCGGAGTCTACAGCAAATATCTTCACCTCCTGGAGAAGAGAAGGGATGACTCCACATCCTGCTGTAGTATCATTCACCACAGAATGGAAGGTGTCACTGTCTCGTCTCCGTTCTTGATTTGTGTTGTTCGATGTTGAAGTGTCTGATCATCCATTTAGCAATTAAGAGAATTAAGAAAAACAAACAAACAATAGGCATGGTGCGGTTTACATCTGTTTCTCTGGACTCTGAGCTGTGTGGCACGTTGAAGAATGAAAAATGCCACCACAGAAGATTTTAACAGAACATATTCTATAAGCAGAACTGGGAAATGCTCAATGATTGGTTCTTGTGCTCCTTTGGAAAAGAAGAAAAATAAATAAAGCATTATTGAGCTGTGTAGACGCATCTGTGCATGTGCTCATTCTGTTTCATATTTGACCTGCAAGGGAGTGGGCTCTCAAACACTGCAACCAGTAGAACAGGATGTGTCTATCATCACGCCAACGAGAGAAGCGCTCTGTGGTCCGGTGGGTGACGGTTTAAATGGCACCCGGTTCAATAACCAGCACAGCCTCCTCAGTGCAGTCGTGATCAATACCAGAGACCCACCCGTTCATCCCGCCCTGCCGCACAGATCAATATCACTAAGCTGACTGGGGCGTGCGATTTAAATTCCAATTTAGATTTTTTCCTTTTTCCCCCCCGTTTTCAAATGTCACTGTTGTTCAATTAAGTGACGAGTGTTCTTGCTGGAAACTAAGCATTATAAAGTGTAATTACAGAGACAGGGCTGGCGGTGTGCGTGTCAGAGTACTGAGAATCCCTGTTTTTACAAAAACTGAGCACCAACCATTTAGAGCTTCTACACCCCCCCAAACAAAATGGGATGGCATGATGTGCTGTAAAGTGCACCCAGAAATGATCAATGATAAATGGATGCACTTAAAAGTGTGCAGTGAGCAACCAGTCACGATTTTGTGCTTTTTGATTAACTTTAAAGGTTAACTTTAAAGATTAAAGGTTCTTTCAAAGCTCAGCTAAAATAAAATGACCAGGAACAGGAGCAACAACACATGTTCAGTGAAATGCAGAACACAAACCTATCTTAACACGCATATACCAAACTAAAACTAGTGCTTCACCTGCTTACGGGACCTGGTGTTGAAATTAGTCTCTTTTAGAAAAAAATATTGGAAATGCTTTTATCCAGGAAATGATTTAGATTATTTTTATATTTACAGTATAAGTGCCCTCCACTTATAACGGATTGGTTTAAAAGTACTGAACTGGCAAGTCCCAACTACATGACAGTGGTTTCAATGGGGGTCGAATGACTGGTTAAAAGAAGACTCGTTTATATCCTATAGTTTTTATAGTCCAGATTGTTTTCTGGATAACACTTGCACTTGTCCACATTGAATTTCATCTGCCAGGTGTCGCCCACAACTGAATGTTATCTATGTCCCTTTGAATAGCCTGTGCTGCCAAGATTGTATCTGCTGAGTCATCTATTTTAGTATCACCTGCAAATTTGACAAGTTTGCTAACTATCCCAGGCTCCAGATCATTAATATAGATTAGAAAAAGCACAGGCCCTAGTACTGATCCCTGTGGAACTCCACTAACAACCTCACTCCAGTTAGAAGCGACTCCTCTAATCGACACCCTCTGTTTCCTAGACATCAACCAGTTCATAATCCATCTACTTGCATTACCCTGAATGCCTATAGCTTCCAATTTGAGGATCAGTCTTTGGTGTGGAACCTTATCAAAAGCTTTCTGAAAATCTAAGTATATCATATCATATGCTTTCACATGATCTACCGCTGCAGTCGCATGTTCAAAAAAGTCTAATAAATTAGTAAGACATGATCTGACTCGTCTAAACCCATGTTGACTATCTCCAAGAATATGGTTTTCATTGAGATGCTCCTCTATTTTCTGTCTAATCATTTTTTGCAACATTTTAAAAGTGATGCAGGTGAGACTGATTGGCCTGTAATTTCCTGGCTCAGTTTTGTCCCCTTTCTTGTGGATTGGTGTGACATTTGCTGTCTTCCAGTCAGTTGGCACATAGTGCAGAACAGACAAGACTGTCAGGCAGTTTGAGCAAAGGTTATTATAAATACTATTTATACGTATTCCTCCACTCTGTTGTTGATGGTGTTAAACAAATACTGCTCCTGTTATGAATTTAGCGAAAACATCAGTTATGATAAACTCACATTGTTTGGTAGTTATTATATTTTAAGTAATCATGTCTGCAGCATTTTCATTATTATACCTATAATGGTTACAACATACTTCAGTTGTAAAGTGCTGATTTCCTTGGTCCCCTGGGGTATGTTGTAAGTGGAGTACACCTGTATATCCATCTTATTATTTGTATGCTTTCTCTCTTTTCTTAGACCCATTTGGGGATATTGCAACCAAAGTTAAACACTTTAACATCTGTTTGCAGCTGAATAACCTGCAGGAGTTATCATTGGCCATATGTGAGCTGTTGTGCAGAACAGACAGACAATATCTGTATCTGTAGAATATCAATATCCTCTCTCTAGGGTTCCCAAAGAAGCACTTTGAGACCCATAGTCCAAACTGATTCTCTCTATAGTCCTCATCTGGGCCGTGTGCTATTATGGCCCTGTGTGACTCGGATTGTCCATGGGGTGGTCACCAAACACTGCCACTATCGGGTAGGATTGGGTTAGCCAGAGTGTCTTCAGTTTGTCACACAACTGTGACCTCTGTAGTCAACCTACCATCTGTGTCCATCCCAGGATGCTCCCCTGTTTGCACTGTGGACTCGCAATGTGAAGAGAAGGTGATGTCATTGTCACACCTGTAGCCACAATCGAAAACATAATTTGGGCTTCCAAATTTTATAAGAAGCTTTTCATCTTGTGAGGCAGGAGGGAATGAAGAATCCTACTGTTACTGTGTAACAGTTATGATAAATGGAATTCGGTTTTGTTGTTGTCGATGTTGATTCCAGAAGAGAATGATACGTTGTGTAATATTATGAGACTGAAGACTATGACCCACATCTCTTATTTTATACAGACAAAGACTGCAGGTTTTATTCCCGTATAACCATCAGGATATTGTGTTTCTGTTAATTAATATACATTCATGTAATTGATTTATTTAATTGCTCTTGACGTGGAAAATTCCAATATCAAGGTCAGTTCCAGAACACGGTCTTCTTAGAATTATGAAATGAATCATCAACCACTAACTGTGAAGTTTAAAACAATTCAGTACCTAGGAGTGAAAATGATTGAAAAATATATCTACAGTGCAGTTAGATTTTCTTTAAACAAACACAAATGTATCAACTATGGATCATGTCATTCTTCTAAAACATTAGCATGAATCAGTCAGCCCTAAACCTCCAGTTCATATCAATGCACTCGGTGTTTCACCCATTTCTTGCTTTCATGATTGTTTGAAACTCGTCCTGAGTCATACCTGTGGAATCATGATTCTCCTATGACAGGTTGATGGTGCGTATGTGATTTTCAATGCTTTTATCCTATGGTGCTCTCACAGGAACCTGCTAAGATAGAACTTTCAGAAGTCAAGATGTTGGGTTAATGACTGTACATTCTCCGTTTGATCTATTACATATACATTTAAAAAATCTAATTTATGAAAAGCATGAGCAATGAATCAAGATGTTCAGCCCTGGATATTCGTAGGAGCCTCGTCTCCCGAATAGCAGAATATTTGATTAGAAACAGCTGCTGAAGTCAGAATAGTACAGCTTTGGCATTGATGAATGCCTAATTCTTCAAGTGCATCCTGTGCATTTATTAACAGCAATGGAACTAAGCCAGATGTGATTTTAATAGTACAAACCCTATCATAATGACATTGAATGATGGCTATATTTTGTGCATAGTAATGCTTTTATGGCACAGTCCTATTGTGAAAGTATTTGTTGCAGGAGCAGGGCGGGTGCGTGGATCTGCATAACGTGTTGCATTCTTCATACTTAAAATCCCAATCAGGCAATATTACAGTTTCCCTTTATAAGTGTACAGTTGAAACCGCATGAAAAATCCTTTAATTTGCTGTGTTTTCGCCCTTGAATTCTATCGATGTTTCTGTTGATTCTGGTTCCGTGTTCCACGAGTTGCACCTGGACACGCCACTTGCTTGCTTAGCACGTGTTAACCATGCATCAGTAGACAGCGACATGCTTTTGCGCCTATATTTCACCATATATTGCAAATAACTCTCTCAGTGCTTGCTTTCATGAGTAATCGACACAGAGAACTGCCATACAAGGTAAATGAGGCAGTCCATTTGAGTCTGCCATCAGAAGCAATTGTAGTCTACAGAGACATCGATGTAGACTGTGTAGCTGTGGCATTGTTGATTGAGAGGCATTTTTAAGCAAATACCGAAGCCTTGAATTGTAATTCCTCAGCCCAGACCAATTAATTTGCACAGATCATTGTTTATAGTTGTCTGCCAAGCAGCTCAGTTTGTGTAAAAACAATAAATAGCTGGATATAAAAAGGAGAGAGGGAAAATAGACTGTTTATGAGCAGCTTGTTGTTTGTATTCCCTTGGGCAGTAGCCTGATTGCATTGTTTGGGGGAAATCAGCAGCTTTATTTTCCAGTTGTCATTTTTCGATGGAAATGGAAAGCTGAACTCTCCACTGAAGTGATTCAGAGGGAATGTTTTCAGGTCGGATTCTGTCAGAGAATGACAGCTTGGTTTTGCAACACTTTCTGGATATTTCTTAAAAAGAAAAATGATTACTTGGCAGTGCAGATCCCAAAAAATGTATGACTTTTAAAAGTACCGATGAACAGCCGTGGTAGTTTTGAGGTCAACGTGTAATCTTCTCCAATCAAAAGTGCTTAAAAGGTGTAATGCAGATCTGTCCCAATCTTCTCATGCCTTTTCCTTATGTTAACTCACTAAATAATAAAGTACTGTTGCCATTTTATTTAAATAAAAGCCTTTGTTTTGTCTCAATAATAATAATTTCAAAATGCTGAAACACTCCCTGAAGACTCCTTCTGTTGTTTTGCTGTTTTACATGTTCGTTTTTCATTGCAAGCAGTGTACATGTCAGAAAATGCATTTGGACTTCCTAATAAGAAATGTTGACCTCGTATTGTGAAATTGTGTAGGGCTTCATATCTCCATTCAAGTGTACTGCTTCCTTTTAAAATGCAATGGCACACGTGTATCACATGTTCTGTTCTCTGTTGTGTTTGTACCTCTAGAACACAGACTACACCCCGGGCACCTGGAGACGGACCGACGTGCATTTGGAGAATCCAGAGTACCACACCAGATGGTATTTTAAATATTTCCTGGGAAAAGGTACAGATTTCCTGTATTTTTATTGGCATCCTTTCACCTCACATGCAATTCATTTTCACCGGACGCACGCTGTCCGCTATGCTGCACCAAAGCCTAAGTGTGTGTGTCTATAGTTTACCGTGAGATGTACCTATGGTTTTGTTTATTGTTTTGTCTGTGTCCAAGCATAGAGACAGATATGATATACAATATAGGCACGATATTATCTCTCAATATAGTGCAGCACCCTTAGGAAGGCATTCGTGGCTGAGTGGTTATGACCCCAAACACATCAACATCGAAATCGGTGCTCAGAGGGAAAGGAACATGGTCGTTGAAATCTCCCCAGTCACCTGACTGTGACCCAGCTGAAATGTTGTGGGCATGATATATATATTGAAGGCACAAATGTCTGCAGTAAAACACTAACATTAAGATCACCTCGGCCTTCCATCTCCGTATCCTACTTTAATTGGACTTCCAAACGACCCCTACATTCAAAAACACAAATCTGCAATGCTAATCAATTCACCTGAAATAACGAATGACAAACTCCTGCAAATCTGTCAGTTTTTTTAGTTTTTTGTTAAAGGAACCTAAACCATTTATAATTAGAAGAGAACATAAACATTATACTTCCTTAAATGGTTATTTCTTGCTAGTGTTAGACAGCTTGGGTGCTGACTATTTAAATGTGCTAACACCGCTCAGCTACCTTTATCTGTCCCTCGATGACCAGATGGCCCAGTGTAGTTCTACGTCCATCGCTGAGTTAGCTACCGAGACCCAAATATCCACTCTCACGGCTATCCACTCCCTGAAGTACAGTATGTGTACCTATCTACTCACTTACTGTATGTCTCTCTCTATGTGCTGATCCGCTCACCTCTCACACAACATCTGTTCTCAAAGTATAACAACTGTACGGGCGTCTACACTTCTCTAAAATGATTTCCAACAGGAAGATGATGGTCTTCAAGAGTTATTTACAGCAAATGTCTTGAATGTCTTTTCTTGTCACCCACATAATGCCAGATGAGCATTGATTTCCCCTAAAAGGATTATAATTTCAGAACCATCATTTCTCGCAGGGTAGTTAAGACGCCTGTCACAGCCTGGTGTGTCTAGTGTTGCATCTTGTAACTTACCTTATTGCTTTCACAGAAGCTGTTAAGTATTCAAAAGAAAATGCAGTTTTTATTTATTTATTTATTTGCACTTCGGTCAATCTATGGTCTCTACAAACAAGTATAGTTTACAGTATTTTTTACAGTAATGTTTACTACTGTTTTCACTGTAGTTTTAGTGCATTTATTTCACTGCTTACAGGCCCATAAAGTGCTACTATGTGTCTCAGCCAAGACAGATATGAACGCCACACTGAGAGGAACACATGCACATGTAAATCATATCTAGACAACAGAAGGCAGGTACAGAGGGTCCCTGATTCCTGACTACATGGGGCTGAATTAGATGTAGATGAGATGCTTCTAAAATTCAAATGACACCAATATCGCTACTGCAGGGTCAGAAGGCTTTGTCAGTCAGGTGGTGCCAGCCCATATTTCCATACCGTCCCCTTTGTCCACTAATTGGTCATTCATGAAAGACAAGAGGACCTGAGACTGAGCCTTAGAAACCATTCCCTTAGACACCAAAACAAACAAACCAGTAAGACCTTTTAACAGCATGTGTCTTGGCCCCGTCGGTTCAAACTAAAGAACGAAAAAGCGTCCTTGATCTCCCACATGCCAGCTGAATCCCTCTACACGAACTGCAATTGAAAAGGCTGATAAACATGGTGGCGAGGGGTCTTAATCGCGAAAAAAGGCTCTAATCCCGCCGAGCTCGGTGAATGGCAGGCACGGGGTGTGAATGTCAGATTATGTTAACACCTGAGGATTAGTGTCAAATTAAGAATTCGAAACGCACGGGGACTCTCTGGAAAGGACACGGAAAGTTACTCGCATCTGAAAAAGGATCAATTAGAAGTGGGGCGTATAATTTAATTTGACGTGAAATAATGTGATCGTTGTTTAGCAAAGACAAATGAAGTTCGGTTATGCGAATCGTACATTACATACACAGTGTGTAATGTACAATTCGCATAACCAAACTTCATTTGATCCGAACGCTCTGTAAATGCCGGTGTCTGGTTCCCAGCAGCGGTCGAACAAGACCCATTACAGGAGTCCTAATTACTCCCGAGCAGCATAGAAAATGAAAAGACAATTTAAGTGTTATGGATATGAGTCCATGACATAATCTGTGGACACGAGGGACAATATTGAACTCAAACTGATACAGATGAAATCTCAAGACCTGATACATCATTGGAATTATGTTCAGATTGCTCTCGATACATAATCTATTTGTAGCATTGCAACGTGCAGGAGCAGGTCATTTTGAGTATTTATGCATCTGTAAATCCACTGGGGAAATGGATTCCCATAGCTGTGTTTGTAGGGTATAGTATATGGTTTGATCGGGTCACTGTAGACCTTTTATAATGACCATCTACAGGAAATTCAGACGTATTATGTAATACCAATTTTAGACACAATGCTCTGAGCTTTCCACTACACCTGTGTTCAATTACTGGTTCCATGGCTCTTCGACCGAACACCACATAAATTATGTGTATTAAATCTCTTCCATTTGAATCTATTAGTGGTAATTATAACAGACACGGTGACCTCTTCTGCCACATCATTAAGAACAATGCAGTGCCTGTGACTTGGAGTAAACAAACCATCTGAGCACATCTGATGTCTCTTTTCCCCGGGAGTTTAAAACGGGGATTTTGGAGCAGAAAAACCTTTGAACTACCCCACTGCGACTGTGCTCCGGCCAGTCAGTGTCTGCTTCAGCTCGGCTCCTCGCTCCAGCTCAAATTCAATTTAACTGTGTAATAGTCATTGGAAATGAAGGGATATCACTGATTGGCGAAAAGGGAATTATTTTTATTTGAAACTTCATTCTGAATAAAATTGAAAGGAACAACATAAGACGATACACAAGACTTGGTGTGGTGATGTTGCTAGGTGTAACAATACTGGATGCTATCTGTGTTGAAAACATCATGGGGCATGGGGTGAAAATGATCTACACTGAGACCTTCTGTAGAGGTGGGAACAGTGGTGCATTTGGTTAGTATTCTTTTGCACAGTGTGAGTAGACGGCCATCAAGGGCTCTCTGATTGAACAGTACTGTGCAGTAGCCGTTGGTACCAGACCTTTCATCTCTGAGAACAAATGTGAAGGGGAAACATTTGACTATAAAGAGGCTGTTGTTTGGACTCAAGGGGAACAATGACTCTGAATCATGTTTCCAGCCACCATGAATATCCATATTTGCTCAGCAGCCACTTTGAGCGAAACCCCCCCAGGTGTGTTCTCCTGTCGTCTCCTCAAGTCCATTTTCCAAAGGAAGCAACAAGAAAGCCGAACGACCAGGTCACAAACATGCTGAGGTGAACCAGGTATAGGAACTGAGTCCTCTATCAGGTGACCAGAGTTATTTGGCACTGGTGGCATATGTGAATATTGTATTATTATTATTTTTATTGTATCTCTTTGCACAAAGCCAGTGCTTTGCTTGAGCTCAATATTGTTGAAGACTCATACCTTATTTCTCCTGGATACCTTTGAAGCTCTGCAGACCAGCTCCCCAGAGCTAACACGATTACAATTTGGCTGGCTCCCCCTTATAATAATCATGTCAGCATCGCCATAAATCAGGCCGTGCAGTGCCTAATGATGAAGATCGTTAAAATTGCATTATCCCTAACTCAGTACCGGGCAGTATTGTGGTGCCTTTAGACCCCGGGAAGGTAAAGCGCCCATTAATTTCAGTTAATTGATAAAATGAGGGGAGGGGGAAACTAAACATTCTCCCGATTTGAATCTGGGTTTGGATTTGCTTTCTGTGCGCAGATCATTCGATGGAATTATTTCCGTTTCCTCACGAAAGATGCGTTGAAGGCCGCGGGGCTTCCTGCACCAAGCCAGTAACAGACTCCCTGAAACAACACCCATTAATACTTGTAGGAAACAGAACAACAATTAGCTCGGAAAGGAAGAAGCACCGTTGAGATTCTTTGTCTAAATTAAATCAAAGTGTTCCACTAAACGTGCAGCTGGGAGACATAATCCTTACCTTGCTTTTAAGAGGAAGACAAAGATAATGGGACATACTGTACACACTGCAAGAGTGTCAATCCAGGAGGGAGGCCTGGCTCCAATGCGGACTGTGGCATCTCCACCAGCTCGCATGGGGGATCTAATCAGCTTAGGTTTCCTCAGCTTTGTGTACCAGTGTTGCCAGAGATTTTCCATCTAGATTTAGAGGGTGTAGTTGTTGTTTTTTAATCTATATCTAGGTTTTTCTAGAGGTAAGAGTTTTTTTTTAAAGCTATATGTTTTTGTCCCCCCCCACTTGAAACTGAAGTGCCCTGTGCTTTGAACAGTGCCTACTTCCACAATAATATATAATCTGAGTTTTTTCCTCCTCCTTTTGGTTTTGTGTCCATGTGTTTTGGTGCAGCTTGGCTTTACACGGTTGTATATTGATATTGTTAAGGCTCGATCTGAAGCTTGTTCTTTTCCTGTTATTAAGAGCCGCTGGAATGGCAACACCAGAGTTTGGATAGCAAAGCTCCCCCTATCAAATACAGCCAACCCCAAAAGGTCAGGACTGGTCTATGTAAAAGCACTGTCATACTTCAGACATTCGCATGTAAGAATGTCACTTAAAGTACAGCGATTGAACCCGTATGTACGTGTAGCCAGTGAGTCTGCTCAGGGCCTCGCGGTGTGAACTCATGAGCCACAGTCCCACAATCCCAGCCCGGGGGGCATTGGTGCCTCTGTTTCTTCTTCTGTTTTTTCAAGTCTAAAGTACCCCCACCCACCCTCTTTCTTCCCGTCTCTCACAGTTCACCAGAACTACGTGGGCACCGACGCAGAGAAGAACCCCTTCTACCTGTCCGTTGTCCTCTCGGACCAGAACAACCAGCGCGTGCCTCAGTACCGCGCCATCCTCTGGAGGAAAACGGTCAGTGAGCGCCGTAGGAATCCTCGGCACAATGAAACTATATATGTATATGACAAGTTCTCACCACTAACATCGCCATTATCTATACAGACAGATATTTGTTTGACACTCTTCTATTTGACTGCTGTCAAATTAAATTCTTTTAATTTATAATAAATTAATGATTCACAGAAAAAAATACGTTTCTGGAGCATCTATAATAAAACCCCATTAAGCTATTAATGGAAGGGTTGAGAAAGGAGCGCCGTGATGAAGTATGAGGTATCCAGTGTTTTACATACATACCCACGCTGAGTGTACGTTAATCCTGCCTGCGGACAGAACTCATTTAATTACCAGTTGCAGTGTGTTATACAGCCCCCTGACTCACACAGTACGAGCTCCCTGTGAAACTCGGAGACACGCTGACAGAGGGAGCATGGAGGGGTCAGAGGAAAACCATCTCCTGTGCGTGTGTGTGTGTGTGTGTGTGCCTGTGTCTTGTATGTGTGTGCATGTCTGTATGTCTGTGTGTGTGCGTGTGAGTGTGCGTGTGGGTTTATCTGTGTGTGCCTGTGTGTCCAAGTGTTTGTGTGTGTGTGTCTGCCTGTGTATATCTGTATGTCTGTGTGTGTGTGTGTGTGTGCGTGTGAGTGTGAGTGTGTGTGTGTATCTGTGTGTGCCTGTGCGCCCATGTGTTTGTGTGTGCCTGTGTATGTCTGTATGTCTGTGTGTGTGTGTGCCTGTGTCTTGTATGTGTGTGTGTGTGTGTGTGTGTGTCCCTGCGTGTGCATGTGAGTGTGTGTGGTTGTTCTGATGCTTTCCTAGCTCTCTCATCAGAGGGGAGGGAAAAGGCTTGATTGACACTGTAGCTGCAGCTAGGAGGAGCCACCCGGGCTTTAATGGAACAGGGCGGCTGTGGGCAGAGCCAGTGCAGCCGAGCTGAGTGCTGTGGAGCCGGAGCAGCGACCTTCTGTGGCTCCAGGAGGACAGTATCCACTTTGTCCACAGCTGGTCATCAGCAGAGCCCATCTGTCATCTGTACCGACTTCACTCAAGACACTCCACTCACACAGTAACAGAGACATTTAAATCCCGAGCTTCACAGAGAAACAATACAGCATCAAAGCAACATCTTGCAAATCACCCACAACTCACAGTACAGATTGTTTGTATCAAGAAAAGACAAATATATTTATCTTTGTTATTTTTGAGATTAAGTGGGTTTTCTGGTAAAATGGCTCTTTAATTTCTCGCTCACCCTGTATCTGTCAGACGCCGTGTGGGGGAAGCCTTGAGAAAAACACTCCTAATAGCTCTGGAAGTGGCGTTAAAACACGAGGGATGACTGAAAAGTAAATAGATAGAGAGAAATAAATTATGAAAGGCTCGCTGTTGATGTTCAGATGAAAGTGTGAGAACAAGCTGTGTTTGGAAAAGCTGAGTGCGACAGAGAGAAACCACTGCTCTAGTTTTTGAAAGGTTGTCTTGTAGGTTTTTTGGTTTAGTTAACTCCTCCAGCAGTGTGTCAGCACAGTCTTCAGTGCACTCCTCCGTCATGATCTTTCTATCTGACTGCAGTCCTGGTCTCGGGACGGTCCCCGTTTCTTTAGTTTCATCGGTCACCTACATTTTTAAAGACTTCAAATTCAGATCAGGGCAGTAAGATCTGTCACAGCGTGGTGGACGTGTGCGGCTCAGACATGTACCTCCCAGGAACATGCACCATAAACATCGTACGATCCACGGACAGACCGGACAGATTAAAGGCCTGCGTCATTGTTTCCAGATCAGACTGGGCACTTAACAGCCAAACACTGCAATTGATCTGTGATGTTCCCTTCCATCTAGAGCCACCCTCCTTTTACTGTAATTGATGGTATTTTAATACTTTTATGCACCCAACCTTTGTTTGCCAGGGTGAATGAATTTCATTTTACAGGAGGAGAAATGAGCTCAGGGAGGCTGGTGTTTCTCTTCCCCTTACAACTGCATACAGCATGTACAGAGGACTCATACATCACCTAGTGATGCCTAGTAGCCTAGTCTAGTGTCTCTGGATTGAGCTGAAAGATGCTTTAATGGTGCTGCTTCAAGTGCAATTATCTACAATTAAAACAAAAAATCAGCAGCAGTTATGTGTGTTTTGGCACTTAACAGGTTTAAACCCTTGGATGTAAGGATTGTTTCAACTAATAGGTTTAACTAATTGGAATAGGTGCAATATCTATATCTATATATCCTGAATACCACTTTCAACATACATGAATGCAGTGGTGTTCGGTCCTTACGATGAATGCATGTACCTGACTAAGTGTTGAATTGTGTATATGTCTCAGGGCTAGCTAGGCAGGATGGTAATCATGCCAAAGATGACAAAATAGTTCCCGAATCAAACTTGTATTGTTGATTCATACAGACAGGTGACAAATTAAAGGAAAAGCCAACATAAAGTGTCTCAGTAAGGTGTTGGGCACCACGAGCCCCAGAACAGCTTCAATGCTCTTGACACAGATTCTAGAGTCTCTGAACTGTACTGGAGGGATGAACACCATTCTTCCAAAGATATTCCCTCATTTGGGGTTTTAATGATGGTGGTGGCACGTCAGTCCAGAATCTCCCATGGGTGTTCAATTGGGTTGAGATCTGGTGACTGCGAAGTCCATAGCATATGATTCACATCATTGTCATACTCATCATACTCGTGCCCTGTGGATGGGGCATTGTCATCCTGGAAGAGACACTCCCATCAGGATAGAAATGTGTCACCATAGGATAACGGTGATCACTCAGAATAACTGTAATGATTTGCAGTGACCCTTCCCTCTAAGGGGACAAGTAGACCGAAACCATGCCAGGAAAATGCCCCCCACAATATAACAGAGCCTCCAGACCCCCTCACTGTAGGGGTCCAGCAGTCAGTCCTGTTCTCTTGGTGTCCCACACATGCACTCGCCCACTTGTCCAGAACACAAGCCAGTTGAGCCTCTTTGTGACTGAAGGTCAGTGCTTTGACACTGAGTATCACTGTGATATTGATGTCAGTGGCCAATACCTTTATCTAAGAAGCCTCTATCCATCACAAGAATAAGATAACCGACAGGAAACATACATGTATAATATAAAGAGAGAACATGTGACCCATGAGAAATTATATGAATGATTGGAACAATATGAGGAATGAATTCTGCTTCCTATTCCAAGTTAAGACCTCTGCACTTAAACATAAGTATAGATCTGTTTTTTTTACAGAATTGTATAAATCCCCGATCCATTATTGATGCCTACATTTGCTTCAGTGGTTATAGTGCTGTAAATAACGGGTTTCCTAAGCAAAACCAAAAATGTATTAAGAACAACCCTGTAGATGCTCTTGGGTTATGATGAGCACACATTTCCATTGTTTTATCTTTTCTCTCACCCAGGGAACGCTGAAGATATGCCTTCCCTACAGCCCCACAAAAACGTTATCGGTGAAGTCGATTTTAAGGCAAGTACTTCTGAATTTTTCAAAATGATGTGACTGAAAAATAGGCCAAGTCATATCCTGCCAGATCAACCTACTGTATATATTAAGAGGCGGGATGTTGCTTTATTGTATATTATTATATATTTCTTAGCAGACGCCCTTGCAGTTTTCTCAAGAAACATTTTCAGTTATGAATATATATGGTAATAATATCACTATATTAATCATAAATTGTGCATTTCCCAAATATTACATATATTTAAAATTATTGTCCTTACATCTAGGCATTGCATCAACAAGATCAATAATACATTTAATAAGGGAAACAGCTGGTGTGTCCTATCTAGGTTTTATTATTCATTGATTCATTCCTTGAAGTTAAATGTATTTAAGATGTAGCAGAGAGCTCTGACTGAAGCCAGTGCAGTCTCCAGCTGTGTACATGCCATTAAATTAGTTTAATCAAATGTATTTTAATGAAAAAATTAAATACTGCTTCTATCTATGATGTACCATCTAGTGGATTAGACTCCTTCCTTTATTCTGCCTCTTTTTATCATGTCTTCCTTTGGTCTATGCTCTGGGTTTCAGAAGTAAATGTGGAAGCAAATCTTATTCTTGAGCCACGATGTTGAAGGAAAAGTCTTCTTTTCATTTTACTTGTTGTTGTTTTTTTATTAACTACTGCTTTTTTCATCTATGAGTTATTTAAGATCGACATTTTCGTAAAGAATGATTTGTAGTCATTCAAAGTGATGTCAGGGTTCCAGCTAAGATCTCATTACTTTTCAATCGACTTGCTGCCTCTCAGGTTAATTAAATTCAGTTCAATTCAAAGGGGCTTTATTAGCATGACCATCATTAGCCATATTATAAATATGCAGCAATGTACGCAATATATTCTGCAACATATCACTATCCGCTCAATTAAAGTAAACGGAAAGCACAAGCACTTGTTTTATTACAGCTGACTTCATAGCCCTTCCACTGCCAAACATAATACAATAGTCTGCACTGAACAGTCAAAAGGACGAAACTGATAAATAAGCACAACTACTTAGATCATCTCTATTTTGTTGTTCAATGTTTAGTTTCATTTAATAGAGCCATGTGAGGAGAGTGCAGCTCCCAACTATAAACAACACTTAAGGTTTTATTTACTCTACTATTCACTCAGAACTCAAAAAGTGATCATTATTTTGTAAAACTAGATCTAAGACTGGAAAACAAACAGATCATCTAGTATTATTTAAAATCTAGCATGGTGGCTCATGGTGTTCAATAATTGTGTGCAGTCAGTTGGCAATTCTCCATATATGCACTGCAGTACAGAGAGTTATTGCTAGCTTGGTTCCCTAAACTAACCAGGCTCTGAGTCGGCCATCGGAGATGCCGTCACGTCTCCCCCAGTGGTAACCCTGCATCCCGTAGCTACAAAATCATCTCATTTACTTTTCAGTGCCATGAACCTTGACAGATTCGAAAAGGGCCCCAGGGAAATCCTCAACCCGGAGATCCAGAAGGTGAGCGGCTTTCAGTGTCTCTCACTTCCCTTCAAGGAAAAATAATCTCAGCCCCTACTTTGAGTTAAAATAAATGGAATCAGATCTTGGGTTTTTAGTTAAGAAATGCTTTGTTCAGTGTCTTAACTTGATTGATAATGTTAGTGCTTTAATACTTACTTTAGTCTTTGTTTTAGCGTTACACTAAACGTAAAATTAACTACACAAATACTCAGGTAAATATTATTTAGTTTTCATTGGTGAATATGTAGATATAAGTGGAATGTGTAGATACAGAAATGTTTTATAACAGGGACTGTATAGAGAAAACAAACTGTTCACTAGCACAAAACTGTGAGAGGGAAAACCTATATAAACCTCCCATGTACAGCATCATTCTGGTATGAGAACAATTGAGAGAATCTTCTTAAAATATGGTGTATATATCGCTGTCCTTTCTTCACAGGATCTGCTGGTTTTAGAAGAGCAAGAGGTAGGTTTACCCCATTTTGACTAATTTCTTAAAAGGGCAGCGTCTCTTGTCAGATTTGTAGGGAGGGGTGGAGAAAGGGCAAGCATTAAGAGATCACTTCTATATTCAGCATTTCTTTATTTATGTATGTATTTTAAACACTGATTTTGAATAAGGGATGCATGCCTGCTGTATGATTGTCTTCAGCTGTGTGTGTATTAAAGTACAGTCAACAGCGCTCACCTGTCTTTGCAGGGTTCGGTCAACTTTAAATTTGGTGTCCTCTACGCCAAAGACGGACAGCTTACCGACGACGAGATGTTTAGCAATGGTGAGTGGCCTTATTCTTGCTACAGCCGCATCGTCATTGACCTGCACATCTGGCTTACATTGATCTTGTAAAGTGCTCTGTGAAGGGTGCTACATCACGTGAAGAAGTATTGATTGATTGGTTGGTTGATTGGTTGATTGATGGGTTGGTTGATATGTGAGGACCACAGTGTAAAGAGGGACAGCTATATAATCATCTTTTTGTGATTTGTGTGGCAGAGACCGGAAGTGAAAGCTTTGACAAGTTTTTGAACCTGCTTGGGGACACGATCTCACTGCGAGGCTGGGCTGGCTACAGAGGAGGCCTGGACACCAAAAGTAAGGCCATATCTCATCACCTCTCTCTCGTATCTGTATCTGTCTCGAACATCTTGTGTCTTCCTGCCCCATTAACCCCACAGGCACCAATTACCCCCCACCCCACTAGAGCACCAGTAATGCATTTGTCAGTTAGAGAAATATAGTTTGTGCACAGCATAGGTTAGGAACATAGATATTAACTTTAATTATAAAAACATTATTTGCAGATAGCTGGGTGTTTATAATAATAAGCCTAAATACAGTATATTGAAATTCTTTTGTAAACAAATTCAACAGTCATGCAAATAATTCACGAGACTGTCAGGAGATCATACAAGACCTCCTCCATTTTTCCCATATAAAGATGCTCTCTCTCCACTGTCATTCTTCTCTTGCAGCATAAGACTTTCCTCATCCCATCATATTATATAAATCAGTATTATAAATATACTATATGTATATAAAAATGTATAATATAGACACATGTATTTACTAGATGAACACCATCTGTGCAAGTTGTTCACACTGTTCATAATTGACTTCTAAATATATTTGTACATTTTTTGTGTTTCCTTTAATATTTAAATAAAGTGCCGGTGTTCGATACCAACGCATAACGAGTTGTTAGTTATATATTTGTTCTGCTACCTCATTGATACATTAATGCTTATTTGTGATTGAAAGCATTTAACACAATCCTGTTGTTTAGCACATGAACAGGCTATAATTAGTTACCCAGTAGGCCAACGCTAATATATGTCTTTGTGAAAGGAAATCAGGTTCATTACTTAGTTAAAAATACAAGGTTAGATGTGAAGGACATGCTTTGAAATAATGTGTTGTGTTTAATGTATTATTTGATTAAGGACAACACTTCTCCCGTCCTTTTTAGTACAATCCGTGCTAGTTATTACACAGATGTTTTTCAGCACAGTGCCACCGTTTGAATTATGTCACAAAATCTGTTGTCCTTTATTGAAATCACACATTAATACCTAAACCGTGAGTCTCTGTATTGAGCCCTTTGCCCTTTTTGTGCTGTTCCTGGAAACAATACAATGCTTTAGGTATCCAGCCAATCATGTTTGAGTTTTGCTTGCTTTATCATTTAGTGAATCGGACTTGTCATGTGAACGCACAGCCTAATTCTGACAAGTTTGGTCAAATACCTGCCCTCCCTGCTCCATTAACCGTCAGTAGCTGTAGTGTTTATATAGTCTAACAAAAGCAATAATGGGAATTGTTGTGCTGTCGTCTGTTTTACACACACTACTTCTACCGCTATTAGAACAACAAATCATACGAGTAATGGTAATAACATCAGTAATTGCATTGTTATTAATTATTGTTATTACACTCCTTCTTCAGGGCAGCCCATTGTATTCTAACCAGTTCGGCGTAGCCTGCTCTTTCTCCACCTCCGTCCCGTGTAAAAATGAAAAGATGCACTCCACTAACCCTTACGAATGTTTTGTGTGTTTCTTCCCTCCCCGCAGACGACACAACTGGTATAAACTCGATATACACCGTGTACCAGGGCCACGAGCTGATGTTCCACGTGTCCACCATGCTGCCCTACTCGAAGGAGAACAAGCAACAGGTGAGCTGTCCTCTTTGACCCCCTCACCGCGGCAGGGCACTTCTACAAGGGCGTTCATTGGAGGAAAGACTCTTCCTACTGTCAACACCCCCGACTGAGCGCTCCCTGTCAGACCACAGTTTCCAGTAGAAAGATTCATAGAGTCACTGCTTTCACACGCTATTGTCGCACTGTTCTGAAGCACGCCGCAGAGCGATGAGTGTTTCCCAGCCAAGGTTGCTGCTCTCGAGAAGTGTACTTGAAAGGTTTTCTGTCATAATCCAAACACAATCCCTGGAAACTATCCAGCATTCAATAGGGATGTAGTGGAATATGCTTTAAACATTATCTTGAATAAAAAGCATGGGGAATTGATTTACTTTTCTCTTTGCGAGAGTTAGAAAGGAGCAAAACTGGAGATATATTGACCAGCCATTGATTTCAATTTTTCTCAATGGAAGGAATTTCTTGAGATACGTTCCTAACTGGCCACTTTGTATACATAACGACTTATTCTTTACATATTCACTCGAGGGGATGAAAACCAATAAGAATGAAACAATATCTATTCAGATCACTAACCGTTCTTTATAATTGGATAATATTCTTTCACTAGAATATGAAATGACTATCCATAGTCCTGCATGTTTTTTTACATTTAGCAGACCCACTTGGATAGATAAGAAGGATGCCACAGAAAACCCAATTGCTCCTTGTGATGTAGAAGGTTTATTTTGTCAATAACATTTGTATTATAAACAACTTGTTTTTCAGTATTTCACCAAGCATTATTTTGACATTGTTTTAAGCCTTTTTTGCAATCTCATTGTTCTGCGTCTGATAAGATGATTTTATATTTTCCCTTTTATTTACTGTTTGTGGATATGCCGATGAACGAGTGAGACCTCGTGTGTGCAGTTGTGCGCTTTACAGGCAGAACAGCGCCGCCCTGTTGGACACTGAAGAGTAGCCAGAGTCATGTCCATCTGAAAGCACCATTTTACAGAGACAGACTAAGAACTGGATCCTAAGCAGAGGAGCAGCTGTTCCGGCAAGGTTACCCAGAGGAATAATAATCTTAATTATGAATAGTAAAAGTGTGTCACACTGTAATAGAGGACACTGATAGTGAATTGGTGATATTGGATTCGCTAGATGGGATGGATGATGTCAACCCCAGGCTGAACGATGAGACGAGGATTAGAGAGGACAAGTGGAAGTTAAGACTAGATACTTTTAGACGTGTAGAAAAGGCCTTCTATCCATCGAATGTGGTGGAGAAATACAAGAATTAGCCAGGTGACTAAAGCAGATTCTCTGGGTTCTGAGAGGTCCAACAGAGGCAGCTGGGCTTCATGAGCTCTCACTCGTACGGTGACCCTTCTGTGGTCTCCGCTGGAGGGAAAGAGTCGGTGCCAGGGTCACGCTGCTTTCCTCTGTTCCCGTGCAGGTTGAACGGAAGCGCCACATTGGGAACGACATTGTCACCATCGTGTTCCAGGAGGGCGACGACATGTCACCGTCCTTCAAACCGTCCATGATCCGTTCCCATTTCACACGTATCCTTTCAGAGCAGGCAAGAAACGCTGCCCACAACAAAGAACAGAGATTCCTCGCTCGTGTTGTCATTGTGTGATTGTTATTGTCAGTTATTGTTCTTCCGTGTCTGTTTTGTGAGCTTATACAATGAATTTAACGTCACATATTGATTAGACTTTTGAGAGGTTTTGAGAACATGCTTTTCAGAATTGTTGCCATTTATATTATAACTGCCTGCAGTAGAGAAAAGACTAATCTCAATCCTGGTAATCAGTTATACAGTGGAGTTGTCAAACTGCCTTTTGTCTGGTTTTCCTTAACTCTGACCATAGATATTTTTGCCTTGGTTAGATATAACAGTCAGAATGACAGTTACAGGTATGTATGTGTCTAATCTCTCTTTCGAAGATGTGTAATACAGATACCGTGATGCTCAGTACGTTTCTGTGTGTGTTTCTCTTGTTGTGTTCAATGGGGGCAGGTTGAAGATATTTTCTGAAGAAAGTGTTCCGCTGTTCGGCCCTCCCCTCCCCTCACCGCCAGTGTTTACAGACCATCATGAATTCAGGGACTTCTTGTTAGTGAAATGTAAGTCTCTTTATTTTATATGCTGTGGCCGCTAGTAATTTACAATAAAACAGGCAGTCAGATATTTACATTATATGCTTCCTCCTGTTCAGCATTTGTATGGGGATATGTGGGGATTGACCCAAAAATGGCATAGGCCAATGACATAGGACAATCTGTGAATGTCTGTCACTGCTGGACAAAGTCTGTGTAAAGTTATCAGTTAGCATTTGTGATGAATAGAGACTGCCACAAATAAAACACATCATTTTTCTCCTGATTCTACTACATAATAAGTCATGAATACATGGTACTTTAAGAACTGACAACATTTATTTCAGATGGAAACATGAAAGGAGTCTGTTTGTAATCCTATATAGTACATAAACCCCCCATCCCAGGCCAAACTAACAGTGTAGATTGCAGACGTCCACCACAACAATTCACTTTTAACAGGGGAACATTCCTCTGGTTGAAAACGGGGGGCGACGAGATTCCTCTGGTGTGCTGTGTGTGTGTGTGTCCCTGTGTGACGGACTCTCTCTCTCGCCTTGCTTTCCAGTGATCAATGGAGAGAAGGCAACGCTGGAGACGCCCACTTTCGCTCAGAAACGCCAGCGCACTCTGGACATGCTGATTCGCTCCCTCTATCAAGACCTCATTCCCGACCTACACAAGGTGTCCCACGCCAATCCATCCTAAAACTACTGCAGCAACTTCCCGCCCCAGACCCGGCTGATCCCACACGTGTTCACTGTCTGTGATGCCCCTCTCTTTCACTGATCATTATGTATACAGATTTGTTAATCAAATTTGTTGGTACCCCTCCACAAAAAACGAAGAATGCACAATTTCCTCTGAAATAACTTGAAACTGACTAAAGTAATTGGCATCCACCATTGTTTATTCCATATTTAATAGAAATCAGACTTTGCTTTTGATTTTGTTTTTCAACATAATATTGTAAATAATAAAACAAATGAAAATGGCATGGACAAAAATTATGGGACCCTCAACCTAATATTTTGTTGCACAACCTTTAGAGGCAATCACTGCAATCAAACATTTTCTGTAGCTCTCAGTGAGACTTCTGCACCTGTTCACAGGTAGTTTGGCCCACTCTTCCTCAGCAAACTGCTCCAGCTGTCTCAGGTTTGATGGGTGCTTCTCCAGACTGCAAGTTTCAGCTCTTTTCTTAGATGTTTGATGGGATTCAGATCAGGACTCACAGAAGACCACAACAGTCTAATGTTTTGTTCTTATCCATTCTTGGGTGCTGTTAGCTGTGTGTTTTGGGTCATTATCCTGCTGGAGGACCCATGACCTGCGACTGAGACAGAGCTTTCTTACACTGGGCAGTACGTTTCGCTCCAGAATGCCTTGATAGTCTTGAGATTTCATTGTGCCCTGCACAGATTCAAGGCACCTTGTGCCAGACGCAGCAAAGCAGCCCCAAAACATAACTGAGCCTCCTCCATGTTTCACTGCAGGTATGGTGTTCTTTACTTTGAAAGCTTCATTTATTCATCTGCAAACTGATGTGACTTGCCAAAAAGCTCCAGTTTTGACTCCCAGAAGGATTGTGGCTTGTCAATATGCATTTTAGCAAATTCCAGTCTGGCTTTTTTATGTTTTTCTTTCAAAAGTGGAGTCCTCCTGGGTCTTCTTCCATGGAGGCCACTTTCGCTCAAAAAGCAACAGATGGTGCGATCAGAAACTGATGTACCTTCATCTTGGAGTTCAGCTTGTGTCTCTTGGCAGTTATCCTTGGTTCTTTTTGTGCTCTTCACACTGTCCTTCTGTTCAATCTGGGGTCGGTTTTCCTCTTGCAGCCGCCCAGGGAGGTTGGCTACAGTTCCATGGACCTTGAACTTCTTAATAATATTTGCAACTGTTGTCACAGGAGCATCAAGCTGCTTGGAGATGATCTTGCAGCCTTTACCTTCACCATGCTTGTCTATTATTTTCTTTCTGTTCTCCTCAGACAACTCTCCTTTGCTTTCTCTGGTCCATGTTCAGTGTAGTGCACACAATGATACCAAATGGCAGAGTGACTACTTTACTCCATTTAAATAGGATGAATGACTGATTACAAGATTGGAGACGTATGATACTAATTAAAGAAACAAATTAGTTTGGAATATCACTATAACCCAATTATTTATTATCTTTTCTAAGGGGTACCAACAAATGTGTCCAGGCGATTTTAGAATATGTTTGTAGAATGAGCAATAATTAATCTCTTTTCACAGCTTTTTTCTATGACATACCAAAGGCATGCAAGTATACATGATGCAATAGCTTTTAATTTCATCACTTTTCAGGAGGAATGAAGCATTATTTCAATGAGCTGTAAGGGTACCAACAAATTTGAGCACGTCTGTATATTCAGTTAAGCCAGCTTAGAGCCCTCTTAAAAACACACGTTTTAAGAATCCTACACAAGTTGAATGAGAGTAATAATAAAGTATCCTTCCCACACATTCATACTAAAGGTTTTTGTTCAGGTGCCATTTCAGGTGACACTTCCAAAGATGCTCAAAACTAATGAGATTTCTGAATTCACCAATTGCCCCTGCCCTGCATTTGACAGATCTGAAGGGCTGAGCTGATAATAAAGATCTGTTGTCTCCTCAGAACATGCTGAACCGAAGATCATTCAGTGACGTTCTGCCCGAGTCGCCCAAATCAGCCAGGAAGAAAGAGGAAGCCCGACAGGCAGAATTTGTCAGGATAGGTCAGGTAAGACCAGCACGTATGTACGTCAAAACCACAACGCTGACTGGGGCTCTTTCACTGAGCTCTTCAACTGTTCTCTTTATCCCAAATGCTGCCTATTGCTCAATCCTCAGTGCAAGCAACTTAGAGAATGAATTGTACAGCCCTTATCTGAGCCATAGATACTGTCTTTGTATGCTCAGCACCACAGACATCTGGGGACAGACAAAATACTGCGTCTGCCATTGATATAAACAGTGCCCCTCGAAGCTATATATTAAGATCATCTAAACAATAATAAGTCACAGAATAAACCTTAAACAATCCTTAAAATAACACATTCTGTGCCTAGCTATCAACCTGTGCTTAAAGACGGATTCTCGTCCTTTTTAAAGTCTTGCAGGTGCCTTGCTTTTCCCAGGGTCGAGGCCCACCTAAGACTGGCCTGACCGGGGGGAGACCAGACAAGGGTTTAATTTACAAGCTGTCGATTAAAGCACTGGAAGGTGTATGTTAACTATCGTCTTATTTTCAAGGCACTGAAGTTGAAGACCATTGTGCGAGGCGACGCTCCCACCAGTCTGGTTACTACAGGGTTGTGCAGGAAAGAAGTAAGTACCCCGTGGGGCCACCGGGGCAAGAGACAGGTGGATGCTTCTTGGTGTGTGCAAGGAATTAGTGGTGGGAGTCACAGAAGGTTGTTTAAAATCTGTCATGACGATAACATCCATATTTCTCTGGCAATAAATCACTGTGCTGTAATAAAACACCACGGCTGCATGCAGCACGAACACTCCAGGGCTCAGGGCTGAAATAAAATAGAAATGTCATTAGGAGCTCATTCCCCAGTGCTTTTCCCTTTGGGTGGGATGTTTTTACACTTTTGTGAATGTAGCTGGAAGAGAAATATTACTAGATTTCATAACAGAATCTTGGCATAATGAGATTTCCTTTCTTGTTCTTTTTTTTTCTCCAAACTGTCTGCTAGACAAATATTTAAAAAATAGCCAAAAACAACGCAAAAGAAAACAAAACCAAAAAAACATTTGCAAAGTTAACGTCACATGATCGTGCTTGGATCCTTCTGTGGGGATTTGGGCTGTGAGAAATCGAATGGCACAGTGCAGTTACTGCAGATAAGAACATAAGACAGTGTCCAATCGAGAGGAGGCCATTCGCCCCATCGTGCTCGTTTGGTGTCCATTAATAACTAAGTGATCAGGGATCCTATACAGTCTGTTTTTGAATGTTCCCAAATTGTCTCTTCAGCCACATCGCTGGGGAGTTTGTTCAGATTGTGACGCCTCTCTGTGTGAATAAGTGTCTCCTGTTTTCTGTCTTGAATGCCTTGAAGCCCAATTTCCATTTGTGTCCCGGGTGCGTGTGTCCCTGCTGATCTGGAAAAGCTCCTCTGGTTTGATGTGGTCGATGCCTTTCATGATTTTGAAGACTTGGATCAAGTCAAGTCTGGTTGCTCTCCTCTGAACTGCCTCTAGAGCAGCGATATCTTTCTTGAAGTGTGGAGCCCAGAACTGTACGAGAGGACACCTATATTGAAGGATTGGGCAGAGGAACATGCAAAATACAAGGCCAGCTCCCTATGGCTCTTATTTTTCTTCCTGTCCTGCTCCAAGATTGGACATAAACAGACTCGTTGGGGACCCAGCTGTGTCACAGTCCCGGCACCGCAACATTTGTACAAGCACTTTGGACATTGTGTCACAGGGGTCTTTGTTAGCATCCGCATTGTTGCCATTTAGTTTTGTACGTGTTGTGTCTCTTAGTGGCTGTTACTGTGCTGCAGGACAGATTAACCTGAGTAAAGTGTAGGAACGCAAAGTGAAATCCAGCTAGGGAGAGGTATAGTAAAGCATGATGCAAACCATGGGAAAAGTGCCATATTGCAGTGCAAATATACCGTAGTACATTTCTGTAAGGGATGCTTTTGCCCAGTTTTTAAGTCATTCTGGTAAGTAATCTGGCAAAATAGCCACATAGAGACGATTTCTAGGCCCTTAGAGGATTTCTGCATGTCTTTTTTTGTGCTGGAATAGACAGTGTGGCAGTGGCCTAAAACTTCAACATGATAAACCACAGCTAATGAATGTGAATGGCTGGGCACTGGAGGTTACAATATCAGCTCCTCTTACAGAAGAGTCCTGGGTCTCCCTCCGTCCCACTGCAGGGAGAGAGGGCACCGTTGATGGAAACAAAGATGACAGGCCTGCTGGGTCCATTTCTGATCTGACGTTAAGAGGGCGTAATAGATATTGGCAACTAGGAAGGATCCCATGTTGCAAAACACTTTGCCTGTTTCCTTAATGCAGAAGACATTCATCGACTGACGCTGGAAACCTTTAGAGGACCTCTCCATCAAGCAATGCAACAGCGTGTGCAGACATCAGATCTCTCTCTCCTAACTCACTGTGTTTTGTTTCGCAGCCTTGGGAATCCCAGTCGTTCTGCAGTAACTTTGCGTATGATATAGTCTGCAGTGACTCCTGGGGTCAGTCCTTGCTAATCGCTACAGATGCTGGCGTGATGCTACTGGATGGTAAGAGGTGTTGTTATTGTTGTTTTATTGATGGAATCAGGCTTTGGGAAAAGGCCCTACATTAATAAAAGGCATCACTTATTGTTTTAATGGCACCTGAACCTAATTAATACTAAATGTTGATAAACATACATTTCTGAAATCAAAAGTAGCAAGATATTAAATAATAAAGAAAGAGGCCACTTTTGGATGATTTGCTGGGAGATTACTGGTCAAACCCAGCGCATTTTTTACCATCAGTTGTCACTAAATATAAATTAATATGTGCATAGACTGAATAAATAGATCAAGGACAAATGGCCATGATTATTAGGTAATGTTTTAATATCCTTCAGCAGGAGAAAATATTGTGATTTCTCTGAAAATATATTTCAATGATTGTTTTTTTTTTTATTATTGCACCTTCTCTTTAGCCCAAGATCCCACCAATTTAACCCCTGGTAAGTTTTTCTTTCTTTCTTTCTCTCTCTCTCACACCAAAACTAAAATGTTTGCCTTTTAATTGTGTAAAGATAAACTGTCAGCAGAAATACTTGCCTCCACAATATTTTCAAGAAGGCTTTCTGAGACGCTCACAGCATGACGTAACCTGTCCCAATGAACCCGACATGTTATTCCCAGATTAAATGGCCCGGGTTCGTTCACAGCAGAAGATCAATAGTTTTGAAGTCAAAGTCCGGCACTGAGAGCCGTCGCTAATGCTAAATGGTATCAGAGTCGGATGAAGCCGGTGGACGGGAGGAAACACTTAAGACACTGTTAATCTTGTACAGTACGTAAAGCAGTGACATGCCATCGTTAGCATTTTGGTGTGGCGTCCTCCGCAAGAAAAGGCAGGATCGATGAATAAGGGACAGACGTGACAGGGCTGCATATCAGATCCATATTCTAAACTTTTAAAAACTGCAGCTGTTTTCACCCGCCGTAAATCTGTCAATTCTGTATAGTTATTTAATATCACGTGCTCTGTACACATTAACTGTATATGAGAACCTAGTGAGTGTGATTTCACATAAAATACAGCAACAATTTCCATTGAAACTGCATAGAATCAAAACGAATGGCAAGTTCCCCTCAATCACAGTCAGACCTCTCCTACTCTCCCTGGTCTAACAGATTCCCCTCACTCGTTCCTCACTCATAATTGAGCGCCTTTTTTTCCATTCACATTACAATCAAATAAAGAATGTGAGAATCCACTATACATCTGTTCTTGTTCTCTATGAACTCGGCTCCTCTTTTATCGCAGAGAAAAAGCAAAAAAAGTTTCATTATCTTATGATGGATGGATCTCCCTTTATTAAAATTACTTTCGCAAACCTTTTTCAACTTAACTGTCGCATTAGAGTTTTAATTTATGGTTCAGTGAACTGAGGGGGAAAAAATCCCTGTAATGAAATTTGTAGCAGGTTCTCCTCCTCTCCAGTAGTACTGATTGCTGTTTTTTTGGATTGGTTTTTGCCATTTAAGGAATATTACTTGATTGTGCTCTTATTTGGACAATGGTGCAGTAGACACATTAATGCCTGTCTTTATACAGGATTACTGGATGCTCACTTTCACACACGTCTGGCCCCAAAACCATCCAGTGAAATCGTACAGTCGTAATCAATGCTGGGTATTTAGTGCTACTTCAAGAATGCACTGGTAACTGGTATTTGCATCCTGAGGAAACTGGCCAACAGTGGAAGAATGAAAACACACCTTCTTGACATCAATTTTCAGGCATTCAGTCTGACTGTATGGTCCCGAGGGTGACTGTTGTATTCAGCTGATGCTCTGTGTTGTGTCCCTCAGATGTCCAGGTTCCTCCTGTTCAGGTCTTTGACAAAACCATGCTGGTGAAACAGATGCACATCCTCGAAGCCCAGGATCTGCTGATCGCCAGGACTGACAAAGGTAACCTAACTCTTCACCAAACTTCTGTCTCCCGTTCAGACGTGAATTTGACTGCTGTGGGAATCGCTTAGATCTGTCCCTGAAACACAGCAGAGAGCCGAGGTATCAGACTCAGTGTGACTACACTACTCTTCAACTGATGCATCTTCTTATTGCAGTTACACTTACAGTTGTCCCTTCTAAATGTGTTCAAATGAGTGTTTAAAAATGATGCAGTACTCAACAATTTGGAGTAGTATTTCTGTGCATTTTTAAATGGTCCAACATAATATATGAACATAAGATCATAAGAAAGTGTCCAACTGAGAGGAGTCCATCCGCCCCATCGTGCTCGTTTGGTGTCCATTAATAACTAAGTGATCAAGGATCCTATCCAGTCTGTTTTTGAATGTTCCCAAATTGTCTCTTCAGACACATCGCTGGGGAGTTTGTTCAGATTGTGACGCCTCTCTGTGTGAAGAAGTGTCTCCTGTTTTCTGTCTTGAATGGCTTGAAGCCCAATTTCCATTTGTGTCCCCGGGTGCGTGTGTCCCTGCTGATCTAGAAAAGCTCCTCTGGTTTGATGTGGTCGATGCCTTTCATGATTTTGAAGACTTGAATCAAGTCCCCACGTAGTCTCCTCTGTTCCAGGGTGAGGAGGTTCAGTTCCCTCAGTCTTTCCGAGTAGGACATTCCCTGGTTGTTTGTGTGCTCCCATTAAAAACAATATCAACTATTTAAAGAATACTCCATTGGTAACAGAGGAATCTGGACAGCAGTCAACGTGTATTAAAAGTTCATGCTAACAGCCACATTTGCTGAGCTGCATGGTAGTTGACAGAGTCCCCAAATAACGTCTCCTCCCAATCCACAGGGAAACGTTTACTAAGCCGCACCTGGAAAAATCACACTATTAAAGTATAATTCAGGTTGAGCCTAAAAAATATGTCTTCTCTGTTTCAAAGATGCCCTGATTGTCTTTCTGCTTGCATTGATGTCTTTAAAATCAGTGGTTGTGCAGCATTCATTGTAACCTTGCTTACAGCTGAGTAAGAAGGTATGGCTTTAGTCAAACTTCAACCTACCTGCTCTTAGGAAATTGCAAAATTTTGGGTTTGTGATTTTGTCCTGATTAAATCTAGGCCTGTGTCTAAATTGAGATTGTGTACTTGTATTTGTATAGACTCTCATAGCTCACTGCTGTTTCTTCAGGGTCTGTCTTTTATAAGATATGCACATATAGAACAGTCTATTTTAATGCGTCTAATATAGAAGGATACGTAATTAACGTAATTCCACTTCCTTAGTTACTCAGTAGCAAACCGAAGGATGCGCTAGTAATTATTTCAGCAGCTTTTCTGCCCTTTTGGTATTTATATCTTTCATTTCCACCCCCTGCAAAGTTTAATTGGATCAAATTGTGACATTTGAAGAGACTTTCATCTCATTAGTTTTGAAATTGTGTTGCAGTTGTCTCTATTTTCTGTGGAAACCATCACTGCATAATACCAAAACATATCTGACCTGCCCGGGCGATGTGACAAGGCCGTGCAATAGTTCAACAGGATATATATCCCTAGCTAAAGCAACATAAGAGCGGCACGATTAACATTTCAATTACTTTCCTCTCGCTCCGCCATCTGGGACGAATTCTGCTCACATCCTGTTTGTTAGTTATAAATTTTGATTCTTCATCTATTAGAAGTCCTTGTGATCTTACATCCTGTTAGTCTGGATCACAATTACCTAGCAAATTGTGATCATCCCTGTTAGGTGTCTGGTTTTTCCCTATGGATCCTGAGTAACCGCAAGATACAGTAACTATAAAAGCACAGTCGTTTAACAGCTGTTTTCTTGTTTAAATGCTTAATTACCATTGAACTCTAAACTCAGTATATATCCCTGCCTGTTAAATCCCACGCAGAGTTTTACCACAGACTCTGGTGTCGATGTCAGTCGAATATAATTAAGGTTTCCTTTTTTCCTCTCCAGCCAGAGTTAATCAAATCATTTCTGTTTGATCACATTCTTCTAAAAAGGAGCATATGGATCTATGCAGAAAATTGAAATCGTACAAGAAACCCACTTTGTAATCAGTCCAGTTCAATACTGCTGCAAGAGAAGCAATGTCAGGAGATGATAGTAAAACTGATTAACAGAATTAATATCCTTAATCCAAGGAAGGACAGACTTTTTTTTTAAATCTAATCATTCATAAGAGTTTTGGTACAAATGCTAATAATACATCACATAGTTTGTGTTAGGCATAAAGTGAAGAGATCCCACGTATTGCAGGTTTCAAAATGTGAGATCTCTGCACTTCATGCCTAACACGATCTATGTAATGTATTCTTACCACTTGTACCAAAACTCTTTGATTTGATCTTTGGTTGATTTGATTTTACCACTTTTTATTTTAGTAATAATTAACAAAATCTCACGTATTGGTGTTTTTCAAGACTTGAGATCTCTGCCAATATTGAATTGCAGCGAGTTGTCAAGGGCTGCGGAGGGGTTGCAAGCTAATTAAGATCGTGGAGGGGGGGTGAAATTGTTTATGAGTCCTGTGCGTGAGATTCGAGTCAGTGTGTCTGTATCGTTACATCACCTGGGTGCTCGGCGTTTGTAACACGTAAACAACACGAACCAATCAGTGCTGCATTGTCTTTCTGCAAAGGATGTACAGTTTGCTCTATAAATCCTACTAAAACAGTATTTTTATATTAAAGATATTTTATTGTAGTTAGAAAAAATAAGAAAGTTAAGTGGGAGTCAAGCACAACAAATTAGTTTCTTTGCTTACAGTTTTTGGTCTCCAGTTTTGTTGTTGTTTTCTTGCAGTGACTATAGCTCAATTGTGATATTTTTATTTATTTGTGTAAATATGCCTGCTGGTGCTCCTGCACAACCATGAGAGGAACTCTATGAGCTTTAGAGCCGTCCCCAGGAGCCACATCTCTGATTCACGGTCTCTCAGTGCCTGGCAGTTCAGAGTCGAGGGCCAACCACTTTGCTGAAGAATAAAATAAAATCAAAACAAACTATATATATATATATATATTTTTTTTTTTTTTTCTTTTTTTTTTTTTTTCTCAAACCTGAAATGGAAGACAGTGATGGGGCTGAATTGCCTCAACTAAACAACAAGGGCCGCAGAACAGGGAAGTAGGCGGTGGGGTGTCTATTCATTTTGCTGTTGCTGCAGTTCCCACAACCCTCCGACCAAAAGCCCAATTGGAAACTGATGGGATTCTTAATCAGGGGCCCGTGCAGTGCAATGATAAATTGACTGCCAGCTTTCATAACAATAACCGCAAAGTAATAGCACTGTGTATTGAGACCGGGCCTCTTAAGCTCTATTTAAAGCACAGTGCACGCATTCGTCCGTGTGGGTAGACACCTAATAATCCCAACCCATCAAAGCCAATAAAAAGAAAGAACACATTTTAAAACTCAATATATCTATCTTAAAATGAGCAAACCATAGCAAAATATGTATTTTCAGGATCCAGGGATTTGGTTTGAAGTGTGTGGCTCCGATGCAGAACGAAAGCCCACAATGGGAGAGAAGGGCTGGATCTGAACGTACCGTACAGAAGGCAGGGAGGCAGGTGGCAATTCAGATCGCAGGCATATGACACCTCTTGAATGGATTTGGCAGGGAAACCACGCTGGTCTCTTCGCAGCCACCTCCAGTTTCTGAAAATAGACCGCAGCTCCTCGTGAAAGCTGGCTGTTTCCACATCGCCTCGCGTTAAACAGCGAGAGGGGGATTGACGAGTTAATACCAGCCAGGGAAACAGATTGCGTTAGTATGCGGGGTTTTCTGTGTTGTGCTAAAGGGAAGGAGGATGCTTCATCTGGGAGGATTAATATAGGCATATGAGTCTCAACACGGCTCGCCCACAATGAGTAACACTTTATTTTTAGGAGGCTGACAACGTGCTTAAACAAATTACTTGAAGGCAGTAATTGACAGTTAATAATGCATGATGCGAGACCTGTAATATATTGTTCCCTGATAGTTCCTGATAGTTAGTTAAGCTTAACTGCAGTGGGTGGCATTTGGTAGTGGCCATTATTAGCTAAACAAGAAAAGTCACTCAGTGCTCCAGCAAGTCTGATCTGCATCCTTCTGAGACTCTTCTGTGTTCATTTCAACTGACATTTATTTCACATTTTGTATTTAAAGAATTGAAAACTCCTAATACTGTGAGACTCTCATGCTGCTGCACGAAGGTCATGCCCTCCTGATTGAGATGATTGTTATTTTAAATATAATTGTTATTGGTATTGCTAGACCAATCCTTGTTACCCGTATCGGGATTTATTTATTTATTTATTTATCTGCAAGTGCCAACAAAACCTTCAACTGGTAACATTTTACATGTGTACGTCTCCGCTGCAACAGATGTCAGAGTATCCACTATCACAGCATCTTTTACTTTGACTGAATATTTTATGTTTTCGACTTTGATGAAACGGATGAAAAGATAACACATCAGAAGCTTCTTAAAAACTGACACTAATTACTAGGCTTAAGAAGACTTGTCTGTTCTGGCAGCCCGTGGAGAAATGCAGTTTGTTGTGCTGGAGGAGTTAGGTGACGAAACAGCTTTTTCTGGTATGCGGCCAACGTGAGCGCCAGTTATTCGCTCGGTGTACCCACAGATACTGAATGAGCTGAACGAGGGTGACATTAAATTGTTTGGTGGCTTACAGTGATAGGTCAGTGTGAAGGTTTGGTATGATTTTGCTAGTTCACAAACAGAAGATATAGATGTGCCTACTATAGTTTCACCTGTAATTAACACAATTTTGGTCAGAAACATTTCCACTGCAACATCACCAAAACAGAACCTCCGTTTCTGTTTCCTCTGGAGAAAGTGAAGAATGTCTCATGTCGTGCAATAGTTCCTTCTCATATTTCAGTAAAAGTGCGGTCCGATTTCTAGTTGACTCCATATAATTGCCCGCCAGTTTATACTAGCACAAACTACAACAAAATAATATCAGCGCATTCAATGCCTGGTATCTTTTAAACATGTAGTGACATCGAAGACGACTGAATTACAAATTGTACCGGAATTATCGTGAATGTGATTCCTGGCGGGACAAAAACTCATACAGGTGCGGCACCCTGGAGCTGTGCGTGCATTTCAGAAGAACCGACAGCATACAAGCAACAGGAAAGTGGTGTACTTGGAGATATGGAGGCTTAATGTGAGATTCATGTGAAAAGGAAACAAAATTGCAGGTTGCCGTGGGCTTTTCCAGGCAAGGTAAATATCTTAAAATCTCCCATTTGGAGCTTTTATAGGATTGAAAAGTAAATGTTATGGAAAAGAGCCGTGCGTAATGGGCACTGATCCGTGCCCCCGATGCAATCGCAGGAGCAGATAATTGCGAACACTGCACTTGTGCCGGGATGACTTGATTTCAAAGTACCATTGGGTAGCTTTGTGTGAAAAGCAATTATTGTCATCAAAGCTGCTTTGAAGGGGTGACATATGAACCTCAACCATAGGCCACTGTGTCAGCTCCTCCAGAAAAGCTTCTTAAATACGTTAGTTAAATCCATAATTTTTCTGAACTATTTGATATTATATTCAGAAGTGGTAGATACATCTCATGCCAAAATTGTTTTAGTTCTCTGGTGTTGTTTGCAGTGAGGAGAATTGTGTGTTTATTTCTGAGCCATGCTTTATCTTTCTTATATACATGTTCTGCTCACAATCTGTGCCTCGCTAAGGACATTGCCAAACAGAGCGTTTCAGCAGAGCGTGCCACGGCCCCAGGTGGGAGCTTTTAGTGGTGTTTACCTCCCCTGCTCCGACGGACCCGTTGATTTCTATCCAGATCCAAAGAGTAGCCGACCTTCTCTGGAGATTGCCTTGATCTATTAAAATGGACCCGCAGCACTCCTGCCTTCCTCCAGCCCCGAGTCGCTGCACTGATATTCAACATGAGAAGAATTCCTGCTTACCTTGCTGAATGCGTGGCGTCTTGTCTGGGGAACTGAATTCATTAAGGCTGCTGGATTATCAGAACATGGTTCTCAATAAAAGAAAAAGGAAAAAGTTTCTACTTGTTGTAAATGCATTTCCATTTCGATCAGCCAATTACTAGCCATGTGCATCACTCTTATATATTGTATACTAAATGTTTGCCCACTAAATGCTTCTCTTCATATATGTATTCCATTAAGCATTTACACATTTTTACTTAATTTGGTAGACCAAATGACTATTACACGAAGGGACAGTGTAGCCCCTACATTAGAGCTGGGCCATTTAACAGACATTTCATTTGAAATTACCTAAAATCATGTGTGACCTTATATTTCTAATATGATAACATTTCCCCCTTTTCTGTATATTTAAAATATAAGAGATATATTTTAAATATATACAGTGAGGGAAAAAAGTATTTGATCCCCTGCTGATTTTGTACGTTTGCCCACTGACAAAGAAATGATCAGTCTATAATTTTAATGGTAGATGTATTTTAACAGTGAGAGACAGAATAACAACAAAAAAATCCAGAAAAACACATTTCAAAAAAGTTATAAATTGATTTACATTGTTAATGAGTGAAATAAGTATTTGATCCCCTATCAATCAGCAAGATTTCTGGCTCCCAGGTGTCTTTTATACAGGTAACGAGCTGAGACTCTCTTAAAGGGAGTGCTCCTAATCTCAGCTCGTTACCTGTATAAAAGACACCTGACCACAGAAGCAATCAATCAATCAGATTCCAAACTCTCCACCATGGCCAAGACCAAAGAGCTGTCCAAGGATGTCAGGGACAAGATTGTAGACCTACACAAGGCTGGAATGGGCTACAAGACCATCGCCAAGCAGCTTGGTGAGAAGGTGACAACAGCTGGTGCGATTATTCGCAAATGGAAGAAACACAAAATAACTGTCAGTCTCCCTCAGTCTGGGGCTCCATGCAAGATCTCACCTCGTGGAGTTTCAATTATCATGAGAATGGTGAGGAATCAGCCCAGAACTACACGGGAGGATCTTGTTAATGATCTCAAGGCAGCTGGGACCATAGTCACCAAGAAAACAATTGGAAACACACTACACCATGAAGGACTGAAATCCTGCAGCGCCCGCAAGGTCCCCCTGCTCAAGAAATCACATGTACAGGCCCGTCTGAAGTTTGCCAATGAACATCTGAATGATTCAGAGGAGAACTGGGTGAAAGTGTTGTGGTCAGATGAGACCAAAATCGAGCTCTTTGGCATCAACTTTGGCCGTGTTTGGAGGAGGAGGAATGACCCCAGGAACACCATCCCCACCGTCAAACATGGAGGTGGAAACATTATGCTTTGGGGGTATTTTTCTGCTAAGGGGACAGAACAACTGCACTGCATCAAAGGGACGATGGACGGGGCCATGTACCGTCAAATCTTGGGTGAGAACCTCCTTCCCTCAGCCAGGGCATTGAAAATGGGTCGTGGATGGGTATTCCAGCATGACAATGACCCAAAACACACTGCCAAGGCAACAAAGGAGTGGCTCAAGAAGAAGCACATTAAGGTCCTGGAGTGGCCTAGCCAGTCTCCAGACCTTAATCCCATAGAAAATCTGTGGAGGGAGCTGAAGGTTCGAGTTGCCAAACGTCAGCCTCGAAACCTTAATGACTTGGAGAGGATCTGCAAAGAGGAGTGGGACAAAATCCCTCCTGAGATGTGTGCAAACCTGGTGGCCAACTACAAGAAACGTCTGACCTCTGTGATCGCCAACAAGGGTTTTGCCACCAAGTACTAAGTCGAAGGGGTCAAATACTTATTTCCCTCATTAACATGCAAATCAATTTATAACTTTTTTAAATGCGTTTTTTTTCTGGATTTTTTGGTTGTTATTCTGTCTCTCACTGTTAAAATACACCTACCATTAAAATTATAGACTGATCATTTCTTTGTCAGTGGGCAAACGTACAAAATCAGCAGGGGATCAAATACTTTTTTCCCCTCACTGTATGTCTGTTATCCATATATTTATTTTAAACATATACACCATATACATTCAAAATATAAAATATAACATAATTGGGTTCACAGACTAAACTATATTTATTACATATTCAAAAAAGGGGCCACATTTGGCATATATGAAACATAAGGACCACACATATTTACTATATATTAAACATATATGTTTGTTCCATATGTTCATACCAATGTATCAACTTCAGTCTGGAGCCCATGTATGTCCATTAATATGCAGATATACACAGTTACCTCTCGCAGCAATAAAGAAATCTCTGCCACATGCAACCCCTTCTAGATTGCAGACTCTCCACACAAGACAAGGCACCGAGAACAGCGGCGCATCCCCAGATCAAGGTTCAGACAATGTCATTCATGCCTGTGCAGCGAAGCCCCCTGCCTCTCCTGCTTCTAATGAACTTTACTCCCCTGTGCTCCCCAGCGGGCTCTGCGGCTTGACAGCCATGCTAACAAGCTGTATTCCGAAGGCAGACCAATTCTGTCTCCTGAATGGAAACTTTAATAATGAATGGCCGAGCGCCTGTAATTATGTTTTTTTTTTTTTCTCCCCCTCCTGATGTAGCAGCTCTTTCTTGGCATCTCCCATGGCTTATGGCTAGACATGACCTCAGTGGTGTCTCTCCTTCTCTGAGGATGGGGATGTCATCTTAATGAGCATCAGAGACTCCAGAGCAACAGGCCCGGAATTACATACATTTAGAGACCACTCTGATGCCCAAAATTCAGATTCACAATTCAAAAGCCCAAATGATGGAGATAATATACAGTGACTCCCCAAAAGTATTGAGACAGTGAAGTCTAAACTGGGATTTTCACTATGATCTCGACTAATAATAATTTATCAAGTACAAGTATTTTAATAAAGTAAATTCAATTCCACCCTCTTGGGTTAATTAAACAAATTGATCGAGTTGAATCTCTTTATTTTTAAAGAGCAATTGGGACAACTGGCTGATAGGTGTCTCTTGTTGGTCAAGTGTGTGTCGTTGTTATAGACACTCATAATTGTGAATTGTGAACATCCAATCGATCCGCCTCACTTTGACTTCAGTGTTTGCAGTCGAAAAGCAGCCAATTTTGAAGCTGCAAGAAAGGAAAACTCAATCAGAACCATAGCGCAGAAATGGGGCATACCAAAATCAACAGCTTTGAATATACTGAGGAAGAAACCAACCACAAGTATAGTTACCAGTCGGCCAAGACTGGGTTGACCAAGGTGTTAAATCCATAGCTGCAGAATTATCAATTTCAATTTCCACCAGTTTATGATTGATCAGTTAACCTAGTCCCATGTTCAGATAAAAGAGAAGACTGTGGTCCTTGTTGGCTGAAGGGAATTCAGGTCTTTGTTCCAAAGGATCTCTTCTGTCCTGCACTGACCAAAACAACTGGATTAATTATCTAAATGAAATGATTCCAACTCTTCAGAAACGGGTGATTTAAAGGTTGAGCCTCGGACCAGTGTTGGGGAGCCCTCCTTTAAGCATCAATGTGGCACAGATCTGGAATGAATCTTAGTATTGACTGAATAATCAGTTAATTAAGTCAATTACGTAAACGAGAGCTCAGGAGGAAATGAAAACTAGCAGATTCTGTTGGATCTCAAAGACCACAGTAGGACATCCCTGATATTTGTCTGCACAGTGTGACACTCTGAATGGATGCCAGTCATGTGACTAGTCATTTGCTTCCCAATAGAACTCAACAGTCAATTAAAGACCATGGTTTGGAGCTGATTCCTAGATTGTTATTGTCGTCATTTTAATCAAGTTTGTTCTGGGGGTTTATTTTGTTGCATACATGTTTTTTCTTATCCTATACCTTTTCATCAGAGTTTCAGAGTTTATTGAACACTAGAAGAAGAAATAAAATCCAGCAAATTGAACTGAGTTTTACTTCAGGGGTGGAGTAGACTTGTGACTGTGAAAGGTTTGCCAAGTTATATATTTTTTGGCAGTTACTTTCCTAATTTGCTGTTTCTCTTGTAAATGAACTAATCGCTTTGATGTGCATTGATCAAATAAGCTAAGCTGTTTTCCTCAGTCCTATTGGTAGCAGGAATATTGATTTGTTTTACTGTCTCTCATTCAATGTAATCAAATCATGGTGGTATATTATTCATTTAGCTATATAATATGAATAGCACATATGATTGGTAACAAAATCAAACACACATATATATAGTTCTTCTGGAATTCTATTAATTATGTTCTCAGGTGGGGCTTCATTGCAACTCTATCAATTTGGCTAATGTTTAATAATAAATGTATGTGTGAAATCTTTCTATTTAGGGACAGTTGTAGACTTGCTCTGTACAAATAATAAGGCCAAAGTGCTTTTTTTTTCCTTTCTTTCCTTAGCTTTAAACTGATGCAATGTGACAGGTTATATATTTATTAAAAACAAATTTAGAATTAAAAAGCGGCCGCGTGCTGAGCTTCTGGTCTGGACTATTAAGTCGGTTGCGGTGCTGACAGGGAGATTGCCCGTAGAGTTTGAACCCATCTGTTCTCTTGACAGGGAAAGACTCCCGCATCTATGTCTTCAGACTGAGCACCATTAAGAAAGGCTTGGAAGACAGACAGCTGGTGCGAAGCAAGTACGACAGTAGAGAGAACAAACTTGAAAAAACAAAAGGTAAGATGGGCTTTCTTTGTGTGTGTGTGTACTTCATCATGAACTTAAATGTTGTGGGAGTGTTCCTTTTCTGTTGCATTCTTTAACGTGAGCGATTTATTTCAGAACTTGAAGTCCTTTGCAAAGAGGTTCTGTTTAAACAGGGATTTATCTGTAACACAAAAATGTCCTTACTGTACAACACAAAAACAGTTCTAGCTGTGGTTTTTACTTTGAAAAGGTTCCTACACAAAGCCCTAAGCAATCTGAGTGGGATTGTGGTGAAGTGGAACCAAGAGGGACAATGTTTCAGATTAAAAGGTGGTGGTTTTCTATTGTTGTTGTTGTTGTTGGTCAGTTTCCTGGCACAGCCACAGCGTCACCGTTATTGTGACAGTTTGGAGTACTGGGGCTGTTACAGACTGTCAGACTGACAATGAAGGCTACAAAAATACGTTGATGATGAATGATGAATGATGAGCACAACAGCATGTGGTGTCTTTCTCACAACACGTAAAAATGCATGTTTACAAGTCTCAGTTAGGGAGAAACAGCAGGGCAAACAAATTTGAACAAAAGCCAAAGAATAAAGTAAAATAAATGCATACATACAGTGAGGGGAAAAAAGTATTTGATCCCCTGATGATTTTGTACGTTTCCCACTGACAAAGAAATGATCAGTCTATAATTTTAATGGTAGGTGTATTTTAACAGTGAGAGACAGAACAACAACAAACAAATCCAGAAAAACACATTTCAAAAAAGTTATACATTGATTTGCATGTTAATGAGGGAAATAAGTATTTGACCACTTCGACTTAGTACTTGGTGGCAAAACCCTTGTTGGCAATCACAGAGATCAGACGTTTCTTGTAGTTGGCCACCAGGTTTGCACACATCTCAGGAGGGATTTTGTCCCACTCCTCTTTGCAGATCCTCTCCAAGTCATTAAGGTTTTGAGGCTGACGTTTGGCAACTCGAACCTTCAGCTCCCTCCACAGATTTTCTATGGGATTCAGGTCTGGAGACTGGCTAGGCCACTCCAGGACCTTAATGTGCTTCTTCTTGAGCCACTCCTTTGTTGCCTTGGCTGTGTGTTTTGGGTCATTGTCATACTGGAATACCCATCCACGACCCATTTTCAATGCCCTGGCTGAGGGAAAGAGGTTCTCACCCAAGATTTGACGGTACATGGCCCCGTCCATCGTCCCTTTGATGCGGTGCAGTTGTCCTGTCCCCTTAGCAGAAAAACACCCCCAAAGCATAATGTTTCCACCTCCATGTTTGACGGTGGGGATGGTGTTCTTGGGGTCATTCCTCCTCCTCCAAACACGGCGAGTTGAGTTGATGCCAAAGAGCTTGATTTTGGTCTCATCGGACCACAACACTTTCACCCAGTTCTCCTCTGAATCATTCAGATGTTCATTGGCAAACTTCAGACGGGCCTGTACATGTGCTTTCTTGAGCAGGGGGACCTTGCGGGCGCTGCAGGATTTCAGTCCTTCACGGTGTAGTGTGTTACCAATTGTTTTCTTGGTGACTATGGTCCCAGCTGCCTTGAGATCATTAACAAGATCCTCCCGTGTAGTTCTGGGCTGATTCCTCACCGTTCTCATGATAATTGAAACTCCACGAGGTGAGATCTTGCATGGAGCCCCAGACCGAGGGAGACTGACAGTTATTTTGTGTTTCTTCCATTTGCGAATAATCGCACCAGCTGTTGTCACCTTCTCACCAAGCTGCTTGGCGATGATCTTGTAGCCCATTCCAGCCTTGTGTAGGTCTACAATCTTGTCCCTGACATCCTTGGACAGCTCTTTGGTCTTGGCCATGGTGGAGAGTTTGGAATCTGATTGATTGATTGCTTCTGTGGTCAGGTGTCTTTTATACAGGTAACGAGCTGAGATTAGGAGCACTCCCTTTAAGAGAGTCTCAGCTCGTTACCTGTATAAAAGACACCTGGGAGCCAGAAATCTTGCTGATTGATAGGGGATCAAATACTTATCTCACTCATTAACATGCAAATCAATTTATAACTTTTTTGAAATGTGTTTTTCTGGATTTTTTTGTTGTTATTCTGTCTCTCACTGTTAAAATACACCTACCATTAAAATTATAGACTGATCATTTCTTTGTCAGTGGGCAAACGTACAAAATCAGCAGGGGATCAAATACTTTTTTCCCTCACTGTACATACAATCAATGATTCTCTAACAAGGAACATTCCAAAGGCACATTTCCCAAAAGTTAGCTTCTTTCAGCTTTATTGTTTTTAATTCATTCTGCAGTTCTTTTTCCTGTGCTTTTCCTCTCTCCCTTACACAATCAGCAAGGCATTACCCTCGGCCTCTCTCCCTCGTCCTAAACTGAAATCCTTCAGAGCAATGGCAGGTGAATTCAGTGGATTAATTCCTTCTCTGCCTCAGTCGGTTCACAGTATATGTATTTATGGATTGATTAATTGATCCATTGATTTATTTCTCATTATACACACACGCTGCCAGCTCTCCAGGTCTACGGCCGGCCTGCCAGGGGGGAGATGAATGAGCTCGGCCACACCATTGATTTGTTCCAGTTTCATTACCGCAACGATGAGCCTTTAATGTTCCTTATCTGCGGTGCAATGATCTACAGTTCGGCCGTGGACCATTGCCGTAATGTTTTTGTGTCCCCCTATGATGTGGCAAGAGAAGAGCTTTTATTTATTTTGTAAAGAAACTGAACGTTTACCAATAGCAGCCAAGACGGGGCCCAGAATGGATCTAGACTACAATGTGAGGAAATGAAAATCGATGGTATTTGGCCAACCAAAAAGTAGCACAATGTTTGAGAACTGAGAGAGAGGCTTTTATGGATTGTGGCTGAGAAAATTTGTACTGGGTGTCTATTGAGTTGTCTGTATGGGGTTAATCGAAGAGCTTGATACGCCCCAACTGGACTGATACGAATGTGCTTGTGTTCCTCTGCAGGCTGCCATTTGTATTCCATCAACACCCACCACAGCGCGGAGCTGCGCATCGTGGCGGCCATTCGCAACAAGCTGCTCCTCATCACCAGGAAGCAGCAGCGGCCAGACAGCTTAACCAACATCTCCATGGTCACGGCACCCCCCGAGTCACCCGTCGAGGAGTTCCAGTACATCAGGGTAAGAAAAACACACACACACGAACACGGTCGCACTCTGCTAGGCTCCGACAGTCGGCCCTTTTCGGTCATCCGTCCCTGGTTGCAGCCAGACCTGAATGACGCTCTCTCTCCCAGAGCTGTGAACCCCTGACAGATCGGGAACGCTGTGGAATTTCTCACTATCGATTCGTGTGAAGCTCTTTGCAGTTCAGGCTCAGTGAGTGACTGATCAGAGAGCTGTGCATTCCCATAAGTGGCGAGCGTGTTGCTATTATAGTAACGCACATGGACAATTTAAGGCGAGCCGTTACGGCCCGTGTGCGTTACTATAATAGCAACACGCTGCGGGCCAAGCAGTGCCTTTACATGCCAAAGATGCACGACACTTTACTGCACACCCCTGTCAAAAAGAAGTCCTGCTTCACAAAGAAACTGTTGTGCTTCCGTACATACAAAAATAATGCCACCACCCTGCTGACCGCATTGTTCCTGCAGGAGATCTGTCTGTGCGACTCGCCCATGGTGATGGCTCTAGTGGACGGTCCCACCGGGGAAAATGACAACATGATCTGCGTGGCCTACAAGCACCAGTTTGACCTGATCAACGAGAGCACAGGCGAGGCCTACCGGCTGCATCACGTCGAAGCCAACAGGGTGAGACACCCAACCCCCGGAGAGACAATTCTCCACATCTGAAAGCACACTTAGCATTCCTCATGACACGTTGTGATCAGAACAAGTTTGTGTATCAGCAGCAGAAAAAAGTCGAATAAGGTGTATGTACCACGAATAGCAGGAAAAACTGATCTGTCGGTCATGTTACAATAAGATCTTCAGCCTTTCTTTCTTGGTTGACGGTGGTATTTTTCAGGTCAATTTCGTGGCAGCCATAGACGTGTATGAAGACGGGGAAGCCGGGCTCTTGCTGTGTTATAACTGTGAGTATTACGCAGGTTCTCCACCCAATGTCTTGAAACACGCTGCTCTTTCTCTCTTCAGATCATGGATGGGGGAACGTGTAAACGATATACACCTGTTTGCCTGCAGTTGCATTCGTTTCATTATGAGCTCCTGACACTGGTTTTATTTTAGTTTTGCAGTTTCCTGACAGGCGCACTGGGATGTAGAACTATTCAGAAAATAACTTGGTTATGTAGAGTCGTCCCTCTTTATTCTGCCCTTTCATGGCACATATTGCCAGTTTTCCCTCTTGAACAGGTTTGCACCAGTACAGTCTCTCCTTCATGTTGCCAGGCCCATCTTTTTGCAAATTTACCCAGGTGAATTTACCACAGGACTTACATTTAACGTGGTACATTTACTGTGGTTTTATCTCAGGATTACAGTGGGTTCCTGAGGGTTAAACAGGCCTTCAATGTACTTTGCTACACTGGACTATGGGAAGACTGTGGTAAATATTCCTAAGGCCTGTTTACGAAGTTAGATCATGGTTGATTCTTGGTGAAGTGTCCAGTGAATACATTTTGTACCTTAGGAACCCAGTGTAAAACTATGGTACAATGCAAAAATCGTATGATAATTTACCAGGCTAAACTTGCATTGGCCTTGTACTAGCAATTGCAATGGCTGTCCAGGACTTGACAGTATAATGAGGGAAGACTATTTAATATTTCATCTTGTTAGTAGTTTCATTTAAAGCAAAATCAGGCTTCCATACCTACATATCAAGTTTATCTCCTTCAGTCCAGATGTGCAGGTTACCTGCCTCAGTAAACACGCTAGCACCATCCATCCCTGTAGTTTCAAGGGGGGGTTGAGATTGCTATGGTGTGCCAGCAGCTGCCCAGCAAACACATTAGATGGAGAGGTGAGGAATTACTTATCAGTGAAGCAGGATGGGGGGAAATGCATGCAAGCCTGGTGAGAAGTATGATTCAGCCAGGGTCCGATTCTTTCCAACAGTACAATGGACTGTCAGGCCCTTGATTTCACGTTTCATTTGCAACCCAGGCAGCACTTTCAATAGTGCGCCGTTCCTTTTGCTCCAGAGGGAACAGTGCCACCCCGTGGTCAACACTACTTCCTACAGATCCTCTTTTTTACATTTTAATGCTAAACTAGACTGTGTCTGTGCTTGTGAGGATTCTCCTTTATTTATGCGTCTAGCTGCAGCAGGCCATAAAGATACTGTCCACTGTTAGTATCGATGAGCAATGTGATTGAGTCCCTACATTCGGAGGCCTCGGCATTCACTTCCAGGTCCTGAGGAAGGTGCCGTCCTCGTATTTGGGAGATTAGAAAATGGCTATATTGTTCTGATAACTAAAGGTCTCAGGCTCGTGTGTGCTGGAGCTAAATGGTGGTAACGTTATCTCATCCAGGGGTTAAGGCCTATCAAACACAGGACTGCTTTACATTATAATACTGGTATGAGTATTATTAGCCCAGTCACAGTCTGCTGGGCATTTGGAGAATGTAGCTGGATATTGATAATACCAGTCAGACACGATCTGCATGAAAAAAGGAAGCAGAATTTATTTGGACTCTCGTTTTCTTACTGTATAACACAGGACATTCAACACATACAGACATGGGCATGTTGTGCTGCTGAACTTAAACCTACAGGTTACTTAAGGGTACAGATGCTGAAAACCAAACCAGACCTGGGAAAACAGAGAAATGTCAATAAAGTTTTGAGTTTATGTCATTGCGGTTCAGTAAAAAAAAAAAAGAAAAACATGTATGCTTGAGGTTTATTTTATGAAAGTATTAGCATGTCTGATGTATAAGAGACAGACACATTATTACATACTTTTTTGGTCTTTTCCAGATATATGTTATTACAAGAAGGTGTGTCCGTTCAACGGCGCCACTCCGATGATCCAGTCCACAGCCTCGGACTTTCACTTCAGCTGGAATCAGGTTCCCAATGCCATCGGTACATCCCTCTCCTCTTGCATTCAACCTTGAATGAAACGGTGCCTCAAACGTGTCAGACAGCAGTGCTAGTGTAGTCAGCGAGTCTTAGTCTTCCTGTCACAGTCTCTCTTGTCAATGAAAGCTTTGCTCTAGCTTTTTATTCATGTATTTTTTGCTCACAAACTACACATTCAGAACATCCTGCCACATCACCATTGGACACATAACCATACCCTGTAAAGTAAAACCCTGCCAGCTTTAGACTGGCACCTTGTCTGGTTTTCTCTTGTCCCTCTCCATCACTCCCATTCTTTCTGTGTGTGGGGTTCTTCCCAGGGAGTTTTTTTTTGGGGTGGTTATTGTACTTTCTTTTTTTATTTCTTGAGTTTCTAAAATTAATTGAAAATTATCTGAATACCAAGTTAGGCCAGGAGGAGACTGTCTGTGGCTTTCCCACCAATGAGTATTACCTCAAAGGAACCGATCTCAGGTGGGGTGGTCAGTTTAGACCTGATCTGTTTTTCAAATCCTCCATGGCTGTGCTCCGCAGTCTGTGCGTTCCCGTATATCCTGGCATTTACGACCGACTCCATCGAGATTCGGCTCGTGGTGAACGGGAATCTCGTCCACACCGCGGTGGTGCCTGAGCTCCAGCTGGCCGCCTCTAGGGTAGGTTCATCCATCTTTCAATCTACAAGCTGTACAGGGTTTTTATTGTAATTAAAAATAATAATAAAATCAGCTGGGGAGCTGGCAAAGCATAGCCCTGACAACATGCCATGCGATAACTAGGGTACTTGACTTGTCCCAAGTGGCCCATTGAAAAAGGCATCCCTTAGGCATCCTGTATCCTGTAGTCTGGGTTGAGCTTTAGTTCCCAGGGGGCCGTGCGGTGTTAACTGAGCTCCCATGGGTTGAAGTTAGCCTGGTACCCCTCAGTCCATCCCTCACCAGTGCCCCTCTGTGGCTTCTCAGGTACCTACTGATAGGTGAAAGTGGAGAAATGCCCGACCGTGTTTTTAATGCTCCTGCCCTTCCTCTCTATCTCTCTTTCTCTCTCTCTCTCTCACTCTCGTTCCAGTCGGATATTTATTTTGCCTCCTCTGCTGCGGTAAACGCTGCCTCCAATAGCAGCTCAAAGGAGACCAGTTCACAGAGCTCCCCGCAGACGCCCACCGCCTACGAGATGCCCATGTTCCCATCGCCCTTAGGAGATGGTAAGTTTGCCGCCAGTCACTCGTGCGTCGCAGGGATCTCGGTGACTGAACAGGCGGTTCACATAGCTTCGGGCTCTGCTGCAGAATCCAGCCACGCTGCTAAAACATCAGCATCTGCACTAATTCTCTCAGGGTCTGGCACCTTGAACTCTAACCCTTAGCCTCATAAAATCGGGCGTCAGTTTTCTCTGCACCAAAAAGGTTTCATTACCACGGTGTCAACGTGTTCCCTCTGAATTCTGCCTGCCTGTGTAGTACGGCTGTCACGGGCAGAGGAGAACTCAACTCGGATAATTTTACACTCTGCTGATCAAATCTGCGCTTGTTGCAAGAGTAACACTTTCATATTGACACCCTGGTTCTCAACAAGGGATTGAGTTCAAAATGCCATCTGTTGCTGAATTAATGGATGCACAAATCTATAGACCCACCACCACCACCACCACCGTAACAGGCTTCAGAAATTTAAATTGCAAAACAAAATCTGAAACAATACATTTCGTACACGACTTGGTTTCTGAAACTGTGTTCTCTGTGGGTCCCTTTTAATAGGGATCAGTTCAGATTGTGTAGAGGTAGCAGGTTTCAGGAGCGATCAGGCAGGTATTAAAACCGCTGGGATTCAGTGAGTGATGTTCCGAGTCGTGCAGACCTCCCCTGTGCATCTGAGCAGCTTCCCCGTGCTCTCTCTCCTCCCTGCTGCGCACCGGCTGATGGGAAGACTGTTTGTGGAAGTGAAGAACTGTGCCCGTGCACGAGGCTCCTAACGAATACAGGGTGGCCGCTGGTGGCAAGAAAAAAAGATAATAAGCTCCCCTTAGTTGCAGCAGAGTAAAAAAAACAATAACGAAGAGCTGAAGCTCGGAGGATGATGCAGAGAGAGAGAGTGAGGAAGAGAGAGACTTTGTTATTAAATGTGAAACAACAACAACACTACTGTCTGCTGGGTGAGGCTGAGTAAGTGATGGATAGGAAGCCTCTGAACGTTTGCATTAACCGCCCCCTGCTTCCCATAGTCCCAATCAGACGCGTCTCCATTCCCCAATAATCGTTGAGCCTCAAAGCCAGGGCTTCAGCTCATCCACAGTGCATTTGGGAGGGTTGGATAGCAAACGGATCTCAAAAGGGGCAAATAACCAGAGTAAAGACTGAAAATAGCTGACCAAATTTGTCTTATTATTATTTTCTTCAGTATACTCCAATACAGAGGCCCGGTACATAAGACTGTGGGCAGCCCGGGACTGCAACACACCTGCACTGATGACATGTGAATTCCCACCTTCAACGGCGGTCAATTCTGTGCATTTCAAAATCATCCCAAGGGGTTGACAGATTCACACAGGTTCCTAGATTGAAGTGCCAGTAAAGACCCAAGCAATGCAGCACCCTGCCTAGGCCTGCAGCCTCCCTGTCTCCCTGCTCTCTCTCTCTCTCGCTCTCTCTCGCTGTCGGTTTTATATTGCTTTGAATGTTGTTTTTCCTTTAAGTGCTCTCTCAATTGAAATGCAGACAACAAAGTCAGTGCTGACTGTCTGAGTGTGCAGAGGAGGGGTCTCGGCAGTACCAGAGTGCGGGGGGGGGAGGGGTGGGAATCATGCAGATAGACTGACTGCAGCTCAACAGAACCTGTGGGGGGGAGTGAAGGAGAAACTGAGAGAGAGAGAGAGAGAGAGAGAGAGGGAGAGAGAGGGGGAGAGAGGGGGAGAGAGGGAATCTGCAGTCAGCGGTGGTAGAAGTGGAAACACAGTGGGGATCGATTGCAGGATGCCATTGCTGTTTGCTGGGTTGATCCCCTCGAACACAATCCCTATGAAAGGGTATCAGGAGTGAGCGACGATGCTTTTAATGAGCATTGCGGATTGAAGCAGGGAGAGCAATTTAAAATGAGGAGCACCGCACGGTTTCTGCCATGTGCAGACAGAGACACATCGAGTGTGGGGATGACTGAGGGTTAGAGGTGCCAGATTTGATTAAATAATCTCTTTCAGTCTCCATGGCATTCGCAAAATCCTAAAAGGAGAAAAGGGGCTTTGATTCCAATCGCCGTTGTTACCGATTGTTACAGAACACTTATAAATCATTTTTAAAATCCACTGGAGATTTCATAGGTGTTGGGAAGTAAATCTGCAGCATATTACCCAAAACTAATGAGTTCCTCTGCCAGCAGTGGATTGGACAAGACGTACCACGCTGTCGTTGTTGAATATTAGATGATCTAGCTCAGTCCTCACCGTGATCCCTTATACAGCCTGTCGAAGATGATCTGGAACAGCAAATGAGGGAGAAATTAAAGTGGCACAGTGTCAGTCTACCAGAAGTAGAAGCAGAGGCGCAGGCAACAACCTAACACAGATGCAGTTTGATGTTTTTCAGTCCTGTTGTGTTGACAGTTGTGGACCTACACTGTCTGATATCTATCGGTATTCTTAAAACAACAATATACAAAAATGTCAAAACTGTATTTCTCAATTGTCTTTTTTTGTTTGTTTGTCTTTTGGCATAACGGTATTAGTCGAGTCAGCCCAGAATGAGTTTCTCCGCCTCACGTTGTGCTCGTTCTCTGAAGACAGATATGAATAAAAGCAGAAGGACTCATAATTAAATTCTTCTTTGAATCATTAAGAGCCGGCTGCTGATTTATGACAGACTCCCTGTGCAGGAAGATGAAGTTGCATCGAGCCGCGGTGGTTTGGAGGAGAACTAGTGAGGGCAGCCATCTGGAGAGCTGATGTGTGCTGCACAGGCAGGGTGCACTGCTTTTATGAAGACAGAACGGGGGGTGCTCAGACAGTTCAGTACTGGACCCCCACATTTCTCTGTGGCTTTGTTTTTGTGCGAGTTCAGCAGTGCCCAATGTTGTGCTTCAGCCCACCAATTAAAGGGGGAAAGCTGAATCATAACGATGATGCTACATAGACAAGTCCTGCACATTTTTGTCCAGATGGGCTTGCCATACCTGTAAAGCACTGTGTCTCTCGCCAAGCTCTGCTGCTGCCATGCGGGTGGCTCCCTGAATGTGCTACAAGTGCAGCGTTTTAAAGTGCAATTACAAGACCACGAAAACCACAGCAGACTTAAATCACACACACATGCACAGCAAGAGGACATGAAAGAATCATTATGTGTTATTCCGTGTTTTAAAATATAATTATTGTGGAAGTGTGCACCATGCCATCACGTCAGTCTTGAGCTTCCCATTGGGGTCTGAACCTTACTCTGAGCAGTACGGCAAGCCCATCTGGACAAAAACAGTTAGGACTTTTCTGTGTAACACCGCTGTTGTAATTCAGCCGTAAATTGGGCGTGACTGAAACTCCCATGTAAACACACCCCCATGAAAAGAACTAGTTTTCCTAGTGGACAATTAAAATAAAATAATGACTAGACTAATTTTCAGTTACAAAAGTTGAACGAACAACCAGTTTACACCACAATACTGTATGGATTGGGTTTATACTCAACGATAGTAGAGGTGTAGAGCCTTGTTTTCAAACGTGTGGTGAAATGTGTCTGAACAGCGCAGCTCCCCCCCTTCAGATGTGTTTTATTAATTGTGTCGGGAAAATGAAAGGGTACAGTGGCGAGGTCTGCCGGTTTTATATGAATGCAGCCGCAGGGCTTCAGCTCTTGTGTGGGAAGCTGTGTAAACAATCCTCCTTCCCACCTATACAATCTTCAAACACCGGCTGCAGTTTGCATGTCTTCATTCAGACCCTGGGCTGGCCATACTTATTTGTTTTTTCACGGCCGGTTTGTCAGACACCTGTTAATGCTAAGGAGATGGATGCTCATTTAATTTGCGTCCTCTCTGGTGGCCAAGACCGAAACCATGGTGTTTCTATTGATTCCCTGCTTAGTATCCAACACAATGAGACGCAAATACACAAGCACAGATCCGAGTGATTGAGTGCAAATTAAAGGCTAGGGCTTTACCTCAAAGTAATATATATATATATAAACAAACCATAGTTGAGATGAGATGTACAAATAATAATAATATTGCATTGTTCCACATCCACAGCTTCAGTCCTTGTAAAATCTGCAGTTGTTGTACCCCTCAGATGTTAGTGTAAATGTGGCAGAAAGCTCTTTGAGGTACGGATTAGGTCATGCATTATTTATTAGTGATTGTTGGTGTATGCATTTTTTTAAACCACACTTTCTTGGATTTTTACCCCGTAAACAAGTCATAAATGCACTGTACACGTCATATGCTGTCGAGACACCGATAAAGGATTTGGAAAGGTGTACGGGAAGTCCTCAGAAGACACCGGCTTCGTTTTCTGGCTTCTGCTACAGCCCATAGGGGTTGCTGTTTTCCCTCCCTCCAAATAATTAAAACCACTGATCCGGCACACTGACCCAATCCACTGGAGCTGAGCCTGGAATTAAAACAATGAGAGGAAGAAAAACGTAGCCGTTCTGGAAAACGAACGCAGAGAACAGTTCGGTTGTCGGTTTGCGTGTGAGCCCCCCGGGTCAGAATATCTTGCTTATGGGGGTATGACAGTTAAGACTGGTGGCTTTCGGGACCCTCTTGATGAAATAGATAGGAGGGGTGTTTCACAGACTCCACACCTACAGCCTGACAACGAGGTTTGCCGTCAGAAAACTCAAGCAGTGATTCAAGCCAATCCAATGAAGGATGATTCTGATATAATCAACTACTAGCTTATTATCAAATATCCTCAAATAATAAAGGACAATCAAGCTTATCTCAAAGTGATGTATTTATTCGGCTAAATGGCTGTCAATAGCCTCTGACACTTTGATCCTTTGGGATTCAGTGTGAGTGATGATGATGGAGACACCATTGCCTTGCATCATGAGTCCTAACAGCTTTGTTGGCCGGCAACTTTCCAAGACTGGTTTACTCAAGTTAAGATCATGGCCTGTAGACTTCAAACACAGAGCGGCTGTAGCATGACGACAGCTCGTTTTACACATTAAAATGTGAAGAATTCAATTGACATGGTCAAGGTTGCAGATGTTGAAAAGAAAATTAAAGATCAGCAAATTTGCTCGCTTGGGCTCATCTGTCTTCCCAGCTCCTCTTGCCGCTCGTAGGAAAACACGGTCAAGCAGGGATCAGGCGGAGCCGTGCTAATATGCATGTGGAGAGAGCTGTGAACATGGGAGGGTAATCTGAGCTAATGGTTTTGTCATTGTGCTGTGACTTAGTGCAGGCAGGTAGACGTCTCCATCCTGAAACTAATTAACCTGACTCTGCGTTCTCCCTGAGCGGCGATTAAGGGCAGTTATGGGTTAATTAGAATAATTTGAGAGTGTTGTTCATTCTAGGTGATCGGCTTTCTTTGTGTCCATTCAACAGTCCTCTTACATTCATAATATATCAACCATTATCCTTGCTTGAGTCCCAGCTCTCCTGTCGAATGTGAGGATGTGATGCCAGTGCACTTGGGTGCATCCCTTCAGCTTTTCAGCTTCCAGTGATTTTTAACCATTTTAATTGTTGGTCATGTGTTTTGTGTCAGATGCTTTTTCCTGTTATAGGTAAACACAATTATTCAGGATGTTAAGTACACTAGCCTGAGATCCACACCGATAACCGATTTCAGTATTCCAGGTGTATTTTGAAATGTGGGAATGCACTGTTTACCCAATACCTCATTACGATGAGTACTTCCATACGCCATTCATTAATTCAGCAGTGAACATTCAATCTGTTTATAATTTGGTGACCTGCCCCAACTCTGCCCGTTGCAAGCAATTTATTCTGAATGCCCCGTATTTGATATGAAGGCCGCTAACACACACCAAAGTACTGCTGTGGGTGACGCTGTATTTTCAGAGTTAAAATAAGTGAAGCTGCTGATGCATTTCAGTGGAGTGGTTAAGCTGTGACAGCCTCGATGTACATGTTTATTTCTCTTGTCCCTTCCTGTATATCTGATTGATCCTGTTTGTGTTTCTTTTAAACATCAGATTCTATTAGGATCCCCTATGGAACAAAGCTTTCCCTGTATATGTCCAAGGAAGCTGAAGGTATTTAAGACATCTCTAGACTCTTTCATAAATATGTTGCACCATTGGTTTATGCATATGCACGCTTTGTTTTATATCAATATATATATATATATATATATATATATATATATATATATATATATATATATATATGTGTGTCTATCAGAAACTCACTAGCATGTGGAGTGTATACCATGTGCCACATCACGATTGTCAGACTATTGGTTTTGCAGCATGGAAAAAACCTTTAACCCCTTATGATATTATCAAGCAAGGCCAAGGTGTCACTGTGATGGGGGGGTGTGGCACGGCATGATTGATAGGATGCCTTTGTCATAGCCTCCTCGACACAAACCAATCTGTAACCAGACTAACGCAGGGGGTGTTGACAAATGTGAATCCGCTGCACCTTTATCTGCACACGCCATCTATGCTCTGTGGGGATTTTTTTTAATCAGAGAGGGGGAAAAAAATCTCTGTTTTGACAATCTCTATGTCACAGCCAAGGCATTCTATTAATATTCTCAGAAGAGTATTCAGATGAAAATGTGATCGGTAACTCGGACACACGAGAGAAGATTTTAAAAAATCTCCATGCCTGTACATGTGGTTCAGCTGAACGAATGCATGATAACCCCGCCTGGTTAATTCAAATGGTGTTTCTGTTCTCGGTTCTGTACAATGTTCCGCCTTGCTTTAACCAGCTTATTGAACGCCTGAGTTGTGTACAAATATAGGTATCATTTCCCATACTTTCAATACAGTTGTTTTGCTCTAATATTTTTAATTTTTCAATTTGTGCTTTCATACTGCAGTCTGACGCTGGTGTTATCTGTGTGTTTATTGGTGTTTCCTCACTTTCCAGATCTACTTCAGTTCTGATGTGCGATGGAGCCAATTAAAAATAAAATCTGCTGAGGGTGCCATCTACTGGCCAGTTTGATCAACTGTTTTTTAATGCATGTTACTAACATTACATTGTGAGGTTCCAACTCTCAGATGTAAATCCCTCTCTTGGGCAGTTCAATATGCTGTACGATTAATTGCAGCTTTTCTAAAGGAGAGTTTGGTGTCACTGTTGACACATACGGATTTACTCTCAGCTGTGTTTGTTTCCTGGCAAGAAGTATTAGAACTGTATGTACAGATACAACGTTTTTAATTGTGTTTTTCAGTTTTCCAGTGAATGATTTCATCAGGGTTATGACCTCATGTTTATAAAAAGACAAAGCGAGAAAATAGTCTAATTGGCTAACTGATTAAAAGGATGAGTTAAAAATAGTTTCAGCCTTGTATAATTGTTTTTGGCAATTGTACCAAAGAGTAGTTATATCTTATCATCTTGTTCTGTTACTGATTATTTCTTGTACAATACAGTAACTGCTTTTACCTACACCTCTCGACTTTACCTCATTCTCCAATCAGCATTCAGCCACTATCGCCTCCCCACACCGGCAGATTATAGTCAAATCACTGAAGAATGGCACCATCAGAACCGGAATGAGTTTCCTCTCATTGTTATCGCAGTTTAATTGAAACCATTTATTTGATTCCGAAGCTCCAGAAAATCCTGCTTAAGGTTAGAAAATTGTTTGCCCCAAAATAATTACAGTGCCTGCAGAGGAAGGCAGTTTAACAAACAGCGGCGTTTAAAAATAGCTGTAGTTGTTAATGTTACTCCTTTACACCCAGTTTGAAGAAACACGTTGACTGCGTGTGTCAAAGTGCTCATGGGTGAGTCTGTCAGCTGCACACTTCCTTAAAAGATGAAGCCGACTTCATTTGAGAAAACCATCGACCCGCCTACTTGCTTCACCTGCAAGTGGGGGAAGAAAGAAAAAGAGAAAAAAAAGCATCTGCCAAGTTAAGGGAAGGGGGTACTTTTGCTTACTGCAATCTACAGTTTAAGAGAAAAACACTGTTGATGCACATCATGCGGGTTTTAAAAAACAGACAGCAACAAGGCATATATACTTTGACTGATTTGATCTGTGCTGCGAGGGGTTTGTCATCTGTGTCAATTTGAGTCTTGCTCCTCTGGCTCAGTCCTACAGAGCCTCTTAGTGCCCCGCCACTGTTCCCAACTCATGTCATTTCTCCTGCCCGCCGTTGCCCGGATTTGGGTTGCGCGCCAGTCTTTTGCTCTAAGAAAACTACGACAGTATTTTAGTGCCCAGAAAGGGACACAAGAGGTTAAACTGCATAACTGTTAAGCTCCTGTTCGTACAGTCCTAAGAGGTGCTTGGACACTAGTTTAATCAACTTCAGACATTATTCCAATTACCTGAAACCCCAGCAGGATATTACATTTAAATGGATTGCAGACGAAATTGCTCATCTGCTACAAAATGAATTTTAATGAAACCCACCGTTCGTGTGAGTGCAACATCAGTAATCTTCAGTAATCTTCAGGATATTCCCATCCCATAGCCTAGGTGTCATGCTGGTATAATTCTTTAGTGTGTGACTTGTTTAAATAAAAATGCATCACAGATATTTGCTCTCGTGTGTTACATTATAAAACACGTTATGAGTAAATTTGATCTTTGCATTATGCAGTTTCTCCATATATTACTAAATTACAAGCAGATGATACTCTATTAATCCAGACAAGAACCCTGGCCCTATACTCGCATACACGTGTACTTAAGTGTAAGACTGGATCCTTTGTGTTGTGATTATGATGATGTTTGTAACATCGAAACTGCAAAACCTGAGCGACGCTGATGAAATCTTTAGTGTTTGCTGCTGGGATGTTGTCTGTCACCGTCCTGGATGTGAAGCTCTGTGTGAAAGTGATTGTACAGCAGGGCTTGGGTGCTCTTGGCTGACCGACCCTGCTGTTGCACAGAAGTACACTTAGGCCCTGTAAGAAGCAGCACCTGTCTTCCTTCCATCATCGCTCCTTTAGTAACATGTGGAGTGTAGACTGGGGCTCCATTGCTCTGTTTTTTACAGTTTTTGTGAACCAATGCTAAACTGAGACTTTTAAACATTGACTCAGATCCATTTCTAAACTTACTGCCCTTAAATACACCTCAGCATATTGTTGATGTTATCATCTTCTATCTTCTACATCGTTACCACTATTAATACTTTGCTTTTCCCAGCGAGCTCATCTTGGCTTCTAAATCTTTTTGCCGTTTTCTTTCTTTTGCATTTTCACGAGCACAACAAAAACTAAATTGGCGTTTTGGAAGCATTTGACATCCTGGTGTCTTTTGCTCGACGAACGTTTGCTTCTCTTCTGTTTATGTGTTTGTTTGTTGTTTCGAAGGGGAAGTGCAGTCCAAACACATCTACAAAATCCCGCTGAGCAACCTGGTGGGGCGCAGTATCGAGCGGCCCCTGAAGTCCCCGCTGGTCCAGAAAGTGGTCACTCCCCCCACCTCCAGCGCCGTGTCCTCCACCATCATCCCTGTCACTCATTCTCTGTCTCTGTCCCGCATGGAGATCAAGGAGATAGCAAGCAGGACACGCAAGGAGCTCCTGGGTAAGACACGGCCAACTCCACCAAGTCCACCTGGTAAAACCCTCCTCTCTGTGCAGCTGGAGGCCTACAGTGCAGTTTTCACCCGCGGTATTTGTTTCAGTGTTGAGTGTGAAGTAGTCCTTGGGGTTCGCTTTATCTGTCCCGTTGTGCTTTTTGAATACCTGACTCAAACCCCCTTGTGATAGCTTATTGTCCAGACTGAAGAGATTCAGTTCCTTTCACCTGTCCTCTGATTGATTACTGTAGTGAATTGTCTGAGATCTCTCTCCAAGGCAGCTGTGTCCTCTCTAGCGTGGGGGACCAGAACCTGCTCAATCCATTGCAAGTGATTCACTACTCTTTCCTTTCCTCAAGGTCTTACTGATGAACCGAGTAGCAAAACCGACAGCTCGATAAAACAGAAAAAGTCGTCCCGCAAACCACCAGAAGACGAGCCAAAGCCAGGGGCGGTGAGATCGACCAGCGCAGAGAAGTAAGGCATGCGTCCGTCCCCACACTGCTAATGACTGGGCTATAATCTCTCAGCACGCTGTATTCGGTCTGGGCAACAGTCTAATTCTAGAAACCTTGCAGTGCTTAATAACAATGTTATTAACGATTGTAGAATATATCATAGTATCGTTACGCACGTGGTGTATAACCTTCACAAAAAAGAGGTTGTGTTATTCATGAGTGTGTTCTGCACTTGACACTCACTAACTCCACTTAAAGTAGGTTGATTATGTTTGGCATGAAAATGCACCAATCAGTTTAAATCCAGACTTATCCCCCACAACAACAAACTTCCACTCTCTTTCTTAAAAGTGCACGTGCCCAGTGCTGGTTGTCTTTGGCTCCACCACACGCTGCTTTGTTGACTCGTGAATTGTCATATTTTCTGTGCCTTAACGACATTATGTATCTGTTGTTTTTTTATTTGATATGACTTCTCTGCATTGTTGGCAATGCCTGCTTTTCACTGAACTATAGTTTCAGAGCACAAAGAAATACAGAGAAAGGTTTTGCTTTTCCAAGAAAACAGCAATGATGATGACACATAAGTAAAGGGGGGGGATCAGCAGATGCATTTTCGGTACCAGAACTACAGACGCTGCAAGATACTTCTTTGTAAAATACACAAAAAGCCCTCCCACTCTGTAGCAGGGCACTTTAGTTGGGCATTCATTCCACCGACAAAGAATAAGATGAAGTGTGCAGACAGTGTGACCTCAACCCTCTCAGTCTCTAGTGCATTTGATGCCTGCTGATCTTGCCTTCTTGACATCCATCCTTTACAAGCTCCTAGTCATGAATGAAACATGCACAACAGTTCACAAAGAAAGTGATTGCTTAAGATTCATAAAAAAGTAAACAGAAGTAGGTTCATTTTGAGTAGAGCAGAAGCACCCTGAGCAACACTCACAGGGGCTTAGTTATAAACCATTCCTCAACAAAGGCCCAAGAAAAAGACCAGTCAAGACCAATGGGGGTCATGAAATCAAACACAGAACGTCAACGTCACGATTCTGAAATATGTGAATGTTTGAGAGAAGAGTACAATTGTTAAGCGTAAGCATAAACTGGGGATGGGAGAAGTAAGATTGTTTTTTGAGCTATTATTAAAGAAAATGGCCGTAAGGACCTTTTCATTTCCTTCACAGCCATTCATCTGTTTCAGCAGCTGCCTTCTAATACCGTCTCTATTTCAATATTTATACCCCTGCGGCCTTTTAAATCGTTTATACAGAAGATCATAACTGGATAACAGTCGTACCCAGAGGATGACTAATCCATTTATCTGGAGATCTATATTTTCTATATTGATCTTATCGGGTTAAGGAGGCCAAAGTTCTAACATTTCAGCATTTCTGCCTCAAGTGTGCCGTAATTTCTCCGAATGTAGTCTGTAATTGATTTGAAAATAAACCAGCGAGGCCAAACAAAACCTTGTCGTTATCGTTTATATGCAGCCTATATGCCTTCGATACTCTGCTTTTCTGTTATATTCTTAGAAGCCGCAAAAGCCAAATGCTCACCATCACAGCAGCAGGTGGGTGGGATGATTGATACAAGGTGTGTCAGTACGAGGGGTTATCTATTTAAGTAACGCTTAGACTTTAATTAGTTTGCCAGTGCCGTATCTGAGCGTAGCTGAGCGGTGTTGGAGCTGTGTCGGGAGGGACTGGCCCTTGCTCCCGGGTGCTGATGTTTTCTGGCCGTGGGGTTTTGCAGGCTGATCTCGGAGTCGCTGGACACGGACACGGAGGAGCCCCGGCTCGGCTCCACCAGCTCCGACACGGACCCGGTGGCGCTGCGAGAGGAAAGCCCGCCGCTCACCAGCCCCTTCACCCTCGCCACGTCCTTCGAGGAAGACACGGTCGACTTGAAGTGACAACAGTCCGCCGGAGCGATATTTTTTTGTTTTGTTTTGAATGCCTCTCGGCACACTTCAGTATCTCCGCACACGCACACGCACACGCAATAGGAATGTCACGATGTGTTGTTTTATTGCGTGGTTTTTGTCACTGCTCATCTTTGTTTGTTTGTTTCTCCTCCATTTCCACAAGGCGTTGGGGAATGTAGAACGCATTAGCGATCACCATTGGGGCACCATTACAATGCATCCGATCTCATTCATGTACATATCTATCTATTTATGTCACTCTCTGATATGTGGGCCTGCCGGGGGCCTGGTGAATTGACGGTATACAGGCAGGCTGGGCCCGGGAATTTACAACATGGCCTTTTTCAGTGCTTAAAAACTAAACCACAGCTATACAGAGAAATTCCATATCATGAGCTCTCAATATGAAGGAATGGAGACAATTGAGAGGTTAGGTGTCAGAGTACACATCTTGCTTTTGGAAGAAATGGCTGTTTTTCACTTCACGTTAGTCCTGCAGTGCACTTCATATTCAAAGAAGCGATATTCCACACAGAACCCGACACACTAATAGAACTGAGCCAGCAGGCTTCTAGAACGTGTTTCAGATGCACTTTAATAACAGGCTGTTGTTGCAGATGTATCCTGCGACTTCCACTACACTGGTGGCATCTAATCTCTTTATGTTGCGAATACAATACTATACTTAATTTTTTTTTAGTTTCTCTCCCTGTTTGTCCAGAACCATTGCCCTGCAGGTGTGTGTGCGCGTGCGCGTGCATGTGCGTGTGTGTGTGTGTGTGTGTGTATGTGTATGAAGACAACCCCCCCACATCAGACTGGCTCAGGTTTACATGCTGGAAGTGGTCTAGGGTGCAAGACTCTCAAGCTGTAACATTTAGTTAAAGAAGGCAGGGAGTTCAATATGGATTTGAATAGGGGGTGTTTGGATGTCACTTTTCAGAACAGAAATAGTCATCGCTTACCTTAACTTAAACATCCATGCCAACTGGGGAAGGAATGCCAGGATAGATGTTCAACTTGACGAATGAATAGATCAACTCTGAACAGCCCTGAACTGTCCAAACAGAAATCTGGGGGGGTGTTGGTGGACTGGGAACGGGGGCTGTACTGAACACAGTTTTTCTTTTCTAAGAAAGTAAAGAACGAAATAAATTATGTATTACGATGTATTACTTTTCAAGATGTTTTTATACAATGCATATAATTAAATAAATATCAGATACTTCTACTGCAAAACAGACTGAGACTTTAACGCAAAAAACTGCATTCAAGCGTGGAGATGGCATGGGCCGAGAGCGGAGGCGTGGATTGACCCTGTGAATGGCGGTGAAGTCTGCAGTTAAACTCCTGCATCAAAGTGCTGTACACGCGATTGTGGCGTTCCTCTAATGTAGCTCCTCCCTCTGTATAGTGCATGTGCGCCCTGTCCGTCCCTCCTCCTGCACTCGGAAAGGCCAACACCTCTGTTTACCTGTTTAAATGTAAACTCTTGAACACTATTATGAGCCTTGAGAAATAAAGAAAAAAATGGGAATATTTTTGCAAATTTATTTACTTATTTATTATTATAATTATTATTATTAAGTATTGGTGAATGGGAGATCTGTCGGTTGAGGTTTGTACTTCAATGTTTGTTTTTCGTTTGCTTATTTTTCTTTTTATTCCTGTTTTGTTTCTAGACCCCTACACTTTTAGCAGTGGTTTTGTATCTTAATGAATATTAACTGTTTAGACTGTTGCTGAACCTCTGTGATATTTAAACGAAACAAAAACAAAAAAAAACACCAAGTGTCTTAAATTATATTGTATTGCCATTGTTTTTAATGCCAAGTACTAACTGTAAATGTTTTGTGTTTCAAATGTGGCCTCTAAAGAAAATGGACTATAATTAATATTATTTATATTATTTTAACAATTTTAAGTGCTGTAGACCACTGCTGTGAAGGTAGTTAATTTTGTTCATTGATATGAAATAAATATTTATGAAATTTGATGTTGGCTGTTTCAGATCTTTCAAGAAGGATTGTTCGGTTATGCAAACCTTTTGTCTGGATGGTAGAAAAATGATTGTATAGGCCTAGTCTTAGCTTAGAAACAAACGAGTGTTGTTTTGCAGAGATGTATTTGCAATGGTTAAGATAATTGGTAACTAATATCTATATCTATACATGTGAAAGCACTATAGTATAAGGTTGGTTGAAACAATTGTTAAGCTTCATATAATGTAATACGATGATTAAGACCATGTCCTAAGAGATTTGAACTGACGAGCTGCACAACATTGCCATCATAGCAATGTACCCCACTGGGGCAAACGTGCCTGTTTCCATTTCTGTCAGCTCGGACGAACCGTGCACACCAGGCCAAACACTGGTGTCCACAGTCCCTGTCCTGCTGACATGAGATGTTTAACTCGGCCTCCATGTCAAAGTTATCTTCTGGGGTTGGTTTGGTCCTCGAGAGAGAAGAGCAGTGAAATCGAATGAGGAGAAGGTGTGTGAGTGGCGATCATAGCGAGTTGGTTGGGGATATAAAGTATTTTTTTATTTGTCCAAAGGAAAGTAAAACCACAACTGTTGCTCCTTCTTTGCCAACAAAAGACAAGCAAGATAAAAACGGCTGCCGTAATGAAACAGTCAAAGTTAAACACATTTATAAACCTCTATATCTAAACTTGAGAAACGGCAGCAGTTGAAACCATAAAAGCTGACTGTAAATTAACATCCCAGAAGAGCTTTTGCAAAGTCACAAGACTGAGAATGGACAGGCTGAGATTAAAAATAAAATCAAAAATCAAACAGAAGGACCAGTCCTACAGAATGTCAAGAGTGTCAAGTGCTTTTCTCAAATAAAGAAAAAAAATCAGCACTGTGAATAGTTGTCTGAGGGACTGTTATATATGTACTTGCCGTCCTTTGTGTTCCTGTGTCTGTCCACCCTGGCCGTCACAGCCTTTCTTCCCTTGTCAAGGGCTGTGTGTCAGTTACAGCCTATAGATCTAGCAGAGTGACTAAATAGTGTTCCTGTTTCGAAAGCAGAACCTGTGTCTCCGTGCTCTTTTGAACCCTAATTCAGTAACTGTGTGTATGTACTTGTGAAACTCAACAGACTTCCTAGGGTTAGGCTATATCTATGGGTGCGCTCCTCAGGGTGTCAGCCCATTGCTCCAACAGTTATTTTGTTACAAGCTCAGTGCACTTGGAATTCACTTCCATTTCATAATTCTAAGCAGTGTGCCATCTGGTGGACCCCCTATTTCACACATAGCCATGTTGAATAAAAAAAAAACACTATTTCAAAAGGGGTCTTAGATGCTGTGTGTGCAGTTATAGACAAATCAGAAAAATACATATGAGCAAGAAACTATATTTTAGACACCTAGACCTCTTATTAGATTTAATTCCCCTGCTGCTTGTCTCTAAATGCCATGTCTAATGCCTGTGGATACTTAACAATCCCAGGGGATCCTTACAATCCATACACTTGTTGATAATTTAGAATTCAAATAACATCATAATAGAGTATGGACACGAATTGAGAGGATGACAAATTATACCCACCAGCACTGAACTGTCAGGTAAACACAGCAGGTTATACACTATACTGTGTGTATTCAAACAACTCGTGAGAAAATAGTGTGTGTTCTGTGATGGTCCAATATTGTGTCAGTTTGATCTTTTACACTTGCAGAGACTGAAAGAGGTTCTTGCTTTCACAACCTCAGACACCCTCTAAAGCTGTGTATGACAGTCCTGTCTGGATACTTGGTGCAAATAGTGTGCTGAACAAATCCTGAATTTAATAAAGTCAACTGATTTCTGTGACCTAATGAGATATGAATGAGCTTTCATGGCAAAAATAAATATACATTTTAAAAAAACTAATAAAATATGATTGAAAGTAATGAACTATTAAGATGCACATGAGATTTAACCTAAAGTTAATTCATTGAGGCAGAAGTATTTATTTTAAATGGTGGCATTAATGATCTATTCCCACTGAGAAACCATTAAGAAGGCATCTATTTTTGTGAATGGTATCTGGTTATGAATGGTGACTCCAGGGAGGTCCTCTAGCAGAAGGTCTAGAGCCGCACTGGCAGGAGTCAGACGCTGCAGGACTGCCTGGTGATCTATGAGGATAGCGCAGTAGGTGAAAACAGGGAAACTGGGTCTTTGATTGAGCATCAAGCAGAAATGAAAAACAAAAACTACAATGTAAAGTCCTTCTGTTACAGATGGTCTCCCGATCAGTTTGTGAAGTTCCCATGTGAAGTGTTGTGGTCATGTTAAGATAAGAATAAGACCCCATTCTCGGCCTGTTCCTCAGGAGGAACCGTATGCATTGAGATTAACGATCCTGTCCGGCAGGTTGGCACAGCAGTGAGCTCCCGGCAACTGTGGCAGCTGATTGCAGATTGATCCTCTAATTGATTTCTCGCCTCAAACCAGAGGAGCACATCACTCTTACAGGGACAGCTGTCTCTCCATGCAGATGAACAGTTAGTTCAAGTGGGCTTCAATTAGCGAGGCAATTAGGTGCTTCGTTGAAAGGTAATTACGACGGGCTCACCTGTGAATCCTCTACGGTGCCGAATGCTAGACATCAGCCTCAGTGGCTAAAATGCTGGTGTGGTGTAGTGGCTTGCTTTGTATTAATGTCCACTAAGAGAATATCAAGGTCTGTACAATTCAGAGGGCTGGAAGATGAACAAATTAGTATTAGTGTTCTAGTTGAGGGGTTGTCAACTGATTTACATTTGGGGAAATACCTTGTTGACTGTGCCATGCATGTTTCCGACAGCGTGAATTCTGCCAGCTTTCACCACAGTGCGTAACCGAGGGCTGTTGGAATCGGCTACAGCTTAGAGGAGAGATTCAATTACTTTTCCATTTCTACATAAATGAAGTGGAGAACCCTGCTATTGAAAAGACCACAGAACGATTTGGCACAGGAGGTGTCGCAGAAGTGACACTGAAGATCAAACGAACAGCACTCACAGGAGCAGCGCAATGGCAGTGGAAATGCTGAAGCCGTCCACAGGGCACCCTCGGAAGGAGCCAAGTTCTCTAGCCAAGACCGAAGGACAACCAGGTTTAGCTCACTGGCAGTAAATCAGTGCACTGCAATCTGCTCTGCGGGTCCAGTGGAGATGACAGTATGAAAACTGCATGTGTCAGTGTTTAGTCACCACCACACACCATCTGAGCAGTTTGCCAGGACTGGGAATCTGGCTGAGATTTGACCTCAATCATATTAGAAAGTGCCATCACAGAAACTCTACACTAATCTCGGACAGCCTAACAGGAGTAGCGAAGGTCATTACAGTATATTTCTTAAAACAAGTCACTTCTTCCCAGTCTCAAACTCTACACACTCTACTCTACATACACAGTCTTCAGAGTATGCGGTCACACGCGAGTCATGTAGCTTCTTATTCAGAATATAAGCGTGAGCCAATGTTTTGTCAAAGAGAGTATACTAGGAAAGTAAACACAACATTTACCAAGCTAATGTGAAGTACTTTGGCACTCTATAATTTAAGGGCTGGTCCGTAGATAAGAAAGCAAATGTTTGTAGAGGCCTTTGGGTGAGAAATCCCACGCCTTGCTTTGAGTCTGAACCCTGTTCCCTTGATGATGTGCTCTGTGCTCCTCAGGCCCTGTCCCCAAGCCTGGTCTGCAGCCTGATCCCCTTAATGTCTGAGGCTTTGCTGCCACCTCTAGCCTTTTTCTAAAACAGCAGCCCCCTCATTACATTGCTATACATCACTTGAGATTAAGATTAAGTTGTGGTCCCCCACCTCGGGTTCACCGAATTGACTAATTTGAGCATCTGTTGTTTTAACATTGGATCCAGTTCACAAACAGGAAACAACTGAACTGTGTATGGTGTTTTCCAGGTGTCATACAGGAAGTACGTCTCATCATTTGACATTAAGATGGTGTTTTGGTTCTCTCTCTCTTAAACAAGTGCTGACACTTTACAATAATGAGCACAAACTGTTAACCAACTGTAAACAAGTCCTGCACCCTTCACCTGTTTCTACTGATAGATCATGTCCCTGGTTTGTGTAATTTACGAAAACACCTAATTCACCTTATTTGTGATGAATTATTTCTGAACTGTGAATGATTTCTTCCTTTTAATAATAACAATAATCTCTTCAGCTCACATATTTAATGCTACCATGTTTCTTTTGCCTAGTAGACCTAATCAAAGTATTGACGCACCTCCCAATCACATTGAACAAATCCACAAACTTGGATGGCGTTTTTGTTTGACTCAATTCTTCCTCCTTTCTTATTCAAACCCATGCTCAATTTCTGTATTGTTCATTTGCAATTGGCATGTGGGTCAAAGTTTTTATAATGGCCAGGACTGAAAGTTATTTTCCCTATTGTATTTATTCTGGTCTTTACTTACTGCACTATTAGCTGGAATCTATTGGAAAATAAGTATATATGGCTATAGGAAGTATTCACCACGCTTGGCCTTTTCCATATTTTGTTGTGAGATGTGTGTGTGTACAAAGATTAATGTTCTCAATGTATTTTTCTCAATTGCATTTAGCCAGGTTATTTTTAGAAATCCCGGCAGCTGAATTTAAATGAAGCCAGGCTTTGAAAACACCCTGTAGACTTTATTTTGCATGGCCGCCTTCTGTACAGCATCAGGCCAAATTGATTATGCCGGGGAATCTGGCTGCTGAGCCGCGGCTGAGCGGTCCGGTCTGCCGCCTCCAGGCTGCCGTCTCAAGTCCAGCGCCCCGGGATGCTGGCGGATGTGGATTCGCTGGCGTCTGTCTTATTCAGATGAGGCGCAGTGGAGATTGTGTCTGACAAGCATGTGAGGAGGAGAAGTGAATTGGGGAGGTTTAGCAGGGAGATGCTTTACCTTTAATCTATCAGGAGGTTAATGAATAAGCAGCCTAGAGGGGAAACCAGTCAGTGTGTTATTAGAGCAGACTAACCTGGAGGTTAATCACCCCAAATCTCCAGATTGTTGTCAGACAGCTGCTCCAGGGCTTTTCCTCCAAAAATGTTTTCCTTTCTTTCAATATATTTTCATAAAATCTAAAACACCATAAATTAAGAATTCAAAATGTACATACTTTCGGTATGAAATCTGCGAGTTTTAAAAGAAGAATGTATACATTAGTTGATTGATTTATAAGCCCCATGTATATCAATATTTTAAGAAATGACTTTAGACAAAATTAAAGCTTTATCGCCTGATTGGCAACAAGGCTGAAGCTGCAGCTGCACAGACATATGCAGACTCGTTTCATATCCCTCCGGTTTTGAAATGAAAATCTGTGAATAATCATAGTCTTTGCTTATCTTGTGAGAGAGAGAAAATCTATATTTTTAAAGATACAGTTAGGTCCATAAATATTTGGACAGTGGCACAATTGTCATCATGTTGGCTCTGTACACCACCACAATGGATTTGAAAGGAAACAATTAAGTGTAGACATTCATCTTTAATTTGAGGGTAGTTACATCCAAATTGGGTGAACGGTGTAGGAATTACAACCATTTTTATATGTGCTCCCCCCAATTTTAGGGGCTCAAAAAAAGTATTTGGACAAACTAACATAATCATGAATTAAATTGTGAGTTTCAATACTTGGTTGCAAATCCTTTGCAGTCAATGACTGCCTGAAGTCTGGAACCCGTAGACATCAGCAGATGCTGGGTTTCTTCCCTGGTGATGCTCTGCCAGGCCTGCACTGCAGTGTCTTTAGATCCTGCTTGTTCTTGGGGTGTTTTGCCTTCAGTTTTGTCTTCAGCAAGTGAAATGCTGCTCAATTGGATTCAGGTCAGGTGATTGACTTGGCCATTGCAGAACAGTCCACTTCTTCACCTTAAAAAAGTCTTGTGTTGCTTTCACAGTATGCTTCGGGTCATTATCCATCTGCACTTTGAAGCGCCGTCCAATGAGTTTTGAAGCATTTGGCTGAATCTGAGCGAATAATATAGCCCTGAACACTTCAGAATTCATCCTGCTGCTTTTGTCAGCAGTCACGTCAACAAACCAGTTTCCTTGGCAGCCATACATGCCCATGCCATAACATGCTTCACAGATGAGCTGGTGTGCTTTGGATCATGAGCAGTTCCTTCCCTTCTCCATACTCTTCTCTTCCCATCATTCTGGTACAAGTTGATCTTTGTCTCATCTGTCCATAGGATGTTGTTCCAGAGCTGTACAGGGTTCTTTAGATGTTTTTGGCAAACTCTAATCTGGTCTTCCTGTTTTTGGGGCTTGTGGTAAACCCTCTGTATTTACTCTGATGTCTTCTCTTGATTGTTGACTTTGACACAGATACGCCTACCTCCTGGAGGGTGTTCTTGATCTGCCCAACTGTTGTGAAGGGGTTTTTCTTCAGCAAAGGAAAGAATTATCCTGTCATCCACCACAGTTGTTGTCCGTGGTCTTCCTGGCCTTTTGGAGTTCCTGAGCTCACCAGTGCGTTCTTTCTTTTTAAGAATGTGTCACGGGCGCGGAGTGATGAGCAATATATCACTTAACTGATTCATTATTATATTATTCTTTCACTTATTTATTTAGATGTGTGTACTTATTCTTTCCATGATCACGGTTGTTTTTTTTACTTATGAAGTATGTTTTTATGTTTCCTTATTTTGTTGTATCACCTTTCTTTTTGTATAATTGGTTTATTGGGTTTAGATTGATTTATGATTTTTCTTGACAAGCACACGCCACCAGCCCACAGTCTCACCTGTACTCACCTGCACGTTCACTCCCAATTACCTTCACCTGCACCCCTGGCTTTATGTTTAAGTATTTAAGTTGAGAGGGTCATTCAGGGTACAAAACTGATCAAGAGACACCACTACTGAACAAGTAGTACGGATGAGCAAGGAGAGGGGAGGCCAGGTCTGGAGAGGGGGAACGTGGAAACTATTGCGGAGACTGATAGACTTTTTAGTTCTTTTTTTCCTTGGTGGGTTATAAACAGTGAAAGGGGAGATCCTGAACCCCCGAGGCGGTGACAACATACGCAAAGGACTTGGCAGCAGAGCATTGACGGCATGGGCCTCGAGCAGCTCAGTCTATGGGTTTGTTAATTGTGTATGCAGTGGGGTTACAGTAAGCAAGAGCACACAGAGTAAAATTGAAGAGACTTTAAATATGGCAATTAAGAGCCACAGGCATTTGCACTTTTTGGAACTGGCTTTTTTTTTTAACTTTGTCCGCATTACAGCGAGGAGACTGATCTCCTGTTTACCTCCACCCCCTGGTATTCTCCGACCTGAACTGCACCTGGAGAAATAAAGTATTATTGTGGATTAGACACTAAGGTTTGCGGCAAGAAACCAACATTAAATATTGACAGTTGTCATCCTGCCTGAGGGTCCACTGCCACTGGGACAATCCTGGGAAGAGAGAGCACGGGAGATCCACCTCGCTTACCTGTGTGGGTCGAGCACTGATCGCACCTGTGAAAGAAAGGGGAAGAGTTATTTGTGTCCATGCGTGTTTGTGTTATAATTGTATGGAAATAGTTTTATAATATTTTACTAGTTTCCTTTTCTTATTTTCTGTTATATTTTTGGGTAGGGTTTAAAGGCAGTTTTAGCTAGGTTTTATTTATATTTCATTTCTGTATTTGCTCCTATACAACTAGTGATATCCTGAACAGTCTTCGTGCCCTGACTGGAATTTCATTTAATACATTTTGTTATTCCTTTCACCTGTGCGTGTGGAGATTGTCTTGGGGTCCTGTCGAGCCTGCCCGGGGAGAGAGAGTGGGTAGTAGTAAATCAAAGGAGGTGGTGACACACAAGACCCACTAGGTGACAAATGTACCAAATAGCAAAAACATTAGGTGTGGCCAAATCAGCTATCTCTCTGATTGGTTTGTTTTAATTTCTAAGGCAAAACTGAAGGCACAACTCCTACACCATTCACCCAATTTGGATGTAACTACCCTCACATTAAGGATGAAAGTCTACACTTAAAGCACATCTTGATTGTTTCCTTTCAAATCCATTCTAGTGGTGTACAGAGCCAACATGATTACAATTGTGTCATTGTCCAAATATTTATGGACTTAACTGCATGTCTTCATGCATCCAGTAAAGTGCTTTGAGTATGCTTTCTCATGGGCTTCAGGGCTTGGAGCATACCATGGTATGGTCCGCAGGGAGTCGGGTGAAAAAAATGTAGGCAGGCAAACCACTCCACAAGAAAAACAAAAGGAAAATTGTGTTAGTGTTTGCACTGACCTTTCGAGACCGAGCAGATTTCAATCACGTCTGTAGCCCTTCCAGACACGTCCCCTCGGTGCCCCATTCCAGGCCTTAAACAGATCTGCCCCTCTCTTTGAAACAACAGCTATTATATTTTATTAGATTTTGAGCTCGGTGCCAGACTCCTCCAGCTGTACTGTGAGAACACTATTGTTTAAAAAGAAAGCCTTGTTTTTTGTTTTTGAATATCCTATATTGAAACGAGGCAAATAGTCTGTTTGATAATTTCCTCTCGTTAGATTACGCAGCATTGTGCTCTCCTGTCCCAGCAGTCCCAGCAGACACACAACCAGCAGTCAGATAGGATGTGGCATTTTGCTTCAATATAACAAGGTATGCGTGTATACAGCTATACACTCACCTAAAGGATTATTAGGAACACCATACTAATACTGTGTTTGACCCCCTTTCGCCTTCAGAACTGCCTTAATTCTACGTGGCATTGATTCAACAAGGTGCTGAAAGCATTCTTTAGAAATGTTGGCCCATATTGATAGGATAGCATCTTGCAGTTGATGGAGATTTGTGGGATGCACATCCAGGGCACGAAGCTCCCGTTCCACCACATCCCAAAGATGCTCTATTGGGTTGAGATCTGGTGACTGTGGGGGCCAGTTTAGTACAGTGAACTCATTGTCATTTTCAAGAAACCAATTTGAAATGATTCGACCTTTGTGACATGGTGCATTATCCTGCTGGAAGTAGCCATCAGAGGATGGGTACATGGTGGTCATAAAGGGATGGACATGGTCAGAAACAATGCTCAGGTAGGCCGTGGCATTTAAACGATGCCCAATTGGCACTAAGGGGCCTAAAGTGTGCCAAGAAAACATCCCCCACACCATTACACCACCACCACCAGCCTGCACAGTGGTAACAAGGCATGATGGATCCATGTTCTCATTCTGTTTACGCCAAATTCTGACTCTACCATCTGAATGTGTCAACAGAAATCGAGACTCATCAGACCAGGCAACATTTTTCCAGTCTTCAACTGTCCAATTTTGGTGAGCTTGTGCAAATTGTAGCCTCTTTTTCCTATTTGTAGTGGAGATGAGTGGTACCCGGTGGGGTCTTCTGCTGTTGTAGCCCATCCGCCTCAAGGTTGTACGTGTTGTGGCTTCACAAATGCTTTGCTGCATACCTCGGTTGTAACGAGTGGTTATTTCAGTCAAAGTTGCTCTTCTATCAGCTTGAATCTGTTGGCCCATTCTCCTCTGACCTCTAGCATCAACAAGGCATTTTCGCCCACAGGACTGCCGCATACTGGATGTTTTTCCCTTTTCACACCATTCTTTGTAAACCCTAGAAATGGTTGTGCGTGAAAATCCCAGTAACTGAGCAGACTGTGAAATACTCAGACCGGCCCGTCTGGCACCAACAACCATGCCACGCTCAAAATTGCTTAAATCACCTTTCTTTCCCATTCAGACATTCAGTTTGGAGTTCAGGAGATTGTCTTGACCAGGACCACACCCCTAAATGCATTGAAGCAACTGCCATGTGATTGGTTGGTTAGATAATTGCATTAATGAGAAATTGAACAGGTGTTCCTAATAATCCTTTAGGTGAGTGTATATACATTATATATATATATATATATATATATATATATATATATATATATATATATATGTGACTTCAGATGGACTGAAGATGGACACAGTCACATCACACCTGAGAAACAGGCAGTTTGAACAAACACTGCTTCAATCTCCAGAGCTCCAGGGGCGTAATTGCAACGTGCCTTCCCTGGACGAGATGTTTTAAGTGTGCCAGTGCGATTAACCATCCGATGTGTGCAGATCCTTCAATCAGCCATCCTGACTAGATGCAAATTCAGTGATGAAACTGCAGAGATGGTCTGCCACTCCCGCAGTTTCCCACTATTGCTTTTAGCTGTTGAGTCTTTGCAGATGGTGTTCTTATACATAGGCAACCTGCCATAGTTTGACTAGCAGAGGGTGCTGTCAATTCACTTAGTATCCTGACTCCGGTCATACAGATTAAGGTAAATCCTAATATTGTCCTAGCACTTTGGGATTGTCCCCTTGAATGTTATATCCCATAAGGGGCAATTAATTGCTTGCATGTCTGATTCCGTGTTAGTTGACGGTTGGTGTTGTGTAGCGGTGGTCAGCTCTTCCATCTCAGGTGTGTTTCACTATTGTATTCTCTCCAAACTATACCAGCCACGTATACCTAGCCTGCGAAACTCACCCTGTCAGAAACCAGATCCCGCCTGGTTTCTCATGGAGAGGCCAGGGTCCACAGTAATACCCAGCCAGCTCGCCCAAGAGGCTCCCATGTGGGTTAGCAGCTGGTTAGGCTGGGCTCAGCTGGGCTTGGGCTTTAGGTGGGCGTCTGTGTGGGCCCCAGTTGGGCTCTGTGTGGGTTCCCTCATTAAAAACATTAATGTTTTTTTGGTTTTAGTTTCCATGTATAGATTTGTTACTTGTGTTCATCCAAGCATTTTAGTTAGTATTTAATGTCTATATATGAGGGCCTTGTGTTTTGGTTGATCTTGTCACATGACCGTAATTTTAAGCTTTTTAAAAGGTTTTTATCAAACTATCCCCTTTTTAGGTTTATGTCAATTTCGTATTAAGTCTTTTTTTGTTTGAAAATGCATAAAATAAAGGTTAAAATCCAGGTCTGATAAATATAATAAAAATGACAAAACTAATTGTCAAAGCAGCAGTAGCACACCCAACTGGGCCCCAAGTGGGTAGTAGCTGGTTAGGCTTGGTTTTAGGTGGGCTCAGCTGGGCTCGGGCTTTAGGTGGGCTTTTCACTAGGTCCTGTGTGGGCCCCAGTTTTTGTCTTTCTTTTTGTTTTCATGTAGATTTTTGATTGATACAAACTTTTGATGTTATGCTTATCCAGGCATTTTAGTTAGTATTAGTTAGTGTGTTTGTGTATATATATATATATATATATATATACCGATCAGCCATAACATTATGAGCACTGACAGGTGAAGTGAATAACACTGATAATCTCGTTATCATGGCACCTGTCAGTGGGTGGGATATATTAGGCAGCAAGTGAACATTTTGTCCTCAAAGTTGATGTGTTAGAAGCAGGAAAAATGGGCAGCGTAAGGATCTGAGCGACTTTGACAAGGGCCAAATTGTGATAGCTAGATGACTGGGTCAGAGCATCTCCAAAACTGCAGCTCTTGTGGGGTGTTCCCAGTCTGCAGTGGTCAGTACCTATCAAAAGTGTACAAGGAAGGAAAAGCGGTGAACTGGCGACAGGGTCATGGGCGGCCAAGGCTCACTGATGCACGTGGGGAGTGAAGGCTGGCCCGTGTGGTCCGATCCAACAGACGAGCTACTGTAGCTCAAATTGCTGAAAAAGTGAATGCTGGTTCTGATAGAAAGGTGTCAGAACACACAGTGCATCGCAGTTTGTTGCGTATGGGGCTGCGTAGCCGCAGACCAGTCAGGGTGCCCATGCTGACCCCTGTCCACTGCCGAAAGCGCCTACAATGGGCACATGAGCGTCAGAACTGCACCACGGAGCAATGGAAGAAGGTGGCCTGGTCTGATGAATCACGAGTTCAAGGTGTTGACTTGGCCTCCAAATTCCTCAGATCTCAGTCCAATCGAGCATCTGTGGGATGTGCTGGACAAACAAGTCCGATCCATGGAGGCCCCACCTCGCAACTTACAGGACTTAAAGGATCTGCTGCTAACGTCTTGGTGCCAGATACCACAGCACACCTTCAGAGGTCTAGTGGAGTCCATCCCTCGACGGGTCAGGGCTGTTTTGGCAGCAAAAGGGGGACCTACACAATATTATGCAGGTGGTCATAATGTTATGGCTGATCGGTGTATCTATAGTATATAATGTTTAGCCTGATTCACATTAGAATTATTGAATAATACCATATAATTGTGTTTTATATTATATAATGTATAATTGTTTAATAATATTATAAACTATATCAGGTCTACTTCTATCCCAAATGGTCTGCCCAAGGCAGTTAATTCTTTCTGCAGACGGGCACCCTACAGAAATCCCATTAAGTATACATGTATTTAAATATACTTAAACTAAATTGTGATTTATCTCAGCATTTTCAATAAGATGATTAAAGTGTGTATTATTTTCAGGTTTTTTTTATTTTACATCAGCCACTTTTACTTTTAAAGAGCTCTCCGTTTTCAGTGTAGCAGCCAGAGTCCTCCACTTATAAGCCTGTCCTAGTCATGTCATGCTGGAGGATATTACATGCAGGTACATTCCAGTCCACGTATCTTGGAGGCAATGAAATGCATTACAAAATAAATAATTTAATTTTTATATTACTCAAATAATGAATCCTGATGTTTTTCTGAATCAACTGTGTAACCTTAATGATAATGGAAAGCAGCTATCATTATCACTCTGGTTTTTAAAATGGACAATGTTTACACTGGCATTGACATTTTGTTTGATTCTTTAGCTCCTGCTGTAGGTATTTGTAAATTGATTTAATTAGACATAATAGCTTTCTTGTCCATCAATGTAATTGTGAATGTTAGGCATTTAAATACATCTTGTGCACTTGTTTTCCCATCTACACAGCTCAAGTTGCACCAAGTATGGCCTTACTAGCACTTAACAATAGACTACTGTAATGGCACAAAAGGCTTGATTTATAGAAGGCACTTGAATTATTCTTCTCTTCCTTATTATTGCAGTATTAGTGTAAGAATTTTAAATGGCTTAATCTATAATTAATTACCTTAAAGTGTAACAATGTGGGGTGTGTGTGTGTTACATGTTCTAATGTCACTACAACTGTTCAAGGTTTGTATATTGTGACTTTTTTTTCATTTTAAAAGTGCAGTATTCTTGCGGTTTCCAAGATGGCTTGGACTTGCATGCATCCTCCTGCTCAATTAACACAATACAAGTCTTAATAAACAACATTTTTTACCCTTTAACTTACACTTATTTTATGCTTAAATATACCTCTGCAATAATGTATCACACTCCTGTGCCCCAATGTTAAACTCAATTCAATTTGTTTCTATATATTTTTTGGGATATAACTCTTCTGGCAACTGCCCTATATATATTGTTTTATTGATAATTTTCCACTAAATACTGCCTAATATGTGCATAGTACTTTTAGCTGAGGTTGCTCTGAATACATATACCTACCAAACACATTTTAAATAAGCTCAAATTTAAAAGTATTTTTCTCTCTGTGTGCTCTGAATGCATTGTTATCAGCAGAATATCTGGGCTCACAAGAGGGTCCTTTGGATTGGTAGATATTCGTAAATTCAGGGTCTGTGACTGGGTAAGAAATATAACAGAAAGACAAACTGCTCATGCTTTTTTCTCTGTGGGATCTCAGCTATGCAGCAAAAACATACAAATCCCAATTCCCATACAATAAAGTGAAAAAATTAACCAGTCTTACTAACTCTTAACACCCATGAGCACATTGGCCTAAATGGTTTAATTGAAGTATGCAAAAAGATATCAAGAGAAAGAAAATGTTGTATAGCACATAAAAAAGGGATGGAGACGAAACAAAATAAAAAGAATGTTGAGCTGCAAAGAGATCTTAAGAAAGGGATCAGGAAAGCAAAGAGGGAACTAGAAAGAAACAGCTCTTGGAGCTAAAACCAATGCAAAGAGCTTTTTTCAATACTACAACAGCAAGCGGTCAATAAAGGAGGAAGTGAAACAGATAAAGGGCAAAACTTGAGGTATCTTGGAAAATGAACAATATGTGGCAAATGTAGTAAATGAGTATTTCACAGAGGTTTTTACAAAAGAAAAAACAGATAACATGCCACAGGTTGACAATCAGTCCAGTCAAACCCTAAGAGAGATCAGGATAAATGAGGAGGAGGTACTAAAGGGACTAGCAGAATTAAAAACAAATCACCTGGGCCAGATGGGATATTTCCAACAGTACTTAAAGAAATTAGGGAAATTATTTACAGGCCACTAAGTCAAATATTCCAAATGACACGTAGAACAGGGGATGTGCCAACTGACTGGAAGACAGCAAATGTCAAACCAATCCACAAGAAAGGGGACAAAACTGAGCCAGGAAATTACAGACCAATCAGACTCGCCCGCATCACCTGTATAATGTTGGAAAAAATGATTGGACAAAAAATTGAGGAGCATCTTAATGAAAACCATATTCTTGGAGATACTCAACATGGGTTTAGACAAGGCAGATCATGTCTTACTAATCTATTAGAATTTTTTGAACATGCGACTGCAGCTGTAGATCATGTGAAAGCATATGATATGATATACTTAGATTTCCAAAAAGCTTTAGATAAGGTTCCACACCAAAGACTGATCCTCAAATTGGAAGCTGTAGACATTCAGGGTAATGTAAGTAGATGGATTATGAACTGGTTGATGTATAGGAAACAGAGGGTGTCGATTTAGAGGAGTCGCTTCTAACTGGAGTGAGGTTGTTAGTAGAGTTCCACAGGGATCAGTACTAGGGCCTGTGCTGTTTCTAATCTATATTAATGATCTGGACTCTGGGATAGTTAGCAAACTTGTCAAATTTGCAGATGATACTAAAATAGGTGGCTCAGCAGATACAATCTCGGCAGCACAGGCTATTCAGAGGGACTTAGATAATATTCAGTTGTGGGCGACACCTGGCAGATGAAATTCAATGTGGACAAGTGCAAGGTATTACATGCAGGTAACAAAAATGTCCACTGTAATGACACTATGGGAGGAATAGAACTAGATGAAGTAACGCATGAGAAAAACCTAGGAGTCTATGTGGACTCCTCACTTTCTCCATCCAAGCAATGTGGGGAAGCAATAAAAAAGGCAAACACAATGCTAGGGTATATTGTCAAAAGTGTAGAATTGAGAACAAGGGCAGTGATGTTCAGACTGTACAATGCACTAGTTAGAGCTCATCTGGATACTGTGGACAGTTCTGGGCTCCACACTTCAAGAAAGATATCGCTGCTCTAGAGGCAGTTCAGAGGAGAGCAACCAGACTTATTCCAGGTCTGAAGGGAACGTCCTACTGAGAGACTGAGGAACTGAACCTTTTCACCTGGAACAGAGGAGACTTCGTGGGGACTTGATCCAAGTCTTCAAAATCATGAGAGGCATGGACCACATCAAAGCAGAGGAGCTTTTCCAGATCAGCAGGGACACACGCACCCGGCACACAAATGGAAATTGGGCTTCAAGGCATTCAAGACAGAAAACAGGAGACACTTCTTCACACAGCGTCACAATCTGAACAAACTCCCCAGCGATGTGGCTGAAGAGGCCATTTGGGAACATTCAAAAACAGACCGGATAGGATCCTTGGATCACTGAGTTATTAATGGACACCAAACGAGCACGATGGGGCGAATGGCCTTCTCTGAATTGGACACTTTTTGTTCTTCTTATCACTTTAAGCAGAATACTGCCTCATTTTAAAGTTACACTGACAACCAAGCAGTGCAAAGAAAGAACTCTGACAAAACCATGTAATAAAAGTCTTCTACACAGCTTTCTGAGATTTGTATGCAGATCATTTATTATTCTTTTAGCAGTTCTATAAATAAAATAAGTCACTGGAACACACTGTGTGATCTACACCTCTAAGACTCTAAGGAGTCTAGCGAGTTGCAGGCTGTTCTCTGTTTGACGCAGGAGGAGAAATGATTTTCTCAAATAAAAAAAACCCAAACCAACAGTTTTCTTTTTGTCGCCGACTTGAGGCGGGATTCCAGCCATGTGGCGTGTGCCGTATACAGACCTGCTGACACACACGGCAGTGATGTGCACCGCACCACTCCACTGCATCCTGATAAAACAATGTCTGATCCCGATTCTCCAAAAAAACACTTGCTGGTCATATTCCAGTTGATCGTAGTGGGTCTTTATTCAATCGTTTCGTTATCTTTCAAGTCAAAAGCACTGCCCAAAGGGAGGGGTCAACTAAACCTTCCTATCCAAGCTGTGTCACTCAGACAGTGCCTTCCTATTTCCTGTTTGTGTCTATGGTGAGGCACACAGGAACTGTCTTCGCCGTCTCACCTTGGGGTCCTCAGGTTGTCTCCAGCCCTTGTCTTTGGTCTTCAAATAGCTGAAATAGTTTTCGTTGCGGGTGACGCATTTCTCTATATAGTCACTGCATTCGAGACTTAATTACGAACGAACACAGCTGTTGAGTCTCAAGACACTTTATTGCTTCCGGTTCTGTTCGATCCCATGCCGAAGCGCAGTCAGCCTCCACCAGGCGGTTCTGAGAGTTCGGGTCCCACTGTGCCGTGGACGCGCCTCCGAGACCAGGGTTTCCCTCCTCCCTGCGCAGCTGGGTGTCGGCCTCCTCTCTCTCTCTCTCACCCTGAAAGAGAAAGCAAAAACGATCAAAACAAAACAGATATTAATGCACCCTCCCCCCAAAGTGCCTTGTCCAGGACATGCATGACATTGTATTACTGTACTGAGTCATTCACTCGCACACTATCTTGTGTGGAAAAGGCTCAGACGCCAGCCTGCTCTAAACTCAGACCATCTGAGACCGCTGATCTAATGGGACAATGGTCAGCAAGCGTGCGGTTCACTGTGTCTGTTCTGAGCGGCAACTCACAGCCTACATGATCCTGAGGTGCTGCTACAGTGAAATGAAGAGTCTTTATTAATGCAAATAGAGAAGCATCTCTCAGTGACAATCAGAGAATGAACACACCGTGATTCCTGCTGGACTCGCGTCCCCTGTGCGCCTCGGTGCCTCGGCCTCACTGCGCTGTTCTTCAATCCCTGGCTCCCCCTCTCATTCTCAGTCTCTCCCTCTGCCTCATCTTCACCTGCCTCCATCCTTCAGCTACATCTTCTTGCTCTCGCCCTGCTTCTTCTAGCTCTCTCTCTGTCTCTCTGTGTCTCTCTCTCCGTGTGTCTCTCCATGTCTCTATCTCTAGTCTCTCTCTGTGTCTTTGTGTTTCTGTCTCTCTCTCTCTCTGTGTGTGTGTGTGTCTGTCTCTGTTTCTCTCTCTGCGTGTCTGTCTCTCACTCTGTCTCTCTCTATTGCCCCGTTTCCACTGGTGGACACGTCCGTGTTTTGTGGACAGTTAACTATCTGCTGCCAGACGTGTCCGTAAGCGTCTGTCCCGCCCACTGAGGAAATATCTCCGCTTCTGAAAGCAAAGATGTGCACTTGACTTGCAGACAGACAGGGAGGAGATCAGATACATTGTGTCGGAAGATATAATCTCAAATGCCGTGTGCGATCACGAAGAAATTAGTTTTATTAGCAGCATGTAGTGAAATCCACATACAGAAACAATGACTGCTTACAGTTAATATCTGAGTGTATTATAAACCATTTACAAGTTAAATTAATGAATACAAAAATACAGCAGATCTGGGTTTCCCTATAAAACATTAAGGACTGGTTTAATAAATGCGTCCGTAAGTTCATAAACGCTATGACCGAGACGTGCACACTTCAGTTAAATTATAACCGGCTATATTGTAGCTAGATTATTAATCGTGAAACGTGTGTATTTTGTAAAGTAAATTATAAATAATACGGCAAAAAGCATTATGTAATAAATACATATATACTAGCACAAATGATGACGATAATAATATTGTTGCACATGGAAACGTATTCTTATGTGCACATGCTTGCCTGAATATAATGTTGTCTACAAGTTTAGCTCTTCCTAATATCTCTTAACAGAAACGTGTATTTATTACGCCGTTTACAATCATTTAAGGCACGAAGAATAAAATAGACACAAAAGTCCTCTCCACGTCAGGCTGTGTCGCTCATAGCGTCTCTGTTTTTAAAACGAAACAAAAAACAAACCCACAGTCCCACCCATAAGAGGGACGGATTCACAACGGCCTGGTTTTACAAAAAAAAGCTCTGGGACGCGTCGGCATGGCATGGCACAGCACGGCACGGACGCTTAAGCCAGTGGAACCGAGGCATAAGTCTCTCTGTGTCTCTCTCTTTGTCTCTCTCTCTGTCCGTCTCTGCATCTCTCTCTCTATGTCTCTCTGTGTCTCTCTGTCTCTGCCCCTGTCTCTGCATCTCTCTCTGTCTCAGCATCTCTGTCTCTGTCTCACTCTCTATGTCTCTGTCTGTCTCCCTCTCTCCCTCCCTCCCTTTGTCCAGAATTAGATTTTATCGTCATTAAGAAACTTTATATACCCCCCTTCCTCTGCATCTTATTTTATGTCAATCTATTCAGCACATAAAGCCCAATAACACATAAATGTACTGAAATGTGATCTTCCATAAAACAACCACAACAAACAGAACTCAGTGGAAGCGGCTCGGTGATTGTGGCAGCAGTGTGGACCGCCGTCCATGTTTCAAAGAGAAGCAGGCAGTACCATAGAGGACTGAACACCAAAGTCCAGCTATACAAAGCCTGTGTGATCAGCAGTGTCCTCTATGGCAGCGAGTCCTGGACGGAGCGACGCATCAGGGAAGACGGCTGACGGATGCCAACAACAATTCAATTACAATTAACCTATTCCGGGCGGCCCTTTCTAATTTTGTTCCAATTCATATGATGATGACAATTTGAACTACCCAGTGAGCAATTAATTTCAATGCGACGCATCAGGGACTATGAGGCGCCGTTAGGGACATTATCACTGAATAACAGTTACGCTCTCTACACTGAAAACGAGACCACATAGGTGACGTCAAAATATCAGTACTCCCGCGCAGCATTATTGCATATTAAGTGAAAGTGGAAACTAACATGTGTAATACAGATTAAGCGCAAAGGGCTGGTTTGTCACGCATTTGCATTCTATACATATGTATGGCTATGTATATACAATTAATAGAGTTGTATAAATGTGTTGTTAGGCTATATATTAAAAGCCAGCTGAAGCACAAGCCAATCCAAGCTTGTGTCATAAATATACATTTCACTATGATTATGGCGCGGTCTAGTCTGGACTTTGGCGGAGGTGGTGTGGCATTTATAGCCTGGATAGGATCCTTGGATCACTCGGTTATTAATGGACACCAAACGAGCACGATGGGGCGAATGGCCTCCTCTCGATTGGACACTTTCTTATGCTCTTACGTTCTATTTGATTTAATAAAAATGTTGGCACATTTCTGTGGACTCATGCTTAACTTTGTGTTAACTTTTGTATTATCACTCTTTACTATTGATTACAAATTGGATACAATTTTAGGTCTGTGTGTCCAGTTTGAGCTCATTTAAATTTTTCATTACATTAGCATAGCACAATGGAAGCCAATTGTCGCAATTGCTAACTTTCAAAAGCTGACTAATATCTGTTTGAGTAGGAAATCTGTCTAAATGCCAAAATACTGTAGTAGTATCCCTTTATATAACTTAAGGCTTAATAATAATAGTAAAGAGTGATAATACAAAAGTTAACACAAAGTTAAGCATGAGTCCACAGAAATGTGCCAACATTTTTATTAAATCAAATAGAACGTAAGAGCATAAGAAAGTGTCCAATCGAGAGGAGGCCATTCGCCCCATCGTGCTCGTTTGGTGTCCATTAATAACCGAGTGATCCAAGGATCCTATCCAGGCTATAAATGCCACACCACCTCCGCCAAAGTCCAGACTAGACCGCGCCATAATCATAGTGAAATGTATATTTATGACACAAGCTTGGATTGGCTTGTGCTTCAGCTGGCTTTTAATATATAGCCTAACAACACATTTATACAACTCTATTAATTGTATATACATAGGCTACAGTACATAGCCATACATATGTATAGAATGCAAATGCGTGACAAACCAGCCCTTTGCGCTTAATCTGTATTACACATGTTAGTTTCCACTTTCACTTAATATGCAATAATGCTGCGCGGGAGTACTGATATTTTGACGTCACCTATGTGGTCTCGTTTTCAGTGTTGAGAGCGTAACTGTTATTCAGTGATAATGTCCCTAACGGCGCCTCATAGAAGACGGCTGACGGACGCCAACAACAATTAAATTACAATGAACCTATTCCGGGCGGCCCTTTCTAATTGTGTTCCAATTCGTATGATGATGACAATTTGAACTACCCAGTGAGCAATTAATTTCAAATTAGACCAAAAACATTCTGCTGTAAACGTATGAATCTCCAGCGATTCTCAGTCACAGCTTTGGAAGTTTGTAACCCAAAATAATTTAAAGATTCGGTCATCAATAGACGAATCCTCCGGTGGTTTTTTAGATTACATGAACATTCAGTCCAGTGATCTCAAACTGGCTGAGCTTATTTGCGTTCAGGGACTCAGCCAGTTTGACACAGTGCTGCGTCACCTCCTGTATGCTGTTCTTTGTGATCAGCACACAGGTTCCGTCTGGGATTTGCATGCCGTTCTCATTTCTCGAATGAGAGTCGAACACGTGGAATGCCCTGCTTCCACGTATCACGGCAAACGTCGATCCTGCAAACGTGACGAGACAAGCTCTGAACTCAGTCAGCGTTGTCTGCAGAGCGTCGCCCAGGGACAACACTATCCCAGATAAAGCACTGTCACTGGGACCGCCCAGCAGCCCGGCCACCGACTCGCCCATCGATGTGGTGCAGCTGGTGCCAAACACTTTCAGCTGACCTGGAAGTTCAGTAACTAATGTATACGTGTTTTTCACTGCAGCAGTGCTCTGCAGCTTGGAGTACAGCTTGTTCCCGCGCTGCAGGATAGCGTCCAGGTCAGCACTATCCCACTTCTCGGGGCTCTTCACTTCGCTGTATATTACTGAACAGAAGCTGTTGGGCACACACTGCTTCCCGCTGTTGTGCCCAAAGCGCTCGTGGCCCTGGTGACAGCTGCCGCGCACGACGCCGATGGCCGCCTGCTCTCTGGGGAGACGTGCGGTCTGTGTCGCACACGGCTTTGTCTGCTGCACAGAACCGCCTCCACCTTGAGTTCTGCTCGCCGCGCTCGTTTGCTGGTCAGTGTAATTGGTTTTCTTTTTCTCTGTCTGCATCATTTTAACAGGAGACTTAACTTCGCTGTGGTCAGTCGCTTTACCTTCCGAGGAGAGGCCCTCCTCCTCTGCCCATGCCTTCCTCCGAGGCAGAGTCTTACATGGCACCTGTAATATAATACATGTGTATATCGGCTACATGTACATATAAGAATCTATTCAATCTTTTTTTTACCTTCTACCTGTAATTGCTGCTTACCTGACACATTTATAAAGGCAAGACTTCTGCCTGAGGTTGCGCAGCTCGGTCTGGATGTGCGGCCCTCTGCTTCCTGTATCTGAGCCCCAGGAACCCGCACAGCAGCGCCGCACACCAGAGCAGTTCACTATGACACCTAACAGCACTTTTCTTTCTGTCGAGAATTCATCTTTACTGCCCAGACTCTTAAACGACACAGAAGCTGTCCGCGCTCTGTGCTATGGAGTCCTCTTGACTGGTAAACTTGCGCACAGGATTGGCATTATGATTGTTTTATAAAGCACTGCAGTGCTGTGCCATTGGAAAAGCACGGTTCACAGTAAACAAAAACCAAGTGAAAGCATGATAAAGAATGGAGAAATATAGGAAACATACAAGAAATTGTCCGCTGTCAAAGCAAGAGTATGTGCAGAGACAACCACATGATTACACAATTGTTTCTATGCTGATCTGTCCCAGATCATTTTTAACAATTAAGGCTGGAAAATAAAGCCTTCTACAGATGTGTCAGACACTTGCAGCTCAGTGTCCTTCCCTTCAATCTCCAGGTATGAAGAGTTTCTAGTCCCAGTCACAGGTGATATAGAAAACGAGAGCGGGACGCCTACCTCTCTCTCCGACTCCTTGCTCTGCTGCTTGGCGAGAAGGGCCCGCAGCTTCCGGTTCTTGCTGAGGAGGGCCTGGTTGCAGTCTTCCACATTCTGGACATAGTTGTCACAGTCGGCCTTCATCTTGGCCAGACTGTCTCTGAACCGCTCCTGCTCCTCGGCCAGGGCCTTCTCGTGCACCAGGCCCTGTTTCTGAGCTGCTGCCAGCTGCTGGCGCAGGAGCTGGTTCTCCAACTGTGCCCGGGCCAGTCTCTCTGCCAGGCTCTCCTCTGGAACTGAGGTCTCGTGCCGTGGCTCCATCACCTCTCGCAGCAGGGCCTGCAGGTGTGCCTGGGCTTGGTCTCTCTCTCGCTGCGCGCTCTCCAGGAGAGCGGTCTTCTCTGCAAGGGAGTGGGTGACCCGGTGGCACTTGTTCTGCAAGACGGTCAGCTGCAGCTTCAGAGACGCAACCTTTATGATAGAAAAGCACAAGAGACACACGAACGGTAAGTCTGGCATTCACAAGTGCTCCCACGTTCACAGCCAACACTCGGACACGGGCTGGTGTTTCTGGGGGACACAGCCTGCCTTCTCACAGGCACAGAGCTGACAGTGAGGAGTGGATTGAGTGAGGATGTGCAGACCTTTGACTGACACACTGACGGAAGCTGTGCCTTTACAGTTTGCCCGGCAGGATCAGAAACTAGAAAAAGACTGAACTGATCAGTACGTATCATTTACAGAACAATATTGATTAAGCTGACTGACAGATCAAATGACATTAAAAATGTAGATGATAAAGACACACATCTACAGGATTAGGACTCATTGGCACGCTGACAGTATTATGTGGACTTTGGGTCCATGTCTGCACCGGACTGAGAGCAGGCCAGCCGTGTCTGTGTTGTAATTCACGGGACAATGAAGCAGGGAGTCGCTGCGACTTCCACATCATGTCCTGTAGCCACAGAGCGAGCAGACAGGACCAAGACAGGAGGGAAGAGAAGAGTTTACCTCATCCCATGCCTGTGCGTCTTCAATGCTGGGGTCACTGGCACTGTCGAGAGCTGCCCCTCCCAGCGTCCATGCTCTGCTCAGGCTGCCAGGGAGCTTGGCCTCCTGTCCCTTGCTGTGTGACGGAGTCTGCGCAGGTCTGCTCTTGGTCCCATAGGTCATGATGCGATTTGAGCAGCTGGAAAGCAAAGGCAACAGGCTCTTAAACAGACACGTTATCTTCCTGTGAGAGTCACAGAGCCGCAGCACTGGAGAGGAGACCCCGGTCACTCGTCCGACTCAGTGTCAGTGTGAGGTGACACAGCCCCTCGTCCCTGGTGAAGCTCTTCAGAACAATTCGAATCATTGTTTTAAATTCCTCTCATTAGGAGCATTTCTTATAAAGACTAATATACATTTGAAAAACTTTTATTACATATATTGTAACGAGAGATACATATGTGTATTCTACATGTGTGCGAATCAACACTGCTGCATCTGAATCTAAAGGAAAGTACTTTTTCACAAAACAATGCAACAATGCAAAACAATTCACAAAACTACTTGATAATAGATGATCTGCAGAGCAGTCTCACCCGTGGTGTCCATGCATCGCTGCGAGGACCTCAGCAGTGTGTCCACTGCTGTCCTCCAGCGATGCGTCCGCACCGTAGCTCAACAGGATGCAGACCAAGGGCAGGAAGCCGTTGCTGGCAGCTATCATCAGCGGCGTCCTGAGAAAAGCCAGATCATCTTGTTACAGGACAATACTCAACCGTTTCATATAAACACTGTTCATTCTGTGCTCTTGCAAGCTGTCGAGACATTAAACCGCCATCAGGTCCGTGTCTGTGCTCTGTGATCCGGTCCGATCCAGAGGAGACACTCCCCGTCCCTCCCTCTCACAGATCTGTCGCTTTTCTAGGTCATTCTGTGGTCCAGAGAAATAAACCGCTGCCCACCTCATTGAGTTGTCCCTGGCGTTGATCTTGGCCCCTTTCTTGTGCAGCAGGGTGACCACGCGGATGTGGTTCTCCGCGGTGGCCAGGAGCAGCGGGGTGCAGCCTTCCTAAAAGTGAGGAGAACATCTTTACAGCACATCATTCAACTACCCATTACAGTCGCTATTTCTGCATCACATTTTCACTATATATTCACTATATATATGTTTGTGTATTCATTTTACATGTTACATGCCATAAGGCACACAATCCGGAGCTATGAAGCCGTACCTTATTCCTGGCCTCAATGTCTGCCCCGTGTCGCACTAGCTGGGCAGCCAGAGCGACAGACGGGACGAGGGCAGCGAAATGGAGGGCCGTGTTCCCGTCCACGTCCATCACGTTGGGGTCGGCTCCGTGTTTCAGGAGCGCCGCCACGCAGCCCTGCTGCCCACACTGCACCGCCTGCAACACAAACCCCAAAGACACGCTGCGTTACCATCGATCCCACTGGACACTCTTCGTGGATCAGAAGCTGGGTGGTTTGATTGTCTTTGTTTAAAAATAAGAAACTAGGGAAAAAAACTATTTAGAAAGGGAGGGAGTGCAGTACTGATGAGACAGACACGCAGACGCTGGGCTTTACCTTCATCAGTGCAGTGCTGTGCTGGTCATCGCACAGATCCAACTCTGCCTTCCGCTCGGCCAGGAAAGCGACGACCTCCTCCTGTCCAGAGACGCAGGCCAGGTGCAGGGGTGTTCTGGAGACAGAGACAGCAATTAAAACCCTGTCTGTGTTCTCACTGCAGCAGTAGTAGTAATAATAATAACAATAATAATAATATAGAGAGATGTTAATTCATAGTGCAAAGTCTGTATCTAAGCCCTGCCGAGTTCATAATAGACCATAGACACACATATGGCCACCACATCACTATTTTATCCCTGAAGAAAACACTGGAGAAGGAAAGAAATAAACAAACTGACAGGAATGGCTGCGCATCAATGCTTGCATTGGTAAGAGTCTACACTGAGACTCGCAGACCTGCCTACCTGTACGCATCGTAACAACAAAACACGCAAAAATCGGGCTGAAGTTCTGCACACCTGCCGTTATTAAAAGACCGATTAAACACCGAGCAGAGCCAATCCAGGCTACAGTATAAATATGGAGGATTGTGAACATCGCGCGTCACTCTCCGGGCTGGCAGGCGAGACGCCGCCCCCTGTCGCTCGACTCTGACGTCAGTGTCGATGCGACGAGCACGGCGTTTTGTCTGAAGGTTTATTCAAGGTTACCCGTGAAATACAGCATCTCATTGTTCATGCATTATGAAGCAATTAGTCGCTTGCCGTAAATCTGGCAACCGATCAAACCATTAGGAAGTGCGGCTCGATGAGCAGCGCAGGGCCTGCTGTGTGCGTGTGAGGCGTGCAGCCCGAGGCCCAAGACACGAGTCGAGAGCGCGCAGGTCGAGTCGCTACTCGAGTCAAACTCGGCGGCTGCGCGTCATTACAGAGCCGAGAGATGAGCTCCGTCCTCGACAGGTGACAGTTCAGCACCAGCTCTCGTCTCCATTACTGTCCTGTCCCTCAAACAGCACTGCGCGACATCGCAGGACACCCAATTAACCTTAATTGCACGTATACATGCACATACTACTGCCGAGCCGTAATTACGTGTGTACAAGGACTATCACACACACTGAACACAAACACGGCACCGCGGAATGACTTTGATTAGTTTCACTGCTTATGTTGTGTGATTTGCAGCCCATGGCCCCGGCCTTCAGGCGAGTCATTTCTGCAGGTCAGCTAGAACAAACTGCATTATTTGTGGTATTATTCAGTGACTGCACTCTATTTATTCATTAAATGTTGTCTTTTTGTGTTGAGTAAACAGCAATGAGCTACATATACTTACGTTTTCGGGTAGCTACAGAGGCTCTGTTTTTATGTATTAATACTCTACTTGCACTTTATATTGAGAGAAAGCTTATCAGGGAGCACCAGCCCGATACCAGGACAGCAGTTAAGGTAAAAACAGAGTAATAAAGCAGTTGTTATATGCATAGTGTATGGTTTTCTGGGGGACAGGTTGGGCAGTGTAAGTGTCTTAGGCCGCTGAGCGTCCCACTCAAAAACACAATGTCCAGGGTTGGCAGGTGTGTACAGTGAGCAGCATATACATGCATAATAATAATGCACGCTGATACGGTTATGTGCTGGAGAGCAACCTAAATCATCTGGTCTATAAATAGGTTTTTATTTTTTAAACAACATTAATCTAGATCTTCGGCAATAATGTGCCCCCAGAATAACTTTCGATTATCAGTTATTCAGTGTATGATACATGTGTTAAAAAGGCAGGAGCTTCCTCTATAAAGCAGTCATTTTATTCGAGTAATATTATTATTAATAATAATAATAATAATACATTTCTTACCTGTTATGTTCGTCCAGCATATTGAAGCCATGCTTCTTTCCAAGTTTTTTCAACTGCGACAGATTCCCCCTGGCGGCAGCTTTGTGTATCTTTCCGATAATATTTTTCTGCTTCTTCTTATTCATAAAACGGAACATCTTTAGTTCCTCTTGAATTGTTTAGTGCAATATGAATGATATCCGCTCGCCGTCTGTCAGCAATGTCAGCTAGTTATGACGAGTTATGACAACTTATGGAAAGACTGATGCACAGTCGAATTATGACGTCATAGTTGCAGTGTACTTTACCATGGCATGGCAACCAGACACGTGTCTGTACAGTGTCTGTGTCTCCCTCATTTTATTATATATATATATATATATATATATATATATATATATATATATATATATATAGTTATACCCTGAAACCTTAATAGACACACTGTCAATGTTTATACATTAGTGTAGGAAGTCATGCTTTTGCATACACAGTATGTTTAGCTTTTAAGTCTTAGCAAATGAGCTAGTATTTGGCTGGTTATGTCTAAAATGTGATTATAAAAGTGTCTGAAATACAGATCCCACAATGCACTGTGCAGTCTACCTAATTTTTCCCTAATTTTTGAACGTTCAAAAACAGACTGGATAGGATCCTTTGATCACTTAGTTATTAATGGACACCAAACGAGCACGATGGGGCGAATGGCCTCCTCTGAATTGGACACTTTTTGTTCTTCTTATCACTTTAAGCAGAATACTGCCTCATTTTAAAGTTACACTGAGAACCAAGCAGTGCAAAGAAAGAACTCTGACAAAACCATGTAATAAAAGTCTTCTACACAGCTTTCTGAGATTTGTATGCAGATCATTTATTATTCTTTTAGCAGTTCTATAAAAAAAATAAGTCACTGGAACACACTGTGTGATCTACACCTCTAAGACTCTAAGGAGTCTAGCGAGTTGCAGGCTGTTCTCTGTTTGACGCAGGAGGAGAAATGATTTTCTCAAATAAAAAAAACCCAAACCAACAGTTTTCTTTTTGTCGCCGACTTGAGGCGGGATTCCAGCCACGTGGCGTGTGCTGTATACAGACCTGCTGACACACACGGCAGTGATGTGCACCGCACCACTCCACTGCATCCTGATAAAACAATGTCTGATCCCGATTCTCCAAAAAAACACTTGCTGGTCATATTCCAGTTGATCGTAGTGGGTCTTTATTCAATCGTTTCGTTATCTTTCAAGTCAAAAGCACTGCCCAAAGGGAGGGGTCAACTAAACCTTCCTATCCAAGCTGTGTCACTCAGACAGTGCCTTCCTATTTCCTGTTTGTGTCTATGGTGAGGCACACAGGAACTGTCTTCGCCGTCTCACCTTGGGGTCCTCAGGTTGTCTCCAGCCCTTGTCTTTGGTCTTAAAATAGCTGAAATAGTTTTCGTTGCGGGTGATGCATTTCTCTATATAGTCACTGCATTCGAGACTTAATTACGAACGAACACAGCTGTTGAGTCTCAAGACACTTTATTGCTTCCGGTTCTGTTCGATCCCATGCCGAAGCGCAGTCAGCCTCCACCAGGCGGTTCTGAGAGTTCGGGTCCCACTGTGCCGTGGACGCGCCTCCGAGACCAGGGTTTCCCTCCTCCCTGCGCAGCTGGGTGTCGGCCTCCTCTCTCTCTCTCTCTCTCTCTCTCACCCTGAAAGAGAAAGCAAAAACGATCAAAACAAAACAGATATTAATGCACCCTCCCCCCAAAGTGCCTTGTCCAGGACATGCATGACATTGTATTACTGTACTGAGTCATTCACTCGCACACTATCTTGTGTGGAAAAGGCTCAGACGCCAGCCTGCTCTAAACTCAGACCATCTGAGACCGCTGATCTAATGGGACAATGGTCAGCAAGCGTGCGGTTCACTGTGTCTGTTCTGAGCGGCAACTCACAGCCTACATGATCCTGAGGTGCTGCTACAGTGAAATGAAGAGTCTTTATTAATGCAAATAGAGAAGCATCTCTCAGTGACAATCAGAGAATGAACACACCGTGATTCCTGCTGGACTCGCGTCCCCTGTGCGCCTCGGTGCCTCGGCCTCACTGCGCTGTTCTTCAATCCCTGGCTCCCCCTCTCATTCTCAGTCTCTCCCTCTGCCTCATCTTCACCTGCCTCCATCCTTCAGCTACATCTTCTTGCTCTCGCCCTGCTTCTTCTAGCTCTCTCTCTGTCTCTCTGTGTCTCTCTCTCCGTGTGTCTCTCCATGTCTCTATCTCTAGTCTCTCTCTGTGTCTTTGTGTTTCTGTCTCTCTCTCTCTCTGTGTGTGTGTGTGTCTGTCTCTGTTTCTCTCTCTGCGTGTCTGTCTCTCACTCTGTCTCTCTCTATTGCCCCGTTTCCACTGGTGGACACGTCCGTGTTTTGTGGACAGTTAACTATCTGCTGCCAGACGTGTCCGTAAGCGTCTGTCCCGCCCACTGAGGAAATATCTCCGCTTCTGAAAGCGAAGATGTGCACTTGACTTGCAGACAGACAGGGAGGAGATCAGATACATTGTGTCGGAAGATATAATCTCAAATGCCGTGTGCGATCACGAAGAAATTAGTTTTATTAGCAGCATGTAGTGAAATCCACATACAGAAACAATGACTGCTTACAGTTAATATCTGAGTGTATTATAAACCATTTACAAGTTAAATTAATGAATACAAAAATACAGCAGATCTGGGTTTCCCTATAAAACATTAAGGACTGGTTTAATAAATGCGTCCGTAAGTTCATAAACGCTATGACCGAGACGTGCACACTTCAGTTAAATTATAACCGGCTATATTGTAGCTAGATTATTAATCGTGAAACGTGTGTATTTTGTAAAGTAAATTATAAATAATACGGCAAAAAGCATTATGTAATAAATACATATATACTAGCACAAATGATGACGATAATAATATTGTTGCACATGGAAACGTATTCTTATGTGCACATGCTTGCCTGAATATAATGTTGTCTACAAGTTTAGCTCTTCCTAATATCTCTTAACAGAAACGTGTATTTATTACGCCGTTTACAATCATTTAAGGCACGAAGAATAAAATAGACACAAAAGTCCTCTCCACGTCAGGCTGTGTCGCTCATAGCGTCTCTGTTTTTAAAACGAAACAAAAAACAAACCCACAGTCCCACCCATAAGAGGGACGGATTCACAACGGCCTGGTTTTACAAAAAAAAGCTCTGGGACGCGTCGGCATGGCATGGCACAGCACGGCACGGACGCTTAAGCCAGTGGAACCGAGGCATAAGTCTCTCTGTGTCTCTCTCTTTGTCTCTCTCTCTGTCCGTCTCTGCATCTCTCTCTCTATGTCTCTCTGTGTCTCTCTGTCTCGGCCCCTGTCTCTGCATCTCTCTCTGTCTCAGCATCTCTGTCTCTGTCTCACTCTCTATGTCTCTGTCTGTCTCCCTCTCTCCCTCCCTCCCTTTGTCCAGAATTAGATTTTATCGTCATTAAGAAACTTTATATACCCCCCTTCCTCTGCATCTTATTTTATGTCAATCTATTCAGCACATAAAGCCCAATAACACATAAATGTACTGAAATGTGATCTTCCATAAAACAACCACAACAAACAGAACTCAGTGGAAGCGGCTCGGTGATTGTGGCAGCAGTGTGGACCGCCGTCCATGTTTCAAAGAGAAGCAGGCAGTACCATAGAGGACTGAACACCAAAGTCCAGCTATACAAAGCCTGTGTGATCAGCAGTGTCCTCTATGGCAGCGAGTCCTGGACGGAGCGACGCGTCAGGGAAGACGGCTGACGGATGCCAACAACAATTCAATTACAATTAACCTATTCCGGGCGGCCCTTTCTAATTTTGTTCCAATTCATATGATGATGACAATTTGAACTACCCAGTGAGCAATTAATTTCAATGCGACGCATCAGGGACTATGAGGCGCCGTTAGGGACATTATCACTGAATAACAGTTACGCTCTCTACACTGAAAACGAGACCACATAGGTGACGTCAAAATATCAGTAATCCCGCGCAGCATTATTGCATATTAAGTGAAAGTGGAAACTAACATGTGTAATACAGATTAAGCGCAAAGGTCTGGTTTGTCACGCATTTGCATTCTATACATATGTATGGCTATGTATATACAATTAATAGAGTTGTATAAATGTGTTGTTAGGCTATATATTAAAAGCCAGCTGAAGCACAAGCCAATCCAAGCTTGTGTCATAAATATACATTTCACTATGATTATGGCGCGGTCTAGTCTGGACTTTGGCGGAGGTGGTGTGGCATTTATAGCCTGGATAGGATCCTTGGATCACTCGGTTATTAATGGACACCAAACGAGCACGATGGGGCGAATGGCCTCCTCTCGATTGGACACTGTCTGATGCTCTTACGTTCTATTTGATTTAATAAAAATGTTGGCACATTTCTGTGGACTCATGCTTAACTTTGTGTTAACTTTTGTATTATCACTCTTTACTATTGATTACAAATTGGATACAATTTTAGGTCTGTGTGTCCAGTTTGAGCTCATTTAAATTTTTCATTACATTAGCATAGCACAATGGAAGCCAATTGTCGCAATTGCTAACTTTCAAAAGCTGACTAATATCTGTTTGAGTAGGAAATCTGTCTAAATGCCAAAATACTGTAGTAGTATCCCTTTATATAACTTAAGGCTTAATAATAATAGTAAAGAGTGATAATACAAAAGTTAACACAAAGTTAAGCATGAGTCCACAGAAATGTGCCAACATTTTTATTAAATCAAATAGAACGTAAGAGCATCAGACAGTGTCCAATCGAGAGGAGGCCATTCGCCCCATCGTGCTCGTTTGGTGTCCATTAATAACCGAGTGATCCAAGGATCCTATCCAGGCTATAAATGCCACACCACCTCCGCCAAAGTCCAGACTAGACCGCGCCATAATCATAGTAAAATGTATATTTATGACACAAGCTTGGATTGGCTTGTGCTTCAGCTGGCTTTTAATCTATAGCCTAACAACCCATTTATACAACTCTATTAATTGTATATACATAGGCTACAGTACATAGCCATACATATGTATAGAATGCAAATGCGTGACAAACCAGCCCTTTGCGCTTAATCTGTATTACACATGTTAGTTTCCACTTTCACTTAATATGCAATAATGCTGTGCGGGAGTACTGATATTTTGACGTCACCTATGTGGTCTCGTTTTCAGTGTTGAGAGCGCAAGTGTTTTTCAGTGATAATGTCCCTAACGGCGCCTCATAGAAGACGGCTGACGGACGCCAACAACAATTAAATTACAATGAACCTATTCCGGGCGGCCCTTTCTAATTGTGTTCCAGTTCGTATGATGATGACAATTTGAACTACCCAGTGAGCAATTAATTTCAAATTAGACCAAAAACATTCTGCTGTAAACGTAAGAATCTCCAGCGATTCTCAGTCACAGCTTTGGAAGTTTGTAACCCAAAATAATTTAAAGATTCGGTCATCAATAGACGAATCCTCCGGTGGTTTTTTAGATTACATGAACATTCAGTCCAGTGATCTCAAACTGGCTGAGCTTATTTGCGTTCAGGGACTCAGCCAGTTTGACACAGTGCTGCGTCACCTCCTGTATGCTGTTCTTTGTGATCAGCACACAGGTTCCGTCTGGGATTTGCATGCCGTTCTCATTTCTCGAATGAGAGTCGAACACGTGGAATGCCCTGCTTCCACGTATCACGGCAAACGTCGATCCTGCAAACGTGACGAGACAAGCTCTGAACTCAGTCAGCGTTGTCTGCAGAGCGTCGCCCAGGGACAACACTATCCCAGATAAAGCACTGTCACTGGGACCGCCCAGCAGCCCGGCCACCGACTCGCCCATCGATGTGGTGCAGCTGGTGCCAAACACTTTCAGCTGACCTGGAAGTTCAGTAACTAATGTATACGTGTTTTTCACTGCAGCAGTGCTCTGCAGCTTGGAGTACAGCTTGTTCCCGCGCTGCAGGATAGCGTCCAGGTCAGCACTATCCCACTTCTCGGGGCTCTTCACTTCGCTGTATATTACTGAACAGAAGCTGTTGGGCACACACTGCTTCCCGCTGTTGTGCCCAAAGCGCTCGTGGCCCTGGTGACAGCTGCCGCGCACGACGCCGATGGCCGCCTGCTCTCTGGGGAGACGTGCGGTCTGTGTCGCACACGGCTTTGTCTGCTGCACAGAACCGCCTCCACCTTGGGTTCTGCTCGCCGCGCTCGTTTGCTGGTCAGTGTAATTGGTTTTCTTTTTCTCTGTCTGCATCATTTTAACAGGAGACTTAACTTCGCTGTGGTCAGTCGCTTTACCTTCCGAGGAGAGGCCCTCCTCCTCTGCCCATGCCTTCCTCCGAGGCAGAGTCTTACATGGCACCTGTAATATAATACATGTGTATATCGGCTACATGTACATATAAGAATCTATTCAATCTTTTTTTTACCTTCTACCTGTAATTGCTGCTTACCTGACACATTTATAAAGGCAAGACTTCTGCCTGAGGTTGCGCAGCTCGGTCTGGATGTGCGGCCCTCTGCTTCCTGTATCTGAGCCCCAGGAACCCGCACAGCAGCGCCGCACACCAGAGCAGTTCACTATGACACCTAACAGCACTTTTCTTTCTGTCGAGAATTCATCTTTACTGCCCAGACTCTTAAACGACACAGAAGCTGTCCGCGCTCTGTGCTATGGAGTCCTCTTGACTGGTAAACTTGCGCACAGGATTGGCATTATGATTGTTTTATAAAGCACTGCAGTGCTGTGCCATTGGAAAACCACGGTTCACAGTAAACAAAAACCAAGTGAAAGCATGATAAAGAATGGAGAAATATAGGAAACATACAAGAAATTGTCCGCTGTCAAAGCAACAGTATGTGCAGAGACAACCACATGATTACACAATTGTTTCTATGCTGATCTGTCCCAGAACATTTTTAACAATTAAGCCTGGAAAATAAAGCCTTCTACAGATGTGTCAGACACTTGCAGCTCAGTGTCCTTCCCTTCAATCTCCAGGTATGAAGAGTTTCTACTCCCAGTCACACGTGATATAGAAAACGAGAGCGGGACGCCTACCTCTCTCTCCGACTCCTTGCTCTGCTGCTTGGCGAGAAGGGCCCGCAGCTTCCGGTTCTTGCTGAGGAGGGCCTGGTTGCAGTCTTCCACATTCTGGACATAGTTGTCACAGTCGGCCTTCATCTTGGCCAGACTGTCTCTGAACCGCTCCTGCTCCTCGGCCAGGGCCTTCTCGTGCACCAGGCCCTGTTTCTGAGCTGCTGCCAGCTGCTGGCGCAGGAGCTGGTTCTCCAACTGTGCCCGGGCCAGTCTCTCTGCCAGACTCTCCTCTGGAACTGAGGTCTCGTGCCGTGGCTCCATCACCTCTCGCAGCAGGGCCTGCAGGTGTGCCTGGGCTTGGTCTCTCTCTCGCTGCGCGCTCTCCAGGAGAGCGGTCTTCTCTGCAAGGGAGTGGGTGACCCGGTGGCACTTGTTCTGCAAGACGGTCAGCTGCAGCTTCAGAGACGCAACCTTTATGATAGAAAAGCACAAGAGACACACGAACGGTAAGTCTGGCATTCACAAGTGCTCCCACGTTCACAGCCAACACTCGGACACGGGCTGGTGTTTCTGGGGGACACAGCCTGCCTTCTCACAGGCACAGAGCTGACAGTGAGGAGTGGATTGAGTGAGGATGTGCAGACCTTTGACTGACACACTGACGGAAGCTGTGCCTTTACAGTTTGCCCGGCAGGATCAGAAACTAGAAAAAGACTGAACTGATCAGTACGTATCATTTACAGAACAATATTGATTAAGCTGACTGACAGATCAAATGACATTAAAAATGTAGATGATAAAGACACACATCTACAGGATTAGGACTCATTGGCACGCTGACAGTATTATGTGGACTTTGGGTCCATGTCTGCACCGGACTGAGAGCAGGCCAGCCATGTCTGTGTTGTAATTCACGGGACAATGAAGCAGGGAGTCGCTGCGACTTCCACATCATGTCCTGTAGCCACAGAGCGAGCAGACAGGACCAAGACAGGAGGGAAGAGAAGAGTTTACCTCATCCCATGCCTGTGCGTCTTCAATGCTGGGGTCACTGGCACTGTCGAGAGCTGCCCCTCCCAGCGTCCATGCTCTGCTCAGGCTGCCAGGGAGCTTGGCCTCCTGTCCCTTGCTGTGTGACGGAGTCTGCGCAGGTCTGCTCTTGGTCCCATGGGTCATGATGCGATTTGAGCAGCTGGAAAGCAAAGGCAACAGGCTCTTAAACAGACACGTTATCTTCCTGTGAGAGTCACAGAGCCGCAGCACTGGAGAGGAGACCCCCGTCACTCGTCCGACTCAGTGTCAGTGTGAGGTGACACAGCCCCTCGTCCCTGGTGAAGCTCTTCAGAACAATTCAAATCATTGTTTTAAATTCCTCTCATTAGGAGCATTTCTTATAAAGACTAATATACATTTGAAAAACTTTTATTACATATATTGTAACGAGAGATACATATGTGTATTCTACATGTGTGCGAATCAACACTGCTGCATCTGAATCTAAAGGAAAGTACTTTTTCACAAAACAATGCAACAATGCAAAACAATTCACAAAACTACTTGATAATAGATGATCTGCAGAGCAGTCTCACCCGTGGTGTCCATGCATCGCTGCGAGGACCTCAGCAGTGTGTCCACTGCTGTCCTCCAGCGATGCGTCCGCACCGTAGCTCAACAGGATGCAGACCAAGGGCAGGAAGCCGTTGCTGGCAGCTATCATCAGCGGCGTCCTGAGAAAAGCCAGATCATCTTGTTACAGGACAATACTCAACCGTTTCATATAAACACTGTTCATTCTGTGCTCTTGCAAGCTGTCGAGACATTAAACCGCCATCAGGTCCGTGTCTGTGCTCTGTGATCCGGTCCGATCCAGAGGAGACACTCCCCGTCCCTCCCTCTCACAGATCTGTCGCTTTTCTAGGTCATTCTGTGGTCCAGAGAAATAAACCGCTGCCCACCTCATTGAGTTGTCCCTGGCGTTGATCTTGGCCCCTTTCTTGTGCAGCAGGGTGACCACGCGGATGTGGTTCTCCGCGGTGGCCAGGAGCAGCGGGGTGCAGCCTTCCTAAAAGTGAGGAGAACATCTTTACAGCACATCATTCAACTACCCATTACAGTCGCTATTTCTGCATCACATTTTCACTATATATTCACTATATATATGTTTGTGTATTCATTTTACATGTTACATGCCATAAGGCACACAATCCGGAGCTATGAAGCCGTACCTTATTCCTGGCCTCAATGTCTGCCCCGTGTCGCACTAGCTGGGCAGCCAGAGCGACAGACGGGACGAGGGCAGCGAAATGGAGGGCCGTGTTCCCGTCCACGTCCATCACGTTGGGGTCGGCTCCGTGTTTCAGGAGCGCCGCCACGCAGCCCTGCTGCCCACACTGCACCGCCTGCAACACAAACCCCAAAGACACGCTGCGTTACCATCGATCCCACTGGACACTCTTCGTGGATCAGAAGCTGGGTGGTTTGATTGTCTTTGTTTAAAAATAAGAAACTAGGGAAAAAAACTATTTAGAAAGGGAGGGAGTGCAGTACTGATGAGACAGACACGCAGACGCTGGGCTTTACCTTCATCAGTGCAGTGCTGTGCTGGTCATCGCACAGATCCAACTCTGCCTTCCGCTCGGCCAGGAAAGCGACGACCTCCTCCTGTCCAGAGACGCAGGCCAGGTGCAGGGGTGTTCTGGAGACAGAGACAGCAATTAAAACCCTGTCTGTGTTCTCACTGCAGCAGTAGTAGTAATAATAATAACAATAATAATAATATAGAGAGATGTTAATTCATAGTGCAAAGTCTGTATCTAAGCCCTGCCGAGTTCATAATAGACCATAGACACACATATGGCCACCACATCACTATTTTATCCCTGAAGAAAACACTGGAGAAGGAAAGAAATAAACAAACTGACAGGAATGGCTGCGCATCAATGCTTGCATTGGTAAGAGTCTACACTGAGACTCGCAGACCTGCCTACCTGTACGCATCGTAACAACAAAACACGCAAAAATCGGGCTGAAGTTCTGCACACCTGCCGTTATTAAAAGACCGATTAAACACCGAGCAGAGCCAATCCAGGCTACAGTATAAATATGGAGGATTGTGAACATCGCGCGTCACTCTCCGGGCTGGCAGGCGAGACGCCGCCCCCTGTCGCTCGACTCTGACGTCAGTGTCGATGCGACGAGCACGGCGTTTTGTCTGAAGGTTTATTCAAGGTTACCCGTGAAATACAGCATCTCATTGTTCATGCATTATGAAGCAATTAGTCGCTTGCCGTAAATCTGGCAACCGATCAAACCATTAGGAAGTGCGGCTCGATGAGCAGCGCAGGGCCTGCTGTGTGCGTGTGAGGCGTGCAGCCCGAGGCCCAAGACACGAGTCGAGAGCGCGCAGGTCGAGTCGCTACTCGAGTCAAACTCGGCGGCTGCGCGTCATTACAGAGCCGAGAGATGAGCTCCGTCCTCGACAGGTGACAGTTCAGCACCAGCTCTCGTCTCCATTACTGTCCTGTCCCTCAAACAGCACTGCGCGACATCGCAGGACACCCAATTAACCTTAATTGCACGTATACATGCACATACTACTGCCGAGCCGTAATTACGTGTGTACAAGGACTATCACACACACTGAACACAAACACGGCACCGCGGAATGACTTTGATTAGTTTCACTGCTTATGTTGTGTGATTTGCAGCCCATGGCCCCGGCCTTCAGGCGAGTCATTTCTGCAGGTCAGCTAGAACAAACTGCATTATTTGTGGTATTATTCAGTGACTGCACTCTATTTATTCATTAAATGTTGTCTTTTTGTGTTGAGTAAACAGCAATGAGCTACATATACTTACGTTTTCGGGTAGCTACAGAGGCTCTGTTTTTATGTATTAATACTCTACTTGCACTTTATATTGAGAGAAAGCTTATCAGGGAGCACCAGCCCGATACCAGGACAGCAGTTAAGGTAAAAACAGAGTAATAAAGCAGTTGTTATATGCATAGTGTATGGTTTTCTGGGGGACAGGTTGGGCAGTGTAAGTGTCTTAGGCCGCTGAGCGTCCCACTCAAAAACACAATGTCCAGGGTTGGCAGGTGTGTACAGTGAGCAGCATATACATGCATAATAATAATGCACGCTGATACGGTTATGTGCTGGAGAGCAACCTAAATCATCTGGTCTATAAATAGGTTTTTATTTTTTAAACAACATTAATCTAGATCTTCGGCAATAATGTGCCCCCAGAATAACTTTCGATTATCAGTTATTCAGTGTATGATACATGTGTTAAAAAGGCAGGAGCTTCCTCTATAAAGCAGTCATTTTATTCGAGTAATATTATTATTAATAATAATAATAATAATACATTTCTTACCTGTTATGTTCGTCCAGCATATTGAAGCCATGCTTCTTTCCAAGTTTTTTCAACTGCGACAGATTCCCCCTGGCGGCAGCTTTGTGTATCTTTCCGATAATATTTTTCTGCTTCTTCTTATTCATAAAACGGAACATCTTTAGTTCCTCTTGAATTGTTTAGTGCAATATGAATGATATCCGCTCGCCGTCTGTCAGCAATGTCAGCTAGTTATGACGAGTTATGACAACTTATGGAAAGACTGATGCACAGTCGAATTATGACGTCATAGTTGCAGTGTACTTTACCATGGCATGGCAACCAGACACGTGTCTTTACAGTGTCTGTGTCTCCCTCATTTTATATATATATATATATATATATATATATATATATATATATATATATATATATATATAGTTATACCCTGAAACCTTAATAGACACACTGTCAATGTTTATACATTAGTGTAGGAAGTCATGCTTTTGCATACACAGTATGTTTAGCTTTTAAGTCTTAGCAAATGAGCTAGTATTTGGCTGGTTATGTCTAAAATGTGATTATAAAAGTGTCTGAAATACAGATCCCACAATGCACTGTGCAGTCTACCTAATTTTTCCCTAATTTTTGAACGTTCAAAAACAGACTGGATAGGATCCTTTGATCACTTAGTTATTAATGGACACCAAACGAGCACGATGGGGCGAATGGCCTCCTCTGAATTGGACACTTTTTGTTCTTCTTATCACTTTAAGCAGAATACTGCCTCATTTTAAAGTTACACTGAGAACCAAGCAGTGCAAAGAAAGAACTCTGACAAAACCATGTAATAAAAGTCTTCTACACAGCTTTCTGAGATTTGTATGCAGATCATTTATTATTCTTTTAGCAGTTCTATAAAAAAAATAAGTCACTGGAACACACTGTGTGATCTACACCTCTAAGACTCTAAGGAGTCTAGCGAGTTGCAGGCTGTTCTCTGTTTGACGCAGGAGGAGAAATGATTTTCTCAAATAAAAAAAACCCAAACCAACAGTTTTCTTTTTGTCGCCGACTTGAGGCGGGATTCCAGCCACGTGGCGTGTGCTGTATACAGACCTGCTGACACACACGGCAGTGATGTGCACCGCACCACTCCACTGCATCCTGATAAAACAATGTCTGATCCCGATTCTCCAAAAAAACACTTGCTGGTCATATTCCAGTTGATCGTAGTGGGTCTTTATTCAATCGTTTCGTTATCTTTCAAGTCAAAAGCACTGCCCAAAGGGAGGGGTCAACTAAACCTTCCTATCCAAGCTGTGTCACTCAGACAGTGCCTTCCTATTTCCTGTTTGTGTCTATGGTGAGGCACACAGGAACTGTCTTCGCCGTCTCACCTTGGGGTCCTCAGGTTGTCTCCAGCCCTTGTCTTTGGTCTTAAAATAGCTGAAATAGTTTTCGTTGCGGGTGACGCATTTCTCTATATAGTCACTGCATTCGAGACTTAATTACGAACGAACACAGCTGTTGAGTCTCAAGACACTTTATTGCTTCCGGTTCTGTTCGATCCCATGCCGAAGCGCAGTCAGCCTCCACCAGGCGGTTCTGAGAGTTCGGGTCCCACTGTGCCGTGGACGCGCCTCCGAGACCAGGGTTTCCCTCCTCCCTGCGCAGCTGGGTGTCGGCCTCCTCTCTCTCTCTCTCTCTCTCTCTCTCACCCTGAAAGAGAAAGCAAAAACGATCAAAACAAAACAGATATTAATGCACCCTCCCCCCAAAGTGCCTTGTCCAGGACATGCATGACATTGTATTACTGTACTGAGTCATTCACTCGCACACTATCTTGTGTGGAAAAGGCTCAGACGCCAGCCTGCTCTAAACTCAGACCATCTGAGACCGCTGATCTAATGGGACAATGGTCAGCAAGCGTGCGGTTCACTGTGTCTGTTCTGAGCGGCAACTCACAGCCTACATGATCCTGAGGTGCTGCTACAGTGAAATGAAGAGTCTTTATTAATGCAAATAGAGAAGCATCTCTCAGTGACAATCAGAGAATGAACACACCGTGATTCCTGCTGGACTCGCGTCCCCTGTGCGCCTCGGTGCCTCGGCCTCACTGCGCTGTTCTTCAATCCCTGGCTCCCCCTCTCATTCTCAGTCTCTCCCTCTGCCTCATCTTCACCTGCCTCCATCCTTCAGCTACATCTTCTTGCTCTCGCCCTGCTTCTTCTAGCTCTCTCTCTGTCTCTCTGTGTCTCTCTCTCCGTGTGTCTCTCCATGTCTCTATCTCTAGTCTCTCTCTGTGTCTTTGTGTTTCTGTCTCTCTCTCTCTGTGTGTGTGTGTGTCTGTCTCTGTTTCTCTCTCTGCGTGTCTGTCTCTCACTCTGTCTCTCTCTATTGCCCCGTTTCCACTGGTGGACACGTCCGTGTTTTGTGGACAGTTAACTATCTGCTGCCAGACGTGTCCGTAAGCGTCTGTCCCGCCCACTGAGGAAATATCTCCGCTTCTGAAAGCGAAGATGTGCACTTGACTTGCAGACAGACAGGGAGGAGATCAGATACATTGTGTCGGAAGATATAATCTCAAATGCCGTGTGCGATCACGAAGAAATTAGTTTTATTAGCAGCATGTAGTGAAATCCACATACAGAAACAATGACTGCTTACAGTTAATATCTGAGTGTATTATAAACCATTTACAAGTTAAATTAATGAATACAAAAATACAGCAGATCTGGGTTTCCCTATAAAACATTAAGGACTGGTTTAATAAATGCGTCCGTAAGTTCATAAACGCTATGACCGAGACGTGCACACTTCAGTTAAATTATAACCGGCTATATTGTAGCTAGATTATTAATCGTGAAACGTGTGTATTTTGTAAAGTAAATTATAAATAATACGGCAAAAAGCATTATGTAATAAATACATATATACTAGCACAAATGATGACGATAATAATATTGTTGCACATGGAAACGTATTCTTATGTGCACATGCTTGCCTGAATATAATGTTGTCTACAAGTTTAGCTCTTCCTAATATCTCTTAACAGAAACGTGTATTTATTACGCCGTTTACAATCATTTAAGGCACGAAGAATAAAATAGACACAAAAGTCCTCTCCACGTCAGGCTGTGTCGCTCATAGCGTCTCTGTTTTTAAAACGAAACAAAAAACAAACCCACAGTCCCACCCATAAGAGGGACGGATTCACAACGGCCTGGTTTTACAAAAAAAAGCTCTGGGACGCGTCGGCATGGCATGGCACAGCACGGCACGGACGCTTAAGCCAGTGGAACCGAGGCATAAGTCTCTCTGTGTCTCTCTCTTTGTCTCTCTCTCTGTCCGTCTCTGCATCTCTCTCTCTATGTCTCTCTGTGTCTCTCTGTCTCTGCCCCTGTCTCTGCATCTCTCTCTGTCTCAGCATCTCTGTCTCTGTCTCACTCTCTATGTCTCTGTCTGTCTCCCTCTCTCCCTCCCTCCCTTTGTCCAGAATTAGATTTTATCGTCATTAAGAAACTTTATATACCCCCCTTCCTCTGCATCTTATTTTATGTCAATCTATTCAGCACATAAAGCCCAATAACACATAAATGTACTGAAATGTGATCTTCCATAAAACAACCACAACAAACAGAACTCAGTGGAAGCGGCTCGGTGATTGTGGCAGCAGTGTGGACCGCCGTCCATGTTTCAAAGAGAAGCAGGCAGTACCATAGAGGACTGAACACCAAAGTCCAGCTATACAAAGCCTGTGTGATCAGCAGTGTCCTCTATGGCAGCGAGTCCTGGACGGAGCGACGCGTCAGGGAAGACGGCTGACGGATGCCAACAACAATTCAATTACAATTAACCTATTCCGGGCGGCCCTTTCTAATTTTGTTCCAATTCATATGATGATGACAATTTGAACTACCCAGTGAGCAATTAATTTCAATGCGACGCATCAGGGACTATGAGGCGCCGTTAGGGACATTATCACTGAATAACAGTTACGCTCTCTACACTGAAAACGAGACCACATAGGTGACGTCAAAATATCAGTAATCCCGCGCAGCATTATTGCATATTAAGTGAAAGTGGAAACTAACATGTGTAATACAGATTAAGCGCAAAGGGCTGGTTTGTCACGCATTTGCATTCTATACATATGTATGGCTATGTATATACAATTAATAGAGTTGTATAAATGTGTTGTTAGGCTATATATTAAAAGCCAGCTGAAGCACAAGCCAATCCAAGCTTGTGTCATAAATATACATTTCACTATGATTATGGCGCGGTCTAGTCTGGACTTTGGCGGAGGTGGTGTGGCATTTATAGCCTGGATAGGATCCTTGGATCACTCGGTTATTAATGGACACCAAACGAGCACGATGGGGCGAATGGCCTCCTCTCGATTGGACACTTTCTTATGCTCTTACGTTCTATTTGATTTAATAAAAATGTTGGCACATTTCTGTGGACTCATGCTTAACTTTGTGTTAACTTTTGTATTATCACTCTTTACTATTGATTACAAATTGGATACAATTTTAGGTCTGTGTGTCCAGTTTGAGCTCATTTAAATTTTTCATTACATTAGCATAGCACAATGGAAGCCAGTTGTCGCAATTGCTAACTTTCAAAAGCTGACTAATATCTGTTTGAGTAGGAAATCTGTCTAAATGCCAAAATACTGTAGTAGTATCCCTTTATATAACTTAAGGCTTAATAATAATAGTAAAGAGTGATAATACAAAAGTTAACACAAAGTTAAGCATGAGTCCACAGAAATGTGCCAACATTTTTATTAAATCAAATAGAACGTAAGAGCATCAGACAGTGTCCAATCGAGAGGAGGCCATTCGCCCCATCGTGCTCGTTTGGTGTCCATTAATAACCGAGTGATCCAAGGATCCTATCCAGGCTATAAATGCCACACCACCTCCGCCAAAGTCCAGACTAGACCGCGCCATAATCATAGTAAAATGTATATTTATGACACAAGCTTGGATTGGCTTGTGCTTCAGCTGGCTTTTAATCTATAGCCTAACAACCCATTTATACAACTCTATTAATTGTATATACATAGGCTACAGTACATAGCCATACATATGTATAGAATGCAAATGCGTGACAAACCAGCCCTTTGCGCTTAATCTGTATTACACATGTTAGTTTCCACTTTCACTTAATATGCAATAATGCTGCGCGGGAGTACTGATATTTTGACGTCACCTATGTGGTCTCGTTTTCAGTGTTGAGAGCGCAAGTGTTTTTCAGTGATAATGTCCCTAACGGCGCCTCATAGAAGACGGCTGACGGACGCCAACAACAATTAAATTACAATGAACCTATTCCGGGCGGCCCTTTCTAATTGTGTTCCAGTTCGTATGATGATGACAATTTGAACTACCCAGTGAGCAATTAATTTCAAATTAGACCAAAAACATTCTGCTGTAAACGTATGAATCTCCAGCGATTCTCAGTCACAGCTTTGGAACTTTGTAACCCAAAATAATTTAAAGATTCGGTCATCAATAGACGAATCCTCCGGTGGTTTTTTAGATTACATGAACATTCAGTCCAGTGATCTCAAACTGGCTGAGCTTATTTGCGTTCAGGGACTCAGCCAGTTTGACACAGTGCTGCGTCACCTCCTGTATGCTGTTCTTTGTGATCAGCACACAGGTTCCGTCTGGGATTTGCATGCCGTTCTCATTTCTCGAATGAGAGTCGAACACGTGGAATGCCCTGCTTCCACGTATCACGGCAAACGTCGATCCTGCAAACGTGACGAGACAAGCTCTGAACTCAGTCAGCGTTGTCTGCAGAGCGTCGCCCAGGGACAACACTATCCCAGATAAAGCACTGTCACTGGGACCGCCCAGCAGCCCGGCCACCGACTCGCCCATCGATGTGGTGCAGCTGGTGCCAAACACTTTCAGCTGACCTGGAAGTTCAGTAACTAATGTATACGTGTTTTTCACTGCAGCAGTGCTCTGCAGCTTGGAGTACAGCTTGTTCCCGCGCTGCAGGATAGCGTCCAGGTCAGCACTATCCCACTTCTCGGGGCTCTTCACTTCGCTGTATATTACTGAACAGAAGCTGTTGGGCACACACTGCTTCCCGCTGTTGTGCCCAAAGCGCTCGTGGCCCTGGTGACAGCTGCCGCGCACGACGCCGATGGCCGCCTGCTCTCTGGGGAGACGTGCGGTCTGTGTCGCACACGGCTTTGTCTGCTGCACAGAACCGCCTCCACCTTGAGTTCTGCTCGCCGCGCTCGTTTGCTGGTCAGTGTAATTGGTTTTCTTTTTCTCTGTCTGCATCATTTTAACAGGAGACTTAACTTCGCTGTGGTCAGTCGCTTTACCTTCCGAGGAGAGGCCCTCCTCCTCTGCCCATGCCTTCCTCCGAGGCAGAGTCTTACATGGCACCTGTAATATAATACATGTGTATATCGGCTACATGTACATATCAGAATCTATTCAATCTTTTTTTTACCTTCTACCTGTAATTGCTGCTTACCTGACACATTTATAAAGGCAAGACTTCTGCCTGAGGTTGCGCAGCTCGGTCTGGATGTGCGGCCCTCTGCTTCCTGTATCTGAGCCCCAGGAACCCGCACAGCAGCGCCGCACACCAGAGCAGTTCACTATGACACCTAACAGCACTTTTCTTTCTGTCGAGAATTCATCTTTACTGCCCAGACTCTTAAACGACACAGAAGCTGTCCGCGCTCTGTGCTATGGAGTCCTCTTGACTGGTAAACTTGCGCACAGGATTGGCATTATGATTGTTTTATAAAGCACTGCAGTGCTGTGCCATTGGAAAACCACGGTTCACAGTAAACAAAAACCAAGTGAAAGCATGATAAAGAATGGAGAAATATAGGAAACATACAAGAAATTGTCCGCTGTCAAAGCAACAGTATGTGCAGAGACAACCACATGATTACACAATTGTTTCTATGCTGATCTGTCCCAGAACATTTTTAACAATTAAGCCTGGAAAATAAAGCCTTCTACAGATGTGTCAGACACTTGCAGCTCAGTGTCCTTCCCTTCAATCTCCAGGTATGAAGAGTTTCTACTCCCAGTCACAGGTGATATAGAAAACGAGAGCGGGACGCCTACCTCTCTCTCCGACTCCTTGCTCTGCTGCTTGGCGAGAAGGGCCCGCAGCTTCCGGTTCTTGCTGAGGAGGGCCTGGTTGCAGTCTTCCACATTCTGGACATAGTTGTCACAGTCGGCCTTCATCTTGGCCAGACTGTCTCTGAACCGCTCCTGCTCCTCGGCCAGGGCCTTCTCGTGCACCAGGCCCTGTTTCTGAGCTGCTGCCAGCTGCTGGCGCAGGAGCTGGTTCTCCAACTGTGCCCGGGCCAGTCTCTCTGCCAGACTCTCCTCTGGAACTGAGGTCTCGTGCCGTGGCTCCATCACCTCTCGCAGCAGGGCCTGCAGGTGTGCCTGGGCTTGGTCTCTCTCTCGCTGCGCGCTCTCCAGGAGAGCGGTCTTCTCTGCAAGGGAGTGGGTGACCCGGTGGCACTTGTTCTGCAAGACGGTCAGCTGCAGCTTCAGAGACGCAACCTTTATGATAGAAAAGCACAAGAGACACACGAACGGTAAGTCTGGCATTCACAAGTGCTCCCACGTTCACAGCCAACACTCGGACACGGGCTGGTGTTTCTGGGGGACACAGCCTGCCTTCTCACAGGCACAGAGCTGACAGTGAGGAGTGGATTGAGTGAGGATGTGCAGACCTTTGACTGACACACTGACGGAAGCTGTGCCTTTACAGTTTGCCCGGCAGGATCAGAAACTAGAAAAAGACTGAACTGATCAGTACGTATCATTTACAGAACAATATTGATTAAGCTGACTGACAGATCAAATGACATTAAAAATGTAGATGATAAAGACACACATCTACAGGATTAGGACTCATTGGCACGCTGACAGTATTATGTGGACTTTGGGTCCATGTCTGCACCGGACTGAGAGCAGGCCAGCCATGTCTGTGTTGTAATTCACGGGACAATGAAGCAGGGAGTCGCTGCGACTTCCACATCATGTCCTGTAGCCACAGAGCGAGCAGACAGGACCAAGACAGGAGGGAAGAGAAGAGTTTACCTCATCCCATGCCTGTGCGTCTTCAATGCTGGGGTCACTGGCACTGTCGAGAGCTGCCCCTCCCAGCGTCCATGCTCTGCTCAGGCTGCCAGGGAGCTTGGCCTCCTGTCCCTTGCTGTGTGACGGAGTCTGCGCAGGTCTGCTCTTGGTCCCATAGGTCATGATGCGATTTGAGCAGCTGGAAAGCAAAGGCAACAGGCTCTTAAACAGACACGTTATCTTCCTGTGAGAGTCACAGAGCCGCAGCACTGGAGAGGAGACCCCGGTCACTCGTCCGACTCAGTGTCAGTGTGAGGTGACACAGCCCCTCGTCCCTGGTGAAGCTCTTCAGAACAATTCGAATCATTGTTTTAAATTCCTCTCATTAGGAGCATTTCTTATAAAGACTAATATACATTTGAAAAACTTTTATTACATATATTGTAACGAGAGATACATATGTGTATTCTACATGTGTGCGAATCAACACTGCTGCATCTGAATCTAAAGGAAAGTACTTTTTCACAAAACAATGCAACAATGCAAAACAATTCACAAAACTACTTGATAATAGATGATCTGCAGAGCAGTCTCACCCGTGGTGTCCATGCATCGCTGCGAGGACCTCAGCAGTGTGTCCACTGCTGTCCTCCAGCGATGCGTCCGCACCGTAGCTCAACAGGATGCAGACCAAGGGCAGGAAGCCGTTGCTGGCAGCTATCATCAGCGGCGTCCTGAGAAAAGCCAGATCATCTTGTTACAGGACAATACTCAACCGTTTCATATAAACACTGTTCATTCTGTGCTCTTGCAAGCTGTCGAGACATTAAACCGCCATCAGGTCCGTGTCTGTGCTCTGTGATCCGGTCCGATCCAGAGGAGACACTCCCCGTCCCTCCCTCTCACAGATCTGTCGCTTTTCTAGGTCATTCTGTGGTCCAGAGAAATAAACCGCTGCCCACCTCATTGAGTTGTCCCTGGCGTTGATCTTGGCCCCTTTCTTGTGCAGCAGGGTGACCACGCGGATGTGGTTCTCCGCGGTGGCCAGGAGCAGCGGGGTGCAGCCTTCCTAAAAGTGAGGAGAACATCTTTACAGCACATCATTCAACTACCCATTACAGTCGCTATTTCTGCATCACATTTTCACTATATATTCACTATATATATGTTTGTGTATTCATTTTACATGTTACATGCCATAAGGCACACAATCCGGAGCTATGAAGCCGTACCTTATTCCTGGCCTGCTGGGCAGCCAGAGCGACAGACGGGACGAGGGCAGCGAAATGGAGGGCCGTGTTCCCGTCCACGTCCATCACGTTGGGGTCGGCTCCGTGTTTCAGGAGCGCCGCCACGCAGCCCTGCTGCCCACACTGCACCGCCTGCAACACAAACCCCAAAGACACGCTGCGTTACCATCGATCCCACTGGACACTCTTCGTGGATCAGAAGCTGGGTGGTTTGATTGTCTTTGTTTAAAAATAAGAAACTAGGGAAAAAAACTATTTAGAAAGGGAGGGAGTGCAGTACTGATGAGACAGACACGCAGACGCTGGGCTTTACCTTCATCAGTGCAGTGCTGTGCTGGTCATCGCACAGATCCAACTCTGCCTTCCGCTCGGCCAGGAAAGCGACGACCTCCTCCTGTCCAGAGACGCAGGCCAGGTGCAGGGGTGTTCTGGAGACAGAGACAGCAATTAAAACCCTGTCTGTGTTCTCACTGCAGCAGTAGTAGTAATAATAATAACAATAATAATAATATAGAGAGATGTTAATTCATAGTGCAAAGTCTGTATCTAAGCCCTGCCGAGTTCATAATAGACCATAGACACACATATGGCCACCACATCACTATTTTATCCCTGAAGAAAACACTGGAGAAGGAAAGAAATAAACAAACTGACAGGAATGGCTGCGCATCAATGCTTGCATTGGTAAGAGTCTACACTGAGACTCGCAGACCTGCCTACCTGTACGCATCGTAACAACAAAACACGCAAAAATCGGGCTGAAGTTCTGCACACCTGCCGTTATTAAAAGACCGATTAAACACCGAGCAGAGCCAATCCAGGCTACAGTATAAATATGGAGGATTGTGAACATCGCGCGTCACTCTCCGGGCTGGCAGGCGAGACGCCGCCCCCTGTCGCTCGACTCTGACGTCAGTGTCGATGCGACGAGCACGGCGTTTTGTCTGAAGGTTTATTCAAGGTTACCCGTGAAATACAGCATCTCATTGTTCATGCATTATGAAGCAATTAGTCGCTTGCCGTAAATCTGGCAACCGATCAAACCATTAGGAAGTGCGGCTCGATGAGCAGCGCAGGGCCTGCTGTGTGCGTGTGAGGCGTGCAGCCCGAGGCCCAAGACACGAGTCGAGAGCGCGCAGGTCGAGTCGCTACTCGAGTCAAACTCGGCGGCTGCGCGTCATTACAGAGCCGAGAGATGAGCTCCGTCCTCGACAGGTGACAGTTCAGCACCAGCTCTCGTCTCCATTACTGTCCTGTCCCTCAAACAGCACTGCGCGACATCGCAGGACACCCAATTAACCTTAATTGCACGTATACATGCACATACTACTGCCGAGCCGTAATTACGTGTGTACAAGGACTATCACACACACTGAACACAAACACGGCACCGCGGAATGACTTTGATTAGTTTCACTGCTTATGTTGTGTGATTTGCAGCCCATGGCCCCGGCCTTCAGGCGAGTCATTTCTGCAGGTCAGCTAGAACAAACTGCATTATTTGTGGTATTATTCAGTGACTGCACTCTATTTATTCATTAAATGTTGTCTTTTTGTGTTGAGTAAACAGCAATGAGCTACATATACTTACGTTTTCGGGTAGCTACAGAGGCTCTGTTTTTATGTATTAATACTCTACTTGCACTTTATATTGAGAGAAAGCTTATCAGGGAGCACCAGCCCGATACCAGGACAGCAGTTAAGGTAAAAACAGAGTAATAAAGCAGTTGTTATATGCATAGTGTATGGTTTTCTGGGGGACAGGTTGGGCAGTGTAAGTGTCTTAGGCCGCTGAGCGTCCCACTCAAAAACACAATGTCCAGGGTTGGCAGGTGTGTACAGTGAGCAGCATATACATGCATAATAATAATGCACGCTGATACGGTTATGTGCTGGAGAGCAACCTAAATCATCTGGTCTATAAATAGGTTTTTATTTTTTAAACAACATTAATCTAGATCTTCGGCAATAATGTGCCCCCAGAATAACTTTCGATTATCAGTTATTCAGTGTATGATACATGTGTTAAAAAGGCAGGAGCTTCCTCTATAAAGCAGTCATTTTATTCGAGTAATATTATTATTAATAATAATAATAATAATACATTTCTTACCTGTTATGTTCGTCCAGCATATTGAAGCCATGCTTCTTTCCAAGTTTTTTCAACTGCGACAGATTCCCCCTGGCGGCAGCTTTGTGTATCTTTCCGATAATATTTTTCTGCTTCTTCTTATTCATAAAACGGAACATCTTTAGTTCCTCTTGAATTGTTTAGTGCAATATGAATGATATCCGCTCGCCGTCTGTCAGCAATGTCAGCTAGTTATGACGAGTTATGACAACTTATGGAAAGACTGATGCACAGTCGAATTATGACGTCATAGTTGCAGTGTACTTTACCATGGCATGGCAACCAGACACGTGTCTGTACAGTGTCTGTGTCTCCCTCATTTTATTATATATATATATATATATATATATATATATATATATATATATATATATAGTTATACCCTGAAACCTTAATAGACACACTGTCAATGTTTATACATTAGTGTAGGAAGTCATGCTTTTGCATACACAGTATGTTTAGCTTTTAAGTCTTAGCAAATGAGCTAGTATTTGGCTGGTTATGTCTAAAATGTGATTATAAAAGTGTCTGAAATACAGATCCCACAATGCACTGTGCAGTCTACCTAATTTTTCCCTAATTTTTGAACGTTCAAAAACAGACTGGATAGGATCCTTTGATCACTTAGTTATTAATGGACACCAAACGAGCACGATGGGGCGAATGGCCTCCTCTGAATTGGACACTTTTTGTTCTTCTTATCACTTTAAGCAGAATACTGCCTCATTTTAAAGTTACACTGAGAACCAAGCAGTGCAAAGAAAGAACTCTGACAAAACCATGTAATAAAAGTCTTCTACACAGCTTTCTGAGATTTGTATGCAGATCATTTATTATTCTTTTAGCAGTTCTATAAAAAAAATAAGTCACTGGAACACACTGTGTGATCTACACCTCTAAGACTCTAAGGAGTCTAGCGAGTTGCAGGCTGTTCTCTGTTTGACGCAGGAGGAGAAATGATTTTCTCAAATAAAAAAAACCCAAACCAACAGTTTTCTTTTTGTCGCCGACTTGAGGCGGGATTCCAGCCACGTGGCGTGTGCTGTATACAGACCTGCTGACACACACGGCAGTGATGTGCACCGCACCACTCCACTGCATCCTGATAAAACAATGTCTGATCCCGATTCTCCAAAAAAACACTTGCTGGTCATATTCCAGTTGATCGTAGTGGGTCTTTATTCAATCGTTTCGTTATCTTTCAAGTCAAAAGCACTGCCCAAAGGGAGGGGTCAACTAAACCTTCCTATCCAAGCTGTGTCACTCAGACAGTGCCTTCCTATTTCCTGTTTGTGTCTATGGTGAGGCACACAGGAACTGTCTTCGCCGTCTCACCTTGGGGTCCTCAGGTTGTCTCCAGCCCTTGTCTTTGGTCTTCAAATAGCTGAAATAGTTTTCGTTGCGGGTGACGCATTTCTCTATATAGTCACTGCATTCGAGACTTAATTACGAACGAACACAGCTGTTGAGTCTCAAGACACTTTATTGCTTCCGGTTCTGTTCGATCCCATGCCGAAGCGCAGTCAGCCTCCACCAGGCGGTTCTGAGAGTTCGGGTCCCACTGTGCCGTGGACGCGCCTCCGAGACCAGGGTTTCCCTCCTCCCTGCGCAGCTGGGTGTCGGCCTCCTCTCTCTCTCTCTCTCTCTCTCTCACCCTGAAAGAGAAAGCAAAAACGATCAAAACAAAACAGATATTAATGCACCCTCCCCCCAAAGTGCCTTGTCCAGGACATGCATGACATTGTATTACTGTACTGAGTCATTCACTCGCACACTATCTTGTGTGGAAAAGGCTCAGACGCCATCCTGCTCTAAACTCAGACCATCTGAGACCGCTGATCTAATGGGACAATGGTCAGCAAGCGTGCGGTTCACTGTGTCTGTTCTGAGCGGCAACTCACAGCCTACATGATCCTGAGGTGCTGCTACAGTGAAATGAAGAGTCTTTATTAATGCAAATAGAGAAGCATCTCTCAGTGACAATCAGAGAATGAACACACCGTGATTCCTGCTGGACTCGCGTCCCCTGTGCGCCTCGGTGCCTCGGCCTCACTGCGCTGTTCTTCAATCCCTGGCTCCCCCTCTCATTCTCAGTCTCTCCCTCTGCCTCATCTTCACCTGCCTCCATCCTTCAGCTACATCTTCTTGCTCTCGCCCTGCTTCTTCTAGCTCTCTCTCTGTCTCTCTGTGTCTCTCTCTCCGTGTGTCTCTCCATGTCTCTATCTCTAGTCTCTCTCTGTGTCTTTGTGTTTCTGTCTCTCTCTCTCTCTGTGTGTGTGTGTGTCTGTCTCTGTTTCTCTCTCTGCGTGTCTGTCTCTCACTCTGTCTCTCTCTATTGCCCCGTTTCCACTGGTGGACACGTCCGTGTTTTGTGGACAGTTAACTATCTGCTGCCAGACGTGTCCGTAAGCGTCTGTCCCGCCCACTGAGGAAATATCTCCGCTTCTGAAAGCGAAGATGTGCACTTGACTTGCAGACAGACAGGGAGGAGATCAGATACATTGTGTCGGAAGATATAATCTCAAATGCCGTGTGCGATCACGAAGAAATTAGTTTTATTAGCAGCATGTAGTGAAATCCACATACAGAAACAATGACTGCTTACAGTTAATATCTGAGTGTATTATAAACCATTTACAAGTTAAATTAATGAATACAAAAATACAGCAGATCTGGGTTTCCCTATAAAACATTAAGGACTGGTTTAATAAATGCGTCCGTAAGTTCATAAACGCTATGACCGAGACGTGCACACTTCAGTTAAATTATAACCGGCTATATTGTAGCTAGATTATTAATCGTGAAACGTGTGTATTTTGTAAAGTAAATTATAAATAATACGGCAAAAAGCATTATGTAATAAATACATATATACTAGCACAAATGATGACGATAATAATATTGTTGCACATGGAAACGTATTCTTATGTGCACATGCTTGCCTGAATATAATGTTGTCTACAAGTTTAGCTCTTCCTAATATCTCTTAACAGAAACGTGTATTTATTACGCCGTTTACAATCATTTAAGGCACGAAGAATAAAATAGACACAAAAGTCCTCTCCACGTCAGGCTGTGTCGCTCATAGCGTCTCTGTTTTTAAAACGAAACAAAAAACAAACCCACAGTCCCACCCATAAGAGGGACGGATTCACAACGGCCTGGTTTTACAAAAAAAAGCTCTGGGACGCGTCGGCATGGCATGGCACAGCACGGCACGGACGCTTAAGCCAGTGGAACCGAGGCATAAGTCTCTCTGTGTCTCTCTCTTTGTCTCTCTCTCTGTCCGTCTCTGCATCTCTCTCTCTATGTCTCTCTGTGTCTCTCTGTCTCTGCCCCTGTCTCTGCATCTCTCTCTGTCTCAGCATCTCTGTCTCTGTCTCACTCTCTATGTCTCTGTCTGTCTCCCTCTCTCCCTCCCTCCCTTTGTCCAGAATTAGATTTTATCGTCATTAAGAAACTTTATATACCCCCCTTCCTCTGCATCTTATTTTATGTCAATCTATTCAGCACATAAAGCCCAATAACACATAAATGTACTGAAATGTGATCTTCCATAAAACAACCACAACAAACAGAACTCAGTGGAAGCGGCTCGGTGATTGTGGCAGCAGTGTGGACCGCCGTCCATGTTTCAAAGAGAAGCAGGCAGTACCATAGAGGACTGAACACCAAAGTCCAGCTATACAAAGCCTGTGTGATCAGCAGTGTCCTCTATGGCAGCGAGTCCTGGACGGAGCGACGCGTCAGGGAAGACGGCTGACGGATGCCAACAACAATTCAATTACAATTAACCTATTCCGGGCGGCCCTTTCTAATTTTGTTCCAATTCATATGATGATGACAATTTGAACTACCCAGTGAGCAATTAATTTCAATGCGACGCATCAGGGACTATGAGGCGCCGTTAGGGACATTATCACTGAATAACAGTTACGCTCTCTACACTGAAAACGAGACCACATAGGTGACGTCAAAATATCAGTAATCCCGCGCAGCATTATTGCATATTAAGTGAAAGTGGAAACTAACATGTGTAATACAGATTAAGCGCAAAGGGCTGGTTTGTCACGCATTTGCATTCTATACATATGTATGGCTATGTATATACAATTAATAGAGTTGTATAAATGTGTTGTTAGGCTATATATTAAAAGCCAGCTGAAGCACAAGCCAATCCAAGCTTGTGTCATAAATATACATTTCACTATGATTATGGCGCGGTCTAGTCTGGACTTTGGCGGAGGTGGTGTGGCATTTATAGCCTGGATAGGATCCTTGGATCACTCGGTTATTAATGGACACCAAACGAGCACGATGGGGCGAATGGCCTCCTCTCGATTGGACACTTTCTTATGCTCTTACGTTCTATTTGATTTAATAAAAATGTTGGCACATTTCTGTGGACTCATGCTTAACTTTGTGTTAACTTTTGTATTATCACTCTTTACTATTGATTACAAATTGGATACAATTTTAGGTCTGTGTGTCCAGTTTGAGCTCATTTAAATTTTTCATTACATTAGCATAGCACAATGGAAGCCAATTGTCGCAATTGCTAACTTTCAAAAGCTGACTAATATCTGTTTGAGTAGGAAATCTGTCTAAATGCCAAAATACTGTAGTAGTATCCCTTTATATAACTTAAGGCTTAATAATAATAGTAAAGAGTGATAATACAAAAGTTAACACAAAGTTAAGCATGAGTCCACAGAAATGTGCCAACATTTTTATTAAATCAAATAGAACGTAAGAGCATCAGACAGTGTCCAATCGAGAGGAGGCCATTCGCCCCATCGTGCTCGTTTGGTGTCCATTAATAACCGAGTGATCCAAGGATCCTATCCAGGCTATAAATGCCACACCACCTCCGCCAAAGTCCAGACTAGACCGCGCCATAATCATAGTAAAATGTATATTTATGACACAAGCTTGGATTGGCTTGTGCTTCAGCTGGCTTTTAATCTATAGCCTAACAACCCATTTATACAACTCTATTAATTGTATATACATAGGCTACAGTACATAGCCATACATATGTATAGAATGCAAATGCGTGACAAACCAGCCCTTTGCGCTTAATCTGTATTACACATGTTAGTTTCCACTTTCACTTAATATGCAATAATGCTGCGCGGGAGTACTGATATTTTGACGTCACCTATGTGGTCTCGTTTTCAGTGTTGAGAGCGCAAGTGTTTTTCAGTGATAATGTCCCTAACGGCGCCTCATAGAAGACGGCTGACGGACGCCAACAACAATTAAATTACAATGAACCTATTCCGGGCGGCCCTTTCTAATTGTGTTCCAGTTCGTATGATGATGACAATTTGAACTACCCAGTGAGCAATTAATTTCAAATTAGACCAAAAACATTCTGCTGTAAACGTATGAATCTCCAGCGATTCTCAGTCACAGCTTTGGAAGTTTGTAACCCAAAATAATTTAAAGATTCGGTCATCAATAGACGAATCCTCCGGTGGTTTTTTAGATTACATGAACATTCAGTCCAGTGATCTCAAACTGGCTGAGCTTATTTGCGTTCAGGGACTCAGCCAGTTTGACACAGTGCTGCGTCACCTCCTGTATGCTGTTCTTTGTGATCAGCACACAGGTTCCGTCTGGGATTTGCATGCCGTTCTCATTTCTCGAATGAGAGTCGAACACGTGGAATGCCCTGCTTCCACGTATCACGGCAAACGTCGATCCTGCAAACGTGACGAGACAAGCTCTGAACTCAGTCAGCGTTGTCTGCAGAGCGTCGCCCAGGGACAACACTATCCCAGATAAAGCACTGTCACTGGGACCGCCCAGCAGCCCGGCCACCGACTCGCCCATCGATGTGGTGCAGCTGGTGCCAAACACTTTCAGCTGACCTGGAAGTTCAGTAACTAATGTATACGTGTTTTTCACTGCAGCAGTGCTCTGCAGCTTGGAGTACAGCTTGTTCCCGCGCTGCAGGATAGCGTCCAGGTCAGCACTATCCCACTTCTCGGGGCTCTTCACTTCGCTGTATATTACTGAACAGAAGCTGTTGGGCACACACTGCTTCCCGCTGTTGTGCCCAAAGCGCTCGTGGCCCTGGTGACAGCTGCCGCGCACGACGCCGATGGCCGCCTGCTCTCTGGGGAGACGTGCGGTCTGTGTCGCACACGGCTTTGTCTGCTGCACAGAACCGCCTCCACCTTGAGTTCTGCTCGCCGCGCTCGTTTGCTGGTCAGTGTAATTGGTTTTCTTTTTCTCTGTCTGCATCATTTTAACAGGAGACTTAACTTCGCTGTGGTCAGTCGCTTTACCTTCCGAGGAGAGGCCCTCCTCCTCTGCCCATGCCTTCCTCCGAGGCAGAGTCTTACATGGCACCTGTAATATAATACATGTGTATATCGGCTACATGTACATATCAGAATCTATTCAATCTTTTTTTTACCTTCTACCTGTAATTGCTGCTTACCTGACACATTTATAAAGGCAAGACTTCTGCCTGAGGTTGCGCAGCTCGGTCTGGATGTGCGGCCCTCTGCTTCCTGTATCTGAGCCCCAGGAACCCGCACAGCAGCGCCGCACACCAGAGCAGTTCACTATGACACCTAACAGCACTTTTCTTTCTGTCGAGAATTCATCTTTACTGCCCAGACTCTTAAACGACACAGAAGCTGTCCGCGCTCTGTGCTATGGAGTCCTCTTGACTGGTAAACTTGCGCACAGGATTGGCATTATGATTGTTTTATAAAGCACTGCAGTGCTGTGCCATTGGAAAACCACGGTTCACAGTAAACAAAAACCAAGTGAAAGCATGATAAAGAATGGAGAAATATAGGAAACATACAAGAAATTGTCCGCTGTCAAAGCAACAGTATGTGCAGAGACAACCACATGATTACACAATTGTTTCTATGCTGATCTGTCCCAGAACATTTTTAACAATTAAGCCTGGAAAATAAAGCCTTCTACAGATGTGTCAGACACTTGCAGCTCAGTGTCCTTCCCTTCAATCTCCAGGTATGAAGAGTTTCTACTCCCAGTCACAGGTGATATAGAAAACGAGAGCGGGACGCCTACCTCTCTCTCCGACTCCTTGCTCTGCTGCTTGGCGAGAAGGGCCCGCAGCTTCCGGTTCTTGCTGAGGAGGGCCTGGTTGCAGTCTTCCACATTCTGGACATAGTTGTCACAGTCGGCCTTCATCTTGGCCAGACTGTCTCTGAACCGCTCCTGCTCCTCGGCCAGGGCCTTCTCGTGCACCAGGCCCTGTTTCTGAGCTGCTGCCAGCTGCTGGCGCAGGAGCTGGTTCTCCAACTGTGCCCGGGCCAGTCTCTCTGCCAGACTCTCCTCTGGAACTGAGGTCTCGTGCCGTGGCTCCATCACCTCTCGCAGCAGGGCCTGCAGGTGTGCCTGGGCTTGGTCTCTCTCTCGCTGCGCGCTCTCCAGGAGAGCGGTCTTCTCTGCAAGGGAGTGGGTGACCCGGTGGCACTTGTTCTGCAAGACGGTCAGCTGCAGCTTCAGAGACGCAACCTTTATGATAGAAAAGCACAAGAGACACACGAACGGTAAGTCTGGCATTCACAAGTGCTCCCACGTTCACAGCCAACACTCGGACACGGGCTGGTGTTTCTGGGGGACACAGCCTGCCTTCTCACAGGCACAGAGCTGACAGTGAGGAGTGGATTGAGTGAGGATGTGCAGACCTTTGACTGACACACTGACGGAAGCTGTGCCTTTACAGTTTGCCCGGCAGGATCAGAAACTAGAAAAAGACTGAACTGATCAGTACGTATCATTTACAGAACAATATTGATTAAGCTGACTGACAGATCAAATGACATTAAAAATGTAGATGATAAAGACACACATCTACAGGATTAGGACTCATTGGCACGCTGACAGTATTATGTGGACTTTGGGTCCATGTCTGCACCGGACTGAGAGCAGGCCAGCCATGTCTGTGTTGTAATTCACGGGACAATGAAGCAGGGAGTCGCTGCGACTTCCACATCATGTCCTGTAGCCACAGAGCGAGCAGACAGGACCAAGACAGGAGGGAAGAGAAGAGTTTACCTCATCCCATGCCTGTGCGTCTTCAATGCTGGGGTCACTGGCACTGTCGAGAGCTGCCCCTCCCAGCGTCCATGCTCTGCTCAGGCTGCCAGGGAGCTTGGCCTCCTGTCCCTTGCTGTGTGACGGAGTCTGCGCAGGTCTGCTCTTGGTCCCATAGGTCATGATGCGATTTGAGCAGCTGGAAAGCAAAGGCAACAGGCTCTTAAACAGACACGTTATCTTCCTGTGAGAGTCACAGAGCCGCAGCACTGGAGAGGAGACCCCGGTCACTCGTCCGACTCAGTGTCAGTGTGAGGTGACACAGCCCCTCGTCCCTGGTGAAGCTCTTCAGAACAATTCGAATCATTGTTTTAAATTCCTCTCATTAGGAGCATTTCTTATAAAGACTAATATACATTTGAAAAACTTTTATTACATATATTGTAACGAGAGATACATATGTGTATTCTACATGTGTGCGAATCAACACTGCTGCATCTGAATCTAAAGGAAAGTACTTTTTCACAAAACAATGCAACAATGCAAAACAATTCACAAAACTACTTGATAATAGATGATCTGCAGAGCAGTCTCACCCGTGGTGTCCATGCATCGCTGCGAGGACCTCAGCAGTGTGTCCACTGCTGTCCTCCAGCGATGCGTCCGCACCGTAGCTCAACAGGATGCAGACCAAGGGCAGGAAGCCGTTGCTGGCAGCTATCATCAGCGGCGTCCTGAGAAAAGCCAGATCATCTTGTTACAGGACAATACTCAACCGTTTCATATAAACACTGTTCATTCTGTGCTCTTGCAAGCTGTCGAGACATTAAACCGCCATCAGGTCCGTGTCTGTGCTCTGTGATCCGGTCCGATCCAGAGGAGACACTCCCCGTCCCTCCCTCTCACAGATCTGTCGCTTTTCTAGGTCATTCTGTGGTCCAGAGAAATAAACCGCTGCCCACCTCATTGAGTTGTCCCTGGCGTTGATCTTGGCCCCTTTCTTGTGCAGCAGGGTGACCACGCGGATGTGGTTCTCCGCGGTGGCCAGGAGCAGCGGGGTGCAGCCTTCCTAAAAGTGAGGAGAACATCTTTACAGCACATCATTCAACTACCCATTACAGTCGCTATTTCTGCATCACATTTTCACTATATATTCACTATATACACTCACCTAAAGGATTATTAGGAACACCATACTAATACTGTGTTTGACCCCCTTTCGCCTTCAGAACTGCCTTAATTGATTCAACAAGGTGCTGAAAGCATTCTTTAGAAATGTTGGCCCATATTGATAGGATAGCATCTTGCAGTTGATGGAGATTTGTGGGATGCACATCCAGGGCACGAAGTTCCCGTTCCACCACATCCCAAAGATGCTCTATTGGGTTGAGATCTGGTGACTGTGGGGGCCAGTTTAGTACAGTGAACTCATTGTCATGTTCAAGAAACCAATTTGAAATTATTCGACCTTTGTGACATGGTGCATTATCCTGCTGGAAGTAGCCATCAGAGGATGGGTACATGGTGGTCATAAAGGGATGGAGATGGTCAGAAACAATGCTCAGGTAGGCCGTGGCATTTAAACGATGCCCAAATGGCACTAAGGGGCCTAAAGTGTGCCAAGAAAACATCCCCCACACCATTACACCACCACCACCAGCCTGCACAGTGGTAACAAGGCATGATGGATCCATGTTCTCATTCTGTTTACGCCAAATTCTGACTCTACCATCTGAATGTCTCAACAGAAATCGAGACTCATCAGACCAGGCAACATTTTTCCAGTCTTCAACTGTCCAATTTTGGTGAGCTTGTGCAAATTGTAGCCTCTTCTTCCTATTTGTAGTGGAGATGAGTGGTACCCGGTGGGGTCTTCTGCTGTTGTAGCCCATCCGCCTCAAGGTTGTACGTGTTGTGGTTTCACAAATGCTTTGCTGCATACCTCGGTTGTAACGAGTGGTTATTTCAGTCAAAGTTGCTCTTCTATCAGCTTGAATCAGTCGGCCCATTCTCCTGTGACCTCTAGCATCAACAAGGCATTTTCGCCCACAGGACTGCCGCATACTGGATGTTTTTCCCTTTTCACACCATTCTTTGTAAACCCTAGAAATGGTTGTGCGTGAAAATCCCAGTAACTGAGCAGATTGTGAAATACTCAGACCGGCCCGTCTGGCACCAACAACCATGCCACGCTCAAAATTGCTTAAATCACCTTTCTTTCCCATTCAGACATTCAGTTTGGAGTTCAGGGGATTGTCTTGACCAGGACCACACCCCTAAATGCATTGAAGCAACTGCCATGTGATTGGTTGGTTAGATAATTGCATTAATGACAAATTGAACAGGTGTTCCTAATAATCCTTTAGGTGAGTGTATATGTTTGTGTATTCATTTTACATGTTACATGCCATAAGGCACACAATCCGGAGCTATGAAGCCGTACCTTATTCCTGGCCTCAATGTCTGCCCCGTGTCGCACTAGCTGGGCAGCCAGAGCGACAGACGGGACGAGGGCAGCGAAATGGAGGGCCGTGTTCCCGTCCACGTCCATCACGTTGGGGTCGGCTCCGTGTTTCAGGAGCGCCGCCACGCAGCCCTGCTGCCCACACTGCACCGCCTGCAACACAAACCCCAAAGACACGCTGCGTTACCATCGATCCCACTGGACACTCTTCGTGGATCAGAAGCTGGGTGGTTTGATTGTCTTTGTTTAAAAATAAGAAACTAGGGAAAAAAACTATTTAGAAAGGGAGGGAGTGCAGTACTGATGAGACAGACACGCAGACGCTGGGCTTTACCTTCATCAGTGCAGTGCTGTGCTGGTCATCGCACAGATCCAACTCTGCCTTCCGCTCGGCCAGGAAAGCGACGACCTCCTCCTGTCCAGAGACGCAGGCCAGGTGCAGGGGTGTTCTGGAGACAGAGACAGCAATTAAAACCCTGTCTGTGTTCTCACTGCAGCAGTAGTAGTAATAATAATAACAATAATAATAATATAGAGAGATGTTAATTCATAGTGCAAAGTCTGTATCTAAGCCCTGCCGAGTTCATAATAGACCATAGACACACATATGGCCACCACATCACTATTTTATCCCTGAAGAAAACACTGGAGAAGGAAAGAAATAAACAAACTGACAGGAATGGCTGCGCATCAATGCTTGCATTGGTAAGAGTCTACACTGAGACTCGCAGACCTGCCTACCTGTACGCATCGTAACAACAAAACACGCAAAAATCGGGCTGAAGTTCTGCACACCTGCCGTTATTAAAAGACCGATTAAACACCGAGCAGAGCCAATCCAGGCTACAGTATAAATATGGAGGATTGTGAACATCGCGCGTCACTCTCCGGGCTGGCAGGCGAGACGCCGCCCCCTGTCGCTCGACTCTGACGTCAGTGTCGATGCGACGAGCACGGCGTTTTGTCTGAAGGTTTATTCAAGGTTACCCGTGAAATACAGCATCTCATTGTTCATGCATTATGAAGCAATTAGTCGCTTGCCGTAAATCTGGCAACCGATCAAACCATTAGGAAGTGCGGCTCGATGAGCAGCGCAGGGCCTGCTGTGTGCGTGTGAGGCGTGCAGCCCGAGGCCCAAGACACGAGTCGAGAGCGCGCAGGTCGAGTCGCTACTCGAGTCAAACTCGGCGGCTGCGCGTCATTACAGAGCCGAGAGATGAGCTCCGTCCTCGACAGGTGACAGTTCAGCACCAGCTCTCGTCTCCATTACTGTCCTGTCCCTCAAACAGCACTGCGCGACATCGCAGGACACCCAATTAACCTTAATTGCACGTATACATGCACATACTACTGCCGAGCCGTAATTACGTGTGTACAAGGACTATCACACACACTGAACACAAACACGGCACCGCGGAATGACTTTGATTAGTTTCACTGCTTATGTTGTGTGATTTGCAGCCCATGGCCCCGGCCTTCAGGCGAGTCATTTCTGCAGGTCAGCTAGAACAAACTGCATTATTTGTGGTATTATTCAGTGACTGCACTCTATTTATTCATTAAATGTTGTCTTTTTGTGTTGAGTAAACAGCAATGAGCTACATATACTTACGTTTTCGGGTAGCTACAGAGGCTCTGTTTTTATGTATTAATACTCTACTTGCACTTTATATTGAGAGAAAGCTTATCAGGGAGCACCAGCCCGATACCAGGACAGCAGTTAAGGTAAAAACAGAGTAATAAAGCAGTTGTTATATGCATAGTGTATGGTTTTCTGGGGGACAGGTTGGGCAGTGTAAGTGTCTTAGGCCGCTGAGCGTCCCACTCAAAAACACAATGTCCAGGGTTGGCAGGTGTGTACAGTGAGCAGCATATACATGCATAATAATAATGCACGCTGATACGGTTATGTGCTGGAGAGCAACCTAAATCATCTGGTCTATAAATAGGTTTTTATTTTTTAAACAACATTAATCTAGATCTTCGGCAATAATGTGCCCCCAGAATAACTTTCGATTATCAGTTATTCAGTGTATGATACATGTGTTAAAAAGGCAGGAGCTTCCTCTATAAAGCAGTCATTTTATTCGAGTAATATTATTATTAATAATAATAATAATAATACATTTCTTACCTGTTATGTTCGTCCAGCATATTGAAGCCATGCTTCTTTCCAAGTTTTTTCAACTGCGACAGATTCCCCCTGGCGGCAGCTTTGTGTATCTTTCCGATAATATTTTTCTGCTTCTTCTTATTCATAAAACGGAACATCTTTAGTTCCTCTTGAATTGTTTAGTGCAATATGAATGATATCCGCTCGCCGTCTGTCAGCAATGTCAGCTAGTTATGACGAGTTATGACAACTTATGGAAAGACTGATGCACAGTCGAATTATGACGTCATAGTTGCAGTGTACTTTACCATGGCATGGCAACCAGACACGTGTCTGTACAGTGTCTGTGTCTCCCTCATTTTATTATATATATATATATATATATATATATATATATATATATATATATATATAGTTATACCCTGAAACCTTAATAGACACACTGTCAATGTTTATACATTAGTGTAGGAAGTCATGCTTTTGCATACACAGTATGTTTAGCTTTTAAGTCTTAGCAAATGAGCTAGTATTTGGCTGGTTATGTCTAAAATGTGATTATAAAAGTGTCTGAAATACAGATCCCACAATGCACTGTGCAGTCTACCTAATTTTTCCCTAATTTTTGAACGTTCAAAAACAGACTGGATAGGATCCTTTGATCACTTAGTTATTAATGGACACCAAACGAGCACGATGGGGCGAATGGCCTCCTCTGAATTGGACACTTTTTGTTCTTCTTATCACTTTAAGCAGAATACTGCCTCATTTTAAAGTTACACTGAGAACCAAGCAGTGCAAAGAAAGAACTCTGACAAAACCATGTAATAAAAGTCTTCTACACAGCTTTCTGAGATTTGTATGCAGATCATTTATTATTCTTTTAGCAGTTCTATAAAAAAAATAAGTCACTGGAACACACTGTGTGATCTACACCTCTAAGACTCTAAGGAGTCTAGCGAGTTGCAGGCTGTTCTCTGTTTGACGCAGGAGGAGAAATGATTTTCTCAAATAAAAAAAACCCAAACCAACAGTTTTCTTTTTGTCGCCGACTTGAGGCGGGATTCCAGCCACGTGGCGTGTGCTGTATACAGACCTGCTGACACACACGGCAGTGATGTGCACCGCACCACTCCACTGCATCCTGATAAAACAATGTCTGATCCCGATTCTCCAAAAAAACACTTGCTGGTCATATTCCAGTTGATCGTAGTGGGTCTTTATTCAATCGTTTCGTTATCTTTCAAGTCAAAAGCACTGCCCAAAGGGAGGGGTCAACTAAACCTTCCTATCCAAGCTGTGTCACTCAGACAGTGCCTTCCTATTTCCTGTTTGTGTCTATGGTGAGGCACACAGGAACTGTCTTCGCCGTCTCACCTTGGGGTCCTCAGGTTGTCTCCAGCCCTTGTCTTTGGTCTTCAAATAGCTGAAATAGTTTTCGTTGCGGGTGACGCATTTCTCTATATAGTCACTGCATTCGAGACTTAATTACGAACGAACACAGCTGTTGAGTCTCAAGACACTTTATTGCTTCCGGTTCTGTTCGATCCCATGCCGAAGCGCAGTCAGCCTCCACCAGGCGGTTCTGAGAGTTCGGGTCCCACTGTGCCGTGGACGCGCCTCCGAGACCAGGGTTTCCCTCCTCCCTGCGCAGCTGGGTGTCGGCCTCCTCTCTCTCTCTCTCTCTCTCTCTCACCCTGAAAGAGAAAGCAAAAACGATCAAAACAAAACAGATATTAATGCACCCTCCCCCCAAAGTGCCTTGTCCAGGACATGCATGACATTGTATTACTGTACTGAGTCATTCACTCGCACACTATCTTGTGTGGAAAAGGCTCAGACGCCAGCCTGCTCTAAACTCAGACCATCTGAGACCGCTGATCTAATGGGACAATGGTCAGCAAGCGTGCGGTTCACTGTGTCTGTTCTGAGCGGCAACTCACAGCCTACATGATCCTGAGGTGCTGCTACAGTGAAATGAAGAGTCTTTATTAATGCAAATAGAGAAGCATCTCTCAGTGACAATCAGAGAATGAACACACCGTGATTCCTGCTGGACTCGCGTCCCCTGTGCGCCTCGGTGCCTCGGCCTCACTGCGCTGTTCTTCAATCCCTGGCTCCCCCTCTCATTCTCAGTCTCTCCCTCTGCCTCATCTTCACCTGCCTCCATCCTTCAGCTACATCTTCTTGCTCTCGCCCTGCTTCTTCTAGCTCTCTCTCTGTCTCTCTGTGTCTCTCTCTCCGTGTGTCTCTCCATGTCTCTATCTCTAGTCTCTCTCTGTGTCTTTGTGTTTCTGTCTCTCTCTCTCTCTGTGTGTGTGTGTGTCTGTCTCTGTTTCTCTCTCTGCGTGTCTGTCTCTCACTCTGTCTCTCTCTATTGCCCCGTTTCCACTGGTGGACACGTCCGTGTTTTGTGGACAGTTAACTATCTGCTGCCAGACGTGTCCGTAAGCGTCTGTCCCGCCCACTGAGGAAATATCTCCGCTTCTGAAAGCGAAGATGTGCACTTGACTTGCAGACAGACAGGGAGGAGATCAGATACATTGTGTCGGAAGATATAATCTCAAATGCCGTGTGCGATCACGAAGAAATTAGTTTTATTAGCAGCATGTAGTGAAATCCACATACAGAAACAATGACTGCTTACAGTTAATATCTGAGTGTATTATAAACCATTTACAAGTTAAATTAATGAATACAAAAATACAGCAGATCTGGGTTTCCCTATAAAACATTAAGGACTGGTTTAATAAATGCGTCCGTAAGTTCATAAACGCTATGACCGAGACGTGCACACTTCAGTTAAATTATAACCGGCTATATTGTAGCTAGATTATTAATCGTGAAACGTGTGTATTTTGTAAAGTAAATTATAAATAATACGGCAAAAAGCATTATGTAATAAATACATATATACTAGCACAAATGATGACGATAATAATATTGTTGCACATGGAAACGTATTCTTATGTGCACATGCTTGCCTGAATATAATGTTGTCTACAAGTTTAGCTCTTCCTAATATCTCTTAACAGAAACGTGTATTTATTACGCCGTTTACAATCATTTAAGGCACGAAGAATAAAATAGACACAAAAGTCCTCTCCACGTCAGGCTGTGTCGCTCATAGCGTCTCTGTTTTTAAAACGAAACAAAAAACAAACCCACAGTCCCACCCATAAGAGGGACGGATTCACAACGGCCTGGTTTTACAAAAAAAAGCTCTGGGACGCGTCGGCATGGCATGGCACAGCACGGCACGGACGCTTAAGCCAGTGGAACCGAGGCATAAGTCTCTCTGTGTCTCTCTCTTTGTCTCTCTCTCTGTCCGTCTCTGCATCTCTCTCTCTATGTCTCTCTGTGTCTCTCTGTCTCTGCCCCTGTCTCTGCATCTCTCTCTGTCTCAGCATCTCTGTCTCTGTCTCACTCTCTATGTCTCTGTCTGTCTCCCTCTCTCCCTCCCTCCCTTTGTCCAGAATTAGATTTTATCGTCATTAAGAAACTTTATATACCCCCCTTCCTCTGCATCTTATTTTATGTCAATCTATTCAGCACATAAAGCCCAATAACACATAAATGTACTGAAATGTGATCTTCCATAAAACAACCACAACAAACAGAACTCAGTGGAAGCGGCTCGGTGATTGTGGCAGCAGTGTGGACCGCCGTCCATGTTTCAAAGAGAAGCAGGCAGTACCATAGAGGACTGAACACCAAAGTCCAGCTATACAAAGCCTGTGTGATCAGCAGTGTCCTCTATGGCAGCGAGTCCTGGACGGAGCGACGCGTCAGGGAAGACGGCTGACGGATGCCAACAACAATTCAATTACAATTAACCTATTCCGGGCGGCCCTTTCTAATTTTGTTCCAATTCATATGATGATGACAATTTGAACTACCCAGTGAGCAATTAATTTCAATGCGACGCATCAGGGACTATGAGGCGCCGTTAGGGACATTATCACTGAATAACAGTTACGCTCTCTACACTGAAAACGAGACCACATAGGTGACGTCAAAATATCAGTAATCCCGCGCAGCATTATTGCATATTAAGTGAAAGTGGAAACTAACATGTGTAATACAGATTAAGCGCAAAGGGCTGGTTTGTCACGCATTTGCATTCTATACATATGTATGGCTATGTATATACAATTAATAGAGTTGTATAAATGTGTTGTTAGGCTATATATTAAAAGCCAGCTGAAGCACAAGCCAATCCAAGCTTGTGTCATAAATATACATTTCACTATGATTATGGCGCGGTCTAGTCTGGACTTTGGCGGAGGTGGTGTGGCATTTATAGCCTGGATAGGATCCTTGGATCACTCGGTTATTAATGGACACCAAACGAGCACGATGGGGCGAATGGCCTCCTCTCGATTGGACACTTTCTTATGCTCTTACGTTCTATTTGATTTAATAAAAATGTTGGCACATTTCTGTGGACTCATGCTTAACTTTGTGTTAACTTTTGTATTATCACTCTTTACTATTGATTACAAATTGGATACAATTTTAGGTCTGTGTGTCCAGTTTGAGCTCATTTAAATTTTTCATTACATTAGCATAGCACAATGGAAGCCAATTGTCGCAATTGCTAACTTTCAAAAGCTGACTAATATCTGTTTGAGTAGGAAATCTGTCTAAATGCCAAAATACTGTAGTAGTATCCCTTTATATAACTTAAGGCTTAATAATAATAGTAAAGAGTGATAATACAAAAGTTAACACAAAGTTAAGCATGAGTCCACAGAAATGTGCCAACATTTTTATTAAATCAAATAGAACGTAAGAGCATCAGACAGTGTCCAATCGAGAGGAGGCCATTCGCCCCATCGTGCTCGTTTGGTGTCCATTAATAACTGAGTGATCCAAGGATCCTATCCAGGCTATAAATGCCACACCACCTCCGCCAAAGTCCAGACTAGACCGCGCCATAATCATAGTAAAATGTATATTTATGACACAAGCTTGGATTGGCTTGTGCTTCAGCTGGCTTTTAATCTATAGCCTAACAACCCATTTATACAACTCTATTAATTGTATATACATAGGCTACAGTACATAGCCATACATATGTATAGAATGCAAATGCGTGACAAACCAGCCCTTTGCGCTTAATCTGTATTACACATGTTAGTTTCCACTTTCACTTAATATGCAATAATGCTGCGCGGGAGTACTGATATTTTGACGTCACCTATGTGGTCTCGTTTTCAGTGTTGAGAGCGTAACTGTTATTCAGTGATAATGTCCCTAACGGCGCCTCATAGAAGACGGCTGACGGACGCCAACAACAATTAAATTACAATGAACCTATTCCGGGCGGCCCTTTCTAATTGTGTTCCAGTTCGTATGATGATGACAATTTGAACTACCCAGTGAGCAATTAATTTCAAATTAGACCAAAAACATTCTGCTGTAAACGTATGAATCTCCAGCGATTCTCAGTCACAGCTTTGGAAGTTTGTAACCCAAAATAATTTAAAGATTCGGTCATCAATAGACGAATCCTCCGGTGGTTTTTTAGATTACATGAACATTCAGTCCAGTGATCTCAAACTGGCTGAGCTTATTTGCGTTCAGGGACTCAGCCAGTTTGACACAGTGCTGCGTCACCTCCTGTATGCTGTTCTTTGTGATCAGCACACAGGTTCCGTCTGGGATTTGCATGCCGTTCTCATTTCTCGAATGAGAGTCGAACACGTGGAATGCCCTGCTTCCACGTATCACGGCAAACGTCGATCCTGCAAACGTGACGAGACAAGCTCTGAACTCAGTCAGCGTTGTCTGCAGAGCGTCGCCCAGGGACAACACTATCCCAGATAAAGCACTGTCACTGGGACCGCCCAGCAGCCCGGCCACCGACTCGCCCATCGATGTGGTGCAGCTGGTGCCAAACACTTTCAGCTGACCTGGAAGTTCAGTAACTAATGTATACGTGTTTTTCACTGCAGCAGTGCTCTGCAGCTTGGAGTACAGCTTGTTCCCGCGCTGCAGGATAGCGTCCAGGTCAGCACTATCCCACTTCTCGGGGCTCTTCACTTCGCTGTATATTACTGAACAGAAGCTGTTGGGCACACACTGCTTCCCGCTGTTGTGCCCAAAGCGCTCGTGGCCCTGGTGACAGCTGCCGCGCACGACGCCGATGGCCGCCTGCTCTCTGGGGAGACGTGCGGTCTGTGTCGCACACGGCTTTGTCTGCTGCACAGAACCGCCTCCACCTTGAGTTCTGCTCGCCGCGCTCGTTTGCTGGTCAGTGTAATTGGTTTTCTTTTTCTCTGTCTGCATCATTTTAACAGGAGACTTAACTTCGCTGTGGTCAGTCGCTTTACCTTCCGAGGAGAGGCCCTCCTCCTCTGCCCATGCCTTCCTCCGAGGCAGAGTCTTACATGGCACCTGTAATATAATACATGTGTATATCGGCTACATGTACATATCAGAATCTATTCAATCTTTTTTTTACCTTCTACCTGTAATTGCTGCTTACCTGACACATTTATAAAGGCAAGACTTCTGCCTGAGGTTGCGCAGCTCGGTCTGGATGTGCGGCCCTCTGCTTCCTGTATCTGAGCCCCAGGAACCCGCACAGCAGCGCCGCACACCAGAGCAGTTCACTATGACACCTAACAGCACTTTTCTTTCTGTCGAGAATTCATCTTTACTGCCCAGACTCTTAAACGACACAGAAGCTGTCCGCGCTCTGTGCTATGGAGTCCTCTTGACTGGTAAACTTGCGCACAGGATTGGCATTATGATTGTTTTATAAAGCACTGCAGTGCTGTGCCATTGGAAAACCACGGTTCACAGTAAACAAAAACCAAGTGAAAGCATGATAAAGAATGGAGAAATATAGGAAACATACAAGAAATTGTCCGCTGTCAAAGCAACAGTATGTGCAGAGACAACCACATGATTACACAATTGTTTCTATGCTGATCTGTCCCAGAACATTTTTAACAATTAAGCCTGGAAAATAAAGCCTTCTACAGATGTGTCAGACACTTGCAGCTCAGTGTCCTTCCCTTCAATCTCCAGGTATGAAGAGTTTCTACTCCCAGTCACAGGTGATATAGAAAACGAGAGCGGGACGCCTACCTCTCTCTCCGACTCCTTGCTCTGCTGCTTGGCGAGAAGGGCCCGCAGCTTCCGGTTCTTGCTGAGGAGGGCCTGGTTGCAGTCTTCCACATTCTGGACATAGTTGTCACAGTCGGCCTTCATCTTGGCCAGACTGTCTCTGAACCGCTCCTGCTCCTCGGCCAGGGCCTTCTCGTGCACCAGGCCCTGTTTCTGAGCTGCTGCCAGCTGCTGGCGCAGGAGCTGGTTCTCCAACTGTGCCCGGGCCAGTCTCTCTGCCAGACTCTCCTCTGGAACTGAGGTCTCGTGCCGTGGCTCCATCACCTCTCGCAGCAGGGCCTGCAGGTGTGCCTGGGCTTGGTCTCTCTCTCGCTGCGCGCTCTCCAGGAGAGCGGTCTTCTCTGCAAGGGAGTGGGTGACCCGGTGGCACTTGTTCTGCAAGACGGTCAGCTGCAGCTTCAGAGACGCAACCTTTATGATAGAAAAGCACAAGAGACACACGAACGGTAAGTCTGGCATTCACAAGTGCTCCCACGTTCACAGCCAACACTCGGACACGGGCTGGTGTTTCTGGGGGACACAGCCTGCCTTCTCACAGGCACAGAGCTGACAGTGAGGAGTGGATTGAGTGAGGATGTGCAGACCTTTGACTGACACACTGACGGAAGCTGTGCCTTTACAGTTTGCCCGGCAGGATCAGAAACTAGAAAAAGACTGAACTGATCAGTACGTATCATTTACAGAACAATATTGATTAAGCTGACTGACAGATCAAATGACATTAAAAATGTAGATGATAAAGACACACATCTACAGGATTAGGACTCATTGGCACGCTGACAGTATTATGTGGACTTTGGGTCCATGTCTGCACCGGACTGAGAGCAGGCCAGCCATGTCTGTGTTGTAATTCACGGGACAATGAAGCAGGGAGTCGCTGCGACTTCCACATCATGTCCTGTAGCCACAGAGCGAGCAGACAGGACCAAGACAGGAGGGAAGAGAAGAGTTTACCTCATCCCATGCCTGTGCGTCTTCAATGCTGGGGTCACTGGCACTGTCGAGAGCTGCCCCTCCCAGCGTCCATGCTCTGCTCAGGCTGCCAGGGAGCTTGGCCTCCTGTCCCTTGCTGTGTGACGGAGTCTGCGCAGGTCTGCTCTTGGTCCCATAGGTCATGATGCGATTTGAGCAGCTGGAAAGCAAAGGCAACAGGCTCTTAAACAGACACGTTATCTTCCTGTGAGAGTCACAGAGCCGCAGCACTGGAGAGGAGACCCCGGTCACTCGTCCGACTCAGTGTCAGTGTGAGGTGACACAGCCCCTCGTCCCTGGTGAAGCTCTTCAGAACAATTCGAATCATTGTTTTAAATTCCTCTCATTAGGAGCATTTCTTATAAAGACTAATATACATTTGAAAAACTTTTATTACATATATTGTAACGAGAGATACATATGTGTATTCTACATGTGTGCGAATCAACACTGCTGCATCTGAATCTAAAGGAAAGTACTTTTTCACAAAACAATGCAACAATGCAAAACAATTCACAAAACTACTTGATAATAGATGATCTGCAGAGCAGTCTCACCCGTGGTGTCCATGCATCGCTGCGAGGACCTCAGCAGTGTGTCCACTGCTGTCCTCCAGCGATGCGTCCGCACCGTAGCTCAACAGGATGCAGACCAAGGGCAGGAAGCCGTTGCTGGCAGCTATCATCAGCGGCGTCCTGAGAAAAGCCAGATCATCTTGTTACAGGACAATACTCAACCGTTTCATATAAACACTGTTCATTCTGTGCTCTTGCAAGCTGTCGAGACATTAAACTGCCATCAGGTCCGTGTCTGTGCTCTGTGATCCGGTCCGATCCAGAGGAGACACTCCCCGTCCCTCCCTCTCACAGATCTGTCGCTTTTCTAGGTCATTCTGTGGTCCAGAGAAATAAACCGCTGCCCACCTCATTGAGTTGTCCCTGGCGTTGATCTTGGCCCCTTTCTTGTGCAGCAGGGTGACCACGCGGATGTGGTTCTCCGCGGTGGCCAGGAGCAGCGGGGTGCAGCCTTCCTAAAAGTGAGGAGAACATCTTTACAGCACATCATTCAACTACCCATTACAGTCGCTATTTCTGCATCACATTTTCACTATATATTCACTATATACACTCACCTAAAGGATTATTAGGAACACCATACTAATACTGTGTTTGACCCCCTTTCGCCTTCAGAACTGCCTTAATTGATTCAACAAGGTGCTGAAAGCATTCTTTAGAAATGTTGGCCCATATTGATAGGATAGCATCTTGCAGTTGATGGAGATTTGTGGGATGCACATCCAGGGCACGAAGTTCCCGTTCCACCACATCCCAAAGATGCTCTATTGGGTTGAGATCTGGTGACTGTGGGGGCCAGTTTAGTACAGTGAACTCATTGTCATGTTCAAGAAACCAATTTGAAATTATTCGACCTTTGTGACATGGTGCATTATCCTGCTGGAAGTAGCCATCAGAGGATGGGTACATGGTGGTCATAAAGGGATGGAGATGGTCAGAAACAATGCTCAGGTAGGCCGTGGCATTTAAACGATGCCCAAATGGCACTAAGGGGCCTAAAGTGTGCCAAGAAAACATCCCCCACACCATTACACCACCACCACCAGCCTGCACAGTGGTAACAAGGCATGATGGATCCATGTTCTCATTCTGTTTACGCCAAATTCTGACTCTACCATCTGAATGTCTCAACAGAAATCGAGACTCATCAGACCAGGCAACATTTTTCCAGTCTTCAACTGTCCAATTTTGGTGAGCTTGTGCAAATTGTAGCCTCTTCTTCCTATTTGTAGTGGAGATGAGTGGTACCCGGTGGGGTCTTCTGCTGTTGTAGCCCATCCGCCTCAAGGTTGTACGTGTTGTGGTTTCACAAATGCTTTGCTGCATACCTCGGTTGTAACGAGTGGTTATTTCAGTCAAAGTTGCTCTTCTATCAGCTTGAATCAGTCGGCCCATTCTCCTGTGACCTCTAGCATCAACAAGGCATTTTCGCCCACAGGACTGCCGCATACTGGATGTTTTTCCCTTTTCACACCATTCTTTGTAAACCCTAGAAATGGTTGTGCGTGAAAATCCCAGTAACTGAGCAGATTGTGAAATACTCAGACCGGCCCGTCTGGCACCAACAACCATGCCACGCTCAAAATTGCTTAAATCACCTTTCTTTCCCATTCAGACATTCAGTTTGGAGTTCAGGGGATTGTCTTGACCAGGACCACACCCCTAAATGCATTGAAGCAACTGCCATGTGATTGGTTGGTTAGATAATTGCATTAATGACAAATTGAACAGGTGTTCCTAATAATCCTTTAGGTGAGTGTATATGTTTGTGTATTCATTTTACATGTTACATGCCATAAGGCACACAATCCGGAGCTATGAAGCCGTACCTTATTCCTGGCCTCAATGTCTGCCCCGTGTCGCACTAGCTGGGCAGCCAGAGCGACAGACGGGACGAGGGCAGCGAAATGGAGGGCCGTGTTCCCGTCCACGTCCATCACGTTGGGGTCGGCTCCGTGTTTCAGGAGCGCCGCCACGCAGCCCTGCTGCCCACACTGCACCGCCTGCAACACAAACCCCAAAGACACGCTGCGTTACCATCGATCCCACTGGACACTCTTCGTGGATCAGAAGCTGGGTGGTTTGATTGTCTTTGTTTAAAAATAAGAAACTAGGGAAAAAAACTATTTAGAAAGGGAGGGAGTGCAGTACTGATGAGACAGACACGCAGACGCTGGGCTTTACCTTCATCAGTGCAGTGCTGTGCTGGTCATCGCACAGATCCAACTCTGCCTTCCGCTCGGCCAGGAAAGCGACGACCTCCTCCTGTCCAGAGACGCAGGCCAGGTGCAGGGGTGTTCTGGAGACAGAGACAGCAATTAAAACCCTGTCTGTGTTCTCACTGCAGCAGTAGTAGTAATAATAATAACAATAATAATAATATAGAGAGATGTTAATTCATAGTGCAAAGTCTGTATCTAAGCCCTGCCGAGTTCATAATAGACCATAGACACACATATGGCCACCACATCACTATTTTATCCCTGAAGAAAACACTGGAGAAGGAAAGAAATAAACAAACTGACAGGAATGGCTGCGCATCAATGCTTGCATTGGTAAGAGTCTACACTGAGACTCGCAGACCTGCCTACCTGTACGCATCGTAACAACAAAACACGCAAAAATCGGGCTGAAGTTCTGCACACCTGCCGTTATTAAAAGACCGATTAAACACCGAGCAGAGCCAATCCAGGCTACAGTATAAATATGGAGGATTGTGAACATCGCGCGTCACTCTCCGGGCTGGCAGGCGAGACGCCGCCCCCTGTCGCTCGACTCTGACGTCAGTGTCGATGCGACGAGCACGGCGTTTTGTCTGAAGGTTTATTCAAGGTTACCCGTGAAATACAGCATCTCATTGTTCATGCATTATGAAGCAATTAGTCGCTTGCCGTAAATCTGGCAACCGATCAAACCATTAGGAAGTGCGGCTCGATGAGCAGCGCAGGGCCTGCTGTGTGCGTGTGAGGCGTGCAGCCCGAGGCCCAAGACACGAGTCGAGAGCGCGCAGGTCGAGTCGCTACTCGAGTCAAACTCGGCGGCTGCGCGTCATTACAGAGCCGAGAGATGAGCTCCGTCCTCGACAGGTGACAGTTCAGCACCAGCTCTCGTCTCCATTACTGTCCTGTCCCTCAAACAGCACTGCGCGACATCGCAGGACACCCAATTAACCTTAATTGCACGTATACATGCACATACTACTGCCGAGCCGTAATTACGTGTGTACAAGGACTATCACACACACTGAACACAAACACGGCACCGCGGAATGACTTTGATTAGTTTCACTGCTTATGTTGTGTGATTTGCAGCCCATGGCCCCGGCCTTCAGGCGAGTCATTTCTGCAGGTCAGCTAGAACAAACTGCATTATTTGTGGTATTATTCAGTGACTGCACTCTATTTATTCATTAAATGTTGTCTTTTTGTGTTGAGTAAACAGCAATGAGCTACATATACTTACGTTTTCGGGTAGCTACAGAGGCTCTGTTTTTATGTATTAATACTCTACTTGCACTTTATATTGAGAAAAAGCTTATCAGGGAGCACCAGCCCGATACCAGGACAGCAGTTAAGGTAAAAACAGAGTAATAAAGCAGTTGTTATATGCATAGTGTATGGTTTTCTGGGGGACAGGTTGGGCAGTGTAAGTGTCTTAGGCCGCTGAGCGTCCCACTCAAAAACACAATGTCCAGGGTTGGCAGGTGTGTACAGTGAGCAGCATATACATGCATAATAATAATGCACGCTGATACGGTTATGTGCTGGAGAGCAACCTAAATCATCTGGTCTATAAATAGGTTTTTATTTTTTAAACAACATTAATCTAGATCTTCGGCAATAATGTGCCCCCAGAATAACTTTCGATTATCAGTTATTCAGTGTATGATACATGTGTTAAAAAGGCAGGAGCTTCCTCTATAAAGCAGTCATTTTATTCGAGTAATATTATTATTAATAATAATAATAATAATAATACATTTCTTACCTGTTATGTTCGTCCAGCATATTGAAGCCATGCTTCTTTCCAAGTTTTTTCAACTGCGACAGATTCCCCCTGGCGGCAGCTTTGTGTATCTTTCCGATAATATTTTTCTGCTTCTTCTTATTCATAAAACGGAACATCTTTAGTTCCTCTTGAATTGTTTAGTGCAATATGAATGATATCCGCTCGCCGTCTGTCAGCAATGTCAGCTAGTTATGACGAGTTATGACAACTTATGGAAAGACTGATGCACAGTCGAATTATGACGTCATAGTTGCAGTGTACTTTACCATGGCATGGCAACCAGACACGTGTCTGCACAGTGTCTGTGTCTCCCTCATTTTATTATATATATATATATATATATATATATATATATATATATATAGTTATACCCTGAAACCTTAATAGACACACTGTCAATGTTTATACATTAGTGTAGGAAGTCATGCTTTTGCATACACAGTATGTTTAGCTTTTAAGTCTTAACAAATGAGCTAGTATTTGGCTGGTTATGTCTAAAATGTGATTATAAAAGTGTCTGAAATACAGATCCCACAATGCACTGTGCAGTCTACCTAATTTTTCCCAAATTTTTGAACGTTCAAAAACAGACTGGATAGGATCCTTTGATCACTTAGTTATTAATGGACACCAAACGAGCACGATGGGGCGAATGGCCTCCTCTGAATTGGACACTTTTTGTTCTTCTTATCACTTTAAGCAGAATACTGCCTCATTTTAAAGTTACACTGAGAACCAAGCAGTGCAAAGAAAGAACTCTGACAAAACCATGTAATAAAAGTCTTCTACACAGCTTTCTGAGATTTGTATGCAGATCATTTATTATTCTTTTAGCAGTTCTATAAAAAAAATAAGTCACTGGAACACACTGTGTGATCTACACCTCTAAGACTCTAAGGAGTCTAGCGAGTTGCAGGCTGTTCTCTGTTTGACGCAGGAGGAGAAATGATTTTCTCAAATAAAAAAAACCCAAACCAACAGTTTTCTTTTTGTCGCCGACTTGAGGCGGGATTCCAGCCACGTGGCGTGTGCCGTATACAGACCTGCTGACACACACGGCAGTGATGTGCACCGCACCACTCCACTGCATCCTGATAAAACAATGTCTGATCCCGATTCTCCAAAAAAACACTTGCTGGTCATATTCCAGTTGATCGTAGTGGGTCTTTATTCAATCGTTTCGTTATCTTTCAAGTCAAAAGCACTGCCCAAAGGGAGGGGTCAACTAAACCTTCCTATCCAAGCTGTGTCACTCAGACAGTGCCTTCCTATTTCCTGTTTGTGTCTATGGTGAGGCACACAGGAACTGTCTTCGCCGTCTCACCTTGGGGTCCTCAGGTTGTCTCCAGCCCTTGTCTTTGGTCTTAAAATAGCTGAAATAGTTTTCGTTGCGGGTGACGCATTTCTCTATATAGTCACTGCATTCGAGACTTAATTACGAACGAACACAGCTGTTGAGTCTCAAGACACTTTATTGCTTCCGGTTCTGTTCGATCCCATGCCGAAGCGCAGTCAGCCTCCACCAGGCGGTTCTGAGAGTTCGGGTCCCACTGTGCCGTGGACGCGCCTCCGAGACCAGGGTTTCCCTCCTCCCTGCGCAGCTGGGTGTCGGCCTCCTCTCTCTCTCTCTCACCCTGAAAGAGAAAGCAAAAACGATCAAAACAAAACAGATATTAATGCACCCTCCCCCCGAAGTGCCTTGTCCAGGACATGCATGACATTGTATTACTGTACTGAGTCATTCACTCGCACACTATCTTGTGTGGAAAAGGCTCAGACGCCAGCCTGCTCTAAACTCAGACCATCTGAGACCGCTGATCTAATGGGACAATGGTCAGCAAGCGTGCGGTTCACTGTGTCTGTTCTGAGCGGCAACTCACAGCCTACATGATCCTGAGGTGCTGCTACAGTGAAATGAAGAGTCTTTATTAATGCAAATAGAGAAGCATCTCTCAGTGACAATCAGAGAATGAACACACCGTGATTCCTGCTGGACTCGCGTCCCCTGTGCGCCTCGGTGCCTCGGCCTCACTGCGCTGCTCTTCAATCCCTGGCTCCCCCTCTCATTCTCAGTCTCTCCCTCTGCCTCATCTTCACCTGCCTCCTTCCTTCAGCTACATCTTCCTGCTCTCGCCCTGCTTCTTCTAGCTCTCTCTCTCTGTCTCTCTGTGTCTCTCTCTCCGTGTGTCTCTCCATGTCTCTATCTCTAGTCTCTCTCTCTGTGTCTTTGTGTTTCTGTCTCTCTCTCTCTGTGTGTGTGTGTGTCTGTCTCTGTTTCTCTCTCTGCGTGTCTGTCTCTCACTCTGTCTCTCTCTATTGCCCCGTTTCCACTGGTGGACACGTCCGTGTTTTGTGGACAGTTAACTATCTGCTGCCAGACGTGTCCGTAAGCGTCTGTCCCGCCCACTGAGGAAATATCTCCGCTTCTGAAAGCGAAGATGTGCACTTGACTTGCAGACAGACAGGGAGGAGATCAGATACATTGTGTCGGAAGATATAATCTCAAATGCCGTGTGCGATCACGAAGAAATTAGTTTTATTAGCAGCATGTAGTGAAATCCACATACAGAAACAATGACTGCTTACAGTTAATATCTGAGTGTATTATAAACCATTTACAAGTTAAATTAATGAATACAAAAATACAGCAGATCTGGGTTTCCCTATAAAACATTAAGGACTGGTTTAATAAATGCGTCCGTAAGTTCATAAACGCTATGACCGAGACGTGCACACTTCAGTTAAATTATAACCGGCTATATTGTAGCTAGATTATTAATCGTGAAACGTGTGTATTTTGTAAAGTAAATTATAAATAATACGGCAAAAAGCATTATGTAATAAATACATATATACTAGCACAAATGATGACGATAATAATATTGTTGCACATGGAAACGTATTCTTATGTGCACATGCTTGCCTGAATATAATGTTGTCTACAAGTTTAGCTCTTCCTAATATCTCTTAACAGAAACGTGTATTTATTACGCCGTTTACAATCATGTAAGGCACGAAGAATAAAATAAACACAAAAGTCCTCTCCACGTCAGGCTGTGTCGCTCGTAGCGTCTCTGTTTTTAAAACGAAACAAAAAACAAACCCACAGTCCCACCCATAAGAGGGACGGATTCACAACGGCCTGGTTTTACAAAAAAAAGCTCTGGGACGCGTCGGCATGGCATGGCACAGCACGGCACGGACGCTTAAGCCAGTGGAACCGAGGCATAAGTCTCTCTGTGTCTCTCTCTTTGTCTCTCTCTCTGTCTCAGCCTCTCTCTGTCCGTCTCTGCATCTCTCTCTCTATGTCTCTCTGTGTCTCTCTGTCTCTGCCCCTGTCTCTGCATCTCTCTCTGTCTCAGCATCTCTGTCTCTGTCTCACTCTCTATGTCTCTGTCTGTCTCCCTCTCTCCCTCCCTCCCTTTGTCCAGAATTAGATTTTATCGTCATTAAGAAACTTTATATACCCCCCTTCCTCTGCATCTTATTTTATGTCAATCTATTCAGCACATAAAGCCCAATAACACATAAATGTACTGAAATGTGATCTTCCATAAAACAACCACAACAAACAGAACTCAGTGGAAGCGGCTCGGTGATTGTGGCAGCAGTGTGGACCGCCGTCCATGTTTCAAAGAGAAGCAGGCAGTACCATAGAGGACTGAACACCAAAGTCCAGCTATACAAAGCCTGTGTGATCAGCAGTGTCCTCTATGGCAGCGAGTCCTGGACGGAGCGACGCGTCAGGGAAGACGGCTGACGGATGCCAACAACAATTCAATTACAATTAACCTATTCCGGGCGGCCCTTTCTAATTTTGTTCCAATTCATATGATGATGACAATTTGAACTACCCAGTGAGCAATTAATTTCAATGCAACGCATCAGGGACTATGAGGCGCCGTTAGGGACATTATCACTGAATAACAGTTACGCTCTCTACACTGAAAACGAGACCACATAGGTGACGTCAAAATATCAGTACTCCCGCGCAGCATTATTGCATATTAAGTGAAAGTGGAAACTAACATGTGTAATACAGATTAAGCGCAAAGGGCTGGTTTGTCACGCATTTGCATTCTATACATATGTATGGCTATGTACTGTAGCCTATGTATATACAATTAATAGAGTTGTATAAATGTGTTGTTAGGCTATATATTAAAAGCCAGCTGAAGCACAAGCCAATCCAAGCTTGTGTCATAAATATACATTTCACTATGATTATGGCGCGGTCTAGTCTGGACTTTGGCGGAGGTGGTGTGGCATTTATAGCCTGGATAGGATCCTTGGATCACTCGGTTATTAATGGACACCAAACGAGCACGATGGGGCGAATGGCCTCCTCTCGATTGGACACTGTCTTATGCTCTTACGTTCTATTTGATTTAATAAAAATGTTGGCACATTTCTGTGGACTCATGCTTAACTTTGTGTTAACTTTTGTATTATCACTCTTTACTATTGATTACAAATTGGATACCATTTTAGGTCTGTGTGTCCAGTTTGAGCTCATTTAAATTTTTCATTACATTAGCATAGCACAATGGAAGCCAGTTGTCGCAATTGCTAACTTTCAAAAGCCGACTAATATCTGTTTGAGTAGGAAATCTGTCTAAATGCCAAAATACTGTAGTAGTATCCCTTTATATAACTTAAGGCTTAATAATAATAGTAAAGAGTGATAATACAAAAGTTAACACAAAGTTAAGCATGAGTCCACAGAAATGTGCCAACATTTTTATTAAATCAAATAGAACGTAAGAGCATCAGACAGTGTCCAATCGAGAGGAGGCCATTCGCCCCATCGTGCTCGTTTGGTGTCCATTAATAACCGAGTGATCCAAGGATCCTATCCAGGCTATAAATGCCACACCACCTCCGCCAAAGTCCAGACTAGACCGCGCCATAATCATAGTAAAATGTATATTTATGACACAAGCTTGGATTGGCTTGTGCTTCAGCTGGCTTTTAATCTATAGCCTAACAACCCATTTATACAACTCTATTAATTGTATATACATAGGCTACAGTACATAGCCATACATATGTATAGAATGCAAATGCGTGACAAACCAGCCCTTTGCGCTTAATCTGTATTACACATGTTAGTTTCCACTTTCACTTAATATGCAATAATGCTGCGCGGGAGTACTGATATTTTGACGTCACCTATGTGGTCTCGTTTTCAGTGTTGAGAGCGCAAGTGTTTTTCAGTGATAATGTCCCTAACGGCGCCTCATAGAAGACGGCTGACGGACGCCAACAACAATTAAATTACAATGAACCTATTCCGGGCGGCCCTTTCTAATTGTGTTCCAGTTCGTATGATGATGACAATTTGAACTACCCAGTGAGCAATTAATTTCAAATTAGACCAAAAACATTCTGCTGTAAACGTATGAATCTCCAGCGATTCTCAGTCACAGCTTTGGAAGTTTGTAACCCAAAATAATTTAAAGATTCGGTCATCAATAGACGAATCCTCCGGTGGTTTTTTAGATTACATGAACATTCAGTCCAGTGATCTCAAACTGGCTGAGCTTATTTGCGTTCAGGGACTCAGCCAGTTTGACACAGTGCTGCGTCACCTCCTGTATGCTGTTCTTTGTGATCAGCACACAGGTTCCGTCTGGGATTTGCATGCCGTTCTCATTTCTCGAATGAGAGTCGAACACGTGGAATGCCCTGCTTCCACGTATCACGGCAAACGTCGATCCTGCAAACGTGACGAGACAAGCTCTGAACTCAGTCAGCGTTGTCTGCAGAGCGTCGCCCAGGGACAACACTATCCCAGATAAAGCACTGTCACTGGGACCGCCCAGCAGCCCGGCCACCGACTCGCCCATCGATGTGGTGCAGCTGGTGCCAAACACTTTCAGCTGACCTGGAAGTTCAGTAACTAATGTATACGTGTTTTTCACTGCAGCAGTGCTCTGCAGCTTGGAGTACAGCTTGTTCCCGCGCTGCAGGATAGCGTCCAGGTCAGCACTATCCCACTTCTCGGGGCTCTTCACTTCGCTGTATATTACTGAACAGAAGCTGTTGGGCACACACTGCTTCCCGCTGTTGTGCCCAAAGCGCTCGTGGCCCTGGTGACAGCTGCCGCGCACGACGCCGATGGCCGCCTGCTCTCTGGGGAGACGTGCGGTCTGTGTCGCACACGGCTTTGTCTGCTGCACAGAACCGCCTCCACCTTGAGTTCTGCTCGCCGCGCTCGTTTGCTGGTCAGTGTAATTGGTTTTCTTTTTCTCTGTCTGCATCATTTTAACAGGAGACTTAACTTCGCTGTGGTCAGTCGCTTTACCTTCCGAGGAGAGGCCCTCCTCCTCTGCCCATGCCTTCCTCCGAGGCAGAGTCTTACATGGCACCTGTAATATAATACATGTGTATATCGGCTACATGTACATATCAGAATCTATTCAATCTTTTTTTTACCTTCTACCTGTAATTGCTGCTTACCTGACACATTTATAAAGGCAAGACTTCTGCCTGAGGTTGCGCAGCTCGGTCTGGATGTGCGGCCCTCTGCTTCCTGTATCTGAGCCCCAGGAACCCGCACAGCAGCGCCGCACACCAGAGCAGTTCACTATGACACCTAACAGCACTTTTCTTTCTGTCGAGAATTCATCTTTACTGCCCAGACTCTTAAACGACACAGAAGCTGTCCGCGCTCTGTGCTATGGAGTCCTCTTGACTGGTAAACTTGCGCACAGGATTGGCATTATGATTGTTTTATAAAGCACTGCAGTGCTGTGCCATTGGAAAAGCACGGTTCACAGTAAACAAAAACCAAGTGAAAGCATGATAAAGAATGGAGAAATATAGGAAGCATACAAGAAATTGTCCGCTGTCAAAGCAAGAGTATGTGCAGAGACAACCACATGATTACACAATTGTTTCTATGCTGATCTGTCCCAGATCATTTTTAACAATTAAGGCTGGAAAATAAAGCCTTCTACAGATGTGTCAGACACTTGCAGCTCAGTGTCCTTCCCTTCAATCTCCAGGTATGAAGAGTTTCTAGTCCCAGTCACAGGTGATATAGAAAACGAGAGCGGGACGCCTACCTCTCTCTCCGACTCCTTGCTCTGCTGCTTGGCGAGAAGGGCCCGCAGCTTCCGGTTCTTGCTGAGGAGGGCCTGGTTGCAGTCTTCCACATTCTGGACATAGTTGTCACAGTCGGCCTTCATCTTGGCCAGACTGTCTCTGAACCGCTCCTGCTCCTCGGCCAGGGCCTTCTCGTGCACCAGGCCCTGTTTCTGAGCTGCTGCCAGCTGCTGGCGCAGGAGCTGGTTCTCCAACTGTGCCCGGGCCAGTCTCTCTGCCAGGCTCTCCTCTGGAACTGAGGTCTCGTGCCGTGGCTCCATCACCTCTCGCAGCAGGGCCTGCAGGTGTGCCTGGGCTTGGTCTCTCTCTCGCTGCGCGCTCTCCAGGAGAGCGGTCTTCTCTGCAAGGGAGTGGGTGACCCGGTGGCACTTGTTCTGCAAGACGGTCAGCTGCAGCTTCAGAGACGCAACCTTTATGATAGAAAAGCACAAGAGACACACGAACGGTAAGTCTGGCATTCACAAGTGCTCCCACGTTCACAGCCAACACTCGGACACGGGCTGGTGTTTCTGGGGGACACAGCCTGCCTTCTCACAGGCACAGAGCTGACAGTGAGGAGTGGATTGAGTGAGGATGTGCAGACCTTTGACTGACACACTGACGGAAGCTGTGCCTTTACAGTTTGCCCGGCAGGATCAGAAACTAGAAAAAGACTGAACTGATCAGTACGTATCATTTACAGAACAATATTGATTAAGCTGACTGACAGATCAAATGACATTAAAAATGTAGATGATAAAGACACACATCTACAGGATTAGGACTCATTGGCACGCTGACAGTATTATGTGGACTTTGGGTCCATGTCTGCACCGGACTGAGAGCAGGCCAGCCGTGTCTGTGTTGTAATTCACGGGACAATGAAGCAGGGAGTCGCTGCGACTTCCACATCATGTCCTGTAGCCACAGAGCGAGCAGACAGGACCAAGACAGGAGGGAAGAGAAGAGTTTACCTCATCCCATGCCTGTGCGTCTTCAATGCTGGGGTCACTGGCACTGTCGAGAGCTGCCCCTCCCAGCGTCCATGCTCTGCTCAGGCTGCCAGGGAGCTTGGCCTCCTGTCCCTTGCTGTGTGACGGAGTCTGCGCAGGTCTGCTCTTGGTCCCATGGGTCATGATGCGATTTGAGCAGCTGGAAAGCAAAGGCAACAGGCTCTTAAACAGACACGTTATCTTCCTGTGAGAGTCACAGAGCCGCAGCACTGAAGAGGAGACCCCGGTCACTCGTCCGACTCAGTGTCAGTGTGAGGTGACACAGCCCCTCGTCCCTGGTGAAGCTCTTCAGAACAATTCAAATCATTGTTTTAAATTCCTCTCATTAGGAGCATTTCTTATAAAGACTAATATACATTTGAAAAACTTTTATTACATATATTGTAACGAGAGATACATATGTGTATTCTACATGTGTGCGAGTCAACACTGCTGCATCTGAATCTAAAGGAAAGTACTTTTTCACAAAACAATGCAACAATGCAAAACAATTCACAAAACTACTTGATAATAGATGATCTGCAGAGCAGTCTCACCCGTGGTGTCCATGCATCGCTGCGAGGACCTCAGCAGTGTGTCCACTGCTGTCCTCCAGCGATGCGTCCGCACCGTAGCTCAACAGGATGCAGACCAAGGGCAGGAAGCCGTTGCTGGCAGCTATCATCAGCGGCGTCCTGAGAAAAGCCAGATCATCTTGTTACAGGACAATACTCAACCGTTTCATATAAACACTGTTCATTCTGTGCTCTTGCAAGCTGTCGAGACATTAAACCGCCATCAGGTCCGTGTCTGTGCTCTGTGATCCGGTCCGATCCAGAGGAGACACTCCCCGTCCCTCCCTCTCACAGATCTGTCGCTTTTCTAGGTCATTCTGTGGTCCAGAGAAATAAACCGCTGCCCACCTCATTGAGTTGTCCCTGGCGTTGATCTTGGCCCCTTTCTTGTGCAGCAGGGTGACCACGCGGATGTGGTTCTCCGCGGTGGCCAGGAGCAGCGGGGTGCAGCCTTCCTAAAAGTGAGGAGAACATCTTTACAGCACATCATTCAACTACCCATTACAGTCGCTATTTCTGCATCACATTTTCACTATATATTCACTATATATATGTTTGTGTATTCATTTTACATGTTACATGCCATAAGGCACACAATCCGGAGCTATGAAGCCGTACCTTATTCCTGGCCTCAATGTCTGCCCCGTGTCGCACTAGCTGGGCAGCCAGAGCGACAGACGGGACGAGGGCAGCGAAATGGAGGGCCGTGTTCCCGTCCACGTCCATCACGTTGGGGTCGGCTCCGTGTTTCAGGAGCGCCGCCACGCAGCCCTGCTGCCCACACTGCACCGCCTGCAACACAAACCCCAAAGACACGCTGCGTTACCATCGATCCCACTGGACACTCTTCGTGGATCAGAAGCTGGGTGGTTTGATTGTCTTTGTTTAAAAATAAGAAACTAGGGAAAAAAACTATTTAGAAAGGGAGGGAGTGCAGTACTGATGAGACAGACACGCAGACGCTGGGCTTTACCTTCATCAGTGCAGTGCTGTGCTGGTCATCGCACAGATCCAACTCTGCCTTCCGCTCGGCCAGGAAAGCGACGACCTCCTCCTGTCCAGAGACGCAGGCCAGGTGCAGGGGTGTTCTGGAGACAGAGACAGCAATTAAAACCCTGTCTGTGTTCTCACTGCAGCAGTAGTAGTAATAATAATAACAATAATAATAATATAGAGAGATGTTAATTCATAGTGCAAAGTCTGTATCTAAGCCCTGCCGAGTTCATAATAGACCATAGACACACATATGGCCACCACATCACTATTTTATCCCTGAAGAAAACACTGGAGAAGGAAAGAAATAAACAAACTGACAGGAATGGCTGCGCATCAATGCTTGCATTGGTAAGAGTCTACACTGAGACTCGCAGACCTGCCTACCTGTACGCATCGTAACAACAAAACACGCAAAAATCGGGCTGAAGTTCTGCACACCTGCCGTTATTAAAAGACCGATTAAACACCGAGCAGAGCCAATCCAGGCTACAGTATAAATATGGAGGATTGTGAACATCGCGCGTCACTCTCCGGGCTGGCAGGCGAGACGCCGCCCCCTGTCGCTCGACTCTGACGTCAGTGTCGATGCGACGAGCACGGCGTTTTGTCTGAAGGTTTATTCAAGGTTACCCGTGAAATACAGCATCTCATTGTTCATGCATTATGAAGCAATTAGTCGCTTGCCGTAAATCTGGCAACCGATCAAACCATTAGGAAGTGCGGCTCGATGAGCAGCGCAGGGCCTGCTGTGTGCGTGTGAGGCGTGCAGCCCGAGGCCCAAGACACGAGTCGAGAGCGCGCAGGTCGAGTCGCTACTCGAGTCAAACTCGGCGGCTGCGCGTCATTACAGAGCCGAGAGATGAGCTCCGTCCTCGACAGGTGACAGTTCAGCACCAGCTCTCGTCTCCATTACTGTCCTGTCCCTCAAACAGCACTGCGCGACATCGCAGGACACCCAATTAACCTTAATTGCACGTATACATGCACATACTACTGCCGAGCCGTAATTACGTGTGTACAAGGACTATCACACACACTGAACACAAACACGGCACCGCGGAATGACTTTGATTAGTTTCACTGCTTATGTTGTGTGATTTGCAGCCCATGGCCCCGGCCTTCAGGCGAGTCATTTCTGCAGGTCAGCTAGAACAAACTGCATTATTTGTGGTATTATTCAGTGACTGCACTCTATTTATTCATTAAATGTTGTCTTTTTGTGTTGAGTAAACAGCAATGAGCTACATATACTTACGTTTTCGGGTAGCTACAGAGGCTCTGTTTTTATGTATTAATACTCTACTTGCACTTTATATTGAGAGAAAGCTTATCAGGGAGCACCAGCCCGATACCAGGACAGCAGTTAAGGTAAAAACAGAGTAATAAAGCAGTTGTTATATGCATAGTGTATGGTTTTCTGGGGGACAGGTTGGGCAGTGTAAGTGTCTTAGGCCGCTGAGCGTCCCACTCAAAAACACAATGTCCAGGGTTGGCAGGTGTGTACAGTGAGCAGCATATACATGCATAATAATAATGCACGCTGATACGGTTATGTGCTGGAGAGCAACCTAAATCATCTGGTCTATAAATAGGTTTTTATTTTTTAAACAACATTAATCTAGATCTTCGGCAATAATGTGCCCCCAGAATAACTTTCGATTATCAGTTATTCAGTGTATGATACATGTGTTAAAAAGGCAGGAGCTTCCTCTATAAAGCAGTCATTTTATTCGAGTAATATTATTATTATTAATAATAATAATAATAATACATTTCTTACCTGTTATGTTCGTCCAGCATATTGAAGCCATGCTTCTTTCCAAGTTTTTTCAACTGCGACAGATTCCCCCTGGCGGCAGCTTTGTGTATCTTTCCGATAATATTTTTCTGCTTCTTCTTATTCATAAAACGGAACATCTTTAGTTCCTCTTGAATTGTTTAGTGCAATATGAATGATATCCGCTCGCCGTCTGTCAGCAATGTCAGCTAGTTATGACGAGTTATGACAACTTATGGAAAGACTGATGCACAGTCGAATTATGACGTCATAGTTGCAGTGTACTTTACCATGGCATGGCAACTAGACACGTGTCTGTACAGTGTCTGTGTCTCCCTCATTTTAATATATATATATATATATAGTTATACCCTGAAACCTTAATAGACACACTGTCAATGTTTATACATTAGTGTAGGAAGTCATGCTTTTGCATACACAGTATGTTTAGCTTTTAAGTCTTAGCAAATGAGCTAGTATTTGGCTGGTTATGTCTAAAATGTGATTATAAAAGTGTCTGAAATACAGATCCCACAATGCACTGTGCAGTCTACCTAATTTTTCCCAAATTTTTGAACGTTCAAAAACAGACTGGATAGGATCCTTTGATCACTTAGTTATTAATGGACACCAAACGAGCACGATGGGGCGAATGGCCTTCTCTGAATTGGACACTTTTTGTTCTTCTTATCACTTTAAGCAGAATACTGCCTCATTTTAAAGTTACACTGAGAACCAAGCAGTGCAAAGAAAGAACTCTGACAAAACCATGTAATAAAAGTCTTCTACACAGCTTTCTGAGATTTGTATGCAGATCATTTATTGTTCTTTTAGCAGTTCTATAAAAAAAATAAGTCACTGGAACACACTGTGTGATCTACACCTCTAAGACTCTAAGGAGTCTAGCGAGTTGCAGGCTGTTCTCTGTTTGACGCAGGAGGAGAAATGATTTTCTCAAATAAAAAAAACCCAAACCAACAGTTTTCTTTTTGTCGCCGACTTGAGGCGGGATTCCAGCCACGTGGCGTGTGCCGTATACAGACCTGCTGACACACACGGCAGTGATGTGCACCGCACCACTCCACTGCATCCTGATAAAACAATGTCTGATCCCGATTCTCCAAAAAAACACTTGCTGGTCATATTCCAGTTGATCGTAGTGGGTCTTTATTCAATCGTTTCGTTATCTTTCAAGTCAAAAGCACTGCCCAAAGGGAGGGGTCAACTAAACCTTCCTATCCAAGCTGTGTCACTCAGACAGTGCCTTCCTATTTCCTGTTTGTGTCTATGGTGAGGCACACAGGAACTGTCTTCGCCGTCTCACCTTGGGGTCCTCAGGTTGTCTCCAGGCCTTGTCTTTGGTCTTAAAATAGCTGAAATAGTTTTCGTTGCGGGTGACGCATTTCTCTATATAGTCACTGCATTCGAGACTTAATTACGAACGAACACAGCTGTTGAGTCTCAAGACACTTTATTGCTTCCGGTTCTGTTCGATCCCATGCCGAAGCGCAGTCAGCCTCCACCAGGCGGTTCTGAGAGTTCGGGTCCCACTGTGCCGTGGACGCGCCTCCGAGACCAGGGTTTCCCTCCTCCCTGCGCAGCTGGGTGTCGGCCTCCTCTCTCTCTCTCTCACCCTGAAAGAGAAAGCAAAAACGATCAAAACAAAACAGATATTAATGCACCCTCCCCCCGAAGTGCCTTGTCCAGGACATGCATGACATTGTATTACTGTACTGAGTCATTCACTCGCACACTATCTTGTGTGGAAAAGGCTCAGACGCCAGCCTGCTCTAAACTCAGACCATCTGAGACCGCTGATCTAATGGGACAATGGTCAGCAAGCGTGCGGTTCACTGTGTCTGTTCTGAGCGGCAACTCACAGCCTACATGATCCTGAGGTGCTGCTACAGTGAAATGAAGAGTCTTTATTAATGCAAATAGAGAAGCATCTCTCAGTGACAATCAGAGAATGAACACACCGTGATTCCTGCTGGACTCGCGTCCCCTGTGCGCCTCGGTGCCTCGGCCTCACTGCGCTGCTCTTCAATCCCTGGCTCCCCCTCTCATTCTCAGTCTCTCCCTCTGCCTCATCTTCACCTGCCTCCTTCCTTCAGCTACATCTTCCTGCTCTCGCCCTGCTTCTTCTAGCTCTCTCTCTCTGTCTATCTGTGTCTCTCTCTCCGTGTGTCTCTCCATGTCTCTATCTCTAGTCTCTCTCTCTGTGTCTTTGTGTTTCTGTCTCTCTCTCTCTGTGTGTGTGTGTGTCTGTCTCTGTTTCTCTCTCTGCGTGTCTGTCTCTCACTCTGTCTCTCTCTATTGCCCCGTTTCCACTGGTGGACACGTCCGTGTTTTGTGGACAGTTAACTATCTGCTGCCAGACGTGTCCGTAAGCGTCTGTCCCGCCCACTGAGGAAATATCTCCGCTTCTGAAAGCGAAGATGTGCACTTGACTTGCAGACAGACAGGGAGGAGATCAGATACATTGTGTCGGAAGATATAATCTCAAATGCCGTGTGCGATCACGAAGAAATTAGTTTTATTAGCAGCATGTAGTGAAATCCACATACAGAAACAATGACTGCTTACAGTTAATATCTGAGTGTATTATAAACCATTTACAAGTTAAATTAATGAATACAAAAATACAGCAGATCTGGGTTTCCCTATAAAACATTAAGGACTGGTTTAATAAATGCGTCCGTAAGTTCATAAACGCTATGACCGAGACGTGCACACTTCAGTTAAATTATAACCGGCTATATTGTAGCTAGATTATTAATCGTGAAACGTGTGTATTTTGTAAAGTAAATTATAAATAATACGGCAAAAAGCATTATGTAATAAATACATATATACTAGCACAAATGATGACGATAATAATATTGTTGCACATGGAAACGTATTCTTATGTGCACATGCTTGCCTGAATATAATGTTGTCTACAAGTTTAGCTCTTCCTAATATCTCTTAACAGAAACGTGTATTTATTACGCCGTTTACAATCATGTAAGGCACGAAGAATAAAATAAACACAAAAGTCCTCTCCACGTCAGGCTGTGTCGCTCGTAGCGTCTCTGTTTTTAAAACGAAACAAAAAACAAACCCACAGTCCCACCCATAAGAGGGACGGATTCACAACGGCCTGGTTTTACAAAAAAAAGCTCTGGGACGCGTCGGCATGGCATGGCACAGCACGGCACGGACGCTTAAGCCAGTGGAACCGAGGCATAAGTCTCTCTGTGTCTCTCTCTTTGTCTCTCTCTCTGTCCGTCTCTGCATCTCTCTCTCTATGTCTCTCTGTGTCTCTCTGTCTCTGCCCCTGTCTCTGCATCTCTCTCTGTCTCAGCATCTCTGTCTCTGTCTCACTCTCTATGTCTCTGTCTGTCTCCCTCTCTCCCTCCCTCCCTTTGTCCAGAATTAGATTTTATCGTCATTAAGAAACTTTATATACCCCCCTTCCTCTGCATCTTATTTTATGTCAATCTATTCAGCACATAAAGCCCAATAACACATAAATGTACTGAAATGTGATCTTCCATAAAACAACCACAACAAACAGAACTCAGTGGAAGCGGCTCGGTGATTGTGGCAGCAGTGTGGACCGCCGTCCATGTTTCAAAGAGAAGCAGGCAGTACCATAGAGGACTGAACACCAAAGTCCAGCTATACAAAGCCTGTGTGATCAGCAGTGTCCTCTATGGCAGCGAGTCCTGGACGGAGCGACGCGTCAGGGAAGACGGCTGACGGATGCCAACAACAATTCAATTACAATTAACCTATTCCGGGCGGCCCTTTCTAATTTTGTTCCAATTCATATGATGATGACAATTTGAACTACCCAGTGAGCAATTAATTTCAATGCGACGCATCAGGGACTATGAGGCGCCGTTAGGGACATTATCACTGAATAACAGTTACGCTCTCTACACTGAAAACGAGACCACATAGGTGACGTCAAAATATCAGTACTCCCGCGCAGCATTATTGCATATTAAGTGAAAGTGGAAACTAACATGTGTAATACAGATTAAGCGCAAAGGGCTGGTTTGTCACGCATTTGCATTCTATACATATGTATGGCTATGTACTGTAGCCTATGTATATACAATTAATAGAGTTGTATAAATGTGTTGTTAGGCTATATATTAAAAGCCAGCTGAAGCACAAGCCAATCCAAGCTTGTGTCATAAATATACATTTCACTATGATTATGGCGCGGTCTAGTCTGGACTTTGGCGGAGGTGGTGTGGCATTTATAGCCTGGATAGGATCCTTGGATCACTCGGTTATTAATGGACACCAAACGAGCACGATGGGGCGAATGGCCTCCTCTCGATTGGACACTTTCTTATGCTCTTACGTTCTATTTGATTTAATAAAAATGTTGGCACATTTCTGTGGACTCATGCTTAACTTTGTGTTAACTTTTGTATTATCACTCTTTACTATTGATTACAAATTGGATACAATTTTAGGTCTGTGTGTCCAGTTTGAGCTCATTTAAATTTTTCATTACATTAGCATAGCACAATGGAAGCCAGTTGTCGCAATTGCTAACTTTCAAAAGCTGACTAATATCTGTTTGAGTAGGAAATCTGTCTAAATGCCAAAATACTGTAGTAGTATCCCTTTATATAACTTAAGGCTTAATAATAATAGTAAAGAGTGATAATACAAAAGTTAACACAAAGTTAAGCATGAGTCCACAGAAATGTGCCAACATTTTTATTAAATCAAATAGAACGTAAGAGCATCAGACAGTGTCCAATCGAGAGGAGGCCATTCGCCCCATCGTGCTCGTTTGGTGTCCATTAATAACCGAGTGATCCAAGGATCCTATCCAGGCTATAAATGCCACACCACCTCCGCCAAAGTCCAGACTAGACCGCGCCATAATCATAGTGAAATGTATATTTATGACACAAGCTTGGATTGGCTTGTGCTTCAGCTGGCTTTTAATCTATAGCCTAACAACCCATTTATACAACTCTATTAATTGTATATACATAGGCTACAGTACATAGCCATACATATGTATAGAATGCAAATGCGTGACAAACCAGCCCTTTGCGCTTAATCTGTATTACACATGTTAGTTTCCACTTTCACTTAATATGCAATAATGCTGCGCGGGAGTACTGATATTTTGACGTCACCTATGTGGTCTCGTTTTCAGTGTAGAGAGCGCAAGTGTTTTTCAGTGATAATGTCCCTAACGGCGCCTCATAGAAGACGGCTGACGGACGCCAACAACAATTAAATTACAATGAACCTATTCCGGGCGGCCCTTTCTAATTGTGTTCCAGTTCGTATGATGATGACAATTTGAACTACCCAGTGAGCAATTAATTTCAAATTAGACCAAAAACATTCTGCTGTAAACGTATGAATCTCCAGCGATTCTCAGTCACAGCTTTGGAAGTTTGTAACCCAAAATAATTTAAAGATTCGGTCATCAATAGACGAATCCTCCGGTGGTTTTTTAGATTACATGAACATTCAGTCCAGTGATCTCAAACTGGCTGAGCTTATTTGCGTTCAGGGACTCAGCCAGTTTGACACAGTGCTGCGTCACCTCCTGTATGCTGTTCTTTGTGATCAGCACACAGGTTCCGTCTGGGATTTGCATGCCGTTCTCATTTCTCGAATGAGAGTCGAACACGTGGAATGCCCTGCTTCCACGTATCACGGCAAACGTCGATCCTGCAAACGTGACGAGACAAGCTCTGAACTCAGTCAGCGTTGTCTGCAGAGCGTCGCCCAGGGACAACACTATCCCAGATAAAGCACTGTCACTGGGACCGCCCAGCAGCCCGGCCACCGACTCGCCCATCGATGTGGTGCAGCTGGTGCCAAACACTTTCAGCTGACCTGGAAGTTCAGTAACTAATGTATACGTGTTTTTCACTGCAGCAGTGCTCTGCAGCTTGGAGTACAGCTTGTTCCCGCGCTGCAGGATAGCGTCCAGGTCAGCACTATCCCACTTCTCGGGGCTCTTCACTTCGCTGTATATTACTGAACAGAAGCTGTTGGGCACACACTGCTTCCCGCTGTTGTGCCCAAAGCGCTCGTGGCCCTGGTGACAGCTGCCGCGCACGACGCCGATGGCCGCCTGCTCTCTGGGGAGACGTGCGGTCTGTGTCGCACACGGCTTTGTCTGCTGCACAGAACCGCCTCCACCTTGAGTTCTGCTCGCCGCGCTCGTTTGCTGGTCAGTGTAATTGGTTTTCTTTTTCTCTGTCTGCATCATTTTAACAGGAGACTTAACTTCGCTGTGGTCAGTCGCTTTACCTTCCGAGGAGAGGCCCTCCTCCTCTGCCCATGCCTTCCTCCGAGGCAGAGTCTTACATGGCACCTGTAATATAATACATGTGTATATCGGCTACATGTACATATCAGAATCTATTCAATCTTTTTTTTACCTTCTACCTGTAATTGCTGCTTACCTGACACATTTATAAAGGCAAGACTTCTGCCTGAGGTTGCGCAGCTCGGTCTGGATGTGCGGCCCTCTGCTTCCTGTATCTGAGCCCCAGGAACCCGCACAGCAGCGCCGCACACCAGAGCAGTTCACTATGACACCTAACAGCACTTTTCTTTCTGTCGAGAATTCATCTTTACTGCCCAGACTCTTAAACGACACAGAAGCTGTCCGCGCTCTGTGCTATGGAGTCCTCTTGACTGGTAAACTTGCGCACAGGATTGGCATTATGATTGTTTTATAAAGCACTGCAGTGCTGTGCCATTGGAAAACCACGGTTCACAGTAAACAAAAACCAAGTGAAAGCATGATAAAGAATGGAGAAATATAGGAAACATACAAGAAATTGTCCGCTGTCAAAGCAAGAGTATGTGCAGAGACAACCACATGATTACACAATTGTTTCTATGCTGATCTGTCCCAGATCATTTTTAACAATTAAGGCTGGAAAATAAAGCCTTCTACAGATGTGTCAGACACTTGCAGCTCAGTGTCCTTCCCTTCAATCTCCAGGTATGAAGAGTTTCTAGTCCCAGTCACAGGTGATATAGAAAACGAGAGCGGGACGCCTACCTCTCTCTCCGACTCCTTGCTCTGCTGCTTGGCGAGAAGGGCCCGCAGCTTCCGGTTCTTGCTGAGGAGGGCCTGGTTGCAGTCTTCCACATTCTGGACATAGTTGTCACAGTCGGCCTTCATCTTGGCCAGACTGTCTCTGAACCGCTCCTGCTCCTCGGCCAGGGCCTTCTCGTGCACCAGGCCCTGTTTCTGAGCTGCTGCCAGCTGCTGGCGCAGGAGCTGGTTCTCCAACTGTGCCCGGGCCAGTCTCTCTGCCAGGCTCTCCTCTGGAACTGAGGTCTCGTGCCGTGGCTCCATCACCTCTCGCAGCAGGGCCTGCAGGTGTGCCTGGGCTTGGTCTCTCTCTCGCTGCGCGCTCTCCAGGAGAGCGGTCTTCTCTGCAAGGCAGTGGGTGACCCGGTGGCACTTGTTCTGCAAGACGGTCAGCTGCAGCTTCAGAGACGCAACCTTTATGATAGAAAAGCACAAGAGACACACGAACGGTAAGTCTGGCATTCACAAGTGCTCCCACGTTCACAGCCAACACTCGGACACGGGCTGGTGTTTCTGGGGGACACAGCCTGCCTTCTCACAGGCACAGAGCTGACAGTGAGGAGTGGATTGAGTGAGGATGTGCAGACCTTTGACTGACACACTGACGGAAGCTGTGCCTTTACAGTTTGCCCGGCAGGATCAGAAACTAGAAAAAGACTGAACTGATCAGTACGTATCATTTACAGAACAATATTGATTAAGCTGACTGACAGATCAAATGACATTAAAAATGTAGATGATAAAGACACACATCTACAGGATTAGGACTCATTGGCACGCTGACAGTATTATGTGGACTTTGGGTCCATGTCTGCACCGGACTGAGAGCAGGCCAGCCGTGTCTGTGTTGTAATTCACGGGACAATGAAGCAGGGAGTCGCTGCGACTTCCACATCATGTCCTGTAGCCACAGAGCGAGCAGACAGGACCAAGACAGGAGGGAAGAGAAGAGTTTACCTCATCCCATGCCTGTCCGTCTTCAATGCTGGGGTCACTGGCACTGTCGAGAGCTGCCCCTCCCAGCGTCCATGCTCTGCTCAGGCTGCCAGGGAGCTTGGCCTCCTGTCCCTTGCTGTGTGACGGAGTCTGCGCAGGTCTGCTCTTGGTCCCATGGGTCATGATGCGATTTGAGCAGCTGGAAAGCAAAGGCAACAGGCTCTTAAACAGACACGTTATCTTCCTGTGAGAGTCACAGAGCCGCAGCACTGGAGAGGAGACCCCGGTCACTCGTCCGACTCAGTGTCAGTGTGAGGTGACACAGCCCCTCGTCCCTGGTGAAGCTCTTCAGAACAATTCGAATCATTGTTTTAAATTCCTCTCATTAGGAGCATTTCTTATAAAGACTAATATACATTTGAAAAACTTTTATTACATATATTGTAACGAGAGATACATATGTGTATTCTACATGTGTGCGAGTCAACACTGCTGCATCTGAATCTAAAGGAAAGTACTTTTTCACAAAACAATGCAACAATGCAAAACAATTCACAAAACTACTTGATAATAGATGATCTGCAGAGCAGTCTCACCCGTGGTGTCCATGCATCGCTGCGAGGACCTCAGCAGTGTGTCCACTGCTGTCCTCCAGCGATGCGTCCGCACCGTAGCTCAACAGGATGCAGACCAAGGGCAGGAAGCCGTTGCTGGCAGCTATCATCAGCGGCGTCCTGAGAAAAGCCAGATCATCTTGTTACAGGACAATACTCAACCGTTTCATATAAACACTGTTCATTCTGTGCTCTTGCAAGCTGTCGAGACATTAAACCGCCATCCGGTCCGATCCAGAGGAGACACTCCCCGTCCCTCCCTCTCACAGATCTGTCGCTTTTCTAGGTCATTCTGTGGTCCAGAGAAATAAACCGCTGCCCACCTCATTGAGTTGTCCCTGGCGTTGATCTTGGCCCCTTTCTTGTGCAGCAGGGTGACCACGCGGATGTGGTTCTCCGCGGTGGCCAGGAGCAGCGGGGTGCAGCCTTCCTAAAAGTGAGGAGAACATCTTTACAGCACATCATTCAACTACCCATTACAGTCGCTATTTCTGCATCACATTTTCACTATATATTCACTATATATATGTTTGTGTATTCATTTTACATGTTACATGCCATAAGGCACACAATCCGGAGCTATGAAGCCGTACCTTATTCCTGGCCTCAATGTCTGCCCCGTGTCGCACTAGCTGGGCAGCCAGAGCGACAGACGGGACGAGGGCAGCGAAATGGAGGGCCGTGTTCCCGTCCACGTCCATCACGTTGGGGTCGGCTCCGTGTTTCAGGAGCGCCGCCACGCAGCCCTGCTGCCCACACTGCACCGCCTGCAACACAAACCCCAAAGACACGCTGCGTTACCATCGATCCCACTGGACACTCTTCGTGGATCAGAAGCTGGGTGGTTTGATTGTCTTTGTTTAAAAATAAGAAACTAGGGAAAAAAACTATTTAGAAAGGGAGGGAGTGCAGTACTGATGAGACAGACACGCAGACGCTGGGCTTTACCTTCATCAGTGCAGTGCTGTGCTGGTCATCGCACAGATCCAACTCTGCCTTCCGCTCGGCCAGGAAAGCGACGACCTCCTCCTGTCCAGAGACGCAGGCCAGGTGCAGGGGTGTTCTGGAGACAGAGACAGCAATTAAAACCCTGTCTGTGTTCTCACTGCAGCAGTAGTAGTAATAATAATAACAATAATAATAATATAGAGAGATGTTAATTCATAGTGCAAAGTCTGTATCTAAGCCCTGCCGAGTTCATAATAGACCATAGACACACATATGGCCACCACATCACTATTTTATCCCTGAAGAAAACACTGGAGAAGGAAAGAAATAAACAAACTGACAGGAATGGCTGCGCATCAATGCTTGCATTGGTAAGAGTCTACACTGAGACTCGCAGACCTGCCTACCTGTACGCATCGTAACAACAAAACACGCAAAAATCGGGCTGAAGTTCTGCACACCTGCCGTTATTAAAAGACCGATTAAACACCGAGCAGAGCCAATCCAGGCTACAGTATAAATATGGAGGATTGTGAACATCGCGCGTCACTCTCCGGGCTGGCAGGCGAGACGCCGCCCCCTGTCGCTCGACTCTGACGTCAGTGTCGATGCGACGAGCACGGCGTTTTGTCTGAAGGTTTATTCAAGGTTACCCGTGAAATACAGCATCTCATTGTTCATGCATTATGAAGCAATTAGTCGCTTGCCGTAAATCTGGCAACCGATCAAACCATTAGGAAGTGCGGCTCGATGAGCAGCGCAGGGCCTGCTGTGTGCGTGTGAGGCGTGCAGCCCGAGGCCCAAGACACGAGTCGAGAGCGCGCAGGTCGAGTCGCTACTCGAGTCAAACTCGGCGGCTGCGCGTCATTACAGAGCCGAGAGATGAGCTCCGTCCTCGACAGGTGACAGTTCAGCACCAGCTCTCGTCTCCATTACTGTCCTGTCCCTCAAACAGCACTGCGCGACATCGCAGGACACCCAATTAACCTTAATTGCACGTATACATGCACATACTACTGCCGAGCCGTAATTACGTGTGTACAAGGACTATCACACACACTGAACACAAACACGGCACCGCGGAATGACTTTGATTAGTTTCACTGCTTATGTTGTGTGATTTGCAGCCCATGGCCCCGGCCTTCAGGCGAGTCATTTCTGCAGGTCAGCTAGAACAAACTGCATTATTTGTGGTATTATTCAGTGACTGCACTCTATTTATTCATTAAATGTTGTCTTTTTGTGTTGAGTAAACAGCAATGAGCTACATATACTTACGTTTTCGGGTAGCTACAGAGGCTCTGTTTTTATGTATTAATACTCTACTTGCACTTTATATTGAGAGAAAGCTTATCAGGGAGCACCAGCCCGATACCAGGACAGCAGTTAAGGTAAAAACAGAGTAATAAAGCAGTTGTTATATGCATAGTGTATGGTTTTCTGGGGGACAGGTTGGGCAGTGTAAGTGTCTTAGGCCGCTGAGCGTCCCACTCAAAAACACAATGTCCAGGGTTGGCAGGTGTGTACAGTGAGCAGCATATACATGCATAATAATAATGCACGCTGATACGGTTATGTGCTGGAGAGCAACCTAAATCATCTGGTCTATAAATAGGTTTTTATTTTTTAAACAACATTAATCTAGATCTTCGGCAATAATGTGCCCCCAGAATAACTTTCGATTATCAGTTATTCAGTGTATGATACATGTGTTAAAAAGGCAGGAGCTTCCTCTATAAAGCAGTCATTTTATTCGAGTAATATTATTATTATTAATAATAATAATAATAATACATTTCTTACCTGTTATGTTCGTCCAGCATATTGAAGCCATGCTTCTTTCCAAGTTTTTTCAACTGCGACAGATTCCCCCTGGCGGCAGCTTTGTGTATCTTTCCGATAATATTTTTCTGCTTCTTCTTATTCATAAAACGGAACATCTTTAGTTCCTCTTGAATTGTTTAGTGCAATATGAATGATATCCGCTCGCCGTCTGTCAGCAATGTCAGCTAGTTATGACGAGTTATGACAACTTATGGAAAGACTGATGCACAGTCGAATTATGACGTCATAGTTGCAGTGTACTTTACCATGGCATGGCAACCAGACACGTGTCTGTACAGTGTCTGTGTCTCCCTCATTTTATTATATATATGTATATATATATATATATATATATATATATATATATATATATATAGTTATACCCTGAAACCTTAATAGACACACTGTCAATGTTTATACATTAGTGTAGGAAGTCATGCTTTTGCATACACAGTATGTTTAGCTTTTAAGTCTTAGCAAATGAGCTAGTATTTGGCTGGTTATGTCTAAAATGTGATTATAAAAGTGTCTGAAATACAGATCCCACAATGCACTGTGCAGTCTACCTAATTTTTCCCTAATTTTTGAACGTTCAAAAACAGACTGGATAGGATCCTTTGATCACTTAGTTATTAATGGACACCAAACGAGCACGATGGGGCGAATGGCCTCCTCTGAATTGGACACTTTTTGTTCTTCTTATCACTTTAAGCAGAATACTGCCTCATTTTAAAGTTACACTGAGAACCAAGCAGTGCAAAGAAAGAACTCTGACAAAACCATGTAATAAAAGTCTTCTACACAGCTTTCTGAGATTTGTATGCAGATCATTTATTATTCTTTTAGCAGTTCTATAAAAAAAATAAGTCACTGGAACACACTGTGTGATCTACACCTCTAAGACTCTAAGGAGTCTAGCGAGTTGCAGGCTGTTCTCTGTTTGACGCAGGAGGAGAAATGATTTTCTCAAATAAAAAAAACCCAAACCAACAGTTTTCTTTTTGTCGCCGACTTGAGGCGGGATTCCAGCCACGTGGCGTGTGCTGTATACAGACCTGCTGACACACACGGCAGTGATGTGCACCGCACCACTCCACTGCATCCTGATAAAACAATGTCTGATCCCGATTCTCCAAAAAAACACTTGCTGGTCATATTCCAGTTGATCGTAGTGGGTCTTTATTCAATCGTTTCGTTATCTTTCAAGTCAAAAGCACTGCCCAAAGGGAGGGGTCAACTAAACCTTCCTATCCAAGCTGTGTCACTCAGACAGTGCCTTCCTATTTCCTGTTTGTGTCTATGGTGAGGCACACAGGAACTGTCTTCGCCGTCTCACCTTGGGGTCCTCAGGTTGTCTCCAGCCCTTGTCTTTGGTCTTAAAATAGCTGAAATAGTTTTCGTTGCGGGTGACGCATTTCTCTATATAGTCACTGCATTCGAGACTTAATTACGAACGAACACAGCTGTTGAGTCTCAAGACACTTTATTGCTTCCGGTTCTGTTCGATCCCATGCCGAAGCGCAGTCAGCCTCCACCAGGCGGTTCTGAGAGTTCGGGTCCCACTGTGCCGTGGACGCGCCTCCGAGACCAGGGTTTCCCTCCTCCCTGCGCAGCTGGGTGTCGGCCTCCTCTCTCTCTCTCTCTCTCTCTCTCACCCTGAAAGAGAAAGCAAAAACGATCAAAACAAAACAGATATTAATGCACCCTCCCCCCAAAGTGCCTTGTCCAGGACATGCATGACATTGTATTACTGTACTGAGTCATTCACTCGCACACTATCTTGTGTGGAAAAGGCTCAGACGCCAGCCTGCTCTAAACTCAGACCATCTGAGACCGCTGATCTAATGGGACAATGGTCAGCAAGCGTGCGGTTCACTGTGTCTGTTCTGAGCGGCAACTCACAGCCTACATGATCCTGAGGTGCTGCTACAGTGAAATGAAGAGTCTTTATTAATGCAAATAGAGAAGCATCTCTCAGTGACAATCAGAGAATGAACACACCGTGATTCCTGCTGGACTCGCGTCCCCTGTGCGCCTCGGTGCCTCGGCCTCACTGCGCTGTTCTTCAATCCCTGGCTCCCCCTCTCATTCTCAGTCTCTCCCTCTGCCTCATCTTCACCTGCCTCCATCCTTCAGCTACATCTTCTTGCTCTCGCCCTGCTTCTTCTAGCTCTCTCTCTGTCTCTCTGTGTCTCTCTCTCCGTGTGTCTCTCCATGTCTCTATCTCTAGTCTCTCTCTGTGTCTTTGTGTTTCTGTCTCTCTCTCTCTCTGTGTGTGTGTGTGTCTGTCTCTGTTTCTCTCTCTGCGTGTCTGTCTCTCACTCTGTCTCTCTCTATTGCCCCGTTTCCACTGGTGGACACGTCCGTGTTTTGTGGACAGTTAACTATCTGCTGCCAGACGTGTCCGTAAGCGTCTGTCCCGCCCACTGAGGAAATATCTCCGCTTCTGAAAGCGAAGATGTGCACTTGACTTGCAGACAGACAGGGAGGAGATCAGATACATTGTGTCGGAAGATATAATCTCAAATGCCGTGTGCGATCACGAAGAAATTAGTTTTATTAGCAGCATGTAGTGAAATCCACATACAGAAACAATGACTGCTTACAGTTAATATCTGAGTGTATTATAAACCATTTACAAGTTAAATTAATGAATACAAAAATACAGCAGATCTGGGTTTCCCTATAAAACATTAAGGACTGGTTTAATAAATGCGTCCGTAAGTTCATAAACGCTATGACCGAGACGTGCACACTTCAGTTAAATTATAACCGGCTATATTGTAGCTAGATTATTAATCGTGAAACGTGTGTATTTTGTAAAGTAAATTATAAATAATACGGCAAAAAGCATTATGTAATAAATACATATATACTAGCACAAATGATGACGATAATAATATTGTTGCACATGGAAACGTATTCTTATGTGCACATGCTTGCCTGAATATAATGTTGTCTACAAGTTTAGCTCTTCCTAATATCTCTTAACAGAAACGTGTATTTATTACGCCGTTTACAATCATTTAAGGCACGAAGAATAAAATAGACACAAAAGTCCTCTCCACGTCAGGCTGTGTCGCTCATAGCGTCTCTGTTTTTAAAACGAAACAAAAAACAAACCCACAGTCCCACCCATAAGAGGGACGGATTCACAACGGCCTGGTTTTACAAAAAAAAGCTCTGGGACGCGTCGGCATGGCATGGCACAGCACGGCACGGACGCTTAAGCCAGTGGAACCGAGGCATAAGTCTCTCTGTGTCTCTCTCTTTGTCTCTCTCTCTGTCCGTCTCTGCATCTCTCTCTCTATGTCTCTCTGTGTCTCTCTGTCTCTGCCCCTGTCTCTGCATCTCTCTCTGTCTCAGCATCTCTGTCTCTGTCTCACTCTCTATGTCTCTGTCTGTCTCCCTCTCTCCCTCCCTCCCTTTGTCCAGAATTAGATTTTATCGTCATTAAGAAACTTTATATACCCCCCTTCCTCTGCATCTTATTTTATGTCAATCTATTCAGCACATAAAGCCCAATAACACATAAATGTACTGAAATGTGATCTTCCATAAAACAACCACAACAAACAGAACTCAGTGGAAGCGGCTCGGTGATTGTGGCAGCGGTGTGGACCGCCGTCCATGTTTCAAAGAGAAGCAGGCAGTACCATAGAGGACTGAACACCAAAGTCCAGCTATACAAAGCCTGTGTGATCAGCAGTGTCCTCTATGGCAGCGAGTCCTGGACGGAGCGACGCGTCAGGGAAGACGGCTGACGGATGCCAACAACAATTCAATTACAATTAACCTATTCCGGGCGGCCCTTTCTAATTTTGTTCCAATTCATATGATGATGACAATTTGAACTACCCAGTGAGCAATTAATTTCAATGCGACGCATCAGGGACTATGAGGCGCCGTTAGGGACATTATCACTGAATAACAGTTACGCTCTCTACACTGAAAACGAGACCACATAGGTGACGTCAAAATATCAGTACTCCCGCGCAGCATTATTGCATATTAAGTGAAAGTGGAAACTAACATGTGTAATACAGATTAAGCGCAAAGGGCTGGTTTGTCACGCATTTGCATTCTATACATATGTATGGCTATGTATATACAATTAATAGAGTTGTATAAATGTGTTGTTAGGCTATATATTAAAAGCCAGCTGAAGCACAAGCCAATCCAAGCTTGTGTCATAAATATACATTTCACTATGATTATGGCGCGGTCTAGTCTGGACTTTGGCGGAGGTGGTGTGGCATTTATAGCCTGGATAGGATCCTTGGATCACTCGGTTATTAATGGACACCAAACGAGCACGATGGGGCGAATGGCCTCCTCTCGATTGGACACTTTCTTATGCTCTTACGTTCTATTTGATTTAATAAAAATGTTGGCACATTTCTGTGGACTCATGCTTAACTTTGTGTTAACTTTTGTATTATCACTCTTTACTATTGATTACAAATTGGATACAATTTTAGGTCTGTGTGTCCAGTTTGAGCTCATTTAAATTTTTCATTACATTAGCATAGCACAATGGAAGCCAATTGTCGCAATTGCTAACTTTCAAAAGCTGACTAATATCTGTTTGAGTAGGAAATCTGTCTAAATGCCAAAATACTGTAGTAGTATCCCTTTATATAACTTAAGGCTTAATAATAATAGTAAAGAGTGATAATACAAAAGTTAACACAAAGTTAAGCATGAGTCCACAGAAATGTGCCAACATTTTTATTAAATCAAATAGAACGTAAGAGCATCAGACAGTGTCCAATCGAGAGGAGGCCATTCGCCCCATCGTGCTCGTTTGGTGTCCATTAATAACCGAGTGATCCAAGGATCCTATCCAGGCTATAAATGCCACACCACCTCCGCCAAAGTCCAGACTAGACCGCGCCATAATCATAGTAAAATGTATATTTATGACACAAGCTTGGATTGGCTTGTGCTTCAGCTGGCTTTTAATCTATAGCCTAACAACCCATTTATACAACTCTATTAATTGTATATACATAGGCTACAGTACATAGCCATACATATGTATAGAATGCAAATGCGTGACAAACCAGCCCTTTGCGCTTAATCTGTATTACACATGTTAGTTTCCACTTTCACTTAATATGCAATAATGCTGTGCGGGAGTACTGATATTTTGACGTCACCTATGTGGTCTCGTTTTCAGTGTAGAGAGCGCAAGTGTTTTTCAGTGATAATGTCCCTAACGGCGCCTCATAGAAGACGGCTGACGGACGCCAACAACAATTAAATTACAATGAACCTATTCCGGGCGGCCCTTTCTAATTGTGTTCCAGTTCGTATGATGATGACAATTTGAACTACCCAGTGAGCAATTAATTTCAAATTAGACCAAAAACATTCTGCTGTAAACGTATGAATCTCCAGCGATTCTCAGTCACAGCTTTGGAAGTTTGTAACCCAAAATAATTTAAAGATTCGGTCATCAATAGACGAATCCTCCGGTGGTTTTTTAGATTACATGAACATTCAGTCCAGTGATCTCAAACTGGCTGAGCTTATTTGCGTTCAGGGACTCAGCCAGTTTGACACAGTGCTGCGTCACCTCCTGTATGCTGTTCTTTGTGATCAGCACACAGGTTCCGTCTGGGATTTGCATGCCGTTCTCATTTCTCGAATGAGAGTCGAACACGTGGAATGCCCTGCTTCCACGTATCACGGCAAACGTCGATCCTGCAAACGTGACGAGACAAGCTCTGAACTCAGTCAGCGTTGTCTGCAGAGCGTCGCCCAGGGACAACACTATCCCAGATAAAGCACTGTCACTGGGACCGCCCAGCAGCCCGGCCACCGACTCGCCCATCGATGTGGTGCAGCTGGTGCCAAACACTTTCAGCTGACCTGGAAGTTCAGTAACTAATGTATACGTGTTTTTCACTGCAGCAGTGCTCTGCAGCTTGGAGTACAGCTTGTTCCCGCGCTGCAGGATAGCGTCCAGGTCAGCACTATCCCACTTCTCGGGGCTCTTCACTTCGCTGTATATTACTGAACAGAAGCTGTTGGGCACACACTGCTTCCCGCTGTTGTGCCCAAAGCGCTCGTGGCCCTGGTGACAGCTGCCGCGCACGACGCCGATGGCCGCCTGCTCTCTGGGGAGACGTGCGGTCTGTGTCGCACACGGCTTTGTCTGCTGCACAGAACCGCCTCCACCTTGGGTTCTGCTCGCCGCGCTCGTTTGCTGGTCAGTGTAATTGGTTTTCTTTTTCTCTGTCTGCATCATTTTAACAGGAGACTTAACTTCGCTGTGGTCAGTCGCTTTACCTTCCGAGGAGAGGCCCTCCTCCTCTGCCCATGCCTTCCTCCGAGGCAGAGTCTTACATGGCACCTGTAATATAATACATGTGTATATCGGCTACATGTACATATAAGAATCTATTCAATCTTTTTTTTACCTTCTACCTGTAATTGCTGCTTACCTGACACATTTATAAAGGCAAGACTTCTGCCTGAGGTTGCGCAGCTCGGTCTGGATGTGCGGCCCTCTGCTTCCTGTATCTGAGCCCCAGGAACCCGCACAGCAGCGCCGCACACCAGAGCAGTTCACTATGACACCTAACAGCACTTTTCTTTCTGTCGAGAATTCATCTTTACTGCCCAGACTCTTAAACGACACAGAAGCTGTCCGCGCTCTGTGCTATGGAGTCCTCTTGACTGGTAAACTTGCGCACAGGATTGGCATTATGATTGTTTTATAAAGCACTGCAGTGCTGTGCCATTGGAAAACCACGGTTCACAGTAAACAAAAACCAAGTGAAAGCATGATAAAGAATGGAGAAATATAGGAAACATACAAGAAATTGTCCGCTGTCAAAGCAACAGTATGTGCAGAGACAACCACATGATTACACAATTGTTTCTATGCTGATCTGTCCCAGAACATTTTTAACAATTAAGCCTGGAAAATAAAGCCTTCTACAGATGTGTCAGACACTTGCAGCTCAGTGTCCTTCCCTTCAATCTCCAGGTATGAAGAGTTTCTACTCCCAGTCACAGGTGATATAGAAAACGAGAGCGGGACGCCTACCTCTCTCTCCGACTCCTTGCTCTGCTGCTTGGCGAGAAGGGCCCGCAGCTTCCGGTTCTTGCTGAGGAGGGCCTGGTTGCAGTCTTCCACATTCTGGACATAGTTGTCACAGTCGGCCTTCATCTTGGCCAGACTGTCTCTGAACCGCTCCTGCTCCTCGGCCAGGGCCTTCTCGTGCACCAGGCCCTGTTTCTGAGCTGCTGCCAGCTGCTGGCGCAGGAGCTGGTTCTCCAACTGTGCCCGGGCCAGTCTCTCTGCCAGACTCTCCTCTGGAACTGAGGTCTCGTGCCGTGGCTCCATCACCTCTCGCAGCAGGGCCTGCAGGTGTGCCTGGGCTTGGTCTCTCTCTCGCTGCGCGCTCTCCAGGAGAGCGGTCTTCTCTGCAAGGGAGTGGGTGACCCGGTGGCACTTGTTCTGCAAGACGGTCAGCTGCAGCTTCAGAGACGCAACCTTTATGATAGAAAAGCACAAGAGACACACGAACGGTAAGTCTGGCATTCACAAGTGCTCCCACGTTCACAGCCAACACTCGGACACGGGCTGGTGTTTCTGGGGGACACAGCCTGCCTTCTCACAGGCACAGAGCTGACAGTGAGGAGTGGATTGAGTGAGGATGTGCAGACCTTTGACTGACACACTGACGGAAGCTGTGCCTTTACAGTTTGCCCGGCAGGATCAGAAACTAGAAAAAGACTGAACTGATCAGTACGTATCATTTACAGAACAATATTGATTAAGCTGACTGACAGATCAAATGACATTAAAAATGTAGATGATAAAGACACACATCTACAGGATTAGGACTCATTGGCACGCTGACAGTATTATGTGGACTTTGGGTCCATGTCTGCACCGGACTGAGAGCAGGCCAGCCATGTCTGTGTTGTAATTCACGGGACAATGAAGCAGGGAGTCGCTGCGACTTCCACATCATGTCCTGTAGCCACAGAGCGAGCAGACAGGACCAAGACAGGAGGGAAGAGAAGAGTTTACCTCATCCCATGCCTGTGCGTCTTCAATGCTGGGGTCACTGGCACTGTCGAGAGCTGCCCCTCCCAGCGTCCATGCTCTGCTCAGGCTGCCAGGGAGCTTGGCCTCCTGTCCCTTGCTGTGTGACGGAGTCTGCGCAGGTCTGCTCTTGGTCCCATGGGTCATGATGCGATTTGAGCAGCTGGAAAGCAAAGGCAACAGGCTCTTAAACAGACACGTTATCTTCCTGTGAGAGTCACAGAGCCGCAGCACTGGAGAGGAGACCCCCGTCACTCGTCCGACTCAGTGTCAGTGTGAGGTGACACAGCCCCTCGTCCCTGGTGAAGCTCTTCAGAACAATTCAAATCATTGTTTTAAATTCCTCTCATTAGGAGCATTTCTTATAAAGACTAATATACATTTGAAAAACTTTTATTACATATATTGTAACGAGAGATACATATGTGTATTCTACATGTGTGCGAGTCAACACTGCTGCATCTGAATCTAAAGGAAAGTACTTTTTCACAAAACAATGCAACAATGCAAAACAATTCACAAAACTACTTGATAATAGATGATCTGCAGAGCAGTCTCACCCGTGGTGTCCATGCATCGCTGCGAGGACCTCAGCAGTGTGTCCACTGCTGTCCTCCAGCGATGCGTCCGCACCGTAGCTCAACAGGATGCAGACCAAGGGCAGGAAGCCGTTGCTGGCAGCTATCATCAGCGGCGTCCTGAGAAAAGCCAGATCATCTTGTTACAGGACAATACTCAACCGTTTCATATAAACACTGTTCATTCTGTGCTCTTGCAAGCTGTCGAGACATTAAACCGCCATCAGGTCCGTGTCTGTGCTCTGTGATCCGGTCCGATCCAGAGGAGACACTCCCCGTCCCTCCCTCTCACAGATCTGTCGCTTTTCTAGGTCATTCTGTGGTCCAGAGAAATAAACCGCTGCCCACCTCATTGAGTTGTCCCTGGCGTTGATCTTGGCCCCTTTCTTGTGCAGCAGGGTGACCACGCGGATGTGGTTCTCCGCGGTGGCCAGGAGCAGCGGGGTGCAGCCTTCCTAAAAGTGAGGAGAACATCTTTACAGCACATCATTCAACTACCCATTACAGTCGCTATTTCTGCATCACATTTTCACTATATATTCACTATATATATGTTTGTGTATTCATTTTACATGTTACATGCCATAAGGCACACAATCCGGAGCTATGAAGCCGTACCTTATTCCTGGCCTCAATGTCTGCCCCGTGTCGCACTAGCTGGGCAGCCAGAGCGACAGACGGGACGAGGGCAGCGAAATGGAGGGCCGTGTTCCCGTCCACGTCCATCACGTTGGGGTCGGCTCCGTGTTTCAGGAGCGCCGCCACGCAGCCCTGCTGCCCACACTGCACCGCCTGCAACACAAACCCCAAAGACACGCTGCGTTACCATCGATCCCACTGGACACTCTTCGTGGATCAGAAGCTGGGTGGTTTGATTGTCTTTGTTTAAAAATAAGAAACTAGGGAAAAAAACTATTTAGAAAGGGAGGGAGTGCAGTACTGATGAGACAGACACGCAGACGCTGGGCTTTACCTTCATCAGTGCAGTGCTGTGCTGGTCATCGCACAGATCCAACTCTGCCTTCCGCTCGGCCAGGAAAACGACGACCTCCTCCTGTCCAGAGACGCAGGCCAGGTGCAGGGGTGTTCTGGAGACAGAGACAGCAATTAAAACCCTGTCTGTGTTCTCACTGCAGCAGTAGTAGTAATAATAATAACAATAATAATAATATAGAGAGATGTTAATTCATAGTGCAAAGTCTGTATCTAAGCCCTGCCGAGTTCATAATAGACCATAGACACACATATGGCCACCACATCACTATTTTATCCCTGAAGAAAACACTGGAGAAGGAAAGAAATAAACAAACTGACAGGAATGGCTGCGCATCAATGCTTGCATTGGTAAGAGTCTACACTGAGACTCGCAGACCTGCCTACCTGTACGCATCGTAACAACAAAACACGCAAAAATCGGGCTGAAGTTCTGCACACCTGCCGTTATTAAAAGACCGATTAAACACCGAGCAGAGCCAATCCAGGCTACAGTATAAATATGGAGGATTGTGAACATCGCGCGTCACTCTCCGGGCTGGCAGGCGAGACGCCGCCCCCTGTCGCTCGACTCTGACGTCAGTGTCGATGCGACGAGCACGGCGTTTTGTCTGAAGGTTTATTCAAGGTTACCCGTGAAATACAGCATCTCATTGTTCATGCATTATGAAGCAATTAGTCGCTTGCCGTAAATCTGGCAACCGATCAAACCATTAGGAAGTGCGGCTCGATGAGCAGCGCAGGGCCTGCTGTGTGCGTGTGAGGCGTGCAGCCCGAGGCCCAAGACACGAGTCGAGAGCGCGCAGGTCGAGTCGCTACTCGAGTCAAACTCGGCGGCTGCGCGTCATTACAGAGCCGAGAGATGAGCTCCGTCCTCGACAGGTGACAGTTCAGCACCAGCTCTCGTCTCCATTACTGTCCTGTCCCTCAAACAGCACTGCGCGACATCGCAGGACACCCAATTAACCTTAATTGCACGTATACATGCACATACTACTGCCGAGCCGTAATTACGTGTGTACAAGGACTATCACACACACTGAACACAAACACGGCACCGCGGAATGACTTTGATTAGTTTCACTGCTTATGTTGTGTGATTTGCAGCCCATGGCCCCGGCCTTCAGGCGAGTCATTTCTGCAGGTCAGCTAGAACAAACTGCATTATTTGTGGTATTATTCAGTGACTGCACTCTATTTATTCATTAAATGTTGTCTTTTTGTGTTGAGTAAACAGCAATGAGCTACATATACTTACGTTTTCGGGTAGCTACAGAGGCTCTGTTTTTATGTATTAATACTCTACTTGCACTTTATATTGAGAGAAAGCTTATCAGGGAGCACCAGCCCGATACCAGGACAGCAGTTAAGGTAAAAACAGAGTAATAAAGCAGTTGTTATATGCATAGTGTATGGTTTTCTGGGGGACAGGTTGGGCAGTGTAAGTGTCTTAGGCCGCTGAGCGTCCCACTCAAAAACACAATGTCCAGGGTTGGCAGGTGTGTACAGTGAGCAGCATATACATGCATAATAATAATGCACGCTGATACGGTTATGTGCTGGAGAGCAACCTAAATCATCTGGTCTATAAATAGGTTTTTATTTATTAAACAACATTAATCTAGATCTTCGGCAATAATGTGCCCCCAGAATAACTTTCGATTATCAGTTATTCAGTGTATGATACATGTGTTAAAAAGGCAGGAGCTTCCTCTATAAAGCAGTCATTTTATTCGAGTAATATTATTATTAATAATAATAATAATAATAATAATACATTTCTTACCTGTTATGTTCGTCCAGCATATTGAAGCCATGCTTCTTTCCAAGTTTTTTCAACTGCGACAGATTCCCCCTGGCGGCAGCTTTGTGTATCTTTCCGATAATATTTTTCTGCTTCTTCTTATTCATAAAACGGAACATCTTTAGTTCCTCTTGAATTGTTTAGTGCAATATGAATGATATCCGCTCGCCGTCTGTCAGCAATGTCAGCTAGTTATGACGAGTTATGACAACTTATGGAAAGACTGATGCACAGTCGAATTATGACGTCATAGTTGCAGTGTACTTTACCATGGCATGGCAACCAGACACGTGTCTGTACAGTGTCTGTGTCTCCCTCATTTTAATATATATATATATATATATATATATATATATATATATATATATATATATATATAGTTATACCCTGAAACCTTAATAGACACACTGTCAATGTTTATACATTAGTGTAGGAAGTCATGCTTTTGCATACACAGTATGTTTAGCTTTTAAGTCTTAACAAATGAGCTAGTATTTGGCTGGTTATGTCTAAAATGTGATTATAAAAGTGTCTGAAATACAGATCCCACAATGCACTGTGCAGTCTACCTAATTTTTCCCAAATTTTTGAACGTTCAAAAACAGACTGGATAGGATCCTTTGATCACTTAGTTATTAATGGACACCAAACGAGCACGATGGGGCGAATGGCCTTCTCTGAATTGGACACTTTTTGTTCTTCTTATCACTTTAAGCAGAATACTGCCTCATTTTAAAGTTACACTGAGAACCAAGCAGTGCAAAGAAAGAACTCTGACAAAACCATGTAATAAAAGTCTTCTACACAGCTTTCTGAGATTTGTATGCAGATCATTTATTATTCTTTTAGCAGTTCTATAAAAAAAATAAGTCACTGGAACACACTGTGTGATCTACACCTCTAAGACTCTAAGGAGTCTAGCGAGTTGCAGGCTGTTCTCTGTTTGACGCAGGAGGAGAAATGATTTTCTCAAATAAAAAAAACCCAAACCAACAGTTTTCTTTTTGTCGCCGACTTGAGGCGGGATTCCAGCCACGTGGCGTGTGCTGTATACAGACCTGCTGACACACACGGCAGTGATGTGCACCGCACCACTCCACTGCATCCTGATAAAACAATGTCTGATCCCGATTCTCCAAAAAAACACTTGCTGGTCATATTCCAGTTGATCGTAGTGGGTCTTTATTCAATCGTTTCGTTATCTTTCAAGTCAAAAGCACTGCCCAAAGGGAGGGGTCAACTAAACCTTCCTATCCAAGCTGTGTCACTCAGACAGTGCCTTCCTATTTCCTGTTTGTGTCTATGGTGAGGCACACAGGAACTGTCTTCGCCGTCTCACCTTGGGGTCCTCAGGTTGTCTCCAGGCCTTGTCTTTGGTCTTAAAATAGCTGAAATAGTTTTCGTTGCGGGTGACGCATTTCTCTATATAGTCACTGCATTCGAGACTTAATTACGAACGAACACAGCTGTTGAGTCTCAAGACACTTTATTGCTTCCGGTTCTGTTCGATCCCATGCCGAAGCGCAGTCAGCCTCCACCAGGCGGTTCTGAGAGTTCGGGTCCCACTGTGCCGTGGACGCGCCTCCGAGACCAGGGTTTCCCTCCTCCCTGCGCAGCTGGGTGTCGGCCTCCTCTCTCTCTCTCTCACCCTGAAAGAGAAAGCAAAAACGATCAAAACAAAACAGATATTAATGCACCCTCCCCCCGAAGTGCCTTGTCCAGGACATGCATGACATTGTATTACTGTACTGAGTCATTCACTCGCACACTATCTTGTGTGGAAAAGGCTCAGACGCCAGCCTGCTCTAAACTCAGACCATCTGAGACCGCTGATCTAATGGGACAATGGTCAGCAAGCGTGCGGTTCACTGTGTCTGTTCTGAGCGGCAACTCACAGCCTACATGATCCTGAGGTGCTGCTACAGTGAAATGAAGAGTCTTTATTAATGCAAATAGAGAAGCATCTCTCAGTGACAATCAGAGAATGAACACACCGTGATTCCTGCTGGACTCGCGTCCCCTGTGCGCCTCGGTGCCTCGGCCTCACTGCGCTGCTCTTCAATCCCTGGCTCCCCCTCTCATTCTCAGTCTCTCCCTCTGCCTCATCTTCACCTGCCTCCTTCCTTCAGCTACATCTTCCTGCTCTCGCCCTGCTTCTTCTAGCTCTCTCTCTGTCTATCTGTGTCTCTCTCTCCGTGTGTCTCTCCATGTCTCTATCTCTAGTCTCTCTCTCTGTGTCTTTGTGTTTCTGTCTCTCTCTCTCTGTGTGTGTGTGTGTCTGTCTCTGTTTCTCTCTCTGCGTGTCTGTCTCTCACTCTGTCTCTCTCTATTGCCCCGTTTCCACTGGTGGACACGTCCGTGTTTTGTGGACAGTTAACTATCTGCTGCCAGACGTGTCCGTAAGCGTCTGTCCCGCCCACTGAGGAAATATCTCCGCTTCTGAAAGCGAAGATGTGCACTTGACTTGCAGACAGACAGGGAGGAGATCAGATACATTGTGTCGGAAGATATAATCTCAAATGCCGTGTGCGATCACGAAGAAATTAGTTTTATTAGCAGCATGTAGTGAAATCCACATACAGAAACAATGACTGCTTACAGTTAATATCTGAGTGTATTATAAACCATTTACAAGTTAAATTAATGAATACAAAAATACAGCAGATCTGGGTTTCCCTATAAAACATTAAGGACTGGTTTAATAAATGCGTCCGTAAGTTCATAAACGCTATGACCGAGACGTGCACACTTCAGTTAAATTATAACCGGCTATATTGTAGCTAGATTATTAATCGTGAAACGTGTGTATTTTGTAAAGTAAATTATAAATAATACGGCAAAAAGCATTATGTAATAAATACATATATACTAGCACAAATGATGACGATAATAATATTGTTGCACATGGAAACGTATTCTTATGTGCACATGCTTGCCTGAATATAATGTTGTCTACAAGTTTAGCTCTTCCTAATATCTCTTAACAGAAACGTGTATTTATTACGCCGTTTACAATCATGTAAGGCACGAAGAATAAAATAAACACAAAAGTCCTCTCCACGTCAGGCTGTGTCGCTCGTAGCGTCTCTGTTTTTAAAACGAAACAAAAAACAAACCCACAGTCCCACCCATAAGAGGGACGGATTCACAACGGCCTGGTTTTACAAAAAAAAGCTCTGGGACGCGTCGGCATGGCATGGCACAGCACGGCACGGACGCTTAAGCCAGTGGAACCGAGGCATAAGTCTCTCTGTGTCTCTCTCTTTGTCTCTCTCTCTGTCCGTCTCTGCATCTCTCTCTCTATGTCTCTCTGTGTCTCTCTGTCTCTGCCCCTGTCTCTGCATCTCTCTCTGTCTCAGCATCTCTGTCTCTGTCTCACTCTCTATGTCTCTGTCTGTCTCCCTCTCTCCCTCCCTCCCTTTGTCCAGAATTAGATTTTATCGTCATTAAGAAACTTTATATACCCCCCTTCCTCTGCATCTTATTTTATGTCAATCTATTCAGCACATAAAGCCCAATAACACATAAATGTACTGAAATGTGATCTTCCATAAAACAACCACAACAAACAGAACTCAGTGGAAGCGGCTCGGTGATTGTGGCAGCAGTGTGGACCGCCGTCCATGTTTCAAAGAGAAGCAGGCAGTACCATAGAGGACTGAACACCAAAGTCCAGCTATACAAAGCCTGTGTGATCAGCAGTGTCCTCTATGGCAGCGAGTCCTGGACGGAGCGACGCGTCAGGGAAGACGGCTGACGGATGCCAACAACAATTCAATTACAATTAACCTATTCCGGGCGGCCCTTTCTAATTTTGTTCCAATTCATATGATGATGACAATTTGAACTACCCAGTGAGCAATTAATTTCAATGCGACGCATCAGGGACTATGAGGCGCCGTTAGGGACATTATCACTGAATAACAGTTACGCTCTCTACACTGAAAACGAGACCACATAGGTGACGTCAAAATATCAGTACTCCCGCGCAGCATTATTGCATATTAAGTGAAAGTGGAAACTAACATGTGTAATACAGATTAAGCGCAAAGGGCTGGTTTGTCACGCATTTGCATTCTATACATATGTATGGCTATGTACTGTAGCCTATGTATATACAATTAATAGAGTTGTATAAATGTGTTGTTAGGCTATATATTAAAAGCCAGCTGAACCACAAGCCAATCCAAGCTTGTGTCATAAATATACATTTCACTATGATTATGGCGCGGTCTAGTCTGGACTTTGGCGGAGGTGGTGTGGCATTTATAGCCTGGATAGGATCCTTGGATCACTCGGTTATTAATGGACACCAAACGAGCACGATGGGGCGAATGGCCTCCTCTCGATTGGACACTTTCTTATGCTCTTACGTTCTATTTGATTTAATAAAAATGTTGGCACATTTCTGTGGACTCATGCTTAACTTTGTGTTAACTTTTGTATTATCACTCTTTACTATTGATTACAAATTGGATACAATTTTAGGTCTGTGTGTCCAGTTTGAGCTCATTTAAATTTTTCATTACATTAGCATAGCACAATGGAAGCCAGTTGTCGCAATTGCTAACTTTCAAAAGCTGACTAATATCTGTTTGAGTAGGAAATCTGTCTAAATGCCAAAATACTGTAGTAGTATCCCTTTATATAACTTAAGGCTTAATAATAATAGTAAAGAGTGATAATACAAAAGTTAACACAAAGTTAAGCATGAGTCCACAGAAATGTGCCAACATTTTTATTAAATCAAATAGAACGTAAGAGCATCAGACAGTGTCCAATCGAGAGGAGGCCATTCGCCCCATCGTGCTCGTTTGGTGTCCATTAATAACCGAGTGATCCAAGGATCCTATCCAGGCTATAAATGCCACACCACCTCCGCCAAAGTCCAGACTAGACCGCGCCATAATCATAGTGAAATGTATATTTATGACACAAGCTTGGATTGGCTTGTGCTTCAGCTGGCTTTTAATCTATAGCCTAACAACCCATTTATACAACTCTATTAATTGTATATACATAGGCTACAGTACATAGCCATACATATGTATAGAATGCAAATGCGTGACAAACCAGCCCTTTGCGCTTAATCTGTATTACACATGTTAGTTTCCACTTTCACTTAATATGCAATAATGCTGCGCGGGAGTACTGATATTTTGACGTCACCTATGTGGTCTCGTTTTCAGTGTAGAGAGCGCAAGTGTTTTTCAGTGATAATGTCCCTAACGGCGCCTCATAGAAGACGGCTGACGGACGCCAACAACAATTAAATTACAATGAACCTATTCCGGGCGGCCCTTTCTAATTGTGTTCCAATTCGTATGATGATGACAATTTGAACTACCCAGTGAGCAATTAATTTCAAATTAGACCAAAAACATTCTGCTGTAAACGTATGAATCTCCAGCGATTCTCAGTCACAGCTTTGGAAGTTTGTAACCCAAAATAATTTAAAGATTCGGTCATCAATAGACGAATCCTCCGGTGGTTTTTTAGATTACATGAACATTCAGTCCAGTGATCTCAAACTGGCTGAGCTTATTTGCGTTCAGGGACTCAGCCAGTTTGACACAGTGCTGCGTCACCTCCTGTATGCTGTTCTTTGTGATCAGCACACAGGTTCCGTCTGGGATTTGCATGCCGTTCTCATTTCTCGAATGAGAGTCGAACACGTGGAATGCCCTGCTTCCACGTATCACGGCAAACGTCGATCCTGCAAACGTGACGAGACAAGCTCTGAACTCAGTCAGCGTTGTCTGCAGAGCGTCGCCCAGGGACAACACTATCCCAGATAAAGCACTGTCACTGGGACCGCCCAGCAGCCCGGCCACCGACTCGCCCATCGATGTGGTGCAGCTGGTGCCAAACACTTTCAGCTGACCTGGAAGTTCAGTAACTAATGTATACGTGTTTTTCACTGCAGCAGTGCTCTGCAGCTTGGAGTACAGCTTGTTCCCGCGCTGCAGGATAGCGTCCAGGTCAGCACTATCCCACTTCTCGGGGCTCTTCACTTCGCTGTATATTACTGAACAGAAGCTGTTGGGCACACACTGCTTCCCGCTGTTGTGCCCAAAGCGCTCGTGGCCCTGGTGACAGCTGCCGCGCACGACGCCGATGGCCGCCTGCTCTCTGGGGAGACGTGCGGTCTGTGTCGCACACGGCTTTGTCTGCTGCACAGAACCGCCTCCACCTTGAGTTCTGCTCGCCGCGCTCGTTTGCTGGTCAGTGTAATTGGTTTTCTTTTTCTCTGTCTGCATCATTTTAACAGGAGACTTAACTTCGCTGTGGTCAGTCGCTTTACCTTCCGAGGAGAGGCCCTCCTCCTCTGCCCATGCCTTCCTCCGAGGCAGAGTCTTACATGGCACCTGTAATATAATACATGTGTATATCGGCTACATGTACATATCAGAATCTATTCAATCTTTTTTTTACCTTCTACCTGTAATTGCTGCTTACCTGACACATTTATAAAGGCAAGACTTCTGCCTGAGGTTGCGCAGCTCGGTCTGGATGTGCGGCCCTCTGCTTCCTGTATCTGAGCCCCAGGAACCCGCACAGCAGCGCCGCACACCAGAGCAGTTCACTATGACACCTAACAGCACTTTTCTTTCTGTCGAGAATTCATCTTTACTGCCCAGACTCTTAAACGACACAGAAGCTGTCCGCGCTCTGTGCTATGGAGTCCTCTTGACTGGTAAACTTGCGCACAGGATTGGCATTATGATTGTTTTATAAAGCACTGCAGTGCTGTGCCATTGGAAAACCACGGTTCACAGTAAACAAAAACCAAGTGAAAGCATGATAAAGAATGGAGAAATATAGGAAACATACAAGAAATTGTCCGCTGCCAAAGCAACAGTATGTGCAGAGACAACCACATGATTACACAATTGTTTCTATGCTGATCTGTCCCAGATCATTTTTAACAATTAAGGCTGGAAAATAAAGCCTTCTACAGATGTGTCAGACACTTGCAGCTCAGTGTCCTTCCCTTCAATCTCCAGGTATGAAGAGTTTCTAGTCCCAGTCACAGGTGATATAGAAAACGAGAGCGGGACGCCTACCTCTCTCTCCGACTCCTTGCTCTGCTGCTTGGCGAGAAGGGCCCGCAGCTTCCGGTTCTTGCTGAGGAGGGCCTGGTTGCAGTCTTCCACATTCTGGACATAGTTGTCACAGTCGGCCTTCATCTTGGCCAGACTGTCTCTGAACCGCTCCTGCTCCTCGGCCAGGGCCTTCTCGTGCACCAGGCCCTGTTTCTGAGCTGCTGCCAGCTGCTGGCGCAGGAGCTGGTTCTCCAACTGTGCCCGGGCCAGTCTCTCTGCCAGGCTCTCCTCTGGAACTGAGGTCTCGTGCCGTGGCTCCATCACCTCTCGCAGCAGGGCCTGCAGGTGTGCCTGGGCTTGGTCTCTCTCTCGCTGCGCGCTCTCCAGGAGAGCGGTCTTCTCTGCAAGGCAGTGGGTGACCCGGTGGCACTTGTTCTGCAAGACGGTCAGCTGCAGCTTCAGAGACGCAACCTTTATGATAGAAAAGCACAAGAGACACACGAACGGTAAGTCTGGCATTCACAAGTGCTCCCACGTTCACAGCCAACACTCGGACACGGGCTGGTGTTTCTGGGGGACACAGCCTGCCTTCTCACAGGCACAGAGCTGACAGTGAGGAGTGGATTGAGTGAGGATGTGCAGACCTTTGACTGACACACTGACGGAAGCTGTGCCTTTACAGTTTGCCCGGCAGGATCAGAAACTAGAAAAAGACTGAACTGATCAGTACGTATCATTTACAGAACAATATTGATTAAGCTGACTGACAGATCAAATGACATTAAAAATGTAGATGATAAAGACACACATCTACAGGATTAGGACTCATTGGCACGCTGACAGTATTATGTGGACTTTGGGTCCATGTCTGCACCGGACTGAGAGCAGGCCAGCCGTGTCTGTGTTGTAATTCACGGGACAATGAAGCAGGGAGTCGCTGCGACTTCCACATCATGTCCTGTAGCCACAGAGCGAGCAGACAGGACCAAGACAGGAGGGAAGAGAAGAGTTTACCTCATCCCATGCCTGTGCGTCTTCAATGCTGGGGTCACTGGCACTGTCGAGAGCTGCCCCTCCCAGCGTCCATGCTCTGCTCAGGCTGCCAGGGAGCTTGGCCTCCTGTCCCTTGCTGTGTGACGGAGTCTGCGCAGGTCTGCTCTTGGTCCCATGGGTCATGATGCGATTTGAGCAGCTGGAAAGCAAAGGCAACAGGCTCTTAAACAGACACGTTATCTTCCTGTGAGAGTCACAGAGCCGCAGCACTGGAGAGGAGACCCCCGTCACTCGTCCGACTCAGTGTCAGTGTGAGGTGACACAGCCCCTCGTCCCTGGTGAAGCTCTTCAGAACAATTCAAATCATTGTTTTAAATTCCTCTCATTAGGAGCATTTCTTATAAAGACTAATATACATTTGAAAAACTTTTATTACATATATTGTAACGAGAGATACATATGTGTATTCTACATGTGTGCGAGTCAACACTGCTGCATCTGAATCTAAAGGAAAGTACTTTTTCACAAAACAATGCAACAATGCAAAACAATTCACAAAACTACTTGATAATAGATGATCTGCAGAGCAGTCTCACCCGTGGTGTCCATGCATCGCTGCGAGGACCTCAGCAGTGTGTCCACTGCTGTCCTCCAGCGATGCGTCCGCACCGTAGCTCAACAGGATGCAGACCAAGGGCAGGAAGCCGTTGCTGGCAGCTATCATCAGCGGCGTCCTGAGAAAAGCCAGATCATCTTGTTACAGGACAATACTCAACCGTTTCATATAAACACTGTTCATTCTGTGCTCTTGCAAGCTGTCGAGACATTAAACCGCCATCCGGTCCGATCCAGAGGAGACACTCCCCGTCCCTCCCTCTCACAGATCTGTCGCTTTTCTAGGTCATTCTGTGGTCCAGAGAAATAAACCGCTGCCCACCTCATTGAGTTGTCCCTGGCGTTGATCTTGGCCCCTTTCTTGTGCAGCAGGGTGACCACGCGGATGTGGTTCTCCGCGGTGGCCAGGAGCAGCGGGGTGCAGCCTTCCTAAAAGTGAGGAGAACATCTTTACAGCACATCATTCAACTACCCATTACAGTCGCTATTTCTGCATCACATTTTCACTATATATTCACTATATATATGTTTGTGTATTCATTTTACATGTTACATGCCATAAGGCACACAATCCGGAGCTATGAAGCCGTACCTTATTCCTGGCCTCAATGTCTGCCCCGTGTCGCACTAGCTGGGCAGCCAGAGCGACAGACGGGACGAGGGCAGCGAAATGGAGGGCCGTGTTCCCGTCCACGTCCATCACGTTGGGGTCGGCTCCGTGTTTCAGGAGCGCCGCCACGCAGCCCTGCTGCCCACACTGCACCGCCTGCAACACAAACCCCAAAGACACGCTGCGTTACCATCGATCCCACTGGACACTCTTCGTGGATCAGAAGCTGGGTGGTTTGATTGTCTTTGTTTAAAAATAAGAAACTAGGGAAAAAAACTATTTAGAAAGGGAGGGAGTGCAGTACTGATGAGACAGACACGCAGACGCTGGGCTTTACCTTCATCAGTGCAGTGCTGTGCTGGTCATCGCACAGATCCAACTCTGCCTTCCGCTCGGCCAGGAAAGCGACGACCTCCTCCTGTCCAGAGACGCAGGCCAGGTGCAGGGGTGTTCTGGAGACAGAGACAGCAATTAAAACCCTGTCTGTGTTCTCACTGCAGCAGTAGTAGTAATAATAATAACAATAATAATAATATAGAGAGATGTTAATTCATAGTGCAAAGTCTGTATCTAAGCCCTGCCGAGTTCATAATAGACCATAGACACACATATGGCCACCACATCACTATTTTATCCCTGAAGAAAACACTGGAGAAGGAAAGAAATAAACAAACTGACAGGAATGGCTGCGCATCAATGCTTGCATTGGTAAGAGTCTACACTGAGACTCGCAGACCTGCCTACCTGTACGCATCGTAACAACAAAACACGCAAAAATCGGGCTGAAGTTCTGCACACCTGCCGTTATTAAAAGACCGATTAAACACCGAGCAGAGCCAATCCAGGCTACAGTATAAATATGGAGGATTGTGAACATCGCGCGTCACTCTCCGGGCTGGCAGGCGAGACGCCGCCCCCTGTCGCTCGACTCTGACGTCAGTGTCGATGCGACGAGCACGGCGTTTTGTCTGAAGGTTTATTCAAGGTTACCCGTGAAATACAGCATCTCATTGTTCATGCATTATGAAGCAATTAGTCGCTTGCCGTAAATCTGGCAACCGATCAAACCATTAGGAAGTGCGGCTCGATGAGCAGCGCAGGGCCTGCTGTGTGCGTGTGAGGCGTGCAGCCCGAGGCCCAAGACACGAGTCGAGAGCGCGCAGGTCGAGTCGCTACTCGAGTCAAACTCGGCGGCTGCGCGTCATTACAGAGCCGAGAGATGAGCTCCGTCCTCGACAGGTGACAGTTCAGCACCAGCTCTCGTCTCCATTACTGTCCTGTCCCTCAAACAGCACTGCGCGACATCGCAGGACACCCAATTAACCTTAATTGCACGTATACATGCACATACTACTGCCGAGCCGTAATTACGTGTGTACAAGGACTATCACACACACTGAACACAAACACGGCACCGCGGAATGACTTTGATTAGTTTCACTGCTTATGTTGTGTGATTTGCAGCCCATGGCCCCGGCCTTCAGGCGAGTCATTTCTGCAGGTCAGCTAGAACAAACTGCATTATTTGTGGTATTATTCAGTGACTGCACTCTATTTATTCATTAAATGTTGTCTTTTTGTGTTGAGTAAACAGCAATGAGCTACATATACTTACGTTTTCGGGTAGCTACAGAGGCTCTGTTTTTATGTATTAATACTCTACTTGCACTTTATATTGAGAGAAAGCTTATCAGGGAGCACCAGCCCGATACCAGGACAGCAGTTAAGGTAAAAACAGAGTAATAAAGCAGTTGTTATATGCATAGTGTATGGTTTTCTGGGGGACAGGTTGGGCAGTGTAAGTGTCTTAGGCCGCTGAGCGTCCCACTCAAAAACACAATGTCCAGGGTTGGCAGGTGTGTACAGTGAGCAGCATATACATGCATAATAATAATGCACGCTGATACGGTTATGTGCTGGAGAGCAACCTAAATCATCTGGTCTATAAATAGGTTTTTATTTTTTAAACAACATTAATCTAGATCTTCGGCAATAATGTGCCCCCAGAATAACTTTCGATTATCAGTTATTCAGTGTATGATACATGTGTTAAAAAGGCAGGAGCTTCCTCTATAAAGCAGTCATTTTATTCGAGTAATATTATTATTAATAATAATAATAATAATAATACATTTCTTACCTGTTATGTTCGTCCAGCATATTGAAGCCATGCTTCTTTCCAAGTTTTTTCAACTGCGACAGATTCCCCCTGGCGGCAGCTTTGTGTATCTTTCCGATAATATTTTTCTGCTTCTTCTTATTCATAAAACGGAACATCTTTAGTTCCTCTTGAATTGTTTAGTGCAATATGAATGATATCCGCTCGCCGTCTGTCAGCAATGTCAGCTAGTTATGACGAGTTATGACAACTTATGGAAAGACTGATGCACAGTCGAATTATGACGTCATAGTTGCAGTGTACTTTACCATGGCATGGCAACCAGACACGTGTCTGTACAGTGTCTGTGTCTCCCTCATTTTATTATATATATATATATATATATATATATATATATAGTTATACCCTGAAACCTTAATAGACACACTGTCAATGTTTATACATTAGTGTAGGAAGTCATGCTTTTGCATACACAGTATGTTTAGCTTTTAAGTCTTAGCAAATGAGCTAGTATTTGGCTGGTTATGTCTAAAATGTGATTATAAAAGTGTCTGAAATACAGATCCCACAATGCACTGTGCAGTCTACCTAATTTTTCCCAAATTTTTGAACGTTCAAAAACAGACTGGATAGGATCCTTTGATCACTTAGTTATTAATGGACACCAAACGAGCACGATGGGGCGAATGGCCTTCTCTGAATTGGACACTTTTTGTTCTTCTTATCACTTTAAGCAGAATACTGCCTCATTTTAAAGTTACACTGAGAACCAAGCAGTGCAAAGAAAGAACTCTGACAAAACCATGTAATAAAAGTCTTCTACACAGCTTTCTGAGATTTGTATGCAGATCATTTATTGTTCTTTTAGCAGTTCTATAAAAAAAATAAGTCACTGGAACACACTGTGTGATCTACACCTCTAAGACTCTAAGGAGTCTAGCGAGTTGCAGGCTGTTCTCTGTTTGACGCAGGAGGAGAAATGATTTTCTCAAATAAAAAAAACCCAAACCAACAGTTTTCTTTTTGTCGCCGACTTGAGGCGGGATTCCAGCCACGTGGCGTGTGCCGTATACAGACCTGCTGACACACACGGCAGTGATGTGCACCGCACCACTCCACTGCATCCTGATAAAACAATGTCTGATCCCGATTCTCCAAAAAAACACTTGCTGGTCATATTCCAGTTGATCGTAGTGGGTCTTTATTCAATCGTTTCGTTATCTTTCAAGTCAAAAGCACTGCCCAAAGGGAGGGGTCAACTAAACCTTCCTATCCAAGCTGTGTCACTCAGACAGTGCCTTCCTATTTCCTGTTTGTGTCTATGGTGAGGCACACAGGAACTGTCTTCGCCGTCTCACCTTGGGGTCCTCAGGTTGTCTCCAGGCCTTGTCTTTGGTCTTAAAATAGCTGAAATAGTTTTCGTTGCGGGTGATGCATTTCTCTATATAGTCACTGCATTCGAGACTTAATTACGAACGAACACAGCTGTTGAGTCTCAAGACACTTTATTGCTTCCGGTTCTGTTCGATCCCATGCCGAAGCGCAGTCAGCCTCCACCAGGCGGTTCTGAGAGTTCGGGTCCCACTGTGCCGTGGACGCGCCTCCGAGACCAGGGTTTCCCTCCTCCCTGCGCAGCTGGGTGTCGGCCTCCTCTCTCTCTCTCTCTCTCTCTCTCACCCTGAAAGAGAAAGCAAAAACGATCAAAACAAAACAGATATTAATGCACCCTCCCCCCAAAGTGCCTTGTCCAGGACATGCATGACATTGTATTACTGTACTGAGTCATTCACTCGCACACTATCTTGTGTGGAAAAGGCTCAGACGCCAGCCTGCTCTAAACTCAGACCATCTGAGACCGCTGATCTAATGGGACAATGGTCAGCAAGCGTGCGGTTCACTGTGTCTGTTCTGAGCGGCAACTCACAGCCTACATGATCCTGAGGTGCTGCTACAGTGAAATGAAGAGTCTTTATTAATGCAAATAGAGAAGCATCTCTCAGTGACAATCAGAGAATGAACACACCGTGATTCCTGCTGGACTCGCGTCCCCTGTGCGCCTCGGTGCCTCGGCCTCACTGCGCTGTTCTTCAATCCCTGGCTCCCCCTCTCATTCTCAGTCTCTCCCTCTGCCTCATCTTCACCTGCCTCCATCCTTCAGCTACATCTTCTTGCTCTCGCCCTGCTTCTTCTAGCTCTCTCTCTGTCTCTCTGTGTCTCTCTCTCCGTGTGTCTCTCCATGTCTCTATCTCTAGTCTCTCTCTGTGTCTTTGTGTTTCTGTCTCTCTCTCTCTCTGTGTGTGTGTGTGTCTGTCTCTGTTTCTCTCTCTGCGTGTCTGTCTCTCACTCTGTCTCTCTCTATTGCCCCGTTTCCACTGGTGGACACGTCCGTGTTTTGTGGACAGTTAACTATCTGCTGCCAGACGTGTCCGTAAGCGTCTGTCCCGCCCACTGAGGAAATATCTCCGCTTCTGAAAGCGAAGATGTGCACTTGACTTGCAGACAGACAGGGAGGAGATCAGATACATTGTGTCGGAAGATATAATCTCAAATGCCGTGTGCGATCACGAAGAAATTAGTTTTATTAGCAGCATGTAGTGAAATCCACATACAGAAACAATGACTGCTTACAGTTAATATCTGAGTGTATTATAAACCATTTACAAGTTAAATTAATGAATACAAAAATACAGCAGATCTGGGTTTCCCTATAAAACATTAAGGACTGGTTTAATAAATGCGTCCGTAAGTTCATAAACGCTATGACCGAGACGTGCACACTTCAGTTAAATTATAACCGGCTATATTGTAGCTAGATTATTAATCGTGAAACGTGTGTATTTTGTAAAGTAAATTATAAATAATACGGCAAAAAGCATTATGTAATAAATACATATATACTAGCACAAATGATGACGATAATAATATTGTTGCACATGGAAACGTATTCTTATGTGCACATGCTTGCCTGAATATAATGTTGTCTACAAGTTTAGCTCTTCCTAATATCTCTTAACAGAAACGTGTATTTATTACGCCGTTTACAATCATTTAAGGCACGAAGAATAAAATAGACACAAAAGTCCTCTCCACGTCAGGCTGTGTCGCTCATAGCGTCTCTGTTTTTAAAACGAAACAAAAAACAAACCCACAGTCCCACCCATAAGAGGGACGGATTCACAACGGCCTGGTTTTACAAAAAAAAGCTCTGGGACGCGTCGGCATGGCATGGCACAGCACGGCACGGACGCTTAAGCCAGTGGAACCGAGGCATAAGTCTCTCTGTGTCTCTCTCTTTGTCTCTCTCTCTGTCCGTCTCTGCATCTCTCTCTCTATGTCTCTCTGTGTCTCTCTGTCTCGGCCCCTGTCTCTGCATCTCTCTCTGTCTCAGCATCTCTGTCTCTGTCTCACTCTCTATGTCTCTGTCTGTCTCCCTCTCTCCCTCCCTCCCTTTGTCCAGAATTAGATTTTATCGTCATTAAGAAACTTTATATACCCCCCTTCCTCTGCATCTTATTTTATGTCAATCTATTCAGCACATAAAGCCCAATAACACATAAATGTACTGAAATGTGATCTTCCATAAAACAACCACAACAAACAGAACTCAGTGGAAGCGGCTCGGTGATTGTGGCAGCGGTGTGGACCGCCGTCCATGTTTCAAAGAGAAGCAGGCAGTACCATAGAGGACTGAACACCAAAGTCCAGCTATACAAAGCCTGTGTGATCAGCAGTGTCCTCTATGGCAGCGAGTCCTGGACGGAGCGACGCGTCAGGGAAGACGGCTGACGGATGCCAACAACAATTCAATTACAATTAACCTATTCCGGGCGGCCCTTTCTAATTTTGTTCCAATTCATATGATGATGACAATTTGAACTACCCAGTGAGCAATTAATTTCAATGCGACGCATCAGGGACTATGAGGCGCCGTTAGGGACATTATCACTGAATAACAGTTACGCTCTCTACACTGAAAACGAGACCACATAGGTGACGTCAAAATATCAGTAATCCCGCGCAGCATTATTGCATATTAAGTGAAAGTGGAAACTAACATGTGTAATACAGATTAAGCGCAAAGGTCTGGTTTGTCACGCATTTGCATTCTATACATATGTATGGCTATGTATATACAATTAATAGAGTTGTATAAATGTGTTGTTAGGCTATATATTAAAAGCCAGCTGAAGCACAAGCCAATCCAAGCTTGTGTCATAAATATACATTTCACTATGATTATGGCGCGGTCTAGTCTGGACTTTGGCGGAGGTGGTGTGGCATTTATAGCCTGGATAGGATCCTTGGATCACTCGGTTATTAATGGACACCAAACGAGCACGATGGGGCGAATGGCCTCCTCTCGATTGGACACTGTCTGATGCTCTTACGTTCTATTTGATTTAATAAAAATGTTGGCACATTTCTGTGGACTCATGCTTAACTTTGTGTTAACTTTTGTATTATCACTCTTTACTATTGATTACAAATTGGATACAATTTTAGGTCTGTGTGTCCAGTTTGAGCTCATTTAAATTTTTCATTACATTAGCATAGCACAATGGAAGCCAATTGTCGCAATTGCTAACTTTCAAAAGCTGACTAATATCTGTTTGAGTAGGAAATCTGTCTAAATGCCAAAATACTGTAGTAGTATCCCTTTATATAACTTAAGGCTTAATAATAATAGTAAAGAGTGATAATACAAAAGTTAACACAAAGTTAAGCATGAGTCCACAGAAATGTGCCAACATTTTTATTAAATCAAATAGAACGTAAGAGCATCAGACAGTGTCCAATCGAGAGGAGGCCATTCGCCCCATCGTGCTCGTTTGGTGTCCATTAATAACCGAGTGATCCAAGGATCCTATCCAGGCTATAAATGCCACACCACCTCCGCCAAAGTCCAGACTAGACCGCGCCATAATCATAGTAAAATGTATATTTATGACACAAGCTTGGATTGGCTTGTGCTTCAGCTGGCTTTTAATCTATAGCCTAACAACCCATTTATACAACTCTATTAATTGTATATACATAGGCTACAGTACATAGCCATACATATGTATAGAATGCAAATGCGTGACAAACCAGCCCTTTGCGCTTAATCTGTATTACACATGTTAGTTTCCACTTTCACTTAATATGCAATAATGCTGCGCGGGAGTACTGATATTTTGACGTCACCTATGTGGTCTCGTTTTCAGTGTTGAGAGCGCAAGTGTTTTTCAGTGATAATGTCCCTAACGGCGCCTCATAGAAGACGGCTGACGGACGCCAACAACAATTAAATTACAATGAACCTATTCCGGGCGGCCCTTTCTAATTGTGTTCCAGTTCGTATGATGATGACAATTTGAACTACCCAGTGAGCAATTAATTTCAAATTAGACCAAAAACATTCTGCTGTAAACGTATGAATCTCCAGCGATTCTCAGTCACAGCTTTGGAAGTTTGTAACCCAAAATAATTTAAAGATTCGGTCATCAATAGACGAATCCTCCGGTGGTTTTTTAGATTACATGAACATTCAGTCCAGTGATCTCAAACTGGCTGAGCTTATTTGCGTTCAGGGACTCAGCCAGTTTGACACAGTGCTGCGTCACCTCCTGTATGCTGTTCTTTGTGATCAGCACACAGGTTCCGTCTGGGATTTGCATGCCGTTCTCATTTCTCGAATGAGAGTCGAACACGTGGAATGCCCTGCTTCCACGTATCACGGCAAACGTCGATCCTGCAAACGTGACGAGACAAGCTCTGAACTCAGTCAGCGTTGTCTGCAGAGCGTCGCCCAGGGACAACACTATCCCAGATAAAGCACTGTCACTGGGACCGCCCAGCAGCCCGGCCACCGACTCGCCCATCGATGTGGTGCAGCTGGTGCCAAACACTTTCAGCTGACCTGGAAGTTCAGTAACTAATGTATACGTGTTTTTCACTGCAGCAGTGCTCTGCAGCTTGGAGTACAGCTTGTTCCCGCGCTGCAGGATAGCGTCCAGGTCAGCACTATCCCACTTCTCGGGGCTCTTCACTTCGCTGTATATTACTGAACAGAAGCTGTTGGGCACACACTGCTTCCCGCTGTTGTGCCCAAAGCGCTCGTGGCCCTGGTGACAGCTGCCGCGCACGACGCCGATGGCCGCCTGCTCTCTGGGGAGACGTGCGGTCTGTGTCGCACACGGCTTTGTCTGCTGCACAGAACCGCCTCCACCTTGGGTTCTGCTCGCCGCGCTCGTTTGCTGGTCAGTGTAATTGGTTTTCTTTTTCTCTGTCTGCATCATTTTAACAGGAGACTTAACTTCGCTGTGGTCAGTCGCTTTACCTTCCGAGGAGAGGCCCTCCTCCTCTGCCCATGCCTTCCTCCGAGGCAGAGTCTTACATGGCACCTGTAATATAATACATGTGTATATCGGCTACATGTACATATAAGAATCTATTCAATCTTTTTTTTACCTTCTACCTGTAATTGCTGCTTACCTGACACATTTATAAAGGCAAGACTTCTGCCTGAGGTTGCGCAGCTCGGTCTGGATGTGCGGCCCTCTGCTTCCTGTATCTGAGCCCCAGGAACCCGCACAGCAGCGCCGCACACCAGAGCAGTTCACTATGACACCTAACAGCACTTTTCTTTCTGTCGAGAATTCATCTTTACTGCCCAGACTCTTAAACGACACAGAAGCTGTCCGCGCTCTGTGCTATGGAGTCCTCTTGACTGGTAAACTTGCGCACAGGATTGGCATTATGATTGTTTTATAAAGCACTGCAGTGCTGTGCCATTGGAAAACCACGGTTCACAGTAAACAAAAACCAAGTGAAAGCATGATAAAGAATGGAGAAATATAGGAAACATACAAGAAATTGTCCGCTGTCAAAGCAACAGTATGTGCAGAGACAACCACATGATTACACAATTGTTTCTATGCTGATCTGTCCCAGAACATTTTTAACAATTAAGCCTGGAAAATAAAGCCTTCTACAGATGTGTCAGACACTTGCAGCTCAGTGTCCTTCCCTTCAATCTCCAGGTATGAAGAGTTTCTACTCCCAGTCACACGTGATATAGAAAACGAGAGCGGGACGCCTACCTCTCTCTCCGACTCCTTGCTCTGCTGCTTGGCGAGAAGGGCCCGCAGCTTCCGGTTCTTGCTGAGGAGGGCCTGGTTGCAGTCTTCCACATTCTGGACATAGTTGTCACAGTCGGCCTTCATCTTGGCCAGACTGTCTCTGAACCGCTCCTGCTCCTCGGCCAGGGCCTTCTCGTGCACCAGGCCCTGTTTCTGAGCTGCTGCCAGCTGCTGGCGCAGGAGCTGGTTCTCCAACTGTGCCCGGGCCAGTCTCTCTGCCAGACTCTCCTCTGGAACTGAGGTCTCGTGCCGTGGCTCCATCACCTCTCGCAGCAGGGCCTGCAGGTGTGCCTGGGCTTGGTCTCTCTCTCGCTGCGCGCTCTCCAGGAGAGCGGTCTTCTCTGCAAGGGAGTGGGTGACCCGGTGGCACTTGTTCTGCAAGACGGTCAGCTGCAGCTTCAGAGACGCAACCTTTATGATAGAAAAGCACAAGAGACACACGAACGGTAAGTCTGGCATTCACAAGTGCTCCCACGTTCACAGCCAACACTCGGACACGGGCTGGTGTTTCTGGGGGACACAGCCTGCCTTCTCACAGGCACAGAGCTGACAGTGAGGAGTGGATTGAGTGAGGATGTGCAGACCTTTGACTGACACACTGACGGAAGCTGTGCCTTTACAGTTTGCCCGGCAGGATCAGAAACTAGAAAAAGACTGAACTGATCAGTACGTATCATTTACAGAACAATATTGATTAAGCTGACTGACAGATCAAATGACATTAAAAATGTAGATGATAAAGACACACATCTACAGGATTAGGACTCATTGGCACGCTGACAGTATTATGTGGACTTTGGGTCCATGTCTGCACCGGACTGAGAGCAGGCCAGCCATGTCTGTGTTGTAATTCACGGGACAATGAAGCAGGGAGTCGCTGCGACTTCCACATCATGTCCTGTAGCCACAGAGCGAGCAGACAGGACCAAGACAGGAGGGAAGAGAAGAGTTTACCTCATCCCATGCCTGTGCGTCTTCAATGCTGGGGTCACTGGCACTGTCGAGAGCTGCCCCTCCCAGCGTCCATGCTCTGCTCAGGCTGCCAGGGAGCTTGGCCTCCTGTCCCTTGCTGTGTGACGGAGTCTGCGCAGGTCTGCTCTTGGTCCCATGGGTCATGATGCGATTTGAGCAGCTGGAAAGCAAAGGCAACAGGCTCTTAAACAGACACGTTATCTTCCTGTGAGAGTCACAGAGCCGCAGCACTGGAGAGGAGACCCCCGTCACTCGTCCGACTCAGTGTCAGTGTGAGGTGACACAGCCCCTCGTCCCTGGTGAAGCTCTTCAGAACAATTCAAATCATTGTTTTAAATTCCTCTCATTAGGAGCATTTCTTATAAAGACTAATATACATTTGAAAAACTTTTATTACATATATTGTAACGAGAGATACATATGTGTATTCTACATGTGTGCGAATCAACACTGCTGCATCTGAATCTAAAGGAAAGTACTTTTTCACAAAACAATGCAACAATGCAAAACAATTCACAAAACTACTTGATAATAGATGATCTGCAGAGCAGTCTCACCCGTGGTGTCCATGCATCGCTGCGAGGACCTCAGCAGTGTGTCCACTGCTGTCCTCCAGCGATGCGTCCGCACCGTAGCTCAACAGGATGCAGACCAAGGGCAGGAAGCCGTTGCTGGCAGCTATCATCAGCGGCGTCCTGAGAAAAGCCAGATCATCTTGTTACAGGACAATACTCAACCGTTTCATATAAACACTGTTCATTCTGTGCTCTTGCAAGCTGTCGAGACATTAAACCGCCATCAGGTCCGTGTCTGTGCTCTGTGATCCGGTCCGATCCAGAGGAGACACTCCCCGTCCCTCCCTCTCACAGATCTGTCGCTTTTCTAGGTCATTCTGTGGTCCAGAGAAATAAACCGCTGCCCACCTCATTGAGTTGTCCCTGGCGTTGATCTTGGCCCCTTTCTTGTGCAGCAGGGTGACCACGCGGATGTGGTTCTCCGCGGTGGCCAGGAGCAGCGGGGTGCAGCCTTCCTAAAAGTGAGGAGAACATCTTTACAGCACATCATTCAACTACCCATTACAGTCGCTATTTCTGCATCACATTTTCACTATATATTCACTATATATATGTTTGTGTATTCATTTTACATGTTACATGCCATAAGGCACACAATCCGGAGCTATGAAGCCGTACCTTATTCCTGGCCTCAATGTCTGCCCCGTGTCGCACTAGCTGGGCAGCCAGAGCGACAGACGGGACGAGGGCAGCGAAATGGAGGGCCGTGTTCCCGTCCACGTCCATCACGTTGGGGTCGGCTCCGTGTTTCAGGAGCGCCGCCACGCAGCCCTGCTGCCCACACTGCACCGCCTGCAACACAAACCCCAAAGACACGCTGCGTTACCATCGATCCCACTGGACACTCTTCGTGGATCAGAAGCTGGGTGGTTTGATTGTCTTTGTTTAAAAATAAGAAACTAGGGAAAAAAACTATTTAGAAAGGGAGGGAGTGCAGTACTGATGAGACAGACACGCAGACGCTGGGCTTTACCTTCATCAGTGCAGTGCTGTGCTGGTCATCGCACAGATCCAACTCTGCCTTCCGCTCGGCCAGGAAAGCGACGACCTCCTCCTGTCCAGAGACGCAGGCCAGGTGCAGGGGTGTTCTGGAGACAGAGACAGCAATTAAAACCCTGTCTGTGTTCTCACTGCAGCAGTAGTAGTAATAATAATAACAATAATAATAATATAGAGAGATGTTAATTCATAGTGCAAAGTCTGTATCTAAGCCCTGCCGAGTTCATAATAGACCATAGACACACATATGGCCACCACATCACTATTTTATCCCTGAAGAAAACACTGGAGAAGGAAAGAAATAAACAAACTGACAGGAATGGCTGCGCATCAATGCTTGCATTGGTAAGAGTCTACACTGAGACTCGCAGACCTGCCTACCTGTACGCATCGTAACAACAAAACACGCAAAAATCGGGCTGAAGTTCTGCACACCTGCCGTTATTAAAAGACCGATTAAACACCGAGCAGAGCCAATCCAGGCTACAGTATAAATATGGAGGATTGTGAACATCGCGCGTCACTCTCCGGGCTGGCAGGCGAGACGCCGCCCCCTGTCGCTCGACTCTGACGTCAGTGTCGATGCGACGAGCACGGCGTTTTGTCTGAAGGTTTATTCAAGGTTACCCGTGAAATACAGCATCTCATTGTTCATGCATTATGAAGCAATTAGTCGCTTGCCGTAAATCTGGCAACCGATCAAACCATTAGGAAGTGCGGCTCGATGAGCAGCGCAGGGCCTGCTGTGTGCGTGTGAGGCGTGCAGCCCGAGGCCCAAGACACGAGTCGAGAGCGCGCAGGTCGAGTCGCTACTCGAGTCAAACTCGGCGGCTGCGCGTCATTACAGAGCCGAGAGATGAGCTCCGTCCTCGACAGGTGACAGTTCAGCACCAGCTCTCGTCTCCATTACTGTCCTGTCCCTCAAACAGCACTGCGCGACATCGCAGGACACCCAATTAACCTTAATTGCACGTATACATGCACATACTACTGCCGAGCCGTAATTACGTGTGTACAAGGACTATCACACACACTGAACACAAACACGGCACCGCGGAATGACTTTGATTAGTTTCACTGCTTATGTTGTGTGATTTGCAGCCCATGGCCCCGGCCTTCAGGCGAGTCATTTCTGCAGGTCAGCTAGAACAAACTGCATTATTTGTGGTATTATTCAGTGACTGCACTCTATTTATTCATTAAATGTTGTCTTTTTGTGTTGAGTAAACAGCAATGAGCTACATATACTTACGTTTTCGGGTAGCTACAGAGGCTCTGTTTTTATGTATTAATACTCTACTTGCACTTTATATTGAGAGAAAGCTTATCAGGGAGCACCAGCCCGATACCAGGACAGCAGTTAAGGTAAAAACAGAGTAATAAAGCAGTTGTTATATGCATAGTGTATGGTTTTCTGGGGGACAGGTTGGGCAGTGTAAGTGTCTTAGGCCGCTGAGCGTCCCACTCAAAAACACAATGTCCAGGGTTGGCAGGTGTGTACAGTGAGCAGCATATACATGCATAATAATAATGCACGCTGATACGGTTATGTGCTGGAGAGCAACCTAAATCATCTGGTCTATAAATAGGTTTTTATTTTTTAAACAACATTAATCTAGATCTTCGGCAATAATGTGCCCCCAGAATAACTTTCGATTATCAGTTATTCAGTGTATGATACATGTGTTAAAAAGGCAGGAGCTTCCTCTATAAAGCAGTCATTTTATTCGAGTAATATTATTATTAATAATAATAATAATAATACATTTCTTACCTGTTATGTTCGTCCAGCATATTGAAGCCATGCTTCTTTCCAAGTTTTTTCAACTGCGACAGATTCCCCCTGGCGGCAGCTTTGTGTATCTTTCCGATAATATTTTTCTGCTTCTTCTTATTCATAAAACGGAACATCTTTAGTTCCTCTTGAATTGTTTAGTGCAATATGAATGATATCCGCTCGCCGTCTGTCAGCAATGTCAGCTAGTTATGACGAGTTATGACAACTTATGGAAAGACTGATGCACAGTCGAATTATGACGTCATAGTTGCAGTGTACTTTACCATGGCATGGCAACCAGACACGTGTCTGTACAGTGTCTGTGTCTCCCTCATTTTATTATATATATATATATAGTTATACCCTGAAACCTTAATAGACACACTGTCAATGTTTATACATTAGTGTAGGAAGTCATGCTTTTGCATACACAGTATGTTTAGCTTTTAAGTCTTAGCAAATGAGCTAGTATTTGGCTGGTTATGTCTAAAATGTGATTATAAAAGTGTCTGAAATACAGATCCCACAATGCACTGTGCAGTCTACCTAATTTTTCCCTAATTTTTGAACGTTCAAAAACAGACTGGATAGGATCCTTTGATCACTTAGTTATTAATGGACACCAAACGAGCACGATGGGGCGAATGGCCTCCTCTGAATTGGACACTTTTTGTTCTTCTTATCACTTTAAGCAGAATACTGCCTCATTTTAAAGTTACACTGAGAACCAAGCAGTGCAAAGAAAGAACTCTGACAAAACCATGTAATAAAAGTCTTCTACACAGCTTTCTGAGATTTGTATGCAGATCATTTATTATTCTTTTAGCAGTTCTATAAAAAAAATAAGTCACTGGAACACACTGTGTGATCTACACCTCTAAGACTCTAAGGAGTCTAGCGAGTTGCAGGCTGTTCTCTGTTTGACGCAGGAGGAGAAATGATTTTCTCAAATAAAAAAAACCCAAACCAACAGTTTTCTTTTTGTCGCCGACTTGAGGCGGGATTCCAGCCACGTGGCGTGTGCTGTATACAGACCTGCTGACACACACGGCAGTGATGTGCACCGCACCACTCCACTGCATCCTGATAAAACAATGTCTGATCCCGATTCTCCAAAAAAACACTTGCTGGTCATATTCCAGTTGATCGTAGTGGGTCTTTATTCAATCGTTTCGTTATCTTTCAAGTCAAAAGCACTGCCCAAAGGGAGGGGTCAACTAAACCTTCCTATCCAAGCTGTGTCACTCAGACAGTGCCTTCCTATTTCCTGTTTGTGTCTATGGTGAGGCACACAGGAACTGTCTTCGCCGTCTCACCTTGGGGTCCTCAGGTTGTCTCCAGCCCTTGTCTTTGGTCTTAAAATAGCTGAAATAGTTTTCGTTGCGGGTGACGCATTTCTCTATATAGTCACTGCATTCGAGACTTAATTACGAACGAACACAGCTGTTGAGTCTCAAGACACTTTATTGCTTCCGGTTCTGTTCGATCCCATGCCGAAGCGCAGTCAGCCTCCACCAGGCGGTTCTGAGAGTTCGGGTCCCACTGTGCCGTGGACGCGCCTCCGAGACCAGGGTTTCCCTCCTCCCTGCGCAGCTGGGTGTCGGCCTCCTCTCTCTCTCTCTCTCTCTCTCTCTCACCCTGAAAGAGAAAGCAAAAACGATCAAAACAAAACAGATATTAATGCACCCTCCCCCCAAAGTGCCTTGTCCAGGACATGCATGACATTGTATTACTGTACTGAGTCATTCACTCGCACACTATCTTGTGTGGAAAAGGCTCAGACGCCAGCCTGCTCTAAACTCAGACCATCTGAGACCGCTGATCTAATGGGACAATGGTCAGCAAGCGTGCGGTTCACTGTGTCTGTTCTGAGCGGCAACTCACAGCCTACATGATCCTGAGGTGCTGCTACAGTGAAATGAAGAGTCTTTATTAATGCAAATAGAGAAGCATCTCTCAGTGACAATCAGAGAATGAACACACCGTGATTCCTGCTGGACTCGCGTCCCCTGTGCGCCTCGGTGCCTCGGCCTCACTGCGCTGTTCTTCAATCCCTGGCTCCCCCTCTCATTCTCAGTCTCTCCCTCTGCCTCATCTTCACCTGCCTCCATCCTTCAGCTACATCTTCTTGCTCTCGCCCTGCTTCTTCTAGCTCTCTCTCTGTCTCTCTGTGTCTCTCTCTCCGTGTGTCTCTCCATGTCTCTATCTCTAGTCTCTCTCTGTGTCTTTGTGTTTCTGTCTCTCTCTCTCTCTGTGTGTGTGTGTGTCTGTCTCTGTTTCTCTCTCTGCGTGTCTGTCTCTCACTCTGTCTCTCTCTATTGCCCCGTTTCCACTGGTGGACACGTCCGTGTTTTGTGGACAGTTAACTATCTGCTGCCAGACGTGTCCGTAAGCGTCTGTCCCGCCCACTGAGGAAATATCTCCGCTTCTGAAAGCGAAGATGTGCACTTGACTTGCAGACAGACAGGGAGGAGATCAGATACATTGTGTCGGAAGATATAATCTCAAATGCCGTGTGCGATCACGAAGAAATTAGTTTTATTAGCAGCATGTAGTGAAATCCACATACAGAAACAATGACTGCTTACAGTTAATATCTGAGTGTATTATAAACCATTTACAAGTTAAATTAATGAATACAAAAATACAGCAGATCTGGGTTTCCCTATAAAACATTAAGGACTGGTTTAATAAATGCGTCCGTAAGTTCATAAACGCTATGACCGAGACGTGCACACTTCAGTTAAATTATAACCGGCTATATTGTAGCTAGATTATTAATCGTGAAACGTGTGTATTTTGTAAAGTAAATTATAAATAATACGGCAAAAAGCATTATGTAATAAATACATATATACTAGCACAAATGATGACGATAATAATATTGTTGCACATGGAAACGTATTCTTATGTGCACATGCTTGCCTGAATATAATGTTGTCTACAAGTTTAGCTCTTCCTAATATCTCTTAACAGAAACGTGTATTTATTACGCCGTTTACAATCATTTAAGGCACGAAGAATAAAATAGACACAAAAGTCCTCTCCACGTCAGGCTGTGTCGCTCATAGCGTCTCTGTTTTTAAAACGAAACAAAAAACAAACCCACAGTCCCACCCATAAGAGGGACGGATTCACAACGGCCTGGTTTTACAAAAAAAAGCTCTGGGACGCGTCGGCATGGCATGGCACAGCACGGCACGGACGCTTAAGCCAGTGGAACCGAGGCATAAGTCTCTCTGTGTCTCTCTCTTTGTCTCTCTCTCTGTCCGTCTCTGCATCTCTCTCTCTATGTCTCTCTGTGTCTCTCTGTCTCTGCCCCTGTCTCTGCATCTCTCTCTGTCTCAGCATCTCTGTCTCTGTCTCACTCTCTATGTCTCTGTCTGTCTCCCTCTCTCCCTCCCTCCCTTTGTCCAGAATTAGATTTTATCGTCATTAAGAAACTTTATATACCCCCCTTCCTCTGCATCTTATTTTATGTCAATCTATTCAGCACATAAAGCCCAATAACACATAAATGTACTGAAATGTGATCTTCCATAAAACAACCACAACAAACAGAACTCAGTGGAAGCGGCTCGGTGATTGTGGCAGCAGTGTGGACCGCCGTCCATGTTTCAAAGAGAAGCAGGCAGTACCATAGAGGACTGAACACCAAAGTCCAGCTATACAAAGCCTGTGTGATCAGCAGTGTCCTCTATGGCAGCGAGTCCTGGACGGAGCGACGCGTCAGGGAAGACGGCTGACGGATGCCAACAACAATTCAATTACAATTAACCTATTCCGGGCGGCCCTTTCTAATTTTGTTCCAATTCATATGATGATGACAATTTGAACTACCCAGTGAGCAATTAATTTCAATGCGACGCATCAGGGACTATGAGGCGCCGTTAGGGACATTATCACTGAATAACAGTTACGCTCTCTACACTGAAAACGAGACCACATAGGTGACGTCAAAATATCAGTAATCCCGCGCAGCATTATTGCATATTAAGTGAAAGTGGAAACTAACATGTGTAATACAGATTAAGCGCAAAGGTCTGGTTTGTCACGCATTTGCATTCTATACATATGTATGGCTATGTATATACAATTAATAGAGTTGTATAAATGTGTTGTTAGGCTATATATTAAAAGCCAGCTGAAGCACAAGCCAATCCAAGCTTGTGTCATAAATATACATTTCACTATGATTATGGCGCGGTCTAGTCTGGACTTTGGCGGAGGTGGTGTGGCATTTATAGCCTGGATAGGATCCTTGGATCACTCGGTTATTAATGGACACCAAACGAGCACGATGGGGCGAATGGCCTCCTCTCGATTGGACACTTTCTTATGCTCTTACGTTCTATTTGATTTAATAAAAATGTTGGCACATTTCTGTGGACTCATGCTTAACTTTGTGTTAACTTTTGTATTATCACTCTTTACTATTGATTACAAATTGGATACAATTTTAGGTCTGTGTGTCCAGTTTGAGCTCATTTAAATTTTTCATTACATTAGCATAGCACAATGGAAGCCAATTGTCGCAATTGCTAACTTTCAAAAGCTGACTAATATCTGTTTGAGTAGGAAATCTGTCTAAATGCCAAAATACTGTAGTAGTATCCCTTTATATAACTTAAGGCTTAATAATAATAGTAAAGAGTGATAATACAAAAGTTAACACAAAGTTAAGCATGAGTCCACAGAAATGTGCCAACATTTTTATTAAATCAAATAGAACGTAAGAGCATCAGACAGTGTCCAATCGAGAGGAGGCCATTCGCCCCATCGTGCTCGTTTGGTGTCCATTAATAACCGAGTGATCCAAGGATCCTATCCAGGCTATAAATGCCACACCACCTCCGCCAAAGTCCAGACTAGACCGCGCCATAATCATAGTAAAATGTATATTTATGACACAAGCTTGGATTGGCTTGTGCTTCAGCTGGCTTTTAATCTATAGCCTAACAACCCATTTATACAACTCTATTAATTGTATATACATAGGCTACAGTACATAGCCATACATATGTATAGAATGCAAATGCGTGACAAACCAGCCCTTTGCGCTTAATCTGTATTACACATGTTAGTTTCCACTTTCACTTAATATGCAATAATGCTGCGCGGGAGTACTGATATTTTGACGTCACCTATGTGGTCTCGTTTTCAGTGTTGAGAGCGCAAGTGTTTTTCAGTGATAATGTCCCTAACGGCGCCTCATAGAAGACGGCTGACGGACGCCAACAACAATTAAATTACAATGAACCTATTCCGGGCGGCCCTTTCTAATTGTGTTCCAGTTCGTATGATGATGACAATTTGAACTACCCAGTGAGCAATTAATTTCAAATTAGACCAAAAACATTCTGCTGTAAACGTATGAATCTCCAGCGATTCTCAGTCACAGCTTTGGAAGTTTGTAACCCAAAATAATTTAAAGATTCGGTCATCAATAGACGAATCCTCCGGTGGTTTTTTAGATTACATGAACATTCAGTCCAGTGATCTCAAACTGGCTGAGCTTATTTGCGTTCAGGGACTCAGCCAGTTTGACACAGTGCTGCGTCACCTCCTGTATGCTGTTCTTTGTGATCAGCACACAGGTTCCGTCTGGGATTTGCATGCCGTTCTCATTTCTCGAATGAGAGTCGAACACGTGGAATGCCCTGCTTCCACGTATCACGGCAAACGTCGATCCTGCAAACGTGACGAGACAAGCTCTGAACTCAGTCAGCGTTGTCTGCAGAGCGTCGCCCAGGGACAACACTATCCCAGATAAAGCACTGTCACTGGGACCGCCCAGCAGCCCGGCCACCGACTCGCCCATCGATGTGGTGCAGCTGGTGCCAAACACTTTCAGCTGACCTGGAAGTTCAGTAACTAATGTATACGTGTTTTTCACTGCAGCAGTGCTCTGCAGCTTGGAGTACAGCTTGTTCCCGCGCTGCAGGATAGCGTCCAGGTCAGCACTATCCCACTTCTCGGGGCTCTTCACTTCGCTGTATATTACTGAACAGAAGCTGTTGGGCACACACTGCTTCCCGCTGTTGTGCCCAAAGCGCTCGTGGCCCTGGTGACAGCTGCCGCGCACGACGCCGATGGCCGCCTGCTCTCTGGGGAGACGTGCGGTCTGTGTCGCACACGGCTTTGTCTGCTGCACAGAACCGCCTCCACCTTGAGTTCTGCTCGCCGCGCTCGTTTGCTGGTCAGTGTAATTGGTTTTCTTTTTCTCTGTCTGCATCATTTTAACAGGAGACTTAACTTCGCTGTGGTCAGTCGCTTTACCTTCCGAGGAGAGGCCCTCCTCCTCTGCCCATGCCTTCCTCCGAGGCAGAGTCTTACATGGCACCTGTAATATAATACATGTGTATATCGGCTACATGTACATATCAGAATCTATTCAATCTTTTTTTTACCTTCTACCTGTAATTGCTGCTTACCTGACACATTTATAAAGGCAAGACTTCTGCCTGAGGTTGCGCAGCTCGGTCTGGATGTGCGGCCCTCTGCTTCCTGTATCTGAGCCCCAGGAACCCGCACAGCAGCGCCGCACACCAGAGCAGTTCACTATGACACCTAACAGCACTTTTCTTTCTGTCGAGAATTCATCTTTACTGCCCAGACTCTTAAACGACACAGAAGCTGTCCGCGCTCTGTGCTATGGAGTCCTCTTGACTGGTAAACTTGCGCACAGGATTGGCATTATGATTGTTTTATAAAGCACTGCAGTGCTGTGCCATTGGAAAACCACGGTTCACAGTAAACAAAAACCAAGTGAAAGCATGATAAAGAATGGAGAAATATAGGAAACATACAAGAAATTGTCCGCTGTCAAAGCAACAGTATGTGCAGAGACAACCACATGATTACACAATTGTTTCTATGCTGATCTGTCCCAGAACATTTTTAACAATTAAGCCTGGAAAATAAAGCCTTCTACAGATGTGTCAGACACTTGCAGCTCAGTGTCCTTCCCTTCAATCTCCAGGTATGAAGAGTTTCTACTCCCAGTCACAGGTGATATAGAAAACGAGAGCGGGACGCCTACCTCTCTCTCCGACTCCTTGCTCTGCTGCTTGGCGAGAAGGGCCCGCAGCTTCCGGTTCTTGCTGAGGAGGGCCTGGTTGCAGTCTTCCACATTCTGGACATAGTTGTCACAGTCGGCCTTCATCTTGGCCAGACTGTCTCTGAACCGCTCCTGCTCCTCGGCCAGGGCCTTCTCGTGCACCAGGCCCTGTTTCTGAGCTGCTGCCAGCTGCTGGCGCAGGAGCTGGTTCTCCAACTGTGCCCGGGCCAGTCTCTCTGCCAGACTCTCCTCTGGAACTGAGGTCTCGTGCCGTGGCTCCATCACCTCTCGCAGCAGGGCCTGCAGGTGTGCCTGGGCTTGGTCTCTCTCTCGCTGCGCGCTCTCCAGGAGAGCGGTCTTCTCTGCAAGGGAGTGGGTGACCCGGTGGCACTTGTTCTGCAAGACGGTCAGCTGCAGCTTCAGAGACGCAACCTTTATGATAGAAAAGCACAAGAGACACACGAACGGTAAGTCTGGCATTCACAAGTGCTCCCACGTTCACAGCCAACACTCGGACACGGGCTGGTGTTTCTGGGGGACACAGCCTGCCTTCTCACAGGCACAGAGCTGACAGTGAGGAGTGGATTGAGTGAGGATGTGCAGACCTTTGACTGACACACTGACGGAAGCTGTGCCTTTACAGTTTGCCCGGCAGGATCAGAAACTAGAAAAAGACTGAACTGATCAGTACGTATCATTTACAGAACAATATTGATTAAGCTGACTGACAGATCAAATGACATTAAAAATGTAGATGATAAAGACACACATCTACAGGATTAGGACTCATTGGCACGCTGACAGTATTATGTGGACTTTGGGTCCATGTCTGCACCGGACTGAGAGCAGGCCAGCCATGTCTGTGTTGTAATTCACGGGACAATGAAGCAGGGAGTCGCTGCGACTTCCACATCATGTCCTGTAGCCACAGAGCGAGCAGACAGGACCAAGACAGGAGGGAAGAGAAGAGTTTACCTCATCCCATGCCTGTGCGTCTTCAATGCTGGGGTCACTGGCACTGTCGAGAGCTGCCCCTCCCAGCGTCCATGCTCTGCTCAGGCTGCCAGGGAGCTTGGCCTCCTGTCCCTTGCTGTGTGACGGAGTCTGCGCAGGTCTGCTCTTGGTCCCATAGGTCATGATGCGATTTGAGCAGCTGGAAAGCAAAGGCAACAGGCTCTTAAACAGACACGTTATCTTCCTGTGAGAGTCACAGAGCCGCAGCACTGGAGAGGAGACCCCGGTCACTCGTCCGACTCAGTGTCAGTGTGAGGTGACACAGCCCCTCGTCCCTGGTGAAGCTCTTCAGAACAATTCGAATCATTGTTTTAAATTCCTCTCATTAGGAGCATTTCTTATAAAGACTAATATACATTTGAAAAACTTTTATTACATATATTGTAACGAGAGATACATATGTGTATTCTACATGTGTGCGAATCAACACTGCTGCATCTGAATCTAAAGGAAAGTACTTTTTCACAAAACAATGCAACAATGCAAAACAATTCACAAAACTACTTGATAATAGATGATCTGCAGAGCAGTCTCACCCGTGGTGTCCATGCATCGCTGCGAGGACCTCAGCAGTGTGTCCACTGCTGTCCTCCAGCGATGCGTCCGCACCGTAGCTCAACAGGATGCAGACCAAGGGCAGGAAGCCGTTGCTGGCAGCTATCATCAGCGGCGTCCTGAGAAAAGCCAGATCATCTTGTTACAGGACAATACTCAACCGTTTCATATAAACACTGTTCATTCTGTGCTCTTGCAAGCTGTCGAGACATTAAACCGCCATCAGGTCCGTGTCTGTGCTCTGTGATCCGGTCCGATCCAGAGGAGACACTCCCCGTCCCTCCCTCTCACAGATCTGTCGCTTTTCTAGGTCATTCTGTGGTCCAGAGAAATAAACCGCTGCCCACCTCATTGAGTTGTCCCTGGCGTTGATCTTGGCCCCTTTCTTGTGCAGCAGGGTGACCACGCGGATGTGGTTCTCCGCGGTGGCCAGGAGCAGCGGGGTGCAGCCTTCCTAAAAGTGAGGAGAACATCTTTACAGCACATCATTCAACTACCCATTACAGTCGCTATTTCTGCATCACATTTTCACTATATATTCACTATATACACTCACCTAAAGGATTATTAGGAACACCATACTAATACTGTGTTTGACCCCCTTTCGCCTTCAGAACTGCCTTAATTGATTCAACAAGGTGCTGAAAGCATTCTTTAGAAATGTTGGCCCATATTGATAGGATAGCATCTTGCAGTTGATGGAGATTTGTGGGATGCACATCCAGGGCACGAAGTTCCCGTTCCACCACATCCCAAAGATGCTCTATTGGGTTGAGATCTGGTGACTGTGGGGGCCAGTTTAGTACAGTGAACTCATTGTCATGTTCAAGAAACCAATTTGAAATTATTCGACCTTTGTGACATGGTGCATTATCCTGCTGGAAGTAGCCATCAGAGGATGGGTACATGGTGGTCATAAAGGGATGGAGATGGTCAGAAACAATGCTCAGGTAGGCCGTGGCATTTAAACGATGCCCAAATGGCACTAAGGGGCCTAAAGTGTGCCAAGAAAACATCCCCCACACCATTACACCACCACCACCAGCCTGCACAGTGGTAACAAGGCATGATGGATCCATGTTCTCATTCTGTTTACGCCAAATTCTGACTCTACCATCTGAATGTCTCAACAGAAATCGAGACTCATCAGACCAGGCAACATTTTTCCAGTCTTCAACTGTCCAATTTTGGTGAGCTTGTGCAAATTGTAGCCTCTTCTTCCTATTTGTAGTGGAGATGAGTGGTACCCGGTGGGGTCTTCTGCTGTTGTAGCCCATCCGCCTCAAGGTTGTACGTGTTGTGGTTTCACAAATGCTTTGCTGCATACCTCGGTTGTAACGAGTGGTTATTTCAGTCAAAGTTGCTCTTCTATCAGCTTGAATCAGTCGGCCCATTCTCCTGTGACCTCTAGCATCAACAAGGCATTTTCGCCCACAGGACTGCCGCATACTGGATGTTTTTCCCTTTTCACACCACTCTTTGTAAACCCTAGAAATGGTTGTGCGTGAAAATCCCAGTAACTGAGCAGATTGTGAAATACTCAGACCGGCCCGTCTGGCACCAACAACCATGCCACGCTCAAAATTGCTTAAATCACCTTTCTTTCCCATTCAGACATTCAGTTTGGAGTTCAGGGGATTGTCTTGACCAGGACCACACCCCTAAATGCATTGAAGCAACTGCCATGTGATTGGTTGGTTAGATAATTGCATTAATGACAAATTGAACAGGTGTTCCTAATAATCCTTTAGGTGAGTGTATATGTTTGTGTATTCATTTTACATGTTACATGCCATAAGGCACACAATCCGGAGCTATGAAGCCGTACCTTATTCCTGGCCTCAATGTCTGCCCCGTGTCGCACTAGCTGGGCAGCCAGAGCGACAGACGGGACGAGGGCAGCGAAATGGAGGGCCGTGTTCCCGTCCACGTCCATCACGTTGGGGTCGGCTCCGTGTTTCAGGAGCGCCGCCACGCAGCCCTGCTGCCCACACTGCACCGCCTGCAACACAAACCCCAAAGACACGCTGCGTTACCATCGATCCCACTGGACACTCTTCGTGGATCAGAAGCTGGGTGGTTTGATTGTCTTTGTTTAAAAATAAGAAACTAGGGAAAAAAACTATTTAGAAAGGGAGGGAGTGCAGTACTGATGAGACAGACACGCAGACGCTGGGCTTTACCTTCATCAGTGCAGTGCTGTGCTGGTCATCGCACAGATCCAACTCTGCCTTCCGCTCGGCCAGGAAAGCGACGACCTCCTCCTGTCCAGAGACGCAGGCCAGGTGCAGGGGTGTTCTGGAGACAGAGACAGCAATTAAAACCCTGTCTGTGTTCTCACTGCAGCAGTAGTAGTAATAATAATAACAATAATAATAATATAGAGAGATGTTAATTCATAGTGCAAAGTCTGTATCTAAGCCCTGCCGAGTTCATAATAGACCATAGACACACATATGGCCACCACATCACTATTTTATCCCTGAAGAAAACACTGGAGAAGGAAAGAAATAAACAAACTGACAGGAATGGCTGCGCATCAATGCTTGCATTGGTAAGAGTCTACACTGAGACTCGCAGACCTGCCTACCTGTACGCATCGTAACAACAAAACACGCAAAAATCGGGCTGAAGTTCTGCACACCTGCCGTTATTAAAAGACCGATTAAACACCGAGCAGAGCCAATCCAGGCTACAGTATAAATATGGAGGATTGTGAACATCGCGCGTCACTCTCCGGGCTGGCAGGCGAGACGCCGCCCCCTGTCGCTCGACTCTGACGTCAGTGTCGATGCGACGAGCACGGCGTTTTGTCTGAAGGTTTATTCAAGGTTACCCGTGAAATACAGCATCTCATTGTTCATGCATTATGAAGCAATTAGTCGCTTGCCGTAAATCTGGCAACCGATCAAACCATTAGGAAGTGCGGCTCGATGAGCAGCGCAGGGCCTGCTGTGTGCGTGTGAGGCGTGCAGCCCGAGGCCCAAGACACGAGTCGAGAGCGCGCAGGTCGAGTCGCTACTCGAGTCAAACTCGGCGGCTGCGCGTCATTACAGAGCCGAGAGATGAGCTCCGTCCTCGACAGGTGACAGTTCAGCACCAGCTCTCGTCTCCATTACTGTCCTGTCCCTCAAACAGCACTGCGCGACATCGCAGGACACCCAATTAACCTTAATTGCACGTATACATGCACATACTACTGCCGAGCCGTAATTACGTGTGTACAAGGACTATCACACACACTGAACACAAACACGGCACCGCGGAATGACTTTGATTAGTTTCACTGCTTATGTTGTGTGATTTGCAGCCCATGGCCCCGGCCTTCAGGCGAGTCATTTCTGCAGGTCAGCTAGAACAAACTGCATTATTTGTGGTATTATTCAGTGACTGCACTCTATTTATTCATTAAATGTTGTCTTTTTGTGTTGAGTAAACAGCAATGAGCTACATATACTTACGTTTTCGGGTAGCTACAGAGGCTCTGTTTTTATGTATTAATACTCTACTTGCACTTTATATTGAGAGAAAGCTTATCAGGGAGCACCAGCCCGATACCAGGACAGCAGTTAAGGTAAAAACAGAGTAATAAAGCAGTTGTTATATGCATAGTGTATGGTTTTCTGGGGGACAGGTTGGGCAGTGTAAGTGTCTTAGGCCGCTGAGCGTCCCACTCAAAAACACAATGTCCAGGGTTGGCAGGTGTGTACAGTGAGCAGCATATACATGCATAATAATAATGCACGCTGATACGGTTATGTGCTGGAGAGCAACCTAAATCATCTGGTCTATAAATAGGTTTTTATTTTTTAAACAACATTAATCTAGATCTTCGGCAATAATGTGCCCCCAGAATAACTTTCGATTATCAGTTATTCAGTGTATGATACATGTGTTAAAAAGGCAGGAGCTTCCTCTATAAAGCAGTCATTTTATTCGAGTAATATTATTATTAATAATAATAATAATAATACATTTCTTACCTGTTATGTTCGTCCAGCATATTGAAGCCATGCTTCTTTCCAAGTTTTTTCAACTGCGACAGATTCCCCCTGGCGGCAGCTTTGTGTATCTTTCCGATAATATTTTTCTGCTTCTTCTTATTCATAAAACGGAACATCTTTAGTTCCTCTTGAATTGTTTAGTGCAATATGAATGATATCCGCTCGCCGTCTGTCAGCAATGTCAGCTAGTTATGACGAGTTATGACAACTTATGGAAAGACTGATGCACAGTCGAATTATGACGTCATAGTTGCAGTGTACTTTACCATGGCATGGCAACCAGACACGTGTCTGTACAGTGTCTGTGTCTCCCTCATTTTATTATATATATATATATATATATATATATATATATATATAGTTATACCCTGAAACCTTAATAGACACACTGTCAATGTTTATACATTAGTGTAGGAAGTCATGCTTTTGCATACACAGTATGTTTAGCTTTTAAGTCTTAACAAATGAGCTAGTATTTGGCTGGTTATGTCTAAAATGTGATTATAAAAGTGTCTGAAATACAGATCCCACAATGCACTGTGCAGTCTACCTAATTTTTCCCTAATTTTTGAACGTTCAAAAACAGACTGGATAGGATCCTTGGATCACTTAGTTATCAATGGACACCAAACATGCACGATGGGGCGAATGGGCTCCTCTCAATTGTCAACTTGATGTTCTTAATTAAGGTTCAATTAAGTAATTGAGAGCTCGGTTGGAACAAAAACCAGCAGGGTAGGGGGTCCTCCAGTTTTTATATTTTCAATGTTTTCCCCTGTGTGACAGTCTCTCTAAAGCAATTTTAATAATACAAAATAAAAACTTGAGGACAATGTTATAATATTTACATAAGCACCCCCTTACGAAAATGTGTTTTGACAAATGTATTTCAAAATATATCGCCATACTTACCATATATGTAGCCTTCAAAGCAAAATATATTGTAGAGCAGGGGTGGGCATACTTTTTGTGTAAGGGGCCACAATGGGTCTTGAAGAACAGTCGGTGGGCCACACACATGTAGTAACAATTTATCAAGTGATATATTTTACCATAGTGCATCTAAGTTCAAATTTACAGTCTGGTTCCTTTATTACCTGTGACTGTCAAATAGCCAACTCTTCCAAACAATGTAATTTATTTTTTCCAAGCTTGAGCATAGTAATTTAAATAATTCAATCAATTCAACAAACAATCTGAACAACAGCACATTTCAAAGCACATTCATTAGATTACCATTAAGGCTTTATGAGACAAACACATTGAGTGTGACTTTCTTCCATATCACCACTAGTGCATTTTCTGTAACAGGCACATATGGACAGTGCAATGTGGGAATATACATATATAAAGTAAAGTTTTACAACAAGCATTGAGAAGCCCTGACTACGCAAGTTAGTGTGAACAGTGAAGCTGACCAGCCTGCTTTGCAAGTTTATCAAAGTCAGGTACCATTTTTGTTGTTGAGATCCACAGTAGCCTATAGAGCCCGAATGTTCATCACTTAACCGAGATCTGTGTTTGGATTTACTGTAGTTCATCACAGAGAAGGTTGCCAGCTGCCGCGTGTGTGGGAACTGGGTCTCATTTAATGATGCGTAAAACTCGGGTGGAGTGGCCGTGTCAAACTTATCCCTCAGCGTAGTGTCGCACTGGAGATCGATAAGCTCAAGCTGCTGTTAGGTGGCGCTCTCTCATAGTTGCTCCAGTGAGTCCTCAGTCTTCATGGAGTCAAAGAATCGCCTTGAAAACTCTGCAGCCATGTCTCAGAATATTATTATTATTATTATTATTATTATTTTTATTTCTTGGCAGATGCCCTTATCCAGGGCGAATTACAACATAAGTGCAAACAAAGTGCAAAAATACAGTGAAGTACAAGGCATCGATCATTACAAATTCAATTTTCCTAAAACAGCAATTCAAAATAATACATTTTACAAATTCCAATTTACAATTTACACAAGTACAGTAAGTGACGTCCTACATCCTGGACGGTGAAAGCTAAGTGCTAAGTGCTGCTACGGGAAAGGGAGCAAGGAGGAAAACAATCAAGAATGCGAGAAGCATAATAAAAACTGTGAAGTGCTATCTAGCAGGGATAGAGGACTAATATTACAAGTGCTGTCGGAAGAGATGTGTCTTGAGTAAGCGCCGGAAGGAGGTCAAGGACTCTGCGGTTTTGACTTCGGTGGGCAGGTCGTTCCACCATTTAGGGTTCAGGGATGAGAAGCAGCGGCTCTGGAGGAAGGAGAGTGGAGAGGAGGCAGAGTTAGTCTTCTGGCACTGGAGGAGCGCAGTGGTCTGGAGGGGATGTATGGAGAGACGAGTGACTGAAGCTAGCTTGGTGCAGTGTGGTCGAGACAGCAGTAGGTGAGGGTCAGTGTCTTGAACTGAATGTGTGCCGCTATCGGGAGCCAGTGGAGGGAGCGGAGCAGTGGGGTAGCGTGTGCGAATCGGGGCAGAGAGACACCAGACGAGCCGCAGAGTTCTGGATGAGCTGGAGCGGCGGGTAGTAGATGCAGGCAGGCCGGCCAGGAGGGAGTTGCAGTAGTCCAGGCGGGAGAGGACCAGTGACTGGACGAGTCGAGTAGTCGGTGAGGAAGGGACGGATCCGGCGTATGTTGTTCAGGAAGAATCTACAGGTGCGTGTCAGCGTGGTGATGTGCTGGGTGTAGGAGAGCGCAGGATCGAGGGGGACTCCTACATTTTTAGCAGAAGGAGAGAGAATAGCGCTGTATTTCACTGCACACTGTGCGCACACATTCAAAACTGCCCGTGTTGGAAAGTGAATAAATATCATGTCACTATCCTGCCTGGTGAATAGCACAAGTTTGGCTCTGAATGCTTTTACATAGTTGTACAGCTTGTGCATAAATACATCGTTTCCCTGTAGCTTCACACTGAGGTCGTTTAAATGTCCCAGAATGTCCACTCCAAATGCAAAGTGGCACAGCCAGCTTTCATCCCACAGCTCGGGAAAATCATCAGCCTTGCCCACACTGTGCAAAAAGGTTATGATTTCCTCTCACAACTCCCAGACTCACCGGAACACGTTCCCCAGACTTAACCAACGGACAGATGAGTGATTAAAGCAAGTCATCACGCTCGAATATTACCTCTGAGTTCGGTGCGTCTTCTCTCACTCTGTCCTCTATTCTTTTCAAAAGCCCCACATTTCTCCTGGTAAGATTTGGAGAGCTGTCGGTGTTGACGTTTTCCAGTTCATGCCATGATAAATTAAGTCTCTGGAGATGAGCAGAAATGTTACTGAACAGATCCTCTCCTGTTGTTGTCCCTTTTAATGATTCCATGGCAAGGAACTCCTCCGTTATTTCAAAAGTGTCCATTATTAACCTCACAAAGATAAGAAGTTGCGCAGTGTCCTTCATATCAGTGCTGTCATCCAGTGCAATAGAAAAACACTGGAAATACTCCATTTTTATATTCAGTTGGGACTTAAGCTCCATCCCAATTGATACCACTCACCGAGTGACTGTTCTACACCACAAGCTAATGTTTCAGTAAAGAAATATATTCTTGTTTGTAATTTAATTTATTGATGGGCGTTTTATTCTTAACCTACATCATTATTACCACAATTATTCTCCATCAGCCATTATTAATAATTAGACCAAACCTTCCAGTCATTTTTTTTCTTCCATATTGATGCAAGTACTGTTAACAAGCTGTAGAGCCAGGACTCAGCTCCTCTACACCTATTGAGGAAGTCTAAAAAATATATCAAAATATTGCACCACACATTTTCACATCCTTATATATTAGCCTGTATTGTAATTAGCTGCCTCTCGTTTCGGCCTCTACTTATTTCGGAACAAACGAGCTCAGAGTCACTAGTGATATCCACCCTTCTCTCCCAGCCGGTAACTCGCCTGACACAGAGTTTCCGGCACTTTCTCCCAGTCCAGAGCATTGAGGTTCCCGATGACAGGCCAGGCCGCCGGGCCGGGGGGGACACTGGTATGCACGTGCTTTAGAAGGTCTGAAAAGAAGGCAGAAGAAGAAAGCAAGTGTTAAAGTGAAGAGCAGAGACACTGTGACGGTGTTGGCCAGCAGCACCGTGATCACAGACATGCTTCCTGGAGCTCCGGTGTGCCTCTGCTACTCCTATACTCACGCACCTGCTTATATACAGACATTATTACCATTGGCTTGTGCCTAATGGATCCATTGTTGGTTGTTTCCTTCACCCCTCGACATTGAAGATGCAGACACATGGCCGGCAAGCGACGCATTTAATAGAAATTATCTTTTATTTCCTCGCAACTGGGAAGAAAGTGACTAATGAGAATGAATGTAAGGCCATGTGGGAACACGCCTCGATGTATGCATAACCGACAGCATGGACGATGAGCACTTACTTTGTGAGGATCAGCAATGTCTCCTACTGTACAACTGTAAATGAAAGGACAAACAAATCCAGAAAATAGACAATGCGTGGGTGCAGCACTACGCCTGTCAATGACAGCTGTCCGTAAAATATATCGTATTAATAAATAATATGCATAATGCAATTTGTATTTTACTATATTCACTTTGTTGTAAAAGCCATTGTAGCTTCGACAGCCCGAACTGCAGACTGCACACTGCAATGGAAAAGGTCCGACTTCTATTGAAAGGGATTTCTTGTTTTGTAAAATGGACACAATTCCTTTACATGAAGGCCTGATTTAATATAAATCAATTATAATTAAAAATATATAGCCTATACATATTTTTTTACTTTAACCAAAAACATGTAGTAATTCATGTAATCCACCAGAGGGCAGAAAAGTCTAATACAGATTTTACTTCTGTATTTTCATGGGCAGCTGCGATTCTATTCTGGCTTTGGTTTATAAGAAAAACAAAATCTGTATCCCATCATTGAGGAAATTGAAAATACTCCAATATCTCTGAAGATAATTTAATCTACTTATCAATTTACTGAAACGGATTATTATTAATTTTGTAGTGCAAGCTTGTCCCAACTACATCTAACTACAGCTGATGCCTGTGTTTCTTAATATTTTGGCATTCAAGTGTAAGGAGAGAATGCTACAATCAGTCCCCTGCAAATTAAGTTATTGATGCCTTAACATTGGATATTATTATTAGAACGATTCATGTCCGACTTGTTAGTATCGTGAATGCTATAAAATTGCAACACTTTCTAAACCATTGACATTATTGTAGTTCAAGTTTAATTAGAGACAGGAAACAAAACAGCATCAACTGAGGAGACCACTTTGAGGTTCAGTTGTTCAGTTGTCATTAATTAAGCAGAGGCCATAATCCCAGGTGACATGAAGAGTACAGTTTATACAACTGCAACTTAAACACTGGCCACAGCGTTATTAAAGTTCATACTTCTATGGCTGGGCAGATCATCAGCAAGTGATTTTGATTGGCGTGGAATGCATGTGACGTGCAGGTCTCAATGTGCAGGCCTCTGATGACTAGAGGTGACACGCTTTAACAGTATTTATAATGCCTTCAAAATGTTCTTGCAGCTTTCCCATGATTTCAGATACAAATGGAATCGCTTTTAGTTTGGAATATGCAAAGACCCACTGAAATGCAAATAGTCCCATAAAGCAGAATCCCTTCTCACTTCACCTCAAGTCTGTTTACTCATGACACACTTCCGGTTGGTTGAGCACCGATTCCAGTTGACTGAAGCAAGTGAAGAGTGTAAATCCCTTGATTTCTGTGGAGGGCTTGACCTCAAAGTCCTCTACAAGGCTTAGGATTCAGATGAGCCTCATAGCCTATCCCTTCATCTCCAAAATTGTGCCATCTCAAACCAGGCATCAATCTTCCTCACTTTAGTTTACCACTTTTGCTTCGCCACATCTGTGCCGGAGACCGAGCATGACCCTGACACTCGCACATCCATCCTGAGAACCACACATCTGTGCCTGGGGCAGAGTCTGGCCCTGGACTTGAGCCCGAGGAGGATTGTGAAAGTAAACTGAACGCTAAACCTAATTATTTTCCAGAATGTGACTTTAAAATACTTAAATATGGCTTGTCAACAATCCAAATGCGATGCTAAGACTAAACATCTGTCAGTGTTGAAATAATTACAGGCGAACACTTACACTAACGACAACTCCGTCATCAGCGCGGAGCCCAGCCCGGCTGCAACCCTACACCCTTAAACAACAGCCCATGTCATCTAACAGAGTGACGAGGTTAGCCCACAGTGCATCAATCCCCATCAACAGCCCCCACAAGGAGCATGTTTTAACTGATGGCATGTACCTCACATCTGTCACTTCTAACTCTTTAAATAATCATCGTACCGGCTGGTGTTTAAGTTTAAGATTTGCTGTGAGATTTGCTTATAGTTTATAGCTAGCTTTAATTACTGATACAAGTAGTGATGGTATTAAGGATACATCTGGGAGGTTAAAGATGATAATATTGGCTGATGTTCAAGTTTATGAGTAAGATTAAATGAATGAAATTAATTTTGTTAATATTGGGGGAAGAGTTCCCAGTGAATTGACACTTCACTTAAGCTGAGGTTTGGGTTATTACCATTTTTACATAGACCAGCTGAATCACAGATAACATTTGTCTCCCAATGACTAGAGTTCACAACCCCTACTGCTTACCACAATGTTTTCTAAATCCTTATCTTTAATATAATCCACACATTAGCTTCAAATGTTTAAACAATTGCACAACAATCCAGATGTTACAGATGTCATACTATGATCAATGGCTTCTCACGGTGTGATGCTTATCAAAGGCAAATAAATAATCCCACCAGCACAAACCCGAACCTCTGCCCCGAACAACGCCCAGCTGCAAACCTGAGATTTCTACCACTAAAGCAATATGCATTTTCATTTTAACACTGAACAACAGAACAATATTCCACTTTACTAACTGTACAGAGATCACCAAAGCTCTCACACGAGGCTGTAACCTGGGTCACATCTGCCCCTCCCTGTTATTACACTGCTTGGTCATAGATAAGTGTAAGATATAAGAATTTACATGGGATCCAATTAAGCTTTGGTTGTTAAACCTCAATATCATGGCTTCTATCTTCTTCCCCTCGCTTTATGGTCAGGGTTCAGACTGTTGAGAAATGCCTTTGGCAGCTACACAGTACATGTCTCATTCAATTTAACTTTCAAGGTCGGGTGTGGGTTTTCTCTGGGTTTACTGACATTTGAGATGTGCCTTTCCTTTCAAATATCAGTGCAGTATACACCGATCAGCCATAACATTATGTCCACCTGCCTAATATTGTGTAGGTCCCCCCTTTTGCCGCCAAAACAGCCCTGACCCGTCGAGGCATGGACTCCACTAGACCTCTGAAGGTGTGCTGTGGTATCACCAAGACGTTAGCAGCAGATCCTTTAAGTCCTGTAAGTTGCGAGGTGGGGCCTCCATGGATCGGACTTGTTTGTCCAGCACATCCCACAGATGCTCGATTGGATTGAGATCTGGGGAATTTGGAGGCCAAGTCAACACCTTGAACTCGTGATTCATCAGACCAGGCCACCTTCTTCCATTGCTCCGTGGTCCAGTTCTGATCCTCACGTGCCCATTGTAGGCACTTTCGGCAGTGGACAGGGGTCAGCATGGGCACCCTGACTGGTCTGCGGCTACGCAGCCCCATACGCAACAAACTGCGATGCACTGTGTGTTCTGACACCTTTTTATCAGAACCAGCATTCACTTTTTCAGCAATTTGAGCTACAGTAGCTCGTCTGTTGGATTGGACCACACGGGCCAGCCTTCGCTCCCCACGTGCATCAATGAGCCTTGGCCGCCCATGACCCTGTCGCCGGTTCACCGCTTTTCCTTCCTTGGACACTTTTGATAGGTACTGACCACAGCAGACCGGGAACACCCCACAAGAGCTGCAGTTTTGGAGATGCTCTGACCCAGTCGTCTAGCCATCACAATTTGCCCCTTGTCAAAGTCGCTCAGATCCTTACGCCCCTTTTTTCCTGCTTCTGACACATCAACTTTGAGAACAAAATGTTCACTTGCTGCCTAATATATCCCACCCACTGACAGGTGCCATGATAACGAGATTATCAGTGTTATTCACTTCACCTGTCAGGTCATAATGGCTGATCAGTGTAAATGTGACCTGATATAATTAAGGCCACAATAGTGCTGGGAATGCTTTCTGAACCTTAAGCTTGATTAATGTTCAAACATGTACTTAAAATGTTTATATAGTAGTGCACAACAACTGAAATGTAATGCTCGGACCAATCCTGAAATGATCCACTATAGCCAATTGTAATGTGTTTCTGTGTTTTGTTTTAAGTGCTATACACATTTGGGAAAGCATTGAGTATTATTAACAAAAAGAAAATGCTTGACAAATTCAGTTTCTCCACAGTCCTGAAGCTGTGTTCATTTAATGAGCATCTAATGAAAGTTAATTCATGGACTTGAAGATGTCAGCTTTGTAAATGGATGAATCAATCTTTTCCAGCAAAATTTGGTAATTGCGCACACTTTTCTTTTCTGTCAGCTTTCAGGGACAATTTAATAAGGTTAATTCATTGCAACGCAAAGGCAAGGGTATGCATATGTGTTTCCACCCCGATTCAATGCAATATTTAATGCATTCAAACTAACATTTTTTTTCCACAATGTAGTCTTAATTAATGATCTGTGCAGGAAAACAGGTGTGCAATGTAGTCCTCCAGTGGCCAGCAGGGGGAGAGAAATCGCCATGGACTGAACTGAGAAAAGCAACTTAGATTGAATACATCGCCATTGATGGGTTTGTTTGAAGAGAAAGCCTGATCTACGTGAATTTGTTGTATTATTTTTTCCCAAAACATTTACTCAGGGAATTTGCTACACGTATTGGCTCATTTCAAAGCTATAGAAGTAATGTTTTGGTAAGATAATACAGTACATGTACATTTATCTTGTAATTCAATAATACATTTAGAAAAAATCTAGTTTTCTATGGAAACAACAAATCAGAATGTCTCTTTCCATCAGAACTATAGATTTTTTTAAACTAAATCCTTTCCCCTATTATTATTATAAAATGTCCTACTTTTACCTGTAACATTTATATTAAACAAGGAGGCATAACAGTCCATGAAATAATTTAGTATTTGCTTCGATAGCTGAACATCTTGATAGATAGTTAAAATGATGCAACCGTAATCTCAATATAACTTGAGTACAATTCAGAATTCACACATTCAGGGGTTTTACTGCACCCTTTCCACAATACAGATCCAGTGGGGTTTTGTTATTTTTGTGTATGCATTCCCCATCACAGACTCACGCTGGCTGTGTGATCTTCTGCCAGGTTCAGGTTTGGAGGTAGGCCCAGGGGACTGGTGGGGCCACTGTATCTGATTTAAACCCAATTGTTTAGAATAATTTGGGCATAAGAATGCAGTTCTCATTGCTTGGTCAATCAGCCAATCCGATGGCTGACTTATAACATACTAGTACAAAGCAGGGTTTATTCATTCCTATAACCTAATGAAGAGAAGTTATTAGGATTGCCACCCAACACAACACTTCCACCAACAACTAAACTGTTGTCGGATACAGATGGAGCAGAAGACCTGGTGGGACACATCCCCTGAGACTGGAGGACATGGGAGCCCCAGAGGGATGCCTATGTGCTTGAGATTTTTAGACACACAATTGTAAGGTCTAACTGACCTGTTTGAGTTTTTCCAGTGCTGTATTGCTTGCTGTCGTTGTCTTGAACCCATGCCACAGATTTTAGGATGCAGGCAAGAATTCAATTAACGTATATATTAATACACTGCTCTCTTGTCCTCCAGCTAAACAACCCACTATAATGGGACTGAACCCGAGGCTGTGGATTCAGTTTACCAGTGAGGTGGTCTTTGTCCAGACTGAGTACCCTGAGGTTAACTCTCGCCTGTAAGTCTCTCGCCTCCGAGCCTAATAGCTGCTTCACGTATAGATTCTGTAAAGAACTGTGGCAATTGGCAAAGGGGGCGCTACTGTCTTTGCAAAAGGTTGTACTTGGTGTGCTGATGCCCCCCAGATGGAAGGAGAAGGCACTGGGACCCCCTACCCCCAAGAGTAGGGGGTGTCTGCACCAAAGGGACCACCACCCTGACCTAGACCAGAAGAGGTGATGTCAATCCTATAGGGTCTGTGAGTTGCTTGGGATTTAAATGCTCTTAAAATTCTGCCCTCTAACAGTTTGCACCCAAATACCAGGGTAACCCCAGGGACCCCAACACCTAAAGGTAACTCCTCCCTGTACAAGAGGCAGCAAGCCAATGTGTGCCACTGTCCTAGCAAATGGCACTAATTAAATGAAACTGCCAGTCAATATTCTGGCCACAACTGTCTTGGCTGTGCAGTCTGCAGATATTCAATTGCAAGGTCTATGCCTCCTTGTCCTAATGTATGCATTTTAAGAACTGAAGGTCATGTGGGGTATAGGCATGGTAATGTTCTCGTGTGCTGCAGGCCAACTTCCAAACTTTTTCTACCACTCCTTTCATAGTTAGCTGGCCTACACTAATAGGGGTTGACTTTAATGTTTATTAGGTGTTTGCTCAAAGCGAACAGTGTAGAATTAATTTACGGACGTGCGCCAAAAATAACACAACCCATTCTGATGCCAAACAAACTGTGTTGGGGTTCTTACAACTAGTGAAGTGGCAAATTAATCAAGGCTTCATGGTTTGCGACTGATAGACATACCACCTTTCTCTGTGCATAGGTTACTTATTTTCCATGTATGAAAGGTTTGGCTTTCCATGAAACTTTAAGGGTCTAAATTAAAGACCAAGTTTTGTTTGTTTTCTTTCTTGGCTGAAAGAGTTGGCTTAAATAAAGCATAGTAGATGGCATTGTTTTTCAAGGGTTAAAAGGGCCACTTCTCAATCCACGTTACCTGGCAAAAGCCCTACATCCTGCACATTAGCGTTCGGCTAGGAAATGACCTTGTGACACACAGGCAAGGACCACTCCATTTTCCCTGGGGCCATTTGGTTTGGTCCCGCCCTCATTTGTCAAGACAAATTCATGTGATTTGGCAAAGGGGGAGCTATAAATCTTCAAATAAAGATGCATGTTGCCGACAAAGATTTGTAAGTTGTTGATTAAATGCGTTATGGCAAGGAGCGTTGTCCAACAATACCATCTACTTCAAGTGCTTTTGCGTACAGAGGACTTGGAGAGCTTTAAAAGGCAGCGCGGCGAGGATTATTTGGAGAAAGTGTGTGCCTGAGCCACATTAAAGCTGCGAGTGAGAGAAATGTGTTGATTAATCTCAGACCGCATTTTAACACGTTGCTCTGTGCCTGCCCTGCCAGTGGCTCTCGAGCGCTCGACCGCAGACATCGCGCTCCAAACACATCGGCTTGCCATTAGTCTTCCTTCGCTAACGAGGCGGTTCGGTTCCAATAAAGCTAATTTTGTCAGCGGTCCCCGACATCAAGGCCTGCGTTTGAGGCGGCGGGGGAATGGGACTTGAATAGGTTATGATAGTATTTATCATTATTCCCATAAACACAAAACCAACAATGATGAGCTAAAGGGATTTCTGTCTGTCTTGTCTGTTTATCTGTCTACCCATCTATCATCTATCTGTCTCTATAACTAGTCATCACAGGCATCAACCTGTACAGAACCTATAAACAGAAAGTTGTGGTCCAGCTAATCAGTTCATAGTGCTGGGAGAACCCGCAAACAGAAAAGCTTTGTAAAGAAAACAAAAAACAAATTGAAGGCAAGGAGAGAGGGGGTCGGGGTTGCACTCAGTTTGTATTGGAGAGGCCCCAGTACAGTGATGTTTTTCCAATGGTTTTTCAAGGGATCAAACCCAGCCCAGTCCAGGTGGCTCATCTCAGGCCAGGCCAGAGCGCCAGGGAATTCACAGGCGGAGAGCGAGAGAACGCGCTGAAAGACTCGAGGGCCTCTGAGGGCTTCACTCCACAAGCATTTTACACCTTAGGGGCCCAGTGTCCTGCTTTCCACATCACCAGCGCATGTTGAATAGGTTCAAGGACCACACCTTACATTCAGAGTTCTGGGATAATTTATCTTACTAATATATCTGTAGCTGTTTTTAACTGGCAGAGATGGTGGAGAAAGCAAGTCTTGGTTCGGCTAAACACTCAAACATGTAACTGAGCCTGATCCCTGACCCAGAGGCTAATGTATTGCACTGCACTTGGTTTCTCTTCCTGGCCTTATTCTCATGTGTGTTATATTGAGTACATGATGGAGGTATGAATTATTATAGGAAAAAGTGGGAGAAATATGAGTAAGGGTCATATCAATCCCACTGTTACGGAAACGGCCAGGGACCTTAACTGATAACATCTCCGTTTTGAGCAGAAAATAATCATACTGTGGAAACCATGTAATGATTTAAATATGAGAGGAACAGGAAATAATCGCCAATTGCATCACTTTTTCTATTTGAATTGCTCTGCTTTGCGTTTCCCATCTTTTACTGCCAATTTGAAATATATATATATATATATATATATATATATATTAATCAAAAGGCCAGCTACCCACACATGCCTGTATCTCAGACTTTCTCAAGGAGAGAAGCCCAAGAATATCATCAGTAAGTTTCATTCATTTGGGAGCTTTTTTCAGATTAGAACAATGATGTCAATGCACTGAATTGCTCAAACCTCACTCAGGATTGTGGGATCAGAAATACAAAATAACTGAAAATACAACGACATCTCTTTGAAGCTCATCCTACAACATTTCAGTTGCAAATGGAGATCCATCCAGTTAAACAACTCAGAGGGGGTGTTCAGGGTTATTATAACGTTGACGAACAAACCATCACCTGCAGGTCATTCCTGAGGGTCCTGTATGATTCTGATATTTTCATACATATATAAGTATGAGATCAAAGAGCATTCAAACACAAAATAAGTGTACCACAACGAGCTGCCTGCCACAAAGGGAATAACAATTCATGAAAATGTCTCCAACTCAGGTGGTAAAATAATCAATTTAATCAACTCACTCCTTTAGATCCATGAAAAATATGAACCGTTCAATCAAGGTGACTTGTATGATTGAAGTGTTCATAATTGGATCTACATTACATTACATTATTTGTCATTTAGCAGATCTAAAAGAGTGAGTTGATTAAATTGATTATTTTACCACCTGAGTTGGACACATTTTCATGAATTGTTATTCCCTTTGGGGTGGGCACATTGTGTTACACTTTTTTGTGTAGATATATATATGCAGGCATCATAATATTCATATATAGGGGGAGGGTGCTTTTTCTGGGGTTATTCAAACACCTGTATCATGAAAGCTGTGTTCCCCATGCTCTCATATGTATATGTATTGTGTACTAAATGTCATTACTACAGGTTTGAATGTTTGAACAGGCCGACTAACTTTATAAGCCATCGGTATGGAATGCATTTGATATTTGTATGGGTGTATATGTATGAAGGTTCTAGGGGCAGGGTGACCAAAAGCACATTTTGGTTGTTTTGAGGAATATATAATATATATCTATATAAATATATATCTATATTATAGGACAGTATCCTTGGATGCTTGGATGTTAGGAAACATTGAGTGCATTGTTCCACTTCTGCATATATCGGTGTGTATTTCTTATAATAACTCCAAAGAAATGAAAACAATACATTGAAAAGTGTGGGCTATTCTATTACCTCTTTTCACAATAAAGATGACAATTTTATCGATAAAATAGTCTGGCGGGGGAGAGGAGGTTGGGCCCGGTTTGCCGAGGGTCTTGGCAGGAGGAATGTAGGTTGCTATCCATCAGAGAGAAGGGGAAGTAGAGAGAGCGAGTGGCAGCAGAGGAGCAGAGCCAGGGAAATACGATCATTAAAAACCCTTCTGGCTGTCTCGGGGAATTTAATTAAATTGCTGGAGAGAGCTGTGCTGTAAGGGGGCACATCTGGATTCAATATGTGGAGCTTTTGATTTTTTTTTCGTGCTTTTCTCTTTCTTCATTTTTTTCCCCTCCACACACTGGAGACCTCCTTTCCCATCTCCGTGTCGGTGGGGAGGAAGACGGGAATGAAAGTACTTGGGATTCTGTTGGGATGCAAAAGTCCTCTTCAACACCAACACACCGCCATCTGTTTTGTCCAAGTACTATTATTTGTTTCTGTATTTCAATTTCCCTAAACATAACTGAAACAGTCTAGAGTGCTTTAGCACAAAGAGGGAAAACAATTTTCTATCTCGGGGCCCTTTTCCTGAGAGAAATAATACATAAAACAAACGGGCACAAGAAATTGAAGTGGCAATGTGATCTGTGGTGAGGGAACAGTCTTTCAATAATATATATAAATATACCTCCTACGTTAACAAACAAAATCCAAACAAACTCAAAATCGAATTGTTCAGAGAAAACTAAAGTTAAATCAGAGACATCAAAACAAAAACCTCTTAAATCAGAGAAGTAGTTCAGAAGCCACTCAGAGCCAGGCATTGTTTCCCACTTCTCAGCACACATACACATGCTGAGTTTGTGTGTAATGGTCGGTCTCCTGGGACAATAAACCATATTTTCTTCCTGCCGAATATAGATATGAAGATCCTTTGTGAGAAAAATACTTTTTTCGGACAAACATGCCACATGGGACAAATACACAATCTTCAATTAAATAAGTGGCGAAGGCAAAATCTTTACTTCTCTGTGTCTTTTATTTAGGCTTTTATCAACTTATGTCTAGAAAAGGCACTGAAGAGTTGTGCATCAAAGTGCTATGAATAGAAAAGTGTGTTCAGCTGTACATACAATATGTGCTTATGATGACAGCACATAAATCAAAACCTGGAAGAGTTCTGTATCATCGGAGCTACTACTTTGCAGTTCAAACACTCTACTGTTCAGTTTATTAATGAATGAATTGGTAATAAATTAATACATTTGAGTTGTTCAGTCCTACTTTAAACAATTACAAAAATAAAGTATAGTTTTACTTGGTTAAATGTAGCACTCACAGCACCAAAAGTGTAATATTTGTCAATACATATTCAGATACATATTCAGGAACCACTTTAAAATCACTCAGTGGCATCACTTGATTACTTTCTTCACAGTTACAATGTAATGCAAATATAACTAGACTGGGGTTACACAATAGTACATTTCAGGAAGAAAATGCTATACATGTTAATAAATGGTCTCATTTAATTAAAAATTGTAGTTTTAATAGTTTATTAATTAAATACTAGTTGTCTCTAGACAGGGCAATAACTTCCACGGTGCTGAAGGCTCTTGTGGTATGAGTGTGAAACTGTGAATAGCTAGCTAAATAAAATAATAATAAAAACATCACTATGAAAAAAGAAACAAAGTCCATTCATAAATATTGACATTGGATATAGGCTAAACTAGTGTTTTCAGTGTTGCATTCACAAAAGGGAGAAAATAACTTCCTGTAACTCAACATTGCGGGGTTGTTTGATGTCCAGAGAGCCTGGTGGAAAAGACAAAATAATCATAATAATGATAACTGAAAGATATACTGTCCCCCTCTCCCTCGCAGCGGGACTAAATGTGTAGAGAACACGTCGGGTTTGGACATTTAAAGCCCCCTGTAGATCCCTGAATAAATCTTTGCGTGTTTAAAGAAACCTAGCGGTGTCCTTTCAGTTATTATGAACAGAAAAAGGGCAGTTTGCTAGGGAGTCCGCGTTTGCCTTTGATCATCGAAAAGGTCATATTTCATTGCAAAGCCTTTTAAAGAGAGGCGGTTGTGAAACTGAAATATGATGTCCAGAGATTTTCCAATTACTCTACATTTTGTTTTTTCTCTCTTGCATATAAGGGAAAAAGTGAATAGTCCTGCATTGAAATACATTATTTTAATAATCCGCCCAATTAAGATATGCGTTAAAAAGACAGCCAATAAGTGTTGTGTTGATGTCAGACATATAGTTATATATATATATATAGTATATAGTATACTAGTATAGTATATATAATCCATAACTGCGGTAAGATGGAGTGGAGCCAATTACATACAATTAAACGTGAAATGAATGTTTAAGTGAAACTTGGCTTAATAGTGCGGTGAGGTCAGTTATTATGACTGAGAAGTCGCCTATATCCCAAAATAAAAAGGAAAGAATAAAATCCATCAAAACTATGTACAGCCGTTAAGGACCCGTGCACTCTTCTCAAGCGGTGATAGTTAAATCGCCATGTGGCTTTAATTATATGATTGTGGATGTTTATTTTATATGATTGTAAATAAAGTTTATACCTCGGGATTCGGCGCTTCGGGAAAAATGTAAATAAAAAGGACTAAAACTATGCATTTTCTTATAGTAGCCCTACCTTGTATTATTACATTCAACTGCATTAGTTTATCTCAAAATTGTTCATAAATAATATTTAATTTTCTCCAAATCAAAACACTTTTTTTTTTAGTCGGCTTGTGTACATTGTGACTTGATACATTTACAGTTGTATAAGCCAGCAGCCCTCTAAATTAGAGACCAAAAGGCTTGCTATATATTATATATACACACACACTCATATATACTGTATGTGTATTTATGCACACTCCTATATAATGCATATTGAAATATCACATAAAGCGAAATCGTCTTCTCCTTTTCGCTCTGTTGAAAAGGACACATTGGACCTTGTAGCCCCTGGTTTGAATTAGAGGGACTGCTCTTGTAAATCCTCGGGGCTGAGTGAGGATTTGAACCTTTAGATGAGACATAATTATCTCATTAGAGCAGCTCTCAGTCCCGGGGGGACGCGCTGAGTTAATGGAGGGAAGTCGGACTGCGCCCAGTATTTCGGGAGAAACTGTTTTATCCTGGATTAGGGTGCCAGGCCCCGGCCGACCCTTTCAACCAAAACTGCACAATCCAGGCGGGGAGAGACGACCGACTCACACAAGCCCCGTCTCCGGAGCACAGACTCCTGTCCCTTCACCCCGCAGAGACGCGGAAAGGCCAAGAGTTTCCTTGGGGGGAGCAACTTTGTCCAACTTTTCTTTTTTTAAGTTTGTGGGGGTGTGGAAATGCTTTTACTTTTTAACAAGACGTCAGGCGAAAAGGGAGTTTTGAAGGGGGGGAATGATTTTCTTTAAGTGATCCCGACATCTGTAGAGTATCTGCTGAGGGAAGCGGGAGGGGTGGGGGGGAAGGAGAGAGAGAGAGTTTTGTTCACTGGTTTGGGAAGGAGGGATGGACACTGGGTATTGGGTAGAAAAACAATTTGCCCCGACCCCTGTGCGCAGGATGGACTCCATAGAAGGCAGTCAAAACAGGACCAACTTCAGCGTCAGCCACCTCCTGGACCTGGAAGAGGGGTCCGGGATGAGCGGCGTGGAGGAGCCGGCGGGAGGGGGCCGGGGAGCCGGGAGAGGGAGCAGGGAACCCGGGAGGGGGCTCCAGGAGCAGGCCGGGGTAAGCAGTGGAAGTGAGGCAACGTTTCAGGACAGTAAGTGCTTTTCTTGGTCATGTAGAAGACAATATCCGTGCATGGCTGAAGTGTTGAATGCCTTGCGTGCAATAGTTACTGTTAAGATGGCTTATCGGTGGTTTACACAGCCTGCTATCTGCTGTGATTTGTGTTCATGCGTAATTCCGTTCACATCTGCCTTCATTGCGCTGATTGCAATGTGCATTGAGTCATCTATTTGTGTCCTTTATTCTAACGCAAAGGAGGGACACTATCTGGTTGGTGTTTATACAGATGTCAGTGTAAAGTCTGTATAATGATCACACTTCAGCGCACTGTACATCGGGGGGGGGGGGGGGGGGCAATGATTGTTTTTCTGTGTCTGACTGGGAGTGACTGATGAGAGTGAAAACTCAAAATCATTGAATTTTATCAATTGGTCATAAGCTTCGACAACAGTGTATTTTTAAATGTAATTATTATTTATTTTGTCTGCTTTTTGGCCGCTTAGACCTATCTATGGACTCTGTCAAACCAGTATTGCTTGGGACAAATTCAATGTGACAGTTGGTTTATTGGCTAGTCTGAATGTCCTGATTTGTGTGGCACTTTCCAAGCACAAGAAAGAGCATCCTAGATTTCAGAGTAAACCATTTTAAAAGCAGTAATAATACATTTGAAATTCGTGAATACTGATGATTATAATTGCATTATCTAATATATGACACATTGATTTTCTATTCCGTTATTTTAAATTGTTTTATTTTCTCCCACTGTGAAATGTCAACGGTATCTCTTTCTTATGATTTAAAATGTTTAAAATGAGTTAGTGTTGATGGGGTTTATTGGGGTGATTTTTTGGGGGTGACTGAAGCATTTGTTGTGACGAATATAGTCTCTCTTTTTTGATATTTTAAATGAATACACTTCAAATTATTTCTGGAGTGCATTTGAGTGTGCTTTGTCTTTATGCAATCATTTAATCAGTTGGGCTGTCTTTTTATAGTGTTCTTTATTATTTTATATATGAAAACCTGCCTGTAACATTATCGACCAATAAAATGTGGAGACGTCCTGTGTATAGGGAGCATGATATACATACATCAACCAATTATCTTAATATATTGAATCAATCCCATCATGGCACCGTTAACACTGTGGGCCAGAAAATATCACTTTGGGAAAAAGACCATTTCAATTCGGATTAACCCGAAGGTACATTACAGTAAACCTATAATATATATATATACACTTAAAGTGACGTTTGAAATGTTTTCTGATTATTCTTCCAGTCGTTAACCTGCTTGCTTATTTTTGTTCTGTCATTATACTATTCGCCCTGAATCACAATATATATAATTTTATTATTATTATTATTTTCCTTTGATACCGATTGTTTAACAACTCTACGTGATCAATTTAAGATTATACAGAAACTGCTTTTTGGTTAATGTAAATGTGAAAGAATAGGCTAATTTGTAAAGACGGTTCAGTCGTTTATGGTCATTTATTTCTAAATAATTTAATATACCAGAAGCGCTTCTTGCTATGCAGAACAAACGATATGCATTTGATTAATAGTTTCCCCCCCATATATATATATATATATATATATTTTTCACCCATGAAACTGGATGTGTAAACTATAACACCCCACCCAGGTACTTCAATGTTTGCTAAAAAGAAACAAAAAAAGAAGAATTAAACTTTTACCCAACTGCTAATAATAATAATATAATAATAATAATACGTATAGGTTTGTAGGTTGCTTTAGGCGGGAAGGTCAAGGTTTTGATGTATTCCTAATTTAATTTCATTAGGCCTATAGGTCAATGAATCCATATTAAGAGAGAAGCTCGGTTCGACATGTTTCTGTAAAAGTTATAGGCGAAAAATACACCGACTGCATTGGAAACAGACGCGTTTAAAGTTATATCGTGTAGGTCTGGGCGGAAAAATATTTAAGGAAACATAACTATTGATTTGAATTACAGGCAAATTCAGTATACATGCCCATTCAAAAAGGTAAATTGCTTCAAAGTTTTACACAACCAAAACATTTAAAATCAAACTCATTTTAAAAACGTATTAGATTGTTACAATATGTCAGCATTTTACAGACTATTTTCATACCAGGTTTGAATGATAATCGATATTATGAATAGCTTATGAACGTTTTGTACCAAATGCGAACACTGTGGACCTTTGACTTACAGGTCTTCAATGAAGGACAGTTTCCCGGCCCCACTGCCATTTAAATTGAGCTCTAGTAAGACAGTAATAATAATTGTCCGCGTTAACATCTGATATGATTCCGCTGAATTTACTCATGTCATTGCAGTAAAAAAAATTAAATACATTTTAAATTAATTTTGGCAGTGATTTAACTGTCTCTGATTCAATGAGGGGGTTGATCTCATCGATGAAAACAGAAATAAGATTCACACATAAAATAACTCCTTTTAATGTCTATAATTTCTATTATAACTATCACTGGTTCATTTATATTATCACACCAATCGCATGCATTTCACAGATGGTTTAAACTGAATATATTTTTTCCCTTTTTTGTTTCGGTTTAAAAACATTACAATTGTAAGAAATGAAAACCATTTATATAACATAATACTGAGGAAGTTTTTTTATATATATATATATATATATATATATATATATATATATATATATATATATTAAAAGAAAACTTCCTCAGTATTATGTTCTGTTTTGTCAAGCACACGGATATTGAAAACCTTTCTGACAGGTTTACATTGTGAGGGAAATATAAATTCAGCCAACAAGTACTTGGACGATACTTGGGCGGTTCATTTATTTAGTCAAGGGTTTGTTTATTATCGCTGACTGCAGTCAGAAATGACAAGAGCAGGATCTAGGTGTCCCGACTCTTTGAGGATGGATAGAAATATGTGCAGTATAGTATTGCTGTTGTTATTGCAATCTGTAGTCATAATAGTGTATGTTAATATGGAAATTAATTGCAAGCTTTTCGCCGCAGTGTGCATTTACTGTCGGCCCCGCAGGAGCCCTGCTGCTTCACCTTTTCAAATCCTACTATTTTAAGTGAAAAAGAACAAATATTTACACAGATGTTAACGAACTACTGCTCTAAGAGTACGTTTTATAAGCCACAAATGCAACATGCCGAAGGTGTGCTGTAATAGCTTTTTATTTTTAAATTAAAATGTTCCCAGAGGATTTCCCCTTTTACGAAGCAATCAATCTCATTTTAACGACATTTCTTTTTGAATTCAGTTGTTCATTTAACATGCTTAATATACACTACCGTTTATTTGTATATCTCTTTTGGGATCCGGGTCATGTGAAACATTAAGGAGCACTGTCAAGTTTTCATCTGAGCATTTCTCCCCGGCTGAGAGACAACCCGACCGACCAATGTGGTTTAGTGGAGAGCACGACATCTATTCACAGACCATCATCATCATCATCATCATCATCATCATCATCACTGGTGCAGTGCTTCCACTCTGCGCTTAACGAGCAAGCAGAGAAAATAAGCAAACGAAAAAATCTCACTCGACATTATCTTTTCATCAAAATGTTTAGATGTGAAGGACTCAGAGTGGCCGGCCTGCCAGGGAAGCTCGTCTGTTTTCTGCCGCAGAGGGGTATGGGAAAGCAAATGCTGATTGTAGTCACTGGCTATATTCAATTAAACTAAAAAAAAAACACGATTAAAGATGATTTAAAGACAGATATCTTAGGGAAAAAAATAATTATTGCAGTACATGAAAATATATGTCTATAAGAAAGTAAAACTGTTTAATGAATTAAAAATATATATATGTTGAATCTTCTGATTGTCAAGTATTGCTGCGGTCATTTACTGCTAGTACACTTGCTGCGGCTTTATAATGAAGTGTTAACTATTCCAATATGATCAAATGTGTGAAGCAAGTCTTGGATTGATGTGGTCCGCCTTCCAGGAATGACCCGTCATTCAACCAAGCCACCGTTTCAGCTACATGTTGGGCCTAGTCCTCCATTTGAGTACATTTACTTTTTTTGTGTTTTTCATGCGCAAAAGGAGCAAGAATGTGGAATATATGAAACCCGATCGTCTTTCCCTTCTGTGTTTCTGTCAGTGGTGAATCCCGTGGACAGAAGTAGAAAGCCCGACTGTCTTTGGGAATCTGTTAATCCCATTTTATATCACTCTGCTCTGCGGTTGTGGACCGTCTGGGGGACGCTGGGCTGCAATAGTTGAATTTTGGCATCGCAGGGTAGTGGGAAAAATAAAGTTTTCCAAAAACATTTGTCTAATGCTGGGACTCCTCTCCCATTTTCCTATCTGCACGCTGGTCTTGTCCTCTAAACAAGCAAGCACTGTTTAATTTCTTAGCCCCTCAAACAGAGGTGAATGTAGTAGTGCTTCTGGCTGAATATTAATTTGGGTTATGAGGTTTAACTTTTATTGAAATGACTGTAAAAAGAGGGCCCTAGTAGGAGGAATCTCTGGTGTAGCTTTTAAAGGATAAATACTTTAAGCAAATGATGTCCCTGTCATTCCCATTGTTATGAAAGCTACTGAATAGTTTCACATAAGTGTGGTAAATCTTTTATATAGATTTTACTACCATCTGTTTCTTCTATATCTAACTAGGAATGTGCAGTGTGAAAAGGCAGGGTTATTATAAAAAAACTGAACAATTTCAAGAAACGGCGAATGAAACAACACAACGTGACGAAACTGTGTTTCTGATACACAAACAGTTGCCAGAGTTACCCACGCAGCTCGTATGGAACATTTATAAGCTGGGAAAAATCAGATACTGTTTCCATTGACAGTCTTATTTGTGTATCACAAATAGTTTGAACAGAAGACATGTTATTGTATGCGTCTGTTATAGTAACCCTGCAGTTCAGAAGCTACTGCATTGGAAAAGGTAATCCTATGTGTTACATCTTGGAGACTAATGTTATTGATTGTAAAAGATTTCAAAGTAAATGTACAGTTGAGATTATAGACTTCATTCCAGTCGGGAGATATTTGAATCCTCGTGTTTTAAACACCATTGTGGAGCACTGCAAGGGGTGAACTTGAGCTAAGACATCCCAATCCACCGTCCTCCGAGTCAGAGCTGAAAACTCATGGAATTTCCTGAGATTTTACCGGCTCAGCATCAGGTTGCAGACTGACGGAAGATGGATAGTAAAAACACAAAAAATGCATTTGAACTGAGTGTGTACTCGGAAACTCTCGATTTGATTCCTAATTGTCTTTCACTTGGCTGCATAAGAGTTAAAACAGACAAGGCCAAAGGTGATAAGATCCTGTCTAAGTCTAAAACACCTGCTTAGCTTAGGTGGTTGTGATCTAAACTTCTTTTTTTTTAAATGTCACAACTGGAGAATTATATAAAATCTTACACAAAATGATGAAGAACAAAACTATACATTTTCCATGTTCCCTTTCAGTATTTGGGGAGATTTCTGCCATGGGTATACAAAGTTTTGTTTTTGTCTCGTTAGAAGATTGCATGGTTTTAATAAACCCAGATTGGTCTGGGCAGATCGGGTATAAAACTATTGCTTTCAATCTCAAAAACAGGGCCTCAATGATATTTATGAAATCTACATTATAGTGATTGGAGGAACAACACAAACATTATTTTTTATATTGAAAGATCAATATTATACATTATATGTTCATAAAACTAAGGAATATCGGCATAGAAATTCTGGATAACGGTACTATCCAGATTATTTTAATGCTGTATAAAGGCTGCTTTGTGACACATACTAGAAGATGCATTTTGTTACCTAGCATCTATATAATTATCCCTTAAAAGCCCTTGTATAGGAAAGATAAAGCTTACAGGTTCAATCACCTCACCCTTCCAAATAAGGAAGACCGTCAGGGACTGAAACACGAGTGAGGAGAAGTTTTTTCAGGCGAGAGAAGAAAAAGAAAAGGCAGCCCCTCAGACTGGACCTAACTGATTTGCAAGCACAAGCGAGAGATTCGAACTCGTGACTGAAATCATAACTGTGCTTCAATTACGTTAATCCGAACAGCCTTAACAGAAAATGGTGGACTGGGGATAAACCAGTCTTTTCTAGCCCTAGTAACGCACTATACTTTAACATGCCAAGTTTGAATCAGTCAAGCATCTTACATGCAAGTCTTTTCTTGCATCCCGCGGCCGGAGCTACACTGGTCTCATAACAACTGGCACTAGAGTCCACATGGGTTCTGAATGTCAAAACCAGTCCAGGTTATTCCAGGTCATTCCTAAATAACTGGAAACAACAAGGGGATGTAAATTGAGAGGGAACTTTCTTTTCCTTTTCCTGTTTTTTCCCTTATTGTGTGCTGCACTCTGTGGAAATCCATTGCGAAAGGTGCTACATAAATATCTAATTGAATTGAACCAGCAGCTTCATCGTGACAACGCAAAGCCTGAGCTGGGTTAAACTGGACCAAAAAACAACTGGCTCCTGTTATTGGCTCACAAAAAAAGTCTTAAAAGAGCAATATTGCTGCTATGGCTGGTTGAACATCCTTGCATCTCAAAGGGCAGGACGTTAAATACCCTTGTGGAATATTTAAACCCAGGGAAGGCACTTGATTACTCCCAATGAGGAGAAAAACTACCACTTCCTTGCCCTGTCTGACCTGGAGGTAATTCAGTAGGAGTGATGAAAGCAGTGTTAGTGGAAGGTGAAGGGTTAGCAATACCTCCCAGTCTAGCCTATCCTCTAGGTAATAATGAACAACGAATCCAGAGACTGGCAAAGGTCGAAGGGCGGGGGAGGCACAGACACAAGCACTGTTTTTATTAACAGCCTCGGAGAAGGTCATGATTGGGCCCCATTCCCTCTCCCGTTTGGCGACAACATTACCAACGCCTGCCGATGAACGTATTTACCTCTGGGAGCACTGAGAGACACGTCACTTTGGAGAGCTTTTCCGTCACACAAACGCGATTTTGAACACGACATTCCCCCAAGTTCATTACACAGTCACGGGGGCTGTTTTTAATTCCACACGCTTTTGTTTTAAGGTTTGATTAGTTGAATCTACACGCAAGCATGTTCAAGCGGGGAGTGCTGTTCGCTGAGGTTTTATTTTTAAGAGCTGCAGCTCCTTCAGGCACAAGGCAACCCGTAGCTTTCTGTGGCAGGATCTGTGGTTTTCTAGGGGAACAAATCGGAGCCCGTCTGACTTAATAATAATTCCCAGGCAACTTAATCAATTTCAGTTCAGTTAATTGGTCTACTAACAAGAAATAGTATTTATGAGTTAGTAAATAGTCAGTAGATATTTGGAAAATATTATAAAAATGAAATAAAAGCTTCATCTTCAGGGCAGTTTACTTTTGGAAATGGATACCCAAACAAAACGACAGAACCATTCGAATGAACATAGGCTTAACTTTGTGTACTTTAAGCTTATAAATGAGACCTTTTCTGGAAAAACGCTAATGGGGAAACTGAAGACGTCTTGTATGGGGACAAAACAATTAATTTATATATTCAACGGTTGTATTTAAGCATATTTGAAGTTACTGACATGATGGCATAGCGCATATAGTAGTAAACAATTTAGTTAATCACAGCCCTGAGGACTGGATACTTTCCCTGCCCTCACAAAGGCATAAAGGTATCTGTTATATGAATAAAAGTAAGTAAAAGCACTGCATGAGGTGCTCCTAGCAATGTGTTCATTCCAAGATTTCTGTTTTTTATTAAGAGGCCTGCCAATTAGTAATAATGTGGGTGTTTTTAGGGGAGTTTTAGGCATATTGTTAAAGTAAGAAACAAAAAACAACTATAAAATTCACTCCACATGTCAAATTGTCTGCCAAATTGATTCCAAGAACTCCTAAGGTTAAAGATGAATATAGTTCAGATCACCCTCCTTTTCCCTTTAATCACATAATAAGTTGTGCTTTGGTGCAATATGCCAGATCTGGGAGGAAAAAAATACCAGAAATGATGGATTCGTTTGAGTAATTGACTTTGAAAATATTGAGTTACGCACATATTTACGGTGGTTGAAAAATGTAAGGCACCTTGCAGGGTTTTAAAGGAGTTGTGTGAAATTACTGTGAAGAAATCTTTATTTTAACTAAAGTACAAGACTAATAGGAAAGGCCAGTGGACCAGTGGAAATTAAAATATCACTTGATTTCAAATGCAACCATAATCAATTCAGCCATTCCAAAATAAAAATGAATTGAACATTTTTAGTTATTTGAGTGATAAACGAAGAAGGTTAAATATTAGACAAGTTGGGAAATATTTCCACCTCATAAGATTATCATAGTTATCTAATTTTAATTAATTGTGCAAATAGAGCAAATGTAGATTATTTAATAATACGGTCAATTTCTTAAAAAAAAAAACGAATCAGTTCAAACAACAATGATGAATCATTTAGAAACTTTTGTTGAGATGATTCTTTAATCTCTCTAATATAATTTGTTTAGATTCGTATGATTATTGGGGAGATAATCTTGAGCTTTTAGTAAAGGAATCCTCTCGGCAAATGTTTTGGAGACATTGCTCGTCTGCGTTCGTTTGAATTGAACATTTACTGGCTTGCTGACAAAATATAACACTAAGTACATGCTCATGGAAATATCTAGATATGTGGATTAATTATATAATTCATGAACCTCCCACACAGGATGACATCAAATACATTTCATATCATATTGATCAACCTGTATTGAGCTTTGTATGGAGATTCGAGGATCAGAGTTTGAAAGACCAGAAATGAACTGCACCTGTAACTTTCCAGAATGATCTGATGTGCATTTTATTAAGGATACATTCTGATGTCTTGACATACCTCCGAATGAAACGCAAAGTAATGGATACAATTATCTTGTGTGTTCATGTGCCTGTGTTAAAATAAATCATTAAACCCAGAGGCAATCACATCAGAAGAGTGTGAAGGTGTTTCAGGGTTACTTCACCCAAATGAATTGCATCTTAAAATGAACAGTGCTGTTTATGTAGTGTCTTTGTTGCTTTTTTTAAGATTGGTATCTAAGTAAAATTATAAAGCACAATAGAAATTGATCATAATCACCACCTTCATGGTTATAATATTACTATGCTGAATACTATCTAAGGGTGAAATGTCACCACAATATACAGGAAGAAAATGGTTCTTCACTTCAGTTTAAGAGCCCACAGCCACACAAAGGACGCTATACAGAAATGTAACACAAGACTGAAGTACTGTGTTTGGCTATGGAAAAATATATCATTGTACATGAATGCGAGACATTAGGTCAACAGGTTTATGGCTCAAAACAACTTGTGGCTGTCTGATATCCCAAACTGTTGATGTCTTAAAAAATATATATATATATATATATATATATATATATATATATAAACCATTTAGTTTTCACAAAAAACAATATGATTTAACAATACATGTAACACGGGCACATTTAAATAATCATAATATTGTGTTTTAAAACGAACAGATTTTTGTGTTGCTCTGAACACATTATTTCAGTCGACTGCCCTCCTCTACTCTGGCACACAGAACTATACGGCTGCTGAAACGCAGAGGGTGAACTACGACTTTGTGACAAGTCAGATCACCATCGACTAGTAGCAACTGTAAACAGACACCAGCTTGCCCTGTGAAAGAGCCTACAGGTTTCCTCTCAGAAACACGCATCACACTGTATAGCATACTGTGGTCATTCACGACTGTCTAGCTTCCTCTGAGGATATGTAATAGTTCTAGTGCTTGACAAACACACATATAAATGTACTGGATTTTTAAGTTATTATTATTTGAGATTATTTTACAACAACTTCTGCTGATGTATGTATGTGTTTGGTATGTTTCAACTGATTCACAAATTTAAATTATAATATATCTCTTTAAAAACTGAATAATAATAATAATAATAATAATAATAATAATAATAATAATAATAATAATAATAGTAATAATAATAGTAATACTAATAACAGCAATAAAATGAAATATTGTCCCACCAATGCCTTCAAATTGTGATAGATTTTTTATATATAGACTAAAACTACAGGATGGAAGAGTGAGAAGGTGTTGATTGTGGGCTGGACTGAATCTAATTCCCCACCGGGAATCAGAGACCGGGTGAATGATGATGTAATAATGGGTTGTAATATATGATAGGCAGGTCAAAAGTCAAATATATGATTTAATTCGGTGCCTTGACGGCAACTGTTATATAAAGTGGAAAAGGGATTCTACTACAATATGTTGTCGATATTATTGATACGTTTCATTTTCTCGCGTTTGTCTTGTGTAAGGTATTATATAGTTACTCAAACTATCTTGTTGCGTATCCTACCTTTATCTTCCAACTTGCTGAGCCATTTTCCATCAGTAGAAATTTCTGTCTAAAGCATCTCTCCCTCTCTAAAAGAAAAGAAAAACGATAAATTGATACAGCAGTTTAGGGAAAAGGTTTGGTCTTCTGACGAAGTTGTTGCGCGGCTGTATTTTATTACGGTTTCAAGTAACCTTATTAAGTAAATTAATTTGTTAATTGTCAAAATAATTGAGGATATTATTATCTTCTCAAAATGAATTTACTAGGTTTATATTGTATTTTATATTTCAACGTTTTTAAAAGTGATAGCCTATTCAAAATATTGATTTATACATTTTTATTTACTAAAAAATACTACAAAAACAGATACTGCAATTAAAACAATGATGACAATGAACACAACAACAACAACAACAACAACAATAATAATAATAATAATAATAATAATAATAGGCTAAACTTTTCTTAAAGTCTACTTCAGAAGAAGAGATTTTTAAAAACATTGCTTACCTTCGCACTATGATTTAGTTTAAACTATAAGTCCAGTGATTTTACTTTGAAACCGTTGCGACAGATTCAACAAGAAAAGCAGCGCTGGCTCTTTCAAACAAATCAAATCACTTAAAACAGAGGCTGTAGCTGTATTTCTACCACAAATGGGGATGTGATTCGGATCTAGTTTATTTATTAAAATGTTTGAAATCGTATGATTGGTCCTCTGGCTGTATTGTACAATACTGTGCATTAGCCCTTATGGACACGTTTTACACCTTTTACAGGTACAATATCATCGCGACTGTATTGGTCTTTTCTGGTTTGGTTTAGTTTATTTTTCGCAGGGGATGCGGTTCAAATTGAATCCATTCTCTATAAGAACCTACTTACAGAGAATGCAATCCCCCCATTTCAGTCAGAACCCCGCCTTTGAAAATTATTTCCCCCCATACAATCCCCTATGAAACCTTTCCCCCTGTTTTTTCACCCATGGCTTTCATGTTGCCCAGAAATGGGAGATTTTCCCCCAATCTGGCAGCCCTGGCTGGGCGCAGGGGCTCTCGCACAGAGAGGCGCCACATCTGTCACTGATCCAGATGTGCGCCGGCGCCGTCCCGGCAGCGCCTCCGGCAGCGGCCCGCAGCGGGGCTCTCACGCACGGCACGCCCGTCTGGGACTGCGGGGCTCGGGCAGGGGCGACCCGTCACTGCACCTAAAGGAAGAACAAATTGCCCTATTACCTCTATACGTAGCCGCATTTTATATGGGAAGTATATATATATATATATATATATATATATATATATATATATATATATATAAGTGAGCTTCTCTAACTCACACTGTGGGCTGGATTTTCAAACGAGTGTCCGCCTTGGGGCTAATGGGCATCGGACCCTTTCACGATTGGCATTTGTTATTGTCACTTTTTAGTTTCATAGGAAGGTCTGAGCAACTTGCTTTAGCTGTAACATTTGTGTGCTTTTATGCACAGATGCTAGAACAAGAGAAGATATTCATTTTCTTAGCTCTTACAAAAATAAATACATGAATGCTTGCACATTAACTTATGTGTGTCCTGGTTAAATTTGCATTGCTTTAGTTAAATTCCCCCCATCCAGCAATGAAGAATCAATTAATTAATCTTTATATGAGCATGTATTGTATTTTGTTATGTAATGGGATTAGAAAGGTAAGGTGCTGTTTCACATGTAGTAAGCTTGTCCACTGCAGAAATACAAACTCTGGCTGCGCTACGCTTGAAACCCACAAACATCTGGCTTTTTGTAATTCTGAACTAAAACAATTAGGCCATTTGCGCTGCATGTGTGAGCAGAGGTCATGGTTCATAATGCTCGATATTCCCTATTGAGCAGATAATCCAAGTCTTCAGGATAAGCATCTTTGACGGAAGACTATTGCTAATAAGGCATTCCTCCAGAATTGGCCAAGGTATCAAGACAAGAACCAAGGTTTCTAGATAAACAGGATTTTCAGTTTGGCAGAGAATTTAGTTTTTCTTTATTTTATTATATATATTTTGTTAGAATTGTTTTTATATCTGAACTGCGCTGATTTAATGTATGGTTAATTATTAGCTTACCACCAAGTGTCATTTCTGCACTGTGATCAGGGCCTACACATCCTAGTTGAATAAACTTTTCTGTGCTCAACGTCTGAAGGAATAAAATGAGGCTGCAGCTTCAACTCCAACCAAAATGTTTACCAGCATGACAACTGACATTAGGACAAACTGTAAATTACATTTTCACTTCCATTTCCATTTGTACATAAAATACTGCGCTTTTTTTCTCCAAAGGGCAATAGTGGATACTGTTTGCTGTTTTGCTGAAATATTAAAATTATGTTTGCTTTTTAATGAGGCTGATGGTTCTCTGTGGGCTCCGACCTGTATTAAGATAGTTAAACCATTCTACCTCAACATATCGTGTTTGTGTATATGCTGGTTATGATTACATACTTTTAACGTTAATGAAACACTGATTCTCTCAATTTTTTTTTTTAATCACAAGGAACCTGAGAACAATACTCGATTACTCAGCTTCAGATTTCAACATTCAATTGTTAGCTTTATGTGTCTGTTTTTGAACTTGTCGTTGCTTGATGCACTGGGAGAAAAACAGATAGCTCCATTCTCAGGCTAGTCAGCTTTCTACGATCAATAAGAACATATTCTTTCTCTCCCAAGTGCCATCAAATTTTAAAACTGGAATATTGTTTACCTTTGGATTGCTGCACTTATATACATCCTTACAGTCCTTATCCAGCTGAATGTATCAGAGGCATAACTAATTGACTGCTGTGGCATGTTGCCTTTGTTTTAAGGGGTTACAGCACTAATACAGAATAGCTCTCTTGGGTCTCCTATCACCCTTTCTAGATGCCGTGTTTGACAGACAGAATAGCTCGAGTGTGTGTTTGAATGCACGTGTTGCACGGCTTTAGAGAAGCAATGAACCAAGAGGCATTAATTGAGATATGAACAATCCTGTGTTTCAATATCAGCAACAGGCAGAGGTGTGCTTGTGACTGCTGGGTTTTAAGGTTCGTGTTTGACCAAAGCTGTAATGTCTGTATGTCAAAGTATTTCATTTTAACATGGCATGGCTTTGTGTGTTAAATGACACGCGTCCATTTGAGCGAATAAAGTAAAACTAAAAGGTCAGATATGAATATCACATAGTATAGAGTAAACCAGCGACAGACAGGGAGGTGTATATGAGGTTAATGTGACGCACATTTAAGTTGAATTTTCTCACAACATACTGTTCACATTTTTTTATATGGGAAAATCTTGAACAAGTAAAATTCACAGCAGTAGACTATACTGTCACTGACAACTATGCATCTTGTGAAATTAATAAAGCAAGGGACCTGAATGTGGGGCTCAGTGACATCAATACATAGGCTTCACAAAGCTTTTATTAAATCTAATAATTTTCTCATAAAATAAGAACATATGAAAGTGTCCAATCGAGAGGAGCCCATTCGCCCCATCGTGCTCGTTTGGTGTCCATTAATAACTAAGTGATCAAGGATCCTATCCAGTCTATTTTAAATGTTCCCAAATTGTCTCTTCAGCCACATCGCTGGGGAGTTTGTTCAGATTGTGACACCTCTCTGTGTGAAGAAGTGTCTCCTGTTTTCTGTCTTGAATGCCTTGAAGCCCAATTTCCATTTGTGTCCCCGGGTGCGTGTGTCCCTGCTGATCTGGAAAAGCTCCTCTGGGTTGATGTGGTCAATGTCTTTCATGATTTTGAAGACTTGGATCAAGTCCCCACGTAGTCTCCTCTGTTCCAGGGTGAAAAGGTTCAGGTCCCTCAGTCTCTCAGTAGGACATTCCCTTCAAACCTGGAATTATAATTAGAACCATTGTGCGTATCTTCACGAGCCATACTTTGTCAGTTCAGTATGTGTACTCAGGATTTAATAAATGTCTGCTGTAGTCTTTCTCTCCTTGCTGCTGTCTTATATGAGAACTCCAGTGGATTTAAACAGATTCTGGGAACACAGTGACTGTTGAACTGGGTCATAAAAGGTCATTTGATCTCAGGATCAGTGAAAGCAAACAGTTTTATTATTTTTAATTTCTGAACATAGCAGAATGAATTTGAAAATACAATACCTTATCCAATTCATTAGTTGCATTGTCTGACAAAAACTATGTGCAGCTTGTCCTGGAGGGTTAGTCTGTCATGTCAACAGATGTCCTAACACTGTTTTACTGCTAAATCAGACAGGCTACCAGTCCCCCTTTCTATGCCATTGACAGTATCCACGTCAGAGGCAGAGGAACCACTCTGCGCAAACTCCCCAGAGACGGGGCAGGGGTGAAAGCGATTTGATTCACGTCGGTCGATAACTCTATCTGATAGATCTCAACACTTCCCCTGCTGCACCGGCGATGGCACAGACAGAGGCGTGTTACCAAGAGTGGGCCAGTCCCTAGAACTCGCATGTGTCTGACAGCATCGCAAGAACAAATACATCAATCGCTGGATCTGAAAAACAATCCAGGCCCTGCGACCTCTAATGACACACAGCTGTTTGTTTTGTTTTGTTTTTCTGTGTGCCGAAATAATCTCGATCACACGCAGTAAGACAGCGACTCGGCTGGATGGCGACTGTTCCTAATCACTAACAGTAGGACTATTCTCAGAACATGGGCACAGGGTTATTCCATTGTCTGTTCCTTTGCCTCCAACATGCTGAAATGAAACAACCTCAATCAGAGCAAAGCTGCCTTCCAATCTTCACGAGACCATTTCAGCTGAGTGAAAAGGTTTAATGGTATACTGAGTAATATATCAGCAGTAATCAATCTATTTTCTTATCAATATTTGGATTTTGCTTGCACCCAATTTTAAGCTCACAAAGACACATAGAAGTCAATTAATGCGATCTCTTCAGCGGTCTGAGATTTTGACCTTCGTTAATAATGAACGTTTGAGTTCCAGATCACGATGCATCCAATAAATGATAATCCTCACTATTAACAAGGACATATCACAGCTACTGTTAATATTTGTTTCATGATAGACTGCTCAGTGGACTAGTAGGACCAGAACACTTTGATATTTCTATAAGATACCAGCTATAGTGAGGGATAAATACTGGCCAAAATGTACTATTCAGAAACCACAGGAATTCACAGTTATGTGATTGGTCAGCTGGAATTGGTTCGTTCATAGGGATTGTGTGTAACTGCACCACGTTGCAAACATTTTACTAGCATTGAAAAAGATTTTAATAGATGTTTCATTTAACTATCCATCTGTGGCAAAAAATTAAATAAAAGTAGTATATGGATATAATAAAAAAAAATTGTGTTGAGTCCTTTCTCTGCTGGAAACAGCTTCCCGGGTTGTATTTATTTTGTAGCTTGTTTGCCAATGTCATTAAAGGGGTTGGGGGGGGGGTGGTGGAGCACAAACCTAAAGCATTTTCTACAGTCTAATTGGACGTCTGAAACTGCCTGGAGGGACACTGGCTGGAGAAGGGAGTTATTTCTTTGAAAGCCTCATCACATCCTAAAAATGACAGCGGAGGGAGTCAGCTGTTTATTTTCACACACTATACTCTTGGTTCACAGAGAGCTGCATTCTATGCTAATAAGCCCAACTGGCTATTTTTAATACAAAATAATAATAATACATTTATATTACATATGTGGGGGAGTTTGGAAACCATTTCATTATTCCCAACTGGATCTGTAAACGTCTGGGAAAAGGCATAATTAAAAAGAAAGAAATTGCATTTGCTTAATCGGAAAAGGACAAGTCAAATATAAATCAGGTACTGTTGGAATCAATCCTTTAGTTTACTATGGAATCATTGGTCACAGACTCGGGTGTGTTGAAGTGTTGAAGGGATCGGAGTTGTGTTTTTATTTTTACAAGATAATGACTGGATGTGAAAGCAGTGAATTCATTCATTATTAGGGCGAAGTACCTAGCGTGGAGATCGCAGGCTGGTGGAGCTCAAGTCCTAGGTTTGATCAGTCAACAACTGCGACAAATCTGGCTCAGTGTTCGTTGTGACAGCAGATTTGAAGGGGATATTCATGAACTCCAAAAGACACGCGTCTCTGTGTCAGGATTCGGTTCCATCATTCCCCCGCCCCCCTGTTTTGTTGATCCCTGGTCTTTCCACTGGTTAATCTTGTCGTTAACAAAGGAGTAATGCTCACGATAGGAAAATGCCCAGTCAGAATAGGGGTCAGAATTTGACAGACACTGTGTGAGGTTCATTGTCTTCTATTATACCATGGGCAGAGACCTGAATGAGGTCAGAGATCTCCAGGCCCGATCCAGGAAAGCTACACAATGTTCTGGTTTTCAATTTGGCACAGCTCTCTGTTACATACTTGAGATACTTACTGGCTTCATTAATCCAGCTTCCCATTTTCCTCAGCCACTGATTGGAGCCAACTATGAAGACATTGGGACTCTCCAGCACCAGGGCTGGTGACCACGGATTTAAGAGCGTTCACCATTTTCTTTACACTTTGTCACTGGGATGCTGGTCTTGGATTCCCTTAAAAGCACACATGAACTGGGAGCTGCTCTTTCTCTCCCTAATGTCTCTACAAGTGAACTATAAGCAAACACGACACTCGCACTGCTACTGGTTCTTCAACTACCACTACAAAAAAGAAATAACGAACGTACTGGTGTAATTATTAACATGTGTGACATGTTCTCTCCATCTTCCAAAGCTCACCTCCATGTAAGCGAGCCGATCTCCCCAGAACTCTCTCCGAAACACAGACATGACGTTCGCTTCCAGAAATGTGATCTGGGCCGAAGGTTATTTGCATCAGAAAAAATGTCAGGCAAAGACTGATTTATAGCCCCCCCCCAGTCCCTGAAAAGGGCTCTGAAGGCAGCCATGTCATCGATTCATTCTTGGCATATGGAAAAAAACATTTAGGTGGACTATCATTACAACTACATTTCTGTTAAGGAGTGACAGGTTTGACTCCAGATGTTTGAAAGTGAATGCAACCTAAAAGAATAACAGGTTGAAGACAGTCTTTCTTCTGGCTGGTCTATTAAGGGAACATGCTGGAATAACAAATCTTCTTAGGGAAAGTAAAACTAACCTTGAATATCATACAGCTTAAGCAACCTCCAGCCGGGCCCACCAATCCCCACACCCAAACCCCATTCCCTAAAGAAACCTTCAGGTGTTCAAATGGGTTTTGAAGACTCAAGGTGATTCCAAAACTCACACATCATAAAGCTTTCAGATAGATGCCAAATACAATTAGGCTTGCGTTGGTGTGCTCCGCTTCGCAATGCCTGGGAACGGTGCCAGTGGAATGAAGTAATTCAGAACAGGAGAGAACTCAGTTGCTGCTGGCAGATTATCTTGTATTAGTTCACAAGGTCTGCTCTGGTGTTCAGAGTCTGTTAATGTAAAAGGACCTTGGAGAGACCCAGCATACTTGAATCGGTTCTCTACCTTTTGTTCCCTAAACTCATTCTGAAGCTTGAAGGAGGCTCAGTGCTTACACATGATACCAGGACTTGAGTAAAACCTGGTCCGTTTGTGTAGATTTTCTTATAGGTGGTCTCCTTATCATTGGAACCATCTAGAAAGGGGCTCATGTTTTAAATGTACAGGTCTGTATAGAGGACACAATCTTAACTGTTGGAGACCATTGCCCAATACAACAAATTGGGTTTCTGTCAAAAGTATAAACCACCCCGAGGGCTGGTTCACATTTGGCCAATGGACGCTACAAACGCTGTGCAGATGGTAGTGCACGATTGCTGTTACTCTTCCTCCTGATTGGGCAATAAAAATTCTGTCAGAATGTTCAGAGCGGGAACACTTGGAAAGTGGGTTCTTAAAATGCCTTCTTGAGTTTTGTTTAAATTCATTAGTCAACTGCTAAAACCGAGTAATACCAGCAGATGATGGGTGAGGCCCATTATTCAACATGGGTTTCAGCAGGGAGCCAGCCTGATCTCTAGCCCTCCCAAAGCAGACCGCCTGACAAACCCTCCTCTCTCCCCCGTCTCAGCAGAAGGCCTGAACTCCGACCAGAGCCTGACAAAGCGGAGGAAGAAGGAGCGGCGCAGTCGGACCACCTTTAACAGCAGTCAGCTGCAGGCGCTGGAGCGGGTGTTCGAGCGCACACACTACCCCGACGCCTTCGTCCGAGAGGAGCTGGCACGCAGGGTGAACCTCAGCGAGGCCCGAGTCCAGGTGAGAGCCTGAAGTAGCAGCCACAGTCTTCCCTCAATATCCAGCCATAGCACGGGTCTGATGAGCGCCGGGGGTTACACTACTGTCCTGCAGAAGCTCTTACTTATTCAATTAATGCAATGGTTCCCAATTCTGGTCCTGGAGGACCCCCTACTCTGCTGTTTTTTGTTCCAACCGAGCTCTCAATTACTTAATTGAACTAATAATTTCCTAAATCACAGCCTATTAATGATTTAAAACAGTATGGGTTTTAAGTATGTAATTGTATAAAGAACTTATTAAATAACCAACTCTTATTACACAATCTAAAAAGTGAAATCTAAGCAGATTAAGGTTAAATTAAGTAATTGAGAGCTCAGCTGGAACCAAAGCCAGCAGAGTAGGGGATCCTGCAGAACCAGGATTGGAAATGTCCTAAATTACTGTAATTATTTCCCCAGGTAGGTCTACCTAAGACTATTACATTATTATTTTAGTTTTTAGTGACATTGTTACCCTTGTATTCCTGTGTACAGTTATGTTATGTACATATTTGGACAGTGACACAATTGTCATCATTTTGACTCTGTACGCCACCACAATGGATTTGAAAGGAAACAGTCAAAATACACTAGTTTTATATGTGGTCCCCCCAATTTTAGGGGGTCAAAAGTAGTTGGACAAACTAACATAATCATTAATTAAATTGTGAGTTTCAATACTTGATTGCGAATCGTTTGCAGTCAATGACTGCCTGAAGTCTGGAACCCATAGACATCACCAGATGCAGGAACTAAAGACACTGCAGTGCAGGCCTGGCAGAGCATCACCAGGGAAGAAACCCAGCAACTGTCTATGGGTTCAGACTTCAGGCAGTCATTGACTGCAAACAATTTGAAACAAGTATTGAAACTCACAATTTAATTCATGATTATGTTAGTTTGTCCAAGAACTTTTGAGCCCTTAAAATTGGGGGGAGCACATATAAAAATGGGTGTAATTCCTACACCGTTCACCCAATTTGGATGTAACTACCCTCACATTAAAGATGACAGTCTACACTTAAATCACATCTTGATTGTTTTCTTTCAAACCCATTGTGATGGTGTACAGAGCCAAAATGATGACAATTGTGTCACTCTCCAAATATTTATGGACCTAACTGTGTATGTCGAATGCCACACGTCTGATTGTTAACCATGAAATTCCATATTAATAATAATAACACCACCACCAGAATCTGGGACTGTCAAGCAATTTGGGCACTAGTTAAGTGATGGTATGGAGAGAGACAACTAAACACTGGAGCAAACCTGGACAGGCGAGGTGCTGCTGCCACAACACTGCCACACTCCTCCATCACAATGCCACATGCCTCTATGTATCTATATTTAAAAGATCACCCACTCACCTTTTTGTCCTACTTCCTGTTCCCAACAAACCCCCAAATCCCCCTCCAGTTTGCCCAGGCCTTTGTGTCGGAGTCCCCTCTCACCTTGCTCTCCTCTGCCCCAGGTGTGGTTCCAGAACAGACGAGCCAAGTTCCGGCGGAACGAGAGGGCCGTTCTGGCCAGTCGCTCGGCCAACCTCCTCAAGTCCTACAGCCCCGACGTGGTCATAGAGCAGCCCGTGGCCCCCCGGCCCGCGCCCCTCAGCTCCGACTATCTCTCCTGGTCCCCAGCCGCACCTTACAGGTACAACACTCAACACCACGGCTCCAGGGGCCCACAGTGAGGAGCAGGAACCATCTCCCTGTGAGCCCAGACCAGACTCACCCTGCTAACTGTATTCATTGAATGAAGAAAGACACCTTTGGAGGTATATGTCTCTTATACAAGAGGGCCATATAAGACTGGAGACTTTTTTACTTCCTTTACAGCTCCACCTGCTCACAAACTGGAAGTAATGATTAATTGGTTATATTTAGCAAATAAAAATTAAAAGTATCTGAACCTAAAGACAGTATATGAAATCCAGTGATTCAAGCAGAAGATGTATGCAAAACACAAAAGAAAACCTCCACATACAGAAAAAAGAGGAAACCCAGAAACAATATAAAACTGTGTCAGCATATTGGTAGAAATTATTTAGATTTGTTTGGGGGTGGATTGCATTCTCTGTCCCAGAGATATTGATAAGGAGTGTATTAAAACTCCTCAGGGCTTTCTTTGCCCCCCGATATTGCTGTGTTACTGAATTCAAGATCGAGGACTTGACCCCCGCCTGATAGTGGACTCTCTTGTGTTTGACTTGCAGCACCGTGTCCTCGTACAGCTCGTCCAGCACGCCCACTGCGGGTCAGGGGGTCAACATGGCCAACAGCATCGCCAGCCTGAGGCTAAAGGCCAAAGAGTACAGTATGCACCAGAGCCAGGTGCCCACCGCGAACTGACGCCAAACCCCGGGCACCGGACTGACGAGACACAGCAAAGCTCACCAAGCTGGGATAACGAACACAAGTCCCCACTGGCACTGACCTGGACCACGGGCTTTTCACAGGACTGTGCTTGGGCATGGAAAGGGTGTATTTTTATGTCCTAAAATAGCCTATATGAGATGTACAGGATTTGTCATTGTTTTTTATTATTATTACATTTTTTTGTTTTTTTATGGGACAGTTTCATAATATGTTGTCAACGTCTCCCATTTGAACCATTTCGAAGGGAAAATATCTTAAAATCGAGAGGACCACCTGGCCCAGTGCTTGATAAAATGTATCTTAATGGTGCAATACACACTCAAGCAATTCACACGCACTTTCTGCAGTTCTCAAGAGGTGCAAAAGTCCCACGTCAATTGGTAGCAGTTGGAAAAAAAACTAAAAATGACTTTAGGCAGTGCAGAACATATTCTGAACACAGGCCCTGAAGGACTGGTTCTCCGTCTGCATGTGGATTTTTTGGATTGAATGTGGATTCTCCATTGATTTTCCAAGGAGAAGCTGTTGGGGTATTTAAGTACTTTGGGGAATATTGTGAAAATACGGGGCTGGAAACTGTGTTCAGTGGCTCAGAGGAATTCCACTCGAGACAAATATCAGCAAACGTGGACGGACTGAATAGTGGATTTGGGGTCCCAGTGATCTTGGCGTGGCGGAGACGTTGAAATGCCTAAACCAGAAGGAACTGTTCCAGCACTTATTGTAATTTAATATTTTCCAGCTTATTTTCGATCAGCAGTTTTCCGCTGACTCCAGGCTGAAGCTGAAGGTCAAGTCTCACCTGACTTTCAAGTTCACAGCGCCCCCCCTTTGGTTCCGAGCTCCCGGTGTAATCACTGATTAAGACAAACACGGCGTCACTGGATGTCAGGGTGCAGAAGTCACAACAGTTCCCCCTGGCACTGACACTGTAGCACAGCGAGTCCAACTTCCATTCTGGCCTGTGATTGTACAATAAGATTTAATGTAAAATGATCTGCTGTCTGTTGGGCATGTCTGCCCCCTCTCTTTCTCTCTCTCCCTCTCTCTATTTTTGTGTGTGTGTAAAAATAAACTTTGAAGAAAGAATTACAATATAAATAAAGGACTCAGTGCTGCGTATTCCAGGAAAGACAACAGCAGAATGGGTTTTAACATGTTTACATAACTACAAAACAGAACTTTTTAAACTGAAAATCAGTCATCAGCCTGCCAGGCCTGGTGCTCTGGTGGGGAATTAGGTATAGGCAGCTACAGTTGATGGGCAGATGTAAATAAATGCAAACCTTTGGTGTTAGTTTCCTGTCCAACCTTGTGAATGATAATTTTAATAATCTGATTATCACTCTGATTGTCTGTGTTGAGTTTTTATGGTCCGTGTATGTCGACAGCTTCGAAAACCAAATGCTTAGAAAGAGTTTAGTGTTTAGAGTTTAGTAAAGAGTGTAGTGTGGCTATTGTCTCTTTACTGTCTCTAAAATCAGCAGCACACAATATATACTGCTAACTGTGGCCATGAAATAATGCAGGTTGGCAAACAAAAATGAGGCTGATGGATTCTGCAAATCCTGATCTTTTTCCCCAGCAGAACAGGCATGGGAGCGTAAAGTAAAGAGAGAATCAGGGACACCTCCCCACCCTCCCTTCCAAACCAGTGTAATGTTAATTTCCATCATAACTGCATTCCAGATGGCCATTATGCTATTCAGTTTCACACGTAATAGCCACAGTTTCAGTTATTATTTTCCTTTTTTTTTTTTTAAAGTCTCCCTCAGAAACAAATGACCTAAAAAAAAGAAAACAGTTCAAAATTTTCATAATTATATTTGAAGGGGAAAAAGAGACATAATTGCGGAACCCTTATTAAAGCTCATCTGCGGTTACGTTGTTTGGGTAGGGAGGTTATTTCCAAGCAGACTTTGAGTTGAAGGTCACGCCGAACACTGATCAAGTTACCTTTGGCCCGTCTGTCCCAATTACAGAGCGCTGTGTGATTCCTCGGTGCTGCGGCTCCACGGGTGATCCAAACCTGCAGGTAGCTGATAAGTCTGTTGTCCAGTCTCACTGCCTCACTGCCTCACTGTCTCAGTCTCACTGCCTCACTGTCTTAGTGTCTCAGTGTCTTATTGTGCCTCACTGCCTCAGTGCCTCACTGTCACATTGTCTCAGTGCTTCACTCTCACTGCCTCAATGCCTTACTGTCTAACTCTCTCATTGCCTCAGTGCCTCACTGTCAAACTCTCCCCAGAACAAACCCTTCAGTAGTACATTTTAAGACCGTTTAGCATCCCTTATGCAGGCGTACCCCGGTGAATGTACCATTTCGATTTCAGGACTTTTAACATGGTTTTGAGTGACAAACGTGCAGTGATTTCCTATGGTCTTAACATTGGTTTTACTGTGCTTTACTACACTTTACCTTCAATAAACCACAATTTACCAAAGTAAAAAAAGCTTTATTATGATGTTATTCCTGTGGTCCAGTGTAGTTAAGCACAGTGAAGAAAATACACTATAACCACAGTAAAACCATGTTAAAAGTTCACCATTGTATTTTTGTATTTAATCAAGGTATACTTGAATATGGGATGGTCTGTATATTTACAAACACAGCTGAGCACAAACAACCAGTTTCCAAAAAGAAGAATTCAAACTTTAACAAGCAAGGCCCCTGTGCATGAAAAGAGCATATATGGTTTACGATGGTAACATTGTTAATTAGTTATTTAGGTTACCAAAACTCTAAAACTCACATTCCTTAATTTAACATGCTTAAAGCTGTATATTATGAGGGTGTATGAGGTATAGAGATATTCTCCGTGTCAACAGCGCGCACACAGGTCTTTCACAAACCTTCCTCACACTAAACCACTTCTACTTCTGAACTACAAGGATGAGTTAATGCAATAAAGAGGATTGTCACAATTCTTTGATGACATCGCTCAGATATTTGTAATTATAGCTTATTGCAAAACACATTATTTCAGTTCTTCCATTTTGTGGTGTGGGTTTTGGGCCTATATATTCTGGAAATATATTTTTGTGACAGGTCTTAAAAAAAAAAAGATATTGAGCCTGCAAGATTATGCTGACAGCAGAGGTTTGCCCCACATGCCTGGAAAATGGGCTCCTAGCAGAAAACAGCGCAGCGACAGAATTCATTGTCACGCTCTCTGGTACAGCTAGACCCAGATCACATCATCCCTGCAATAAGAGTCATGTGTGCACCGTGACTCTCTCAGCCTCCTCCCGACCGTTTTGTTTTTTTAATAAACAACAGATGTCCCCTTACCTCATTGTGTACTGATCCGATCTATATACCATCCCCAAAACTGCCAGTCTGCCTCTGCGGCCCGAGCCCTGCCCAGCCCTCATCTCGTGTCACAGCAGCACTATAGGCTCAGCGACACTAAGGGTCTGATTTTAAAAGTCTGGTTGACGTTTAGAGCCAGTTTGTTGTATGTGACATGTTGCAGTTTCCCAAATAAGCTCATTTATGTGTTACAATTGATTTAGAGTCTGTTTGCGGTTAGTAAGTTCCTGTGGATGTTGTAGTTTTTTTGTAGACTTGTTGAAGCTGTAAATTCAATTTTCCTTTTATAAAAGCAGAAATTATGACTAAGTTACGAGTATAGTAACAGATCATAAACTTTGTTGCAAACTAGCAACAAGTATTATTTCTCAAAGTCATTGTAAATATACATTTTGCAAGGGCAAATGTAGTTACATACATACATTCAATTATTTTATTTTTTTAGCTATTTAGTTTTTAGCTGTCAGGAGTTCATTTGGAGTCAGAAAAAACAGCAATTTCTGAGAAAATGTCAACTCACAGTTTTGAATTAATATTTGTTAAGTTAATTACCCTTTTGTTTTATTGAGCTATTATAAGAGTCTCTTGGTTGTAAAGTTGTACTCTTGGCTTCACTCCCCCTCCATAGACAATTAGAACACAGACATTAAACATAATATACAGTTACAATACACAAAAGGTAAGTATAGTATGTTTTCTTATTTTGAGGAATTCCTTAAATGTTTCAGGACAAATGGCTTAAGTAAAACACTGGTATAGAGGCCATTTAACTACATAACTTATTAGTGTTCTGCCATCTTTCCCTTTGTGAACATTCCTGGACTAAGAATATAAATATTGTAAAAACACTTTCGACAAGAGCCCTCTGTCTTGACACCACTGACTTACTACCAAAGCTCAATTTTGTGTGTCATGTAGTGTAACAGAAAACAAGAAGAGAAACTTTCTACTCCTACTGAGACACGCACAAGAAATGTATGGTTCGTTTGCAAATAATAAGGCTATTCACTCTACATTACCATCGCAAATGTCCAGCCCCCTCCCCAGCATGCTGACACAGTCATTTACATTCTGCCTAAAACAATTAAGGTGTAAGGGCACGAATATAAACTTGTACTACCGCACTGCATTTATTTAAGAAGAGTCTAGAAATAGCAACAGAGCACTATTACATTGTTGTGTGTATGAGAGAGAGAGATTTAGAAGTTAAATACAGTTCTTGACTGCATTTTCTTAGCATTTAATTAAGTTTAGGGTTTAATGAATAAATTATATTGCCTGTGTCCCACTAGGTGGCAGCAGAACTACATAACTCCACCTTTCAGCCCATAAGGAGGTTGAGGTCTTATTTCTCTACACTGTTGCCATCATGTGGTAAAAAGCCCTCACTGGGGAACACCATACCTGCTGTATCACATGGGTCTCAGTGTCTCCTGGCTTCTGGTCCAACCTATCTCCCAGAAACGTTCCTGCTCTGATTAACCACATAAGTGGGGAAATTAAATAATTCTCTATACAGGATGCAAATTATGTTACAGGTAGCATGCCTTGAATCAAGGAACAAAAACAAACAAACGCAAAGTTAAAGAGATATTTAAATAATCTCCTATAATGGCTAACTGATCTTTAAGTCATTTAGAGCTTGGGTTGGACCAAAAACCAGAAGATACAGTGGCCATTCAAGGAACTGGGAACTTTGCTGGGAAACCTGTGACCAGCAGAGGGCGCTCAACAGTCACAATTGACCTGCAGAGTACATTCCAAGGCACATCTGGATCTTTATTAATCATTCTGTTTACAATGCTTACATAGACAAACCACTTTTCCTTGTATATTTCACATTGACGCACAAGGCCTTGCTGTGTTGTTATAAAGTCCACCACAGAGAGCAGTGGGCCAAGCCCCCCTGCGTGATGAAACAGTTCTAATGAGGCAGGAACACTTGACATTCGATCAGCAAGCCCCTCGGGAATGTAGGTCTGACCAGTAGTCTCCGTTTTGGAAATCACAAACCTCCAGTGGCAAATGAAAATTCATATATAAACACTTTCGCGTGGATGACACAGTGATGATTAGTTCACGAAGTTTGAATACATTCAATGGTTTCGATGACCAAGTCGCAAGTCATGTTTCCACATGAACACTGCTTCCAACAAACGCACTAATGGTCACAGTTCGTATTCATTTTCCTTTGCCACTGTCAAGCAGTATCATGTTACATTAACTCTCTAAGGCCCAGATAAACCAAACCTTTAAAGGGGAAACAAATGAAAGCACAGACGATCTTTGAATTGTCCTTCACTCACTGCTGCCCACATAAAATATAACATAAAAACCTTACAAAGCACTTACCAAAACCAAGAAAATTATGATTTGTTAGTACTGTTCAACACATATTTTATTTTTCACTTCCTGGGCACAGCGAGATAATCATCACCCTCACAAAATAGGTCCAGAATAGTTTTAAAATTTAATTTCTCCACAGTGAAACCGATTGATCCAATTTTGGTTTTATAATATGCTACCTGTTGTCATTTGTTTACATTATTATTCATTAAAAAAGGTTTAGCTCTCATTTTGTTGTTTTTAGCTGTTTTTACGGCATAAACCTGAGTTGCAGCAGCACCACCCTTTCTTGCGGACGCCGAAAACAAAATAAACATTACCTCTTCCAGTTTGGCCTCTGCAGATGGGCTGGAAAAGACCCAAGGGAAGAGTTTACATAACCCCGAGCCAAGAATGCGGGGATCTTTCTGTGCGCTCGGCACGCTGGACTGAGCAAGGCCTGCTGGCGGAAGAGATTACATCTACAGGCCTCACTGAACTCTATAATGAACAAACTAACAATATGACACCAGTCCCACTTCAGCAATATCCAGAACTGCGGACACACAATAAGCACAATCTGATCTGAACTTCAAACGCATATAAATGCTGGAATGTGGTCTTATTATATTTTCCAAAGGCAGAGACCCAAATAAACATCTAAAAAACTCCCCTCTAAAGCAGTCCAGTCCAGGAGCTTTTAATGGGGCGTGTACTTGTTTGGCCTTCACCTCACCAGTGTTTAAAGATTTGGACACAAGATCAGTTGCGCAGGTGTTGTGGTAAATTCAGCAATTTTCGAGGTCCATTAAGGCAGCTGAATACTCATCAGTCCCCCAGAATAAGAGCACCCTTGGACTGATCACAAATGGTGTCCCTGGGACTCCCGAGTGGCTCTTGCCCACATTGGGCACTATGAGCTGAGATTTGCCGGTTCGATCCCAGCTCATATCATTAGTTGACCGTGGCCGTGAGAGCTCAGTGCCACCAGGGCTGGGCTGGGGTGGGTTAAATCAGCAGGGCTGATCTTGCCTCACTGCCAACGAGTGTTGCCTGCAGGCTTTCAGAACTGCTGGAAGGGACACACCGCCCCTCCAATTGGCACTGAACCTCTCATGTGGGCTGTGAGGCCAGCATTGTGAAAAGACACAGATGGACAGGGTTTGGTGATTTGCGGGGGACCTATAAAACTGACTGGTGGTGCATGGCTGGAGATCACTGCTCTAAACAGACTAGTTGAAACGTGTAGGAATGCCTTATAAGAGAGCCAAAGAAATTAGGTAAACATCGGCTTTACACCAAAATGTATTCATGATGACATTCTGAAACGACATTTGGAAAACAAGAGCTGCGTAGAAGTACACAGCTTTTGGTTAAAACAGTTGCCTGGAGTGCAAATAGCTTTCTAAAGGCCTGGGTGCCATATTTCTGAGGCTATGGATCAAGAAAACTTGCTTACAGTATAACTGAAATCAGTAAAAGCAATATTTAAAGACTGCAGGTGTCGAATCCATTACATTGTTCTAATCGTGACAAACGTTCAATTTTGGGAGGCTTTGCTTCCATCAAGTGATACCTGTTGGATTATAAGTTTTAAAGGGTTGACATGGCAATCCGTTGAGTGCTGTCCTCATAAATAGTGACAAGACACTGATGAATTCACACACCTCAGATCTATCTATTATTATAAGTACAAAATGCCAGTTTTGTAGTAATTTCTTTGCCATAAAACCAGGCCTGGCCCTCTATATAAAGCACGAACAAACTTTACAGTGAAAAGCTATAGAGTACTACCTCTGTCTTCCTCTGGGGTGCTCTTCACACACTGGCTCTTGCTAAAAAAACAAATACACAAAATGTCAACGTGTCTTTTAACTGATCCTGAAAATCTAGTCTAATCTTAATAGATTGTGTTTCTTAGTTTTTCCCTAAACTAAGGAGATTTCGAAGTATAAAATACATAAATGCGATGCTAGTTACTGTTCTCTATTGGTGGCTTTTTGACTCTGGAAGGCTCTGCTCTAATATGAGGTGGATGGTTTGAATCCTCCAGCTCGATGGGTTTCACCAGTGGGACGCCACAGCAAAGAGGACCTGCACTGCCATGGAGAAGCAGGGCACCTGAGCAAGGCTGTAGGCCACGGAGCGGGTGGGGGCCTTCAGGGCACACAGGTAGGCGACAGTGTGGACCAAACGGCCTACAAAGAACACCTGGAAGTGCAGTCGGGCTGTGAGCAAGGTCGGCTCCGTCAGGGAGTAAACCGCTCCCAGGAACAGGAATGGGAAAATGTTCTCCATGTCATTTTGGTGACACCTGAAACAAACAAAGGCAGGTTTAAATGACGTGATCTCACGTTTTGCTCACCAATGGAGCTGCAAAGAAAGGGCAGAGTCGGAAAGACACTTACCATCGCATAAAACAACGTAAAAACTTTATTAAACCATAACTAAATATTCATAATAACCTGGGGTGATGAGAACAGCTTTAAAAGCAGGCTTAAATTTCATTCTTGTATATTGTTGTTTTTTTCTGGACAGTGAAATCTGACAATAAAACCGAAGACCTTTGCTGCTCTTTGTGAAGAGAAGAAGCTCTTTCCTATGTTTTCTGGAGTCTAAGACCCATTTTAGTCATTTTGCGTAAGCAAGTCTGTTTATTGAAGCCTTAGTGCTGTTTTGCCTGTGCCAGACTGAAGCAACCACAGGAACAGGCTAAGCAGGGCACCAATGACAGAGCTCTTAATGTGTAGCAGGTGAATCACCCCATGGAAAAGACCATACATAGCGTGGCCCTGTGTTCTGCTCAACATCAGCTGAGAGATAGTTTACACACACTTCAGCCTTGACGTCCACTGCTAAACCCGCTCTGTTTCACTTTCCCAGAATGCAGTCTCACTCCCACAGAACAGAGCCCCACTTCAAATAGAAACCATGTTCAAAATGGCGATTGGGCAAGTCACAATATCCCATTTATCCCATGTAGCCGAGGTACTTAACACTGACGAGGAAAGTAGTATTTAAAACAATACTGATGTAATACGAGTAACACTATAATCAACAAATAAATTAACATAAAACTTTAAAATATATAATAAACCATAAATGCTGGTTTCATTCAAGGAGTTTGAGGAGGTGGGTGGATATTTTGGTAAAGGATCTCAAACACGTATTACATTTTCATTGATGTCAGGCTGATATACGGGACGTACAGAATGGCTTTGAAGTGCTGTGTTTTGTCCTGTAAGGAGCTTTCTATTTTCATCTAGAAGCTCTTGTAGCAGGCATCCTTGCTTTATTCACATGCTCCTTACTGGTTAAATATTATACAGTCATTCTAATTCTATCCCCTATATGCAGTTCCTATATGGTAAATGTATTTTGGCATTGTCTCTAAGCTCTTTGTAATCGCTATCCTTGAAAACTAAATTCAAAGTGTATTTGTGGTAAATGTATTGTATATTTGTTATTTATCTGTGTATTTTTTTTGTGCGGTTAGTGCAGATAAATCAAAACTGCATAGCCACATAATTTGTGCTATGATCACAAACAATGTGTTTAGGAGACTTCACACTATTAGATCATTGGTAAACTGTTGGCATGCATTAGTACCTCAAATGATTAACTCTTTCCTGCTGCTGTGTATTTGGCAAAATACTACAACCTGACCACAGTTTACGTCCAGAGGTTTCCTATTTCATCACAGCTCCTGATCACTCCGGCAGTGGTACCACCATCCTCCAGTCTGCGGAGGAATGTCTCATCTATAAAATCACTCAGGCGTGTGTCTGTGTTGTGTAAGTCTGTTTGGAACGATTCTGCTCATCATTCGGCTCGATACCAGTTTACAGCGTAATCTAAGAAACTCTGCCAGTTGTATATATAAGGAATGCCACGTAGCAGAGCTTTTCTGTTTATGAAGCTGACTTGAGTGTACAAATCTAGCCTGCAAGCCATGGATTCATTTTTGTTATATTATAGTCCTTAGCAGACACCCATATCACATTATACTGATGCATAATGACCCATTTACACAGCTGGGTTTTCACAGTGCCTTGCTCAAGGGTACAACAGCAGTGTCCCCCTATATATATACACTCACCTAAAGGATTATTAGGAACACCATACTAATACTGTGTTTGACCCCCTTTCGCCTTCAGAACTGCCTTAATTCTACGTGGCATTGATTCAACAAGGTGCTGAAAGCATTCTTTATAAATGTTGGCCCGTATTGATAGGATAGCATCTTGCAGTTGATGGAGATTTGTGGGATGCACATCCAGGGCACGAAGCTCCCGTTCCATCACATCCCAAAGATGCTCTATTGGGTTGAGATCTGGTGACTGTGGGGGCCAGTTTAGTACAGTGAACTCATTGTCATGTTCAAGAAACCAATTTGAAATGATTCGACCTTTGTGACATGGTGCATTATCCTGCTGGAAGTAGCCATCAGAGGATGGGTACATGGTGGTCATAAAGGGATGGACATGGTCAGAAACAATGCTCAGGTAGGCCGTGGCATTTAAACGATGCCCAATTGGCACTAAGGGGCCTAAAGTGTGCCAAGAAAACGTCCCCCACACCATTACACCACCACTACCAGCCTGCACAGTGGTAACAAGGCATGATGGATCCATGTTCTCATTCTGTTTACGCCAAATTCTGACTCTACCATCTGAATGTCTCAACAGAAATCGAGACTCATCAGACCAGGCAACATTTTTCCAGTCTTCAACTGTCCAATTTTGGTGAGCTTGTGCAAATTGTAGCCTCTTTTTCCTATTTGTAGTGGAGATGAGTGGTACCCGGTGGGGTCTTCTGCTGTTGTAGCCCATCCGCCTCAAGGTTGTACGTGTTGTGGCTTCACAAATGCTTTGCTGCATACCTCGGTTGTAACGAGTGGTTATTTCAGTCAAAGTTGCTCTTCTATCAGCTTGAATCAGTCGGCCCATTCTCCTCTGACCTCTAGCATCAACAAGGCATTTTCGCCCACAGGACTGCCGCATACTGGATGTTTTTCCCTTTTCACACCATTCTTTGTAAACCCTAGAAATGGTTGTGCGTGAAAATCCCAGTAACTGAGCAGATTGTGAAATACTCAGACCGGCCCGTCTGGCACCAACAACCATGCCACGCTCAAAATTGCTTAAATCACCTTTCTTTCCCATTCAGACATTCAGTTTGGAGTTCAGGAGATTGTCTTGACCAGGACCACACCCCTAAATGCATTGAAGCAACTGCCATGTGATTGGTTGGTTAGATAATTGCATTAATGAGAAATTGAACAGGTGTTCCTAATAATCCTTTAGGTGAGTGTATATATATATATATATATATATATATATATATATATATATATATATATATAATGCTATTATTGTCTTCTGTTTATCTGTTGTTTGTTGCTCAGCCTGCACTACATTATTATTCATTTCTTGGCAGATGCCCTTATCCAGAATACATTTAATTAAAAACTATAGCAGGAATTGGACACAACTACAATTTCAAGCACATATTTTAACGCTGTCAACAGATGGACCATAAAAACACATACCCTTGAGGCATGGAGGCACGGCACATGAAGACATTGAACAACCCAATAAAAACAACACCGTGCACAAAAGTAGCCATAGTTACATCAACATAAACTAACTTAAGAGTCTCGTTTGGCCTTTAAAAACGTTAAGCGCCTGGAGCACGTCTGCTATTAATGTTTTCCAACATTAAGAATGTTTTACACACCAAGCCTACTGCATGTTTAATCATACAGTTAACATACATGCACACTATATCCACTCCTACAGGCCAGCCCATTTCCCTTCTCCGGCGGGGGTAAAGAAGTAGGTCTCCAGAAACCAGACGACAGAAACACAAACCTGGAGCCGCCTTCCCTCTCCGGTGTCTGTAACCAGGAAGGGCAACAGAAGCATTTCCTTCAATTCAGACATTCAGAAAATGATTACATATTTGGTTTAAGGGTGGAAAGACCTTGAAATAATAAGATACTGATTTGTCTTAAACTTTGATTGAGATACTGTGTGTGTGGGGGGTAACTCTTAAGTTCTTTTATAATATAATGTTCTAGAGTTACTAAAGTCTAAAAGTCTAAAATTACAGCTATGCTAGTGTTTTATTCCCCCGCCTGCCCAATAGCTACACATTACCATGTAAACCCGAAGCAATCACACTGGAACAACATCACCGTTCATCTGTGTACAGCGAACTCTCTGTTAAGCTGTGGAACAATGCGTTGAAACTGTACATTTGTTTGTTTTTTTCTTCTTCTTGCGTTTAAGTGTAACAGGCAAGAGAAAGTGAAGTGAAAGAATGCACTTTTCTTTCGGAAATGAAATGACATGTGGATGCTGTTTTGCTCAGACACCAGAGTGGAAAGTTTCTGGAAGAGAAGCAGCTGTGCTTTTTTCCTCACAAAGTCAAGACCGATCATTTCCTGGCAGGCTCTGAATTTTACAGGACTCCGGAGACAACACAGCTGGATTTTTCTGCAATCATCCTAAACTCTCAAGCTACCATGTCTTTATTTACCAAGAAAAATAACCGTCTTCCTGTATAAGCCAAAGCCTGTGTTTTAAAGACAAAATACAAGAAAAATGCGCAATACATCTACAATTGCAAATGACTAACTTGTACCAAATAGATTTTTTAAATTAATTTATAAATACCAAAAAGGATTCAAAATAATAACAGTTGGGACCAGGTTCATCATTTGCAACTGGTATGCAGACTCGGTCTAGGCCAGATGTAATTGATTGAGGACATTGGCAATTAATCAAACCATTGTATTTATGTCTCTGTTTCCTTACTGTGTTAAATGTTTTTTTTTAATACCTTGTGTTGTCAACAACAGTCTTGTTTACCAGACTTCCCAATCTTTCAGTGCTGGTAACAATGTTTTAAACAAATGTTTTCATAAGGATGAATCTTTCAGTCTGCTCCCCTACAAAAAATGTTTGGATGCTTTCTCTCAATTTAGGCTACTGCAAGTAACAATATTTTTACACTGAAATAAACATCTGTTAAGCAGCTTGATTTTATTCTCTTGGCTTTGTCTAGTTGTGTTTGTTTTCTGCAGGTACCACAAAAACACAATACAGCTCAGGAGCTCAGATATCGCCAATAAACCGTCAGATAACGTCAGAGGATTTACAAATGTGAGGGAAATTATTATTCACAGTATTCATACATTCATTTTCTCAGTAACGTGTTTTATTCTAAAGCAAAATATGGAGATCACTTCATTTAAAAAAACAGCTCTACTTACTGTCTATATTATTCTATCCTACTTCACACAGGGTTTACTGGAATATACCCAGTACAAGAAATGACTTTTTGCTGCAAAGCTAGAACACACATTCAATAATATTTGGATTGAGCGTTTTGTGTGTGTTGTTATTACCCGGGTGCAATCCAAACATTTTACCAGCATCACACTATGATCTGTCCATTCAAACTGACCCACCAGCAAATCACAGATTTTTTGTTTTTTGTTTTGGGAGAGACTACTTTCTACTAATACAAAAATGCCATCAGCTGTTTGATTGCAATCGGGGCTGTGGTCCCTCACTGACCTCCTGCATCTCTCCACATCTGGGTCCTGTCTGCAGAGCTGCGCTCCTCCGTGCCGCAGCGCGTCCTCCGGGTTAGCAAACGCCTGCGGACACATCGGATACATGAGGTGGAAACTGTGGGTGAAGTAGCAGTTAGATTCATCTTCGTGAGTTATATTTATGTTTGCTGATTGGCTCCAGGCTGCCAGAAGGAGACCATGTCTTTTTTAGTCACAGCAATTAGCGTCCGTTACGTGAGAAACAGTCGCGTTTAACAGAACTGGGAGCTGTGCAGGAACAGACGCGCGGTTTGCAAGAGTCGTGTTTTTCCTGGAAACCTAAAGTCGGTACATTTACATTAAATGCGCATTAAATTACAACTGAATGCATTACATGTCTCAATCTCAGACCGTACTGGGGTGCATCTCTCGTTTTGTTTTTAGATTTTAGTTTCATAAAGTAAAGTAATACATCAATAAATATATACCCTCAAGCATGTCCACGCCGATACGTACCTTTTTGCGGAGTCGGACTTGTCCAGTGATAATGGCCACGATGTACATTTTGAGCACCAGAAGGGCGCTATAAAACACAAACGACGCGAAAACCTCGTTGTCCAGCATGTTGGGCTTTTGTCCGTCTGCGTCGTGTTACAGCAAACGTTTCCAGAACTGCACCGCTGGCTACATTGACACGCACATTTGACACACAAAAGCTGTGCAACTTTCACTGGAGAGCCTTAACCCCTCCGTGCCCGGAGGAAACCAGGTCTGTTTGTGCTCCGAGCAATAGCACTAGAATAACCAGAAGCCCCAGTGTGTTAGTGCTTATGATATATGAAATATGCTACAATTGATCAAGACATGCCTACAACCTTCAGTGTTGCAAGAGAGGCTCTGAAGGGACCTGAGGTCGGACTCGCATGAAGAAAAGGAGACTTCTAACTTCGTACAAACTCGTTTAAGTTTCGTTTTAATGTTTATTTTATATGTTACGTGTTATAGCAGACGTTTTCAGTGTACATCTGTAACACGTTCTTAGGGTTCATGAAAAGTATAACATTCAAGAAAGTGTCAAACTACCAGATGTTTTTCACATTAAATGTACAAGCTGAGCAATTATCGTGGACTATAGTATAATTGATCTCATGTCAAAGTAATCAGGCGATTTTCAGTATTAATAGTACAACTGTTGTTAACTATAAGTTGGTTTATATAATAATCCTTACACTTTTCTGTCTACGCGCTTTTCATGTTAGGGGGTCCCTCCTCCAGCACCAATGCATACGGTCACCACTACTCATCAGCTACTCAGTGGGGAGGTGGGCAGAAGGAGATGAATGCCAATGTAGGAGGCCATGATAGATTAGGGCCATAGGTGGGAATTTGTTCAGGACACTGGGGTCCTACTCTTTTCGAGGAATGATCTGAGATTTTTAGTGACCACAAAGAGTCAAGATCTCTGTTTTACGTCTCATCTAAAGGAGGGCACTTATTCACAGCACAGTGTCCCCATCCCTGGACTGGGGCATTGGGATCCACACAGAGCACAGGGTGACGCCCCCTACTGGTCTCACCAACACCTCTTCCAGCAGCAACCTTAGTTATACTCCCATCCAGACAGTATATAAAACATTGTATAGTTTTGTTAGCACTGAAGTTGAAGACCACCCCAAGAGAGGGACAAAACACTGAATACAAATCCAGAGTGCTTTTTCAGTTTATTGTAGTTTTCATCTGCAGGCTTGACTTTTTTTTTTATGTTGAATTTTTGGAAACCCCCCCACATCTCCTCCAATGCAGACCCCTCACACTTGTGTCAGACAAGACATCCACTGCATAAACGCATGCACAGATTCAGTATATGGCAGATATCATTTTCTATACCAGGATATGAATCTTTCTTTTAATAACAGTCAGCCAAATCCTTTATTTTCTCTGCCACCATGTGGGGTTTAAGATAAACAGAGCATACTCAATTCTAAGTCTACCTTAATTAAGCAGGTTGGCAGAAAAATAACATGATGTATTGTCTTTTTTATATCTTTAAGATTCTGATCTGCAAATGTGTTTGCTTTAATAAGCCAGTTTCTATTTAACTTTAACAAACCTTTCACTCAAGGTTATAACATATTCTGTCACTTAAAGGGGAACCTGCACGATTGCCAATGTTATGTTTTTATTCGTGTATAAGTAAGATGTAGAGCAATTTTCCAGTTTAATTCTATCATATAAGCAACTTTTACATCTTTAAAATAATAACATGACCAAATAATGGTGGATGTCAAAAGCTAGCCCGTATGCTCTTTCAGGGTTTCGGGATGTGGTGGGTCATGACTTCCTGGATAGCGGAAACATAGTGGAAAGACTGCTTTAAAGCACTGAGTCTGTCTTCCCCGTGGCAACTCGAGTCATATTATCAAGTCAGTCAAGCATTAGTGCTTCATGGTTTTATGCCTTGAGAGTAATTACAGTTTCCATAGACCACGTGTTGTGCTGTTGTGTCCAGCACTGCGGGAAAAATAAACAGGAGTTATTTTCTCCTTTGCAACAACAGAGGAGATGAATACGCAGTCGACATTCTGTGCAAATAAAAAATCCCACATTCAAAAAAGTGAAGAAATCATCAATCACTTCAATCCCAGTGCAACCCAACATTTGCATCACTTTTCTCATCCCACTCTCCTATGCTGGTTTGCACTGTAGTGTGTGTGGCAATGTGTGAGTTTCAGAATGAAATGTGTTCGCAAGGTGGTCATTGTCTTATTCCAGGACAACCTGCACAAAGTGATTTTAGTTTTAGTTTTTTGTATAACAACTCATTTCAGAATAAATGCTGTGCCAACATTCCAGCCCAAAGTGACTGCGCCACAGACAAAAAAGTAAATCATATCATAATTATTGCTTAGCAAATCTTTCCCATATAAATGAAAACATTATTATATGTTATATTTAAAAATAAAGAGGGAAATTTATTCATATATTTTTTTGGCCCCACCACAAAAACAATGTGAATTCAGGTCCTGCAGTGAAATGAATCCAATTTGGAACAGCTACCTCAATTAAGAATAGCCTAGGTATTGTGATTGGATTAACCAGCTGTTTCCATACAAAAGACAAGCTAAATATAGAAGTTGCAAAGCTTTCCCATAACACAATTAGAGAAAGAACACACAGATCTCCAAGTAGACCATCAGGGAGCGGTGACGGTAACTGGGTTGGTAAAATATGTTTAATTGTGAGAGTAATAATTAAACTTAATTTTGGAAAGCCTGGAAGAGCCTGTTGGCTATTGAATAACACGGAGAGAATTTGGGAGCGTGTTTAGGCTTGAGGAGGTTCTATTCCAAGAGAGGAAAAGCGAAAGAAATCGCAGGTTAATTGATACCCTTTAAACAGCTAGGGGATGCCTGGGAGGTGAAACAATCAATGCTCAAGGCACGGTTTATACTGCCAAAGCGCAGTGGAATTCCACGTCCAAATGGAGTCTCGCAGCATGGTTAACAGAAGGCTGTGTAAACTATTGAAGCCTGTTTTCCTACAGGAGAATATGTCCCTAAAAGTGTTGGGATTGTTTTCCTTCTCATTTAAGGGCATCTACATGTGGAGTTATTGTTCTGACCTTCTGAGATCACAGTGGAAAAGTTCAATCAAAACCACATTTTGATCAGTCAGAGACTTTGCCTGTCTGATCCATTCTCAAGTTGTCCGGAATTGATGAGTTGTGCATTTGGCTGATGCCTTTATCCAAAGTGGCTTTTGCAGGATTCATCATGTAAGACTTTAAAAGGGTTATTACATTTTCAGGGTTAAAGAATGTGTTTGTGCTTAAAGTAGGAAGGGATAAAAAAAGCGTTAAAAGTACTAGATCTCCAATGGACACCAGCTGTCAGTTAATGCAGCAAGGTAAATGTTGGTTAATTCAGTCTTTGAGTAAATGTTGCTGTGGTATTCATTTTTCTCCCCTATTTGATATTCTAATGCATTTGTCTTCAGTCACAGAAAATAAGCTCACATGCAGGTCAGAAGAAAGTCAGAACTAAATCCTCCATCTGATATAATGTAGAGGATTGAGTAACAGTTTAGCAACGCGACACTCCTGTGAAATTGCGTGTCCATGTATGTCAAGAATAATAAAGGCAGTTTTTCCTTATTTGAATGCTCAAAATGTGTAGGTTTCATCAACTCGGCAACCTTTTAAATTACGAGTTTGTGGACAAGTCACACAGAGGAAACAACAACAGAGTACATCCCATCCTCTTCTGTCACCAAGACTACTAACTCATTTAAGTGAGGGCTCCAGAGTGGGAAATGGGCATGAAAATAACATGTTCACTCTCTCTTGCACAAGCCAATACATACATACCACATTTCACTAAAGAGCAAGGAGAAAGTCAGCTAATAGGAGCCCACACTTAATCAAACAAAGGTCAAGCACAGAATACAGTACACGGTTACTGTGAAGGGATTACTCAAGTGTAAGCAGAGATGTAGTGAAAGTCACAACAGTGCTATGTGCGGTCAAAAGCAGGCATAATCACTCGAAAAAACAATTAACGAACTCTAAATTGAATAAGTGCAAATAATTTAGCACATTTCTGTCATATTTTGATTGATTCAATTTGTGAATGTCTGAGGAGAACTGTTTTTACACAATATTAATTTATTTGTGGAAATGGCAGCATTGCACATTTCCGAGCTAACACTTACAATTGGAGTTGAGCATTTCATAACATTTCACAGAAGTAATACATTTATAAATTATCAGTGCTAAAAAAAATAATTCAATAAACAGATTTAGTTCTGCTAAAGTCATCTACACATTACACTGAATACATTTATGAAAAAAGAGCGGATTAGACTGGAACAATTCTCTGAGTAATATATAGTCGAGTCAAGAGCCGAGTCGAGTCCGGGTTTGTTTTTCAGGACGGCAGGACTTGTACTTTACACACTTGGCCAGTGCAGCGTCTCCAACACAGGGCCTGGCCTCACAGGGCGGGCACAAGAGATTTCAATGTGTCTGTGCGATTCCTTTATAGCCCGGCTCTAAATTCCTCTTCAGAGCCCTGGCCCCAAGACTGGGCCGACCTCTGCCTCAAAGCGCAGTGCTTTCCCAGCTGGAATATCCCATGATGCTCAATCTTGTTGGATTGCTTTGAGAGATGATAGTTTAAAACCAAAATCAAAATGTATTTTCGGATGGAAGCCTTGAAATTCCAGCCAGCACTCTTGAGATGTCCCTTTCCCGAGGCGGGGGTCTGGTCTTGAGCTGAAGATTGCTCCCAGGATGTCTCCCGCAGTCTTGTCCACAAACCCTGCCAAGGCAGATACCCGTGACAGACAGCATGAGACAAATCCCCATCAGCCACTGTTATCAAATGAGCAGAGTCTTTTGTCAGATTTCAGAATTAGGTCAGTCGGGGTCTTGTTACAGGCAGAGCTTGGAAACCTAATACCCCTACAGATTACTGATTTCAAAGGATTTCGGGGAGCAGCAATGGAAATGGGAGGAATGGTACACATACCAGTCCTGTAAATCCGGTAAATTCTGCTGAAATTCTCAAACCACAACAGACCAGCGGGCCTCCAAGTTCAACATGTTTATTCATGGCCAATGACACTGGGGATGCAATAAGGTTTGGCCAGCCTCCACACGCATGCCATAGCAAAGGCTCACTGCGATGTTATATTCCGATCACTTTGCTTGTTCACCGGTGTGTGTAGCTTCTCTCTCTTAATTCCCCACTGGATCCTTCAGCTCACCACTGGGTCCAGTTCATGTCCAGCATCAGTCAAATCACAGAGACTTGGGCAGGGGATTAACTATGGGGTTACTGACTGCTTCTACACACTGAGCTAATGCAGAAAAGAGATTGCCTGGGATTAATCCTTAACCAAATGCATTTTCCTTTTGTGGCTTTTCTGGGGTTGTTCTTGTCCTCCGCTCCCCTCACATTCCAGCATGTTGAGTCCAGTCCTTCTCACCCTCACTGGTTTAGACAGCACTTAGAAGTTCCTGCCATCACACCGACTATGGCACCGTATATTATTGTTGATTTTCTTTGATTAATACCGTTCCCTGCACTGGTTAAACTTTTGTAACTGCACTTGATACACTTATTTTTGAACAGTCACGGTCTTGCGTGTTTCTGAGATTTCATCATGATTCCATGTATACAGAAAGCATTGCATTCAAACTGCATTGGATGCTCAACTGATTTAAAAAGTAGAAAACACAAACAGAAAAAGTGACATTTCTGTACTCAATCATTTTTTTCTATACAAAAGTTCTGGTGTCTTTCAACTTTTTATTTTTTTCTGATGCCTTCAGCTGTTTCTAGCCATGCTAACAGCTGGGGACAAGTATTACAGATAACCCTGCAGCCATGCACTGCACACTTTCATAGTCAGTCCAACACACATAAGCTTGCACATCTCCAGTTGAAGGTCAATGTTTCTACCATTATAGCTGTTATGATTATCCTTTGTGATAGAACTGACAGCATGTCCATGGCAAGACATCTCTGTTAATAAAACATTGTACTAGTTGCGAGTCAACTTGCAAAAAATATTTTGGCAAGGCTTTCTGGGCTGGGGATAATTTAGGCCAAGAAGCAGATTAATTTACCAAAGGAATTTAGGCATTGGGAGGGGTATCTGTATTAGAGGGCTGTGGAGGAGTTTGAGAGTAAATGCGCAACAAAGTGAACTCTGCTATTTATAAGGTTTTTGTTGTTATACCTTGTGGGGAAGGAATTCCAATGTGTCTACAAGGTTTACTCTCTGAATGAAGGCATTTAGGTATTTGGTGCATTTGTTATTATCATTGACATAAAAAAAAATCTCAAAAGGGCATTGTAAGTCATTACTGTACGAGACAAAGGAAAGTTGGCACACAATCATCAAAATTGATCACAGGGTTAATTACTGCAATGTCAGCAAGATGAGCGAAACCAACATACAGAACTGCATGATTCTTTACCACACAACTAAAATGCCCTGGGACTTTTGCCGTCTCTTTTACCTTCGGTCTGCCATTAACATCAACCCTACATTAGGTTGTCTCATTGAAAATGAATTCTACATCGTCAATACATATGCGGTTCTCTAGGACTGTGTCCCATAGATACACAATTAGTCTATTCAGTGCTACTTTCCAACCCTCAACCAAACCCCTAACCCCCACCCTAACCACAGCGGGAGGTATGACAGTTCTAGGATGAGAAAACTGCAGAAACCGTGTGGGAATGTGAATCTGCACAGGGCTGTGTGGACGTATGGCCACAAGGGCTGAAATGAACTTCAGCCTTATACTACAGTTATTTTGGAAGCGGCCTCAGTTTCTAGCCGTTCTGGTGGCTCTTGTGCTGGAGAAGGAAAGTGTTGAGGATTTGACATCCCACAACATTTAAACTCAGCGATTCCTCACACACTTCCAGATGGAGACATTTCCTGATTTGTCTGTTCTTTAACCTTCGCAATTTCAAACGCGTCCTCAAAACATCTTCAGTACGGTGGCAAGGATACACTTTGAATTACTGTAATTCTCATTGCATATCCATTCCTACTGTAAAAGAGGCCTGCATCATACCGTATATGCAAAGGACAGCTATTGTTTAATGTAATATTTTCTGTATTCCTCTCCCGCAGCTTGTCAATCATTTTCAGTTCTGTGGTCTCTTAAGTGGAAGGTGCCGGGTAATTTGTTGAAGAAACACACAAACAAATAAAACACTTATGATTTTTCAGTGCTGTTTATTCAGTACATCAAGAAAAGATGTCTCAGATCAAACTGCGTAGTGTTTATCTGTGCGTGGCATGAGTGTAACAGATGTTTTATTCTTCACGTAGCTACAAACACTGAGCCCAGGAATCTGTTTCCACCCCTCAGCATTCCTGATTTCATATCAGAGATGAGAAGCATGACATCAAAACCACAGTAAGAGCATTTTGTTCTTCATACCTGTAACACTAACGGTATGAATAATAGATCTATTCACATTTATATATATGTAAATATATATATATATAAATAATTTAGAGACAATATTAATACTTTACACAATTAACAAGGCTGTAAGTGCAGTCCGAAGTGTATGGTTCCAATAACAAGTAACACAATCCTGCTGGTTCTTACAGTCGCTACTCCAAGAAATGAATCTGATATAACCAGACTACAGACTGAAATGACATTTCTTTGCCGGGCTTTTCCTGACGCCTGATCACTATCTCTTGGTAGCAGTCATAGCAATGCCAGCCAGCCACGGTTATCGAAGACCGGATGGCAGTGGGGGGCCAAGGAAGGCGTTGCCACATCTTGAGGAACGGAAACTCTATATGCGCTCTTTGGTTTTACAGATTGCATGGGACACATATATGTATATATGTCTATAGGGTGGCCGGGCAGAAGTCAGAGAAGAGATTGTGCTATAATATAAAATATTGTGTGAAACAAATCTACAGACACTCGAGCCTCTCTATTCTGAAGCCACTACAATCAGTCCCAATCAACAGTGTTTGCCTATCAGTTATTGCAGACATGATAGCATGGGAAATGCATCACAAAGCTCACGAAGCTACAGTCGGGGTTGGGGAGTGGGGTGCTGTAAATATAGTAAACGTGGATCTTCACAAATTTCTTCTCGTCACGTCTGACACTTGGACGATCACTCGCGACAAACATCCAGTGCTGAAGCCCAGTGTGCCATGCTTGCAGATTCAAACGGTTTCTGAACAAGTGCCCCGGCAGACGAGCTGCACCGAAGACCGAGTCGCACCATCTGGCCGCTTGACCCTGAAGCCTTCATGAGCTGGAACATCTGTGATTGGTCTAACATGACTTAATTACAATGTTACTAGTTGATCCTGTTTCTACTTGAGCAGTCGCCTTGCAACACTGCGGTGAGACCAGGAGGGCTAAACTACAGATTCTTCAATAAATAGTACTACTCTTAATATTATTATTAACATTATTATCAGTATTATAGTTTTCTTTGTGAGAAGATGACATACTGGTACGTCACAAAAGTGCTCACGACATATTTGCCAAGGTGCAACGTCGGTGCCACTCCGGTTAGGATGAAGCAAAAAACCTGTAAGAGACAATGGAAACAAGCACTGAGTCAGTACAACATTTCTCTTTCTTTAGACATGATCAAATTCCTCCCTCCCCCTTTCCGTCACAGTCTGCGAAGATGAGACTGATAATCTGCCGCTCTGCAATGGACCATGTGAAATTCTGGAAGAGCTAGAAAGATTTAGATTTAGACTATTTAGAGGAAGATGGGAAGATGAGATCAGAAGATTTGCTGGAGTCGCCTGGCAAAGAGACTGGGCAGATGGAACAATTGGAAAAAAGGAAAATCTTAAGGATATACACTCACCTAAAGGATTATTAGGAACACCTGTTCAATTTCTCATTAATGCAATTATCTAACCAACCAATCACATGGCAGTTGCTTCAATGCATTTAGGGGTGTGGTCCTGGTCAAGACAATCTCCTGAACTCCAAACTGAATGTCTGAATGGGAAAGAAAGGTGATTTAAGCAATTTTGAGCGTGGCATGGTTGTTGGTGCCAGACGGGCCGGTCTGAGTATTTCACAATCTGCTCAGTTACTGGGATTTTCACGCACAACCATTTCTAGGGTTTACAAAGAATGGTGTGAAAAGGGAAAAACATCCAGTATGCGGCAGTCCTGTGGGCGAAAATGCCTTGTTGATGCTAGAGGTCAGAGGAGAATGGGCCGACTGATTCAAGCTGATAGAAGAGCAACTTTGACTGAAATAACCACTCGTTACAACCGAGGTATGCAGCAAAGCATTTGTGAAGCCACAACACGTACAACCTTGAGGCGGATGGGCTACAACAGCAGAAGACCCCACTGGGTACCACTCATCTCCACTACAAATAGGAAAAAGAGGCTACAATTTGTACAAGCTCACCAAAATTGGACAGTTGAAGACTGGAAAAATGTTGCCTGGTCTGATGAGTCTCGATTTCTGTTGAGACATTCAGATGGTAGAGTCAGAATTTGGCGTAAACAGAATGAGAACATGGATCCATCATGCCTTGTTGCCACTGTGCAGGCTGGTGGTGGTGGTGTAATGGTGTGGGGGATGTTTTCTTGGCACACTTTAGGCCCCTTAGTGCCAATTGGGCATCGTTTAAATGCCACGGCCTACCTGAGCATTGTTTCTGACCATGTCCATCCCTTTATGACCACCATGTACCCATCCTCTGATGGCTACTTCCAGCAGGATAATGCACCATGTCACAAAGGTCGAATCATTTCAAATTGGTTTCTTGAACATGACAATGAGTTCACTGTACTAAACTGGCCCCCACAGTCACCAGATCTCAACCCAATAGAGCATCTTTGGGATGTGGTGGAACGGGAGCTTCGTGCCCTGGATGTGCATCCCACAAATCTCCATCACCTGCAAGATGCTATCCTATCAATATGGGCCAACATTTCTAAAGAATGCTTTCAGCACCTTGTTGAATCAATGCCATGTAGAATTAAGGCAGTTCTGAAGGCGAAAGGGGGTCAAACACAGTATTAGTATGGTGTTCCTAATAATCCTTTAGGTGAGTGTACATATATATAATTCACTGTTCTTCGGAATTCAAATATCAGAGGTGGCATAAAAGCCAGCATACAGTGAGGGAAAAAAGTATTTGATCCCCTGCTGATTTTGTACGTTTGCCCACTGACAAAGAAATGATCAGTCTATAATTTTAATGGTAGGTGTATTTTAACAGTGAGAGACAGAATAACAACAAGAAAATCCAGAAAAACGCATTTCAAAAAAGTTATAGATTGATTTGCATGTTAATGAGGGAAATAAGTATTTGACCCCTTCGACTTAGTACTTGGTGGCAAAACCCTTGTTGGCAATCACAGAGGTCAGACGTTTCTTGTAGTTGGCCACCAGGTTTGCACACATCTCAGGAGGGATTTTGTCCCACTCCTCTTTGCAGATCCTCTCCAAGTCATTAAGGTTTCGAGGCTGACGTTTGGCTACTCGAACCTTCAGCTCCCTCCACAGATTTTCTATGGGATTAAGGTCTGGAGACTGGCTAGGCCACTCCAGGACCTTAATGTGCTTCTTCTTGAGCCACTCCGTTGTTGCCTTGGCTGTGTGTTTTGGGTCATTGTCATGCTGGAATACCCATCCACGACCCATTTTCAATGCCCTGGCTGAGGGAAGGAGGTTATCACCCAAGATTTGACAGTACATGGCCCCGTCCATCGTCCCTTTGATGCAGTGCAGTTGTCCTGTCCCCTTAGCAGAAAAACACCCCCAAAGCATAATGTTTCCACCTCCATGTTTGACGGTGGGGATGGTGTTCTTGGGGTCATTCCTCCTACTCCAAACACGGCGAGTTGAGTTGATGCCAAAGAGCTTGATTTTGGTCTCATCTGACCACAACACTTTCACCCAGTTCTCCTCTGAATCATTCAGATGTTCATTGGCAAACTTCAGACGGGCCTGTACATGTGCTTTCTTGAGCAGGGGGACCTTGCGGATGCTGCAGGATTTCAGTCCTTCACGGCATAGTGTGTTACCAATTGTTTTCTTGGTGACTATGGTCCCAGCTGCCTTGAGATCATTAACAAGATCCTCCCGTGTAGTTCTGGGCTGATTCCTCACCGTTCTCATGATCTTTGAAACTCCACGAGGTGAGATCTTGCATGAAGCCCCAGACCGAGGGAGACTGACAGTTATTTCGTGTTTCTTCCATTTGTGAATAATCGCACCAACTGTTGTCACCTTCTCACCAAGCTGCTTGGCGATGGTCTTGTAGCCCATTCCAGCCTTGTGTAGGTCTACAATCTTGTCCCCGACATCCTTGGACAGCTCTTTGGTCTTGGCCATGGTGGAGAGTTTGGAATCTGATTGATTGATTGCTTCTGTGGACAGGTGTCTTTTATACAGGTAACGAGCTGAGATTAGGAGCACTCCTGGATTTTTTTGTTGTTATTCTGTCTCTTACTGTTAAAATACACCTACCATTAAAATTATAGACTGATTATTTCTTTGTCAGTGGGCAAACGTACAAAATCAGCAGGGGATCAAATACTTTTTTCCCCTGACTAGTAGTAGAACATGGTCTAGCCAAAGTTAGGTACATTTATAATCCATCAGAACTGTGAAGAAAGGCATGAAGACTACATGGGGACTTGATTCAAGTCTTCAAAATCATGAAAGGCATCGACCACATCAAGCCAGAGGAGCTTTTCCAGATCAGCAGGGACACACGCACCCGGGACACAAATGGAAATTGGGCTTCAAGGCATTCAAGACAGAAAACAGGAGACACTTCTTCACACAGAGAGGCGTCACAATCTGAACAAACTCCCCAGCGATGTGGCTGAAGAGACAATTTGGGAACATTCAAAAACAGACTGGATAGGATCCCTGATCACTTAGTTATTAATGGACACCAAACGAGCACGATGGGGCGAATGGCCTCCTCTCCACTGGACACTGTCTTATGTTCTTAAGACCATACTCCCATTGCATAGCAGCTCAATTCATTTCCTTCTTTAAAAATCACACAGAGGAAACCGAAAACCCTTTTAAGACACTATTGTCTATATATGTAGGTCTGTGCACTGTATACAATCTGTGCATAAAGTTAGTACATTCGAGAGTCATTTAAAAATAATTACCACAGGGTCTGTGTTGGGTCCTGGCGATCCTCAGATGGCTCTGGTCTCTGCCTCGATCTTGCGCTCCCCGTGCAAGCTCTCCGTGTCAGCCTGGGCCACAGTCTGACGCACCGCGATCTCAGGTCCGCCTCCGTAGATATTGAAGAGGTAATGCCACGTCTCCTCCGAAATCTGACCGTAATCAGCTCCTGAAAGCCCACATAAAATAAATGCATTAAACAGCCAGAACCATGTCTCAGACAGCTGTACACACCAGTTGTTTATATCTTGTATATTTTACATAAAAAGCAACACTAATTCCCCTGCAGTAATAGTAACCTTGTTTGAGCTGCACATGTCCTCCCTTCATCACTGCAATCTTGCTGTTGTCAATAGGCCCAGGCGGCTCTGAGGAGAGAAAAAGCACCAGATTGCTCTCCGACACGTAACTCTGCGTAACACCATTAACAACGCCAAACTGAGTACCTGGCTTAGATGAGAAGATTTATATAGCTGTACATGAAGAATATTCATTTATACTACATTAATCCAGGGAAACACTGGACTCTCTTCTTAATGGATGAGATTACTCAGAAAGCAGCACTAATTATACAAGAATACATTAAGAGCTGCGACTAAATGGATTTACACCCTGATTCAGTGTGAGGTGAGGTAAGGCCTGTCAAGCGAGTCTGTCCTTTATTAAGTATTATGAGCTGCCTCCAAAGCAGCCCAGGCAACAGAAACTTGAACCACTGCTTGGTCAAATCCTGTTCATTTAAAATCTACTCCTGGAAACAAGGATTTGACGATTTCGAACCCTGTTCCCTGCGATCAGGTAAGTGAGGTGACACAGGGACACACGACAAGCAGAGGCCTACACCTGGCGATCCCCAAATCACAGGTGCAAAAGGTCGGGTGTGTACCATTGTCCTTCCCCTTGACGAAGCTCTCCCACTCCCTGAACCACTGCATACTGATACAGTAGATGACGGTCGGAGCCTCTTCAGCCTGGAATGCTTTATTGAGCTGCGATAGGAAACAGGGACAGAGACATTAATGCTGCAGGCCGAATGCGAGAGGTGTATGTTTGGTGACAATGGTACTTTGCTCTGGATAAGGGGGTCCGCATGAAGCAGGACAACTGAATGCATTGTGTTTTGTGTACGATATTGTAACGGTAATGGCTAGCATTCATATATCCAGAGCATAACCTGTATAGCATTTCATAGTCCACCTTCTCTTGTAAGTTAAACGTGAATAAGATTTCCAAGGGACCACGTCATTGTGATATGAATAAAAGATCTGTGGTGCTCCACGCTGAATTGCTTCCTCACGGCTACACAGACACAGGAGTTGTTGATCTGCGTCGTGTGCTGAAATACTAACCAAACTAATGCACCCTAAACTTCACTTTTAATTTAAAAAAAAATATTCAGTGGCGAAAACAATTGTGGCTTTTGGTTCGAATGGTTGCGTATTCTGAGCATGTTTTCATCGCATGAAGGGATTAAACGAGATAAGAGGTGTGTGCATGTTTGGAGACGCTGCCTGAGTGGTCAGACGTGACTGATAACACGTCACCAAGACTTTACCTTGATGAAGGTGTCAATCTCCACCTTCCTGCGCTTGGCCAGGGCTTCGATTTCCACCTGGCATATAGAGCAGACGTAGAGATGGTTCACAGCAGGACCTCCTCCGAAACTGAAAGAAAGAAAACGTCCCTTAGCAGGCGCCCCCAACGCAGACTGGGCCACGGCTATGCGAGTCTCTTACCTAGACGTGTGAACACGGGGAGAGTTCAACTGCCGTGTTGGACACATTGGCCATGCTTACACAATAGTCTCCTCCATTGTATTACAAAACAAGAACTTCCTTGTCCTTTGCCAATACTATACTTTTTCATTTAACAATTCCTGCTTTGTACCTTTATATTTGTTTTGTGATTCAAACTTGAACACAAATCTATAAGCAGCCATACCAACCACTACCTTGTTTAGCAGTATGCAAACAGCGAAAGAAGCTGGATCAGCTGTAAAAGTCAGGCATGATCCAGGATACAGGGCCCTCTTACCTGTTATAGAGATACTCCCACACATTCTGCGGCAGGATCACGACCAAGTCGTCAATGTAGTGGTACTTGTTCGGTGGGATTCCTGTGCGAAAGAGAAAATTATGATTATGGCCCTCCTGTGAATGACGGCAGACTTAAATCTCTCATGTTTCTTGGTCACTCTCAGGCAGGAGTCTCCAAACCTGGTCCCCAACAGCCTGAACCAGCAGTCTGGGATGGTGGCTCTAAAATCATTCACTTATAAAGAACTGTAAACACTGTCGTATGATGTATTAAGTGTTTGGGTAAATTCAGTAATTTAGAGAACATTTAAGAAGAGAAGCACCTGAACACCCATCAGCCCTCAACGACCACATGGAGACAACTGAACTCGTTAACTAATCAATAAGTAACGTGTACCCACTGTGTAGAAATTGGTGATTTAGGGGATCTCCAAGACCAGGGCTAGAAAGCACAGAGTTTGTAAAATCTCTTCACTATTTATATATTGTGTGGCGCCACACTAAGGAGGGTGCAAAATGGCCACCTATGGGGGCACTACATCCCCCAGGAACACGGTGGGGGTGGGGGGGGCATTTATGGGCACCTGACTTGCAGGTCTCCAGTGAGTGGCTTCCAGACAGCATAAAAGCAGGAAGGAAACCACCTCCTGGTGAGGAGAGTAAGGAGTGAGTTGGGAGCTGGATAGGAGAGAGAGAGAAAGAAGAGAAACAGAAATCTGCTACCTGGGATGGGGAGCAGAGCTGAGGGGGGTGCCACACCTGGGACAGCCAGACCGGTAAACCGACCTTCTACGGGCTTGAACATGAGCGCAGAATTCGTGTTGGACTATTTGTTGGAGTTGTCTGTCTGTCGGTTTGTTTGTTTGATGGTGTCCATGTTGTGTAGAGAGGGAGAGAGGAAGAGTTATGGTTTTCGAGCTAGAGTTTTCTGTCAGGTTTTCTGTCTGTGCCTGCTAATAATAAATCCATGTCCCTTTATAGTCCCATTTGTTGTGTCTATTTAATGGAGCCCTGCACCGTCCTCATATACAAACACACATTAAAGTTTATTTTTGCCATCCACGCATTCGTTTGGCCAGGCCTTGCCGACTCCTCAGGGGGCAGACTCACCCCCATGCTGGCAGAGGAAGGTGTGGTTGCTGATGGGCCCCGGCTCAGTGAAGGTGTTGAACTTGTTCAGCCACTCCCTGGAGATGTAGAACTGCAGCAGGCTGGGCTCCTTCATGTTGGCCAGGGCCACCACCTTCTGCCTCTCCCGCACCGACTCCTCGCTGCTCTTCCTGTTGGAGGACGGACACACAAGGAGCTCAGTACTAACTCAAAGCTGCCGCACACTCACTTTTTAAATATAAGTCTGCTTACTGTCAGATGACCCACCCTGGCTCTCTTTTAATGCATTTCTTTATGACGGCCACCAGGTCAACATTGGAATATAACCCTGAAAACTGTCCTGGCCGGAGTCTCACAAAGAACAATCTCGAGATCTTTTTAGGAAGAACAAACTTTAAAATGACCTATTTTCACTGCAAATATACCCAAAAAATAAAAATAAAAATGATATAATATAATCTAGGAGGTATTAATTCATCCAGTCATCAACTTTTAATGCTTTAGCAATTATCTTGCATTATTTTTCTGTGATTTCTCCAATGCCCTCCTCCCATTAGCACATTCCTAGGACTTAACTTATGTCTTCCCTTTGGTACTTCATGGAACTAGCACATATACCTATTGCAATTTTGTATTGATTGTACTGCTGCACTTTTATAATGGTTAAATTGCTTTTTGTGTAAGCTGTAAGTCACCCTGGAAAAATGTGCTTGCCAATAAATAAATAATAATAATAAATGCTTTAGCAAAGCTTTGTAACAACAACATCTTTAATTATACTTCTCCGCATGGTCTCACTTCCTCACTGAACTTCACACCAAAAGGCACGCATGTAAACACCAGATAGTGTGCGCCTGCACTGGGTTCACTGCACATGTGCAGAGGTGAAAGGTCGTGAGGGGACATGTTAACAGATCCTGTCATGGCCGGGACTGGGCGTTGGGGGATTTGGAATGTAAGCAATTTAACAAAACGTTTGGAAAAACAATCAAACAGGCAAAACGAAATGTAGGAACACAATTGACATATTTACGACTTTTGAATGATAAAAAGCACAATGTAAGAGCTGTTCTGACTCTTCAAAGATCCACAGGGACCATGTAATAGGCTGAAGCAGTAAAGCCCACAGACCAGGAGTGAGTGTGTGTCCTCGGCACCAGGCACTGGGGCTGAAATGGCAGTGAAGCGTCTCACCTGTAGAAGAGCACGTAGGCTTCCGCGTTCTGCACCACCGTCTCGTGGACCTCTGTCACATACTGGTCATCAAACTCGTACCACTGGCCATTGATGACGTTCTGGCAGTAGGCAATGTAGTGACCACCTGTGGTGACAACGGGAGTGAAACAAAAATCAGGGCTGGACTGTCAGGGTCAGAACAGGCAGGGGTTTCAGCTGTTCTTAATTGATAATAATGTGTATGTTACGCCTGTGCCCAACTGCCTGCCTTGAATCTCAGTGCTAATTTAACTCATCTTCTCCTATTTCTTCCCCTCAGAGGAGGAGACATTTCTTCAAGCTGATATCTTTCCATTCTATCAGGTTGCGCAATTTGAAAAGTGAGAGACCTAGCGACTCTCTGTAGGAAATCATCTTCGAGGATCTTTTTGCTGCTCTAGGTCTTGAAACAGCAACTGTTACAATGTGAGCGTGCAGCTCCAGCGAGATTCGCAGCAGATCAGAGAAAAAAGGTTTTATCTAAATTTCTTTGCAACGCTATTGCAAACCTTCCTGCGATTATGTTTTGTGTTGTGTGGCACACAACTGATAATGCTCTCAAACTGGATTATTTCCAACAACAACCACTTAAAATGCCAGGAACATATCCTGGGAGAGGCACAGCATTTTTAAATAGTCCATCTCTCTAAAGCCCCCCTCACATATCGCCAGTGCTCTACATGTGTTATTAGAAACTGAAGCACTGCCGCCTAGTGTAAGAATCCTGCAATACAACCCTCCTCCCCTTTCATTGTCTTTACTCACTTCCTGCAGTACCGTGGTGACAGATGACAGAGAGGAGGTCATAGGTTGTGATCTGAGAAGGGCTTTCCTTGGCCAGGAAAGGTCGGAGGTCAAGGCCCTCCAATGGGAAAGACACATGGCTATTGATCTTGAAGGAGTACATGACTTCATGGCGAAATCGCTTCAGGTGAATGCACAGAATCTGATGGGCAGAAACACACAGTTCAGAGAGTTAGGGACATGGCACCACATTTTAGTAATGCACTGTGCATATAAAATTTTCATTTATATGTTTTAACACGGAGTATTTAAACATTATTTATGTTGTGCATCCTTACAACTGGGCCCTTGAGTCTTAAAGTGGCTGAACGTATTTTGGGAAATATTTGGCTGTGTTTACATGCTGCTAAAAAGTCATTACAGCAAAGATAGTGTCATGACTTCTTTTAAGGTGCTACTAATGGGTTACAATTTGGCTAGTGTTTTATTCATTCCTGCTTTATGTGTTGTTGTGTTGATTGTTTAATTTTCAACAAAAACATTTTGGTATTGTAACCAGCCATTACCGACTTAAATAAGTCATGACCTCTACTGTGACCTCACATGTAAACACGGCCAGTGAAGTAAATGAGAAAAATATTTTAGTTTGAATTTACACACAAACAGTTGCATTTGAATGTAACAAACCTTTCATTTGGATAAAATGGTTATTATAGTTCATTCATTTATATATTGTGGGAGTTTATTGATTCGGCCTAGAGAAAACTGGAAAATATTTGAGCTCATTAAATGATTTAAGAAACGGTTTAACGAGTGTGACTTCTACTCCATACAAATCAAGGGCCGAGTTCAGTACTTTAGAACAGGCCTTAAAATTAACTACAAAATAAACACTTACTTCAGGTAGACGAAGGACCTTACAATATTTAACACCATTTCTTAATCTAAAAGACCAAGAAAGACAAGAGGATTAAAATAATGATAGTGAATACATTTAAATAATAGAGGAGAATTAAGGAGCTGCCACTAAAACATTAACTAAAGAAAGAAATACATTTAAATAATCACATCTGTTGCACAGAATGCATATACTGATCATATGATGATTTTTCTTCATCATTTCAAACACATTTTAGCAATTTTTTGATTTGCCAAACAAAAAGAAACAATGGGGCATATTTTCATAAATGTTAGTCACTCCCACATTAAACTAGACTCTCACTAAACACGTTAAGGTGATGTTAGCGCCGTTTTATTTTTTATACAGTGTAGAATGCCAGAATGGAAACTCAGAAAACCACATTTCCATCTGTAACCAAACACGTTATTGAGATTACATGTTCCCATTCTGAATAGGTTTTGAATGCAAACACACTGAATGCAGTTCAAAGTAGTCGCAGGTTCAGTATTTTTCTTGCTAAACTTTACTTACTTTTTACATCGTTCACAACTGTACATATTGTCACCTGAAAAACAGGAAGCAAAATTAGGGTTACGATGCATCCAAAGAGAACAGTCATTTTAAGTGCCTCGGTACTTCAACTGGGTCCGTCCTTTCTTACCCAGGTGTATAAGACACTAACAAAAAAAGATGATCGTATTTACTCCCAATACAAAACCATAAATGAAGTACCACCCTCATACACACCAGCCAGAAAACTAATCGTAGGATAACCAAAATACTGAATATGAAACAAAATGCTGAAAAATCTATAAGAGCAATACGTCAGGAAAGGGTGTGTAGTTCAATGCACACTCATAAAGATGCAAACATCTGTCTGCTAACAAAAAAAGAAGAGAAGCTTCTGGGAAACACACCCACCTTTCAGTTCATCGGCAGCAAAGAAGGCAGCCAGGCAGTCTTCCAGCGTGACGATGGGACCCCAAAACCAGCTGGGGATACAGGACACTACAAACCTGAGACCACAAGGACAGCACTGTCACAGACCTGACTGTGTCCAATTAGTCAAATCAGTGATACAGCAGCAGACAGACTGGAGCCCACCCAACCCCACGTGCTACCTATATAGACAAATATAGTGCCATTTGAAGACCCTCCCCCAACCCCCTACCCAGAACCATCTCTACATTCAGTGGGAAGAGGAAGAAGACAATTGAGATGCAGACACCCATCGTTTGCGGTCTGTGACCTTTGACCCGTGCCCAGGGGCTGACCTGCGGATATAGTCCATGATGTAGGAGATCCAGCCCTGGGAGGCGTAGGTGTCCGAGCAGGTGCCTGTCTTGGCTGGCAGGCTCTGGTGGATGGAGGAATGCAGTTTGGCCAGGTCCTCCTTCCCAGGGATGGGCAGGGACAGGTCCTGAAAGGTCTCCACAGTTGTTGACACCTTCGGAGTTTAAAAAAACAAACACACAATGAGAAGTCAAACACTGCTACAGCAATAACGCCACACCTTCTTGAGCTATCTCAGTGTTTCAGATGTTTACAACAACCCCTACACTTATCATTCATAATAATATCGAAATTCCCCAAATTCCCTCATCCAGTGACTGATTTCCCAGGACATTGAGTTTGATTGGGCTGAGCGCCGGTCACGGGGCTGAGCTGCTGGTCACTGGTAAGACTTGACCTCTGCACTGTCATTACTGACACCCTTTAGAGATGGCGGGGCTGAAGCAGAGCCTGCTCCATAAGGCAGGATACCCACCCTGTCGCAGGTCAGACACTGGACCAGGCTGAGGATGGAGCCGTCGAAGATGTCCGAGATGACGCTGCGATATCGCGGCTGTTTCTTCTTCCGGGTCCCCAGGAGGAGCTGAGCTGTGGAGGGGGTAGGAAATCAGTCGTCAACCAGTCTGCTTTGGCTTTTAGTCACAGTCTCATATGCTCATCCATCCATCAAATCTGATTTTATATAGCACCTTTCAAGGTGAGCCAGTCTTTAGAGTGACTGATACAATACAATTAATTGTAGACAATAAAAATAGGTTTAAAAGATATAAACCTAAACAAGAAAATTGTGATTTATTTGTGAGGGGATCTATGCTGATGTTTTAGAGGCATGAAAAACATGAGAACTAGACAACAAAATTGTATTAATCAACTATTGATTTAAATTGTACCGCATCTCCTGAAAATTCAGTTCAGTGCCTTTAAATGGGATGCATGGGACACCACAACAACCATGACCTGTAAACTCTACCATACATACATACACATTGAGTAGCATTCATACTGTTCACAGCGTGCTTGTCCACAGTGCTGCAACCTGCTGTGCTTTTCTGGGAATGGACGTTGTACTAGAGAAGACTGGACACGTGCTACAGAAGATTATTTAATTTCCCGTTCCTGGCTCGCATTTGTTAAAAACAATGGACAATGCCAGGAATTATGTTATGGTTTATTTTCCACAGATCAGGAGTGTTTTTCTGTTTGTAAGCAAGAATAAAATAACTGTAATCTGGATATGTATGGGTTGGTATGTGTTTTTATTTATTAACACCATTTTACATTACTTAGGTCCTTTTCCAGTTAGCATTTCACCCCCACCACTCGTTTCTTAATAAATGACGTATCCACAGGGCAAGTGTTGCCAAATGCTGAGTTAAGAGCCCAGCCGTATTAAAGCTGTCAAGTCGGGACACAAAACACTTACTCAGTGTCAGGAGTTGTCCCAGATCCAGCACATTTCAGCATTGATTAACAATGGATGATGGGTCTAATGTTTTAAGAGTCCGATTTTAAAACTAAACATCCATTTTGGCTCCGCAAACAAATTCATCACAGAATGACAAGCGGTCTCTTCCTGAGTAAAAAATATCGGTATTTTGAGTTTCTTAGCAGTAATAGTCTCATTATTTATAATAATTGTATCAATACTACATGTCTGTCCTCTTTTTGTTCTATATGAATACAGATCTAGTATAACTAATACTGTCTTTGAAAGGATTATTCTAACCAAATGTGCTGTGCCTTCTTTCCCCAGTATTTGTGAGAGGAAGGAGAAAACCAAACCAATAACAACTCCCAGGCACCAAGGCACAACAGCAAGCACCACGTGATTAGGCAGGCAATGAAAGGGGAGAACCTTTCTTCAGCGAGTAGGAGGCCCCGGAGCGCAGAGGGCTGGACCGCGGAGGACTGCTGGACAGTTTGGGGTGCATCTCCTGCAGGGTGTGGGAGGGGCTGCAGGGCCGGGAGTTACAGTGCATCGAGGCCTCATTGTCCGGCTCTGAAACACAACCACCGACACCATGAAGCACACCTCCAAGGAGAAGCCGGCCAAAACCACAATCCGATGGGGCTCAGCTTAACTGACCATTGTGCGGGCCACTGCGTATGACAGGAGAGTTTCACACAGCCAAACTTGAGGGAGAATCTATTTGGAAATGCATGCCACCTTTTGTCATCTGCCCAGAACGGATAGTCAGGATGAGGAGAAACTGCACTTGTGTAACAATGACATGGCCTTGCCAATATGAGAAACCCAAAACTGTCGATGCGATGTAACCCGGAGCGCCGTTTCATTTTCAACACTAGTGATTTAACGCTTAGGATGGCCATTTGGATGAAATAAGTTCATTCTGGGTGTTTGCAAACCTCTACAATTAAAATGTTAAAATTAGACCTATTTTGATTATTTTTGCTTTAGTGGGGACATCTAATGTGCTAAAAACAGTAGTGATTTACAAAAGTCTGCCATATACCTGTGTTCCGGTTCAGGCTCTGGGTGGGGCTCCCATCCTCATCCCCGGCCCGCCGCGCCCCCCCGTCCTGCGCGGCCGTGTCCACGTCGGCGTCCTCGTCCATCTCCTGGGAGCCGGCGCGGCGCGGCGACGCTGAGAACCTCCTCTCCTTCAGCCGCTCCTTCTCAGAGATGCTACCCCGGCCCGGGCCCCCGCACTCATCCTGGATCAGCAGCTCCGCCTCGCCCGGCCCACGGCCCTCGCACCCCCCGCCGCCGCTCTCCCCACGGTCGCTGCTGGAGCCTGAGTCGCAGGACAGGAACTCGTCCTCGGAAGGGCTGCGGTCGCCGTCGCGCCTCTCCTCGCCTTCCTGCTCCCCGCACTCAAGAGTGGGCTCCTTCAGCTCCTCGTGCAGCTGGTCCATCAGGCAGCGCAGGAACTCCTGGGTGTCCTGCGGAGACCGAAAGGGCAGGGAAGAGACGCCCCTTATTAAAAAACGTATCTTAATCAATTCAGCACTCGTTTTTCGCCAGGTTTATCCTGACTCCTGTGTCATAAATGTCCCCCTCTTGTGGTTCTGCTGTGAATATGACTGAAAAAGTCTCTCTCAACCAGTAGTCTCTGATCCTGTTCCTAGAGAGCACACCCTCACCCCTATTCCAAAGGGGAACACCCGTTTCTAATTGATCAATTAAGAACGTCTCTCGTTCAATTAAGGTAAACTCTGCCCCAATTTTATTACTTTTACATGTCATCCACAAACCGACCTAATTTCAAAGAGTCTGGTTGTCTGGTTCTTCCAGTAGATTCTGTTGACTTAATTCAAAATCAATCAAACAAAATCTCAATGTAAACTGATTAATTATGGGTGACCTACAAATTCTGGCTAGATCAGGGCTCTCCAGGATCAGGATTCGAGATCCCTGCACTATACTATACCACAATAATACAGTAAACAAACAGAAAACGCTGTATACAACCATTTTCTGCAAGGATTTTTGTAAGGGACAGTCCTATCAGTTATTTAAAAACAGACAATCGCAAGTTTAAAACACAATAAAACACAACTGAATCATTTACATCACGTTACAAGTTATTTACTTGTCTATTATGGGATGTATGGGAGGACAGGCAGAAGCCATTCCTGTTACATAAAGAAACCTTCAAAGAATAATTACCAAAGGAGAGTCAACTAAAAATTACAATCTCTCCCGCCACTGACAAACACACGACCACAAGGAGGGGTCTGCTCGAACGACGGGATTAAACAGCAGGTAACAACAGCAGGGACGTGCAGGCAGAAATATCTGGAGGCCCAGGCTTCAGTTATTAATAGCATGATAAATGTTAAATGAATAGGCTCAGTTATGTCGTTTGGGGGCCCTGGGTAGAGGTAAAGGATTATCATGGGGTGTAAATGGGGAAACGTAGTGGTCCCTACCTGCTGTGTAGATCTCCCTACCTGCTGCGCATAGCCTCGAAACATGGGGTTCACCAGCTTGATTCCGTGGGACAGGCTTGTGGGGACGACGTAATTGGGGCTACGCAAAGACACAAGCCACACAGTTGTACTCGGTCGGCAAACTGCTCCTGCCACAGTGTGCTAAACAACGCTGCTGTTGAATACAGGCCCTGCACAGTGACTCAGCTTTTCTTGGTTGTTCTCCCAACAGAAAACATAATATGCAATACAGAAACGTATCCTTAGGGAGCAACCAATCTTTTCAACACCATCTTCCAGATAGAGAGCACTTAATAAGGACTAGTACACACAGCATATAATATAATATAATCTGCTGTATTCCTGTGCAAACATGCAAACATAAAACACAAAATATTAACTTTTAACGGAAATTAAAATACATTCAAAACACATGCAGCAGAACAATGCTGCTCCGAACCAGCAGCCACATCTCTGCGCCATACTCTCGGCCTCCCTTACCGTTTCTTATGCCAAAGTTCGGAAATGAGCTTCTGGTAGCTCTTGCACAGCGCCGGCTTCTTGTCGGTCCGGACCAACCCGCCGCATTCTAGGAAAAACTGTGTGAGTGGAGGGCTGTGGAGGAACCAGTCTGAGAGTCAGGCTAGGAAAGGAAAAGGCCTACAGGTCAAACCACCCCCTGCAGCTCACAGACAGGAGCTGCGTCTGCCGTGGCGTTTCGGTCGGGTCCAAAGCTGTGCTGTCAGTGAAGCATTTAAACAGGGCAAAGCTGAATTATATGGTGGGGTTACATAAACAGATCCTGTTTATATCCACATGGGCTTGCCGTATCACTCCGGCGTATCGATAAAGCTTCAAGCGCGCTCTCAGAGCAACCTGCATGGCAAACCGGATAGCGACAGCATTCGTAACACATACAAGCAAGCCCATCTGGACACAAATTATATGGGTTGGTCTTAAGTGATCCTTAATGTCGATGACCGTGTAGGCAACATGCCTGACATTTGTCACATCTTGAGGAGTACTTTTGGGGGCTAAGGGGGTATTCCAATTATTATACCCCTTTTTCACTCCCATTCAGAAGAATCGGTCACTTAACTCAGATGCCCGACGTCTGGCGTTTCCTCACAAGGGACGATACAATGATCATGACAACACGTTGTCCAAACCATCCACTACTCTGGCACAGCAGTAATAAAATAAAAATAAAAATACAGCACACTACTTTGAAGCAACCTGTGGAGATGCACAACCGGATACATTTACTTTGCCCTTTAATAGGATTGACATTCCTGTTTTACAGTAAAACCGATGCTTCACATATGTGCTCTCTACCTAAATGTATTTCAGGAAAAACTGTTTCAGCTTCAATCACACATTCTCGATTATATTTTCCTGACTACGTTATACACTGATACTACTGTGGATATCTGAAAAGAAGACCATCCTTCAAGAGCGAACGAGATGAAGTGAATTCCCATTCTTATATCAGTGTCATCTTGCATGAAGGTCCCCCCCGAGGAGCCAGTAAAACCAGATTGTAACAAGACCATTAGCAAGAAAACATTACACTGGAGACTAACTGACAAGGTGGATCCAGAGGGAATTAACTCACCAGTTGGACAGGGCTTGGAGGGCCGCGTTCATGTAGCAAGAGTTCCCTATATTCTTCATCCCGGTGAGACCTGAGGAATTCAACCAAACAATCACCACCAAACCTCACAACATCCTCAATTCATTTTACTCTTAATGTCATAAATGTATTATTGGCAATTGACCAGTTGAATTAATAAAACGAATTCCATAACTAAGTGAACGTTTACACCCTGGAAAGAGGAGACTACATGGGGACTTGATTCAAGTCTTCAAAATCATGAAAGGCATCGACCACATCAAACCAGAGGATCTTTTCCAGATCAGCAGGGACACACGCACCCGGCGACACAAATGGAAATTGGGCTTCAAGGCATTCAAGACAGAAAACAGGAGACACTTCTTCACACAGAGAGGCGTCACAATCTGAACAAACTCCCCAGCGATGTGGCTGAAGAGACAATGTGGGAACATTCAAAAACAGACTGGATAGGATCCTTGATCACTTAGTTATTAATGGACACCAAACGAGCACGATGGGGCGAATGGCCTCCTCTCGATTGGACACTTTCCTATGTTCTTATGTACTAAAAGCACCACATGCGAATCCATATTCCTCCTTACGCACACGCCAAAATCCCTACATGCAACGCAGTGAGATCTGAAATTATTGGTGGGTATGAAACAATCTAGCAGACTAGAAACCATGGTTTAATTAAACTCAAATTTTTCAAAAACAGACTGGATAGGATCCTTGGATCACTTAGTTATTAATGGACACCAAACGAGCACGATGGGGCAAATGGGCTCCTCTCGATTGGACACTTTCTTATGTTCTTAAGTCTCTGACAGCTCAAGATGCTCCTGTTCAGACTGGACCTGTCACAACTCAATCAATCAATCAATCCTACTACTACTAATGTGTTAATCAACTGAGCTGACCATCATGACTCTTGTACTATTGGAAGAACCAGACAAGCAGACTCTCAACAGATTCCAGATTTTAAAACATAAAAATAAATTAAAAAACGCATAGAAAAGGCCTCATCTCTTTAAAGAGAAAGAGAATAACTAAAGCACGGTTCTTTCCGGGCTCAGTACCCAGCTCAAATTAACTCCTGATAATATTCACACCTAACAATACAATAATGCGGTACCATCTGTCCCAGCGTGTGTGTGTAAGGGGGGGAAGGTTCTGTCCCAGGCTATTAGTACCTCTTGGTTTGAGTTCATCTTCCTCCGATTCCGACTCGCCTTCATCCGCCACTGCGATCGGGACGGCTTTCAAGGGGTGGCTTTCCACCGGCGGGACAGCATCCTGTTGGCAGAAGAATCCAAAGCAGCTAGAGATTAGTTTTAGTTTTTTTAAATACAAAGGAAAACACTTTGCAGAAAGCAGGGAGAAGAAGGCCATCGAACTTAAAGGTATCTAGGCTAGATCTCAGCTGGAATCAAAAGCAGCGGCCCTCCAGGACCAGGGTGGGGAATCAAAGCTGTGGAGGATTGTGTGGGTATCAGATTGTGAAATCTTAAGCACGGCAAAGGTGTAACTGAACTGTAATTAGTCAAGTGCATGAATTACAAACTATTGCGTCGTCTTCACCTGCTCGTTGGCCTTGCAGTGGTGGTTGGCCGTTAGAGGGCAGAAGGGCCGTTGCTCCAGAAACACCTCCCTTTCACAGACGTAGCACCAGATCCGGAAGGTGGTCAGGTTCACAGTCAGGTTATGTTTTTTAGCCTGAAAGAAAAGCGTGACAAGCAACATTTTAATTTGATACAATGCTTTTCCGGAACACACATATCAGTGCGCTTTACAGAAATAGAAACAAAGCAACAAGAAGACTCTGGGATACAATGAGTTTCCAGATCATACATACAAGGAAAAAGGTTAAGTACAACTAAATGGAAGAAAAAGCTCAACTGATTTTTTTTTTTAACCTAAAGACAGTCAGGCGAGACATGGGCAACACCCGAGAAAGTTCCCTCAATTCTTTAAGTGCGCTGTGGCCTGTGGTCGAATTGACTACCGTTCACAAACACAATCTCAATGTCACAATGAAGCATCACTTGACACCAGTGTAAATCACAACAAACTCTATAACCTATTCAATGCAGCAAATTCCACTTCACAGTTCAGCAGCCACCACACAATGTGCAGGATTACAAGACAACATCTATTTCAATAACCAGCTGTTGCCCCACTCAGAGGATCTGCCCACCCTGGCATCACTCTGCAATTTATACAGCCCCCGCCGGTTTCTCCTGGCAAAAGCACGGCTGGGATTGGAGAGATGCCCGATCCAGGCTCCACAACACAACCTGCTCTAACCAGATGGGCCACGATATGGATCTATGACAGACAAAGCTTCAGTCTGTGCACTTGCATGTGGAAATGTCACTCACCTGCGCATGCAAGGTGCTGTGATCAGCATAGGACTCTCCGCAGCCCACATAGGGACAGTCCTTCTGCAGGGGGACCAAAGACACGTATGAACAGGGATGCATTCTCTACGGCTCTATTAACTCTCACTACGATGAGAAAAATTAGCTTTGAATTGGATACACAATATTATGAATTATTAATATTTATTTATTGGCAGACACCTTGATCCAAGGCATTAACACAAGCATTACAAAAGTGCTGTAATACAATTCAAACAGAAATGTATATATACATTTATATATATTTAAATCCTAACTGTACCCTGAATAAAATGATAACCTAAGGATTGAGGACATCTTTTATTTTTATATACAAAAATAAACCAGTCTAAATGATGTAAGTGTACATCTTTCTATTCAGAACTATGTTAAACCTTCAAACTAAGAATTATTTTCTGATGTCACATGATGCCTAGACCAAATCAAAACTTTGACCTCTCCACAAACAGCAAATGACAGACTTGTAGCTTATCATTGTTTATTTTGTATGAATTAAACACTGATAGGTTACAAAGGTTGAAATTTGCATTTCTCTGTTAGGTTAAAATTTCCATGAAGTCAGAATTATTATTATTAGAACTTATCAGAATTTTCTCGCTCATTTTTGGAGTCTCACTGTGGTTTAAAAACAAAATATATACAGTACTGTGCAAAAGGTTTAGGCAGGTGTGAAAAAATGCTGTATAGTAAGAATGCTTTCAAAAATAGACATGTTAATAGATTATATTTATCAATTAACTAAATGCAAAGTGAATGAACAGAAGAAAAATCTACATATCTGAACTTGGAGTGGTCCCTTAATTTTTTCCAGAGCTGTATATCACTATATCCAGCTCAGAGCACGGCAACACATAGCGGGTGTACGAATGAGTTCTTAAATTGTTTCTTATCCTCTTATAATCTTGAGTCTTCTCCTGGGTTTGATTCTATTGACCTTCACGTTCGCCAATCAGGATTGGGAATCTCTTGGTCTTGAGAGAAGCAGTATTGAAAAGCAAAATCCTTGTATTATTTATGGAGGCATCAGTGATTTCCTTCTGACTCCTTATTTTTCAGTTTAAAGAGTAATAAACTGTGCTTTACCTGTAGACAGGCCCAGAGGTTTGGCCCGCCTGCCCCACAAGATTGACATGTTCCCTGAATCACAGGCAAAAGAAACGTAATTAGACAAAGCCTATCAGTCACACATACACGCATATTTTTTAATATGAATCTGCCTTTAAAACCCGTTGAAGATTTACAAAAAGTAGAATGACTTTCTGATATTCAGTACAAAATGAATGGTTACATTTCAGAAATATATTGCTAGAGGCACAGGGAAAATGCATACAAAGGTAAGGAATAGAATAGTCTGGGATAAACTGGACTATTTTGATCGATAGATTAATGAATTAAAATATTAAGAGAAAATAAAGCCCCACGGCATACAGAAGGGAATTCAGCAAAACAGTTCACTGAACTGCAAGCAACAGCTAAAAACATATATATCCCTGGTCTTGACAGGCAATTGCTCTTACCTTGGATTTCTGTAGTAAGTCCTCCTTGGTGATTTCACCGATGGAATCCAGGTGAGGACAAATATCCCTGTTTTCCGTCATCTCCCCTTAATTTTAGCTGTCCAAAATGAAATCGATAAACACATGCATACATACACTACCACACACATTCTTCAAGTGTCAATGACGCAACAGTGATAACTAAAGCATCACACTTTATCTACTGGTAACACACTATTATCATTGTCTGCAAATCTGAGCTCACTTAGTTTTGTGTGACAACAAAATAATATACATGTTTTCATTCCTCTTATTTGAATCTGAAGGTTAATGTATTTTGCTAGTTCCCCCTCAGCCAGCACGAAAATGTCATCCCTATCACTGCATCTAACAATACCTCAAATATTGCACATATGGTTTGGGTTTTTCTCAAAGACAAATTTAAATATAATCTAACAGGTTTACAATTCTTACAGTTTAGTGGTGAATTGTATAGATAAAAATGGTTTCAGTCAGTTAGGTAAGGTTGTTATTCATTCTCATGAATTCAAGCAAGTATCTTAAGTTGCTTAAAAATTACATTTCATCACCTATTGAAACCCACCTATTTATAGCCTGTTTAAATATCATTTAGCAGATTCATCAGTACATTTTCATTCGTCTACTCCCCCATTACATAGAAACGACTAAAGCAGACGACACCCATAGGTTTAAACTAGCAAAAGGATCGTATATTTTAACGACGAATATGAAAGTGATACATATTTTTCTATAAATTCAGTAGATGCAATTTAAGAAAATGGTTATGGTTCGCTAAAGTCGGATACGTTTATTAACAAGAATAAAGCCTTAGTCATCCTGAGACGGTCATCATGGAAGTCGCAAAAACCTGCTGAGTGTTTCTGACACATTTAATAACACTAAACCACATCATAAAGCATCTCTAATCAGCAAAAGGGAACTGCGGTTTACAGGATAAAACGCAGGGCTGCATTATCACTAGCGATCTGTTGATGTTCACTGTAATGCTGTCACATGACACCCGTCAAAATGCGTGAAAACAACCCAAAACATGACATGAAACATACACAAACAGACACTTACTTTACTGTGCGCCTGTGCTCGCTGTCTTCAATGCACGAAAACAAACACGTTTTAAACAGGTTCCTAACCGAGCAAAAACCCAACACAAAACAGATGCATGTTGCAAAAGAGCTGCCACTGACAGCACCAGATACACCACACAGCACAGCTTCCTGCTGCAGGCTGGCATCACACAGGCCCTCTCCTCACACACACACACACACACACACACACACACAGCGACGTGCTGGAAAAACGCAGAGCACAAACACAGTCCAGCTGGACAGTCCGCACGTATGCGCAGGATATTTACCTGCGCTGGGCAGAGTGCGACACCAGGTCGAAAGCATTAAAATAGGGCTTTAAAAAAATCCCCATCCACCCGGAGCAGCTCGGCGGTGTTGTTGTGCAGCTGCGCGTCACGGCCGGGGGGCAGATAGCACCGCATTTACCAGCTCAGACGCAAAATAACGCATTCGCTCAGCTGTCACTCAGATCCTACAGTTTCTCTTATTCTAACAACAGTCAACTGCCATTCTGTGCTATTTGCATGTGTTTACATCAGTTAGCCTATACATTTTAATACCCCAAAAGTGGAAGCAGTTCTGTATTTTCTATTCATATTCAAGTGCTCTAAACATTGTATCCAATCATCTTTATACCATCAATATATAGTTTTTGCATGGCTTTGTTATAGAGTAATGTAACCTTTTTCCTCTCCTCAACTTTTAAAAATACAGTAATTGTGCCCATGGTAAGTTCAACCACAACAGCACAAAATGGATTACAAAATAACAAATATAAATTCCCCTTATTGCTCTAAATGCTATAATTAACACAATCTGAACACTTGCTATAGGTGATATGTTTTATTTTATTATTTTATAAAGTGTGTGCGTATATATATATATATATATATATATATATATATATATATATATATATATTCACTTTCCATTTTCCCTTGTGGCGTGATAAAACACTGTTATTGAGATGTGATGATAGTGTACCTTAACTCGAAAGAATCCTTTTTTGCGTTTTAAAAACAAAACACATTTATTGGACCGTGCCTTTTCTTCCTAGATTTGTGTTTAAATATCGAAGCGTATAGATGAGCAAATGGCAGAATTAGAGAACCTATTCTTATGTCGCTGTTTCCAGATACATGTTACTAACTGTGCTTTAATAATCGACACACTTGTAACAATTCTCTCTGCACTTCGGAGCGCACAGGGATACTTACTTTCGCCTTCGCATAGTGACGTCACATCCGCTAGGAAGCTTCTCTCGGTGTGCGTCGCTGAAAACAGTCCCCCTGGGAAAGAGGAAATAAGACCAGAAAAGCAAAACACTGTTTTCAACACAACACGGCGTGAGACGACATGCCTTCTAACAAAAACTTCAGAAGACGGAGAGCAGATTCAGACGATGAAGAAGACGAAGAGACGACTGCAGAAGTCAGGTACCAGCTTTACATTTGCATTACATTACATTTATAGCCTACTTTAAAAATGGTCGTCATTTTTAGGATCAATGACTGCCATTCCGTGAAATTAAAATGTTGAACGTCAAAACACCCTTCACGTATTAATTATGGAAGGCACTTCCCTTGGGATTAGGGCTCAAGATGTGAGGCTTCAGGTGTGTTGTTGTAATACCTGCCGATGCGTTTGTGTAACAGATCTAAACTGGATGAAGCCAAGGAGGTTCAGAGTCTCAGGAAAAGGCAGACTGGCGTGAGGTGAGACATAAAGCACGACGTGTCTGTTGGTCATTTCTCGTGATGATGTAGCTCTCCTCTACGCAGACTTGGCACTTACTTTCATCCCCCTCTCTCAGTGTGACGGCATTGTTGGTGGGTGAGAAGAGGCCGATTGACGCGGATATCGAGGTATGTGACTTATTTCTGTGTGGCTAGAAAAACAGTTTTATTATACCTTATGAAAGGCTACCATTCTGAATTTGAATAGTCTTATACTGAGGTTGTCTTGATCTGATACAATGTGTTTACTTTGCTTTCCTATGGCTTCTAATAGTTTACACATTGATGTAGCAGAATTTCACGGGTTTACTACACTTCATTTAGATTTTACTGCTTTATACCACGGTAGGATTATACAGATATGAGTAAAAACCAGAAAGAATGGCAGATTTTCACCTAAAAAATGTACCCTTTTAATTTATCCAGCTATTCACTGTCTGAAATTCAAATGCACGATTTTTCTTCCTTTATTCCTGTCTGCAAGGTCAGATTCTGAAATGATGGATTGTGAGTTTGACTGTTTTGAAGTTTTATTTACAATTATAGAAATATATATATCTTTAATTGTATTCCTTTAGGATGATCCGTTTAAATTGAAGACGGGAGGCGTTGTGGATATGAAGAAAATTAAAGACCGGAACAGAGACATGTAAGTGTATTGAATGTTGATTACTTTGGTCAATAACAAGATAAGTTAATATTCTATGTAGGAGCAACTCACATACCAACACACAGATATTAAAGGTGTGCAAATGCAAACCCTGGGATGTATTCACATATTTTGTATTTCAGTGAGCTGAGCTTGGGTCTGTATCACTGCATACAGGACAAGATCTGTGTTTTTCCATCTTCTAATACTTTTCCATTTCCTCCTTAGGACAGAAGAGGAGACCGACCTGAATCTGGGGACATCTTTCTCGGCGGAGACGAATCGTCGAGATGAAGATGCTGACATGTATGTATCCATTAAGACTATTTCCAACTGACATGGAAATCTTCTGAAATTCAATAAAAAGCTATAAAAAGAACAGGGTAGCTTTTACACGAATGCACCAGACGGGCACAGTGTAGTGTTAGTAGAGAGATTTCAATTTAATTTCAAGTGACTAAACGCACTCTTTGAAAAGTAGCAGAGATCAGAAGAGAATTGGAGTATATCAGAAGCAATAGATGCAGGAGAAACATTGAATTTGACTGCCGCACTGAAAAGACACGAGTCATATATCTGTCAAGCTTTGTGTGTGTCTTCTATCAGTGACTGAGCCTGGTGTTCACTTTGACTAATTTGACTGCTTACTTCTTACGCCTCTTTCAGGATGAAGTACATTGAAACCGAACTGAAGAAGAAGAAGGGGCAGGTGGAGGCCGAGGAGCAGAAGGTGAAGGTGAAGAACGCGGAGGACCTCCTGTACGAGCTCCCGGAGAACATCAACGTGTCGTCAGCCAAGAAGACCGAGGAGATGCTGTCCAACCAGATGCTTAGTGGCATTCCAGAGGTGGACCTGGGCATAGAGTGAGTGAGCATGTCTAAACACGGGCAGCTGGTCCATTGAAACTCACGGCCTAGTCTTGGAGAGCTTCAGTCTAGCAGGTCACCCTTAAGTCATGTATTGTTAAGGACCTTATAAAACATTTCCTTCAACAGTTCGGCAGGAGTGAAATGAATTGTGAGATCCGGTGAAAGTAACACCTGAACTTCCTTCATCTGTCAGGGACCAGGGTTCCCTTATTTTTAGTGTCGCAAAGCAATGTTGTCACACCCCTCCTCTGCCAAATATGAACTCATGAACTAGTCCTGATAGAATGACCCTTATCTTGCCTTGTTTTGAATGACCACTAACCAAGAGAACTTGTCTGTTTCTCTTCCTCTTCCTCAGTGCAAAGATAAAGAACATAATTTTCACCGAAGAGGCCAAGGCCAAACTCCTGGCTGAGCAGCGAAACAAGAAGAAGGACAATGGCACCTCCTTCGTCCCCACGAACATCGCTGTGAATTATGTCCAGCACAACCGCTGTAAGCTCATTCTGCGAGTTTCGGTTGTGCTTTAATGCTGAATCACAACGTCTGTGTGACATAGACAAGTCCTTCCCAATTTCGTCCAGATGGGCTTGCTGTACAGAGGCAGACGTGCTCTCCAAGTGAACGTGTGTGAAGGGGCGTGATTAAAATGTCGCACGAGACCAGGAACAATACAAAGCTGCACTAAACACGACTTGCATTAGAGTGTAATTGTTGTGGACGTAGACATTGTTCAAAGCACGTTACACTAAAATAAGTTGGGTGTGATGGCTAATAAAACCATTACACAGCAGGGATGTACAGTATTGGGGTTCTGCAGAATGGGTGGTAAGATAACTGCATATCAGTCAGATTTTGTGCTGCTGCTTTGTTACGCGGCTCACCGACGCTCAGTATCAAAAGTGTGCCTTCTCTCTTGTTCCAGTCTACCACGAAGACGTGAACGCACCGGCGAAGAGGCACAGAGAGGAGCCCAAAGCCCGGCCACTCCGAGTGGGGGACACCGAGAAACCAGGACCCGAACGTAAGACACCACTGCACTCCACAACCACAATCACCACAGATAATAATAGCAAACCACTCCAGAGCAACAACGCTTTCTGTAGAACATTTCTGTGGATGTTTTGGGAAGGAAATCGTATGTTTTCATAGTCAATTAATGTAAGATAGGATTCATTTTTGTGTTTGTACCGTGGCTAACCGTTTATTTTGAAGAGGGATATGTACAATGACCCTGCTTTGACTGCCCATGTCACCAACTTCTAAATGACTGTCTTCTCCCACAGAAACTCCTCCGAACCGCAAGAGGCCGGCCAACGAGAAAGCCACAGACGACTACCACTACGAAAAGTTTAAGAAGATGAATAGGAGATACTGAAAACGTCCGTGTGACTGTCTGTGTTACACCCGATACTTTCCCTCCTGTAGTTGTGTTCCCAGAGGCGTTCCTTTATAGTTTTCCATTTTTTAAATCGCTTCTTGTGCTTGTAAAGGCAAGATGTGAAAACTTGTCTCTGTCCAGTCAACGTGTAATGGAGGAAGATGTTTTGGGGATGTCTTTTGAGCAGGTGGATTTTTATGGAACGTTTGTGGTCAACTCTGAACCTCTTATAGTATATTTACCCCAAGGTTCATGTTACCTTTGTCCAAATGCTTTCGTATTTATCCAGAAGTCTCTATTCTTAAATGGTTTCATAGTGAAGAGAAAAATGAGGGGAAACTAAACTAGTCTTCACCCGTCAGATGTGGTTTAATATGGAGAAATTAAACCATTTGAATTAAGTTATCAAAAGTTGTATTTTGTTTTTAATAAATTTGTATTTTGTAAAGTCATATTGTAGTTGTTTAATTTGATCCAAAATTGAACTGGTCGTATCATTAAATGAAAGATGGAAACTTCAAAATCAGTATTTCATTGAAGGATTTATTTATTTTTAACTCAAGCTTATTCTAGTTTGAAAATCAATACACATAAAAAACAATCAGTAAAAATAAACACTGCACAGTTAATTTGAAACAATTTTCAGTGTTTGACTAACTACAATACAAAACCATATCATCCTTTTTCTCTCAAAGGACTCTTACTGCATTTGCTATTTAATACTGATTAATTGTTATAGGTTTGGGTCCCCCAATAGTCACATCAAAATACGTTTCATAGCTGTCCATATGTAGTATCTAAATATTACATTACAGTAGTAGTACATAAATTAACAAATGCAATGTATCTGTCAGTGTATACTGTGCTCAACAAAAGCTTTTTAATAAAATAAAAAAAGAGCTCACGATTGACCTGAGATTGTTAATCCATGTGTTAATAAAAACACAAACTTCAGCTCGTCTTTGACTATTGCCCTGTCCTAGGCTACATGTCCTTCTGTTGCCCTAGTCCTGCTACTCATCTTTCTGTAACTCCGCCTCCTATACATCTATACAGGCCTCGCCCATCTCTGAAGCACCACTGTTCTGCTTCAACACAGAGGCTAAACCGCAGTCCGTCTTACACGACACATACAACCAAAGATCCAGAAAAACAAACCTCGGTACATGTATTTCCAAACGCAAGACCCTCCCTCATGGCTCAAAACGCTAGGCTCAGACCAGCGCGGTCCCATCCCTGTGAATGGGAACCCAGCTACTGTTCATCTTAACAAAAAATTAAAAAACAAAGACTAAATCGAGAAGCCCAGCTATATGACGAACTCCACGAAACGAGTTCCAGTTGGGCGTGGAAATCCGAGAGGTGGCTCGAGTCCGCAGCCGTGACCCCGGCGCACCCGGTCGGTGGCGCTCCGTCACTGGTGCTCCGAGGGGCCCACCGAGTGTCCGTTCAGGTGGCCCGGAGTGGATCCCTGGGACGCCGCTCCCCCTCCATCCTCGGCTCTGCCCGTGACCCCGGATCCTGAGGACGCCGAAGCCCCCCCCGGGGAGACCAGGTTGTCCTGCCGCCGGAAGGCCTCGCACAGGGGCAGGTCGCTGCTGTCCCAGTGACTGTAGCTAAAACCCAGCAAGAGCATCAGCAAAAAGAGGAGTGGGGGGCTCTCGCTCAAGTGCGCGCACACACACATACACTCAACAGAGGAGAGAAGAGTGTAGGAGGACAGCCATTCACCGCCACACAATGTGCTCAGCAAGGACTCTGGTCTGTTTCTCGGTTATGAATAGACAGGACAGAATGAAAAGCCTGGGCAGAGTGTGTAGATGTAAGTGAATGTCAGTGTATATGAAGGACACCTCATTATTTTAACTAAGTCTGTTTGGATGTCCGGCACATATTCAACACAGCTATATGTTAGTTAAGATCTAAATATACATATATATGACTTGGTTATGCAGCATATTTACTCACATAAATACAAATTAAAGTTTCCAGAGTTAAGTACAGTTATCCCTAATGGGTTTATGATTCAGACACGCCTTACTATCAATTTAGTTATTTAATTTAGTTTCCAAACGAATAGTTTCAGATTCCAATACTGAAAAATCACTGTGGCAGCACGTTCATGCAGACAGGTTTGTCAGACTGAGGAAACTGATCAGGTAAAGGAATGGAAGGTGGGGAGATAAACTGCCTGAAACGGAGAACAGCATTCAGATTTCCGCGGTGAATAAATGGAGAAGGAAAACCGCAACCCATTTTGTCTGCTTTATTTCTTTCATAGTCGTAAAAAGTGAGCAAATTAAACTACAGAAAGCGTTAAAATTAAAGCATGTGAAACAGATTCACTACCCATGGAAGGATAAATGGATAGATCCAGTTTAGCACTTTATGGAGTGTGTAATAAAAATGCAGGCACATGTTGACAACTATGACTATATAAAAATGTATAATCTGCAGTACAGGGCATAAATTGCATTACTAAATGAATCCCTAGCCATTGCAGACCCAATGATACTGTAATCAGAAGGATTTATCTTATAAAAACATTCACATAAAAATGAAGACTTAGAAAACAAACAGGAAATGCTCATTTAAATAAGGCATTTTAAAACCAACAGGATATAGCTCCTGTGATCGCTGATAAGGAGGTGCAAAACACGTTCCTGCCCTTTAAAATCAGATTTAAAAAGTATAACACCGAGAATGCCAATCGAAATATGAGGTGCAAACAGTACAGCCCAGATCATGTGCAGTTTAGGTTATATGTTCTACCAAGAAAACTAAATGACAATCAGTGATTTTTAACATATGTGATGAGCTCCATTTTAATGGATTTAACAATTATGTACCTTAGTCCTGCAGCCCTTCATGCTGAAAAAAACATCAACTGTCTTAAAATTCACTATCCCATGTCAATCGGGTCAGAGATAAATAAGATTAGACTAGATATCAAAGTATAGAAGTAGCCGAAATAACCTTGTTTCTGGATTCTGGATGTACAATAAAAGGGTCTGTGCCATCAAACATGACATTAAAAGACAACATTAAATCAACATCCATGCACTGTTACTCAGGAATTCAATAAAACGTGAAGACAAATGCACACACATACTTCAATTCAAAATTAAAAGTGTTTTTCTACTTTACCACCTACTTTTAAGGCAACATAGTTAAGTGCTTTACTGAAAGTACGTCACAAATAAACTGTAGGTAAAGTATCTGACCCTAGTTGAGAGTAATTATGAAGGTCAGGGAAGTGTTCATAGTGTTTTTCAGACATTTCATCCTGACACACAATTTCAGCCAGTCTGCACTTTACTCCTCGTTAAAATACGATCCAGGTACGAGGAGGAGGATTGTGTCTGTACAAGGTGCTTTATTGATCCGAGTACCTGTAAGTATCACATTTTCACTTTGGCTTTTTTTGCAGAGGCAAGCGAAGTATATCTAGGACATTTACTATGCTGCATATATTTGTTTTCCAGTGCAGGTAGGCGAATAGAAAGGATAATCAAAATGTCAACAACATTTTAAAGATTGTCAGACAAGGCACATCAGATTGGATTTTTAACCACAATCCCGGGTGACATATTGAAATATCCGCAGTGGTTTGGAAACTAATTTTCTATCTTCATGATGAAGAAAAAGATAATTAACTTCTAAAGATCTATACTAGCATTCCATTTAAGTTTGCAGTACAGCCGAGGAGGTCGTTATGTTTTTGCTCAATCGCAAAGCAGCTTCTCGGGTTTACTTTATTAAAAAATGTTATGGGGGGGTAAAAAAACAACAACATACAACCTAACCACATTGTTTTGGCCTACTGTAAACATACAACAACAATACAAAGGCGGAGAGTCATAGCCGTTTGAATACACGATTTAGAAGTGACTGCTTTGTGACCGAGCGCACATGGTCTCTACTGCAAACTTAAGTTGAGCACTACTATAGTTAAAAGCATCTGACACGGCAGCCTTAGCTTCGTGAGCAGACAAAGTGTCGCCGCCACTCTTCCACCCGGGAGTGCTGCATCTCGTCAAAGGCACTAGGAGAAGTAGAACAACGACATGGGGAAAAGGCGTGTGTGGGAACTAGGAGTCTATTTGTACCTGGAGGAGTAATATTCTTCCTCTAGCTCGTACAGGTCAATTGCAATCTCATCGCGCAGGGAGGTCAGTTTCTTATCGCACTCCTCCTGCAGCGAGCGCAGCTGCTGGTTCCGCTGGTTGATGGCTTCGTTCACAGACGGGAAGTCGTTGAGGATCAGGAACTGTTTGAGGTCCGAGATCAGCTTCATCAGGGACTCCCCGGCGCGCACCTTCACACAGACGGGCACACAGTTGGGTCGGTCTGCTACAGGGTTCCTGTTTTTATATGTGCCTCAGACCTAAAGTGTAGCCTCAGCTGCCACCATATATGCACTGTGCATTTCATGTATATATATTTATTTATTGTTCCAATTGATATTATTGTTTTGTTAGATATTCACAATGTGTGTGTGAAGACCACTGATCACACAACAATAAAAAGCTGTGATGAAACTATTCCTAAACCACCTGAACCAGTTCATTAATGCAATTAATCAAAGTCCTTTTTACGTATTTTAAAACAAGTGACATGAACATAGAGTGCTTTTAGAATGGAAAACGGGATGTGCTTTACACAAAGGGTGGTGGGTGCGTGGAACTCGCTAGCACAGCGTGTTAAGACTCGATTCTTTAAGTAATGTCTGGATGGCACTCTGGGAGAAATAAGCTAAAAACAACCAACCAACCACAGATTGTAATTCACATTTAATGATTTACTGTTAAATGCATCACCACGTTTGTGCTTCAGACTTTGCATTGTTATGAAGGTTTCCATTATATGCGTGAAGTGTTTTTCACATGGTTCAAACAATTACTTTAATTAGGTTGTGATGCATGCTTTGCGAACGCATCTATATTTTATAAACAAGGCACAGAAACAACTATGTTTTTCACACGATATAATAAAAACACATCCTGCGGGTGAAATACTCACAATATTGGCTGCTCTGACGTGCATCTCATAGTGGTCCTGCTCTCCTTGAGTCGCTCTGGACACCTGAGTTTCATCTTCCACCTGCGGATGAACACAATACACCATACAGGACGTCGCGTTTCTGTCCCAGGACTGTGACATACGTGTCTTCAGTCTCCTTTCAGTCCAGTTCTGCTGTCGAACCGAAACCATACAGTAAACAGCAGCCATGCCCTCACCTTGGCCGTCTTTATGATCTCTGTGAAGTTGTCCAGGATGGATCGGATGTCATCTTTCAGTCTTTTGTTGTAGGACTGCAGGAGCGTCTCTTTGCTCTGAGGAAGGACTCGCTGCGTCGACATCTGGTCGGTAATGAAGCTCCTTCTCTGAAATGAGTGAAGGATAAACCGGCCGATTGGTAAAACCGCAGATATTTTCACACAAAACGACTCCAAATACTGGAGAAAACCCCCCGGACAGAGAGCCGCTTTCACGGGTCTGTCTCTGTGGATTAGTTTAATATCAAGGGTTTTCGGTCCCAGGCAGCTCAAACACTCACTTAATGTAATCATTGTTTCCATCGATGCTACAAACAAGCTTACTAAAATTTGGACATACTTACTATTTATTCATTTGAAGCTGCCTATGGTTACAATGTAATTGTACACTACAGTATTGTGCTGCTAGTCAATCAACACTAATTTAACAGTCAGTGAAAGAGCCAGCGTGCTTACGTAAGACGTACACGTGTAGTAATATCTGCGGTTTTAAAATATAATGTATATTTATATATATATGCATAGGATAATCACATTTAAAAATAAAAACCTTGTAGCTTCTTCCCGCTAATTCATGTCGGCCAGACTCCACAAGACGTGATGCAGCACAGCCTAACCCACTGCACACGAAAGCCCGCCCACTCGCTGTGATTTGCTGCTCAACCTGAAAGCCCGCCCATGTCGTTCTCTGATTGGGCATTTACACCACGCCCCTTCTCTGTGATTGGTCGCATTTTCACTGTACTTGTAACAATACATTATTCACCGAGGGTCAATACTTGATTGCGCTGTATAACACAGGGGAATGATATAATGCACTCAAAGGGAAAGTTTATCGGAACACTGTATTGTCCCCAGGTATTTTAACATTCAATTCCCATGACCTAATGCAGCTCAGACTCATTAATCGACAGGCTAGTTTGGTGGCCAATTAAATTCCGATGAACGATTATAATTAGTATTATTGTAATTTAAAATAAAGTGCAAAAGGACAAGAGAGGGAGAATAACAAGTAACGATGCGAACTGATTTCCACAAGCACACCGGATCGGTCGTTTGTTTGAAAATACAGATTGTATCAGAATAAAGTTTAAAAAAGCAGAGTTCACCGAATCTACTACGATCTATAATATTAGGCTGCATTTGCCAAACTGCACAGATTCCGTTTTTTGTTTGAACTATTTTAAATATAAATATTTAACATATTTTTAAAAATGTAGACAAAACTCTCAACCTGTTCAGCGATGTTATGGTTTCCTGTGAACTATGACTCGTGGTGACGTCATACTTTGCGGCCGCAGTTCTCGCGGTGTTTCGTGCCGGATACTTATATTTCCCAGAATGCGTTTCTCTTCCTTTCTCTGTGATCCAACATGGTGAGTGTGCCTTCATCTTGTTTGGGGAGAATCGCTACGTTTTTATATCATTAAACATCTACTCGTTCAAGCCTTAAACCAAGAGCGTTCTTGGTCTGGCGATTCATATACAGTCCGTTCTTCACAGCCGAGTCCTTATTTCTGAGAAAGACGCTAAATTATCTGGTAAATAAGCAGACACCCTTGGACGTGTATTTCAGATAAACAGTCTGCATATTGCACTCCGGCATGAGTGGCTACAGTGTGACTTTCACTAGCTACGGATCTTCGGCATCACAGCTGCTTTCAGATATGATGCCTTAATTAAATCGGTTAATTAAATGAGCTATGGTCATATTTGCGTAATTGCACTTGCCGGAAGATCCGCTGTTGCTGACAAAAGGCCTAAACCGGTTCCAGATCGGTGTGGCTGAAACAGTGAAGGCGGGTTAGCCTTCCTAAAGATGAGGCTCGTTATTTGCTGCTCAAACTGCCGCGTATTGAAGCGTGTTGTGCGCAACAGTTTATACCGGCTTGTGCATCTCCGCCGCGGAAAGACTAGGCCTGGAGCCGGGCAGCGTGCGGTCCTGCCTCCCGGAGAAGCGTCTTCCTCACGACGGCCGCGGTACAGCGCTTATCTAGGAGGGGCGGTGTGGGGCGCATGTGTGGCTTAGATGTCTGGCTGGTGCAGTGATGTCTGAATTTCTTCACCTGAATCGCCTGTGTGGATCAAAACACGAGCTTTTTAACCCTGAGCTCCAGCCACGTCTGCTCGGCGCCCGCGGCCCTGTGTGGTGGGTTTACATCTGTCCTAATGCTGCCCAGTTGGTAACCCATCTTTTCCCTCCTTTCAGCCGAAGGGGAAGAAGGCTAAGGGAAAGAAGGTGGCGCCGGCCCCTTCTGTGGCCAAGAAACACGAGGCCAAGAAAGTAGTCAACCCCTTGTTCGAGAAGAGGCCCAAGAACTATGGCATCGGTGAGTGCTGCTTTGTTTTGAAGTTGTCCTTTGTAGGCATGTTTGACCACATGGTGAAGAGGCTTGCAGGGGTCAGAGACGGTGTGTGCATACCTGGGAGGGTTTCTAACGGATTCAATGTAATATGTACTTTTTCAATGCGTGTTTTTCTAATGCTGCTTTAAAAGGGGTACATGCCTATAAACCTTAAAACATACTAGTGTGACTGGATATGTCCTCTTGAATGGGGCAACTTTCCAAAGCTTTAGATCTTGTGCAGATGATGTAACTAATATTTGCTATCTTACAAAGCAATGACGACAACCAACCACCAAGATCGCTGATGCACAACTGTACTAAAAACTGTGAAAACGACTGTTTGTACTGTTCATGTCCTGGTCTGAAATTGCCCGCTCCCTCCCCACAGGTCAGGATATCCAGCCAAAGCGTGATCTGACGCGCTTCGTGAAGTGGCCTCGCTACATCAGGCTGCAGAGGCAGAGGTCCATCCTGTACAAGCGTCTGAAGGTGCCTCCTTCAATCAACCAGTTCACCCAGGCTTTGGACCGCCAGACAGGTGAGAGGACCTCAGAGTTTACCATCGGTCGTTCTCTGACTTTGGAAGTAACCCTACCTCTAATAAAACTGCAGTGGTGAATAATTTACTCTTTAGGAAGACTATGACCCCAATCTGGCCAAAACTGGGGGTCTTGTATTTTAGCAAATCAAAGTAATGGTTCTTGGCAGTAGATCCTTCAGCATTCACAGGTTGTGCAGATGATGTGAAGAATATTTGCTATCTGAGCATCAGTGCTGACACTTCCACCAAGATCACTGATGCGCCCTGTGCTGTAATCGCTGCCGAGTCTTATGTGGGTAGGATTTGCCACCTGAGATGTTTATTAACTTGACATCCTGGTTGTGTATCGTTTCAAACCCAAGACCCAAAGTCTGCTTAGCCTCGGATGAGTGAAGGGAGACATTCGTTGGGGTAGGTGACTAACTTTGATCTCCATGGGTTTTCAGCCACTCAACTGTTCAAGCTGGCCCACAAGTACCGTCCTGAGACCAAGCAGGAGAAGAAGCAGAGGCTGCTGGCTCGGGCTGAGCAGAAGGCTGCTGGCAAAGGAGACACCCCCACCAAGAGGCCCCCCGTCCTCAGAGCTGGTGAGAATATTAGCGTGCCCGTTAGATCCGCAGAGTCGGTTTTCAATCTGCACACATGAGGTCAAAGTGAACGTTTGCATGTTGGTGAATCCCATGTGTGGGGGAGAGCTCTTTGGCCAAAGCAGTGATGACAGAATTTCTTCACCTGACACTCGCATGGAGAATAAATTGAGCTTTTTAACCCTGAGCTTTGGCCATAACTGAATTGTGATCTAGGAGAGGGTATAACCTTAAAACTGAAAAGATTTGTCCATTTTATTTGAGACTGGGCCTTCACGTTTCAAACTGTCAGATTTGTAACTGATTTTAATGTGTTTTGTTTGACAACGAGAAGTAGGTTTTTAAAGTTGTGACATGAACAGGATATTGCCATTCCAGGTGTGAACACGGTCACGACACTGGTGGAAAGCAAGAAAGCCCAACTGGTGATCATCGCGCATGACGTCGACCCAATTGAGGTAAAAGCCCACCCTTGTAAATCAGTCCAGACACCTTAAACATGTTTTTATTTGTAGGGGGGTCCTTGGGAAAGGCAGTGTTACAATGATGTCATGAATTTCTTCACCTGAATCTCTGTGATGTTCACACATGAGCTTTTTAACCCTGAGTAACGACCACTGGGGTGTTTTGTCTCGCTCTCCTGTCGGTGCTCTGTGGTGCTAAGTGACCTCTCTGTGGGTTTCAGCTGGTGGTGTTCCTGCCCGCGCTGTGTCGCAAGATGGGCGTCCCATACTGCATTGTCAAGGGCAAGGCCAGACTGGGCCGCCTGGTCCACAGGAAGACCTGCACCTCCGTGGCCTTCACACAGATCAATCCGTAAGTGGCCGGGCTCGCGTGCACTGGGCTAACTGGCAATCTAGATCTTTGGAAACTGACCTGAGTGTTCTGGAAGCGGAATAGTGTCCGTAGTCCTGCTCGAATAATGCGGCCTGTGGCTGAAGTGTAATGACTTTTCAGGGTTTTTAGCTAATTGAAGTGAATTAGCTTGAATCACTTTTGAGAATCTGGACAGAAGTGACTTGCATCTACATTTTGAAAATTAAGAATCCAAAGTGTGATCTAAGTTTAAATCTGCCAGTGATTTAAAATGAACAGATACCCTGAGACAAAGTACCCAACTATCGCCGGTCTTTGCAAGCTCATCAATATATTAAACGTGTACAGGTGATTCCTTAACTTTGAAATGTTTTTCTCAGGTACTTCATGGCATCAGCTTCCAGTGTTAATTTATAATAGACCAGTTTAATGTTTGGAATGAACCTTCTGGCAATGATGTTTGAATTTCTTCAACTGAACCACCGTGTGGCTTTTATGAGCTTTTTAACCCTGAGCCGAAGGTTGTGCAGTTTGATCCCACTTAACTGCTGAGGATTTGTTACGGTCATTAATTAGTGTGATTCCTCTGCAGTGAGGACAAGGGAGCCCTGGCTAAACTGGTGGAAGCTGTCAAGACCAACTACAATGACAGATATGAGGAGGTAAGGTTTAACATTTTGGTTTTAATCTTGAATCAGATTATCTATGAAGGTTCCTGGGTAGCACATCCAGTGAAAGACTGCAGTGGAACAAAAATTACAGCTAAAATAAGTTATTTTCTTCAAGGGTTTCACATTTTTAACCCCTTTTAAATCACCCCCAAAATATTTAAATCAAAACTAGTCTTGCTTGGGATATAATTGAGATCTAGTACATTTGGTGTCGGTTTAAATTGCTTCTCCTGTTAATCATGAAAGACGTTTCCTCTTGCACAATGTCTTGAGCTCTGCTCTTGTCCCGCAGATCCGTCGTCACTGGGGCGGTGGAATCATGGGCCCCAAGTCCACGGCCCGCATCGCCAAGCTGGAGAAGGCGAAGGCCAAGGAGCTGGCCACCAAGCTTGGTTGAATACACAATGCTTGAGGATCCCTGTTGTGTATATACAAATAAAACTGTTGGAAAAACAAATGCTGTCCTGTGGTTGTGCTTAACCCTGCTCTTTAAAACCCAAATTTTTTTTGGAACTTTGAAATTAGTTCAGGGAGAGCAGAGCACACTAGTTTAGGAAGATCTGAAACCAGTTTATTGAAAGCACTTTATTTCCTCAAATTCTGCAAACAGAATAAAGTCTGGAAGTATTCAATTTCTGATTTGAGTGGTTCAATAACTATCTTCTGGTGCTGAGGTTTCCAAAGTCCAGTGCTGGTTTAAATCAGTCCTCAAATTGATTAATTGAGGACCAGAGATCTGCATTTTCATTCCATTAAGTGCTTCATTTCAATAAAAATTGAAAAAAAAAAGCTTTGTTAGAGCTGAGAGAGTAGATCAAACCATTGCACCAGACAAGATGGCTTTCTGTAGCCACTGATTTCAAGAGAGAACTTGGAGACAGCTGGCTCTGAAGACTATGGATGTGCCAGTCATCATAATCTATGTTCATACTATGTACATCTCCTCACAAGATCCCACTTGGGGACAGAAAATACAGCAAAGTGTCTCTTCAGAACGGCAGTGTTTTGGTTGTCAGTCGCTCAGCACTGCAAACTATATCGGTATTTTCCGGATGAATTTCATGTACCACATGTAGGAAGTGGCGATACAGAGACCATACCTAGCAGGGGGAAGGAAACAAGACGTTAGTTCCATGGTCACGTGTATTTAAGACCCTAAACAAAGTCCCAGCAGCACAACATCTTAAGTAAGATCAATAGTTTGTAGATCTAAATAGAGACTTGAAAAGCCACCCGTTTCAGGAATGTCGAAAAGCAGACGCCATCAGCAGAAACTGGCAGCTTGGTCTCATTTAATTTACATTAGAATATTAACTGCAGCTGGAGGATCTAGTCCGCTACAATAAGGGGGTTTTCCAAAACTTGACCAACTCCTTAATTATATAACTGAATTAACTATGAAGGAAGAAAATCTAAAACTGCTTGGATCAAAGTGCCTCACAGTGGCCTGGCATGTACCTAGCCGTGCACACAGAATAAAGGTCTAAGTTTGCTATGTGAATTCTGGGGGGTTGGTAGGGACAATATTGCAGAAGACCATTTTTAATATTCTGTAAGGAGCAACAAGTCTTACCATGTGACAATATACTGCATGTGCTCATTCCTCAGGGTGACTCGAGTCTGCCCCCCGATGGGCCCTCCAGGGACTGTACTGGCTGGAAGAGAAGCACAGGAGGAAGGATTGTAGTCACAGGAGTCAACAACACACCCACCAACGCTGCGGTGCGGTGGCATTGTTCGGCACCCAGTTATCTACCGAATGAAACGCTAGGTTCGGGTTCGAAACCAAACCTCGATTAACCCGATTACGTCAACACCGCGTCGACACATTGGAAAGCGAACTCCTAGAAGCGCAGTCTTACCGAAGTCGGCATCGATAAAAACGGGCTCGGACCCAGTCGCCTTAGCCATGGCCTCCAGGTCCCGGTAATGCCAGTGGTTGTTCCCCGTGTCATTCTGAGGCACAAAGGGCTTCCGGGCCTCAGTCAGCCTCACCACTCCAACCAGCTCCACCTCCTCCGCCACCTGCAGGACCAGAGTAGAGTGGATAGAGTGGGCGGCGCGTCTCTCACAGACTGCACGGTACGGGAGCTCGGCACTTGACATGACGCCGGGCTGTGTGGCTCTGTAACGTCGTGGTTTACAGTCATCCAGTGAAATGGAGATTAAGATATGGGGGTATCTATACAAGCAGAGGTTGTATTAACTTTGTCAAACATTCTGGTTTGCAGAAGGGAGAGTGATGTTTAGCAAATAGATGCCTAAAAGAAAGTCTCCAGCTTTATATTAATCTCTTTATACACAAATGGGCTCAACAAAGCAAGAATAATATCCATATTTATAGTTCACCACAATCCCGTCACTGTCAGTCAGTAAGTCAATCAAAACTGTTTGGTCAGAAGAGTTTGTATTGTTTTTCATGTGTTGTCCTGAAGTATCTTTTTTAATTAAGAAAGGTTTTTTCTGCTCATTCTTAAGTGGATTTCAGTGAAGATCAACATACCTGTCCTTTCTGTCTGGTCCGTGGATCAATCTTCTGTCTGGGGACATAGCCTCTGTTTACCAGGATTGTGACCCTGGACAACACAATTTAGGAGCAATATCCATAGAAAAAAGAACAGAATTTCAACATACATTTCAGACCACATGCTCATCTGTGTGCACTGTGTGGAGACAAAAGACATCACAGCTGTATCTGTCGAGACTATGTGTCCTGCTCTGGACAGCCAGTAAGGAGATGATGTCTCACCCGAGGTCTGTGCAGTAGAAGGGCGTGACCACATTGGCTCCCGTCTCGGCGCTGGAGGCGAGTCTGCCAGCCTCCCTGGCCTCTCGTTCCGGGTCCACCAGGGAGCGGGGCAGGATGTAGAGCTCCCGGGAGTGATCGAAGCGCCCGCGCACACGCATGCGCCGATACTCCAGGGTCTTCAGTTCCATGGGGCTGGGAGACGAGACGCAAAAACATCACACGTGAAACACACAAGCCAGAAAAGTGCCCATCTGGTTAAAATGAAGCTTCCACCACTGGTTCAGACTAGGTAGTTTCAGCTGCATAACATCCGCTGGTTGAGCTTATATCTGGGCTTAGTGCTGGGATGGAGTTCAGAAATCCACCTGCCTCGTGCAACACCCCAAGTGTTAAGTCTTACAGAAAATTGTAACAACTGACTAAAACTAACCTTTTCTGACCCTTAGGATCCCAGTCTGACATACATATTACATCCACAGGCCTGGTAATGTGGGATAATATACTGTTTTGTAATGTTTTTTATGAATGTAACACTGGGTGCATTATGGGTACCATCAGTGTCCAAAATAAGATATGGGCATGATGTCATAATGAACCACTCACTCGAGAGGAAGGCTTATCGGCTCCGCTGTGGTCAGACTCTGTAGATCCTCAATCAACTTCAGTTTCCATTTCCGACGCTGGACCTGAGGAGAGAGGGGACAGGAAACGGAGATCGTTCCCTTGTTCTGTGGTTTACAAAGACTGATACGAGTCTCTGTCTGAATGAGGATCACACTTAGTTCCAACACAAGACCTGACTAGATCATAGAAGTAAACGATCGAATGCATTACCCCACCCCCACAAACACAAGTTTCGGTGTAACCACGACCAATGGTTCGGATATATCGATCGCTGTATTTATCGAGCGCAGGATTGAGGGGAAGGGATTGGGATACCTGCCAGGTCCCCAGGCCGAAGGTGGTGGCCGGGATCAGCAACAGGAGCCATTTGAGGAAGGAGTCCTCGGCCTTCTGTTCACCGACAGCAGACGAGCTGCACTGTCTGAAGGTCTCTGAAAATACAAACCAAGACAGCGGCCCACACTGGATCAGAACATGGGGATGCCTTGGCAGAAGTCACTCACACAGACTGCAATACATTTCTGCTTTATTGCATTTAAAATGATCTCCATATAAAAAGTAAAAATATTGTCATGAATAATAAAACTACTGTTGTTATTACAACTACTGTTAATAATCCTAATCAAAATAATAAAATCAGTCAATAGAAAATTAATTTAATGGAAACACAAACAGGAAAACTTACAAACAATGTATTTATATATATATATATATATATATATATATATATATATATATACACACTCACCTAAAGGATTATTAGGAACACCTGTTCAATTTCTCATTAATGCAATTATCTAACCAACCAATCACATGGCAGTTGCTTCAATGCATTTAGGGGTGTGGTCCTGGTCAAGACAATCTCCTGAACTCCAAACTGAATGTCTGAATGGGAAAGAAAGGTGATTTAAGCAATTTTGAGCGTGGCATGGTTGTTGGTGCCAGACGGGCCGGTCTGAGTATTTCACAATCTGCTCAGTTACTGGGATTTTCACGCCGACTGATTCAAGCTGATAGAAGAGCAACTTTGACTGAAATAACCACTCGTTACAACCGAGGTATGCAGCAAAGCATTTGTGAAGCCACAACACGTACAACCTTGAGGCGGATGGGCTACAACAGCAGAAGACCCCACCGGGTACCACTCATCTCCACTACAAATAGGAAAAAGAGGCTACAATTTGCACAAGCTCACCAAAATTGGACAGTTGAAGACTGGAAAAATGTTGCCTGGTCTGATGAGTCTCCATTTCTGTTGACACATTCAGATGGTAGAGTCAGAATTTGGCGTAAACAGAATGAGAACATGGATCCATCATGCCTTGTTACCACTGTGCAGGCTGGTGGTGGTGGTGTAATGGTGTGGGGGATGTTTTCTTGGCACACTTTAGGCCCCTTAGTGCCAATTGGGCATCGTTTAAGTGCATGGTACTGTGTTTGATGTTAATGTTGGCCCATATTGATAGGATAGCATCTTGCAGTTGATGGAGATTTGTGGGATGCACGTCCAGGGCACGAAGCTCCCGTTCCACCACATCCCAAAGATGCTCTATTGGGTTGAGATCTTGTGACTGTGGGGGCCAGTTTAGTACAGTGAACTCATTGTCATGTTCAAGAAACCAATTTGAAATGATTCGACCTTTGTGACATGGTGCATTATCCTGCTGGAAGTAGCCATCAGAGGATGGGTACATGGTGGTCATAAAGGGATGGACATGGTCAGAAACAATGCTCAGGTAGGCCATGGCATTTAAACGATGCCCAATTGGCACTAAGGGGCCTAAAGTGTGCCAAGAAAACATCCCCCACACCATTACACCACCACCACCAGCCTGTACAGTGGTAACAAGGCATGATGGATCCATGTTCTCATTCTGTTTACGCCAAATTCTGACTCTACCATCTGAATGTCTCAACAGAAATGGAGACTCATCAGACCAGGCAACATTTTTCCAGTCTTCAACTGTCCAATTTTGGTGAGCTTGTGCAAATTGTAGCCTCTTTTTCCTATTTGTAGTGGAGATGAGTGGTACCCGGTGGGGTCTTCTGCTGTTGTAGCCCATCCGCCTCAAGGTTGTACGTGTTGTGGCTTCACAAATGCTTTGCTGCATACCAGCAAAAAATCCCAATAACTGAGCAGATTGTGAAATACTCAGACCGGCCCGTGTGGCACCAACAACCATGCCACGCTCAAAATTGCTTAAATCACCTTTCTTTCCCATTCAGACATTCAGTTTGGAGTTCAGGAGATTGTCTTGACCAGGACCACACCCCTAAATGCATTGAAGCAACTGCCATGTGATTGGTTGGTTAGATAATTGCATTAATGAGAAATTGAACAGGTGTTCCTAATAATCCTTTAGGTGAGTGTATATACACACCGATCAGCCATAACATTATGAGCACTGACAGGTGAAGTGAATAACACTGATAATCTCGTTATCATGGCACCTGTCAGTGGGTGGGATATATTAGGCAGCAAGTGAAGATTTTGTCCTCAAACTTGATGTGTTAGAAGCAGGAAAAATGGGCAGCGTAAGGATCTGAGCGACTTTGACAAGGGCCAAATTGTGATGGCTAGACGACTGGGTCACAGCATCTCCAAAACTGCAGCTCTTGTGGGGTGTTCCCGGTCTGCAGTGGTCAGTACCTGTCAAAAGTGTACAAGGAAGGAAAAGCGGTGAACCGGCGACAGGGTCATGGGCGGCCAAGGCTCATTGATGCACGTGTGGAGCGAAGGCTGGCCTGTGTGGTCCGATCCAACAGACGAGCTACTGTAGCTCAAATTGCTGAAAAAGTGAATGCTGGTTCAAGGTGTTGACTTGGCCTCCAAATTCCCCAGATCTCAATCCAATCGAGCATCTGTGGGATGTGCTTGACAAACACGTCCGATCCATGGAGGCCCCACCCCCAATTTACAGGACTGAAAGGATCTGCTGCTGATACCACAGCGCACCGTCAGAGGTCTAGTGGAGTCCATGCCTCGACGGGTCAGGGCTGTTTTGGCGGCAAAAGGGGGACCTACACAATATTAGGCAGGTGGTCATCATGTTATGGCTGATCGGTGTACATAGGCTATATATATATATATATATATATATATATATATATATCTGCAAGCATACATATAGCTACTTTTATTTTGAACTTACTTAAGTAAGGAAGGACACAAAACGTGAAGCGCTGCGCAGACACGTCACTTTTGGAGTAAATAATGGTCTGAAACAGAGATTTGGGCAAAATGTATTATCAGGTTTCCCAAATCCACATTTTAATAGGTGTTATTAAACAGATTCAATTAATTCAATTATATTCATCAGATATCAGTGTTACAACGCCGGGACAGATCTATAATTACACCTCTTTCAAGATGACAAGTTCAGAAAGAGTTTATACATGTATACATTTTAAAATATAATCAGGACAGGTGAAGTTGTTACATAAGTCTTGAGAAAAAAATACCAGCATCGCAAATCTGTTCCTGGTCTGGGTCTGTGCACTACAATCATTTTAAATGTATAAATGACAAATATACTTACATTGCGTTTGGGAAACGTCAGACCTCTAACCAACGGCCTTACGATTAACCTCAAACAGGACATTTTACTGAACCGACGGGTTGTTTGATGCTCACGGACGCGGAGGGCGGCGAGGCGGAAGTCTGGTCCTGAACCACTTCCGCCTGCAAAGCGCAGTCCAGGCATTACTAATCAGTCCGCGCTCTTTCACACGAGCAGTGACTATCTAAGTCTGATTGCAAATACGTGTAAGTTTACTGTTCAGATTTGTGTCGTAATTAATCTAATTTGGGCGGTGAATTGTTGGGAAAACAACGCAATCTTGTTTCTTTAACGGCTGTTTTCTGTTTTCGATAATGGCGTGGCGCGATTGCTTTAGTCTTGCCATGTGGGTCCTGTATGACTTAAACACAGGTAACATGCTGCATCGGGAGAAAAGTCGAACAACGTTTTAGCCGGTTAGAAGTGTCTTTATTATTGTTAACGTTGATTAAGGTTTAATTTGTGTGATAATGGGCCATGGTAGTAGTAGTCTTGTTGTCTAATTGACGGCAGTAGTAGCTGGCCTTCCGTTTGATTTTTTATAACTTACTGACGTCCATGTACATTTGAAAATAATAACGTTGTTTTCTTTTAAACACGATTATACAACAACATACGGTGCGGTTTCGGTTGAATGTGAGACAGCGCTGGCCATTTACCGCTTTATTAAAATGTGATCTCAAGTGTGTGTAACATTTTCTGATTTAATATATTTCCATTATTTTCCTAGGATTGTGCTGTTGTCCTAAGTTGTAATACACGTTTCTTTTCTGCTAAGATTTGTGTGAAATGGCGAGTCTTGCTTCAAAGGACTCTTATCTTCAGAAATTGGGGAGCAAAGTTTGTGCGTCGCAGAGCCAGGAGCCTCGGAAAAGGCCTTTTGGTAAAACATCCTCCCTCAATGCACCATTACACCCACACACTTACGATTTGATCAGTTTAAAGGGAAACATGCTGACATGTTTCAATATCCTTTAGTCAGTCTGGGTCATTTCTTAAGTAAACGGTTATTGTGTGTCAGTGATCAGTTTGAACTCCCTCATGTTGTATCTGTCTACGATGCCAATCACATGAGTATGAACTGCAGTCCCATACAGGAGCGGAGAGCCTGCTAAACCCAGGAAGAAACCGAGAAAAAGACAGAAATTCACCTTCAATGGCCCAGAGAAGAAGCCCGTGGTCAACACCTCAACCCAAGTGCACAGCAAGGGGCGGACAGGGGTGCAGGAGGGAGCCAAAGCGAAGCCCGAGAGTGGCTTAACTGTCAACAAGCATCAGGGGTCCAAAGGTAAGAAACATTAGCACTGAGGTTTCATGCTTCACACGAACTCTTCTGACATTTCACTTATTGGGTAAAGCTTTTGTAGTTACTCCCCAAAAAGGTTTTATTTGGATCAGTTTCACTCAGTTACTGTTTTGCCTACTGGCATTGTGCAGGTGGCTAACATTTTAACTGAACATAAGAAAGTGTCCAGTCGAGAGGAGGCCATTCGGCCCATTGTGCTCGTTTGGTGTCCATTAATAACTAAGTGATCAAGGATCCTATCCAGTCTGTTTTTGAATGTTCCCAAATTGTCTCTTCAGCCACATCGCTGGGGAGTTTGTTCAGATTGTGACGCTGTGTGAAGAAGTGTCTCCTGTTTTCTGTCTTGAATGCCTTGAAGCCCAATTTCCATTTGTGTCCCCGGGTGCGTGTGTCCCTGCTGATCTGGAAAAGCTCCTCTGGTTTGATGTGGTCGATTCCTTTCATGATTTCGAAGACTTGGATCAAGTCCCCACGTAGTCTCCTCTGTTCCAGGGTGAAAACACATTTAGTGCACCATGGGTAGGAGAATCTGTTTAGCTGCAATGATACATATATGGGATTTCCTCTTCTAGGTGCAAAGACGACGACATCCAGCTCTTTTTATACTGTGGATATTCTGCGTCAAAGACTGCATGAGAAGATTGAGGAGAAACGTGGCAATGTATGTATCGAATATCCGGACAGTTCTGCATTTAAATGTACTTTAGTCATTTTAGGCATTTAGGAATTTTGTTTTCTTAGTGAACATATGACTTCTTAGTCACCGTGATACTTTCAAATAGGACAGGTTTTAAAATTGCATTTAATAGGAAGGACATTGATGTCTAAATCAAGCCTTACACCTTTGCTAAATTGAGTATTGCTACATAATTACCCTCCACTGTAATAGTAATGATGAATAAAGGTGTATTACATTTGTATCCTTAAGTATTCATTTTATTTATTGAGGATGTGATCAGTATTACCACTTTGCTGTGCACTGTACTTAGGTGTCACTAGGAAGCCATCTGGTCTCGCTAGGACTATGCAGTATTAGATCCCTCCTTACTGTTGTATTAATCACATTCCAGTTGAGTTACGGTCTTTATTATGCACTGAATTTCCCTTCCCCATGCTGGCTTCTCTCCCCCAGGTGAAGTCCCAGGGGCTGTCGGCCGAGGAGCGGGAGCGGAAGCGCGCGCGCCGGAAACAGGAGAGGGAGCGCAAGAAGCGCAAGAGGAAGGAGATCCGCAAGAGGAAGCTGGCAGAGGAAGCGGGCGAGGGCCAGCCAGAGGAAAAGAAAGAGGACGAGGATGGAGCCCAAGCCAAGGATCCTGCTGGAGCCACGCCCAGAGAGGAGAGCACCCTGGTCTTCAACAAGGTGGACGTGAGCGCGGACTACGTGGACAAGGAGCAGCAGAAGAAGGAGAAGAAAAAGAAAGTGAAGGGCAACATCACGCCGCTGACCGGGAAGAACTACAAGCAGCTCCTTAGTCGGCTGGAGGCCAGGACCGCCAAGCTGGAGGACCTGAGGAGCAAGGACATGGGCAAGGCCAAGGAGCTGGAGGAGAAGATGAAGTGGACTAACGTGCTGTACAAGGCTGAGGGCCTGAAGATCAAGGACAACGAGGAGCTCCTGCGTGCCTCCCTGAAGCGGAAGGAGAAGAAGCGCACCCAGAGGAAGAAAAACTGGGGGGAGCGCAGTGAGCACGTGATGGAGAAGATGCAGCACAGGCAGGACAAGCGCCGCAAGAACCTCCAGAGGCAGAAGAGCAGGAAGGCAGAGAATCGCAAGAACAAAGCCCGTAAGAAGGGGCGCGTGTTACCCGAGGACCTGAAGTAAACCAACCGGAGACGCGCGGCATAAACTAACTGGACCATTTACCATCACGTGCAGCGCAGTGAGCGAGGAGTGCCTTTCTCTGATTTTACTTATCTTAAGCTTTGTTCAGATCCATCCTTTTTTGGTTTTGTTTAGTTTGTTCCTCCTTGAGTTCTGAATGAGATCAGTCCTTCCAAATGCAGGTGCAGCGAAGTTCAGTGAGGTTTTTACTCCAGTGTTAAGATGATATAAAAGTGTAATAAATGCACGTTAGGATGCCATATAATTAATTCATATACATATACACTTGACTGAAACACACCTTAACATGTACTGCGATCACAGACCCTGAATTACAAAGTATACAGTGTGAATAAAGGAGATTGTGGACTTTATGGATGTGAATTTGTTCCTAAAAGAAGAAAATGGAACCGATAAATGTTTTGCCCATGGAGTTAAATAATGTTCAATAATGAGTAAACTATTACTAGTTGCAAGGGAACTATACAAGGATAGGCTGGCTTGTCCCCTCGTTTCATAAGAACAATAGGTGAATTAACAGAAGTGTAAATTAAAATAGTGTGGGTGTGAAAGAGAAGCAGACGGCTGGCGTAAGTCCCGCCCATGCAGGAAGTGACGGAGAGCAGGCCGCAGCGCACATCCGGCGGTGCATCGCTTTTATTGTTCCGTGCGCACGTCACTGATCAGCTGACTGCTGCGCTCTTGAGCTGTATGGCTGAGCCATCTCTCACGTCACGTTTATTATTATGTCGGATAGCTAGTGGCAGCAGTATCCTTATTTACCACTGGTATTTAACCATAAACTATCCATGATTCATGTTGTTTCAAAATCTGACTTTTGTGAGGTTTGAATTAGAGATCCAACGTCAACTTTGAATCTTGCGCGTCCGTATGTATATACTGTAGTGTCGTGCACATTTATATTTAAAATCACGGGTTCAGGTGAGAATCCAGTTCACAGTTATAAACCTAAGGTAAGAATATACGGAGTCGCTACTATTTGAATTGCCAGTATCGTGTTTAAACTTCCTAGACTCGCTGTGTATAATTGTATACTCGGATAGAGGTTTTGCCGTATAGCCCTATTATATATGCCTGTCTGTGTTTGTCTCTCTCTAGTAAAACCGCTGCCCCGTCCTAATATCTGGGCATGCTCAGAAGTGCTTCAATTCTCAAATGTCAAAGCGGAAAGAAAACACTGCGGCACTGTGTGCCGAGTCAGGTAGGAGGAGGACAGGGACACGTCACACGGGTGGACACATGGTGGCAGCGCTACATCTCACTGCAGGCGATTCCCAATAATCAATCGATAGACTCATTGATTTGCGCTTGCTGTTAAATGCTGTGTTTTTCGTGCTGCTGACTTGAAACGGGTCACTGTGTTTCTTATGATTATATTATTATCATCATTTATTTGTTTATTTGCAAACACCCTCAGGCAGGGCGACTTATAGTTTACACGATTAGCAATGTAAGCATGACAGAAGTGCAGTAATACAAATCAGTACAACATTAAATAGAAGTAGGCTATTACAAAAGGGCAGTAGTGACATCAAAACCAAATTACAATGAGCATACACATCCTAGTTCTATGAAGTAACAAGTGCAGGTATAAAAGTCCCAGCTTTGAGCTTAAGGGAGGAGAAATCACAGTAAAACAACAGATCTAAGAACTTCTAAATAAGCAGTAGCATAGTTGTATAAACTGCACAATTACAGGATGAGCTGCTATATTATAGGTCCAGTCTGAACAGATGTGTCTTGAGTTAACGCTGGAGGGTGGTCAGGGTCTGTGCGGTCCTGTCCTCAGTGGGATGATCATTCCCCCACTCAGGGGCAAAGGTTGAAAAGGAGAAAAGGGAGTGGGGGGGCAGAGGGGGCAATGATAGTCTTCTGGCACAGGAGGATCGGACAGATCTGGAGGGAGTGTAAGGAGAAATCAGGGTCTGAAGGTAGATATGTGCAGTCTGGTCAAGACAACGGTAGGTGAGCGTCAAAGTCTTGAACTGGATGTGAGCCTAGATGATAAAAAGAATACATTGAAAGAACATGCAGGATTTAAACTTGACTATGAGTAAGCTGCTTGTGCATCCATATAACCTCAAAAAGAAGAGAAGTAAAGTGTAATCTTGATTACCTTTAACAGAGCAGATCCAAATTTCAGATTTAAAGATATCAAGTTTCACAGTGATTACCATAGAACTGAACTCAGTGCCTGCATCAAGATAAAGGCGGTGTAATGTTTTTGTCAGTTAACACATCATTGACACGTCTTACCTCTTTTTTAATGATACATGTAGGTTTACTTTTTTTTAATAAATGATAATGATAATCTGCTGAATGCATGTCTTCTTACCTATCACAGCACACCATAGCCTGTATGTTATGTGGTAGGAATTTGTTTTAGGACATCTCCAGACTGATCTGGTGTCATATTCATAAACCTTTCACCATCTCAAAACGAACACCCACTTCTCCTAAAATAATAATAATAAAACAAACGCAGAATTCGGGAACTGAAGTTAGCAAAATAGTGTAATATTAATATTTGCATTCTACTACTGTTACTACTACTGAAAAGGAAGAATACCAAACTAAGTTAAGAATTAATAGTAGTTAAATAGTCAGGTATTTAACCAGTAATTGATCAACCAATCTTTTTTTTTTTTTTTAATTGTTTGTTTAGTTGAGAATGTCACGCCAACTCCATGCACGCCGGATTGAGGGAGTGGACAAAAATATTTGGTAATTATTTTAATTGTATTAAGCTATTTATCAAATTTCCAAAACCTATTTATTTTCCCTTCACTTGTGTCCTCTGTGTTTTTCCCATTGCTGAATGTTATCCTAAGGTTTGATCATTTACCCATTGAAATCTACTCTGTTAAACAGTGAACTGATCCAGTGTCTTTATGCTTTGTGTGTGTGTGTCCTGGACAGGGTGGAGTTTACTAAACTGGCAGCAGACTACAAGGCTGTGAACCTGGGTCAGGGTTTCCCAGATTTCTCCCCCCCCGACTTTGTGAAGGAAGCGTTTGGTCGAGCTGTCAGTGGGGATTTCTCCCATCACCAGTACACCCATGCTTTTGTAAGCAATCATGTCCATGTTTTTCTTGCATTGCATAGTAAAAAAATGAACAAAACACATATTAACTGTACAGCTAATAATCCAGCTAATAGGTGGGAGGACTATTTCCATCCCTGATTGACAGAAACTGAACAATTGATTATTTATATCTAGCCTTGAATCTAATATTAAACCTAATATAAACACCAAACATATCAAGAGCTCAAAATTGGGACATTCTAATCTGATAAACATCGTGCAAGCGCCACTGTTTCATTGCATTGTTGTAAAAAGTCTAAATTAACTAATTAAATATGTAGCAACCAAAACAGAGAAGACTCACGCACTGCTGGGTAATTACTTCTTGCTCTTAGCAGACATTTAGAGATTTAGAATACTGCCTTGTGAATACCATTGGCTTCTGATAGAATGTAAATAATACAGGGTGTATAGTTCATTACAGGATGGAAATTCATAGATGAAAACTGGGAAATAGTTAAGGTGCTGAAGATTAATCTAAGGATTTGGTATTAGGCAGGAGGGAGAGAGTATGGTATTTTACTGTGAAACTTTCAAGGTATCAGCAGATATGTGTTAATTGTCACAGGGCCACCCAGCGCTGGTGAAAATCCTCGCCCAGTTTTTTCAGGGGAGTTTGGGCCAGGAGATTGACCCCAAGGACAACATCCTGGTCACTGTGGGGGCCTACCAGGCTCTCCACTGCACCTTTCAGGCCCTGGTGGACGAAGGAGATGAGGTAGAGTGGGTCTCCCGTCTGACATGAGGACATTCGCTTTGCACGGCCTGATCAGAGCCCCTCCGCCCTGTATGTGGATGTGTAGAAACGCAACACCACCTGAAGATTGAACTTCTGTTTTTTGTGTGGAGCTAAAGAGTGTCAAAAGGGACTGCTGTATTTTCATTATGTATGCAGGAGATCTGAACAGGGATACCAAACAGATTCAGCATTGAAATTGCATAGTTGACAACATAGACCATATAATTAGTATTCTTAACATTGTTTGATGTTGTGTTTTTATCTCTAAAAAAGGGGTGCAAGTTTGATCTGGTCAGAATTTTTTTCTACAGATATATACTACTTTAATTTGATCAGTCTGTAACTCCAGATTATTGCATTGACTCCAAGCAACATCATCCATTAGATTTGTGATGCAGTGATGTAACAGGATGGTACTTGTGCAGACAGATCAATCCTTGTTCAAGAGAAGCAGAAGAGCTCATCGTTAATGAAACTGACTTTGATTAGCAGATGCAGAAATTGTATTAAAAAACGATGATGTTGATTTTGAAAAGTGAAAGCTGTTTAGCTCTAGAAGGAAATAATGGTGGTTGTGTGAGTGATGTTGTAGGTATCATGCAGATGACATTGTAGCTCCCTGTGTTTCTCCCAGGTGATCATTATTGAGCCCTTTTTTGACTGCTATCACCCAATGGTGAAGATGGCCGGCGGACGTGCAGTCTTTGTGCCTTTGAGACCGGTAAGTCCTGCTGGTACTTTTCCCAACTAGTTATATCAGGGATCATATGTCCTGTAGAGTCTGACTGCCTGTGTGTTTCTGTCTTAGAAAGCAGGTCCGGAGGGGCTCCAGTCTAGCAGTCACTGGGCTTTGGATCCAGAGGAGCTGGCCGGTAAATTCACCCAGCGCACTAAAGCCATTGTGCTGAACACGCCCAACAACCCTCTGGGGAAGGTAGCGAGCGACGCCATAGTCCAGCTTTCTATAGTGCCGTGTCCTGAGTGTCTTGTGTGAAATGTTCTGGCTGCTGCAGCCCCGGTGCAGGATTGACTGGCCCTGTCCCTGTCTCAGGTGTTCAAGCGGGAGGAGCTGCAGGTGATAGCGGACCTGTGTGTTAAACATGGAGTGGTCTGCGTAAGCGATGAGGTCTACGAGTGGCTGATGTACGACAGAGCGCAGCACGTCAAAATAGGTGAGCCGCCAGAAAAAGGCTTCTTCACTGCAGAGGCACACAGACAGTATTTGGTGGGAGTCGGGCACAAGGTACTCAGCCCTGCTGGTGAAGCGGACACCGCTTGAGATCCTTCAAGACACAGACAGATGAAATCACGGCATCCATTACTTTTTAGCGTGCAACCAAAGATGTGGCATGCTGATGTGCTCAGAAGTGGCTTTTAAAGTTCTGTATTGCCTCTGACAGTTCAGGTGTGTATTAATGATTGCTATTTGTTGCTTAGTTTTACTTTTGAATATAAATATGAATCCCAGTTAGTGCATTCATTTGACTTTCTGTCGACTTTGCAAATCATGTTTGGCCCCATCTATACTGACCTGACTGTGCAAGCTGGTGTGAAAGTTGCTCTCTGCTGTGTCTCTGTCCAGCCAGCCTGCCGGGAATGTGGGAGAGGACTGTCACGATCGGGAGTGCAGGGAAAACATTCAGCGCCACCGGACTGAAGGTCAAATTCTGTTGTTTCTGCTGTAATTAAAAGCCCCTAAATATATTTAATAAACACGCCTTATCTTTATCAAATATACTGCTTTCTGAAATGCAACGACTTGAGATTATGTAATGTCTATTTACATGTACTGCATATACAGTGTATATGTGTTTGTGAGTGTATAACCCTAATCTGCATTTTTATTTGTATTCTAGGTGGGCTGGGCAATGGGTCCTGAGTCCATTCTGAAGCACCTAAAAACTGTCCATCAGAATTCAGTGTATCACTGTGCAACTGCAGCGCAGGTAACTCGCAGGACGGCAAACTCCTGATTTCATGATCAGCTGATATTACAATCTGCCACATTTCCTCCATTGTGAATGTTGTAGCATTCCTCCAGACTTGAATGCTGCCAATCCCGTGCCTGTTTTTTTTTTTTTTTTATGGCTTTAATTTGCTGTTGTCCAGGAGGCTGTGGCCTACGGTTTTGAGAGAGAACTGGAGCATTATGGGAAACCAGAAAGCTATTTCCTCCAGCTGCCTCAGACACTCCATGGGAAACGGCAGAAGCTCGCTGAATGCCTAGTTAGCGTGGGAATGCAGCCCATCATGCCTGAGGGGGGCTACTTCATGATCGCAGACATTTCCACAATCAGTGAGGTTTTTTTAACCTGTCTTTACTTCTATCATTTTACCTTTTCCCCTACGTTTATATATAAAGGCAGGATTATTCACATGCATATGGAAATGTTCACTGGAAGAAGAACATTTTCACTGAACATGCTGTACAAGATGTTGTTTAATTCAATAGTTGTTTTTTTCTCATTGACAGTTTAGCTTAATAATTCAACAATCCAGTACAGGTTTATAAACATGCATGAAAGAGTTACTTGCACTTCCTGCTTCAAGTTGTTCGTAGAGGCTCCAAATGAAAAGAAACTCGTATACAGTGTAGACACATCGCTGATTTTCTGTAAGTTAGTGCCAGTGTCTCCAACCTTTCAGATTCTTTAGGCGTCATTTATTTTGTTCCTTAAGATTTGCCGAAGCCTGTGGTTCTCTATGGCCAGGCAGGGCTGGAGACCCCTACTCTGTATGCATCTCCAAGCAATTTAAAGCACGTCTTATTATTACCAGGTGACAGGATTTCTCTCACTGACTGATCGGCTGTGTTGTACAATATCTGACTTCCATCCTGTTTTAATTTTCCAGGGGTAGATCTGCAGGATCCGCACAATGCAGATGAGCCGTACGATTATCGATTTGTGAAATGGATGATTAAGAACAAGGTAGGAACATGGTGGTCACAATGCTGTGTAGTGCTTTTATATAGTTAGACTTGGTTTTCCTCAATTAAATAACTCTCACAAGACGCTTGACCAGTAGAGCTCGATTCATTACAATAGATCAGGCACAACTGAGCTAAATATTGACTCTGCTGCATTATTAGTAAATATTGAATTTGGTCTCAAACACCTAATGTCAGAATGTTGAATATCTCTCTCGATACACACATATGTACAGACGGGTGACACATTAAAGGAAAAACCAACATGCAGTGTCTCAGTGAGGTGTTGGGCACCACGAGCCCCAGAACAGCTTCAATGCTCTTGGCACAGATTCTACGAGTCTCTGGACTCTACTGGAGGGATGAACACCATTCTTCCAAAAGATATTCCCTCATTTGGGGTTTTGATGAATCTCCCATAGGTGTTCAACTGGGTTGAGATCTGGTGACTACGAAGGCCATAGCATATGATTCACATCATTTTCATACTCACCACCCCATTCAGTGACCCTCGTGCCCTGTGGATGGGCATTGTCATCCTGGAAGAGACACTCCCATCAGGAGAGAAATGTGTCACCATAGGATAACGGTGATCACTCAGAATAACTGTAATGATTTGCAGTGACCCTTCCCTCTAAGGGGACAAGTGCACCCAAACCATGCCAGGAAAATGCCCCCCACAGCATAACAGAGCCTCCGGACCCCCTCACTGTAGGGGTCCAGCAGTCAGGCCTGTCCCGTTCTCTTGGTGTCCCACACATGCACTCGCCCACTTGTTGAGAATATGGTGAAGGATGACTCATCTGACCAGATCACTTTTTTCCACATCTCTGTAGACCAGTGCCTATGGTTTTGCACCACTGAACTCTCACATGTGCATTTGTCTTTGTAATGAGGGGTTCATGCACTGCAGCCGTGCTATAATATCCTCTCTGTGTCGTTCTCGACGAACTGTTCTTGCTGACACAGTCTGATCACGTCCTGCATTGAGATCCTCAGTCAAAGACAGAGTTGCTCTTCTGTTTTTGCTTACATACTGCATAATGCATGAGCATCACGGTCATCGAATGTTCACTTTCGACCACAATGTCCAGCCCTATTTACTGATGTCCATAGATCCCATAGATCTAAATGCTGATGTAACTTTAGTCACTGTTCTTATTGAAACACGAACCAGTTGAGTGTCTTTGTGACTGAAGCTCCTGCCATTCATTCCCCAATAATGTCACTTAGATCCTTTCCTCTGGACATCTTGATCCAAAATCCAGGTCAGCTGGGCCTGCTCAGCTTTTGTATACATACCCCAGAGCATGATAGGATGTTAATTGCTTAATTGTATAATGCAGTACACTTGATTGGAAGCATCTGCATTCGTTGTGTTGCTCCACTCATTTATTCAGGTTTTTCCTTTAATTTGTCACCCGTTTGTATCAATCTATGCAAGATAGTCAATCATATATGTATTGCAAACATGTTTCCTACATGTTCCTAGATAATGTAAAACTACATTAGATAATATGCTGTTGTATATCAGCAACACATAATAATTTAAATTGCAATATTTATCGTTCATAAATAACAAATATTAAATTATTCCAATTAAGTGCGATGGTTGAATAGGTTCAAATTAGGCACTATCCCAGTGATCAGGAGAGAAAGCTAGCTTGAGGATTGCGTTATACATAGTCTGATGACTTTGTGAAGAATTATTTACATTTCCCCTATGCTCCCTTTCCCTTGGCCTTGACTGTGACTTAACATCTTGTCTGCACTCATCAGCTTTTACAGACTAGGATGTAAGACCTTATATATTGTATATATTATACTGTAGATCTCATATACACGTGTGTAAATTGGAATTTGTAAAATGTATTACCCATTGAACTGAACTGTATTATTGTATTATATTGCTCTGCAATATAATATTATATTCTGTAAGTCACCCTGGACAAGGGCATCTGCTAAGAAATAAATAATAATAATAATTATTATTATTGATACGGTCTCTGAGGCTGGGCTGCCTGTTTCAGAGTTCATTCTGAGATTCAAGCAGCATGAAGCACAGACAAGCACAGGTTTATTCATTAAACTGACACCTTTAGAAAGTGATCATTTGTACATCATTGTGAGGCAGTTACAGCCACACTGGGTTCGGAAACAGAAGGAAACCTATTTCTCTGTTTGTGTTTCCACAGGGTTTGGCCACAATTCCCGTGTCTGCCTTTTACAGCCCTGAGAACCAGAAGGACTTTGAAAACTACATCAGGTTCTGCTTTGTGAAGGTAGGCTGTGGTTTGAGCGCAGCAGACGCCACATAACAGCAGCAATAACTCAAATGCTTCATAACTGCAGTCCTCCCTCATTGTACCACCAAGACTGGCCTCACAAAATGGTCACGTTTCATGCAGTACCAGTCAGTCTCATTCAGTATTTGTTCTTCTGTCTCTTCTGCTGTGCAGGAGGACTCCACACTGAGGGCTGCCGAGAAGATCCTGAGGGAATGGAGTGTGAAGAAGTGAACGAGGTGCTGAAAACCTTCCCATGCTCCTGTTAGCAGCAGGGCCGTGGCCAGTCTTGAAATGGTGGAAGTAAGAGCCAATGGACAATAGTAACAACCCATTAATGTGCATCAGTGGGTTGATTCAGAATAGTTTAGAATGAACATCACTCTCACTACTGTAGCAGAGCTTGGTTTGTACTCCGAAATATACTGGATACACCTGCTTTTAAAAGTGATTTTATTTTTGTTGAAGACGACTCTGGCCTCTGTTTACAGTGTCGTCAGTCTGGCTCAGGCATGGGGATTATGTCTGTTCAGTATGATAATTTTGACATTGAAATCTACCTCTGTTTGATTGGACTGCTGTCAATCCTAAAGCAATCATGCACTCACTGCGATGATTTTTCTAAATGGAATTCAGATGGACAGTTCTTTGACAATGGATTTAAAACAAGGTTGAAAACCATTTAACCTTCCCCATACATCCTATGCTACAACAGTGAAATATTGTTCTGTTTTTGAGCTGTTTATGTGTGTTGGAATCTCATCTAGAAAAAATTGAGTTTAATTAAACCATGGCTTCTAGTCTGCTAGATTGTTTCATACCCACCAATAATTTCAGATCTCACTGCGTTGCATGTAGGGATTTTGGCGTGTGCGTAAGGAAGAATATGGATTCACATGTGGTGCTTTTAGTACATAAAAACATAGGAAATTGTCCAATCGAGAGGAGGCCATTCGCCCCATCGTGCTCGTTTGGTGTCCATTAATAACCGAGTGATCCAAGGATCCTATCCAGTCTGTTTCTGAATGTTCCCAAATTGTCTCTTCAGCCACATCGCTGGGGAGTTTGTTCAGATTGTGACGCCTCTCTGTGTGAAGAAGTGTCTCCTGTTTTCTGTATTGAATGCCTTGAAGCCCAATTTCCATTTGTGTCCCCGGGTGCGTGTGTCCCTGCTGATCTGGAAAAGCTCCTCTGGTTTGATGTGGTCGATGCCTTTCATGATTTCGAAGACTTGGATCAAGTCCCCACGTAGTCTCCTCTGTTCCAGGGTGAAAAGGTTCAGGTCCCTCAGTCTCAGTCTCTAAAAAGTGAAAAACCTTTATCTAAATTAAATCTAAAAAGAAATCTAAATCTCCGTGACATTATCCTAAGGTTGTGACATTTGAAATCACACCATACCTTTAGCACACAGACACACACACACACTCACTCACCACCCCCCTCCCCCCATGCCGTTGGCACTAGGGTGACCGTACGTAGTCCCGGATTTTAAACGTCCCGCTGTACCGACAAATGACAGGCAGATGCTCAAGTATTGTTGAAAAATTCGCAATGAATACAATCACTAGCTGATCCATTGACAGAGGTGTCAGGGCATGTTGTTTTAAAGGAATCCCATACAGAATAAAAGTTGATGTTATAGACGTGTGATTCATTTAACACTGAATTTGTTAAAAATGGTTTGAGTAAGTTATGTGTTGCTGGTGTATTCATAAAACGATATGAATGTAATAGTTGTTCTTAAGGATATATGTTGAAATTAACTTTTTTTTTTCAATTTTATTTGTACCAATTCCATATTTTTAAGTGATGTGATTTGTTTTATTATTATTTTTTCCAAAATGTCCCGGTTTCTACTTTTGAAAATGTGGTCATTATCTGGCACCCCCCCCCCCGCCAACCCTACCCACCCGCTCTCAGTGGAGACCCCCCACACAAAAATCTAATATTAAAAAATGAAAAAAATACTATAATTCAAATATTGCAAACCTTTCAAATGCCTATCCCCGCACACAACCAATTATTCCATTGCCTCAAGATCAAATAAAGTCAAAAAGGTAATTAAGTATTTTTTTAATCTACTTCAGTGTGGTTGTTTAAAGATGTCTGAAACTTTGAAATCCTGAAAGCACAAAGGTTTGATATTTTGATCTTGGTTATATGTATTTCATGAATGCAATGGTTATGCTGTATGAATTACTGCTAACCATTATTGTGTGTAATTGTATGTGCACTTGTAGCCGGTTATTTCAAGGGGATGAACTTTACAGTGATAGGGAGAAATTTTACTCCCTCAATAGATAGGCGGACAAGGAATACTCCGGGCTTGATTTAACTAAAATAATACCAAAATATTCAGCTACAGCGAAATGCTCCAGAGATGGCCAGTCGGGAAGACACATCTAAAGTTTTTCTAAACAACATACTATCATATTGAAGAAGACTCACTTTGGCTGCTGGACAACTTGACGTCAGTGAGGAACCCCAAACTCTGTCTTCTGTTCTCTCTATGGCCTTGGATGAAAATGTTTTTCTAAAAATCAGCTACACAGAACTACTGCACCTGTCCTCTGCGCAGCGATACACAAAGCTGAAACTCATACATGGGTTGGTGCAACAATGGTGCGAATATAATATATTTGGCATCTAGACAGGGCACTGTCCCGCATCAGCAGCAATAAGCACTAATAAGATCCATTTCTCCGGGGTGAGCAGAAAATCATTTGGGAAAAGGGAAAGGCAGAGAGTGAGTGATCTATTTCTTTAAGCTTTCAAATGTTTTTACTACAGAGCCCATAAAGGGACAGGCTCATGAGATACGCTTTCTATGTGTAATTGAGCCTGCAAGAAAGAATTGAAGTAGACCAGCTGGTGACACACAGCATAAACTAACTGGACCATTTATCATCACATGCAGCGCTGTGGGCGAGGATTGCTTTCTTTGGTTTCACTTCTGTGCCTTGTTCAGACCCAGCTTGGAATCATTGTTTGGTTTTCTTTGCTCCTCAATTAATTTTAAATGAGCTCTGCCCATCTGTATGGCACAACAGTAAAGTTCAGTGAGGTTATTACTCAGATGATAAGATCATATGAAAAATATTTTAAAATGCTCTATTGGCTACAATCTAATACATATATCAAACCAACATATCCACCCCAGCATGTATAAATACAGCTACATATACTCGGCAATAAAAGAAACATCCTCTCACTTTCAACTGCTTTTATTTTCAGCAAACCTATCATGTGTAAATATTTGTATGAACATCAAAAGATTCAACAACTAAGACAAACTGAACAAGTTTCACAGACACGTGACTAACAGAAATGGAATAATGTGTCCCTGAACAAAGGGGGGTCAAAATCAAAAGCCACAGTCAGTATCTGTGTGGCCCCCAGCTGCGTTAAGTCCTGCAGTGCATCTCCTCCTCATGGACTGACCCAGATCTGCCAGTTCTTGTGTGAGATGTTACCCCACTCTTCCACCGGCACTTGCAAGTTCCCGCACATTTCTGGTGTTCTTCAGAGTCAGTAGAAAGGTCTCTTTAGTGTCCTAAATTTGTATAACTGTGACCTTAATTGCCTGCCGTCTGTAAGCTGTTAGTGTCTTAACAACCGTTCCACAGGTGCATGTTCATTCATTGTTTATGGTTCATTGAACAAGCATGGAAAACATTGTTTACACCCTTTACAATAAAGATCTGTGAAGTTATTTGGATTTTTACACAATTATCTTTAAAGTACAGTGTCCTGAAAAAGGGACGTTTCTTTTTTTGCTGAGTATATATAGAGTTACAAAATGTACAGTATGGATAAATCAAAGTGAACCTATGAATGTGAATTTTTTCATAAATTAAGAAAACACATTTTTCTACGTGGGGATTTCACATTTATGCTATCTCATCTGTGGTGCAATTGTACTGTTGTGGTAAAGATGGCACATTGTTCATTAGACACATGTTAATATCTTCTACATTCCTTATCACTCCTCTGTTGTCTCCACACCGCGGGCCTCTGTGCTCCCCTCCTCCAAACTGTCCCAATCACTGTCACGCTGCTCTGTCCTCAGTTGCAACTTGACCTTGTGGGCCCCTGAAGGGCTGCTAATGATTGGTGCGACTCCTCTGTCTGTTCATCGGTGTTTAGTAAACTATTACAAGTTATGCAGACCACAGGACAGGATCCGAACTCTAGGACAAGCTGCACACTGAAGTTCCACTAAAGCATCCTTTTCGTCGGTTCTGCAGTGCTGATCAGCTGATTAACACGCCAGTCAAATACCAGGTACTTGTTGCCAACACTTTCTTTTGATAGTATTTCAATTATAATAGCCTATGATTGTATCATGTAGTTTTAATATCTGACTTTTGTGGTTGTTTGAATTAGGGTTTTACTAATGTCTGTGTTTATATACTGTCGTGTCCTCCACAGTTACATATCAAATCGAAATTAGTTCTGAGTTATATTAACCCGTCCATGTCTGTCCGTCTGTCTCTATCCAGTGTGATATATCTGCTTATATCTGACCATGCTCAGAACCGGTGCCATGCTGACGGGCAAGTGTCAACATGGCAGGAAAATACTTGGCCAAATCCTTACAAGTCAGGTAGGGTCCGGACTTTACAAATGCATTTTTATATAAATGTCAGTCGAGCCTATATGGTGACGTGACAGCAAGGCACGCGCTCAGGGAGTTGTCACATGGTCACCAACTTAAACCGACAGAGATCACTTTTATCACAGATATCATGTTGGCTTTTCTGCACCTGATGAGGTGAGGAATAAGAGGCGATAATCCCCTGAATGCATGCCCCTTTATCTTACATTGTTATGAGGTAATGTTTTTAATTGATGTTTTTAAACCAGTAGAAATAAATTAATGTTGAGAAAAGACAAAATATTTAAGTATTACTGAAGAGGAACTTGCCAAACTAAGTTAAGAATTAAAAGTTAAAAAGTAAAATATTTAACTGGAGGTTGGTATTTTAAAAGTCTGTTCTATTTTTTTTTATAGTTGAGAATGTCACGCAAACTCCACGCACGCCGGGTCGAGGGAATTACCACAGCTCTTTGGTAATTATGTTGATTGTATTCCAAAAAACATATATTTTTCCATATTTTAATGTCTGGTTTGTCCTTGTCCACAAAATAGATCTCTGTGTGTGTGTGTGTCCTGGACAGGGTCAAGATTTTTAAACTGGCCGCAGACTACAAGGCTGTGGACCTGAGTTTGGGCTACCCAGATTACTGCCCCCCGGACTTTGTGAGGGAAGCTCTTGGTCAAGCTGTCAGTGGGGATTGGTCCCAGCATCAGTACACCCACGCTTTTGTAAGCAATCACCATTTGTTTTGGCAAAGCAAGAAAACTTCACCATTAGCAAGCTGCTCAATCCATAAAACCTCACATATCTGCCATAAAATGTAGCTTTAATAAGCATGCATTTACAGAGGTGTAAACTCAAGATTTAAAGAAAACTGATTTCACAATTTCATTAATTGTAATGATCATAATCAGTAATAATCACACTACTGAAATCAGTGCATATATCAAAGGGATGCAACGTACCTTGTTCGTCAATTAACACATCATTGACATCATCATCAAGTCTTACTTCTTTTTAAGTAAGTAACTGTTTTTGTTGTTTTATAATAAATAAATCTTGTCTGTCATGGCACTCCACAATTCTTTTAGGATTTGGTATTAAGCTGGAAGGAGAGAATATAGTTAAACTATTAAACCATCCATGAATGATTGGCTATGTGTCACAGGGCCACCCAGCGCTGGTGAAAGTCCTCGCCCAGTTCTTTCAGGGGAGTTTGGGCCAGGAGATTGACCCCCAGGACAACATCCTGGTCACTGTGGGGGCCTACCAGGCTCTCCACTACACCTTTCAGGCCCTGGTGGACGAAGGAGATGAGGTAGAGTGGGTCTCCCATCTGACATTTGCTTTATGTGGATGTGTAGAAACAACACCACCTGAAGATTGAATTTCTGTTTTTTGTGTGGAGCTAAAGAGTGTAGTCTGGCAAATGAAACTGTGAAGATGTCAAAAAGGACTGCTATAATTTCATTATGTATTAACTATGCACAACTGGATGACAATACACATGTTTTGTGTATCTCTCAAAATGGGGTACAACTTTTAACTGGCCAGATATCTTACTGCTCCTAAAAATAAATACTACTTTATGTTTATCAGTTTATAACTCCAGATTAAGGCATTGACTCAACACAAGATTACCCTATAGACTGTGAACGCAGAAATGGTATTAAAAACTTTGACAGTTATTGAAAAACAATGAAAAATATGTATGGGCTTTAAGAGTTTGCAGATGTAGCTATATAAGGTTTCTGTGAGTGATGCAGGTATCATTCAGATGATATGGCTGAACTGTAGCTCTCTGTGGCTCCCAGGTGATCATTATTGACCCCTCCTGTGGCTGGTATGAGTCAATGGTGAAGATGGCCGGTGGACGTGCAGTCTTTGTGCCTTTGAGACCGGTAAGTCCTGCTGGTACTTTTCCCAACTAGTTATATCAGGGATCATATGTCCTGTAGAGTCTGACTGCCTGTTGTGTTTCTGTCTTAGAAAGCAGGTCCGGAGGGGCTCCAGTCTAGCAGTCACTGGGCTTTGGATCCAGAGGAGCTGGCCGGTAAATTCACCCAGCGCACTAAAGCCATTGTGCTGAACACGCCCAACAACCCTCTGGGGAAGGTAGCGAGCGACGTCATCGTCCAGCTTTCTATAGTGCCGTGTCCTGAGTGTCTTGTGTGAAATGTTCTGGCTGCTGCAGCCCCGGTGCAGGATTGACTGGCCCTGTCCCTGTCTCAGGTGTTCAAGCGGGAGGAGCTGCAGGTGATAGCGGACCTGTGTGTTAAACATGGAGTGGTCTGCGTAAGCGACGAGGTCTGTGAGGGGCTGATGTACGACAGAGCGCAGCACGTCAAAATAGGTGAGCCGCCAGAAAAAGGCTTCTTCACTGCAGAGGGGCTCGGACAGAGACAATCGTGTTTTGCCCCATCTATACTGACCTGACTGTGCAAGCTGGTGTGAAAGTTGCTCTCTGCTGTGTCTCTGTCCAGCCAGCCTGCCGGGAATGTGGGAGAGGACTATCACGATCGGGAGTGCAGGGAAAACATTCAGCGCCACCGGACTGAAGGTCAAATTCTGTTGTTTTTGTACACCTTCTTCTGCTGTAATTATAAGTGTCTAAATATATTTGATAAGCATCCCTTATTAACAGTCTGTAATGTTTTCTGAAATGCATCTAATTGAGAAGATGATGTCATGTCTGTATGTGTGTCCTGCATATATGTGTGTGCGCTTTTTATTGTACATCAAATTAATTAACTCTCATCTGCATTGTGTTTTTATTTGTATTCTAGGTGGGCTGGGCAATCGGTCCCGAGTCCATTCTGAAACACGTAAAATCTGTCCATGTGGTTTCTGTGTATAATTGTCCGACTACACCTCAGGTAACACTGCTGGACAGATTGGCCAGTCAAACTCCTGTTTGTTGAGCTGAGATTACAAAATGTCATGTATAGATGTCATGATCAGCTGATGTGGCTAGCGTAGGGCCTATCTAGTGCGTGGGATTAGCATATTGACTCACACAGGGCTGAATCACAGGCCTTTACTAGAACGGTAGATCAATTAATTTTCTTAAGAGACAAATTCAAAAGCAGGGAAGATCAAACAGTCAGACACTTAAATAAACAATCTGATAAATGGTTGGAGTACAACTGCACTGGATTTCACTGGAGCAGCATATAAAAACGGTGACAGTTCACAGTAGCTGCAGGGTGTATTGTATTGCCATTTCTGACCTTTGTATGATTGGCTGCTTTTTGCTTTTGTGCTGAGACAGATGGGATTTTGCCTTTGATTTATTCTTTACACAGAATATCAGTTCTAAAGCTTTTTAACTCCCTAAAGAACTTTCCACTGTGGGTTTAAAACCGGTGTCAGACTTGAATGCTGCCAATCTCTGCCTGTTCTTTTGATATGGCTTTAATTTGCTGTTGTCCAGGAGGCTGTGGCCCGCTTGTTTCAGAGAGAACTGGAGAATTATGGGAAACCAGAAAGCTATATCCTCCAGCTGCCTCAGACACTCAATGGGAAACGGAAGAAGCTGGCTGATTCTCTAGTTAGCGTGGGAATGCAGCCCATCATGCCTGAGGGGGGCTACTTCATGATCGCAGACTTTTCCACAATCGGTTTGTTTTTTCAACCTGTCTTTTCATCTATGATTTGTTCTCCCCCACCCTGAAGTCTTGCAATCATCTCCAGAAGAAGATCTCTGTGCTGGATGTGCATGTGGTACACCCACTAGAGGGTGCTATTCCCATTGCTTGTACACACTCTATAATTCGGGTTGCTTATTTTCTGTTTGTATCCCATGTCCCTATGTGCCTTTAAAGGACCTCCGTGAAGTTGGAACCCCATGTGTTCAAAATATTAACAGAAATATTTATATTGGTTTGTGCTGCGTTTGTGCTGTTAAAAGAAACAGTTGTGCTATTTTATGTCTCAGGTTATAAAGCGATCACCAAAATAGTCTCTTACGTTTGTGCTGCGTGTGAGCCGGTTTGTGCCGTATTTGTTTTCATCAGCGCAGTTATAGTTTTTTAGATATTCATCTGTTTATTATCAGCGATGATGTCACCTAGCACCCCAACAAACTGAATTGATCACAAGTGGTGTCGCTCATTTGTGCTGGTTGGTTTCATGGAGGTCTTTAACCCATGTCTGTTTCTCTGTTAACCTTTAACACCTATCAGCAATTTTTCAGGCTTGCTAGTTGTCATTACTTTATATGCCTCTTGTTTGCACTTGTTACCTATTGGAACTACGATGTATGACTTGTATTCCATATTAACTGTATATTTCACCTGCACTTCTGTCATTTTGAAACTAATTGTATTATGCTTGATTTGTAATTTTGCACTTTAGTTTTACAGGATATATGTAAGTCACCCTGGAAATAAATAAATAAATACATACATAAAAATAATAATAATGCTTTAGATGAACTCAAGCCAATGCCTAAATTCAGAATTACCAGGTGACAGGATTTCTCTCACTGACTGATCGGCTGAACTCCACCCTGTTTTCATTTTCCAGGGGTAGATCTGCAGGATCCGCACAATACAGATGAGCCGTACGATTATCGATTTGTGAAATGGATGATTAGGAACAAGGTGGGAACATGGCAGTCACTGTATATATATTTTAACGTTACATACGTAATTATGCACAAAAGGATATTTTCTTTATCCTTTGGAGGGACTTATTCTCTGGCCCTGGAAAGCTCCAATTCTAGTTTTATGGATAACTCTTAATCAACAATTTAAAAAAACACTGGAAACACTTGAATTGTTGCTCAATTAGGGAAGTACAGTTACTTGGTCAGTGAATGGATCTCTGGACTTGGGGCTGAACAGGTGCCTAGAAAACCTGCTGGAATTTGGCTCCAGAACCAAGGATAAAGACCTATGGCAGAGATGGCTAAATTGAAACCACTGGCTTTAATCAAGTCTCAACTGATGTAAATGAAGCTGGTGGTGGGGGTTGGGGGGGGGGACTTAATAAACTGTGTTCTGAAACATGGAAGAAAACCTATTTCTCTGTTTGCGTCTCCACAGGGTTTGGCCACAATTCCCATGTCTGCCTTTTACAGCCCTGAGAACCAGAAGGACTTTGAAAACTACATCAGGTTCTGCTTTGTGAAGGTAGGCTGTGGTTTGAGCGCAGCAGACGCCACAGAACAGCAGCAATAACTCAAATGCTTCATAACTGCAGTCCTCCCTCATTGTACCGCATCACAAAATGGCAGTTAGTGGGGTTGGCATTATAAAGCAGGTGGTATAGATGGAGATGGCTACACACTGGAGCAAAAGGCTCAACAGGGAAAACTGGCAATATAGGGATGGTTTGAAAGGGAGCGGTGGTTTAAAGATGGACAGCTTTACTAGTATTCATATTTCAGGGGGGAAAACTATGGTACAGCCTTAGCTTATCCATGTTAAAATGCAGAACCACTATGATTACCAGTGAGAACTTGCATGAGGGTAGTGTTGAATAAAACTCTTACAGGGTGATATTTGTAAAGTTTCAACCCTTGCGCAGTACAACCTGGCAGTGAAGTGTCATGCAGTACCAGTCAGTCTCATTCAGTATTTGTTCTTCTGTCTCTTCTGCTGTGCAGGAGGACTCCACACTGAGGGCTGCCGAGAAGATCCTGAGGGAATGGAGTGTGAAGAAGTGAACGACAAACCAGGAGCTGAAAACCTTCCCACACTCTGTTTACAGTCTTGTCTGTCTGTCTCAGGGATGTGGATTTTGTCTATCCAATATGATAACTTTGACATTGAAATCGACTTCTGTTTTCTTTTGAGTGGACTGCTGTCAATCCTAAAACATTCATGCTCTCACTGCAATGATATTTCGAAGTGGAATTCAGACGGACAATTCTTTTGAATCTTTCTATTGCACACTGTGTTACATTGGTACAAAGGGAAAACAGTGACTTAATCTGAAGTCATGTCTTTTAAAGAAGTGTCTGTAATTTGCAGATGCCAAACAAATTGTCAATTTTTAAAGACCCAGTGTTTTATTACTATGGAGTCCGGAAGGTAAAAGCTAACATTTATATTCTACTCCTGGTAAAGGAAAAGTGTATTAAGTTCCTTCTCAGTTTTGTCAGTAAGTAGGCAAATTTATACACCAAATAGATTGCAGGACACGCTCATATGCGTGTATCTAAGTGGATGAAGTGATAATTACTAGTGCACAGCATGTTCAAAGTGATTGAACTGTTTCAACTAATAAATATTATATACCCAAATGTATCGTACCCAAAATCAGTGCACATATGTTCATGTTGTGGTACAGTGGATTTAAAACAAGGCGATAACAATGAAACCTTCCTCATACATCCTATGCCACAACAGTGAAATATTGTTTTGTTTTCTGTTTTTGATCTCTTTGTGTGTGTTGGGATCTCATGCATCTCAAAAAATGTAAAAAAGTTAACAGAGTTTAATTAAACCATTGCTTAGTTCTAGACTGCTAGATTGTTTAATTCCCATCATGACTGATTATTACTAAATCTCAGTGCGTTGCATGTAGTGATTTTGAAATTGCTCAGGAATGCCGATGTTAAGGAGGAATACAGATTATGGATTTTGATGAGCATTTTGTTATTTAGAGCACTGAATCATTTGATTGCCTCATGTTCAATTAAATGTGTATTAAAAAGTCATAAAGTAATGTAGTCTTGAAAACAGTTTGTCATGTGTGTCATGTCTGTGGCAGGATCAATATTGTCATCATGAAATTAAATGAAATCGTTGTGATATGTGTGATAACAGAATGCAGAATGATTGACATTAGTATGGAAAACATGCAGATTTCATTACATTCAGTGGACATGAGCTGTAGAGTAGAACTGTTTAACACAGTTTAACAAACCTGGTGTGTGTGGGAGAAAATGTTATAAAATTATTATAAAAACTAGTGAAAATATAGATTCTGTTGTTAAGTTATAATTAACCTTAATCAAATGTATGCATTCTAATTTTGTATATGATCTTAGTGTTTTTATTTATTTGCATTAAACACAAGCTCACGTTTTGCACTATAATAAACATAAAAGCTGGGAATGACGTAGTAGTTCTTGGAGCCCCGCCCCCGCCCCTCAGCGTCCAATCAGTCGCTTTCCATGCCGGATGTCGTCCTACAACACCCGGAAGTGCATTCAGCGTGGTTGTTTAAAGATGTCGGAAACTTCAAATTTCGGAAAGCACAAACTGCAGCCCAACGATGTAAGTTGCAGAGGTTACTATGTTCGTTTTAACAAAAAAACGCAGTTTAGTTGCGATAGATGCTGTGGTTAACTGAAGTACTGGCAAACATGACTGTGTGTGACTGTAGCTGCACACGTGTAGCTGTTATATCATCAAGGGGGGCACTGTTACAGGAATAACTGATGAAAACCGTATCGTTTTATTTCTCCAGGGCGACCAGAAAATCGTTTGGAAGAAGTGGAAAGCAGGGAGTGAGTGATCTTTAATTACTATAAGGGTTCAAAGTACATTCTCGCTCTAGTAAGCCAGCTGTTGAGTTAAACGCATGCGCTTTACTGAGCACATTACATCTGTGTACAAACTGACACAAACTCGTATACCACCGCAACTGCAGAGCATACACTGCCGCGGCGTTTCCATCTGGCGCCAGTAGTAAGAAGCTGTGCTCCATCCATTCACTTTTTAGTATGGATTATGATTCCGCAAGTCCTGCTTCCCCCATTGATGATTGATTTTTGGAGCTCATTATAGCATCTTTGTTGTTGCCTTAGTTTTAGTGAGTGTGCAATTTGCTTTAGTGCACAGAGCAGGTCGTAGGGAGAAAGGAGGGAGAGGGTGAGAGGTCTGATCTCCTGCGGGCGGAGAAGAGAGCAGATTGCTCCAGTGAAGGATGTATGGGTTTTATATAGAGGATATGAATTGAATGAATTCTAAATGTTGGACTTCCGGAATCATCATCAACATCCATGAAGGGGCCGGGGCACCAGAGGACATATGAATTGAGGGTCGCAGCGCTTCCTGCTGGCACAGTGTACTTTAACTACCTTTTTGGCGTTGCAGAAAAAGAGGAGAAGAAGCAAATCCGAGAGCAGAAGCTGATTAAGAAGCTCGAGAAGCAGAAGTTGAAAGAAGAGCAGCAGCAGCAAGAACTGCAGCAGCAGCAGGAGAGAAGAAAGAAAGGTGATCTAACGCGTACCTGCAGCGTCCACCTCTTTCGTGTATTGATCTTGATGGGGCTGTTATTTGAATTGTAATCGATAATCCACACCGGGGGGTCGGTCAGTCGTCTGATGCCTGCGTTGCGTGCGCTGCTCTGAACATGGCTGTGTGGGGTGTGCTTGCAGGCCGCCACTACACGGTGAGCATCGCCTTGCCCGGCTCGGTGCTGGACAACGCCCAGTCCCCCGAGCTGCGCACCTACCTGGCCGGACAGATCGCCCGAGCCTGCGCCGTCTTCTGCGTCGACGAAGTGGTGGTGTTTGACGAGGAGGACCAAGATGCAAAGTAAGCCCGTCGTGCATTCGGATCTCGACTACTTTCACCAGTTTATATTGCGTTGATTTCTGTAGCGTGCTTCACGTTTAGCTGGACTGCAGTGATGTGGAATTGCATAGTTTGAATGCAGCACTAGAGGTGGTGGCCAACCCCGACCCTAAAGAGCCACAGTCCTGCAGGTCTTATCAGCCTCCGAATCCTCCATCGATCCCTTGAACACACGGGTAGCATTGGCTAATTCCATCCCATCATTGAATCGGTTAGGTAATTCATGGTTTTGCATTGAACACAACCCAGAAAACATTGAAGCTCTCCAGCAACAGGGACAGCCAGCCCTGCAGTTCAGAGCAGGATGAATAACTCTTCAGGACGCTTTGCATTGCTTATATTTCCATGGCTCCTCTGTCCCTTTCTCCTTTTCTGGGATATGCCTTATGGGGAATATTCCCATGTGAAATCGTATTCTTTGTGTCCTAGGAGCGTGGAAGGTGAATTCACAGGGATTGGGAAGAAGGGGCAGGCCTGCGTGCAGCTCGCCCGTATCCTGCAGTACCTCGAGTGTCCGCAGTAAGTGGCACACGGTCCAGACTCATTGAACCATTCCTAGATGTTTTCAATTATCTTTACATGAACATTTCAGTGTTAAATTGTAGTAATATTGCAAAACAAAGCTTCGATTTAAACTCATTGACAGTTGTGTCAGAATCGATATTCATTAGTTTTATTGTCATTATTTATTGTCATGTTATTAGAAGAAGTCCAGAAGTCCAGTTATACTTGTATCGGTTAGTAACTTGGGTGGCTTTTAAGACCTGGATACAGTTTAAGATGTTGTCAATAAATCGCTGACATCACTACATTAGAAAGAAATGTACAAATTGTAAGAAACCTGTATAGTTCTGACACATCCTGGTGTAATTCGTGTGGTATCTGTGTTTTACAGGTATCTGCGCAAATCTTTCTTTCCGAAGCATCAAGATCTGCAGTTTGCCGGTTAGTTAAGTTATATTTTTCTTAAATGTTTTTTTGTCAGGCACCCTATTGACATCTATCATTCAATTTAGATTAGAGAGATTGAAGTCTGTTTTCCCAGGGTCCACTCGCAACTAAACTAAAATGGCAACGGGCTACTTTGCGTTTCATGAAATGGTTGCAGTAAAAATGTGATGAGTGGATGTGAATCGTTACAGGGTTATTGAACCCCCTGGACAGCCCCCACCACATGCGCATGGATGACGAGTCCGAGTTTCGGGAGGGTGTGGTGCTGGACCGGCCGAGCAAGCCGGGGAAGGGATCTTTCGTCAACTGCGGAATGAGAAAGGTGGGCTCTAAAGCTCCTGTCGAAGTGGGGTGTATCGGAAAGCATTTGCTGGATATTGTGCGTTATACTTTAATTAGGTTACAGAATGAGATACAACTTGTGCGAATGCTGGTTCCAGCCTAGTTGATAACTTGCTCACTGCCAACCCTGTTTTCTCCCCCAGGAGGTGCGGATAGACCGGCGGCTGCAGGCCGGTCTCCGAGTCACGGTGCGTCTCCACAGCAGCCAGAACCCAGGTGAGACGGAACCCACAGAACCATTAGAACTCTGCCAAGCGGGCACCATTCTGAATAAAGGGATTATTTAATCTGAAGCGCCTGCAGCAGGAAACGAGGAGCATTTTGGAAATTACACACCTATTAGAATATATTTTAAACTTATTTGTTATGTAGTCAATTTATTTTTTATGATACTGCTGAATGTTTTGATGTGCAATCATTGAAAACAGTTACACAGTATGAGATTTGTAAGCACTACCTGAAAAGTGATCGATTGGTGTTAAATGAACGCATACCTACTGTTGTCACTCTTCCCTTTGTGTTTGTTTAGATGGCAAAGTGTACAAAGGGGAGGTGGTGGCGCCTCATCTCCCTCGAACCGAGGCGGGGCTGTACTGGGGCTACAGTGTGCGCCTGGCCTCGTGCCTCAGTAAGTCACCACTGTTTCTTCATCAAATTGGGTAATTGTAACCCAGTGCTAGCAGAAAGTATTATATATGACCGATATAACATCTATTTCTGTCACTAGCATTGCGAGAGATTCTGTGGGGCTTTTTCTGACTTGGTCATGCAAACCCCCCACTCCTTTACTTGTTTTTAAAACCCAACTACGCGATTGTTTTAACAGTCTGGGGTCGTGTCTGTGTGCAGGTAACGTGTTTGCCGAATGCCCTCATAAAGAAGGCTACGATCTGACGATTGGCACGTCGGAGAAGGGAAGCAGTGTGGACAGCGTCACTTTGTCCCCTTTTAAGTAAGTCAGGAGTTCAGTAAAGTCTACCCTGTCTCGTTTAACCCATAATCCCGGCCCAAGTACATCCCACCCTCCTCCAGTGCCTCGTCTGTGTGTCGAGTCTCGCTGAAGTGCCTGTACCGCGTTCCCCGCAGGCATGTGCTGGTCGTGTTCGGGGGGCTGCAGGGCTTGGAAGCCAGCGTGGACACGGACCAGAACTTAAACGTCACCGACCCGAGTGTGTTGTTTGACCTGTATCTCAACACCTGTCCGACGCAGGGCAGCCGGACCATACGCACCGAGGTAAATCCACGCTTGGTCTTGATTTGAGGGTCTTTCTATCCATCTGTGTTTGCATGCGAGTGTCAGATTTTTATTCGTAGAAAACGAGCCCCTGGAGATCATCGTTGTTGATCTGTGAAGTTTCCAGTGAACCGAGATCAGAGCAGGGCGGGTGCAGTATCAATATGTCGGCCGAGTGGGTTTAATGTGGTGTTAAGATATGGATTTACATAAACCATTTAATTCACTGTTGCAATATAGACTTTAATTGAAAAAACTGTTTCAGGTGAAGGATGTGAATTTTTGACTACTTGTATAAATCTAAACTGGTGCTCTTTTGATTGAATGGACACAACGTATTGCTTCATCAGAAATAGCCATTGACTTGACTGTCGCTCTATATGAATGTGGTATCGAAACAGGGCAGTGTTGTTCTGTTGTTTCGCTCTTTACATTGTCACGTGCCGATCCAAGCTCTTCGCCAGCGATCTAAATCTTCAGCTTTGAAACCGAGCCTTTTCTAACATCTGATCCTCTGTGCCTTTAGGAAGCCATCTTGATTTCCCTCTCTGGCTTGAGACCGAAAGTTGCGGCCGCTTTTCAGGACTCGTCTGCAGGATGACGGCTGCGCAGAACACTACTCCAGCCAGCGTGTCCAGAACGACCGATCAGAGGTGGATTTGTTCTCAAGACTTTCCCAGGCCTGTCACAGTGACACCAGGAGCCCCTACAAGAATATTGCTTTTGTCTATAATTAGCTTATTCTTATTTACCAAACTGTCTGAGACCTTCTTCAGAAACTGGTGATGTTCGGGTGACTAAAAGGTGCTCAGCGCTATATTTATACTCCCACAGACTGATTTTAAAGGAACACCAACTCCGACACCTTACCCTGACCAGATGCTGATTGTATCTCTGATTGCTGATTGTATCTCACAACTGAAGTATGATCATAATGAAATGTGTACTGGACTACATTGAAAGGTTGCATTTATTTGTAATCTGCCAAGAAGAATCGATGCCAAATTGATTTCCTGATTGCAATGCGTTTTGATTCATAGAAATGACAAATTCATATTAGATAAGAGCTACATACTTGCAAGCACAACCAAAACAAATGTTTCCCCAGTTACATTGTATAACCCACAGTGTGGTGCTGTATCTGGATACTAATTGTGTGCGTCTGTGTGTATACATGTACACAGATACTGCTCCAATTAGTTGCAGGTTTTTATAGATGCGCACACAGCTTTTTGAGAGTTTATTATAAAATTAAAACCTACATTTTTAAAAATGCATTGCCTTGAACATGATTTTCAATAATATTAAATTAGTTAACTTAAGTCCTTGAGATTCAGGAATTCTAAATTCCATTTTCAAATTAAATTCAAATTTACAATAAGAGAAACATTGACAGGTTTAAAAATTCACATCATATAATGCACACGTGACCACAGTTGGCATTTGACAGCCCTTTTTTTGTGCATATATTTAAAAATATGTCATAAGAACCTAAAAGTTCACAGACAAGAAGAGGCCATTTGACACATCGCACGCCCGGGGCCCCGCTGGCTCATGTGGAGCCCGCAGTGATGGCCCGCAGGCTGTTAGTCTTCTTCATGATGTTGGGCACGAAGAGCAGGCCGGAGGCTCGTTCGATGCTCTCGATGGGGACCAGGAACGATTCCAGGGGCATCTTCTCGCTCACGGGTGCGTTGGGCATCAGGTACGGCCGCAGCTCCACCTCCCCCCTCCGGTTCTCCAGAATGACCACCTTGAAGAAGTGCGTGGGGACGGCCACATGGTTTTTCCCCAGAACTTGGTATTTCACATACATCTTCCCATCCGGCTCCTGTCTGGAGCGGCACAGCAGATCAAGAGTTACAGCGGGCAGCGTGTAGTCAGGTAAGTGTTTTTCAAATGCAGTATTTGGCTTAAATGCTGTTGGTCTTACCTGGGCAGGTACAGGGGCCCCGTGCACACGAACACATTGTCATAGTGCTGAGGTAGTTTCCGGCAGTACTGCTCCAAGTTATTCCAGGCATTTTGGTTTAAATTCGGATTCTGTAGAAACAAATGACACAATTTTATTTTATTTAAAAAAGTTAAAATCATTGTTTAAAGGTATGAATAATTAAGAAAATAAAGTTTTTTTTTTTTTTTTTTTTTTTCAAATCTCAGACCAAATCAAATCATACTTCTATTATCAGAAAAATTACAATTACAATTCCACGTTCATTTGCCTAGACGTTTCCCAGGCTCATCCAGATGCCCCGCAGCCGCTCTGTCCGCGCGTCCGGGCGAGTGTCTGTACAGCGGCTGGCACTGCGGGCAGGACGAGGACGAGGACGCACTGCCACCCTGCCACTTAACACAATTACCGACTGGCAAAATACACACATTCCCTACTGGCTGAGGGAGACGGAGAGACCGGGAGACGGAGAGGCAGGGAGATGGGGAGACGGAGAGGCAGGGAGATGGGAGACAGGGAGACGGAGAGGCAGGGAGACGGAGAGGCAGGGAGATGGGAGACAGGGAGAGGCCGGGAGACGGAGAGACAGGGAGACGGGGAGACGGAGACGGAGAGGCAGGGAGATGGGGAGACGGAGACGGAGAGGCAGGGAGATGGAGAGGCAGGGAGACGGGGAGAGACCGGGAGACGGAGAGGCAGGGCGCTGTCCTGGCGGCTGAGTACCTGCGGCGCCACGTTGCTGAGGTAGAAGGTCTCGTCCATCGCCCTCTGGCTCCACTTGTGGTTGGCGGCGGCGGCCAGGTGGCCCCTGTCGAAGCCGCTGCCGCGGTAGTCCGCGCTGCTGGCCCGGTGGTACTCGTGCACCGAGTCGTCCTCCTTAAAGTCGCTGTTTCTCCTGTCGGCGGCGCCTCTCAGCGTCCGCTCGCTCAGCTGCTCCAGCACCCACTGCGCCGTCCTGGTCCTGGGCTCGTAGCAAACCACGTAGGACTCCCGGGCCTTGATGTTGGACAGGGACGGGAAGCCGTACTTCATGATGGCCGTGGCTCTGGATGTGCCGACCTGATCCGCCTGGTAGCGGGCGAGGTCTGCGGCGGCGGCCACGCTGGGGATGGGGATGACCGGAGCTCGGCGGAGGACGCCGGGCAGCTGCCCTTGGCTCTGCTGCCTCTCCGGACTCGCCGCCATCAACGAGGCGCCGATGGCCGCCCCAGCAGCCAAGGACACGGCGCCCACAGCCCACCTCGACCGCACGATGCGGTGCATCGCTTACTATTGACGGAGCTGCAACCCCAGATCTCAGCCCGTCACCGGACTTCAGCGCCGAGCGGACCGGCCCGGAGCTCCGAGGAGGCTGTTCTAGAGTCGCGCTATTGTTGCGCAATGTCCCAGGTCTGCGCAGATCTGCAGAAGCTCAGTGATCTCATACGAGGAGGCGCGCAGATCTGCGCAACCCCAGCGCATGTACCGGCGAGTTCATACAGAGGCGCACCTGAGTGACGCAGACCAATGACGTTTCATTTGGACTTAAAGGGCCATGGCACATTTTTACTCAACGAAAAGTGATTGTAAGTCGGTGCACGTTGTGAAACATAATTACGTTACTCTAAATGAAGGTCACATATATTATAATTATATATACGTATTATGCATTTTGGAGGAAGTGATATAGTCAAGTATGTACATATGCTGTTAACCCTATTGCAGCAAAATGCGAATTAGCGGATGTTCTGCTTATGTATTGTATTCATGCATAAAGACTATGTTGGGATGCACATCACAAGGAGACAACACTAAAGATATTGTAACAGATTTGTCAACGTCAGCCCCCCCTTAGTGTCACAAACCAATACATTTAAACTATTCAAATTCCCCATGTTTTGGGTATCATACTTGTCATCCTATGCATTAATATTGATAATATACATAAGGAAGGGTAAATTCAGGTATGTAATATATAATTATTAATATATACACTATTTGCATACCCAATTTATAAAAAATAAATGTGAATAGGAACTATTTGTCAATCGTACACTATCATTGTTGTAGTGTGCCATTTCTGTAAGGTAAAGGCCCACAGGTCCAAGCAGACACTGATTTCTTATATATGTACATTTAATTTTACTTTAAATCTACCACTTAATTTCCCCTCGTCCAAAAGATCCAGTTTTAAATTTAAAAACAAAAACACAATATTGCTCATGACTCACTACATGTATGCAAATGCAGGAACACAAGAGGCAGCTTTTAAAAATGAGATTTTATTAAACCTCAAGCATTTTTTTTGTAATATATATAAATCATAAATTTCTGTACAATATGTATATAAATATAAAACAGTCCATGTTATAAATCCAAAGAACACAGATGCACTGAAAAGGAAAAGCTATTGTATTGTAATTATAGCGACAGACAGACACATTAATAAAGTTTTAAATATTCTGCATTCAGAAATGGTAAAAACAAGATCGTTGGTATTAATTTCTTAACAAATATCTGCCCTTTTCACCTGTCATTATAGCCATTACAGACACACACAAGGGGAGATTCTGCAATATTATGTAGCATATAGATCAGGAATCAGTGCAGAATCATTGAATAGCACCATCAAAATATACTATGAATTGACAAGCAAACGCAGGATGGACTGGGAATATGAATCAGTTTAATGTGGACTTTGGTTAATTGAAGGGTGTCTTTCATGATATAAGACTGTTATCCAAATGCACACCTACCTATCTGCCCCCCCATCACCAATGCAGGCTTCAGGTCATAGTTTTAAACTGCATAGGACAGCTTTGATGCCCTTGTGCATGTTCAAATGTTGGGTGTGTGTATATTTGTGAAACTTCATAGCAAAGCAGATTTCTCGAATGATCAGGCACTGGCTGCTCAAAACCCTGGACTGGGTCATGTCTGAGGCTTGTCAATTACTGGCTCAGGAAAGTCATCACCTGGTCTATTCACCAAACACACCGCTAATCTCCTCCAGGTGAAGGTCTGTGGGGAGGATATTACTGAAGCGATGTCTCATCTCTCGTGAGAAACTCTGTAGAAATAGCACCTGAGGAACTCCATATTGGTTTGGCATGAGTGCTCCTTACGATTGTAAACAATTACGCCTCTCCTTACTTTGCTCTTGACAAAAGCCTCCTACTGTAACCTGTGCTGCCTGTCATCAATTTCCTGACAAAGATAAATAAGTGTGAAGATCTACTGAAGAACTGTTGGACAGAGCTGGGGGAAAGGGAGGCCGGCGTCAGACCCCAGACTGGAGTGGAAGACCGAGGGGACGTGGAGAGGCCTGAGGGGGGCTCGGTCAGAGCGGGGATGGGGCGCGCAGGGTGGAGCTGGTCAGAGCGGATTCCCCGAACACGTTGGCATAGGAGGCCTTGAGGAACTGGACATAGTTCTGCAGGCTGCGGTTGGTGCTGTCCGACTGCTCCAGGCGATCACGCATGTCTTGCAGCCGGCTCTGGAAGCGCCTGTCCGCCTGGCAGGAACACGGACACGTCAACACACCCGATATGGCACTACACACCAACTGGTCTTAAAAAGGTTAGGTTCGAAGGCGAGACCCGACGGCCCTTACGTCATCTTTGGTGCGGCGGAGCTGGTTGAGCTCGGTTCTGGTACGGCTCAGCTGGGTCTCCAGGTCCAGAACCTTGGCCTGGGTGGAGCGCTCCTTGGAGACGGCTCTCTCCCGGGTCTGGTCCACCTGGGCCCAATGGAAACACACGGTTCAGACAAAGGGGTTGATGGACACCTCTGCCCTCGGTTGTTAAGCCATGCAGGTCTACTAAATCCTGGGCCCTGGCGCCTGCTCAGGGCCCCAGCACACTCGAGGCAGGGGGCCCCGAGTATGCTGGGGCCCTGAGTAGAAGCCGGGGATGCATGAGACTCAGAGCAAGGTGAGTGAGGCGCTCCAGCAGCCCCCGAGGGGATCCAGTCGGGACGCACCTGGCGCCGAGCATCCTCCAGAGCACTCTCCAGCTGCCGAGCCAGGGCGCTGCACTCCCGGCTCTTCTCCTCCAGGCGCAGCTGGTTGCCGTGGATGCTCTCCTCCCGCTTGGCGATCACCTGCACCAGGTCCCTGTTCTGGGCGTTGACTTCCTCCAGCTTCCTGTGGGGTGGGAGAGGGGCAGGAGAGGTCTCAGTGGGGGGTGCATGGGGCTGGATGTGGCTTTATCAGACTGAAAAGATCAACAAATCTATTAAAATATACTGATTTTAGTGGGGCTGAAGTTGGGATGTTTGGCAGAATGGAAAATAAGGTTCTAGGTCTTAAAGGCAAGCAAGGAATCACAGTACATTTGGGCAGGAGCCGCCTGTCAATCTAGGCCTGTGTGTCAGTGACCTCTGACCTCTCCAGACTGTCCACTCGCTGCTGCAGCTGCTTGTTCTCCTCCAGCAGGGTCAGGTTCTTCTCTCGCACGCTCTCCACATGGCTTCCCTGCTGCTCCACCTGCCGAGGGAGACGCACACACCTGTTGAGCATGTTGGGCTCATGGGAAGACATTTCTGTGCCCCAATCTCTTTCCCTCTCCACCTCAGACCTCCCGTCCCCCAGACTCTTCTATGGGGGTGTAGGAACTCTTCTTTGGGGATTGTGGGGATCTTTCTCTGTCTCTCTAGGGCCCTGCTCTCTCTGCAGGCGGTGTACAGCGTGCAGCCAGAGGGGCGTCACCTTGATGCGCAGCTCGGTGAGGGCGGCAGCCTGCTCGGCGCTCCTCCGCTCGTAACTCTGGCTCTGTTCCTGCGCCTCCTGCAGCTGCAGTTCGGTGCGCTTCAGCATCTCAGGCAGGGGCTCCAGCTCTGCCACGCGGCCCAGCAGCTGCCTCCGGGCCAGGTCGATCTCGCGCTGCAGCTCCTCGCGCACTGCCTGGCCCTCCCGCTCCGCCAGCTCCAGCTTCAGGCAGTACTCGTCCGCCTCCATGCGCGTCTTCTGTGTCTGGGGGGGGGGGAGAGGGAGGGAAACCCAACTGTGTTTATGATCCCTGGAGAGAAACCGAGACAACACACACAGCCCTGCCCCACCCAATGTCAGGACTCACCTGTGTCTTGTAGCTCTCCACCAGGCTCTCGTACTGCTTGACCGAGGCTTTGAGCTGCTGGATCTCGGACTGGGCCAGGGTCAGCTTCTCATCCACTGTGGACAGGCCAGCCTGCACCACAAAAGCCAGGGGCGTGTTACTCGTGGAAATCACCGGCTGTGTGAGCAGCACGGCACCGCAGACTCACACTGCGGGTCCATTAGGGATCTTGACCAGTAAAAGGGTTTCCTACACAATAAGTATCAATACTCTCTGCATTCTTCAGCACTGGCTGTGTTTACGTGCTGGGATTTGAAGTCACACCAGTAACAGTAGCAGGGGAGACGCACTAATTCAAGTTGGTTATGGCTTGTTAGTTTTAAATAGTTCTGCTTTAGTTTTGAATCCAAATGAAGAACAAACCTACAACAACAAAAAGTTCAAGGCAGGAATTTCTAAGCTAATCGAGTACTGATCAAAACACTGCACTGCTATACCACCTCATGTGAAGTTACGACACTGTCTCTAACGTCATGACACACAGACACGCAGGCGAGACTCGGACCTTGAGCCGCTGGTTCTCCAGGCGGCCGGTGGTGCTGTCCGAGGTGAGCCGGTGCAGTCTGTCCAGCAGCCCCTCCCTCTCCGCCCGCGCCTTGTCCTCCGCACTGTGCAGCTGCTCGGTCAGGTCCGTCACACGACTGCGCACAATACACACACACGGTTACACGCAGTTACACCCCCCACCGCAGCACACCTTGCACAAGCCCTTATCTTAATGTACGGCCTCCCTAAACCTAGCGCTGGAATGGTCAACAACAACAACAACAACAACAATAACAACAACCAGTAGAACAGGACAATGCGACTGTCAAAACTGGATTTTGTCTGGATCATTTTACTGCACCTTTGTGATGCTTTAAAATGCTTCTCGTGTAAACTGTAATTCTCCCTGGATAAGGGGGTTTGCTAATAAAGAAACTAAGCATATCAGGCGATGTGAGTTTGGGGGTGTCCTGCAGTTCCGCTCTCACTTATTGAGGACGCTGATCTCGACCTCCAGGTGGCTCTTGTCCTTCACCGCCTGGCTTTGGTGGCTGCGCCAGGTCTCGGCAGCCGCCAGCGCATCGGCCAGCTGGGTCTCCTACAGGAGCAGAGGACAGGGGTCAAGGGTCAGCACGGCGCAGGGAAGACTGTTGCACTCGCCCGCGCTCAGAGACGCGCACACAGCCGGCCGGGAAAGCACGTGGTTGGATATGAGAGAGGTCAGATACCACCACTGGGGGCCCATTCTGCTTATGTGATTTGAAGAGTCTTAGCAACAGATCCTGGAACACTTAAGACTCAATTGCCCCTGAACACACACGGACAGATTGCACATGGACATTAGCTCTGTGGTGTTATCGAAAAGGTACCCCCTGTTCCCGGGGAGCCCCCACACACCTTCTCCATTAGCTGGGCGCTGAGCTGGCCAGCCGTGTCCTCACTGCGCTCCGCCCGCTGTTTCTGCGCCCGGGTTGCCCTCTTCAGCGCCTCCTTGTCCAGGTCGGCGCGCTGCTTTAGCTCCTTCAGCTGCTCCAGGAGGTGGTCCATCTCACCCTGCTGCTGCGACACCGTGCGCTCCAAGTTCTGAGAGGGACAGGGGACACAAACGCGGGGTCACACTGAGACACGGCAGACGGGGCTCATTAATTCAGAGGCTTCTTGGCCAGAAGATGGGACATCCATGACACGGCGGGGCAGCTCACCCGGATCTGGACGCTCAGACGGTTGTTCTCGGACTCCTTGCTGCGCAGCTGGCCCTGCAGGTGGGCCCGGGTGGACTCCAGCGCCTTGGACAGCTCCCCAGTGCTCCTCGCGTTGTCCTGCAGGGGAGACAGTATGGGTTAATGCCGCTCGGCCAAGAGGGAAGCGGCTGCACTTTTCACCAGGCCGCATTCGTAAAACATCTGATTTCACGAGCTCTTGAAGTGGGACGGATATTTCTGGCTCTTATATCTGATGTATGTTCTGAAGTGTGGTATAGTTCTGCACCAGCAGTTACCTTCTCCGTCTCCAGCTGCATCTGGAGCTGGTTGGCCTCTCTCTCTCTGTCCTGCAGCTTCAGCAGAAGACGCTGAGAGAAAAAGAAAGGAGTGCATCACTCAAGAGCGCTGTGACACGGTGAGCGCAGGGAGAGGGAGGAGGGGAGAGCACGCACCGCGTTGTCCGCCTCGGCGTCCATCAGCCTCTTCAGAAGCACCTCCTTCTGCTCCGCCAGCCTCATCGCATCCGTCTGGTCAGAGGGGACAGGACAAGCAGCAGAGCAGAGAGCAGGTCAGATAAAAGCCTATAAAGCCTTGGATAAATATCTCAGAACACATTCGTTAACGTTTAGCTCATGGCAAAAGCTGTAAACAAGACCTATACATCACAAAGATACAGTGTAACTAACATTATGTAAGATGACGCAAGCCACGATAGAACAATACAGAAGGCTGTCAATGCCGAGCTACATATAGTGAAACAGTAACCCCTCTCTCTCACAACACCTGTGGCCCTGAGCCCCAGAGCCGCATACCTCATGGCTGTGCTGTTCCCTCAGGAGGTGGCGCAGGGTGCGGTTGGTGCCCTCGAATGTCTCCAACTTCTGCATCAGCAGCTCCTTCTGCCTGGCCAGCAGGGAGGCATCTGATCCGGACATCCGTTTCTCCTGGGGGGCAACAAGCACGATGACCCCCGTAGAATCTGGCCAAAACCCTGCCAGGAACCATAGACCCGCGTACAACAACACAGGCCGAACCCTCAACCCTGCGTTACGGGTACATCTACCCAAGACTGGACTTTAAATGGCCTTTAAAGCCATAACTAGCAACGCTAACCCGAGACTCACCGTCTTCATCCTACCGACCATCTCCCGCAGCGCAGACACCTGCTTGGCCGCCGCCGCCCCGTCCATCTCCGCCTCCACCAGCTTCTTCAGCAGAGCGTCCTTTTCCAGCAGGAGGTTCTGTTTTTCCAGCCTGCCAACGCACAGCCGACCCCCCGCCATTACAACCACGGGCTCCTTCAGGCACCCCCACCACGCCATCAGACCCTGCCATATCAGACCCTGCCAGGCCGGGTTTGGCTACAACCAGCTTTGCTAGTGGTTCGAGTCCCATTGCCTGTTTTTCTCTCCTTCATTCCCCCCAAAGTCTTCCTGGAGTCTCAGGACGGTGCTGCACCGAGCACCTCACCAAATTCAGGTCATTACATTAGCTAAGGGAAAAGCTTCTGAACCTTCTGAATCTTTGGGATATTGCAAACGGCTGGACAGTAAGATATAAAGTGTGGTATTCCACTAATGCTAAAGCATTATTTATAATTATGATTTATAATTTTTTTGTTTCAGCATTGTGCGGGTCTGTGTGCGCGCAATGGCACTGTAACGATGCCAGGGTTAGTGAGGCTCAGCATAGATGTAGTGCCTGCTGAAGAGTCCCGATTCTTATAGGACGTGAAGTCCCCCATGAACGAGTAAAGCTCTGGTCTAAAACACTGCACCAGACCGCAGCTGTGCATCGTTCCCCTGCTGCCTTTATGTTTGCCCCTAGCTTCCTGCTGGAAAAGATGGAAAACATGCTGGTCTATTAAATGGAGATCTCTCACCGGCTGCCGCCCAGGCCCCTCACACGCAGAGCAAGGTCCGAGCTAAAGCAGAGAACAAACAGACGCTCAGCAGATGAAGGAGGGAAACGATCATTCACGGCCTACAGCGCGTAATCCCGAGATACCGACGGCAGCAATCGGTGCGTTTGAGGCTCTTTAAAAACCCGAATCACATTGACTGTATCCTTAACAAGCAACTGCAATGCCTAATGTTACAATCTGATTATAAATCAAGCCAGACATCTTGCAAGATTTAAAAAAGGAGTAGTGCTGTGTGCAGGACTGTGTAGCAGCTACATTTAAACGTCAATTTCCCCGATTCTAGCAATTATCAAATTCTTTTGCTGGGGGGACATTTTATTAGCCCCGACCGGGCGAGGGGAACGGTGCCGAGTCCCTGTGCATTGCTGCCGGGGGGGTTAGAGGCAAATACCTGCTGTAGTCGGTCTCCTCCCTCATCTTCTCGATGCTGTGTCTGAGGCGGCTGTTCTCGCGCTCTGTCACCACCAGCTCCTTGGTGACCTCGGCCAGCTCCTCTTCCTGCTCTTCAATGACCCGGTGGGAGACACTGAGCTGCTCCTCCTTCCGCTCCAGAAGCTGCTCCTTCTTCCTCAGCTCCGCCTATCAATCACAGAGAGCGAGTGTGCATCAGTCACAGAGAAAAATAGAACAACAAATGACTAGAAAGAAAGGTGTGCTGGCTCCTCTGTGGTCCGTGCCAAAGCTTTGTTTGGACCAGGGCGGTCGGGCTTTAAAACGGGGCAGGACAGGGTTCATTGTAAATGTCGTGCAACAGCTCCCTCTTGTGGCTCAGCAGACCCCATGAGCTCAGAGTTCCCACCCAGATCCACACACTGGGTCTTTTCTCAAGCAGACAACAGCTCGGGAACCCACAACCCCCCTAGCTACAGGTCCCGAGCCCTCATCCCCACCGCCCTACCAGCATCCTACAGTGGAATCACAACCCCGCTCTGGGGAGGCCACCACGGCGGGACGCTGACCTCGCCCTTGAGACTGCCGACCTCGGTCATCAGGCTGTCAATCTTCCTCTCGTACTGGTTGATGCGGCCGTGCAGGGTCTCCTCCTCGTCGGTGGAGAGGTCGGCCAATTGCAACGCCGACGGGTCGGGCTCGGCCGCCGGGGTGATCTCCAGGCGATGCGTCGGCCCCTGAGACACCGAGACACGGAGTGCCTCCAGTCAGACACAGAGCCGAGACGCTGATGTTTCACCACCACACAGCCCCCCCCCCGGCTGGACTTCTGAATTACTACTCGAGGTCCGTCTACTGCGTTAAACATCGAGCACAAAAGGGAACCAAACATTTGCCTGGAGAAAAGAATAAGAGCAGTGTCACCTCCCACTTGTAGAGGGAGTCCCGCAGCGAGGCCTTGCCCGGGGGAATCCAGGGCACCCGTGTCTTCACTCGGGCCGTGGCGCGCAGGTTCCCCACGTCGCTCTTCTTCTTGGCCTCCTGGATCTTCATCTGAGGAAGATGAAGCACAGCACACAAAGCCACACTGTCACACAGGCCCCGAAGGCTGAAGAACGTATTCAATAAATAACAGGTAGCTTCAGGTAGAGCCATTGAGCACCCTTAGTTATCTAATAGGCCGGATCATCATTTGGACAGAAATCAATTGGAAACCTTATTTGGGGAAACTTGAGCTCAAATTATGGGATTTAACATCTAATAGGACTTTCATCTTCTCCAATTACTGACCTGGGCCATCTTGGCTGGTGAGCTCTTCTGGCTCTTCTTGACATGCACGTGAACTGGCGTGCTCTCGTCCACGTGGACATGCAGCGGAGGGGAGGAGGAGCGCGTCTTCATCGCCCTGCTCTGGGAAGGGAGGGGAGGGGTGGGGTATCGGTGGTTAGAGGGTCACTGTAGCCCCCCCGGACTCTGAGGGACAGCCCCAACAGCTGTCCCCAACAGGGATCACAAACAGCAGTCAGTGTCCTTTGGTGCTTGTCATAGGAAGTCACATTGCACTTCATAATCCCTTGCAGGTCCTGACGTTAGGAGGCAAATAATTAATGTGGAACTCTTTCTATGTGCTTCTTTTAGCAGACCGTTTGTCTAGTGTGGATTGAGTAAAACAGGATCTAGGCTGTTACACTGATACATAAGGAGAATTGAAAAATAACTCAACACTTGTTCTTTAATCTGAAAGACTACTGGACCCATATCAAGAGGGGGGGTTCACTTGACTTTTGGCAAGTCTGGAACAACATACATACTGTATACTGTAATCGAGAGTAAGAAAATTACCCAGTACAGGATCTTATGATTATTGATTTTTGGAATATTGTTATTGAACTGCCACTGCTGAGGAAGAGGAAGAGGAAGAGGAAGCAATATTTTAAAGTTGGTGTTCAACTGTTGTTGTTTTTTACTTCCCTATTTTCCCCACTCTTTACTCTAGTCCTCCATGACTGACCACCTTTCTGAACTGGGATTTTTGTTGTGGTTGCTGTAAACCAAATCTCTGCAAGCGAGCGATGAAGACATGTTTAACAACACTTTAAAATCACGAGGATGGAAAGGACATGAAAGAGCCCTTGTCTGATGAGCAGCTGGTGACAGGGGCCGGTTCTTAGACTGGGGGGTTTCATTTGAAAAACAAACATTCCACTGATATCATTCCCCTAAGACTTTGCTGCACTAACGACAGATAAACACGAAACAAATTAACTATATTAAACAAATATTGCTTAGTAACAGAGTTGATCATATTACACGTCATTGCATAGAGAGCAAGGCTGAAGCCAAACGTCAAGCGAATGCATTGGTTTTCAGATCATGTTCAGGCTTTCAATATTTCACACACGAGGTTTAAATTGAAGGAGACTGGAAATGAAATGAGACTCGTAGTGCGTGCAGAACTGGCCATGATTTGCACATACAAATAGGTTAGCTGTCCAACTCGGTTAAATGCCGTGACAGCCTGTCATAGTAAATCCTGCTTCTGACTTATCTAGTGCTTTGATGCAAAATATTGGCAAGCATCGCGATTTTTTTATATGTAAAACACAAATGCAAGTAATACCCAACACTCAAGCTGGCTAACCCTTAACTAAATGAATGCAAACACAGATACCCAGACTGAGAAACGATGCCATCAAAACAATAACATGTCCATTGATTTTGCCCGACCCTGTACACACACGGAGCCATGCATCCCGCACCGCACGATACCCTCAGCGCAATAAGCTGCAACAATAAAACAAAATGCACTTCTTACCATACGAAACGCGCTTTAATATCTAAAGATCACTTGTTGCATGAACACCGTGATGCTCCTCTCTGAGCAGAAGCCCTTGCCAAGCCCTCTTCCGGCACGCTGCTTCCTTGCACGCCATTGGCCCATTCAAATTTACGTCACCACTGCGCCGGCCTCTGATTGGACGGCGCGCCTGACCCCAGGATCTGCTACTAATGTTGCCGATGGAAACGTGGAGCCGTCGCGTTGCCCTGGAAGCCAAGCCAAACTGTGTGTGACGCACTCGCACCCCCACGCCGGCAGCACTGACTACAGTGGTTAACCCTGCCTGCTGAAGCAAACTGCATCACCTCTATATCCAGTTACTAATGTAATGAGTGCCTGTTCTGGCAGCTTATCGCCAGTAAACTCGAAATGCACACTACCTATCACATATCACCTTTCGTTTGTAGATCTTCATGCTCACCATTCAAGTGCATTAGATCCCTGGATATCGTCATTATATCCTGCGTCTTGTGCAGTATTTTACTCCCTGGTAGAACTGTGTGAAGATGCTTTATAGTATTATATAATTGTGACAGTAAGCAACCTGTGCACGGTTACCTTCTAGAAGTTCCCGTATGAATCCATGTTTCTTTCTGGCTTCCAGGAGCCATCAGCCACATAAAAAAGTTCTAACAGGCCTTTTTTCCCCACACATTTAACTCCTTGGAAATCAACCCTATTTATGTTCAGTTCACATCATGATTCTCTCCCCTCACGCAATGCATCGTCTAAATCCGGCTAACAGGATGATTACAAGATTAAATGCTTAGATAATGAATTCAGTCACGTCAGAAGATGCCACTCAAATCCCCAGTTCAGTGCTGGGCGAGGAGTGAGATCCAGTGGAGATGCTATCTCCCACACACACAAAAATGGAAGAGGCCAAGCATGTGGAGATTCAACAGCTTTATTATTTCTGCACGGCCAAGTACATTTTACGATATCCTCTTTAAATCATTTGTGTTAATCTGGTGCTTCCAGTCCGTTCTCCTAAATGATTGACAGGCTTGATTTTTCATCGCTCACTTCCAGCTCCAGCAGAAATGTCCATAAAACATCCCAACGCTCGAGTCGTGATCCAAGGTGAAGATTCTCTTTTGCATAGACATCCTAATTGCAATGTTTAACAGCATCAGCCAGAATTACAACACCCCCATGACAACAGGAACTTAACAACAGATAACAAAGCATCCTGGGAGGAGGGGGGGGGGACGACAAGAAAGAAATGGTTAGAGACTTTCCCTCGAGGGGAAGTATCAGGCTGCCCTCCCAACACTCACACACACCTCACAGTGTATTAAAACAGTTGCATTTACAATGGTTACACTATTAAATGACAATCAGACGCAGACAGGTTTGAGGGATGGGAGCTTGTAGGACTTAGGACTCAGTCTTGGAGTATTAAATACACATCATGTGCAATTAAAAACATGTGAGAGAAGGACTGTAGAGCACTGATGCAAAGATAGCGGGCAGCTCACGTATAGCCAGCCATGCTTGCACAGGTATCTCACACTGCATCTACAGCAAACCTTGTGTGCGTTTATAAGGATAATCCCCCCGACTCTCCCAGCGCACCCCCCACTGTAAAGCCCTGGGCACAGCCTTAAAAATGCGAACCTAGAATCAAAGATCACCACACCGCAAAAACACAACACAATCCAGCACAGGGCCTGGCGTGACTGACCTGAGCAGAGCGATGCCAACACCCCCGGGCATCGAGGAGATACCACGTGCTCGCATCAGGCTAAACTAGAATCGTGAATTCTGATCCAAGTCACTCTAATTGCTGGACCAAAACATCCAAATCATTTAGCTGCATCACATCGTATATTGCATTTCAAAGGCTGCACCATCTCTGCAAAACTGAAGATAAGGGAGAAGGTCTACTATCTGTCATAAGCGTTCAATGTTGCACATATTTTAAAAGCTAATTTCTCTGCCTGGATTTACTTATTTAGAAGATACAGGACACCTCCTCCTCAGTAAACCATATGAGAAAACTGGACCAAGTAGTGTTTCATTAGATGCTCTTCTGACCGGTTTCTAGCTGTAAGGTCAGTGCTGCAGGGGAGGTCTCCATCTCCCTCTGCAGGAGAAAACTCAGAAATGCTCACCGTAGCTATACAGAAACGAGTAATTACATCAAGCCGTAAGTTCAGATAGAGCATTCCTAAAGTGAAATGGGAAAAAGACAAAGTAGAAAAATAAATATAAGGAAGTTCTTCATCGGAGGGTATCCTGAAACTTAGATTGGTGTATGAAACCGTTAATCAGTATCTTAGAATTTTGGAAAACCGTTTGGCTTTTGCATTTTGTTCTTTTAAAGACGCTCATCATCACAAATCATTGAACTGAAAAATAAAAATAACCAAGTGCTTTCATTTGCTGCCAGAACAAAAAACAAAAAACAAAAATGAAGACAAGAAAAACAAACCAAAATGGAAGGAATTGTCCCAGAACAGATTGAGCACACTCTCTCGTCACGTCTGGCACTGTGGTTTCTACACCAGAAGAGGAAACTGCATCCCGGCCGCCGCCATCTTGGATTCAAAACTACGCGAGGTCTCAAATGCGTGCCGGAGCCGTAATGGTGTCCCTTCCCCACCATCTCTCCTCTGCAAACCCAGCGAGGCGGCGATGTCACTTCCTCCCCTCGTGCCGCTGTGTGGCAGTCTCCATCCGCTGGTACCAGGCCTTCACTTTGGTGTTGTCCATCATGTCATCGAAGGCCTGCAGCCCCTCCATCACGCGCAGGACCCCGTAGACGGCCTGCAGGGAAGGGGACGGAGCAGTGAGGACGGGACAACAACAGGAGAGCGGGAACCAGAGAAGAACAAGTTTGTCAGATATGCGAGAAAAATATAAATCAAATGTCGCTTTTTAATGCGGAGCAGGTGCAGGTGTCAGACCGTTGGTTAGGATCACCGTTGTGAAAGCTCGCTCTTCTAGGACTGAGGGAGTGAGGCACACATGACTGGCGCAGGTCCCACCTACCAGGTCCGCTAGGTTGGGCTTGCCGCCCCCCATGAACTTCCTCTCCTTGCCAATGGCAGCCACCCAGTCGTTGACGGCCCTGTACAGATCCTGCCTGACGTCGTCCTGCAGGTTGTGCCTGGCAATGGAGGGGTTCAAAAATTAAAAGGAATTCAGCCCTTCAGCCCCCCTTGAGTCTCCCTCTCATGCAGCTCCATTTTCACCCCCCGTAAACCTCCCTTCTCCCCAACCCAGCACCCCAGACCGACCCACCTGCTCTTCAGCCTCTTCCCAATGATGAACATGGCGGCCGCTCCCACGTACTTGGCGAAGAAGCCCTCCACGGTGCCAAATTTGCCCTCGCGCACGATGTAGTCGAAGGAGGCCAGGGCCTCGCCGGGGGAGCGGTAGACGTTGGGCGAGATCAGGTGAACCAACCAGTCGTCAGCCCAGCTTCGCCACTTCATCTCCTCCCTGCGCGGGGAAGCGGCCATCAATGGTCATTCATCACAATAACGCGGGGTGAACAGACTGCTGTACTTTGTCAGGGACGGTCTTACCATCCATGGGCTGTGGCTGCCGTGTACGTTGCTCTAAGTACGTGGCATGATGGGAGTGTGAAAGGGTGAGGCAACCATGGATAGGCTAGGCCAGGTCAGTGGAAGAACTTGGTACAATTACTACTTTAATTACTTGACTGTAGCTAAGAAATAGAAATAATGATGAGCTAGAATGAGGGGAGACCTACTTTCTGGAGTCCTTCACTGGATACAGCTCCTCCACTTCCTGCTCGCTCAGCATCACCCAGTATTTGTTGCTGTACTCGACCACCTCCTTGCCCTTCTCGTTCTTGGACCTCAACGCAGGGTAATAGGACACGATCTGCTGCATTGTTTTGTCCCTGAGAGACAGACGGAGAGCGAGACGGAGAGATAAGGGAGGATCCAACAGCAAGGCAGGCCAGAGCGCCGCACCAAACTGCAAATGCAATTACCACACCAGTCTGGTCTTCTGGAACCAGCTGGACTGAACGGATCTGCTGCCGCGTCCCAACTGCGAGCTTCATCTTGAGCCCAGATGCATCGTACTAAACAGATGCTCGTTATCCGGATTCGCAGACCTTGATCAACACTACTCTACCTAAAGCAACATTGTGGAGACCAGGACTGGTGCTCATCTGCATCTACAATGAAGGTTAAGGTACAGAATACTCTTTTTTTGTTATATGACATTGTCTTTCTTGATTAAATAATAAATCCCCATTAGTATTTCATAAAACATATGATGTACTTATTGACAGCTTAATTTCCTCCCAGATGATGCGACTCCCGTGATCTGACTGGAATTGATCATCTCTTTGCTACGACCGGCCCCTAGACTTACTTGGAAATCAGGAAAGTCTTCAAGGCGCTGATTATGACAGAGGAGTCATTGAGTTGCTGGAAGACAGAGAAAGACATCACCCCAGTTGTTCTAGCACAGACTGCTCTTTAGACAGCGATCAATCAATTGTAAACAGTGTTTGTCAACGTAAGCAAATGAGTGGCTGTATTTATGAGGGCCTGCCATGTGGGTTACTCTTAGAATCACTGACAAATCACACGGCCTTCGTTTCCTCACCAGCGTCTCCCCCGCGTCCACGAGCAGGATGGGCACCTTCCTGTACTCGGAGAACTTGATCTCTTTGCGCATGACGGGGTTGACCTCCACGATGCTGTAGGGCAGCCCGTGGTAGTCCAGGAAGGCGCGGACCTTACTGCAGAACGGACAGGTCTTGTACTGGTAGAGGGTCAGCTGCAGGCCACTGCCCTCTGCCTGGGAGAGCAACGAGCTAGATTAAACATCGTCCAGGATGGATACGGTGCCACACACACACACACACTATAATGTTTAAGTGGCTTATTCTGCTTAATTGAGGATATAATGGTAATCTGCAAAACTCACTGTCTGTTTATACATGTCATCATATGCTGAATTATGAACTCATACACACGCTTCCATATATTATACTGTAATCTGATGTGTCTTCGCACAGGTGCCGGACTGTACCATGCCACTCACTACACACTGACTAACAGTACAGTGACAGTGGTGCATTAATAGGCTACTCTCACCATGCATTCATAAGACGAGTTCAAACCTGCAGAGTCAGACCGGGTCACATGTCATCAGGTACCTTTGTCGTCTCCTGTTGTGCAAAGTGCTGCTGGACGGAGAACCTGACCGTCTGGTACAACCCGAACCCGCCTCCCAGCAGGAAAGCACAGCCCAGCACCCTGCCGCCTCCTCGAAACGGGCTGCCAGACAGCAGTTTGGACCGGACCCCGCCGCCGCCGGTTCCGTAGGCTCTGCCGGTTCCATGCCAGGGGACTCGGGGCTGTAGGAGGCGGGCTGTACCCGCTGTACCGCCCCGGCTCCGCAGAACCCGCAAGCCGACCTGACCCAGCGCTCTCACACAGGCGGCTGCCATCTTGCTTTCACACAATTCTCCCAGCATGCCCCGGGTCATAAAGAGCGCCGGCACTCCAGCAGCAAATGCGCAAATAGACGAAGTCTTCTGTAATACTTTGTTAATAATATACATAATATGGTTTGTGATCATTCCGCGACGAGCGCCTTTTAAAGTATTTTAACATTTAATATAAAATAAACGTACATTTTTATACAACGTGTAATTTAAAATTATATACATATATAAGACTATGTATTTCAACTACCTATACGATGTGTTAAGCCTTTTGGGAAACTGTTTGATGTCAGTTGAATAAGTTAATCGCTGACACTGACAGGGATCTGGGTTCCCAGCTAAACGAGTTGCTTTGTAGCATCCTTGCAATAAAGTGTCCACAGAACAACATGAAGACCTTGTGGCAACTCACATGTGTCTAAACATTGTAATATAATAGTATAATATTAAATGTATATAATTGCATGCCACAGAAAACAGAAATGCATAACTTAAATTAAATTACAATAAAATAATATGATTTAACTGAATCTATTGTGCATATGTTGGCAATTGAGAGACTGGACGCATGCAATGCTGTGACAAAATCCTTCGCTCCGGAAAATGTGTTAGTATTTGCCTCCAAGCAGACCTGAATTCATGAACATATTGCAGTGTCTTCACTGACTAAATTAATTACTCTGGGTACAAGATGTTAACATGTCAAGAGTTACTATCTCAGCTGCTCTGGCATTATTGATGCTACACAATATTCTGTCTTCACACTATGTTAATATTTAAACCCATTTTCTGTGCAGTGAAATAAATCAATGCCAACATATTCTTTTTTAGCCATTTAACTAAGATGATTTGAAAGGTTTACATTCAAGTTTGATGAATACCAATAACTATATATATAATAACACTATACAGTTTTGTTTGTAATCGGGATAAATGTATATAATTTCATTATTAATTAACCCCATGAATTCTGGGTAATGCTTTTAAATTAGTTTTAAATGACTTTAAACTGTGTGACCCTTTTGCCAAGCAGATTTTCTTATAAGTTTTAAAAAAGATATTCGTTAATCATAATTGTGAATTTAAAATATATATATATAAATCTAAAAATAAAATGAAAGGTCTTGCCCTGAGGATACATGGAAAATAGCTAGAAGCAATCATTTCAGGCTGACGTCAAATCACATTCATTATGGGGCGTCACCATTTATTGTTAATCACAAATCTCTCTTACAAGTATTAAAAGCATCCCAGACACAGGCCATTCATTTACAGCTGCAAACACCATTTCCCCAGCTTTGGAAGACGTATGCTGAAGATAAAACTCACTTTCTTTAGTGTGTGTTTGAGGGGGTGTTTAACTGAATTCAGAGATCTTGTCCACTTCAGTCTTCAGTCTTTAAAAGGTACTGCAGATTCTGAATCTTAAAACAGACTTTGCCTCCATATATTCCAAATAGCGACACATACAACGTTGCTGCTGATGAGAGGATACATGTCTCAGGCTGCTGTCAGAAACAAATCCGGGGCCGTTTGTGTAATTTACGCTGCATGGAGGAATCAGACGTTGAAATCAGACGTTGAAATCTGACATCAGCTTGCAGGTGTATTCCACTCGGTCCTCCTCTCAGAGTCTCTGAGAGCAGGAGAGATGGATTGTGTATCGGACCTGCAGATCTTGGTTCAATCCCCGAACCCCCTGCAGAATGTATTATTTTCACTTTCCAAAAACAATAACAAAGGGTTTAACTGGTGATACACAAAGAGTGTAAAAAGTGTAGTACCATTTTTAAAAGCACACCACATTTAGTCCTGATTCCCAACAGTAGTCACTTAAGGAATACATAATAAGGGTTTTTAGTAAGTTAATGGTCTAAACATAGATTTAGAATTGACATATTTCCAGGGCAACATTGCAGTAGGTTTAAAAGTTCAAATGCCTAAATTTGACATGTTGGAATCATGGCGTTTCTCTGTGGAAACAGTAGAACTCGCCTAAACGGGGATTAAAGTTTTGCTTGGCGCACAACTCTCGTTTACCATTAAGAATGACGTTTATTGTAGATTGTAGGTGTAGATTCTTACAAGAAGACACGGCAGAGAAAACCATTTCAATTGTGGATTAATACACAGAGAGGCTTATAAAGAAATCACTCACATTCGGTAACTTATCTGTGCAACAACATTCCCCCCCCACCCCAAGTGTGCAACACCTGAAGAAGACAAAAAAAATACCCCTGTATCCCAAATACTAATGGTTTAGGTTAATGTAAATGCAACCTTAACAACCTTATATACAGTACAAGCATTGGGTTACTTTGGAAATCAAAACTCAGAGGAAGACACAGAAAGCTCAGGATTTCATCATTTCCAGTTAGCTAGGCCATGATTATCAAGGATATCCACATCGAAGTGTTTGCCCTACTTTTTAAAATGTGTATTTCCCATACAGTTAACAATCATCAGTGTTTAGCGTCCTAGAATTATGCACCCATGTTCTTGGCTTCATAGCTTTGTGCATCTGACAATTTGATTTACGTTTTGGCAATCTGGTGTTAGAAATAGCAAGAAAAAAAAATCCTGATGCAAATACCTAGATATGACTTGGCCCCTTTGTAAACATAAACCCCCAACTTCCCCATCTCATCCCCATGAATCAAGCACCACACTGCAACCAAAAAGAAGCACTTGACATTGTTCTTTACACCTGCTGACACTGCACAAAGTCCACTAGAGCACACTCAACCACTGCCAGCGTCTCCACGTGAATCGAGGGGCGCACACACACGACATCGAGTGAATTCTTCATAAGCAAATCACTGTACATTTAGATTCCTATTCCCAGAGTGGAGGGTTTCGTCGGGCAAGGAGGCCGGGCTCGACTGACTCTACAGCACCCTCTCTCCCTCGCACCCCAACCTGGTTCATCTGCCACGCGGGGCCAGCTCCAAAGGAGGAGAAGTGATGTCAAAAGGTTATATTATTATTGTTTGTTTTCCCTCTGTTACCTCATTTGTTAAGATGTTTCCCTCGACTGACTAGTTTCTGCTCAGAGGGCCGAAATCAGCAAAACACTGGGTAGGAACCAGCACCTCTGGATCCTGGGAGATCTAGTTTGGAGCAGCTGGGATCCTGCCAAACCACTTCACGAAAACTGGAAGGCTTTCAGAAGCAGATCGGTCACGAACTGGATGAAGTTCTGAGACTGGAGGGCCAGGCTGGTTTTGAAGGTCAGCACCCTGATAGCTAGAGGCAGTGTGGGTATAATCCAGAGATCGCTGGGTAAAATTTGGCCACACTGTGTCTGGGACTCCCCGAGGCCCTCAACAGCTGACAGAGTGGAAGTGAGACCTCTGTAGCCAGCGAGGCCCAGGTCTCTGATATCCAAGCATCGCTGTTTGCACGGTGCTTCTTGCAGAGTGACAAGAAGCTGCCCGTAGGTTCAAGTAGTCCTCATCTCTACCCTACTGCTACAGAAGTCTTACCAGCGAGCCGTGCTGAGTAACACCTGGAGTTGCCGGATTGGGGGATAGAAGGGGGAAAATTACTATTGATCCTTAATTGATTAAAAAGCTTTTAAAATAATTGGTTCCAATCAGTCATCAAAAGCTCTGCTACAACACAACCAGATGTTTCTGTGGCCTTGTGGGAATAGGGTCACCCAGCATTACTACAGTTTTCATCCACTCAGCCTCAGATTAGCTTCGTCAGTCTAATTGTAACATCTCAACAAGAGGTTTAAAATTAAAAAATCATTTAAAACAAAGCGGATTTCATTTTTTGTCTAAAAAAAAGAAAATGAGGTTTTTGGAGCATAACATCTCCAAATATAGTTTTTTATATATATATAAATCTGTTCTTCGCTTTCATTTAAAACAGTAACAGAATTCATATCTCTCTCTCAATATAAATACACTATCAAAAAGAAAGAAAAGGAAATGAAAAAAGACCCCCCAGAAATCAGCTGTAAAATCTTCATACAAAAGTGCGGTGAGCAAACGTTTCCAAAACATAACTGCGGGCACTCGTTCGATATGCCGCGTGACTTAATTCAACCGGGAGCATTTTGTCTTTTCACAATGAAGGCGACCTCTACCTTTGTAGGATGAGAACTACAGGAGTGTTTCACTCAGATTATGTACAAAAAGGAGTTATATCTTCCTCAGGTTCGTCCAGCACTCTCAAAAGAAGGGGAAGGCACTCGGCCGAGCCATTTCCCGTCCACTCTGATCACACGCAAAGAAGGAAAACAAGACTCGTCATTTTATGCACATCTCAAAAGAATAATAATTAAAAAAAGAAACAAAACAAACGACACACACACACACAAATCGCAGGTTCGGGAATCAATGCAGAGAGAATCCTGATATTTGCAATCCGCCCTTAGGTTCCGACTCTGAATCGAGGGTTTGTCGCAGAACTTCCTGCACGGTGGGGGAAATGACACGGTTCAAACACACGATTGGACAAGGCTTCTCCAGCGGGAGGACAGCTGTCCTTAGAGTCAAGCTTATGTGACGGCCTTTAATCCCAAGACCTCAGGAACACGAGAAACAGAGGAAGCACCCCCTCTCTCCCATTCTCTTCACACCAACAGAAAATGAACAAACAGCTCCCACGTTTTCTGTCTTTAAAACCAAAAAGAAGACCCCCCCCACGAGAAAACTCAACACAACCTGATCACCTGTACAAGTAATGTGTAGCCGTGTGCGAAAACAAAAGACACAAACCCCCCCACCCCCCAACCCCACTCGTGCAACCACACCTCTCCTGCTGGTGTCTCACACTTGAGGTTCCTTCCGGAAACACGAGCGGAGAAGAAAATGTTCCTCTGTTCTGCTGTAGTTACAGTCGAGTTGGACAAGAGAGGCTGGTGAGACAAAGAAAAAAAAATCTTCTCTCTCTTTCTCTCGCTACTTTTCTCTCTTCCGGATCGATCGCATCCGTCGTCGTCCTCTTAGAACTTCCTCTCCTTCTACCTCGTAGTGTCCATGGGGTCTTCTTTAAAGTTGCCACAGTGCTCTATGACTTTCCTGCAAAAGTCAGGGAGAGAGGACATTTGAGAAGAAAGGGAAGGCCTTGTAGATTAAAAATGCATATATATTGAAAAAGAGGACGCTAGATGAACAAGGGTCTGGAGTGATATACTGAGAAGCAATCAACACATATCAATCGTAAGCCAATCAGGAGGTGTGATCTAAACCGCTCCTTCGCGCTGATGGAGCTTTATTCTTCCGAGAGTCAATCAAGAGCTCTGGACGCCACGCCCCGTGAGCGAGCGCAGCCCGTGTGATCGAGACGAACGGCGGTCCCGGCCTTACCGAGCCATGTCCTTGGTCTCTTCCCTGGCAGTGTCCAGCTCCAGCACCTTCTGCAGGAGCGCTATGCCCCCCTCCTTGATCAGCAGGGGGCAGTACTTGCCCGCTGGGGATGGAGAGAAGGAGAGAGAGGACCAGGTCAGTAAAAGGCAACCGATCCTGAAAATCTATGTAGGTGTGTGTGTTTTTTTTAAGGTAGGCTTTTTTTTAGCACATGGTCATTGACAACCAATAGACTGGTCCTGCTGGACAGAGCGAGACTGGCGGGGTGTGGCCGGCGTGCGTGGGGCCGGACTCACGGTAGACGGATACGAGGTTGAAGAGCGCCCACGTGGCCCAGTGCTGGCTGACGGGCGCGATACCCTGAGGGAGCAGGCGCAGGATGGGCTCGAAGGACCTGGGAGGAAAAATCACAAAGATGAGAAAAGCAGAGTTATTTTCATTCTAGACAGAGAGACAAACAGAGACAGAGACAGAGAGAGAGACACAGAAAGACACAGAGCGAGACAGAGAGACTCTCCCACACAGGCTCTCCTCTGCGACGGTCGTGGTCCCAGGCTCCCACCTAGGGGTCTCGAAACCCAAGCCCCCACCTATAGTTGATGTTCCTGCGCGAGTTGACGTCCCAGCTCTGGATGGCAGCCCACATGCGGTCCATCACGGTGTCCCTCAGTGGCTCCTCCATGGCCCAGGCGTCCGGCCCGTCGAAGATGATGTGGGACAGGACCCCGCAGGCGTTGTAGGACACCTCGATCCCGTCCGCCTTGCTGTCCAGCAGGTCACTGTGGGCAAGACCGAGAGGCACACTGAGAGACTGCCCCGCTCCCCTCGCACCGCGGCACTCCCCCCCAGCTCCCGTGCTGCGCCTCTATGGGGGAACCAAATTCCCACCACCGGTCTCACCTGAACACCGTGATGAACTGTGGAGTCAGCAGCTGGGGCCGGAGCGCTTTCACTTCTGCCACGTTGCCCAGCAGACCCAGCATGTTCCTGTGCAGCTCCTGTTTGTCAGGGAACTCCTGGGGGGGCGGGGGGGACAGAAACTGAGTGTGACTGACAGAGAGTGCCAATGAGGGTCTGTACTGTATGAGTGTCTCATGATGACTACTGAGGCAACAAGTAGACCACTTCAACCAAAGCAAGTCCTATAGTTCATCAACTACTAACACACTAATTGGTATCAGGTCCATTCTGATCACGATTCCTACAGGCCGGATACGACCAAGATGGGGGGAGAAGAGGGAGTTGTACGTGTGGGAGCGCGAGTCTCACTTTGAGGCACTCCAGGAAGAGCTTCATGCCGCTGCAGTTGAGGAACATCTCGCAGTTGTCGGGCGTCTCGTCCGTGATGTTCCAGAGTGCGCTCCAGGAAAACTCCATCACCTGGTCACACTGTGGGGGGGCAGGGGGGACACAATCAACGTACCAGAATCAGGAAAAGGCTTTGGGGGGGGAAAAAAGCGATTCCAGTGGAAGGAAGGCGACGATGGGCTTGTATTGGGATCTGAACTCAGTTAGTGGAAAAACCTTGATTAAGAGACTAAATCGGTACAAATATCGCAGCCTTGGTCAGATTTTTATTCCAGATAGGTCTAGTTTCAAACTGCGTTATGCCAGAGCCGACTAGGACTGGGATTCCTTACAGCCACGTACCCAATTCGGGGGTCGGGTGGGCTTGAGCTAGCCTGGGCTTCCTCATGTTGTCACACAAGACTAAAACTATAGCCTATTGGGGGTGCCGTGAGCCCTGAAGTGCTGTCAGTGAGAGCTGCGGCAGCAAACTCCCCAGCAGGCTGGATCTTCAAAAGAAAAGCCCCAAAATATCCACTCACCATCTTGTCCGTCAGCTTCTTCTGAATCAGCTGCAACATTGTCTGAAAACAGAAAAAGAGGAGAATAGAAATGGTACATGCGAGTGGTCATTGAGATGATTATCGCTGTGGTATCAACTCACGGACAATGAGGAAGTTTTTTGTTCTGATATTTACCAAGACTATGATTTAAGGCATTTGTCTTCCCTCTCCTTTCCCTTGTCCACTATTCCCAATCTCATCTCCCACCCCTTATTCCTGACCCCCGGTGTCCTATCCCCCCACCCCGTACCGTGACGAAGCCCATCTTGCCCACGGCCTCCTTGTGGTCGTTGTCCACCTGGCAGACCAGCGCGTTGCACAGGTGCACAGCGATGCGCTGGATGGACTCATCCTCTCGTGACGAGTTGAGGATCTTGAGCAGCAGCTGGTTGACGCGGTGGTACTGGAACTCCAGCTCCTCCGGGATGTTGAAGTTGCACAGCGTCAGGCAGCAGTTCCTCTGCACCTGCAGCGGGGCGGGAGGGACACGGCACATTCGGCTCAACTCGGCACTCAGGTACGGCACGCCAGGGGGTTTACGATTTAATATTGCTCCTCTACTATAGGAGACAGTTGTTTGTCCTTTGTAATTCAGTTAGTGGAGCCAGGCAGCCAGGGACAGAACAACCTTATACACACTCTTAAAAAAGTGCAGTGAGAGGCAATTATTGGTCCTTTTCCTGTGGATCTATCTGGAGATATCCAGATTGGAAAATGTCGCTTGTTCACTTTTCTCTGCACACAAGTAGAGATCTGAATGGCCTCGATTTGAATGCAGGTCCTGGGGAAGACAATCACACACACAGGGACCGGAACACCCATGAAATTCAAAACTCATAACCAAGGAATCCCTGCCCCCTGTCTTACCGTCACCTCCTGGTAGTGCTCCATGCCGTTGAGGACCACCTGGATGACCTGCCGCCTCAGCTTGATGCTCTGGTCGGTGCGGTACTCCGTGTTGGTCAGGTAGAACAGCGCTGCACTGCCAGTCACCTGGATGCTCTTGTCGTACTTGTGACACTTCAGGGCGGAGATCACCAGCTGGGGGAAACAGGCAGGGCGGGGGTGGTAGAGGGACGGGAGCGTCAGAGCGGGCGGGCGGGCCCTCGAGTTGGCCGAACGGCTCATTTCGGGGCGAGGATGCGGCACGCGGGGGCTGAGTGGTGTCTCAGTGCCGGCTAGGTTTGGTATTTCGCAGACTCATTTTGCTAGGGGCTTGATGACTGCGCTCGTGTCTCTCTGCTACGGCTGCGTCATCCTCTTGGTGGTTATAAAGAAGAGTTTGGGAGCCCCCACTACAAATCTGGACATTTGGGTGTTAAACTGCAAATGCCCACTTTGGCAAAGGAGATTTGTTATTCTCCCTTTATCGAAGTCTTTGTATCGATTTGTGGAAAACAAAGTTGTTGAGAGCAAATCTTATTGAGATACCACACCACGCTAAAAGATGTGATGTCTGAACACGCGTGGTCATGTTTCAACGGGTACGTGTGTGTAGCTATAAGTGCGCCGGTACCTGCAGCGCCCTGAGCAGCTGGTTGCAGTGCTGTATCCTGGCGATGTCAAACAGGTGGTTGATGGCGTGCGATGCCACCTCCGGCCGGTACTCGGTGTACGCCTCGATGGCGTTGAGGACCTGGTCTTCATTTTTAGCACCAGTTACCTGTGGGGGCCCAGGAAAAAAAAACGAAACAGCATTGTAGCAGTGCGCCCTCAAAAGAACCCCCCCCACCAGAAAAACAGATCATCACACAAAACACAACAATAATTAAACGATACACAAGTGCAGAATTACCGCCAGCGTCCCTCCCTACTGTCTGACGAGTTTTGAATCGCTATTATAGCTGGAGATGAAGGATTTTTTATTGCAGCTTCCTTGCCAACGGGACCTTGAACCTGCGTCCTTCAAAAGAGCTGTGGAGTGGGGGGGGGGGGGGGGGGTCTGATCATCCAAAACCTTGGCACAGGTCCTACTGGCTGCTCTGAAGTCGTGGTGTGAGAGTTGCGTTTGCTGCTGTCCTATAATCTTATTCACCCAAAGTGACTCTACCGTACCGAGCCGCGTGCAGGGGGCGGGCCGTACCTTATAGGCTGGAATGTGCGTCAGGTTGCAGAGCGAGGTGTCGAACAGCCCCAGGAACTGCAGCGGCCTCTTCAGCTCCTTCAGGGGGGAGATGCTGCTCTTCGAAGGCTCGATGCTGAGACAAGGGGACAGTCAGTCGCTTGGCTGGAGGCCCGGCTCCCTCGCCTCTCATCCCCCTCGGCATCTAATTCCGGAACACGACACTTCCCGGCCACCCTCCCCCTTCCGAGGCGCCCGTCTCTGCCCACGAGAACCCACACACACCCCCGCCCGCCACCCGGGTTGAGCACGAATGTCTACACGTTCGAGTCGGATGTGATGCGCATATGGGACTGGACTCACCTGGGGGGTCCCATGGCTTCTTCTTGCAGAGCGACGGCGCAGTTATCCTGCATGATGTGTCCCGAGATGTCCAGGGAGCCCAGGTTGAGTAGACTCTGTATGATCGCGGTCAAGACCTTCCGGGTGAGCTTGAACTTGTAGCCCTGCCGGTCACGCTGCCTGTCGCGGGAGATATCCAGGTGCCTGAGAGAGAGAGAGAGGGAGAGGGAGAGCAGGGAGGATTATAACAAACGGTAGTTTTGAGCTTACAGACACAGGGCAAAGCCTGGATGAAGCCACCCTGCACGAGCCAGGCTAGAGCTCGGCGCCCTGCTCACCGGAGATGCGTTAGCTGGAGGATGGTGTGGACGTGCTCCTCCGCCAGGTCCACATTGTAGAGCACCAGGTAGGTCAGCCGATCCCTCCACTGGCTGAGGAACGCCCCCCGGGGCAGCTGGACCCCCGACAGGTCCAGGGAGGTGAGCGTGCCGAGGGGCCGCAGCAGGGCCTCCACGTCCACCTGCTCCGTCAGCCCGCCCAGGTTGAGCAGCCGCAGCCGGCTGAAGCCCTGGAAGGTGAAGTCCGTGACCAGCACCTGGCGGATGGGGTTGACCAGGCGCTCGGTGTCGTCGAAGCACCGCGGGTTGTCGTCCTTGTAGAAGATGTTGCTGCACCCGAACAGGCTGAGGGACACCAAGGTGTGGCGGAAGCTGGTCAGGGTCTGCAGGCTCCGGGACGACAGCTTCTCGCAGTTGGTCAGGTGGAGCTCTATTAAGTCCTGAGGGAGAGGACCAGGCAGTAGCAGTGTGCTTACAAGTCACTATATTCAATTGGTGCAGATGCTTACAGATCATTTACTTTTCAGAGCCGCTGTGAGTGGCGAGACCCAACCTGATTTCTGATGGCTTCCAGGTCCCGGTCCTGCACTGTGTTCTCCCTCAGCTGGACGCGGGTCAGCCTGGTGCTGCGCGGGTCCGAGAACAGCAGGAAGAAGGTCTTGTGCATCTCGAAGGTGCCATCTGTGTGCACCAGCTCCATGTACCTGAACACGCCATGACACACATACAACATAAGGACAGAGCGTGAGCAAACTGCCACATGGCAGAATGCAGGATCATGGCTGGCGTGTTGATATTATATAAACGATACACAAACCACAAATACAAAAAATTCAAACCTTGACGCTGGGTTCTTGTTGCGGGTGAGAATTTTTTGTTGGAATACTTAAAATCACATGGATGTTATAATATTTTGTCTTTAAAAATCCCTTTAATTTGAAGCATGGCAGGTTGATTTTATTTGCTTGCAACTTTCTCAGAGTAAAACTAAAGGCCTGCAGCAAATCAAAACCCTGCTCTTCTGCAAATCACAAGCTTTATCTTGATTAGTGCGTTTGTCTTTATTGGATGAACAGACCTATTTCCCACGGTTTGTGCCCACCCTTGGCCATTCTATCACACTCCTTGTTTATATAGATGATATTCTTTTCATTGTAAAGCCGCTAATCGGTAATTACTTCAGTGATCTTAAGCAGGGGGGTCAATTAAGTACTTAAAAGGCCTCTCCTTCCCCCTCTTGCTCTTAAGCCCATGGGTGCCAATGCCGGACACGTACGCGTTGACCAGCTTGTCGCAGATCTCGCTGGGCAGGAAGATGTCGGGGTGCAGGCGCAGGGTCTTGTTGTCCAGCAGGTAGCACAGCGTCCCCTGCAGGTTGCGCAGGCAGTACTCGGTGGACAGAGCCATCAGCGACTCCGGGTTGTCCCCCGCCTTGGACGCCATGGCAGCTCCTGTCAGGGCTGAAGTGGCCGACGAGGCGGAGGGGTTTCACACAGACATCGGGGGAGGACAGGCCACGGGAACTGCGCTGTCGGAGACTCGCTAGAGACGCGAGCGGCGCCTGTGGAACAAGACGGTGCATCCATCTGCGGGGGTCGCTTTTCTTAAACACACTGCAATACATACTAAACATGTCGGCTTAAATAGGCATTTGATAAAGACATAAGCACGCACGCAGCACCAGACACAGCCGTCAAGCACGTCTGATTGTGCCTGCTTTGTAATGCATGCATGAATTTAAATGACAACCAGGTATTCATTTCATGAAGCTGGTGAAAAGGATCACGGATGTTTGTAAAGGTAATCTGCTCCTATAATCACCACCATCGATAACCATCACAAACACTAATTCATATACGGCTGTCTGCACTGGAAGATGAGTTACAGTTACAATGATTTCAAATAAAACACACACGTAAAGCGACATTATAATCATCGTCATTATCTTACAGAATCCCTTAAAACTTAAAATATAAAAGATGGGCTTCAACTATAATAAGGTCGCCTTCTTGAGGACGGGAAACCCAGCCAGACAACTCGCTGCTACCGAGCTACTAATGCGAGGGTCCGAGATGCCCCAATTGAATGCCAACTTTTTGACATCACTACTTGACAGGTTAGGAGGCAGCGCGTCGTCACAAAGAGAAATTAGACTTTTCAATGTATCAAACGCCACGTCCTCCACGGCAGCTGTGCAGCGCCGCGGACAGGGACGACACCCGGCCGGCCGGCACCGCGGAGCCGCAGCGCCTCAGACGAGCCCCGCGGAGCGCCGGCACCCGGGCACGGAGCAGCATCACGCCACCGCCGGGCGTCACAGGAGCTGTCAGCCCCGGACGAGGACGGGTCCCGCCGGGCACGCCGCTGTCTTTACCTGGACGGAGGCTGGGTGCGCCCGGCAGTTTCCTTTTATTTTAATCTCGGATGCTTTTTGTCCTCCGTTTCGCTTTTTTCCGACTCTCCTCCGCTGTCAACAAAACAGCCTCTACTTCCGGGTCACGCATTCCAGACCCGGGGAAATACTTCCTGCCCGGCACCGTGCGGGACAGAGGGGCAAACGCGACCCCCACACGCCCACCCGAGCCCCCAGCCGGACAAACACACACGAGAGCCTCTCGCATACCTGCTACCGGAAGTGGCACAGTTATCACCCAGACGAGCCCACACAGTGATGCCAATGCGCAGCCAGGGCGCTGCACGCTTAGACAGTGGTGGCTGCCCTGCACAGAAGTGTATCAAGCTTTTATGCAGTTGAAATGAATCAGCTAAATAATTAATAGTTTTTATCAGTCATTGATAACAAGGAAGGGCACCCCCCGCAGTTTGACATATAATGTAGAGACCCAGTCCATCTGAAATGCAGGCTTTCTGAGCTGTTTCTTCATTGTAACTAATGCATCGAGTTATGACTTCCTCATATACATGGCGACCTTGTGCAAGTCATTGGCACCACATGCATGGGCAGGAATTGGATAATTGGGTGGTAAAATACAGCAGCTACCCCAACGTGTGTGGTCTGACATACTTTCGCTTTACATCAGAGGCGCGACAGTCTTCCGCCGCTCGGCTCGTTTGTAGTCCTCGGGCGGTTGTTTCCCGGCGGACTGTTTTTCTGGCGACACCCAGTTCCTGCTGCTCGGTGAGGAAGTCAACATGTCGAGTTCATACAGGAGCAGGTGAGCCCCAGCGCCGGCCAGCGGGTGTTTGCGTGCGGATTGCATTGCTTTGCGGCCTGTGACGTGGTCCGTGTGAATGGCAGTCATGCAGCGAGGGGGTTCAGGTGTGCGTTTTTGGGGCTGGGGGGCCGCGTTTCTCCTTTAAAAGCTGGGGATGGGAGGGACCGTGCCTTGTGAATAGGAAGCGCTCCGAGCCGCGGGGCCGTGTGGGTCGTGTTTGAATGGACTGTGTAGTTATTGTGGGGGAAGAAAATAAAACTAAAGGTTTACACTTGTTGTTAAATAAATGCATGCATGTCCAACTGGAAATAGCTTGTGGATTTGGTTGGTTATGGTTTTAGCTTATGGATATAGAGAAGAATTGGACGCTTCTACTGCAGCAGCTGTTTGGAAAGCAACGTCATAAAATAAATCGAGTTAGTCACCAGGGATGTTATAAAATGCAGTTTTTATTCATCTGAACACAGGGTTGTCTATTGTCCAGAGTCCTGGGAAAACCTCCAGATTGCCTGTACTTCAAATGCAATAAGGAGCTGACATTTCTTTTCTTTTCTTCGTCTTTCTCTTCTTCGTTAAAACACAAATAACTTTGCTTTCGTAGGTGGACATTTGATTATTTATGAATAATACATATAAAAAAGCTTGCATTTCACAATAAGTAGCTGCATGCTTTAAGTGGTTTCTTAAAGAGTGGTTGTTCACATGATATTCCTTTTTTTTCAGCCTCATAAAATAATAATTAACTCAAGACTCGGTGATGCATATCATCTGAAAAAGCCCAACATTTGTTTATGCATTTTAATTTTTAACAGTGTCCTGTAACTTTGCCAGCATCATCAAAGCGACTCCTCCTCTACGGACACTGTATACTTGATGTGTCAATCTTGTCACGTGTAAAAAGCTTTATGACAAATCCATAATTACACGGTCTGAGCACCTTATACGTTATTTAACACCCTGCTTAGGCTGGACTAGAATCGATTGTCTACAGAAGTGGAAATAAAGGAAAGCAACACGCAGTTAATTGTGCAAAACGGTTACACAATATTAGTCTGTGGAAGTCAATATCAAGTAAGACTAAAAACGTACCTAGTATATTCACACTGACTCTCAATCTAATTAGGTTTATGTGGGAGTTGTTTTCTTTAATTAGACGTGTTTAAAAAAATAAATGCAGTTTAAACGCTTTATGTGTGGACTGGGAAAATGAGAACTTGAGCTGTATTAGTGCCCACCATCAGTTTCTATGCAGGCCAAGCAGATGCACATTTGACAATAAAGGGTTAAAGACAAGAGAAGAAAATCCAACAACTTGGCAAATGTTTTGTGAAGACCCCTAATGAGAGGCTCATGACAGGATGGAGCTTTCTGGAGAGGAAAGGGAAGAGAGTGGACACCAAAAAACAGTGAACCTGGGCTTCTCCTTTCAGTTGTTTCCACACCGTTCTGCATTTTAATATCTGGTTTGGAAAGAATCCAAGAAGGTTAGCGCAGACGGCTGCAATAAAAAGCCCTATTTAAACGTGCATGTGTAACTGGGACTGTCAAGGTCAGGGTGTCAGTCTTGTGAGCTGGGGTGATAAAAAACAGATTGCTGTGTTTTCCTTTTCCTTGCCCTGAGGTGAGGCACACATTGCTGGCAGTCAGCACTTTTGACGATGTATTGATATGTAGGCGGGTGAGGTGAAAAGGGGAGGCTGTCCCCTCCAGGCCTGGCCCACGCTGCTGTCCTCTCTCTTGAGGGTCATGAAACCTGACTATTGGACCCTGACACCCCAGTTCTTAAAGCGCCAGGCACTGCGGTCCTCAAGCCACAGAGCGGTGCCTTCCTGTAGGTGTTGCTACAGCTGTTTCAGTGACACATCTGTATTTCAACATCGTATTCACAGTAGAAAAGCATGACACTCTCTGAACACTGTCTGTCTGGTATGGTTATGTGCTCTGTCCCCTTGCAGAGGAATGATTATATGTAATGTAGTGTATGTTGTTTTTTGGCTAGTGTTTGATGTTAGCACATTCTAGAATTCAGATGGATGGTATAGTTTTGTGATAATAGGAAGCTCTAGGTGCTAATTGAGTCCATTTTTGCTGTTGGTTTCAATGAGCTCCAATGAGGTGTATATAGAAGAAATATGTATTTACGTAGTGAATTAAAGTCCCTCTGTTATCCTATTTCATCCACTTTTTTCCTTTGATTTCTTTCATCATAAGATCTCCATCGGTGATGATTTGTTGTCCAAGGTAGACATAAGTGTTGAGACATAACCTGAAAGCGATATGTTAATACTTCTGTAAATACTTAGGATACAATTTAATTGTTTATTATAATAGTTCAAGTCTTCAAAATAGTAACAGAGGAATACAAATCTGTAATATCATACAGTACAGGGAAACAAAAGCATTTATTATAATTCAGTTTAGTTTTTCTGCAAGAGGGTCAAAAGGGAAACACCTGAGAGACCAAGTAGTCCTGAAACAGTGCGAGAGAGAGTCTTGAAAACAGACTGGAGTATTTCACTTTATAAAAGCAGGATATTCAATTTGGAAAAAATGTCAGGCATGTTACTACCAGCTGTGCCAACTTGCAGGGAGTGTAATCTTTGCAGCTCGTTCACTATCGCTATAAGCCGGCCATGACTCCGTGCTTAAGCAGAAAATAGAAACAATAAATCTTTTAACAGAGAAACTGCTGAGGCCGGGTGTAATGGAAACTGGGAAATCCCTCGTGCTTCAGCAGAGCCAAATTCAGGCGCCCGGTTAGTTCTCTACTAGGACTCTGCCCCAGGACAGGATCAAATTGGGCTGCTGCTTGTGCTATTCATTTCCCCTTTATTGATCAGTGGAATAAATTGCCGGTTGAAATTGCCACAGTCTGTTTCCTCATCTCTTCTTTCTGGTGACTGTCCCCTGTGCAGGATTCAGGAGTTCAACGCCGCGCTTGGCGAGGAGAAGATCAGCCTCCATGCGCTGAGGGAGCTCTGTTTCAGCGGTAAGCGTTTCTGCGGCAAGGCTTTTCAACGATCGATGGCCTTCCGGCTCGACGGTAATGTGATCCAGGATGCGTGGGTGTGTCGTCCAGGATCACTGCCTTAAACCATGCTCTGCCACCGTCCCTTTTACTGCAGCGCTTTACGTTTAATTTGTGGTCATGTGACGTCCTTGGTGGTTTTCCAGCTGCCTCAGGGTGGGTTGCTTCTGGGGAGCCCTGACCCGCTACATTCAACTGACCCTCAGGTCTAGAGCTGGTGATTGAAGAAGTCCATTAAAACCTTAAGTGTCTTTCACTCTAGGACTGAATCATTATTACTATTTTTGGATCTGACTGACATCTTGGTCCAAGGAGACTCCGGTTCAGTAAAGAACCAAAACAAAGTATTGAATCCAAAATACAACATTGCAATAGAAACCTATATATAGCAGTGTGGAAATAACTTCTGATTAGTGCCAGATATACTTAACGTTATGTAACATCTTACTACATTAACTAGTGCATGAGTCCATTTCTGAGTGGGGAAAAATATGAAACACTGTTAGGGTTATGAAGCAAACGTCTCGGATCAGTGAAACCTGTCTGAGTTCACTAAGACACTAGCAATGGGAAGTCCATAGCCCAGTAGTGAGGCTTGTGTAGCTACTCGGGCCTCCACTCCCGTCAACATAGTGTACACGTCACTTGCTCTTTATTGTAAATGAGTCATCGTACACCGTCTCATTGTGGAGAGCTCTGAGATTAATCCCATCATGGGGGGGCCCTTTGTGAAATCAGACAGAATGCTGTTGTTTTTGTTCCCTGATGAAAGGGTGAAATATGGCGTCACGAGCTCACTTTGTTCGTCCCTCTCCCCTCTCTGGCAGGCATCCCTTTTGAAGGGGGCATTCGATCGCTCTGTTGGAAGGTGAGTTGTTTTTTTGTTTGTTTGTCTTCGTCATTCCTCCCTCCCTGATCATTTCCTTCACTAGAGTACGAAGGATGGATGCGGAAATACCTGTTCCTCAACAAAGCCTGCCGGATACGCCTGCACCCCACCCTGGAGGACGTTTGCACTGTCTGTTGATACACAGCAAATCCTTTTCTTTGTCCCTCTTAGTTATTGTTAGGGAGTTTTGACTTCTGTGCCAGAGAAGGGACATCACCTGTTTTTGAAGCGCTCCTATTAATCCAATAAGCTCCCAGCCAGCCAGGGAGCCGAATCAATGAGTTGAACCCAGCAGCGCCAATAGTGCAAAGTGCCTCCCCCCCTCCGCCACCTCTTCTCACTATCCACGCCTCGCACAGCACTGACTCATCGCCTGCTTTCATTCCCTCACTGGCCCTATGGTGAAAGAGGCCACATACAATCATTAGTAAATGTCATAGTCCATTTAGTACCACAATAATAGATCTTTCTTGGTGTTGTGACATTTTACAGGCTACAGAGGCAGCTTCGTTTTTGTCCCTTTAGTCTTGAATTCTGCTGCATGCCTAAGAGACTCGTACATATTGAAACGGCAGCTGTGGGTTCGAACACAAATGAGAGAGATCAACACACTAAATAGGGTTGTGTTAAATGGAGATTTGTGAAGGTGATCATCTATGTGGTCAAACTAAACAGAATCGCAGGGTGATTGGAAAGATGTTTTTTTAATTATTCTTCATATTAAAAGTAATAGAGTGCACCCTGTTTGTCTAGGGACACCAGAATAGCTTAGAATAAATCCTTCTCTACCTGCTGCAAGTCTCCACAGCTAGTCGAGTGCCCATACCTGTGATTTGAACACAACAAACCGATTTTAATGTTGAGAACACGGCTAGGCATGACCTGAAGGTGGTCTGAAATGTGTGAAGAGCAAACTGCTCTCATCAGAGCCCGGGACCGGAAGAACCAAGATCTTACTCAACAATTCTTTGTCCTGAAGGCATCCATCAAAGTATTCGGGAATAACTGCGTCTGGTGAGTCGGGATGGCTGACGTCAGTCACTAAGTGCTGCTCTCGTTTTCAGATCCTGTTGAATTATCTTCCCCTGGAGCAGGCGATCTGGGACTCCTTCCTGAAGAAGCAGAGGTAGGACTGTTGGCTCCAGAGCCTCCGCCAAAGGGACCAGTACAGCAGTCTTTACTCGCGGCGCTAACGGGATAAATCGCTGTCATGCCCAGAGCGGTTTCAAAACGATCTGCCCAATTCACACGCAGTGCCAAGACCGGACTTTTGCACCTTTTGAAATTCAGGTGGTCCCGCTGGCATTGCATTGTGGGGTAAGATGAGGTGATGAGTCTCTTCAGCGTGTTATAAACATGGCCCTGGAGCAGGTCCGATCAGGCTCTCCAAGCTGTCGGACCGAGGCCAGCTTGAACCCACTGTGCCGAGGTGAAAGGCCTGTCGCTCTAGGGCACCTCTCTCTCTAGCTCTTTGGTTTCTAGTTTTGTTTTAAAACTGTGAAGTTCCCCTTGACTCAGGCACTCACTGTCTGCAGGTATTGATCTCGAAAAGCCTTCATTATCCTAGTTGCTCTCGCCTTCTCCTCCAAACGGCTAATGGTGTCGCCTGCCTGCGTTCCTTCCCCCGTCACTGCCAGTGGGAGTGCATGGCTGTCTGCTCTCTTGATTCAGAGATTAACCTCCTCTTCTCTTGGCACCCAGCCTATTTTGACCCTAAATTTCCTCGGTTGTTAAATGTTTAATGGAGCCCCACAGCAGGCCGCTCCACTGACAGCACATGCATGGCGGAGGAGAAAGGCTGTCCACATGCTTTGCACCTTCACTCATTGTGATGAACTGCATTCCCGCCTTGGGCAGTGTTGTAACCGTAAAGCTGAGAGAAAATGTAACATAGTAGGATATTAAGTTAAAAGGCAGCAGCATTGTTATGGACTTCTTAAGTTTCCTCTGCTTTTCTGAGATCTTTACCTGTGTAACAGATTCGTCCCCACCTCCCACTCTTCCCCAGAGCCCTGTTGAGTGCATCTTCTCCCTGTCTCGCTTCCCATGTCCTGTCCTAATGAGACATTTTGAAGTGTCTGCGAGTGTAGCCCAGGTCAAGGGCAAGGGGAGTGACGTTCTCGGCAGGGCTTTGTCTGAGATACTAGAGCTGCCTCCCATGATTAATCCCATCACCTCCACTTCACCATCATCCAGCCAGAGTAGGGTTCTTGCATTGAGATTCCCAGCATCCCAGAGTCCTTTTTCTCCCGAGCGCTGTGTGTTTGCGCCGCATCGTAATGACGTCCGTGTTTCCCTGTGCTATCGTCAGGGAGGTCTACGCCCAGTTCCTAAAGGAGATGATCATCCAGCCTGGAATCGCCAAGGCCAACATGGGGCTGTCCAGAGAAGACGTGACTATGGAGGACCACGTACGTCCTCTCTCCTTTGTCGTTCCCTCTTCGCTGCCTTTATTTGCGCCGTGTGTGATGTTGTTATTACATTTAGAAAAGGAAACGGATTTATACTCATGCATAACAGCAACAACAGGAATAGCATTAGGAACAGCATTTGAAAAGCCTGTTGTGTTTATAGCCTTGCTGTAACTCATGTTGCTGTCATTTCGTTGTCGCCAGCCACTGAATCCCAACCCCGACAGCCGGTGGAACAACTACTTCAAGGACAACGAGGTGCTGCTGCAGATCGATAAGGATGTCAGGTGGGTGCTGAGCTCTAAAAAGGAAGGGGTTCAAGGCCCAGATCGAAAAGGGCAAAAGCTGATTAGTGATGGCACTGCAAAACCCAAGCGTACCCAGAGAGCTGTGGCCCTGCAGGAAAGCCCAATCCTGCGTACAACAACAACAACCATTCCCTGTGCAAATCAGACCTGACAACCCACAACCACAGCTCACCGAGATGAGCAACGGCTGCCTCTTATTGAAAACGACAGCCGACCGAGCAGCTGAGGGCAGAGATAGAGGCAGGTGACGAGCTTCTGGGAGAGAGAGAACCGTTGATTGTGAAGCAGGATGGAGATTTCCCTGGGGTTCACTTTCCTGTTCAATCATAGGGAGCGCAGTTATTCAAGGAGGGGGTGTAAAAGCGTTTCTGCTCATTTAGTTTCCCGTTTTCGCAGCTGACGTCAATGCCAGTGATTCGGCCGCTGTCATAAGACATCTGCTTGAACGCCCTCTCCTACTGGGGCGATTAAGAGCGTTCTACCTCTGAGTGCAGGCCTTTGTTGCCGTGTCTCGCACTATAATTTTGAACACTTAAAAGATGTGTTTTCAGGTGGTGCTCTCTGGAATGACAGTAAATTATTCTGATTAGGGGTAATTACCTCTGTAGCCAAGGTGAATTAGCACTGATTAGTCTATACAAGGGTCACACATGTGAAATGAGCAGTGATGAGGTTTCTTTGATCTCTCCTGTCACTTAGAGGAATGAATTGGGAACAGAATGTGTCTTATCACTTCATCCTGAGCAAGTGCACGTCACATTGTCCCCACTAGGGGGCAGACATCATACAAGCTCCCAGAGCAGTTTCTGGGCCCGAAGCCTTAAAATTATACTGCTAAAATCCTATCAAACGCATGAGAAAGACCTAGGAGTCTACGTGGACTCCTCACTTTCTCCATCCAAACAATGTGGGGAAGCAATAAAAAAGGCAAACACAATGCTAGGGTATATTGTCAAAAGTGTAGAATTGAGAACAAGGGCAGTGATGTTCAGACTGTACAATGCACTAGTTAGAGCTCATCTGGATACTGTGGACAGTTCTGGGCTCCACACTTCAAGAAAGATATCGCTGCTCTAGAGGCAGTTCAGAGGAGAGCAACCAGACTTCTCAACAAAACAGCTGATTTCTCCCATCCTCTCTCCTGCAGGCGGCTGTATCCAGACATGGCATTCTTCCAGCGGCCCACAGATTACCCCTGCCTGCTCATCCTGGACCCCCAGAACGACTACGAGACTCTGCGGCGCCGCGTGGAGCAGACCACCCTGAAGTCCCAGACCGTGGACCGGAACCGCAGCGGAGTCACCAACGTGAGTGTGTGCTGCCCTCTGGCTGCTGTCGCCGATGTCACCATAATCATCTACTCCTACTCCTTCACAGCATTCGCATTCATCTGTTTAACCAAAGCCATGCAGGAGTACAGTACCATCAATAAAACACTATATTTCGAGCATGACACCGTATATCACAAGTGCTTAGGCGAGGGTTACAAAACACAGTAGTGGTTTACAATGCATACAGTGCGTAGCATAAAAAACTAACTGATTGACCGCAGTGTCCAGAAACATAAGAACATAAGACAGTGTCCAATCGAGAGGAGCCCATTCGCCCCATTGTGCTCGTTTGTTGTCCATTAATAACTAAGTGATCAAGGATCCTATCCAGTCTGTTTTTGAATGTTCCCAAATTGTCTCTTCAGCCACATCGCTGGGGAGTTTGTTCAGATTGTGATGCCTCTCTGTGTGAAGAAGTGTCTCCTGTTTTCTGTCTTGAATGCCTTGAAGCCCAATTTCCATTTGTGTCCCCGGCTGCGTGTGTCCCTGCTGATCTGGAAAAGCTCCTCTGGTTTGATGTGGTCGATGCCTTTCATGATTTTGAAGACTTGAATCAAGTCCCCACGTAGTCTCCTCTGTTCCAGGGTGAAGAGGTTCAGTTCCTCAGTCTCTCAGTAGGACATTCCCTTCAGACCTGGAATAAGTCTGGTTGCTCTCCTCTGAACTGCCTCTAGAGCAGCGATATCTTTCTTGAAGTGTGGAGCCCAGAACTGTCCACAGTATCCAGATGAGCTCTAACTAGCGCATTGTACAGTCTGAACATCACTGCCCTTGTTCTCAATTCTACACTTTTGACAATATACCCTAGCATTGTGTTTGCCTTTTTTATTGCTTCCCCACATTGTTTAGATGGAGAAAGTGAGGAGTCCATGTAGATTTCTAGGTCTTTCTCATGCGTTACTTCATCTAGTTCTGTTCCTCCCATAGTGATTCAGCAGGCATGCAAGGAAACATGTCTATAGTCAGAGGGATATGAGAAATTACAGGAACTGCAGGACAGCCTAGCACTTAACAGTTGTTCTGAAGGCATAAGGAGTGACCAAGAGTCCATCTTGTTTGTTTGTGGGCAAGTAGCTAATCAATGCCAGAATCTCATCTTCTACACAGTGGTCGCCAACCCTGGTCCTGGAGGGCCACAATGCTAGCATGTTTTATCCAGATCCAGGCTCAAAGTCCATGTATTTCGGTGACCCAATGATTGGTGATTTAGAGAGACCGGTAGAACCTGAAGGATCGGGGTCTTCCAGGAACAGGGTTTGCTATGTGGCTCCCACTGAATTGATTCTCCCCTCCAGCTGTAATTGGCCAGCGCTCTGATGTTTTCCACACTGCCGGAGAGCCACTCTGTGTGCGGCTTTAAAACTCTACCCTGCCACAGGTCAACAGCCTCCCTCGTGGTCGTTCACTCGAAGCACAATCTTTTCGGCAAGCCTGTGAACCAGTTCGAAATTGGCATGTAGTGACACGGACATGTTCATAACCATTCCCTTCGTCTTCACCGCGCACACACGTTCCCAGCGTCCATCGGCGTGATTTGTACTCTGATTGATCCCGCTTTGACTGTGACTGTGATGAGGAGGGCGGCTCGGTCGGTGTTGCCGGTCCGTGTGTGAGCAGGGCACTGATGTGGGTGGTGTCCTCTGGCACAGGTGGGCTCCCCGGGGAAGTCGCAGAATCTGTACCCCTCCAACGAGTATGAGGTGCTGCCCAACGGCTGCGAGGCGCACTGGGAGGTGGTGGAGCGCATCCTGTTCATCTACGCCAAGCTGAACCCGGGCATCGCCTACGTGCAGGGCATGAACGAGATCGTGGGGCCCATTTACTACACCTTCGCCTCCGACCCCAACAGTGAGTGGAAGGGTAAGTGCAGAAACCTGTACCCTCCCGTCTTCACCTCTCACAGCCGAGACTCTTCACAGAACCCCTACAGCATCCCAGCCCCAACTCCTTGCACAATAGCCATTGCCGATCCCTTAAAACAAGCTCAGTACAGGACAGGGGCGGTGTCGGGACCTGGGACCCAGGCCCTGGTTCTCTGCGCCGAGGGTAAATCCGCAGGACCGCTCCTAACCCGGAGGTACCGCCATGCTTTCTCCCCCCAGAGCACGCTGAGGCCGACACCTTCTTCTGCTTCACCAACCTTATGTCGGAGAACCGGGACAACTTCATCAAGAGCCTGGACGACTCCCAGTGCGGCATCACCTACAAGATGGAGAGCGTGTACTCCACCCTGAAGGAAAAGGACATGGAGCTCTACCTCAAGCTGGTGAGCTCGCCTCCCGGTTTATCTGTTCCTTTCTTCCTGCTTAGGTAGAAACTCCAAAGCATGGAATTGGGTCCTCGCTCCACGCAGCCCTTAATCATTCATGTGAAACACTCACCGTGGTTTGGAGAAATGAACGGACAGTGAGGATTGTTTTTGGCCGTGTGCTTCAGCATTCCACAGCGTGCTTGTTTGTTTGTTTGTTTAAACTCATTCCCCCTAGGGCTGGGCGGTATACCGTAAAAAAACTATATACCAGTATTCATTTACGGACCGGTTTGGACTTTTACTACACCTTCATATCGGTATTTTAAAGTTTTCTATGCTAAATTGAATAATAATAACAGTATGAAATGGCCGTTAAAAAATACCGTCATACCAGCTCTATTTCCCCCCACGTATTCGGGCCGATTGTGTAAACGGCGGGCAACGCCAGCGGCAGCAGGGTCAAGTGACCGAGTCCTCCCCCCCGTTTGTCCTTTTCAGCAAGAGCAGAACATCAAGCCGCAGTACTTCACGTTCCGCTGGCTCACGCTGCTGCTGTCGCAGGAGTTCCTGCTGCCCGACGTCATCCGCATCTGGGACACGCTGTTCTCGGACAAGGACCGCTTCGACTTCCTGATCCTGGTCTGCTGCGCCATGCTCATGTGAGGCGCCCCTCTGTCCATCTGTTCATCCCTCTGTCTCTCTCTGATGGTTTCTCTGTTTCGCTCATTCTCCCGTTATTTTCTAATATGTCTTTCGGTCTCGGGCCATTTCTCTGTGACCTTGTGGCTTCTCTGTCTTTCTCTCTGCCCATCTATCTCCTGATTTGTCTCTTGCTTCCCTGTCTGTCTTTAGCTGCTAATGGTCATCAAAGGGAAGATCAGGTTTTCTTTTCTTCCCTTCTGCCGTTGAGGGTAGAGTTCAGTGTAGGGGTATGAGGTCAAAGCTTAGCCCAAAGCATTCGGGTCAAGCCTGGGGTGACACTTACGTCACAGATAGTTCATTCTGAGCTGGCATTAGTCTGGGACTAGACTTGGGGCTAGGATTTAGAATAAGGCCAGAGCTTGTGTCAGGTAGAAGGCTAGGATGTGTAGCTAGAGTCAGGATTGGCTTCTAATATGAGTTTATACATCCCCGGTCATGTGCTCTGTGCCTCCTGGTCCTGTTCATCCCTCCTGTGTTTCAGTCTGATTCGGGATCAGCTGCTGGCAGGAGACTTCACGATCAACATGAGGCTGCTGCAGGTACTGAACACCCCCCCACCTCCTTGCACACACCACTTATGAATCCCCAGGACACATTGAAGGACCCCTAGTGTAATTGTGTGTGCGTGTGTGTCCGTTTACTGATCACCTGGGGTTCATTTCGAATGGAGGCTCCTTGATCCTCTCCAAGGGAATCCGGTCGAACCCCTACAGTGGGTGGGTGTTGTTCGTTCTACGTCTAGTTAAATTGCTGATGTTTACATTTCATACGAACGCATTAGTCATTCGGGGGGAGAAACCAAACCCAGATGTGATGAAGTCAGCTGTGGAGAGCTGCCATACTTCTAACTGAAGGCAGTGCAAGTGAAGAGCATGACTTCAGATGTTGATGAATGTTTAAGCTCTGACAGTTAGACCGCAAAATAGGTCAGGCTTCCCAGTGTTGACCATGTGCTCCTTTTCAGAGGAACCAACATTTTAAAACCAGCATCTAACTGGACGTAGGGGTGTCCCGGGTTGAGACGGGCCATTCCCGTGTGTTTGTGTGTGTGTGTGAGGGCTGTGGTCCTGACTGACTGGCTGTCTGTCTCCATCTGGGCAGGATTACCCCATCACCGACGTCCACCACATCCTAGCGAAGGCCAAGGAGCTTCAGGACGGGGCGTAGCCAACGGCACAACAGCACCCTGGGGCAGAACGGCCAGCCCGGCGACGACACGATCGGCAGCGCTCGCACAGTGCATCTTGGGAGGAGAGGTCGCCACATTGCTGTGCATTGTGGGAGCTCCCCCCCACCACGGGGCCCAGCGCGCCTCTGCCCCTTCCCTTCGCACCGAGACGGTATTCTTATCAAGCTATTTATTTTTGCACTGAAGACTTGAAACCAAAAAAACACCTATCGCAAAAAATACAGAAAAAAAAGTCTGAAATTACACAATATGGAAGAAAACACTCCAAGACTGTTATTTTCTAAATCCTAACAGGGTTCCTCTGGGCTGTTCTTTTAATAGAGTTTTAACCTCTTTCTTTTTATGATTTTAATGTTTTGTTTTTTAACTCTTCGTATTAAACCGATTTCAGTTGTTTTTTGGTGAGCTAGTTGACTGCCAGCATTAACGCCCCTGGTTTGATTTACACGGCTCCTGCCAGGAGAGCGGTTCTCTGAGGCTTGAATTCTCCTCGGGTTTTAGCCATTGAGCTCAAATTGACCTTACTCTGTCCCCCGGTGTCTCCAGTAGTGGCAGAGCAAGGACTCAACTCGTCTTAATGTTTATTAGAAGCTACAGTCAATGCTGCACCCTTTACAGTACGCACCAAGTCATCTCAGTTGTGGCTCTTATTAAGCTGTCCTGTTATTAACCAATCTGATTCCCTTAGTCTGTTATCTTAGTGATGTCGTGCTCGTGAGTGAGTGAGTGTGGGTGTGCTGGGATTGTTTTTATTTACCCCTTCTTTTTCTCAACGGAGTTCAGCCTAGGTTTATCTAGCAGATCCTAACTGTTTACCCAGAACCCGGTGTGTGGACCAGACCTCAGTTCTGCCGGGCAGGCTGGGGACGTTGTGCGAGTTCTGTGATAGAAGGATTTTTGTTGTATGTGTGGTTTTGTTTACCTGAATTTCTAGGCTCCCTCTAGTGGTGGGGAAGGAGAAAGAGCGCTCTCATCAATACGGTGATATTGGCACTTCCTTCTCTCATCTACTTAATAGTCAGGGTCTCCCCTCACAGATGCCTCCCTTGCTTTTATATAGACATATATAAAAGTTGTCCTTAAATGCCTCGTAACAGACCTGTACAGGGACGGACTCGGGATCATGCTTTGAAAATGCTACAGTTAGGCTTAGTACTTGCTCAATATTCACTTCTGCCGTCCCTACCTGCCTCTGAAGGTGTAATTTGCTTTCTTAATCCCTGGCCACTTCTCAATTCCTTCCCATATGAAGGACGGTCTTCACACTGCAATCTGGAGAGTCATCTTGTTAGTCAAGTTGGTTTTATACCCAGATCTTTTATATTTTATCAGTGGGCCCATGGGAGGCAAGTAGTAGTGGTTCTGGAAGTACAGGAGGAAAGTAGAGGTAGTACAGGTAGAAAGCCTAGCTACAGTTCGGATTAGTAAATTTGCAAAGCATGATCTGATGTTCTTTGCCCTTATGGGTAATTTACAGAAAACGTATATTTTTTTATAAAGATACATCTCTCTTTTTAGGCACACTGTAGATACTGTTGAACAAGTTGTATTGGGAGCCTGTTACCAGGAGAGCTACACAACTGGTACTACAGCTGGGAAGAGTCACCATGTGGGCAGGAAGTGCCATGGGGGGAATCCAATATCTAACACTCCTTCTCTGCTTCAACAAAATTAATTGTGGGAGCCCACTGTCTCCTGTTGTTGTCCGAGGCTCACTCACGCCAACCTCCTTCGGATTGCCTGGGAGGAACCGGCGTGTGACCGCAGTCGTAAAGCCTTCGCACAGCAGTGTCTCCCACGCACCGCACGCGTGCCAAGAATGTCAATCTACCCGCCTCGACAACATTGTCTTGTTTTGGTCGTTCAGTTTGCGTGTAATATCTGTCGAATGAGTTGTTCGGAAGCAGTGGCCTTAGTCAAAGATGTCACATTGTGCAGTTGGGCAGCGTTGATGATTCTGAAGACTTCCTCCTTCTCTTTGACCTGCCACCATATCCTTTAGCTAGAGCCTGGTTAAGTCCTTATCCAGACAGATCTGAATCCCAGCATCTCAAGAAGCTTTGTTCTTGCACAGTCTTACAGTACAAAACAATCGAGTAACAGAAGCATTACAGTCGGGAACTCTTTTGTAAAGCCAGTGTGTCTTAATGCCTATACATCTTATTCGGTCATGCTTTCAGAGACACTCGCCACTAAATCAGGTCTGCACCCTGCCTTTGCTGTTTTTTTTTTTTGTTGTTTTAATGTTTGTGTGCGTGTAATTCTCTGTTGTTTTTGCTCATGTTTCTAGTTTCTGAGCCCGAGTACAAAGCTGATCTGCAATTAAACCTCTTTCTAAAAGTCAAAGCTGAGTCAGGAAGTGCAGAGGGGAAGCAAATCAGTGTCGCACCTGAACTGAAGAGGATTTCTGTGTCACACTCATTTCCTTCCCAGAGACACGGCTGAAGCTTCTCAAGACCTTTTACTAAAAGCATATAAGACACCGTGTTAAATCTAGGAACTAAGCACTGATAACACAAGAGATGGAAATACAGCACACACAGTAAGATATGCAAAAAAAAGTATCTACAGGTCATATCTGTAGGGCATTATATATCCCAGATGGGAATTTCTCTTCAGCTTCTTTCACACTAGCACACCGTCCTGTGTAGTTTCATGTGACCCCACCTCCTTCCCCTGCCGTCATCCCGAAAGTGAAGTAAATAATTTGATGTTTGCAAGCAGATGGTGCGGAGAAGCCTTGCGGTCACTTTCAGTTGACCGTGGCTTTGAAAAGCGGGCCGAGCACTAGGCCTGGAATAAGTTTGCACAGTGTGAATGAAATCTACTCCTTACACTAGATAGTTGTATTGTGTGTTATCCGTGTTTTTGATGGACTTTTCCCGAACATTGGAGAACCGTAGGATTTTTTTTTTCTTGTATTGTTAAAGCTATGACATTATGGTTTGTATGATTGCTTCTGACTAAGAAGGCGTTTATGAGGGATCTGTCTCTTACATATTTGCTTTGATCCATAGATGTAGATGTTGGTTTTATAGCTGCTGCTGCACTCAAGTATTATCATGGTTTGTCCTAGTTCTCCAGCCCTGTTATGAAAGATTTAAGTGCTATAACTGGCTGAGTTCTAAAGAATGTCTCTATTTCAGGTTTAAAGCCCTTTAGATAAGCGCAGTGAAATTTATGTGCTGTGTTTTTCATTCGGCATCATCGTAAGATACCCTAGAAGCATCTGTTGTCCACCATGTTTGGTCTGTTTTTTCCTAATAGACTTGATAAAAATAAAATACAGAATCTTTAATCATCTCTACGGAAGGAAATGAGGGGACCAATGCATGTCTTTTTTCTGGGACATAGTTTTTGTACATGTTGTACACCTTTTGTGGCGAAACTCCCGTAGCATCTCAGGTCACAGTCTGCCCCCTGCCGTTTATTACCTCATAAGCATCCTTCTTAGCGATCTATTTTTGTTGAGAGAGAGAGAGAGTTTTCATTCCCTACCCAAGCCAGAATACACGCGCTCTCTCTGAAGGGGCACTGTCAGGTCAGCCACTTCTTTGTTTTTATAAGCCCACAGTGCAAACGGCAGAGCTAGAACATCGGGACGCTGCTACAAATGATAACACTGCAGGTGCACAAGTTTCCCCGTCATCCACTGACAAACCAGTAGATTTTCCTGGCCTACAAGCAAAACCACTGAACCCTGTGGCTCTTATCCAGTTCTGTCCTTTGGGAATTCTGGTCACAGTTGCCTGACAACACACCCCAGATATAAACCACTGAGGACTGCAGGCCCTAACCTGCCCTCTGATTAGAGACCCAGGGAAAGAGATGTGTGTGTGTATATATATATATATATAACAGATCATTCTACAGTGACCTTAGAAGCTGCAAACCTGATTGCACTACGTATCTAAAGCCAGTCTTATTGATCGCATGTGACCAGAACCTTAAAAGGCCTTGTTTTTTCTCTGCTTTGGTGATGAGTGTGTATTTTTTTAGATTAATATTAAACCAATACACTAATGAACAGTATTAAAATGTGTGCTGTACCCACACCCACACGGAGCCCTGGTTCCGCCCCGCATCATGCCAGAGCCACTGCCAGTAACTCACCTACTTCTTCCACCAGCCCACAACCGCTACTCCGACCGAGAGGGCACAGGGACTGCCATCCACACTTTGCACAGCCGCACTGCCGGGGCTACAGTACAGACGGCTAATCCCAATTAAAAGCGGCGTTTGTTCTCTTTCCTTCCAATCACAGAAGGACAGCTATGGAGGGGCTGTGACACGAGAGATCCTCGGCCGGGAATTCCCCTCCGTGTCCGGTAAACGAGCAGGCAGAGATCGCTCCGCTGCTTTCCGGGCAGGCTGTCAAGCGAGTGGGCACACTTCCATCAGAACTGTTATAAAAGATGTTGTTAGTCCAGTTTATGATCATATGAATTTGACCCGGTGCAGTAGCTGCTACGCTAGCACTGGTCAGGGGCGGTGTGTACCTGACTAGATGACACTATTATTATATCAGGTACCAGTTATTACCCAATGCTACACACTGAAATGCAGTAATGTTTGTGCCTTGTAAGTCCAGCAGGAACCTCTTTTCAACACGAGAGAGCAAGCATTTTTCAGACGGTATTTTCTGTAATGTGTTCCCACTCTGCATGAGTTAGTGTCGCTGGATGTTTGGCATTCGATGATGACGCTGGATTGTTACTTGTCGTACAAATAGAACATTTACTACATCCGATAATACGGGTGAGGGTCGGCGTGGCCTTCGCTGGTGGAGGGTTGGGTCAGCCTCCTGTGGAGCTGGTGATTGTGTTGAACACTAGAAGGAATGAATTTAAAAGTCATGGGAGCTGCTATAGCGCGTAGCTCAGAGATGGGAAAGAAAGATTGGTTTTATTGGATTTTTTTTGTTTTGGTGTGCTTGTATATACGTTGCCTTTTAAAAAATAATGAACTGTCTGTGTAGGTGCAGGTCACGCACTTGGCCTATGCACACGGCTGTATCACGGGAACTGCTCCGTGGGGTTAAGCAATGATGTAACTATACCATTGAGAACACAGAGGACAAACCATCCAGAGGAAGACTGAGCAGTTTGGCACCGTTGTGTAGCACGGCCTGCCCGCGCATGCAGGGCATCATGGGCGCTCACGGTGGCCACGTCGGCGCACGCTCAGGATTACGGTCTGTGTCCATGTCGGTGTGTTCGACTGCTCCCCAGAACACGGCTTTTTGCCTTACAGGAAAGGCAAGGACCCCAGATCTTTGTGTTTTTTCCCATTCATACCAGCTGAGCTACGCAGTCCTAGAAGACATTTCAAGAATCACATAGTCTTAGTTACTGATAGGCTATTGGATGATTGCCTTTCCTTGTGTGCAATGTAGTTTAGTTTCAGGGGTTATAGGCTTGGGGGGTGGGAGGGTTTAAGCAGGGATATCCGTGAACTCGGCAGTGATGTAGAGATTGTTGGGGTGAATGGGAGCGACAGGAACACGGTCGCGGGAGCTGAAAAGCAGTGAGACTCTGCTCTGTCCCTCTGAAGGTGTGGGGTCTCTGTCCCCGAGCAAACTGCCCTGATGTTGGGAGGCAATACTGGACGGCTGTTTTTCCATTAATACTCCAGCTGTTCAGTTAATACCTTTTGAAAGCAAACCAGAGTGGGAAACACGACTGGGCTCAAATATCCCCAGTTCATAGCCAGCCGTAGAAAGGATTGCACATTTCTCTAAACAGGTCAGTGATGTCACGGCAGAGGCATCGATCGGGACAGCAGAGGTGTTACCACTCGAACCTGGGGGTGCGGCCGCGTCTCCTCCGTGTGTGTGTGTGTGTGTTCGGTCTTAATGCTGGGTGTACCGCAGTGCATCTCTTTCCACATGTGGATCGGCTGCCAATTATTATTTTTATTTTCGATATAATCAGCTGCATCGGAATGTTCCCCCTCGACAGCCATGGAAAACAATCGCAGGCCAATAAAACCTCTCGTCATAAACTATCAGAGCCCCACCCCGCACAGATGTCTGGCTCCTATTATCGAGCAGCTGGAGCGGCGAGGAGGAGGCAGCCGCTCTGTGTTCGTTGTGTGGATCTTTACGGCCTGCGGCATTTTCCACTCACCGCCACTCACTCAGAGAAGCCAGGGATGGGTTTTGAAATAGTGGACACCTTACCCTCCGTCCCAGGGAGACGAGTTTTTAAAGTGGCCCCTGGTGTAGAAGGAAAGAATCTGTGAATGCATTAACAGTGTTGTTAACTTGCTATATTGTTTCACTTTTAGTTTTTTGCATGTCACGTTTTTATTTAAATTATTCATTCTAGCCATTACCATGCTTTCTTGATTTTATTTATTAACCGTATCCTCATTTTCAAGTTGCATTGATCGCATAGGCATAGCTCAGCAGGGCCACTTAACCCACATGATAGGAAAGAGTGTCAGTGTGAATTAGTTTCAATTTGTATGTATATTAAAGATGGATTTGTATTACATTTACATTTCAGAAAACTGTTGTATTATTATGTGGCGTCTTTTAGCCAATGAAAACAATTCAGAAATGGGTTCCTTCTCTGTTAGGGGCACCTTTTAAACTCCGGATTCAAAATGTCCTGGGAAAATGGGTCTAAGAGGCATCCCTGTGAAGGACGACCATGGGATGTCAAAAGCATTTTGGGGGGGGATTGTGTCGGGGCATTTTATCGTGATTCACTGTTGTAAATCTGGAGATATGGACCTCCCAGTACCAGTTAGGGCCAGTCTGAGCCCGGTCACGTTGCACGGTTTGACTGATTGATGGGACAGTAATGGGGTGTAATTAGCAGAAGGCACCAAACGATGAGCTAACACTGAAGGGAGCTTCTTCTCTTAAACACAACACAGCTTTATAAAGATAGGTATTGAGGGTTTGCTTAACGTGATGAGATGTCCCCGTCTAAGAAAGAGGCTCATAGCATTTGAAAGCTTACACCCAAGCTTGAAGAGACTCAGGCTCGTACTAACATGGAGACCATTCATTGATCTTTTCTTGTTTTGGTATTTTCCTTGGTATAATGTATTCCTATTTCTTAAAGGAGACTGTTAGACAATGCAAGACCAGCTCCTGCTTTGTATTTTTAAAACTATCTGGAAGTATTTGTGAATCTCATCTCGGTTTTGTTTTTATAATTATCCGTATATCATCTATCAAATCCTTGGCCTGCGTTCGAAGGCAGAGCTGGAATATGTGTGAGGAGGAGGCCACGGCAGCTGGTCCAGAGGAGTGGAAAACTGAAGTGGTTCTTCTAAAAGGAGTGGAAGCAGCCACACGCTTTGCTCTAACACAAACTGTGCTCTTAAACTCATGCGATTTATTTTGTGTCTCGGTTCTTTTGACTTGTGTCTGTGTGTGTGTGAGTGTTGTGTGCCCATTTCTTGGATTTTGTTTGCATGTCTATACTGTTTTATATAGGTAGCCGTAGACCTTAGTACTGGAAATCTCAATGTTTTTACATTTGTTTGCAAATACACAATAAATATTATAATAAAACCCAAAAAGCTGAGCCGTCTTTTCTTTCTCCTTGAAGTTGAAATCTATCCTTTGGGGCTATAAGACCATGAAAGCACCAGCCACTGCTTGGAAACTAGAAAATGCAACGAGAAGATCCAACAGCACATTCTGGTCTGCTTTTAGGCACCTTCGCAGCCTCTTCAAAGTGTTCCAGTGTCCAAAAGACTCAGCCAAGGAGACAACGGAGGTGCTGGGAGATCGGTTGACCTGTCGTCTCTTTTAAGAGCCACTTCATGACTTTGCTGCCTCGAACCCTCTTGGAAAAGGGCCACCAGGGAGCAGAGCTATGGTGGAAGCCTAGATCAGACTGGCAGCACAGATATCCACTGTGCGATTCTGAAACAACCCAGATCGTGAGGTCTGCCGAGAGATGCTCCATCAGTCTCGGCTCCATTCAGACAGCCCGCCTCCGCGCTCTCTCGCTATTAATAGCCTTTGCTCTGTCTTTGTCCTGTCGTTCTCGATAACTAGAAACTAATCCGGCTGTCTTGTGCTGTGCCCTCTCTCTCTCTCTCCCCTGCGCTTTCCCCACACGCTCTAAAGCACTCGCTCACCCCCCCGTCACTCCCCCCGTCGCTAATCTGTTTTCGGTCCCTCCTCTGAACTCTCCCCTTGTCTTGGTCTCGCATGCACTTAACTCCCTGACCCATCTTCCTACCTTCTCTCCCCTCTGTCTTGCTTCACCTCCCTTTCCCCTTTCTCCATCTATCTCTCTCTCTCCTCCCTGCTTTTCCTGTGTCCTCCATTCTTCTCTCCCTCCATACCTCTATTCTCCTTCCCTTCCTCTCATCCCCCCTTCCCCCTCCTTGCTCTTGTCTCTAACACTTCCTCCCCCTCTCTCTGCTTCCCTCCTTTCTTCCCTCTCTCTCTCTCTCTCTGGCAGTGCCCTGTAGTGTGTGTTAAAAGCACCGGCGCTGGGTCAGAGCAGAGTCCTTGAGCCGTCTGTTGCCATATCAACCGCCCCTCCGCTCACTCCTCCTCACCCGAGGCCTCCGGGAAGAGGAGCCGATCGGAGGCCCTGGTTGGTTTTCTTTGCTGTACTGGTCGATGAATGGATGCGTTCCTCTCTTCTCTTTACTTCTGCCCAATAGATGTGTCCCTCTCTAGAGTCCCAGCTTCACGTAATGCCAGCCACGCTGTCCATCTGCGTTCTGGATCCGATTCAAATAACATTTTGCAAATGCTATGTGGCAAAACAAGTCTGTTATTCACTTCCTGCACTGTTATCTCAGTTCGCAGGAGGATGGATTCCTAGAATCGCACTTCTCTGGCCTTGAGAAACACACACAAGTACCTTTGCATCAGCAGAAGAATGAGGTCAATGATGGTAGCTTTTAAGGACAGACATCTAAATTGTAAAGCGCCTGGGTATGGGCCAAAGACTGTGTGTGTCTTTAGAGGAGTTTAACGATAAAAACAATCTGCTCCACGGTTTCTCCTATAACAGAACTTGTGTTGTGCTGTAAATATATGAAGTATTGTAATAGGATTGTTTTCAACCCTGAAGGTTACCTAAAGGTGCCACACAGGTGATTAAAGGCAAGAGGCTTCAACAGAGCCAGGTGAACACACTGCACCTTTAAAGAAAGAAGACTGCAATATCGTCTGACTCGAAATGTAAGACATTGTGTCCGTTTCTCAGAAAGAGCCGCCGACATAGAGCAGCAGGCAGGAACTGAGATGTGCTGAATGGCACTGTGTGAGTGTTTTCTTCATCTTTTCTCTCTCAACACCCTGGCAGTTTCCAGCACAAACATTCTCCTCTCCAGATGCAAAAGATGGAATTTATTTTTGCAGTAATGATTCAGTGGAAGTGCATGACTCATATGGAAACATACCACAAAAAGTCTGTTTTTCCACTGTTGTTTTATGTTTATATATATATATATATATATATATAATTCGCCTCTCCACTCTATTGCTGTGTGAGACCGTGTCTTATCTGTTTGTCAACATGCGCACATTTTGTTGTAACCTGTGTCTCACTGCAGGCCAGGAGTGTCTCTTCTTGTTGAGAGCCCAAATCTGGGCAGTTTGTAGGGACACATTGACCTTCTCTGGCCCTGTTACCCTCTGTTGTTGTGTAGCAATGTCACACACCAGAGCAGGTAAGTACACCTCTGGAGGTTTGCTCTAGCATGTTTCTGTCAGCTGAAACTCATGCTAATTACACATTCATAGCTTGGGGTGCCAAATGTAATTAAAGTAAATAATTTGCTGTCAAGGTCAATTATGTCTGTGCTTGATGCATGATTCATACATAAATATATATATTTATATAGATTTTTGCCCGTTTCCTTAAAAACAGGTCAGTGACCCACTTTTAACATTTAAACTGATGTATCATAGCATAACTATATTGTAGTAAAGTAAAACAATGAAGACTTAATAGGTTAGTGAGAGTTTGGACCCGGTCTGATCGTGATGCCCGGGGTGAAAGAGCTGCTGCGGGAGGATTGCGGGGGACCGTGTGACTGACAGCAGGCTGCGGGCGGAGCGGTGGGGCAGCAGGTGTGTCCGACGCAGCGCTCACTGCCCGGCGTTTGCGCTTCAGTCACGCAAGCCTGATCCTCAGACCTGATCTTCAGACCTGATCTTCAGACTTGATCCACAGACCTGATCCTCAGACCTGATCCACAGACCTGATCCTCAGACTTGATCCACAGACCTGATCTTCAGACTTGATCCACAGACCTGATCCTCAGACCTGATCCACAGACCTGATCCTCAGACTTGATCCACAGACCTGATCTTCAGACCTGATCCTCAGACTTGATCCACAGACCTGATCCACAGACCTGATCTTCAGACCTGATCCTCAGACTTGATCCACAGACCTGATCCACAGACCTGATCCTCAGACCTGATCTTCAGACTTGATCCACAGACCTGATCCACAGACCTGATCTTCAGACTTGATCCTCAGCTCCCCGACATGTGTCAACGGCGCCAGGCTGTGGATAATCCCAAACCAGGATAGAAATAAACCAAACCCAATACATCACAGGAACCCGACTCCCACCGTCACATGGATGCTACGGCGTGGGAAGTTCATTATTTGAGCGTCCGTTTCTGCCACAGCCCACACAAATGTATACACATGTATAGTTTCTTCCTAATGTCCAATTTCTTCATACCTACATTCATATGAAGACAATCCCAGAAAGCGTTTACATCTTCAAGCATTCCACGGTTTTTATTTATTTTTAATGATTGCCATTATCATTAAGGCCTATTTGTGTCGTTTTTATGGACGTAGGGTCCCAGTGTGCATAATAACTGCAGTGATAAATCGCGCATCTGCAGCTGTGAGAGCTGGTAACAACCTCACACAACACCAGCCTGCACTGGGCGTGTGGGCACTGCCAGCACCCAGGCGAGGACAGCGGCGCTGCCCCATAAAGCTGAATCCTGCGCGGCTTCATTCACACACACGCCCGCCACCCCTCCTCGGCGGCCGGCTGCGGAGACCTGCGGGGCTCCCGGGAGACGCGGGGGCATCACGCACCAGGGCAGACAGCGCCTCCACCCTCCACTGCGGCCCGGGTGCGGGGGGCTCCGCTCGGCCGCGTCACAGCTGACCAGCCGCTGGAGGCGGTGCAACCACGGCGCAGACGCGAGCCTCTCCACAGAGGGCAGGGGTTTCAATGCCGGCTGTGACTGTTTGGCACAACTCGGGCATTTGCTACACATTATCTCTCTTTTTTGTAATGCTTTGTCTCCAGCGGGCGGGACCTGCGGTTGCAAACCTTTTCCTCCGGTTTACCGGTATTTGTGTTTCTCTTATTTTGCGCCAGACCGTCCAGCCCTGAGAGCGCAATCTGAGCGAGCGGGACCCGGGGCTTTACGCGCTCACCTGCGCCACTACATAATACACATGTTAAAGAACAACACATGGAACAAGACCGTCCATTTTGTAACGAAACATTGTTATTCGTGCGGGAAAACCCTGTGATCTTTGGATTTCCTGGGATTCGTAAGAAATGACCGGGAGAGAAAAGGCGATTGTTTCACGCAGACCAAACTAATATAACGGATTGCATCGCTGTCCTATCGCCGCCCTGTGAATCATCGCCTGTAAAACGTAAATCCGTGAGCGACCGACCCAGAAATGTGAGTGTCTGCGGCGGATGCGGGATTACGGTTCTCCGCTGACATTTTCCCTGAAGTCCACCGTCAAACCTCCGAGAACAAGAGCCAGCCTGCCATCTTCCCACGGCGCCCGGCCGCGGATTTGAGTCGGTTTGCCGATGATGGCTGTTCTTCTCGCTAAGGGCTGCGCTGCGCTGCTCCACACGGTACTAATTGATTAATTGGCACCAAGGAACCGCTGTGCGCCGGGAGTCGTGGTGCAATTATTATTATTATCCTAGGACGGGGACTGGGACATTACAGTATGGTGACCGAGGAGAGCTTGCCTGCCATTATGGAAGGGAACATATGAGTGTGTAAATCGGGACCCCGACCAGCTAATGGCACTGTAATAAAATAACATGCATTTGAGGTTATGTGTTTCTGCAAGAGCTTCTTTTCACACCAGAGATGACAGACTCTCTTTGGTATTTTTCTACATGTTATCGTCTTTCTGTAGTTGTTTTTATTTCATTTTTGTAGTTATTGATTTTTTAAGGAATGATATGCGCACAATGCACTGGGAGTCTCTCAGCTGTGCGTGGGATGAGTATCTATCCATCACAAATGCTCATTCGGCGTTTTATTTTTTAGAGAATTTGTATTTCCTCTTTGGCTGTTGGTGAAGCCGTCTCTTTTTAAATAACCTTGTCGCTTTGAAATACACTGCCACGTTTCAAGAAAAGACCGCGTTGGTGTTGTATGGCCCCGTTGTTTTTAAAGAGTGACATTGAGCCGAGGTGGGATTGATGACACACAGCTGGAAACCGCTGCTTCTCCCTCCAGGTTGCACAGCGCCGCTGGATTGCGCTCCAGATGTGCCTCAGTGAGCAGGGATTGGACACGTCCCCTGTCCTCTGTCTGCGGGTTTGGCTCTCTGGCCCAAAATGTGCAAAGAAGGATTGTAAAAGGACAACAGGAGCCGTCAAGAATTGCCAGGACAAACGAGGGGCTATGAATCCGAGATGATGATGATGCTGGATACTCAGGTACCCCCTCGTCTTATTATCGGCTTTGTTCTGTACTGTTGATACTGTTATTCCCGCTGTTGCTGTTGCACTGGTGCTTGTGTTACATTGAAGCTGTGGATGTTATTCCTCTGGCTGGGGGCTCATGGTTGTGACTCCAGGCAGGCTGGGGAGGCTGTCCTTCGTGCCAGTGCCCACACAAGGGATTGATTGATACGGTTAAGGTAATGATGAACACAAAGCTGCAAACCCCAATACAACACGGGGTAAGACTGGATGCCCTGGTCAGAGGATTGTGAGGACAGTGAGGCAGCGGGGGGCTGGCCCGGCCGGTCCATTGTGCTTCTCACGCCGCGGTGCTGCAGTAACTGGGGCCCGGACATTGTTATGTGCTGTTGCTATTATTGTGTGTGTGTGTGTGTGTGTGTGTTTTAACCTTTTGAAAGGAGGTCTTAGTGATTCATTCTGTAATTGAAGAGACAGTGGGGACTTCTGGGTACACAACCCACAACGATGGAGTGAGGCATGGCATAGCTTAGTGTAAGGTGCTTCAAATTGCTCACAACACTGTGTTGGTTTTTCATCTCCATCAGTGCTTTTCAAATGTCCTGCCCGTGATGTTGGATTAGGACAGGCAGGGTTGTGTGCCTCAGAAAGCCCTGTGGTTCACAGACTGCTGCTGCCCGGGCACTTGACTGTCCGCTCTCCTCCCAGCCTGCACCCTGTTTCAGCTCCGGACGCCCCACACTCACAATGGTGTCCAAACGCAATAGAACAGAGCAGGATTTGGGGCCATAATTCTTGTTGTTTAGTGAATATGGCCTGGATGACTTCGTTCATATATATAATCGCACAAAATATTTGATGGGGTCAGCATGTGACATAATTCATTATTATTATTTATTTCTTGGCAGACGTCCTTATCTAGGGCGATTTACAAAACATTGACGAGAATTGTCGCTCTGGGGTCAGTGGATTGGCGAGGCAGCTTTGCCCGTTAGACAGCAGTGGGACGCCATGGCCCCTGCCTGACCCTCTATTGCTGGTTTCTCCCATCTCTCAATTCATACAAGGAAGATTACAACCCCCAGGGATTTACAGCTGAGATTAAATGAACAGCCAACAACAGAGGGCGCTACTGAGGCCCAGGTCTGCTCTGCATCACATCACACAGTGGAACAGTCGTGACAAAAGCAAGAGGCTGTGAGGCTCATAGTGGGGGGCTGGAAGCGCAGAGCACAGAGAATTGCACGTGTGCATCGGTGGAGCTGTGTGGCGCCTTTATCACCTTTACTAGCTATAGCTACATAAATCAGCATCACTCTACTGCTTTGTTTTATATGTCGCAAAAGCTGGTCGCAGGGGACCTTGCGTATAACAGGAATAAATCAGGGAACCTGTCAATCTACAAGGCTGCATTCTGCCTTGGATATACACTAAACACACACACATATATCCCCTCCCAGTAGAATTCATGCAGCATGCATGCATATGTTTCCTGTATGTGCACACTCTGGGATTAATTATAGTGATTCTGTTTGAGAGGGAGTCCCAGTGAAGGCAGGTGAGCTGTGATGGGTCTTTGACGTACATTTGTAGACCCGTCATTGTTCTAGGCAGTAGTTTGTGGACAAAATGGAAAAAAATAATGGGCTATCGCTGAGTTATATTTCCAGAAAATTGCTTTACGGCTAATTCCAGCACACAGCACTGCAGGGTGCGTCGAGTGATTGCCCGGTGTGACTCTAATTTCATCCAGGAAGCAGAACTAATCTGTGCCGGTAATGTGTTTGGCTCACACACAGAGAGGGAGAAGAATGCAGGTGTCGGCCATTTGCATCCAGATTCGTTCCTTTCTGCTTTTCACATGCAAATTGATGGACTGTTCAATTCAAGGGTATAGAAGCCCAACGCTGGCAGTTGGAAACGGGCTGCAGCTCCAGACTGGGCCCATTACCTTGCCTCTGGCCTGCCTGGGTTTGAGCCACGTCTGAAACCACTGTCTGCTTATCTCCAGATGAATTGCAGTGGAAGCAGAATATTTCTCCCCGTATAATTCCCAGTGCATCAAATATTAACACACACATCGAACATTGCATCGCTGGTCTCTATCTTAGAATATGACTGCCAATGAATACGATATGTCTCTTAATTACGGTAGCATATGGCACATGCGTTATTGTGTGTTTCGACAAGATATTCCAGTCACGATCAGAAATATGCAGATGTGCAATAGTCTGCATGATATTAATAATACATCATCGTCAAGAAATTGATTAGTATATTAGGTTTCTCTTTAAAAAAAAAAAAAATATATATATATATAGTCCCTAGGTGGTATATTAATAATTCAACCTGGCCTAATGTATTCATAACGTATGCATTCATGTATGTGTGCAGTTTTGGGATGTGAGGACGGTTGCAGGTTGCATGGCATGAGAGGTTTTTGACAAGCAGTGGGATTAACGCTGATTGGATTTACACATTTACAGGTCAGATCAGTGCAGTGGGACCAAACCGCAGCTGCATCTGCTTTTTCGTTTCCTCGACCTTTTATTTATTTTTTATTTGGCGTTTCTTTCCCCCGTCTCGTCTCTTAAAGAGCACTTTTATTTTCCTTTTCCTGGCAGGCCTCGGCATGTCAGTGATCCCTCTCAGTAATGCCTTTCCCAGTCAGCTGTCAGACAGGCTTTTCTCTTTATTATTCCATTTGCTTTTGTTATTTCAGATTTTATGATATATCCCCCCCTCCCCCGATCCCCTGCTTACCAGGCAGCCCCTCACAGTTCAGTTTATTATCTCTGTACACGTGTGCAAGGGAAAGAAGCAGAATTGAGGTGCACTGAGGTTGTTAATACAAATAATGGGATGGGATATCACTCAGTATTTGGTGGGGGTATGGCCCAGCTGCACAGTATGGTGGTCTGGAGTGGACCCTCTTCCTAGGAGATGAATCAAACTGCAGGGGCACCATCAGCCCTGGGAAATGAGATGGTTTTGCTGAGAGAAGGGAAGTTCCTTTAAGACTTTGAATGCTTGAGGTCAAAAGCAAATCGTACAGAAGCTGTTTTGCTCTTTAATGATGACTTCTTCTGTTCTATATATGTTTTTACCCTCCTTTGTTGTGGTAAGAGGCCGTATCCCAAATTTAGGCTGCTATTTTTCTTAGTTTTTTTTCTTTGTTGTGTATTTCAAAGCGCAGCCTGTACTGTTTTATCACCACTGTAATCAATGACTGAGGATTTCAAACTGGAAAATTACTCAAATAACATACCCATCCATAGCGCGAGTCTTTTCTGTGGCCACATATGGACAGGAGGGGTGTACTTAGAGGCATCAAGTATATCATTAAAGTGATGTATTTAAAGGTGTTCCAGTTCCGTCTTGTTGTGTCACATGACAACATACGACAATGTACAACAAACGATGTGAAAGCTCAGTATTGTTAAATGTGAAGGAGAAGGGAATGCTGCACCCATTTCAGCACTCCAGCCCGTCATACTTTCCTTTTTCCAGCTTTAGCTTTAAGTCCCCCTGTGCTGGCATTGAATGTGTGTGTGTGTGTGTGTGTGTGTGTGTGTGTGTGTGTGTGTGTGTGTGCACACAGCTGGGGGCCTGTACTGTACAGCTGGTGTATCTCTTACACACTGAAACGCATCCTGTAATTGAATTCCAGAAAGTGAATTACTCGGCTGCAGTTTCCCCGTTAGACGCTGCGATGGGCCTCCCTCAGATTGTGTGATGAGGAGAGAAGGATGACTTTCTTCTGCAGGGTAGAACTGGCCTCGGCAGCATTATTCTGATGGAGTGATTGGAGGCAACGGCCAGCCATGCTGATACCCGTGCCAGGCAGCAGGGAGATTCCTCCTTCCATTCACCCTCACCAGCACTGTTTAAGTGACCTTGGCATGAGTTAGACCAGAGTCACTCAGGGCAGAAACGACCCACAGTGCCCCACTTGTACAGACAGTAGACATCTAACAGTCCCGAATGGCTTCCCTGCACAATGCTTCTCTGTCATCTCCAGCTCCATAAAAAATAAAGCAGAACAAATGTCCTTGTTACTCTTAAAATTGCCAGTTCTGGGTGATTTCAAAACCACTGTCAGCTGCAGGACACTGGCCCACATACACATCGCTGATGAACACAGGGATATTACAGGGTTCTCCAATCTCATGCCACTAGTTTTTAAATCTTCACATATCTGTATATTCTCTATAGCCTGTGGCCACTTGCTCAATCCATGGAGAGAACACAAAAAACAAACGGGAGAAACAAACAAAAACATGTCATCCTAGAGCTCCTTGAATAGCTGACCTGATTTCTACAAGAACAGACTGTTCTGTTTGGAACAAAAAACACAAAAAGAATGAAGCCAGCTTAGGCAGGGCACAGAGAGGTGCCAGAGAAGCTTTTCGGAGCCATCCCCTGACTCCGCTCTCGCTCACCACCACCTGAGGGGGCTGAATGGGTGGCCCAGCACTGCCAGTGTAGGCGTGACGCGCTGGGGTGTGATGCCCGGAGCTGCACCATTCGCAAGAGTGAGGAGAGTTGGAGAGCGCTCTCCTCTCCTCTCAGATCAGGCCCCAGGCGGAGCCCCCCTGCCCCCGAGGCGCTGGCTTTGGTTTTCCGGTCAGCGGGCAGCACGGGGCCCTGTCACGGAGCACGTTTCTGGGATTGTGTTCGGGAGGCGGGTGGGATATTTTTGAAGCGTCCGAGATCCCAAACCCTCCACAGTGCCCAGAACTCTTCCTGCCAGTGCCAGCCCCATGGTGTGGTGGCACCAGTGCCCTCCTTAGCAGGGTAGACAGACCGGGGCAACAGTGTGCCGGCCAGTGTGTGTTATACACACACACACACACACACACACACAGACCGATTGTAATGTTGAAAGTGAGGTACAGTGCTGAGCTGCCCGTGTGCTTAATTATTCAGGGAGGGGGAGGTGTCTGGCTGTACTGTGAGGTGGTGGGGGGCAGCGATTGGGAGCAGCAAACATGATCCAGGCGGTGTGCGTCCGGTCAGGGGGCACTAATGCTGTGAGCTGTGGAGAGACACAGAGAGGATGATGGCCCCTGTGGGGAGTTAACAGATGGGTTTGGGGGATCAGAATGCAAACGCCAAATGTTAAAATGGCAATGGGCTAGAGATCAAAGCAAGTGGAAACCTCTTGGGGAGGCCTTCATCCAGCAGTGGATCAATATGAGCTGATAATGATGATCGATATTATATATTTATCATCACCAGATATACAGTCTAATCATATTGTACACAGATTCCCATCCTGTGTGAATCTCTGGATGGAAAGAGCTCTCAGAGTTTTCCGAGTCTCAGATATCTGGAACCTTTGTTTTCCAGTCGTCTCCAAAGCTTTTAATTGAATGTACGGATATATGAATCTGCAAAAAGCTGCGCGTGTCTTTGCGTGAAAAACATTTCCCTCCTTTGAAAACCAGGCATCTGCTTGCCAAGTCCAAGCAAAGTATGTCTGACATCTCCATACATGGAAACCGTGTGTTACTGATCTCAGCTGGGCAGTAAATGGGAACAGACTGAAGTGAATAAAACCCTGCACTCCTCTGCGTGTACAGCAGGTGGCAATGTAGCTGTGACTAACTGTTGCTGTGTTGTGCCTCAGCCGGGCACAAGTTGTTCTCCAGGCTTTAGTGACCGAGCCTCCTGACACATCAATCTGTGTGCGTTCGCTACTGAGAGAGGGATGTTCCTAAAGGAAGCTGCAAAATGTGGCTTTTCAAAGCTTGTCCACGTAAACGTGTGAAATTAATGTTTTTACTTGTAATGAGCATTTCTCCGTGATCCTCTGTGCTTCCCATCGCTTTATAGTGTTTCTTTCTTTACATGCATGCAGTGCATGTATTTTCTGGTCTTCAGTTTCTATAGTTCTGATATAGCAATGATCCCATTTTGGTTTGTCTAACAGCAACACTTGTTACACTTTCTTGCTTGATCCTAGTAACTTGGTCCTAATCGTTCCCCTGTATTTGTGGTAGCTTGCTGATGTACTTGTACAGGGTGAATTTCATTGTGCCGCTCGAAAGAGGAGGACAGAGTGAACTTGTCTGGCGCTGAGGAAAGTGCTTCGCCAATGTAGCGAGACATCTAGTAATTAAACAACGAGGTTCGAACCGATCGTTTTAACTGATTAACTGAGATGTCTGGTGTAGTAAAAAATCTTCCAGTAATAAGTCTTTTGCCACAAAACACCATGTATCCACCAAAGTCACAGCTGGTCTCCCCCCCCCCCCCTCACATTTCATAGATCTGAAGATCATTACCACGAAAAGATGGTAAAGAAACCATTTGTGAAAACCATTGCTGGCGGGGCTCTGCAGTAATGTGTGTGTGCTTTCGTGTGTGGAGTTTCATTCCCCGGTTTTGATGAGCAGCAAATATCTCCTCCTACATGAAACAATAGAGGATTGTGCGTCACCGTCCCCTCCCTCTGAGATCTCGGTCACAGTACCAGCATTGCCCCACTTGTCATGCCTTTGTCACAGAGCGTGAGTGTTGCATTTGTTTGGCCTCCTGGTGTGAACGCCGAGGCAGTTCCCGCCAGCCGGCGCACAGGAACAATGGCATCTGTGACGCACTGCAGCGTGGGGGACATAGACTGGGACGTGTGACAATCCAGACACGGGACAGAGAGGGACATTTCACCCTGCGGACAATCGGGCCGGTCTTCAATGAGACTCAGCCACATCCCTTTCTCCCTCGTGTTTATGAGTCTTTTCATTCATGAGCGCATGACCAGTGCTTGCATTTTTTCATCCTCTTCCCCCTCAAAGCTGCGTTCAAACCTCCCTGCTCTCTCCCTGATTCCAGCGGTCCCCTGTGCCTCACTTTACCAGGTTTCAGCCTGTGGTGGATTTGGCTGTCCTGAAGCTGACGGCGTCTCAGCGCGCTCTACCAGAGTCTCTCCAAAGAAATTGGAAAGACATCGGCTGAGCCGGTGGACGTGGGTAAACGCTCCGAGAGAAGTGTGTGTTTGAAGAGGAGGTTGCTGTGGAAACCAGGTGAAAGTATGCTTGTTTGGTGACGCGTTCCAAGCAAAACAAAATTTAAAATCACAGAAAATCACACACAGTCTTCCCTGGCTGTTGCAGACTCATCTGTAATCAATTGCAATGTTTTCCAAATGCTTATTAGCAGCACCTGCTCATGGTCTGTGGGACAAATGACATTCCCAATGGCAGTCCCCTGTGCATCTGTCCTCAGACGCACTTCAGAAGGGACATGGAGTGAGTTTGTTGGACAGACCGCAAAGGTCCCCAATGTTGACTAATGTTGTTAAAGACTTCCGAACCTTGATCTATCCAATATAAGAGCTCTTTCTGGAGATCAAAGTCATAATTTTGCCTTGCAGTTAAATGTTATAATCTGGGGTTAATCCCATTTGCAACAGACTTGTCCACATGACATCTGAAATTGGAAAAATTTGAAATTCCTTTGGGGGGGGAGCAGAACCAAGAAGGGAGGCTGTGCCCATGGGCTTGGGCAGGTAAATACTGATGAACAAGCCTTTAATGGGAGTCATGGGATAAAGATAAGAAGGGGAGACAGAGCGGAGAGGTGTTAACATGTTACATAAGAGTGTGGTCTCTCACACTGCTCCCGTTGTGTCTCCATGTCATCAGCATTATTGCGCCGAAGCCGCTTTGCACGTTGCTGTGCCACACTCTGCTGTGCCGTGGCTTACAAAGGGTCCCATATGCAGCCTGTGACTAACACAATCTGCTATAGCCTTCCCATGGTTTGTGTGTGGTTCTTATGCAATCCCTCGAGGCTGGTTTTCCGCTCCCAGGTGATGCGCGTGTCTGCACACCCCCAGCACCACTGAGGCCGCCCAGGCACCCACACAGCGTGGCTCCAGACTGGCAGGCCTAGCTGTGTTCTGAGACACTTCTTGTCACTGCAAACCAAAGAGAGGACCTTGTCCTTATACAAGTTTACCTACATTTACCATGGTCTTCCTATTGTCATACTATGGTTTTACAGTGGTTTCCTGAGGTTGTAACGTGTCTTCAACTGTGCTTTACTACACTCTAGCATTAACAAACCACGGTCAACCACAGTAAACAGGCCTGAGAAATATTTGTCCATGGTCCAGTGTAGCAAAGCACACTGAAGACCTGTTGAACCCTAAGAAACCACTACACAACTATGGTAAAAGCCACATTAAAAGTGCAAACCTCTGAATTTACATTGGTAACCCTGGGTAGTCCATTTACACTTCCTTTTGTGTCTTCTGTTGAGTTCGGACAACAGGTATATCTGGCATCTCTGGTTCTACTGAAAAGTTTCAACGAAGTGTCCCAGTGTTATTGTTTTTTAACTGAACAACAGTTCTGTACTGTAACAAACCACAGTAAACCCCTATTTAGACAACTCTCTCGGCGTGACGAGCATCTCAGAATAAAAAACTTAGAATGTGTTTTATTTTACGTTTTTCTTCCATCTATGCTTTTGTGGTTTTCATCCCTGATTCCCACATTCTGAGACCCCCCAGCAAGTATTGCCTCACAATCAGATGCTGCTCTCGTGGTTCATTTTTATTTTTCCAGGAAAGCGGTTAACGTGGCCTTGCTTGGAATCCAGGCTTCAGGCCGTGCGTTTTGTGTCACCACGTCACAAAACGACTGTTTCCACTTCCAGCAGTTTATCTTTATTGCTCTTAGTGAGTAGATGTGATCGAGTGATAAAAAGCGACAGGAAGTTCTTTGCTGTGCTTATTATTTGCACCCCACACACTGGAACTATTTGGAAAAGGCTTCAGCCACACATGACAGGGGCATATAAAGATATGACACCGGGCAATTATTCAGGTGGGACAGCGGGAATAGACAGACAGAGCAATCCCAATAGCCCCCAAACTGTCCAAACTGATGACATGTACACGGATCACAGATGGGGTCGTTGCCGTATAGACGAGCCTTACAGGATGACTACATATTGTTCAGTTTAATTTGCTTAACAGAGATATCCCATCTGGGGAGATGGAGAGAAACAGAGGGAGAATGTGTATTGATAGGCACTGACTGCTTAGTGTGGCTCCCCCAGTGAGAGAGAGTGAGAGAGAGAGAGGGAGAGAGAGAGAGAGAGAGAGAGAGTCCAGCATTTCTTCCTAGGCGTTTTACTTTGCGTAAGTGCAGCGTCACAGCCAGGCCATTACAAGCCCAGTGTAGCAACCACACGTAGGCCCCTGGTCACACACAGACGTGGCCTACAAAGAAAACAGCCTCCCCAGGCAGATTATTGACATTACAGACCTGTTTCTTTTCTTTTTTTTTAATGCTAGTTCTGTTATTTTCTGCTCTGCTCTGCTCTTCCCCCGAGACAATGGGGCGTCTCTCACAGAGAAGAAAACGCCAATGTTCCTCTGACTGTGGCTGTTGTTCACTATTATCCTTCATGGCTGCAGGATTGAGTGAAGCAGAATTCCATCAAAACTGAAACCCTATCAGTGACCCCCCAGGTCTAACGATCGTGCGGTCAGGAAGCGGATTTAACCCGAGGAGGAACTGGAGACTGTAACATGGATGACTTTAGGAATTCAACACGCGTAGACACAATGGCTCCGGTCCAGTTTTCATCATGTATCTTGGAGGCACCCACACGAATCACACGTATCCTGTGAAGTCACTCCTCTTCAGTCCTGGAGTGTGTACTGAGTGGGAGATTGCTCGGTACATTTTAGTGTTTAAGTAGGAATGCATGTTGTTGTCGTTTGCTTGTTGATGGACCTTCTGAGCAAAGCATATGACCTTATAACGTCTAACTCCGACTGCTCCGCCTCCGATACTTTAAAATAAATCTGTATTCACCCTGTTACTAATCTCCAGTTGTATGGCAGCCCGTGCGTTTACGGTCAGACATGCTGTACTATGAGGACAGCGTCTCTCCTTCCTGTGATGGGGTGGGGCACAGGTGTGATAGTATGCCCCCCCAGGACAGTGGAGGGCAGGAAGTGGTTATATCGGGGTCGTGACAGCAGGGGATATAAACCAGAGCTGGCCTTGTGACTTCCACTGGCGTTCATTTTTAACAACAGGGTTTGTGGATCCGTGTGGAGCATCCGTTGTTTGGCTCCCTGTGTGCTGAGGCTCAAGGCTCCTTTGGGCTCTTTTTTTTCCTTTTTAAATAGGCTTTCTAAATATATATCTACAGGGATGGAATGAGCAGGGTGCAGCAAACAGCGGTGAATCCTGTCATCACGCCAGTGCAAACAAGCCCCGGCTGGTGCTATAAATCACACTAGAGGTTTGGGTTTAAACAAAACAGACGAAAAGCGGTCAACTCAATGACAGCCCCCGGTCTTCATCCAAAGGCAATGAGCCTCCATAAGGTCTCATACCTCACGGCACTTCAAGGTGATCATCGTCCCAGACCGAAGCTGCTGTGTGCGATTGTTTTTCTGAATCGCACTGCCTTTCAGTAAAGCTTTGCATGGCGTCCTCATGCGCTCTGCTCATGAAAGGTGCCCGAGAAACAGATTGCAGTGCATTGGCAGTCAAATCTGCACTTCAGATGATCGGAGAGACAACAACAGATGAGATGTGCGAGGCTGACGCGCTGCTGACGCACTGTATTCCTCATTGCCTCTGTCTAAAACAGCTGTGTATGTTTTTATTTATTTCCTCCTGAAGTTACGCAACTGAAGACCTTAACCTGATCCCCCACCAGGAATGCAGTCCGCTAGGGATGCTTCCTAGCCGTTAAAATGGATACATCGGGAAGATCAAAGAGAGAGCGGTGCGAATCTGAACCCTAGCGTACGTCTGTTCCACGTGACTCCTGATTTACGTAGCTCTTGCAGGCTCTGTCATGCAGTTTCTCCTGTTCTTCTTATATTCAGGCTGTGTCCTAATGGGGGAAAGTTTGATGTGCTGTGTTGCAGTATACATTTGCTTTTTCTCAGTCAACTTAAACTGGAACTGAGTGGGACGCTTAGCGCTCTGCTATCCCACACACGCTGCGGCAGGGAGGTGTGCCGGGGGGGTGAACGCGGCTCTGGAAAAGCAAGAATAAGTTCCAGCTTAGTCACACTTTCCAGTTGAGCGGGGAGTGAGAGATGTGGAATCGCGTGTCTATCCACCATAATATATTATTATTTTTTCCAGCAATGATAATAATAACAATTACACAGAGGTTGCTGTTGATATTATTGGCTTGCACTGTTTGTCTGCAGGAAATGGCGTTGGGAATATTCCTACTGTGCTGCGGCCTCGGAAGGGCTTCACCTTTTGTCTAAAAACTCTTTTGAGTTGCTTGAAATATAAATAAACAAAGAGGCCGGAACCAAGGAAGCGGGGATCCCAGAAACCGTGGCGCTCGGCTTTTCCACACCCGGAAAGGAGCCGTCCTTTATAGGGTGAAAGGACACTTCCTGTTTTTGTGTCAGGATAAAGGAAATGGCTGCCAACTGCGGCAATAACACCTGGCGGCCGGGAGAGAGGTTTCCACAGTGGGCCGAGCCAGGAGGGGGTGTTTTCCTGCCTTGGCTCTCTGCAGAGGGTTTTTGCGTCACTGTGTGTCTTCAGCTTTCCTGTCCACATCCAGAACCTGCCTTTGACTTTGCTGGCTGGCCAATCTCAGGACACCTTGGATGGTCTCCTGTATCTATTTTCAAGCCAGAACAGAACTGTTATTTTTTATAAAAGTTTTTTTTTTTATGATTTTGTTTGACTGTTTTGTATTTTTAGAGGTCTTCTGAGAAACCATTGCTTGCCTAACTCTTCCAGTAGATTTTCCTTTTTTCTGTTTTTTGTGCCCAAGAGAAATAACTCCAGCTGTACGTGTCCATTGATAGTCCGTAATCTGCTTTTGTTTTTAAAGGGAAGAGCTGATTTCTCTTCTTAACACCAGCGTATGTGCTTTCTGAGGTTTTGATAACTAAGCTTTGAGTCACACGACAAGAAGAAAAAGCCATTGTTATATCATATCAAAACCTTAGTAGAAGTACCAGACCAAATGTAGATATCACGGAGAGAGTGAGTAACATGAAGTTCATTCATGTGGTCCTGGGCAAGGATACATTTTCAGCTGTTGATTCATAATTCATGAAACTCATAATCTCTAGGATACAGGGAGCGCTGAGGGGGTCACTCCTTGGGTTCTTGAGTCTTTGAGAGCAAACCTGATTAGTAAGCTACACTATGATGTGTCATATTTAATGTGAGGTACTTCATTCAGTGATGGATCTAATCTTCACCCTCTGATGAACAGGTAGACCAAAGTGCTGTGGTAAACACGCCCTCCAGTGGCCAGGCAAAATGTGCTAAATTACGGGGGATCATTGTGAATGCATTTGCTTTTAAAAGCACGTATTTAGCCGTTTAATCTTTCCAGTAGAAACCATGTATCTGTCTCCCAGTGCCTAGTCTCTTACTCTCCATTGTTAATGGCTTCTCTGGGCATTTCTGGAATTTCCACTCTCATTCTCTCTCTCTCTCTCTCTCCCTCATTCTCTCTTTCTCATTCTCCCTCTCTCTGAGTTTGTGTGGAATGCCTGCTGCTCACATCCATGTCCACTGATTTCAGCCCATCGTCTCGCGCAGAAATCTGCAGCTGCGGTGTGAAGGGGGCTTATCTTCCACTTGTATGGGGCTTTCAAGAAACAAGGGGAGCGATGGGGAGGATATATTACCTGGCGGCAGGCTGGCAATCAAGCCATTGCCTTTTTTAGCTGTTCGAACAGATGTCAGCTTGGCCGTTTTCTTTGATTTCCTCCGGTTTCCCTGTCATGTGTCACGGAGCTGTGAAAAGTAAGAGCAATAGGCTTTCATGTATTATGCCCTGATTGCATTGTCCTCCCTGCAGATAATTACACTAATTGAACAGAGACTCTCTCTATTCCTGATTGTCCAGAGTTTGGGGGTCATCATTAAAAAGCACAATAAAGCGTATAAAGAATAGATGATACCAAAATCATCAATTCCATCATGTGAACTGCAGGTATTGTCCAATTTCCTCAAAGCACTTTCCTAATATATACTTCTTATCAAAATGACTTCAAAGCATGGTTCACTATAGGTAAGCACATTAACACCGTAACACAAAAGCAATCAATTGATAATGAACAATGGCTGTGCTTACTTGCTGGTGAATATATCATGATAGTGGTAATTAAGGTGGTAATGACTGGTTCCAGTTTGACAGTTTTAGTTTGTGTACAAATTAAGCAAAAATGAACACAACAAAACATAAAAGTTCAAGGGGGTTGTTAAACTGATACAGAACCCAAAGAAGTCATGACATTCCCACTCTGCTGTCATGACATTTTGTTTACCAGCATGGAAACACAACCAGTGCCAGTGGAACATCGTCGGTCAGCACCAATCACAAGGCGCATAACCTTCCAGTGGGCAACTCAATGGTTAATCCTTGCGTCAGCCTGTAATGCAATCACGGAGTTGTTAACTTAAAAGCCTGCTCTCAGTGTGAGATTGAACGCTGCAGCTCAGAGTGACTGTCCAGGAGAGATGCTGGCACTTGGCTCTTGCAGATAATGTGACTTCTTTGCTTTCCCTGCTCGTCTCCTGGCTCGGCCCCAGTAAATACCAGCCCAGGGGAGAGAGGGCTGATGGCAAGAGGAAGCGGGGCAGAGCGTTCCTTGACTTGCAAACTCATTCAGGGAGCAGCATGACCGACTAACTACTACCTGTCGACTCCAAATAGCTCCAGAGCCCAGCGGAACAAATACTTTCCAAATAAAGGTGGCTGTGAGGGCTAGGGGCTGTGAATCATTAGCTTGTGGACACGTGTTCCCCCAGCAGACCGAGTCAGTCCAGGCCTGAGCTGCAGCTTCAGTGACCCCCAGGCTGTGTGGAAGCTTGTTCCCTTCTCCAGGGGGCGGACAGGGTGGACCGGGCCACAGCTGAAAGTCATGCAACATTCATAGGCTAATTTGCCACAAACATGACACCTTGGTTGTCACCCCGGATCAGTCCTGTGATCTCTCGGGAAACAGATCAAAGACTCGCAGAATCATCACAGTAGTTTTAAGACTTACCACAAGATATCCCCTCAATGATGGGGAAGCATCTGTAATCGATCGGTTTCAATATAGTAAACTGATATTTAATACCTCCTCCAAAAAAGAAAAAAAAGACAGATCTTAGGCTTTAGTTTCTTTCATGCACATGTAAATAAATTCACAGCACAGAGAAGGCGGACAAAGAGCAGAAAGCTGGAGCCGAATTGATCTGACAGTTGCAAGCTCAAAGAAATCAAAGAAAAAGATCACATTTCTTTAGCTGATTTATTCTTTAGCTGTCTTTTTGGCATTCATTATTTATTGGCTGATCTCTCTTATGTCGGTTGGTAAGATTCGGGAGAAAATCTGTTTGGTAATTCCTCAAAGAGAGTTCTACATTATAAGAGGATATTTCATAGTGCTGATTATTTCGTATGTATTGTAGTTAAACTTCAGTTGGATGGCATTTGAAGTGCAAGGCTGGTCATCCAGTCAGAGATTCACCCTTGGAGTTTAGCATCACTGTAGGCACAAGATCTCGGTAGATCTAAGCATCTGTTTATTGATTTATTTATTAAAATTCAGGTCAGTTTTTTGGGAGAAACGGGTGGTAAAACCAGCTCTGAAAGCTACGTCCAGAAACACGAACTACCAGGCGGAAACGGCGTGCAGTTTGTTATTGTCCGAGATCGAGGGCGTAACCGCAGATAAGCCGATCCCCTGTGGCTCTCTCTGTGTATCTCATTTCAGCGTCCTCCGACAGCCAAGAATGCAGGCTGAGTTGAGTGTGTACCAGTGAATCATGCCCTGAGACCGGAGCCCAACTTCTCTTACTGCTGAGTGGACTGAAAAGTGCAAGCTGACATTTAGGACGAAAGTGGCGGTGCATGCATGCGTGTGTGTGTGTGTGTGTGACTCAGTAGTGAGTGTGCCGGGGGGATTCGGTAGCTGTGGAAATTAAGGCCTCCGTAAAGTGTAACAGACCATAAATATCATTACGGCAATCTTAATCTGAGGATGTCGGCGTTGCTCATTACAACCGTTTCTAGATTAAATTAATTGAATTTCCCTTCATAGGAAAATCAAGTGTGTGTATTGCATAATCACAAAACAAGAAGCCCGGGAGTCTGTGGCTCGATCTTTGTCGCCGTCCCTTTTCTGCAGGCACCGATGTGCAACGCAGGGTTGTGGCACGCGGGCGAGGAGCCGGGGCCGGGGGCGAGAAGGGAAACTCTTTGTACATCTTCTAGAAGGTTCTCGACTCCTCTTCTTGTCGGCTTCGTTCAGGCTTCCTGTCTTGGCTGGGTATCGCTTCTCAAATTGGCCATATTGCATCCTGTCGAGCTGGCTAACTCCAGGCCCTGGCTGTTTGTGGAGGCTGCTTCGGGTCTCCATGGGAACTGCAGTCCTACACTGTTTGGAGTGCAGGCTGCCTCTGCATCTTAATACTTTGTCTTTCTCTCTCGCTCTCTCTCTCACTCTCTCTGTCTGTTCGCCATTGCTTATCCTTCTCTCTCATTTTCTGCCTTCTGTGTTTTCAGCTGCATTGCTGTATGTGACCAAAGACTGCATCCACTGAGACGGCGCAAACTGTGCCGTAAGGGGACCGTAGCAAATTCCATCCAAATACGGGTTTGCGATAATAAAAGCTACTTATCAGATGGGAAGGATATGGCCCAGATTAGAATGATACCGGCTTTGAGAGTTTCTGTGACGTTTGGTCCCTGGGAGGCGATTCGTCTTTGCGTCTTTAAACCAGTCTAAAAGATTCAGGCAGCGGGAAATTAAACTGATAATCAGGAGGGCAAACAGTCAGATGACAAATTATCCCTTTCCAGGAGTTCCACCTGTCCCTGAAAATTCATGGCTTCCTCATTGGCGTATCCTGTTGTGTGCTTTCCATGGAATCTGATAGTGGTTGTTTCCAGTTACTTCGTTATCTGCCAATCCAGGAAAAACAAATTCTTCTGCAAATGCTTCTCACTGCACAGCCAGAGGACTGATTGTGCGAATTGATTTTGGCGTTGCACACACGTCGTCTTGAGCTACTAAAGTCCCTGTAGTAATCACTCTTATACAAAGCGCACTATGCTAAAGCATGGCAGAATCATATAAACCCAGCTCAAATGTAAACATTGTACTCCATTGTCAGTACCACATACAGTTAGGTCCATAAATGTTTGGACAGTGACACAATTGTCATCATCTTGCCTCTGTACGCCATGCATTTGAAAGGAAACGATCAAGATGCTCTTTAAGTGTAGACTTTCATCTTTAATTTGAGGGCAGTTACATACAAATCGAGTGAACGGTGTAGGAATTACACCCATTTTTATATGTGGTCCCCCAATTTTAGGGGCTCAAAAGTATTTGGACAAACTAACATAACCATGTTAAATTGTGAGTTTCAATACTTGGTTGCAAATCCTTTGCAGTCAATGACTGCCTGAAGTCTGAACCCATAGACATCAGCAGATGCTGGGTTTCTTCCCTGGTGATGCTCTGCCAGGCCTGCACTGCAGTGTCTTTAGTTCCTGCTTGTTCTTGGGGCGTTTTGCCTTCAGTTTTGCCTTCAGCAAGTGAAATGCTGCTCAATTGGATTCAGGTCAGGTGATTGACTTGGCCATTGCAGAACCGTCCACTTCTTTACCTTAAAAAGTCTTGTGTTGCTTTCACAGTATGCTTTGGGTCATTGTTCATCTGCACTGTGAAGCGCCGTCCAATGAGTTTTGAAGTATTTGGCTGAATCTGAGCGGATAATATAGCCCTGAACACTTCAGAATTCATCCTGCTGCTTTTGTCAGCAGTCACATCATCAATAAACCAGTTTCCTTGGCAGCCATACATGCCCATGCCATAACATGCTTCACAGATGAGCTGGTCTGCTTCAGATCATGAGCAGTTCCATCCCTTCTCCATACTCTTCTCTTCCCATCATTCTGGTGCAAGTTGATCTTTGTCTCATCTGTCCATAGGATGTTGTTCCAGAGCTGTACAGGGTTCTTTAGATGTTTTTTGGCAAACTCTAATCTGGTCTTCCTGTTTTTGGGGGCTTGTGGTAAACCCTCTGTATTTACTCTGGTGAAGTCTTTTCTTGATTGTTGACTTTTTTGCACAGATATGCCTACCTCCTGGAGGGTGTTATGTTGTGAAGGGTTTTTTCTTCACCAGGGAAAAAAGTCTTCTGTCATCCACCACAGTTGTTTTCCGTGGTCTTACGGCCCTTTTGGTGTTCCTGAGCTCACCAGTGCGTTGTTTCTTTTTAGGAATGTACCAAAGAGTTGATTTGGCCACGGCTAATGTTTTTGCTCTCTCCGATTGGTTTGTTTTGATTTCTCAGCCTAATGATGGCTTGCTTCACTCGCAGTGGCAGCTCTTTGGACTTCATATTGAGGGTTAACAGCAACAGATTCCAAATGCAAATGCCACACTTTAAATCAAATCTAGACCTTTTATCTGCTTACCTGTAATTGAGCTAATGAGGGAATAACACACACCTGGCCATGGAACATCTGAGACAGCTGAGCAGCCAATTGTCCAATTACTTCTGAGCCCATAAAATTGGGGGGACCACATATAAAAATTGGTGTAATTCCTACACCATTCACCCAATTTGGATGTATCTACCTTCAAATTAAAGATGAAAGTCCACACTTAAAGCACATCTTGATTGTTTCCTTTCAAATCCATTGTGGTGGTGTACAGAGCCAAAATGATGACAATTGTGTCACTGTCCAAATATTTATGGACCTAACTGTATGTCAGTAGGTTGTGTTTAACGTTGTGAGACTGAAAATATAATGATGTTTTGCAGGAAATACACAATGTTTCTGCACCCATTCAGTGGCAGTACTATATTGGGGGGACAATGTGATGAGATCTTCAATGCTGTTCATGGGAAAATAATACTACTAATTATACTATAGCAGGCGGGTGTCTATTGTGAATGTATTTCCATTATGAATAATACATTAATTAACCTTTGTGTGAGGCCAAATACCGACATTAAAAACAATGAAACATCCCCTACTAGTAGTGTCATTTAAAGCCATATGCAAAGCCAAAGTCTCTTATATTTCTGTAATGTTGCTACAACATTATGTGTGACCTAATGAATTCGACAGCATTGTTAAAAAGCCCGCAACAACCTTACGTGGGGGACAACCAAACCACAACCTCACCACAGTGCTGAGATGTTGGGTTGACATTTCGTCACATAAATTGTGGGGGAGATCTGTTAAATCAGGGTCTACACATAGTATCAAAGCCAGGTATGGCAGTGAAATAATGGCGCAACATCACAATGCAGATGCAGGGAGAGAGAATCACTTAAGAAATTGATCTCCACGGAGATGGACAGAAGTATATTTACACTTGCCCTTTTGAGAAGACCAAGCTGATAACCGAATCCACCCCAAATGAACCACCTCCTGCAAATCCAGGTGACATTGCCTAAACGTGTGGTTCTAACAGACACTGGAGAGAGGAGGGGCTCAGAGGGGCTTGTAGGGCCTTTTTAAAAAATGTTACGCGAAATTAAAAAAGTGGAATTCAGTAGGCTTATCCAGAAATGGCTCCCCTGTAATCATTACAACAGCCGGCTGTATTCAAACGCCCCGGCCAACAGAATGACCCACAGGCTCCTCTCTGATCAATAGAAGCTGCCAATACTGTCGGGTCTGGTAGAAAAGTGTGCGGCCCGCATCTGCCGGCTGGCGATGGAGACTCCGAAACGTAGCGGTCCAGATCGTACGTTTGAGGGCTGTGTGCAGACTCTGGGGATATTTTATAGCAGGTTTAGTGGTCATCATATAGCGTCTCAGAGTACATTTTGATCTGAGTCAATAGTGATGACAGGCAGTTGTGGGGCTGTTTGCGAGCTAATAATAGTGGTTTTATGGTTGTTTTGAAACTGGTCTCAACTGACCGCACTCTACAGTTAAATCAGTTTTATTTTTTTGCGCTCTCCTTTGCAGTTTACACCAGAAAACAAACATATGGTACACTGTGTTGTACTGACAGGTCTTTGAAGGTCAATTACAGACTTAGGAAATCAAAGTAGCTGCCCTTGTGTAACAGTGGGAAGATTTAAAGAGACTGGGCTGGGCGCTCGTATTTCATGTCGTCTTCTGTAGACGTCGCATTGGGGGGGCTTTTCAAAGAGGTTGTAGTTTGTATTCCCCTTCAGTGTGCAGCGGGTCTGACAAAGGCCTCTGACGCGATTTCAAATTGAGATTATTATTATATTTCTTGGCAGTCGTCCATTATGCATTACGATATATCATTTGATGTTTTATTTTTACATAGCTACACATTTATAGAGCTGAGTGTTTTTTGTTCTTCACTGGAGCGAACTAGATACAGTATCTTGCTCAGGGGTGCAGCAGCACCTGGAATTGAACCCACAATCCTCCAACCGCTACTCTGCACTGCTGTCCGGTTACCTTGCGAAAAAGCTAGCAAATATCCATTAGCCCCTGTTTTGAATTGTTCAGCCTGCTGTTGTCTGCTTTGCTATTGGAAGTTTCTGCTCATCAAAAAGGGGCTGTTGTTTTCTCCCACTTCACACTAAAAGGCTGTGTGACCTACATTTCAGGCTGCCGAGGCCACTGCTCTCGGATCATCTGGGGCCTTTAGCTCGGCACCGTTGAGCAGCGCGCCCGGCCCCACGGGAGAGAGCAGAGCAGGCGGCGGGGCCGGGGAGTGCAGGGGAAGAGAGTGCCGAGCAGGCCAAGGAGGGCCCTCGCGTTCCCAGCGTCTTGGCCAGCTGCTGAACAAAGGGAGGAGGTGACCACTTCAAGCGCCGAACTCTGCCTGCTTGGTTAATTAGTGCGTGACTTGTGGACAAAAGCAGGAGGCTTTCCAGAGGAGGACCACAGCGGCGCTCAGACAGGCAGGCGCAACGCAGCGGCTCATTGGCCTGATAGCCATCTCTCGCTCAGGTGTATATTTGGCAGCTGACTGTGTGCTATTGTTTTTTTCCTGACGCCTGTGGCGACAGTCTTCGCTGCTGCTGCTGTAGGAGAGAGGGCAGGAACGAGAAGCTTTCTCGCTGCTGTTGTCTCTCGGTTTCTCTCGCACCGTCGCCGCGGGTCTGGGAGAGGACCGTGCCGGAGCCGAGCGCAGGCAGATGCTGAGGCACGGCGTGCAGCTGCATGCTTAAGAAGCGCTGCTCCTCTGCAGAAGAAGTCAGCTGCTGCTCTGAAGACAGACAGGAAGTCCCTTGTGATCGCTGCTTCACAGAAACAGAGAGAGAGAGAGAGAGAGAGAGAGAGCGACAGAGCGAGGGACAACAGACGAGAAGGAGAAAGCAGTGGGGGGGATTTCCCTGGCAGCATCAGGTTTCTCCACATTCTCAGCCCCGTTTTTTTTTTTTTTAAAGCCCATGCAGCCGCTAGCCCGAGGAGTAGGAATAATTCCATAGCCGCTCGCTGCAGAGAATGGAGGCGAAGTCCCTGTTCAGCCTGCAGAAAGCCCTGGCTCAGCCAGTGAAGATGTGCATGTTTGATTTCCCAGTCTCTATACTGGACGACCTGGTGAGCCACGCACTTGTTTTTGTCATTTTTATTCTATTTGGTTTTCATGTTGTGTTTTTTTTCTTTCTTTCTTTTTCATGAGAGGCAGAGGAGGCACAGTTACAGTAACAGGTTAGCATGCTAGTGCTGCTGTTGCCAATCAGCTGTCTCGTTAATCAAACCCCAGGAAGAGGTAGATCGCAGGGCTTGTTGACAGTGCTTTGTAGCAGAGCGCGCATGCTGGGAGGTGTGGAGCGAGGCACGGTGCTCAGCTCTTGTGTGTGTATGTATGCATGTCTCTAGCTGCATTTTTAATAAGCAGGACTGCCGGAGTGTGGGTCGGGATTGAGCCATTGCAGTGCGGCTGCTGTGTAGCTTGTGTTGAGCCCAGCTGTGTGAATCGGTGTTGGCTGGGCTGTGGGTTTGCTGCTTGTGATTCATCGCTGGCACACATTGTTGTTGCAGAGTTTGGCTGCCATTACACTGAGCCATGTCACTGTGGCAGGTGCCTCTTTATTGCAGTTATTTTAAACTGCCCCCCCCACCCTGCGGTTATCTATAGCCCAGAGCCCTTACAGGTCAAAGCCTGCTAGAGACCCCAGGCCAGGAGCCTTTGAGGGCAGGAGTAGCTGGTGTTACACCTTGATCCAGAGCTGGGCCGCCAGCTGAAAAGTGCCGGGTGACCTTTCTGTAACTTTGATACAAACTTTGTGTGCGTGCCGTGTCTGGGCTCTGGGCTCTGTGCGGACACGGGGGCAATGCAGTTCCTCATTCTGCTCACAAAATGGTATGTCATACACAAACCATTGAACCACAGCAGAGCCGAGTAAATGTGTGGTAAAACCATGGGGGGAAAAATGCCCAATGAACCTGCAAATTAACCTGGAAATTTGTTAACAGGGTATTTCTTTCACTTTGTCCAATGAAACCAAGTACATTAACAAGCAGGGACCGACACAGAACACTTCTCCCATGGTAGGGCTGGGAAATACAGCGAGGCAACCGATTTACGAGCTTGGTCCCCCGTGCTCAGCAGTGCTATCTTGATGTAACCCGACTTGAGGACCCTTGGGATCTCTCCGAGACCCCCTTCAGATCACACGTTTGCCGGCTTTTGATTAAGGCTTCACGATGTGTGACACGTTTCTCAAACCTACCTTAAAAAAAATGGAAATGGGGTCATTTCAACATCTCGCCTTGTCACGAGGGGAAGTGAGACTGCAGAAGCTAACCTATGAATTTAGAGATCTCCATTCACGATATCCCCCCTCCCAAAACAGAACGTTTCATGAACTCCACTATAGTTACCCAGTGATGACAGCGCTGGGCAGGTATTCAGACAGATTTATAAATGCACCCTGTAATTGACAGTATAATTACACTGCAGCCTTAACTGCGATAAACAACATGTAACTTGTGGGAGGAACTTTAGTTAAATGCACCTTTGCTGCTTATACGAAGTACTTAAAATTGTAAATAAGACCAGCTGTATTTTACTTCCTGTAATTAACTTAAGGTGAATACATTTTCTCCACTAATTGCATACAAAGCTGTACTTGCCAGCAGTATTCCTGATGCTGAAAGCAAAAGAGAAGCTCAGATGAATGACAAGTGTATTTTTTATGTTCTTGCTCAGGTTAGGAATTCAAGATGGCCTTGAAGGTACATTTTTCTGAAGTCATTTCTTGCTCAAAACACCCTCTCAACTGCTGTCATTTGCACAGAAAAACACAATTAATAATATTAATAATAATACAGGTCACATCTCATTTAACTTTGAGTGGGTGATCAGATTATTTATGTGTACTGAAATATCATTGTATCGAAAAAGTACTATTAGTATTGACCATTGACTGGAACTTGGAAGTATTTTCATCGTAGTTACATTTTTGTTGTAATGGAATCAGTTGAACCGAGATTTGACCTTCAAGTTGGTTTTCCTGAACAGGGGCGCCTTTTGAGGACATTGTTTTGAGGACATCCTGGAAGATGTATGAGTGCCTTTGATTGTTTTTCTCATTAGGACATCAACAAGCAGTGGTGAATCATCTCAGTGGTCCTACACCATGACAGAAACATTCCCAAACCCTGTCCTCTGAAAGCCTACAGACTGCGGTTGAAGGCCCCAGTGTGGATTTGGATGCCAGAACATGTCACCAGTCAGGGAGAAGATTTGCCCAATGTGTTGACTGGGCTGTTGGGTTTAATGGTTATCTATCTGACAGACCAGCGTGTCGAATGCAGAAGGTCAGTCTGATGTATGGCAGTGTTGGGTGGTAGTGTCTGGATGCTAAACTGCAACCCAAGCAGGGAAGGAGTTACTGTCTGTGGAGTCCTCAGCACAAATTAATAATTATAGCGTAGGCCAGTAATTAAAGTGCACAGAGGAATTTATAAAGTGATCTGGGGAATAGGGGGGGCTGCTAGCTTTTGGCAAAAAATCAAAGACATTCTTCTACAAATGTTTCACAGCTTGTGGCCTTTTTTAAATTCCTGTAAATCCCTGTTTCATTCATTTATAACGTCCCTCTCTTCTGTTTTTAACACTGCTGAATTGTTCCGGGGCTGACAGAGATGTATTGTGGGCTCAGGGTCCCACTGAGGGAGCCTCTGTTGAAATAAGACTAATGTAACGCTGGGCAGGCAAAGTCCTCGCTGCCAACCAGGGGAACAGAACAACGGCGTCTGAGACTGAAGCACTGTTTGAAGAATAAACGTATTTCAGTGTACTTTCAGATCCATTAGGCTTCCCCCACCCCATTGTTGATCTCTTTGTCATAAAACAAAAATGGAATTGACATTTGCAATTAGTGTTTGTTGGTTTTATCCTGTTTAGTGTGATATTCTGCTCAGGGTTGAAAAGCAAGCAGACGCGGATGTGTGGAAAATGTCTCTTCGGGATTCCAGAACCGTGGGCTGTTTCTCAGCTGATGCTGTCCCACTTAGGATCACTGTCTGTGGTAGTTAATGCTTTGAGAACCACCCCTTAACTTATCGTGGCCTCTGTTGTTGTGTGTTGATACAGTACGCTATAAGAGTTTAGATTGTGTAAGATGTGGGGGAGTTCAGTACATCCCTGGGGTTCACAGTGCATTATGGGATTCCTGTCTCATTTCCAGGGGACAGATCTCCTGGGCTCAGGATAAACCTCTGAAGAAGTTCAGTTTTTTCCGTTGGTTATCCTATTATCATTGAAAACCAGTGTCCTACTGAAACACTGCAATATTCAATTAAATAACATGCCATACGGACAAAGTCACCGGCAGGGCTGGGTCAATTGCACCGTTGCCCCGCGGAGAATCGGCTCTGACACTGTCCAGATGAGAACCAGCGCCGTTTGGACTGCGGGGCTCAACCTGTGCACAGATCAGAGCTGTTTTCTGCCCGTTCAGCCGCTCGGCAGCCTTTGAAGCACCGGCGAACCTGAGCAGAATACAAACACGGTGTTCTCTCTCCTAGCATCGAATGTGTGAAGCTATGACTGGGAAAGAGAGTTTGAAACGGACGCCGGGGACTGACATCGGGCTTCCAGAAATACAAACATGGTTCTCACCGCCCGTGGGTCTGCTCGGGTGCTTGTGTCCTTTCTGGAATCAGACCCACCTGACCATAGTTCCCCCCCCCCTCTCCTGCTCTTATCAGTGAGGGGTCAGCGCTCAGTCCCGTTCAGGATGGGAGGGGTCCCTCTGTTACTTCCATCCCCTTTCAAATGGGCCCTCTGGGACAGTGGAGTGGCCACACTGTACTGGAGTCATTGTGAAGGCCCCTGTTGTTATTGTTACAAACGTCCACGGCATCCCCGCCCCGGGCCGGCCCTGTTTTCATAATATCTGTTACTTCGCACGGGCTAGAGAGCCCGGCGCATCGCGGTGTGAAGGGTTCTGTCGTCCTCGATGGAAAACATTCAGAAACGTCCTGAACGTCGGCAAACAAAGTGAACCAACATCAAAGCTTTTCTTTCCTTTCCTTTTCTATTTTTTGAACAGGGGGTTGTGGTAGCTGAGTTTGTCATTGTCACTGTGGAAGTGAACGCATCTCAGTCACAGATCTGAGGGGGGAATAGAAAGTATTCGTTTTTTATTTTTTAAGATTTAGTAGGAGGGAAGATGGTGATGTAAAAAAAACTTGAAATATGTCAACCACATGTATTAATTGTATTTAAAATGAATACCTGAAATGGGTAAACACTGTCTTGAGCTTCAGTGTCCTCGGGGCTGCTCAGTGCTGTGCTGAACGCGTTGGGGCTTCGGCAGTCGTCTCTGTGACGGGGGGGCTACTGAGCGCATGCTGGCTGGAGAGTCACTGTGGATGTAGGGTCCCGATCGGCTGTTTCATTGAGCCGGCAATTAGAGAGCTGCTGTCACTGGTGTGAGACGCTGTCTGCACGGCGGTGGCATTTAACAGGACAAGGCACAGCTTAATGAGGGGGGGGGGGGGGCTGTATCGAGCAGGCCTTCTGATCTCTGCCTCATGTCAGGCGCTGCAGGTTTGTGAATTGTTGCAAACTGACAGTGTTTCTGTGAATCAGATGCTGTGATTTTCATTTCGGTCTTTTTTTTCTCCTCTTGGCAAAAAAATAAATAAAAATCTTGTCTGTTCCTTGATGGCATTATAATTATTTGTTATACAGTACTGAATGTATTTCTCTGAAAAAGTAGTATAACGTCCAATCAGTTTCCTCCTCAAAGGTGCCTCGGGGGGGAAGGGACACAGGGACAGAGACACACAAGCATATAATGACTCCAGTTTTGCTATCCATAGCACGGTGTTTTCGGTGCACATTACAGACACCCAATACAGAGACACTGAGATCCAAATAGCTTCACTCCAGACCTGGGTTTTTTTTTTCCAGTCCTGCTCTGGCATTTTTTAAGGCATTCGTACCACCAATAATTCTTCATGACCCGTCAGCGGTAAAGGTTGAGTCTTCTGCACCGGAGAGCTGGGTCGGTTCTCGTGGAAACATCCGGCCCGCTGAGTAATAGGAGAAGTCGTAAACGCTCACAATGGAAACAAAGTGTCGAGTTGTGGAGCTCGTTACTGCGTGTTTATGGAGTGTTTTGCGTGATCTGGCAGCAGTTTCAGGCCATGTCAGTTGTCGTTTTGTGGTTTCCGGTTTAATTTTCAGTGCAGTCTTTTCTGACTTTTTTGCCTCCCCTTTTCAATTTGCCCTTCGTGGCTACAGCACAGACGTCGAAAACAAAACCATGACAGCAGCTTATTGTGTGCATCGACCATTCAGTTTAGGTTTATGTCAGGGCATGCAACTGTTTTCACATGGTGCTGTATATTAGTGTTCATTTTCTAAAACTTGCTGCAGTCAGTTATGACAATAACAGTTGAAAATTGTGTGAATACTTTCCCCCCATTGTATTATGCAATTTTTTGTATTTCACTGTGGAATTAAACCGTTCCCTTAGCAATGTTTTATTTATGTTTGTTTGGTTACTATTCATTCATCTGATGCCTTTGGAGGAACTGGTAGTAAAACCTATCTTCTGCTTTCCATATTCTAATTACAAAGTTTTGTATACTTGTTGCTGTTTGACTGGTATCTATTATTATTTATTTCTTAGCAGACACCCTTATCTATTCACAATTATAAGGAAGAAAAAAGTGAAATCTGAATAATTTACTTGGTGTGATATTGTGAAACTTGAATTCAAAAACAGACTATCTATACAGTGTGTCCAGAGCTAGAACACTGTAATTGCAATGGTGGCTACTGCTGAATATAGTCCTCTGATATGGATTGCTCATTTAGGGGTGTCTTTATGGGGGATGGGGGAGAAAATAACAGAAGTACACAGGGATCCATGTGTTTTTGTATTCCCTGTAACTCTAATAGGCATCTGTGCTCTGTAGTAAATCCTTGCAACTTTGTAAATACTAGGCTCATGTCCTCCCATCCCCACCCTCCAAAATCCATTTGAGAACTCGCTTGTTTGCCCATAATATATTGGATTCAAATGTGTGGTGTTTCGCAAGCCCCGCTCCCTCCTCTCCAACACAGTGTGAATTTGTTTTAACCATTTCATTATTTAAAATGAATGCCTAAAATGGGTAAACACTCTCTTGAGCAAAAATACAAGAACTTTAAAAATGACTGTGAGAGGAATCGGCTGTATCTAGTGTGATCTAGTGCTGTTTTAAAAAAACAAAACTGTTTTGTTCAGAACAGGAAAATAAGTCAAAATATCTGTTAAAGCATACTGAGACCCAAAGCTGTCATCCCTAATTACTAACCCAATCCCTGAAGGTAATTTTGTACCTGAGAGAGGAGTCTACCAAATACAAAGCTGCCATCAATACTGTGTTTTTAAAATGTGTGACTGGTAGGCAGAAGACAGAAGATTGTGTTTCTCCATCAGAGTCTGAGAGCTCCAGGTGAACCGACGCTTGGCACAACAGCGTCAGGATGGCATGTGAGATGCAGTGCTTGCCAGCCGCTGCTCCCTGTCCCAGCGTCACTCGCGCTCTCCGACTCCCACATTCACCTTTGAAGGGTTTCCCCCCGCCGCTGCCCGAAAAGTCACTGTGGTTGCGTTCCAGCCATTTTGTCGCCCACAACTGAGGTTTAGATAACCTTCGTGGTTACCTGCGCAAACCATAGAGAAGCACCTCTTGAAAGCAGAGCCGTGTTATTTAGGCTTGCGGTTCATAGCTGACTGATTGGGGAGAGAATACTGTACCAAGATGTGTTTTGGTTATTGTGCTGGAAATAGTTTGACCGTGTATATTATTATGATGATCGTTCACCAGCGCCTCTTCAGTTACAGCTCAATGCCCGTGCTCGTGTGTGGGAGACCTGAGAAGACGCTGAGCACGCCCACTCTGCACTTCAAAGAGGCTAAGCATGGAAGTTCCCTAATGCAAGTTTACCCTTCGGATTCACCAGCAGTGTTTTGCACTTTTAATGTATTTTTACTATGGCTGGATGTCACTGGTTGTGCTGTGGTGTCCTGTGCTTTTAACATGCTTTTGCTCTTTACTACACTCTGCCATGAATAAACCATTTTCTACCACAGTACATATGCCGTAGAACTATTTATCATGGTATATCCGGTGGTCCAGTGCAGTAAAACACAGTGAAGACATGTTGAACCCGTAGTAAACCACCGTAAAACCCCAAAATCAAACCATTTAAAATCTTCAGGTGAATCTGCCAGGGTAAACCTGCATTAGGTACCGCACACGTTGAGCCGCCTCTGTAATCCCACAGCATTTTCAGAGACGCTGTGACTAAAATCAAACAATGTAGGAGTTTTCTCGTCAGCTTGTAATGGTTTATTAGAGTCATTAGAACCAAATCTCCAACCTCGGTCCGCCCCCCCCCGCTCTCACGGAAAAAAACTCCGCCGCACCCCCCATCCCACTCTCATGGAAGAAAACTGCCCCCCCTCACGCTCTCATGGGAGAAAAGTCCACCACACCCCTCCCCCAGCATCACCGTCAGGAATTATTTTGCCTGGGGCCCCCACATACCTTAGAATCGCCTCTGGTTCTGAGTTCTGAGTTCTGAGTTATCCCTCTAGTGGCAGGACTGCTCAATTTCCTAGCACAGATGACGGATCTACCATCCAAGAAGCAACCACTCTTCCCCCCTCCATGCTCCTCTCACTGAGTGATTCCCTGGTTTTAGATTTAAATCCAGACTTAAATGGTAAAGACATGCCTATTGTTTCCATTTTAATGGAAAATTACACATCTATTTTCTACCAGTGGTGGGGACTTCGATGTAGAAACGTTTTTTCTTTTTCTTTCTTTCTTTCTTTCTTTCTTTCTTTCTTTCAGACAGTAATTATATATACAGCATATGGGCTTGAGAGATTGTGAATCAACAAGGGCTTGATACGGATAGATGTCTATATAAACGGAAATGCACAGTTTTATTTGTTCTGTGATGCCATACAGAGCACAACAAAAGAGGGCCACTGAGTCAGAGGCAGTTCGTTCTGTATTATGGTTTCTCCTAGGACTGATAGTGTGGCGTTGTGTGTGAAAGTGTTCAGACACACCAGTGCTGCCAGTGTGTGGGATAGACCAGGGTGCATGCTGGGTCTTACGAGCCATTATTGATCATTTCCCCTCTACACAGAGAATGTCATTAAATTCAATTAAAGGAAATTAAATACAAAAGGAGATGTGTAATTAACACACACTGTTGTTCTGTAGTTCGGCAGCAGCTTCGGTGTCTCCCAGGCCCCCCACGAGACCCCAGATACCAAAGCCCTGCCCTTGGTGATTAGACAATGGCCTGGATTGGGCTGCTGACTCACTGGGTCCCAGCGGACCCCCGTACACTTGCTTTAATGTGTCGCTGAGTCACAGGAGGCCTGGCGATCAGTGATTTGGTGTCTGGGGGTCTCCAGGCTATATCAGAGCTCCGGCTGTTAATAGAACCTAATGGAGCTTAACTTCAAGCATGGAAGAGGATTAAATGCATTACACTGACCACTCCCCCCCCCCGCCCCTCCATGGCTACCCCCTCTCTCTCTCTCTCTCTCTCTCTCTCTCTCTATCTCTCTCATTACTTACTGCAGTTTATAAAAGAGAACAGTGATTTACACTGGATCCTCTGCTGATAAACGCTGTAAACAGGGCCCAGATGCGCACAAAGTCATGTCTTCAGGAAAGCCAGCCTGGGAAATAGAGATCTCTTGTGCGATCAGATCAGGAAATGCCAGCACTTGTCCACTGCACAAAACCTTGATTTGCAGCAGCAGCCCGAGGAGAAAAACAGCACGATGGGCTTGGCTTTTGCATTTCCCTCTGATTCTTAAAATGTGGAACATCTGGTGGGATGTTCAATTATGGGAAGTGACAGAGTAAAAAATACATATCTGTCATTAAGGCTTAACAATTAATTTCATACTTACTCCAGTTGAAAACTACATATCGGTATGTGGTTAAATAACACCCTCTAGCACTCCTTAGTATTTATTATTATTGTTTTTTAAGTGTTGTTCTTTCTATTCTTTGTACAAAACAATATTCCAAGATGGGAATCCTGTTCTTCTGAAGCATTTGGCCCTATTCTTCAAATGTCCAACGACGTTTCTCTTGTTTAGTTTCCTGCCATCATATAACCCTGCATTTATCAGGCCGCCACTGACAGGAGAGATGTGGAAGAGGCCACAGGATACATCTCAGGATAAAGCGAGCTCTAGGAATGAGGAACACTGAAATATATCTGGCTGTGTAATCTGGGTACAGTTTTCCAGCTGTCCCACTTTAGCCGGGGTTACTTTGGGAATCGGATCAGATCAATAAAGATTAGGTTGATGCCACAGGTGGGTGGGCAATGACTGGCAGTGGTGCCCATTCATCTGTACCCACCTCTAGGCCTGTATGACAGGAAGGCTATTGCACAGGAAAGATGCGAACTGAGATGAGCTCATCTGAGTGAGATCAGGAGAGCTGGGAAACCTCCCTCGAAAATGCCTGGAAAAAGTGTATGGATTGGATTTTGTTTTGTTTTGTTCCAGCATGTTCTTCTGCGCATCAGCCGGCCCAGGCTTTTCCTGCGGTGTGCGCCATGAGGCCGCACACAATGACAGCCTCCCGAAAGTATGCCAAAGAGGTACCTCGTCTTTCTCCGCGATTATGACATCATGGCTCCGGTCCAATTCCCTGCCGTGGCAACATAAAGGCCGGGAGTGTTGAGAGACTGGCACGGCGCTGGGGTGGGGGATGGAGACAATGGTGCAGAGCTTTTCCTGACATCACATCTTGACATTCTCCAGTCACACTGTCTGTAGCGTTGAGCACATTAGACATATAAAATCAGCCCTGGAGTTTTAATGGTGAGATCAGTTCTCTTCCTGGAGTGCTTTGGCTGAATATGGGTGATTACTTAACGTGCTTTTCGGATGACTGCGTGAATCAACAACTGACTGGTTGACTGCATTCAGAGTGAAATAATCGTCACCACGGACAAGCGGAGAACATACCTTGACCAGCAGGCCGAGTGTATGTAAATGTGACCAGGAACACCAGAGTCACCAAAAGGTCGCGCTGAAAAGGGCTCAATAGTGGGGACAGGAAACGGCAACTGTATCTGTCAATTCCGATGGTCGGATTTCCTGGCAACGTACTGTCGACCTGATAATGGATTTACCTATTCAAACACCTGCAACCTGATACCCATGTGGAGCTGAGAATCCAAATCTGTATAGAGCAGGGCTGTACTTTCAGTTTCTACCTCACCCAGATATGCAAGTAAGCAGGGTCTTGCAGATTCCATCAGAGCCTGGATGATGCATTCCCCATCCGTGTATCAGTGCGTCCAGGAACCGAGGGAAGTAAATGCCAGTAAGCCTCGCTGGCGATGAGGACAGAATGGGCCTGACGTGTCAGCTGGTTACCATTGTTGTTTATTGATTACCTCTGAAGCCCTGCATCATATCGTTTCCCATCGTGTGCACGAGAGCGCCCCACACTTTCAGAATCAAACTTCCAGAGACAGGCACAGGACAGAGGCCAATCAAAATAAACGGTCAAGCCATCGCCACAACATTTCTGCTTAGAATCTGTCACCATCACTCACCAACTGTGACTCTGTCATGTCCAAGCGAGTTTCAGGAATCTCCTCCAGTCTGGGGTGGCTGTCTGACTCAAAGCATCCGTTCCTTCGATGTGTGCAGATGCTCTTCCACTTGAATTTTCTACTCACAGGTTTGCAAGCCTCGTCCATATGGAGCGTTCTCAGAATAAACGGGGAGCCAACAAACAAAACCCACGAGTGAATCATAGATTGGCTATTTTATTACAAGGCACTGACAGTTAATCCATCCCAGATGTTTTTATTAGCGTCGTAGCAGCAGTGCGCCCTGTCTCTTAGGAAGCACCGAATCGGAATTAATTTGCTTGTTTACATCAGCTGGAGTACAGTGTGTAAAAGTCTCCCCCCATCAAAACAGCTGATGAGATTTAGGTTGATGACTGATTAACTGTAGTGCCCCTCTCTCTCGCTTCCTCTCACACACACACCTAGCCAGCTGTGAAAGCAAGTAAAATGGAAAGCAGAGAGAGAGAGGGAGGGAGGGAGAGAGCGCTGTTTAAAATGCAGACTTGCGGAGTTGCCATAGCAATGAGGGGATCGTGATTTCCTCTGATACCGCTCCACATTAGCTTTATTGGACTGTGGGACGCAAGCTGCTTTTTTTCAGCTCTTTTTAAAGTGCCATTCAAGTGTTGCCTTTAGTGTCGCCACCCCATCCCTCTGGCGCTGACCTTCAGTCTTGCATTTGACCGTCGCCCGCCTCTCTCTTTCTTTTTCTAGCCGTCAACGGGTATCACTTGTGTTCGGCACGCATCTGTGTTAGACAGGGAACGATACCTGGAGTCCTCTGTGGTGTCAGACCCGGGGTGACAGGCAGGCAGGCAGCATTGCTTCTGCGCGTCTTTGCCTCGATTAAGTCAGTCCCCTGCTGAGCCATAAAGCACGGTGGGTGGTGTGGGCCTCGCACTTACAGAGGACACTTCCTGGTTATTTATTGATCCCCCTGCTCTCCGCCCCATCCACTGCTCATGAATTTAAGTGCTCATCCAATTATATTCCGCCTGCCTGAGAGGGGGCATTGTTGTATGTAGTGGATCACGCTTTGCCCCCCCACCCAGGATAACCCTCATTACCGTGTGCTGTGGAACATGCCCTATAAAACTGTCGTCAAGCTGTGTGCATGGATTGCGTAGCTTTTTTTGTGTTGTTCTGTGTTTTACTACCTTGTACTTCCCGTTCTCCCACACCTCTGTTCCCCAGATCGAAACCAGACCAGCGCGTGTTGTGTATTTAATTAAAACATTATAAATACACAATAAAAACACACTTTTCCACAATTCAACAGATTCCAAAGCTCCAGATTTATAATGTGCACGGCAGAAATGGCATTATCTTTTCACCTGCCGCTACAGTCGGTGTTCTGCTGCACGTTGGGAAGGGGAGTGTCATGGTCATGGCTCGAGTGGCAGGTCACCTGAGGGGGTGGGGGGGGGTCTCGGCCTTCAGGGACGGCTTGCGCTTGCCAGCCTCGTGGTGACATCATAAACACACAGGGGCCTGCAGCTCTGTGATTGGTACTTAGGTGTGCAGTGACGTTCTCCCTCTTTTATTAAGGCGTGGAGGGGGTGAGCAGGAGCCTCGAATCAGAACTCACTACATGATCATGTGACTGCTTTGTGATGCACAGAGCAGCAGTGATACAATTACAACACATGCATGTGGCACGCTACCTTAAATGCACTTCTTAACCCACACTCACCTGCTCCCTACTGACTTACTCTTCTCCTTATTTGATCTGGATTTAGTCTTGTACTTTAAATGGCCGGAATTTGTAATTGTGCCTATTTTGAGTCCACTTCCAGAGCACCAATGCTGTACTGTCAACTACTCTTTAAACTGTCCCTGAACAGAATTATACACAGTGTTTATTTCATTTTACTCTTACCGGGACTAACATTGTATATTGTATGTTACTTTTCTTACTGTATTATTTGCTACATGTGTATACCCACCCCAGTTAACAGGGTCTGCTAAAAATCATCAACAATAATAATAATAATAATGAGCACAGCCATTTAAAAAGTAAGCACTTCATGCACAAATCCATAAGTATGCTGTTCAGCACCAAAGGATCGAATCTGCGTGGCGTACACGGCAGGCCCTGGCAGGCGATGTCAAATTATTATTTCTGCTTTGTTAAGTGAAGAGGAAACAATGACAGTATTGACAGCGCACCTTAAAAATCAATTTGAGGATGGCTAGAAACAATCTAAAAACAGGCGGGGTGGATCCATGTGGACATGGCTGTTGACAGTAATCAATTTGATCTGCGCCAGTTGCGTCTCGCACTGGGCAGCTGCTACACCAGCCTCTCGACCACCTGTGGAATGCAAACCATCGCAATACATTAATCTCCTCTAGTGTGGCACAACTGGTATCCGATCCTCTCAGGGATGGAGGGAGAGAGAGAGAGAGAGAGAGAGAGAGGAAGAAGCAGAAGATTGTATTGTTGGCAGTGAAACCCCAGGCTAGGACAGGTGCACGAGTGACCCAAAAGCAAGGGCAGCTCTCAATACGAGCCCCAGTGTGTGGTTGAAGTGCAGCCCCACTGAGCATCCATAATTACTATTGATCCCAGACAGGACTGACATTCTGGTTGACGCTTACTTGGTTATTATACGGATAAAAAGGAAATCCACTCAGTAAGGACATGTATTTCTTTTATTGTCTTCTGAAGTCAATTGTTTCTTTGCGAAACAGGTTCCATCAGAGCTCTAATTAAACACAAATGATCTCAGACAATAAAAAAGGATACAAGTTTTATGCTTGAGTGTTTTTTTTTGTAATATATACAGCTCTGGAAAAAAAGAAGAGAAGTTCAGAAATCAATGTTAAGTGGTCTCTTCTTTTTTTCCAGAGCTGTATAATTAGATTGGTTTTGAGACGTGGTATTCGAAGAGCAGCCTGATAGAAATCATCTGAGGCATTGCTCTGTCAGTTCTTAGGGACATGTTTCTATGACTAAAGTATCAGCACACATGTAACACACAAACCTTGGAGCAGTGGTCTCCAGCCCCCAGCCCAGGTCAACCCCAACCCAGCTGCACGTAGAAGTCACCGTGGATCACAGGTTTCTAAGGACCAGGAACACGTGTTAGTTATGGACGTCAGTTAGACGTGTCACCTGTGCAATTCAAGGTTCTCTGCTCCTGAGAGCTGAAGGGTATGTGCTGGTGTTCGTTCGCATGAAAAGCCTGTACGCCAATGAGAAAAGCACTGAAACCCGTGAACAGTAGGGGCCACTGTTGAGTAACGGGTTAAGCAAGCCAGGGGAGGCTATTTGTCTTTGTATTTGGAGGCAGTTCGGTGTAATTAGGAGCACTTTGTCAGTGTCACTTTGGAAAATCCCAGGACTGGATGACATGGTGTGCATTTTGGCTGTGCATTTGCGGGGGTGCAAATTTACTGGCATTAGTTCAGTGTCATTTTAAACCCTTATGAATCACCCAATCCCTCAATACTGCCCAGCTGCCCTCCAGGGAAACGGGGGAAATTCCTAGTCTCATTCCCATTCTCCTCTAATGGTTCACTTCTTCTTTTCAGTCCACCTAGGAAACATTGAAGTTAAATTCACATTAGATATGATGGGGCACAAAGAAGAAGCAAACTATTTCATTTCTCAAATTGAAAACAAAGGCTGCGATTCACAAAGCATTAGTGTGCCACTACCTTTTGCATTACTTCGGTGCTAATCCTCTCTGACTACAGTGCGGCCGTCTCCACAATATTGCGCTGTCGACCATATATCCCCGAGATGACTGGCGGGTGTCTCACTTGCAGGTAATGCTGGAATAAGTACCAGGCATTTCCCAATAATAACTTTGAAAACAAGTCTGGCCACTATAATCAAAGAGTCTGCCTGAACTTGTGGAATTATGCAACTCGCTGTGATTTCCCGCACACGGCGGTTAGGTAATAAATAACCGCCCCCCCGAGTCCCGGCAGGGTCATGCAGGTGCTGTGCTTTCAGTGGGAATGTTTTGTGCCGTCTATATTTGTTCTCCACAGGCCTTGATCTCTATATGCATTGTCAAGCAGCCGCTGGTTTGTTTTTTTCCCTCCCTCACTTCTTTGTCAAGGCCAGGTTTATTTTGACTGCCCTGACTGCTTGCAGATCTGCAGCTGTACTGACTGATAGATAGAGACTGTTTTAGTGGTTTGTTTTTTGTCAAAATCACCCTAAACAAAGTGTTAAATGTTATCCAAGCACTAGATTACAAATTATCTGAGGGAGAATCATTGATAGCATTGCAAAATGCCATAGTCTACCATGCAAAGAAGAATACATGTTTGTTTGTTTGTATGTATAATATATTGTGTGTATTCAATCCTCTGGCTGACTTTTATGCTAGCAAAGATCGCCACTGTTTTGCAGATGTATTTAGTGGTATTTAAGTTATTGAAGTAGTTTTATATAAATAGTAAAGAAACATTGACGCTGTAGTTAAAAGTCCAGGTAAAGGTGGCCATTCGTGTTTAGTGAGATGCTGGAGCAGGCCTGGGAGGCCGCTGTGTTGCTCTCTTCTGGGCGCATTGCTCCCTCGGCCAGCAGCCACGGCTGAAAATCACACTAAGAGAAAACACATGTGATGGAAAGGGACCATAAAACAGTCAAACCAGAGAGAGAGAGAGAGGAAACTTCAGCTTTCAGGATTAATCCTTCTAGATGTGTCTTATTATTATTTGCATTCAGTACAAATGCTGAAAAACATGGTACAGCAATCTAATTCGTTAATGTAAACTATACAGTGGGCTATCTTTTCATAATTTAACATTGCTTTGGTCTATGAAGACTTTTAAATGGTGCTGATTTTTCTGGATACCTATGTTTATGTTGTTGCTGTTTGTTTGGTGTACAAAAAGCCCTTTCCACGCTGTATAGTTGAATGAGCCAGTAACCCGGGTTGCCTTTGTTTACACGCAGACAAACACAAAGGCGTGACTTCGGGAGCTGCGGCGGATTCCCGTCCTTTCCACAGCGCTGCGCAGCCAACTGCATCAATTGCGCTGCGCGATTTCCAACTGCATCAATTGCGCTGCGCGATTTCCAACTGCATCAATTGCGCTGTTATTGCGCCGCGTCGGTGAGCGGACTTTGATCTCCCCCTCCCCGCTCCCGCTAGAATTACGTCATGGCTCCTCCACCGTGGGGGCGTGGCCACCATCAGAGCTGGGTGTGGCCAGCGAGCCTCTGTCTGCGCTCGAAACAAAGTAGCGAGAGAGAGAGAGAGAGAGAGAGAGAGAGAGAGAGAGAGAGGGAGAGAGAGAGAGAGAGAGGGGCAACAGGCGGCTCCGAGGAGGCAGCGCACACACCGGGCTGGATCTCTGTATTAAACCCCTCCGATTCGCACAGTCTGCCCATGGCGGAGACGCGCAGGACCGCGGGCTGCTGACACGCGTGTGGCGGACCCATGGTGAACCTCATGCAGTCCGAGCTGCAGCGCTTCCCCCCGGGCAGCCCCGATGTGATGTTCGATGCCAGCGCTTGGAGGATACGCAGCATCTGGGACGGGGTGAAGCTGGAGGTGGCCGGGGAGTCGAGCCCCGTGGTGCTGCACAGCTTCACCCAGCTGGACCCCGACCTGCCGCAGCTGGAGGTAAGAGGCGGCCGGGCGGGATGTCATGTGTGGGTGACACCGACTCCCCTACAGCCAGGTGTCAAGTGTTACTGTGTCTGTATTTGAGCGCGTTATTCAGTGCAGTGAGGTCCGCTCAGACACAATAATAGTGGATAGCAGGAAGTCCGCTTTCAATGCATTAGTATTATTTTATGGCAAGGAATCGCCCTGGCAGGTATGCATTTTCTGTGCTAGGGTGAGATAAGGATAAGATGGGTTTTCTTTTTGTTTCGCAGCTGGTAGGAGGTGGACACCAACAGGTTTGCCAATATCTGCACACCCATTATGCCGTGGGCGAAATGCGTCACTATGAATCAAACCGTTTTTCTTCAACTACTGTTTTGGTTTGTTTCTCATGCTGTCCCACGCCTTTGAATGATAGTTATTAAAAGCCTTAAACATGTAGGGCATGCCCCTGTAATTGATATCTTAACCCCTTAAATGTGAACAATTTATAGGTAGTAATAATAGGTAGCACAACCAAGATGTAGCTCAACAGGGGGAATCATTGAATGAAAAAGCACCAGAGGAGAATCTAGTGATTGAGAGGGGTTTTAATTAAATAGGGACATGGGGACAGATTGCAGTGCCAGTCACTGTTCAACTGTTAGTGTATTTCTGCTGAAAAAACAATAATGCCCATTCACGACTGAAACAAGCAGAAAATCTGATGTGGGCGCTCATTTCTTATTTTAGCCCATGTTGTTATCGACGGTTCAGTATCTGAGGGCATGAGGAGGAAAGCTTTGACAGAAAAGGAGAACTGTCAGGTCCAGGGGCGTTTCTTTGTCTTTGATGTGACATTATGTTCCTAATTAGGTCTGTCTGATTGAGTTAAGATGCTTCCAGCTGGAGAACGCAGAATGAATCCCGGGCATTGTGTCTGCCTGATCAGGGCTTGGGGGGCTACGAACACGGGGCGCTGGCAAACACAACTTAACCATGGACAGGGAGTCTCGCCGCCGCTGGGCTGCGCTGGGACTGTGTGACCTTTGGCGCGATAATGCCCGTCTCCGTTTCTCAGGGCTGCAGACAAAAGGCATTGTTGTATTATCATTGTGGGCTGTTTTCAGTTACAGCAGCCCTGCCTCCGGGTCCTGCATCGTCAGCTGTAGAGCAGTGAGTCAGCAGGTATCAGGTGCCGCGCCACCCTTCCACTGTCCTCCATCCCGATCTGAAAGACGAGACACTTGGCTGTTGAATAATGCGCTCTCTCTCATCCCAGCCCAGTGATCTCCTTCGCCCCAAGCCGCTTTCACACATCGAGGGCTGGCGAGATGCACAGAGCGGCCCCACACTTTGGGGTTTAAGCCCAATGACAAGAACTGTAATCGTCATGGGCAAAATGTTCTCCCAAACCAGAGCGTGCGTGATGGTAGCTCTGTGTCCTCAAGTTAACATCCATAGCTTCATTGATTTTACAATAGGAATAGTCATATGATGCAAGTCCATAGTGCTCTTAATCTTGTGTGAGCAACAGGGCAATAATGTGTGTGTGTGTTGACTGCACTGTGTGTAGCTGGGATTGTGAATCTTTCCTCGGACCCTGTGATTGCTCGGGAACACTGGGTCTGTATTCCAACCTCTCTGGGCGGAGCTGCCTCACCTTCTCAATGCAAAGGCCATTATTTGCAAGAAGGTTGGACTGGGATGAGCAAAGAGCCCATATCTCTGATCCTGAGCGATGATTTGAAGATCTGAAGAATGCTAATCAAACCTCTGTGTGTTAGTGTTTTCATTTAAACTCAAGCTCAGTTCCTCTTTGAATGAATGATTTAGTGATGCCCACAGACCCATCCAACTCTCCCTTTAGCTAAAAGTCCAGTTTTTTGCACTTTAGTCCATCCCGGATTGTTATGAAACTCACACGTAAGGATTTGTGCATCTAATCTCATTTAAGAAAAAATAAATAACGTCTTTTTAGTTACATTTAACAATCTACCCCCTTTCTCTTCGTCTGAAAATGTTTTGGTCCGGTTCCTCTGTAACTGACCTACAGTAGCTGATCTGTGTTGTGTTTCCATGCTGGTTAAACGTATCAAAACTATTACAAACAAATGTACACAATGTGAAACTGGCAGCACCACTGGCACTCGCTGGTAATTGGAAGTTTTTAAATCCTGATTATTCTCTGAACTGGATGTCATTTATACACAAGCTGAGAGGTATAGGAATGTTTTGAAAGGCTGCTCTGTGGTTGGCTGGTTTCTCATATATATTTATAATCCAATTAACATGGTATTTATTGGTCGGTGGTTCGAACGCGAGATTTTGGAGGGCCAGACGGCTGAAACAAACATCCTGTCATATGACTGGGTGAGTGTAAACCAGTTACAATATTGTTTAATAAGGAGCCTTTTGTGTCTTTGTTTTCCTAACTGAAACTAGGCTTAAAGCTGGGGAGTAAAATCTCTTCTCCCCCAGAAAACTTCCTCTCTCTGCTAGGATGCATTTGTTACACACTCCCCCCAAGCCTCAATACATCTAGGCAATATTTAAAACTTGAGCGGCCCATACCAGTGCTCGAGACCTCCCAGTCCGGTCCCCAGAGATCAGAAGGATCTGCACGCACGGTCCCCGGTCCTTCAGACAGGACATGGCTGTCCATAAAAAATCAATAGCCTCAATATAGTAATGGGGATAAATAATCTAATTTGTCTTGATTATGTAAAACCTTTTAAGATAAAATCAGGACAAGAGGGCAATTCATAAGAGCGAATGCAGGCCTTATTACAGCCCATCAAGGCTGTGTATAATGGCCTTTCGTTCGAGAATCTAATCAGCATTTACTACTCTTTGGAGCCTTAAGCATACTATCATTATTTGGCTTGTTATGAATTGGGAAAATCATATTCCGCATCTGTGTTGGCAAAAGTGTTCTGATGCTTTTATGTGACGCTGTATTATATTCTCACCGCAGGCATCTTATTGTAATAAACAAGTTCTTTCCAAAACGATTCCCAGTATTTACCTACAAAAAACGACTGTTCATATAATTCATTCTCAACAGGTTAGCGGATGGTTTGCTTTGATCTTCACCTGAAGAAAATAAACAGAAAAACAAGCCTTTTTTTCCTCTCTCTATACTATACTATAAAAGGGGAATCTTTTTTATGCAATCGTGTTGTAAAGGCCATTGCAGATCCCTTGTGCACTGGCAGAGCTCACTAACACACACCCCCATCCATAAATCTGATCCACTCTCCTCTAATCCCGAATTAAGGCCAATCGTCACTCTAATGCAGCCGCTCTCAGCTCAGATACTACTTCTGGTGCTTTTTGTGTGTCTGTGTGTTTATGTGTGTCTGTATGTGTTTGTCGGTCTGTGTGTGTAGCGACCCAGCGAGACTGGCACTGCTTTATCTAAACCCCTCTCCTATGTAGGGGGATGTGCCGACACTTCGAGAGGCTTCGAACCCGTGAACGCTGTGGCTTTGTTTTCACTCTCGCCCACCCGATCCTCAAGTGCCCTTTCCTTAAACCGTGCTTCGGATATTAATGCTCTGAGTGGCCGTTTGGCTGACGGCCGACGGCGGTGGTGGAGAGCCAGGCCTCACTGCTATTTTGGTTTGTTTGTTTGTTTGTCTCTCTTATCCTAACAAATCCCCTTCAGTTCCTCCTGCAGTTTCCTTCCCTGTCGGCTCTCCTGCCTCACACAACCTCGAGCGCAGCATGGTGGCACGCGATAGACTCCTACATTGTGTATCGACCGCTTAGTATCGCTTTAAAAATTAGAGAAACGGACAATGCTCCAGGCTCGTAGCTGCAGAGACGGAGTCAGTGCCACCAAGGTACGACTCCGAAATCAATTAAGAGAAAGTGAAGCGACCGTCCTTCGTCTCGGAGCGACAGCAGGAGGGCGGTCTCGGGGGGTGAGGGGGATCAGTGACCAGTTTGGATGGGCGAGATCCCCCAGGGACGCATTGATCGCTGCTCAGGTTTCCAGCTTTTTCGAGAACCTGATACTGTAACCCTTGGATCGGATGCGGTGCTGAACATGTGTTCCTCTGTCGGGAGGCCGTATCGCATGGCAGATTGGGGGGGGCGAAGTCTCTGCTACACACAAGCGCAATCGGCCCGTTATTCAGAGAGACCAGTAAACCCTTTTCACTCGATTCTAGCTGTACGAAAATAAATGGCGCTTTCTTTGGATGCAGCTAGTTAAGTAAGAATCAGAATCGGACATCATAACTTTAATATAAAGCAGCTTTCCATCTTCCTTCCAGCATTTCAGGGGTGCACACTGGAAATGAATAGGATTATGCAACTGCTAATTTAAACCCGGAGAATCTGTATTGGTCGTGAACAGTCCTCGGCTGAACCCAAGCCTCTGAGAGCACTGGAAACAGCCTGCATTGTTCTGCACTAAAGCTCTGAAAACAAAAGAAAACCGAGACGGGGAGGGAGCGGGCAGGGGAGGGGTAGCCATCGTGTTCATGTGGTTAATCTAATTGGGTCCAGGGGGTTAACCATTACGGCTGCTGAAGTGTTGAGCAACACGGTCCTCCAGAAACGCACAAGGATTGAAAGTCCTGTGTCCCAATAGTTGCTGGGACCTCAGTGGAAGTGTTGTTTAATTATTATTGTATTTTAATTAGTTTCTCCTTTCCGTGCTGCATAATAACACCTCCACATCGCTGGTCTCAGTCAGGGAACCTTTTTTGTTTTGTTTTGGTTTGTTTTTCTATCTTTTTTTGTGTCTCGGCCGTCGGAAGCCTGTATCTCTGTGTTGTAATTAGAGAAGCAGCTAATCTGCTGAGACAGGGGCCTCTTTTGTTCCGGTTCCTTTTCCAGCCGAGGGGAGAGCCGATTTTTCTTGGGGCGGGGGGGTGCAGCTCAGTTCGTTGGGCCTATTTTTATTGTAACATCTTGTTTTCATTTTCCCCAGTTCTCTTGTTGTTGGTTTTCTCCACAGTTTCTCTGTGGCTTTGAGTGTGGGATTTTGAGGAGGGGGCTGTGGAGAGACACCCTGCCTTTATTATCTTTGCAGGCTGTATATTATTCTTTCAGATTCCTGCGTGAGGAAAAATAAGAGCACGGCAGGCAGGCGTGAACGAGAGAAGCAGATTCTGAGCTGGAAATGCCTTTTTCCTCGTCCCTGCGCGACCTGTTGCATAAACCAGATCAGTCCGCCCCGCGTTGACCATAAAGCGCAGACCGAGAGCCGGTCAGCACTGTGGAGGGGCGCTCCATAACCCAGTCTTCGCTTCTTCCTGCCCTGCTCGGCGTGGCCAGCTTTTGGAATGACTTGGAAAGTGACTCATTAATATGAACACTGACCTCAGCTGCTCCTTGTCTTTCGGGGCAGATTTACAACCCCTTTCTTTACACAGTTGTTTTTGCAAGCTCTGGAAAACCTCCACCCCGCACATTAGCTTGACTTTGGGACACAGCTTTTTTTCCTGGTACTAGACAAGAAAACCTGCAAACTGGCCTTTTCTAGAGTGGTTTAAAAACACTCCCTGCTAAAATCTTTGAAGTTGCCACAAATGCTAGTCCTGACAATGGGACATTTTAAGCCTCCGCTCAGTGTAGTTCAGATCTCGGGCAGGGGGGTGGGGGGAAATGAGAGCCATGGACTGAAGTAGCGCCACGCCCCAGATTTAAACCAGGGTTTGCATTTCCTTCAGTAGGTTTTGCATTTGCCTTTGCATTTACGTTGTAGGCTCTCACTCTGAAAAGCTGATGTGGTTTGATTTATGCTGTAGCTAAAAGTTTGGGGTGAAGGTGCTTTTGGTCAGATGGCAGAAATGTAAGAGGATGATGGTGGGTGACACACTGTCATGACCCCCCCGAGCTCTGACCCAAGATGTGCTCAGACCCACTACATTCTAATGACCCAAACCAGAGCTGGAGTCGATCCATTGTCACCAACACCAAGGGCGGGACCCCGTCTCCTCTGACCTTGATCTCGAATACAGAGTCCTCACTGTGGTCCCACTGAGGGCCACGCTGAGGAGCGGGGTGGGGGGGGTGGGAATCAATCTGTGGATCCTTTGCGATCCCAGAGCGTTATCCCAAAGGGAGAAACGGACAAGTCCCTGATGTCTTCCAGCATGCGCTCACTAGGTTTTATTTAAAGCGAGCTCCAGTGTTCTGTTCCTCTGTTACTGGGATCTTTTGGCTGCCGGCTGTGAGTTCCTCAGCCTGCCAGGTCCAGCGCTGACGGCTCTCCGGTGCTTGGCTCTAACCACTTGACAGCGTGGCTCTTGGAAGGAGGCAGCTGGTCAGCTTGGTGCAGCTAGTCAACGCAAATGCACCCACCCCCATGCATACACACAGACACACATGCTGATGGTGTGTGTGTATACTGGTCGTGTGAAGAAGCGGACGACTTTTTGACTGATTACTAGAGATCATTAAACCTCTTAGTGGGGTCCCATGGGGCGAGCAGCCATTTAAACTCCTAGCAGCAGTGACTCACACTGCCAGGCACAGCCGCCAACCCCCACCCTCCCTACACACACACACTTCTTACTCTTTCCTCTGTAATGCCTTCCTCCCCACAAAGGCAAGTCACAATCAAGGCAGATACAAACTCGGCAGGCCTCGAGCCGCTTGTCTCATTAATCCCCCGATGTGGGATTCATCTGTCAAGGTCTGGCCCGTTATTGATCACATTGACAAGTGAGCAAAAGTGGCTCATGCAGCCCGGGGGGCTCGGGATGAAACGTGTCACTGGTAACGTCAAACTCGTTCACTTAGCGGCATCTTTCCAGAGAGCCCAGATCGCTCTGTCGGGTGTCGTTTCGATTTATAGGAAACTCGCACAATAAAAGGTTCTGCTCTGATCGGTTTGCAAATCCTGACCTGTACCCTGACGAGCAGCCATTCACAGACTCCAGGTGACAGACTCAGACTCGGGACGCTGGGTGTTTCCTCTTTCCGGTGTGCTGCCAGGTGTGTGTGTGTGGCGCTGCTGTATTTATACCCTGCAGAGCCTCTTTCTCGGCGAGGATGCCAGCACTAGTGAGAACCAATGATTCTCGGGCTCCCCCCCCGGTCATTGTCGCTGTGGGAAGTCACGGGTGGCCCACAGCTGCGTTGACCTCACTTCCCGGCGGACGCGGCGCAGAGAGGAGGAAGCGGCCCTCGGCAGAAGGAGAGCCGAAGTAGCTTCAACAGCCATTGTGTGCGGAGGAAGCTGAGCCCGGGAAAAAGCAGAGGGCAGTGGGTCGTTAGTTGGGCAACGAGGCACTGCTCGATCAGCAATTTTTTCCACGCGTTGGCGCGCTCCCCATCCCGGCTCCGTGGTGTTCAGCTGCGGCTTCTGGAAAAGCTTGCTGGGATGATGACAGCGTCGTCCTCTGACCAAACAAGCAAGCTGACTCGACCGACGGGCTTTGCTTATGTGAAGCACTGCACTCGCCGTGACAGCACTGTGAGATCAGGCTGGGACGGGGGAGGGAGCAGTTAAAGGTGGTTGTGGTGGTGTAGGGGGCGGAGGATTTGGGGTTAGTTGGGCTTTTATGACCTCCTCTGAAGCAGGATTAGTACTCCCAGCAACTGGTGAGAATTCGAGCCTGTTCTCTAACAACATCTACCCACCGTATAATTAAACCCCTCGGGACGTTCATCTACAGATTTGATTTTCAAAAGGTTGCGTGAAAAAAAGATGGTCAAGGAGTGCTCTTTCAAGTCCGGTTCATTCAACTGAGTCACATCATATATCCGTGTAAAGGACTGCACGATCCACTTAGGCATTACTGTTACTGTCTGAGTCCCATCCAGCACGTCTGTGTAAGATCTTGAGCCTGTTTTTCCGCAGTTCATCAGAGGGGAAAACATATATTTGTGTGCCTGCTGTACTGTGTGGCTAATAATAGCTAATAATGGGTGGTTTTCTGGTAAACCAACTGACACCGAAAGAGGCAACACAATCCATATAGACACCATCCTTTATTTTGATCCAGCTTCACAGAATTCTTGATTTTATGCGTTTATCGATAGTGTTAAGATGTGAGCATTTCTCACTCGCTGTCTGTACATTCAGGGCTGGTTGGCAACCCTCTTTTTGGAGAGTGTCCCCAGCCCCCAGGCCTGGAGAATACAGACCACTTTAAATCGCTATCTTGAAAGGACAACCACAGGAGCCACCACAGGCTGAGAAAAACAAAGCCTGGGGCTTTCTTACAAGAAAAACAAAAGAAAAGTCCCAACCACTATGATGGTGGGTTGTTGTTGTTTTGAGAGTGTGTTCTTTGAAGAAAAGAAGCAAGGTTTGCCGATCACTTCTGGTCATTTAAGCCTTTCTGTGTTATTAAGCGCTGTTCCCGTTTAAGAATCCAAATGCAAACGGCACTTATGACTCATGCATCAAAAGAAAAGGAAAATCATAATCTGTGATCCGCTACTTCTACAAAGTCTGTATAGCAATGCAGCTAATCAGAAAATCTGACCTACTTTAATTATTTTCATGTGCTGGTATGAGTATCCCTGCCCTGCGCTGTTGTTCGAGACACAGATGGGGATCTTGTTCATTTGCCTGTGATCGTGGCGTAAATGGTACCGGGTCGAGTGGAGTGGGCACCCCACTGTGAGGAGTAGCGGAAACTGTACTACGGGTTTTCGCCAGCCTGGACTGGAATCTGTGAATCAGCAGGCATGTGTGAAGGGCGCACACGCTTTGTACTTTATTTCTGACTTTATCCACTGCTGTTCGTTTAACAGCGCCTTCAGAAAAAAGTCTTGCTGAGGTGTCGACGGCATTGGACACGGAACAGCGTGGCCCTGGGGCCGGCCTTGAACATGTTTGTCCGCTGTGGGATCGGAGCAACAGGAAGAGATCTGTGTTAACATCATACAGGAAACTTCCTTCAGCTGCCTGTAGTCTAAACAGAGGAGCGGTCAATCTCCCCACAGCCGAGGAGAAACGCTACCGATGACCGACCGGGGAATCGGTTTCAGAGGAGTAGATGGGAATGTGCATTGAAGTGAAGATACACTTGGTAAAATCGGTGAAAGGTCACCTTGTTCTGAGGCGAAGTTCTGCAAGATCTTTTCCCTACTTTACACACAATCCAGCCTTTTAGATGTGACAGTAGGTCCTCATGGATACAGAGAAGAAATACTGAAAAGGCTATTGCCCAACATTGCTTAAAAATCCTTACTTATGGAATAACTGTGTTTGAAGCCCCGAATTACAAAACACAGCTTAACTTGACTTTACTACCCTTTTTTAATTAACCTTTTAAGTGTATTATTATTAAGGAAACTCCAGATGTTTCTAGAATGTAAGCCCATCTAGTTTTGAGTTCTTTATTGATTATTCATTCATTTGTTTTATGTGTTTTGCGAACACTGAAGATGTGTTGTATCTCACTCTCTCCCTGTTTGAGAGGCTCGGTCGATTGACATGTCATTAGTTACTCATTAATACTGGAGCCGATTTCACTGTGTACTATAAACAGCCTAATTTCCTGCTCCTAGAAATGTCTGTTTGATCTTTTCTTTGATATCTGTTAATTTGGTTTGTTGTTGTTGTCCTGGTGTGCAGACTGAAAGTGCAGCAATCGTCTAGGGCTTTTGCTTGGATCCTGCTTTTGCTTTTGGAAGAAAGTTGGATGAAGTGAATTATTTTTACGATGTCAAGATTTTATCACACAGTGATGCAACTCAATCCCCTCCAGTTAACCTTTTCTCGTTGCCAACAGCCTGTCAGTGAAGGTGTGTGTTTGTATTGGTTGCGACTATGTGTGACCCTGTGTGTGTGTGTGTGTCTGTCCTGGGTTGATTGATCCTTGCAGTCAGCAGAGAAAAGACAAACAGTTGATACTGAAAACAGCCCTCAAAGTACAAAGTTTAGGCAACATCTGGGAGCGCCGCAGATAGGCGCCTGCAGACCTGGCCTCTCAGAGTGGGACGCCACTGACAGCGGCCCCTGCAGAGATTCTCTCGGTCGCTCTCGTCTTGAATGGCAGTGAGTACAGAACCGATTCTTCCTTTGTCAAATCGACCACAATTACTCCCTTCAAGAGTAGTGGTCGTAGAGTAGTAGTCATAGTGGTTTACTTGGTCAATAGTAGGCAACAGTAAAGTCCAGCAGTTGTTGTTTTTTTTGCTCCCGATCAGACCTTGCTGTGAGTCGGCTTTGTGTGCTGAGCAGGGCTGTCGGGGGGTGATTGATACGCTTCATGCTTTATAACGCTTGCATTAGAAGTGCACAGTAAACGCAGTGCCTGTCCCGCGCTTTGAAGCACCTTCCTCTGTTACCCTCGTGCTGTGTCCTGGGGGTTTCTTCTCCCGCCCTCCCACAGTCCCCGGCCTGGTTTTGGCGCCTCTGAAATCATGCCCATGTTTTCAAAGCCTCTCCTTCACTTTGCCTCGCTCTGGGATCCGACCACCACTCAGCCCGTGCACGTTGGCTCGCACAAGCTTGTTATTGCAGCTGGGCTTCCATCCCGTCCTACCGGATCGTGCCGGGCCTGCCTGTGGTCTCCCGTGACTCGGTCGGGCTGATTTCCAGTCGTTCCGTGCCAAGTCTGTGTGTAATTCCCCTTTCAATTCAGTTCAGTTCTGATTACAGGGGCTCTGTTATGGCAGTGGCTTAAATAATTGGCCTTGGAGATTGGAAGTGGTCTGAAAAAAGTGAATTGGAATTGGAAAGAGCTGAATTGACCCCCATCCTGCCCTGTAGGCCTCGTCTCCCCTCTGGACCTGTGTGAAAATGCTCTTGGTCCTTCTGGTGAAACAAGGCCTGCCAGCACAGTTGGTGTGTGGAGTTTAAGGGGACCCAGAAAAGGTAGTCCATTGAGGACCGTGTCGGGCTGACGGGGGTTACAGAAGCGTCCCCTTCGCAGCCTCGGACAACTGTGAGTGTCAGCTGAATACTGCCCTACAAAGGGGTCTCTTTCACACAGTGTGCCAGGGCTGCCAGGAACTGCATTTAGGGGCCTGTAATCCTGGACTTTCCCCTTCCTCAGAGGGCACCGTGCCTTAAATCTCACAACTGCAGCTCTCGGCCCACGCACAGATCAACACACACACACACGCACCTTCCTGTGATATCAGCCGTACCCTACCCAGCTCAGAACAATCCCGCTTGCTTACAAAGAAATCCCCCATACCACTCCCCCACCACATCCAGGCGTTTGTTTATTTCCTGTTGCTGCGTGGGCTGGCATGCTGGGAGATAAGCTCCCTTAAACCTCTCTCCAGCCCCGGTCTCCGAGCTCGGGAATGTCGACGGATGAATACAAAATAACTCCACAGGCTTCTGGAGTCCCAGGTCTTGAGGTTTGGAATTTAGGCCCAATTAACATGGATGCCTGGGAGATTACTGGCCAGGTCTCCAGAGTGCCCGAGCCGTGAGTCACGGACTGGGACTGGAGACGAGACATTCCAACACGATCATTAATGGGCAGTTAGTTGTATATTTTAAATTATCATTTTAATTTTGTCCCCATCAAATTGAAAAGGATTCTATTCATTCTCTGTGCTGTGTTCTGTTCATCCCAAGGCAGTTTTCCTCAGTTGCTAAGGTTGTGTTAGTCTAGGAATGGCAGTGCTCGAAATGGTATTTTCCCTGTGGTTTTATACAGATATAAAAACACATTTTGGGGGCTCTATTTGTTTATTTTGGAGTACAGGAGATCTCTGGGAAAGGTTGGTAAACAAGAGCTGGAGTCAGATTTCTCACGCCTTGCATTGTCAAACCACCGGCTCACCAAGACAAGAGACTCCTCTGTTGTGCTTCCTCGTGTCGCCAGCTCTTTGTTTCTGTATTGATCTGCTGGTCTGAGCCAGGCTCCCACTCGGTGGCTTATCGGCGTGTGTTTTGGGAGAGTGTGTGTGCCTATGAGGGCCCGGTATCTCTGCGACACAGCCGGCTCTACAGACCGATCAGCAGAAAGGAAAGGAGGATTCACCCTCCCTGCTCATTCGCTCCTCTCTCTCCCTGTGGCTTGATCTTCTCCTGCATGGGAGATCTTGTCAGTTTTAAAGAATGCTACCACGGCGCAGGATACAGTCACTGTATTCAAACCAGTGTGATCTTGTTTGATCTCTGTTTGCTCTGCCCTGATTGTGTTGTTCACTGTGAGGTGTGGAGGGGTGATGGGGACTTTTCCTCCTCAGCTACAGGTGCAAGAGCACAGGTTCCTGAGACTGACCTGAGAACAAGTTCATTCTCCTTTGATATGTTAGATTTGCAAAGTGAAGGATTTCTTTATATGGGAAACACACAAGTCTTGCTAATTTCCTGTCCTGAAAGTACCATATCAAACTCATAAAAAAAAAAAAACACGACAACAAAAGAAAAGATGCTGATCTGATCTATATTTGCATGAACGCTCTTGTGTGCCATCAAGACTAGGCAAGAAGGAACTCGACTGATCTCCACACGGCGCTCACACCCCCATAAGCAGCACTCGATGGCTCACGTACACCGCAGAGGTGCGAAGTGTGCGGCCCGGGCGTATTTTATGCGTGTGTCATATAGGATATGGTGTGATGACTTTGACCTGCTTGTTTAAGTGCCGGTCTACTGAGGCAGAATGAGGGCACACACGTCTCGGATACCGGCCATTGTTTCCACTCTTTAAAGAGGACAGGGGCATGGGGGGAGGAAATGACTTCGAATGCTTCATCAAATGGGCTCCAATTCTCTATTGTGTGTCCAAGACTGTAGGCTGTTTTTCAGTTTTTCCTCTGCTTTGGGTTTCAGGTTTAATTAAGTGTACCAAGGCCGCTGGGAGGGTTGTGTGGAATCTCATCACTCGCCAGTACAAACACAGAGATGGTTTAGACCGAGAAAACTCTGTGCTTTACTACACTCTACCATGAATAAACCACGGTAAACAGGCTTCCAGAATATCCATCCTGGTATAGCATGGTGTTCCTGTGGTCCAGTGTAGTAAAGCACAGTGCAGGCGTTCACCAGGGAAGTACAGTACCGTGAAGAACTGGAAATGTGCCTCTAGGCCATAAACTGAGCTGAATGAAGTTTCCCTGTAATGCAAGATAAGATCAAAAGGAAGGTGGCACAACGGGGGTGGCTGGCATTTTTTTCCTACATACGTGTCCTTCCGCATGCGTGATGGTCCGTGGCAGTTGATTCTAGGAAACTGAGAAATTCTTACCAAAGGGAGTCGGTGTTAGTAACAGGCGTGTGTGCAATGAGTAACAGTCAGAGACTTGCGCTGTCTCCACACCCTCTCTATCTGCATCCCCAGCTCTCTCTCTCTCTCTTTCCTTCTCTCTCAGCTTCTGCTGTTCTCTGGGAGTTTCCTCTGTCACCACAGCAACTCTCAAAACAGGCTTGCAAGTCGGCCTGGTGCCAAAGTGTGGTCGGCCCAGGGTATATTTTTGCTTCTAAATGCAGTAAACTTGTGATTCTAATTTGAAGCTGACAGTGGCGTTACTGTGTAATTCCATCTTTGTTTTAGTTTTCTCTCTCTCCAGTTTTCTCTTTCATTTTGTTACCATTTGATGCTTGAACGCATGCACTTTTTGATTGTGTGTTTTTGAAGCGTTCATTACTGACAACCTTGCATACTAACTGAACCCCAGCTTTTTATCTTCTTATCCATGAACAGTAATGGCCCAAATGCATTCCTCTCAAGTCGGTGACATTAAAGATTTTAAAAGGGGTTCGATACAGCATTAATCTATTAACTGGTTATGATTGAGCCTACTATTTCACATATTTTCAATTATAATATAATATATAGCAGATAATAATAACAAATCAAATTCAACTAATTATTTTACTCCTTTATTAACATTGGTTTCCTAAAGATTGTTGTTGTTGTTGTTATTATTATTATTATGCCTGAAATGTCACCGCTCTTTGTGTCGACTGTCCATGTAGCAGGTTTTATTCATCGTAACCCTCACCGTAATCACGAAAAACGCAGCCACCCTGACAGTGGAGCCCTTATTTTGGGCCGCCTGTCTCATCTTCTCAGACCTCGGGGCAGAGAGTATCACGCCCCCCCTGCCCCCCGTGCAGCAAAGCGGATTATGTGTGTAACGCACGGGGCTGTTTTCAAGACACGGTCTCCATTCGGCACTTCCCGAAAACGACTGAGAAAAGTGCCTCCCGCGGGCCCCTTCAGTCCATGAATCTGCTGAAACAAATCCTCCCCTAATTTGGAGCCAGAATTCCCCTGTCTATTCAATTATACAGGATGGAAATAAAAGAGTGGGATTGGCAAAAAAGTTAAAAAAAAAAAAAAAGTCAAAGCCAATTACATGACAAAACCGGAGAAAGACATTTCTCTCTCGCACACACTCACTCTCACGCACACACACACACACACACACACTCTCACTCTCACTCACACACACACACACACACGCACTCACACACATATTTGCACCTAGGTGTGATCAGCCGGGGGGGATTGTTTTTGCACCATTGTTACCGTCATGTGACCGAGTCTGAGAAACACTGAGTTTTCTTTGAAATGTGGGATTTCCCTCCACTTGAACTCTTGCCTGCTGCCATAACATAAGCAGACGCCCATGTTCTGCATCTATAGGCAATAAAAATACAGTGACAGTCCACAGTTTACCTTCTCCCTCCCTCCATCTTATCTCATGTCACCTGGAGTCTTTACAGGCAAAAAGATGTCCAACAAACTCAACAGATATAATAGATTAATTAGTTTAACGAACAATATTTAACGAACAAAAAGGCTGAATAATGCGGTTTCACATAAAGGCTATGAATACTTTCAATATTTTCAGAAATTCTAAGGGTTCAAAAGAGTGACTGATCTCAGACACTTTCATTTAATTGTACTTCCTGTTGGGCTGTATAATTCGCTTCTGTCACATCTGCGTGTGCGTGTTTGCTGGAGGGGTGTGTGTTGGGATGTGGGGGGCTCAGGCTACAAATACAAATTAACAAATTGGCTAAATTAGAAAGTAGAAAGGAGTCGACAGCTATTCAGCCTCCAATAAACTAATCTCTTAGAAAATATGGTGTTTAGTTAATTAAGATGTTGATGTTGTTGTTGTTGATTCTGGGATTGACAGGTTTGCAGTGTTAGAAATTCTGGCCTGGTGTCAGGGATGGAAACCAAACAGGTTCTGCGACACCGTATGAGCCGAAACAGATTCGTAGCCACAGGGCATCAACAGAGCTAGGCCATGGGAATGCCCTTTCAGAAATGGTCACATGATCATACGCTCTGTGGTCTAAACGGAGTGTGGATTTTTCCTTTATTTTTCTTTCTGACGCTTTCGTTGTTGTGGAGCAGGAAGGACCCTTAAAGGCAGGGGGATCTCTCGAGGAGGGGGCTAATGTGTGTGCGAGAGACGGGGTGGGGGATCTGGCAAATGTGGACGAAGGCAAAGAACAGTGGCCGGCTGTATAAACCCCATGAATATTGAGTAACTCGAGTATTCAGCGCAACAGATTGCTTTCGGGGCCGGTGTTTTGTCTTCAGCGTGTCGAAGGAGCTTTTGCCGCACTATTGAACCCGAGGATCGCAGACGTGCAAGACTAAGGGGATTCTTCCCCCTGGATTTATCTGGGCCCTGCTGGCACGGAGATCTTTCCCAGTCATCGGCGCTGGCTCCTTCTGAAGATGAGGAGACCGAAAAGAGCTTTTGTCATTTATCAGAGGTCTGCGTACTGTAAACAGCATTCAGACTGAGGGAGTCCCTGCGTTGTGTGCCAAAGCCCCCTTAGGGCCAGCAGTTCACTGTACAATATAAATCCAGGCCAGCCAGCCAGCCAAAGCCAATTCAATTACCCACAACCCCCTTGGGTGGTTGTCCAGAATCCCTCACACTCTCACACACTGCCTATTGGTTCTCTAACCCCCCCCGCCCACACCATGTCCTCATCCATCTGATTATCCCTGGGCTACAGCCAAGGTTGTTGGCCGTCTCTCACAGTGGCAGGCCGCAGCCAGACAGGCAGGCAAAGACAATACAGTATGTGTCTCCGCTTTCCCGAGTTATTTTGCATTCCTATGGGTTTTGTTTTTGCTCCCCCCCACCCCTGACATCGAGTTCGTCTGCGAGGCTGGGGCCCAAGAGCCGTCCAGTTGCGAAACCGTCCGAACAGAAAGGCCATGTGTGGTCTCTCAGTGTAAATGAGCCAGGAATGTAGCATTATTATTCTATGTGTTATTTTGTTTTGTTATTATTACTTGTTTCTCAGTCTGCTGCTTCAGTTTTCATTCCTCGGTTGAAGGTCTCGTCCCTGAGTTGTGATGCGGTTCACGTTGGCCCGCGATGTTGTTTGCGAGAAGCGCAGATGCTCTCGGTTGGAGACGTTTCGTATCTGTGTTCGCCTGCACACATTAAACAATACAGTGTTTACAAATGAAAGAGGCCTTGGGTCGAGCTCCTTCATTGGGCTGGGGTGGTGTGTTTCACATCCGCCCCCCTCCACAATGCTCTGAGTCATCGCAGACCTGAAATGCATTGCCTGGGCTTTGAATTGTGTCTGGAGATTTCAGGGGTTTGAACACTTAACATGCTTTAAACTCTTATGATCTCGATCTGTGCAAAACAAAAAGAGTTCAGTTCTTTAACCTCTAGTTCCAGTAATGTTTGGGATTAATGTTTGAGGGGCTGTGGCTAGCGGCATGGTTGAGCAATAAGCTGCTGTTCCAAGTTGGCAGGCTTTAAATGTAGACTTGGACATCTGAGGCTTTTGCATCTCTGTAAAGCAACATTCTCCTAATTGCTGAGAACTTGAATAACCGGGACCTTCTGACAGCTTTTTAGTTATTTTGAACTTAATGAAGTATAAAGGTTTTGCAGTCCTTCACGGTTGTGTGAAAGTACGTCTCGATTCTCCGCTGTATCGTCCCAGCGCCTGAAACATCGAGTGGTGGTTTTGTCTGTGTAGGACCTGTGGACTGGAAATCCTTTCTCGCTAAAATAATCGTCGCCAGTTAGAGTTACAGGGCCTTAAAAATATATCAAAGCCAGCAGCAGTCGTGCCCAGAAACTGTAAAGGAGTGTAATTATTTCTGAGTCACTCTGCCTTGGCAAGCTGCGCACAGATCTATATACATATACACTTTACTTGTAAACAGTGACATGCAGTGATGCATACACAAGACACTGAGCGCTGAATTGCTAGTTCAGTTTCTGTGTACATTGCGAGGGTAAACGTTTCGTATCGGCCGTGTCTGTGGACAGCTGTACATCTGCAAGAAAATGTTTTGTGAAATAGATAGTTTATCCTGTTCACTCCTGTACTGTAGTGTACTCTGTGAAGGACATTTATTTTTTTTCCTCTCTCTCTTTCCTGTAAGAACAATCCTGAGCCACACTCGGCAATGGCGCTCAGCCGGTCACAAGGGGTGTTGCGATTCTGTCTACAGCTGAAAACAACATTACCCCGGCTGTTTATCGGCTCCCGAAGCATTGAAATGGATCTGGGTTACACAATGAACTTTTGCTTGAAAGAACCATTTGTTTCCCTGTTTGCCTCTAAGCTGGAAAGTAAATTTGCAAGCAACTCTGTTGTTAACCCTTAGCAACCCAGCGCTACGTATATAGCCTATGTCAGATGGAAATACAATAGAAGTACACAAGCATATGGTTCAAGTGTTTGAGTTTTCCATATGAGAGAGGCCTTCAGAACTGGGATGATAATATTCTTGTCAAGCATCTTAAATTCTTAATGGTTAAGCTGGTTCTGTGAACTGTACTGAGGTGGTTATTTCTGTATTATTGTAATTGGCAAAATGCATTAGATCCAAACACCGAAAAACCTTCTAGGGATTATCTTGAGATCGCTAGGTGGTGACGTTTTAATATGGAGGTCATGACAGAAATTATCCTGGGATCATGAGATCGCAAAGACCCTGCTTTTGTTTTTGTGGATGTGTTTTGCTTTGTTCGGTCATGGCCTCAACGAGCCTCCTTGCAATCCTGCATTTCAGATTTCCGATCCCCGGCACCGATCAGTCACACAGCCGAAGCAAAAACTGAATACAATGTTTAAGTGTGAGAGGATGTACTGAGTGCCGTGTCTGTCGGCACCCATTGTTGTTACTGGGGGCAAGGTCGGCATTCCTGACGTCTTCCGTAACCCTCGCTTCTCCTTGCTCTTCCAGAACTCGACCCAGGAGATTGGTGAGGAGGTAGAGGAGGGAGCCATATACACCATCACCCTCAGAAAGGTCCAGGTCCACCAGGCGGCCAGCAAGGGCCAGCGATGGCTGGGGGTGAGTGTCTGTGCCTCTGCGTCCAGTTTGATTCAGTGCGGTTTGTCCCGGTTATCAGTGCCTGTTCACCGTCCGCATCTGAAAGTGTGCCGTCCAAAGCCAATAAGTAAGCAACTGTTTGTATGTGTCCCCGCCGCGCAGGTGGAGACAGAGTCAGCTCTGAGCCTGTACGAGACGTGCAAGGTGCGCACCATCAAGGCGGGCACCCTGGAGAAGCTGGTGGAGTACATGGTGTCAGCATTCAGAGGCAACGACTCGACCTACGTCACCATCTTCCTGTGCACCTATCGCTCCTTCACCACCACCAAGCAAGTGCTGGACCTGCTGCTCAACAGGTACGTGAGACGCACTAGACACACTCAACACAAGACACACACTGGACACACACTCACTGTGGACTGAAACGCACGCTGTCAGCTGAGTACCCCCTCTCCCTGTCAATCCTCACACAACTGGCCCCGTACACCCCACCACGGACCCTGACACCATACACACCCGTCACTGTTGCACCTTGGACCCACTCTGATCCTCTCTGCTCCGCCAGGTACGCCAAACTGCACCACCAGTCCAGCGTCGAGGGTTCCAGACTGACGCACGATGACCGCACTGAGCTGAAGAAGTAGGTGTCCCTTCCTGCAGTGCTGACGCTTGACAATAATGGGGACCGATTCTTGGCCAAGACATCTCTGTTTCATTAAGAACCTCTGCCCATTCTTGTCAAGGTTTGCCCTAAAAGCGATTGTCAGAAGTCAGTTGCTTTTAATACCGCAGCACTTTGTGGCCCCTGCACTTGACTGACTGACCGTTTCTCTCTCTCTCTCTCTCTCACAGCACTATCTCCTCTATCCTGGGTGCCTGGCTGGACCAGTACTCGGAGGATTTCTGGAAGCCGCCGGAGTACTCCTGTCTGCGCCGCCTCATCTCCTACCTGCACCTCAATTTCCCCGGCTCGGACCTGGAGAGGAGGGCCTGCAACCTGCTGGCACAGTTCCACCGGCGGCAGCTCCGCGAGCCCGAGCAGGAGGGTAGGCATCCCCGGCACCGGTGGGGGGGGGATACGCACACTTGACTGACTGACACGGCGCTGACACGGACCGCCCCCTCTGGGGAATAGTAAATTCCCGGAGAAGTGTGTAAAAATAGAGAAGTCAAAGGAGGAAGTGGGGACGCAGTAAAAAGACTGCGGTGAAAAGGAATGGAAGAGCTCACACATTCAAAAGCATTTTTTCACCCCGAGGGTTTATTCCGAGTTGATTGTGTATGGACTGTGGTCTTCCCCCCCAGCACTGTTTTCTTGAAAGGCAGTGAGGGGGAGCTGCCACAGGCTTTTATTAGAACATAAGTGTCCAGTTGAGAGGAGCCCATTCGCCCCATCGTGCTCGCTTGGTGTCCATTAATAACTAAGTGATCAAGGATCCTATCCAGTCTGTTTCTGAATGTTCCCAAATTGTCTCTTCAGCCACATCGCTGGGGAGTTTGTTCAGATTGTGACGCCTCTCTGTGTGAAGAAGTGTCTCCTGTTTTCTGTCTTGAATGCCTTGAAGCCCAATTTCCATTTGTGTCCCCGGGTGTGTGTGTCCCTGCTGATCTGGAAAAGCTCCTCTGGTTTGATGTGGTCGATGCCTTTCATGATGTTGAAGACTTGAATCAAGTCCCCATGTAAACACTCGATTTGTCCACTTACACAACTCAGTGTGTGAACAGTCACGTGTCTCCTCTTGGACAGTGCTGGACCACAGCGCCTGCACCTTCACCATGCTGGAGGAGAATGGCTACGACGACGACCGGCCCGACTTCCTGTCCTTCTCCCCCGCGGTGGTGGCCGAGCAGTTCACGCTGATGGACGCGGTGAGTGCCGGCTACAGGGACTTTCCATTTGAAGTGAGACTGTTCTCCCCTGGGCGCTGTTTTAACCCGTGCTGTTCTGTAGGAGCTGTTTAAGAAGGTGGTGCCGTACCACTGCCTGGGCAGCATCTGGTCCCAGCGCGACAAGAAGGGCAAGGAGCACCTGGCGCCCACCATCCGCGCCACCGTCACCCAGTTCAATTGCGTCACCAACTGCGTCATTGCCACCTGCTTGAGCGACAAGGGGCTCAAGCCCACGCAGCGTGCCAAAGTGGTGGAGCGCTGGATCGAGGTGGCCAGGGTGAGGCGCTGCACGTTACACTCGTTATTTCAGATGCCCATTTGATAGCTGCTGCTTCTCCTTCCATTCAGTTATCCTTCTGTTCTTCTAACAATCACAGTTGAGAAGGTTACATAATCTATTAGTGATGAGACCCTGTGCCACCGGTCACCTCCATTGAGCAGCTCAGCTGTGGTGGCCGGGTGATGTGCTGGTGGAGCTCGGTAGCGTGACGTTGGGCCTGTGTTGTGTTTCGCAGGAATGCCGGATCCTGAAGAACTTCTCCTCCCTGCGAGCGATCCTGTCAGCTCTGCAGTGCAACTCCATTCACAGGCTGAAGAAGACGTGGGACGAGGTCTCCAGGTATGATGGAGGAGTTGTGGGGGGTTGGGGGAGGAGTTGTTCAGGGTGTCTCTCATCAGACCACCGTGCCTTCCATGTCTCCGGCGGCTGCTGTCTGACCCGCTGCTTTTCTCCTCAGGGAAAACTTCCGCATCTTTCACGAGCTGTCGGAGATCTTCTCAGACGAGAACAACCACTCCCTGAGCCGAGAGCTGCTCATCAAGGTAGGCGTGTGTGCGCGTGTGTATGCGTGTGTATGCGTGTGTATGCGAGTGTGTGTTGGTCTCAGGCAGAACACAGACTGTAACACAGGAGCCCAGGTTTGAACTTTTCTTAGGTTAGCCAACACCCATGCATGAGTCAAATAAGAGTCTTAAAATCTCCTTCCTGTCATCTCCCTCTCAGTGTTCCCAGCCCTTGAAATAAAGAGGACTTCTCTAAAGGACCCCCCAGATTATATTTTCCAAGCAAAGGCACTGACTGCGCTCGGCCCCAGAGCAGTGGTGCTGTGTCTGCTTGCAGGCGTGCTGGGGGGCTGTCTGTGGCCCTGGCCTGCGGTTCGGGATGCAGCAGAGCGAGTGCTGACTCATCCAGTAGCCCCCCCCCCCCGTGCCCTCGCTGTACTTCTGAGAACTCGGCGTCCGCTGCGGGGGGCAGGATGTGGCCGAGCACCTGTGCAGCAAGCGGCGCGGTGGGAGCCCGAAAAGTGTTGACTTACCAGGCCGGCACTGGGGCTCTGTAACGCTTCTTGCAGCAGACCACTTAGTGGTTTAGCATTTGTGCTTGCAAGCGCACAATAGAACAACGCCGAACAAACAAACACACGAACAGAGCATCGATGGTCTTCAAATCAGTCACTTCCGCTGCTCATAGACGCTCCAGCAATGACGGGAATTGTGTGCTCTCTCTCTCTCGGCACGCAGTCTGTAGGCTGAGGAATCCGGCGCGTCTCTGACCGTGCCGGCGGAGTGCGCAATTGGCGCTGGCACATTCCATGGAGCTTTGAGGCGCTGCCTGCTCTACAGAGCTGCTCCTCAGTCTTTGCCCATTATTGAAGCATTCCTGCATGGGAGAGCGCCCGGGCCGGTGTGAAAACGTGCCGTATAGTCCTGACATTGACCAGATGCAGGGCAGCCGCATACTTCGCATTCCTTCCCCTGCCAGATGGGCACAGCCCCCTCAGAGTGGGCGTGGTCCCAGGGCAGGAGTGGAGGGAATCCCTGTGGCGTCACAACAAGCTGCCCCTACTGATAAAGCAAGGGCCACACCTCGGAGATGAGCCAGGGAGGGCTATCCCAGGGAGATAAGAGAGCCTGCATCACTATCTCTAAGCGGCAGCCGGGACAAGGTGTACCCTGGAAAAGCCGGCAGAACTTCACGTCATCACCCTTCCGAAGACTCGTATTCAGTGATGTCTTTGAATCGTGATCCTTTTATAACACACCCCAGGCCATCGCAAAGCACCTGAACGTATTGAAAGAGAGGCTCTGTGTTGTAGTCCACTCCCTACGCCAGCTCCCCATCGTCTTCCCATGAGCCACAGCGCTAAAACACAGATGGATGCGTGTATGTTTGTATGTGTGAGTGGCAGGGTCTGTACATGTGGCCCGGTGGATGAGAGTCAGGGTTCGGGTTGGTAAATACGGGATTCTGACAGAGTGTCTGTCTGTCTCCGTCTGCTCTGCACAGGAGGGCACTTCGAAGTTCGCTACTCTGGAGATCAACCCCAAAAGGGCCCAGAAGAGGCATCAGCAACAGAGAGATCTGGTAAGAGGAGAGCAACGGACCGCCTGAGCTGCTTCAGCCGAACCGTCCACAGAACTAGTGTCCCCGTAGTGCCAAAGAGGGCTGTGACTCATTATGATAATGCTGTGTAATCAATATTTGCTCAAATTGATTTACCACCAGCTGTACGATGCCTGAGTAATTGGACTGCACTCTAAAACATTAATCCTGGTCCATAATCATAATTCAGTTGCTTGTAAAAATAAATAATTAGGAAAATAAAGAGAACAAGAATTTCAAAGGAATTCCATTTTCTTTTGACTTTCTAGAATGTAAACCGTAAGTCCAAATGCTCCCTCTATTGGCAGTGAAAGGTACCATCAACCGTCCTGTGATATAAAGCAGAGACGCAGTGTTTGAGCGCCCCCTTGTGGTGCTCTTGAGGAACCAGCAGATTGAGAAATGCACAAGCGGTCCAGATTTCCCACAACAAGAAGCAATAAACAAATAAGTGGATAGCATTTTCCTTTTTTTGTTTATAGCTACTTGAAACGCTGAACATATTTGTCCCATACTTCCAGTTATTTGTCCCTGCCCAGGCATCTGAGCCTTGTGAAACAGATACAGACCCCCCCCAGCCCAGCCCGATCACAGCTGCCTCCGAAGCACATCAATTAGGTCGCCTCCGGACCACACTGGCCGCTTTGTCTGTTGATGCTCTGTCTGTTGACTGCTGGCACAGAGCGTTCCATGTGCGTCCTGTCGGGCCGACTGTGCCGTCCACAATCGGAGTTCTGTTCTCCTCTCCGCCGGCTCACAATCTGTTCCCTGTCGGCACTGAAGCTCCCAGTCCATCACCCATTGACCCAGACGCTTCCCGGTTCCCTCTCTAAAGCCCGGCCTTTGCTGGAGGGATGTGCATTGTGTAGCCCAGGAGCTCGGCGCGTGTTGAGACGGACGCCGCGCTCTGTGCTGGAGAGATGCTCTCGCCTGGCTCTAGGAGGAGATAAATAAGCAGCTCGTTCATTCAGTGACAATCGGGAACTTGTTTGCGTTATAACTTAAACCCACTCTTGTTCTGTTATTGGATTTCTTAGCACTTCATTGTTACATTGTATTAGTGGAGTAATCTGGGTGAAGCCCTCTTGCTCAGTGCTCCTCCCTCACTCCGCTCTGTGCGTCTGTGTTTCAGGGCGTGATGCAGGGCACCATCCCGTACCTGGGCACCTTCCTCACAGACCTGGTGATGATGGACACAGCCATGAAGGACTACCTGGATGTAAGTGAAGTCTACAGGATTTTTTGGACACTGGCTTTAACCTTTAGTAAAATAAGATTGAAAAGCACTCTTGAATACATTTTTTGTAATTTTTTCTTTTGATTTATTTTGGTCTGCTCACCGCTATTTTAAATGTGCTATTCACACTGCCCACACTGATTGTTACTGATGTTTAATTTGTTTGCTTTCTCTCCAGGGTGGATTAATAAACTTTGAAAAGAGGAGAAAGGTAAGAGTTGATTTTTTTTGTTTACCCATGCAAACGACTTAATGTATGCTGTGTTGGGATGGTCTCCGGTCATTTTAAAGTGGGAAAGAGCATGAACTGTGATGGGGCAACACTTTATTCTGCATTTCTGTGCTGGAGGTAACTGGGTGTCACTAGATACCATCTCAGTATTTGTATCTTTTTCTGTCCCCCGTGCTCTTCCCTCTCCCACCGTCAGGAGTTCGAGGTCATCGCCCAGATCAAGCTCCTGCAGTTGGCCTGCAACAACTACAACTTCACTCAGGAGGGGCAGTTTGTGGAGTGGTTCTCTGGGGTGGACAGACTCACTGAGGCTGAGAGGTGAGTGAGAGAGAGAGACAGAGGGAGAGAGAGTCGACGTGGCCCTTTGTTCAGATGATTGAGTCTTTAAAGCTCTGAATTGCCTTCTTTTCCCCAATTTCTCAGAAGAATTGAAGTATTTAAGAGACCATTCATCCTGCTCTCTTATTGTCCTGTAGCTGATTTGGGAGAGTTGCGAGTTTCCATTCTGCACGTGGTCTTTCTTTCATTTTTGTTTCATTCTGGTCTTTGTTATAAATTAGTATAGAAATAGGGAAGAAAATGACTTAAAGGGAAACACCTCCAATGGTTTTATAGTCTTAAAAGACCAGGAATAATCCATTTGCTCTTCTCATAAAGATCCTACTGTGTAACACAAATGATTAGCTCTTGAGCTCTTGATAACCCGAGCAGATGCGTGTTCAGACCCCCAGTCTGTGCTGTTCTCCTCAACCCGTCCCGTCTCCGTCCACAGCTACAGCCTGTCCTGCGAGATCGAGCCGCTGTCGGAGTCCGCCAGCAACACGCTGAAGGCCAAGAAGAACACGGGCATCATCAAGCGCTGGAGCGAGTAAGTGTGTGGCCCCCAGCCCGCCGGTCATTGCCTGCTATTGGCCCCCGCCGCCACTCCGACCACCTTGTGTGAACGTGTGCAGTTGGGCCGCGGGTGTCAAGGCCAGTTCCTTGATAAGCATGTGTGGCCTTTCCCAGCAGGCAGCCGGGGCTTCAGGATCTCACGGCACTCAAGGCCTGCGACTCGGTTACACACGGTGGGGCGGGGGGGCGGTGGCGTTGGCGGTGGCGTGTGCGGAATTGTTCTCGACATGTGATGCACTCTTTGCGAACATTGTTGTTAGGCCTGATTGGGCCTGTATGCTGTCACAGTGCGGCAGGGTTGTGAGTTTGCTCCAGAGACTGTGGGCTCTGTGTGTTTTGGCCCTGTGGTGTGTGTCTGGTGTGTGTCTGGTGTGTGTCTGGTGTGTGTCTGGTGTGTGTCTGGTGTGTGTTAATATCTGCAATTGTATGGGGGTTTCGTATGGAATGTATGGACGTGTGTTGTTGCTCTGTGTATATTTACTTATATAATTTAATGTATGCATTTTGCTTATTTTCTCAAATTCAATGCGAGAGATTTGGCTTGTGCCCAAACAGTATTATTGCGTGTGTATCTGTGTGCCAGTGTGTGTTTCAGTGTGCTGTTCATTGTCAGTGTGTGTCTGACCGGGCCGTGCTCCCTGTCCATGTCTCCCAGCCGGCAGCCCCCCAGCGCTGAGGCCAGCTGCAGCGCCGGCAGCTCCCACTCTAAGTCCTTCGAGCAGCTGCGCTACGGGCCCTTCCTGGGCGGGGGCAGCGGGGACGGCGGCGACTCGGTCAGCGTCACCTCGGCCGGCTCCAGCAGCTCCGACGTGGAAGAGATCAACATCAGCTTCATCTCCGACTCCCCGGAGTCCCACGAGAAGAAGGTAGGTGACTGGATTAATGCTGTGAACCTAGGGGGGTGGGGCTTGGTCCTAGGGAGCAGGTGGTAAGTGTCAGGAGCCTTATAGATATATGCAGTGTTCGTGTTTGTGAAACTGGGCCCGAGTGTTACAGGACAGACGCTGTACGCTGGCGGTTACTGAGGCACAGTCCACAGCAGACATGAACATGGACACTGGACTGTTTCACTAGAGTCTGTTTTTGTTGCCATTGTTGTTTTTCAATACTAGCTTGTATTTTTAGGTCTTGTTTGAATTATTATTTTAAGTTCAATATTGCAATTTCTTTTCTTATTCTGCAAATGCTTTTGGTCCGTTTTTGTTACTGAAAATGTCCGTACTGCAGTGTGCACATTTATTAGCAACCCCTTGGCTTCTGTTTTGATTTGCTGCGCATATGAAATCAATTCACTCCCCCCAAACCAATCCCGGAGCTGAGGCAGTCAAATTGACTGCTTCTCTATTCAGAGCAATGACTAGGATATCCCACCCGTGCCACGGATTGCAAACCAATAGAGAGAAGGTGAAAAAATCCACAAACCACGAAATGCAAGACTTTGTAGTGGTGTTGGTTGTCTAATGAAAATGAAACTGGAGCAGTAAATGTAAGACACTAGTCCAGTCCATCATGCTGTTGTGCACAGGGCAGGGGGTGAGAGGGCAGACTTGCATATCGAAAGATCTTGATCCCAAACACACTTTTCCCAAATCGGGATTCCTTTAAAACGGAAGAGTTTTCAAAAGCAAATCCATCGCTTGTGTGGTTCTTTGCACCGTGGCTGTGCAGATGTGTATCGGTGACCAATCCTGGATAACGTTACCAGCCAAAAAGCGTTAATAAATCTGCACACTCCTCTTCGGACCCTGCCGTGTTCATATGTCCGTTGTCGGCCCTGAGACACGCCCGGGTGCTGCCGTGGCTGTCCTGGCTGCCGTCGCTCTTGTCTGCTCAGTTACTCTTCTCAGTAGCGATGTGAGGAGCTGTTATCTGTGCTCAGTCTGAATGTGGAGGCGTGTCTCGACTGTGCCGATATGTAGCCTCGAGTATGAACTGTCCGCCGTCTCTGATGACTCTGACTGTAGTTCATGACGATTGTAATAATAATATGTAGTTTAATTCCTTTGTAGACCGCCACGCCTACTGTAAAACATTCCAATTCTACCTTAGGCAAGGGATGCATCCTGCCCGAGACTATACCCACGGTACTATACTTTCGCAATTCTATACTTTTATATGTGAAAAGTTGTATGTTGCACACAGTCACACTATCTCTTGGGGGATCAGAGTGTTACATGTTACTTGGATGATGATAACTGATTTTATGTCAAACCATATACATCACACATTACATCACTTATCCGTATAGAGCATTGTGTGAAATCTCTCAAAACCCATCCCCCGATTTCCCACTTGTTCATTTGTGTTGTGTGTGTTTATTTGACTCTGGGTGCATTTCACAGTTCTCTCATCTGATACTCTGGGCACTTTTGGCTCTTCCCCCACCCCCCCCCCCCCCACTCAGTAATTTCTATAATTTCCTGTCCCCCTGGGGTTCGGGTACTTATTGGAGCTACTGCATGTCCCATTGTCCATGTTTAAGTCTGTTACGTGTCTGTGGCATTGCTGACACCCTGTCTGCTGTCTCTCGTGGACCCCTGTGCTCAGATCTCTCGAGTGTGGGATGCTTCGTTATAAACCACGTGCAGTGAGAGAAACTAACATTCACCGGGGAGAGGAAGACTGGAAATAATACACGCAGAATTTTAGAAATCTATTCATCTTGATTTGATATCGCACCCTTCGACAGAGAATTGCCAGGGAAGTGCTTAACAGTATTAACGTGTTCAGGAAGTACAGCCAGTCTTCCAGGGTTCGCAGGCACAGCTCAATTTAATTACGTCACTTAAGTCCCCTTTCATCTGGATTTTAAGAAGGGGGAAAAAAGTCCTGCCGACCTTTAAACACTCAAGGTATTTAAACTTCCTGAAACAAACAAGCTTACCGAGTTACAAAGCATCGTTTTAGTTGGAAACCGAATGGACTCCAGTCTCGAGTTTCCCCTCCTCGCGAGGACGAGCACAGGGGCAGGGTCACAGCGCCGTGTGTGTTTGTGGCCGCGTGGTCGAGGTGTCGTCACTCAGCGCCAGTCTCTGTTTCACCCCCCCTTCCCCCAGTTCTGGGAGTCCACGTCGCTGTCGTCGCTGGACACCTCGGGGATGGGCTCGGGCTCCAGCAGCGCCTCGTCGTCATCCATGTCCTCCACGCCGGTCAGCGCCTCCCGCTCGCACAAGCGCTCCGTGTCGGGCGTGTCCAGCTACTCGTCGCTGTCCCTGCCGCTCTACAACCAGCAAGTGGACGACTGCTGCATCATCCGCGTCAGCCTGGACGTGGACAATGGCAACATGTACAAGAGCATCCTGGTGAGAGAGGGACGGAGGGAGGGGGTTTATTTAACCGGCACAAAATTATATACTAATAACTTGCAAAAGCAGGAAGAGAATTGGGAACTGTGTGTCGACAGTTAGAGCGATTATAAACGCATATCTTAAAAAGAAGGAATGGAATGACTGACTCTTTATTATTTAAAATTCTGTTCCATTTGTGTTCGGTGTTGCGCACCCCACAGAGTCATAGAAACATAGAATATTTTAATAAATCGCAATAAAAACATTTATTAGGGGAGAGAAGCAAAAACCTGACTTAACGAGGCACGGACGAGGAGACTGACATGGTGTGTGTCTGTCCTGCAGGTGACCAGTCAGGACAAGACGCCAGCGGTTATCAGGAAAGCCATGGTCAAACACAACCTGGACCGCGAGAGGCCGGAGGACTACGAGCTGCTGCAGAAGATCTCGGAGGAGAAAGGTCAGCTTGCCGAGACATGACACCACACCACCCGACATAGTGCCGCAGGGGGACAGTCGCCTCTTACTCCTTCCCCTGCGATGTGTTTGAAGACTTTATCCAAGACAACTTGTGTATAAAAATGCATTCGGACTGTGAACTCTGTTTTATCACAGAAGGTACACAGTTTTAATAGCGGTCACAGGATTTATATGGCAGTTAATTGACGTGGTGCACAAGGAGGCCAAGCAACATCTCAAACGTGTGTGCATTTAATAAAAATAAAATGGCTCAGTCATGACATTTAGGAGAACCTGAATTCAGCGTTTGACTGTCCTCAGCTTGTGTTTTATGGCCATGAGTCGTGAAGTATCTTTCATCGCTGTTTACTGAGAACAAAACAGGCCACTGAACATTTCCCTTAATCATTAAGTAAACAAAAAGACTGGAATGGACTGGACTGGTGTACATGTGTGACTGGACTCATTGTGGTGGTGATGAGAGAGAACGAGAACCTCGAGTCCCCGGCTTATCTTTCGCTTCCCAGGTTTTTATCGATTACTTCCTTTCTCTCCGCAGAGCTGAAGATCCCAGACAACGCCAACGTCTTCTACGCCATGAACTCCTCAGCCAACTACGACTTCGTGTTGAAGAAGAGGGGCTTCCCCAAGGCCGGGCGTGCCAAGCACGTGGCCAGCTCCACCCTGCCCCGCATGAAGCAGAAAGGCCTGAAAATCGCCAAGGGCATCTTCTGAACACCCGGCCTCTGCCCCACCAACTGCCCCACCTGCCCCACCCGCCATCCCCCTTCCCTGCTGCCAGAGAGGAGAGGAATGGCCGTCAGTATTACATGAACAAAAACAAACTCTGACACTTAAAGAACAATGACAAAAAGACAGAAGGACCCTGTACAGACTGTGCAATACGGAAAGAGGTGTGCCTCACGGAGAGGCAAGCCGGAGAGCTCTTATTGTGTGCAGGGGCGCCATGTTTACAGGCCTTAGTGCCCAGCTGCCCATCTTTTTGGAGGGCAGGAACTAGGACCCTCATGCCTTTTCTGTGCCAGGTGTGAACTGATATTATTTGAGGACCCTTGGGAGGGTTTCCACGTGAAGGACTCGGCCGTCCCTGGAGTTCCCTGGGGAAGGGACAGTGGACATTACTCTGCCCACGAGAGCAGAGTCCCCAAGGTTGGTTCGGTAATGAGAGTCCAGGAAAAGGGGACGGGGCAACGTCCAGCCTGGCATCCAATAATCCTACTCCTCCCTCTGTGTGCGGCACTGACTCCGCACTGTCCCGCCCACCGACTTCGGTTTCGTTTCCCGAGCTCATCGGGAAAGAAGAGACTAGTTCCTCATAACACTAAACCCCCTTTTTTTTGTCTTTTGTAAGCTCAAGAAACTCTATTTCAAACTCTGAAGACAAAGGGTTTTGTTTTCGTTTTGTTTTTTGTACTGGCCCACCCCAGCCAAAGACTGACAGACAGACCTCCAAATGTGGACCTCTTGAGCTGGGCCTTACTGCTAAAGGGATTCCCCTTTTCCACATCAAAACCTGTCCCTTGTCCCACACAAGGATGGCTGACACTGATGTATAAAAATTTGCGGGACACCGTTGGGTGGATAAAAAAGGACAAAATTCCCACCGGAGGAGGTGTCCCCGTCCTTTACAAATGAGTTAAACTGACACATTTACATCCACTACTTTTGTACAGTAAAGCAAGGGCATTATAACGAATCAATTTTTCTTTTCTTTTTGGTTTTGCTAGACTCTTTTCCAAGTGGTGCTAACAGATGTTTGAAATCTGCTCATCCCGGTTAGAATCTCAGAGTCCTGTAGCGACGGTTTGAGTCGCATTGCCCCCCCACCACCACACACACACTGACCACATTGGACAGGTCAGTGACCCCCTGTCGACCCCAGCAGTTTTTCCCAACACAACAGAAGAGAACTGACTTTTTTAAATGTTGTCTTTCGTGCTTTCCAATGACTGACAGTGGGCAGAGTGAGCCAGGAGGCGTCCGCAGCGAGTCCAATGAGGACAGTCCAGGGAATCGAGCTCTGCCCGGGGCGTGGTTTCCCTCCTCTGGACGCTAGAGGGAGCCCCTCGCAGGCCTCGGTGATTTCCACACCAGCGAGAATTCCCGTCATCCTTCCTCGGGAGGAACCGGGCGCGGTGGCGGACATTTCCAGAACTGTCTGAAGGACTTCTGCTCAAATGCTGGAACTGCCTGCGACGAGGAGAGCAGCGCCCAAACGCACCCCACTGTCTTACTCTACGGTGAGAGGGAACGGGATCTGTTCGTAGGGTTTTGTTTTGGGTTTTCTTGCCCAACATGTATAGTTTTAAATGATGAATAAGGACTGTAGACGTACCCTGTTCACAGTTCCAGCCACTGCCTCCCCTTCAAGACTGTGACATGTTTAATGACCACACCTCCTCCCAGAACCCCCCACTCTGCTTTTCTGCAGCCCTCAGGAAAAATGCCTGTGAGAGTCGGGCAGGACACTAATAATCTGGACCTTGTCAAGATAAAACAACAGACTGTAAATGTGCTAAATCAGTTTAGGGGGAGAAACTGGAAACTGAACATGAAAGAAACACTGAAACACGAGACACTGAAAGAGGCCTCTGTTCATCGTGCTGAAAGCCATGTCCTCCCTTCATCTCCAATACAGGCAAAGGGGGCGTGTGGGACGTGGGGCTCTGGGGTTACTTTTACATGTGCCAAAGACCAGGGCGAGGGGGTGGGCAGCAGGTGCGCGTGTTTATGTGTGAGTGTGTGTTTGTGTGTGTGGGGAGGGGTATTGGGGAGGGATGGGGAAGGGGGTATGGGGTTGATATACACATCATTTGGGAATGCTTGCCCAGACCGTGACACTGTTTCATGTGACTACCCACAATGCCACTGGCCCGTCTCTCATCCAGGGGCTGACGGTTCCCTGGTTCTGGCACGTCCACCGCCCCTGTACTGCACCCAGGACGCTCGCAGAGGACTCCACTGCCGGACAGCCGGGACAATTGTCTTTTTCGGGAGTAAAAACAACTGATGGTCTCTCTAGAACCGCAGCAGGAAGGCGAGGGAGGACAGCTCTGGTGAGGGGGGCGCCTCTGACCTTGCGGACACGCGTCCCCGTCCCGCCTCAAGTGAAGGCGGCCAGACCAAACATCTTGACCTGGGTCTTCTCTTCCCGTCAACTGTTTATTCACACCACTGACATCCCTCCCGTACCAGTTCGCTCTTCTCCGCTGACGGCATCGGCAGTAACCCTGTGCTGCCAGAATCCACTCCCACGCCGACGGTGAACCCAAACAAACACTGAGCCGATGGAAACAGGCAATGAAGATGCCTCTTTTGAGGACCTTTGCATTGGACCTCAGCAGAGTTGCACAGGGACTGCAGACGGAGGAGAGGAAGACGGCGCTGGCTCAGATCTCATTAGTCCCTTATTCGTGTCTAATAGATTTCATCTCCATGCCTATTAAACTGGAATTGTCCGCACAATGGGTGTTTTAACAGGATTCCTTCGCCTCGCCGTTCAGCTCTGAACGGCCATCAAATTCAAGTGACTCTAAAAATACCGGCTTTCTGCAGACTTCCGTAATCGCCGAGTCTCCGTCAAAGGAGATTCTGGTCTTCAGTTGCAGAACCACTCACTGTTTTTAATCATCTCCACCAAAGATCGAGGGAAGGACCCCCGAACACACGCAGAACAGCCCCTGCCCGCGACGTGTACCAGAGACTGCCGCCCACAGAACCTGTGACCCTTTTGCGAATATTGTCCAAAACCTGGTGCCATTTTTTTTCTCTTACTTGAAAAGAAAAAAATGAAGTAAATAACAAACTTTTCTAACGAATTGCAGTGTTTTGGTTGTTTTTTTCTTTTGTATTTTTTTTTTGTACAAGAAAAAAAAAAAGATGATGAAATGTCCTTTGTAACTTGCTTTTACTTTTAGTTTTTTTGGATTTTCTCGTCCCAGCTTTATTTATTGATTTGTACATAGTGTCATGTGTAGCATTGTACATTTTCTTTTCTTATGAAATTATAAATTAATATATAAATATATCTGACGTTTATAATACAGTAATTGTGAGTTCCCGGTTTCTTGTCCCTAGCTTTTGTTTCTCCTTGTCGATCTTGTTGTGTCTTTTTGTATAATGGAACAACAGCTTGTCCCTACCCTGAGAGCACTGTTTATTATGTTGGAGACACCCATCTAATAAAACTCTACAGTGTGGTATAACACGCGTCTGTTGACCTTCAATCTACACGCATGCAGCATCCCGAGCTGCTCCTACAAGAAAGGGTGCAGATATGGCAAAATGTAGAGCTCAGCTTTGCTTTTATTGAAGCCAAATCACAGCAGTAAAGACAGAATTGAGAAGGAAAACACTTAACGGGTTAAAAGCCAAACAGTAGGTGTCAAATCATTGTCCCAACACTGGAGTCTAACAGAGACCAAATGAGAGAGAGCGCTTTGCCAAGATGAGACTGTCGGAGAGCCGGATTGGCCGGGTATTAGGGCAGGTAGTGGATTATGGGTGGGGTTTAGTATAGAATGAGACTACAGTTTGGGAGGGATTAGTGTTGTGTGGGTGGGTTTGGGATGGGATGGGAAGGTTTCCGGTGGTCCGAAGGGAGGTGCTCACTGCTCGGCAGTGCTGTTGGCCACTGTGGGGAAGCTGTGGAAGGTGATAGTCCAGTATTGGACGAATGGGATCCTCAGACTGTTCTTGATGGAGTTCTGATTGATCTTGTTGTTGATCTCCAGGTACTGGGGTTGCAGGTTGGTGAACTGGGGCCAGGTGGCAGGGACACTGGACTCGCCTTTATTGGGGTTACTGCAGGAGAGGGAGAAAATAAATAAACCAGGAGTTGTCATTATCGTAGTTTAGAACTACACTGCAGTGATGGATATGCTAATCGGAGTACGCACATGGCAACTTAAGACATACACCTAATAAAAGGAGTGCTTTGTTCACTGAAACAGCTTTAACGTTCATGGGCTTTGCCACGACCCAGGATTGAATTAAACTCTACATACAATCAATGTGTCGTGCAGCTGCAGCCTTCTCAAGAGACCGTTTGGTGTGAGGATTTAGTTTTGCTAGGTATCAGGTGAAAACTCCCAAATTTGGTGGATGTCACGAATCCACTCCTACACCGTACTCGTTTGTTATGGCTCATGTCTCGGAGGAATGGGTTCGTGTGCGTTTGTGTAGACACCGTATCTGTGATTTCCAGTGACGCGGCTGTTCACGTTTTGCACAGGCTGTCAGTCAACGGGTGAGGAGAGGTGGAAGGGAATTAGGGCGGGGGGGCGGTAACGGTTTGCAGTGGCGAAATGTGTGCTGAGGTGCGGCACGGCGGTGACTGGTACCCCGTGTGGGCGAAGTTGGTCCAGTAGGCGATCATATATCGAGAGACATCGCGGTGGCGGGGGAAGTAGGCCAGCGGAGTGGTGAAGGGCTTCCCGAACACATACTGCAGGTCCTCAGCGTGGTCTGCGCCCATCCAGCTAGGGAAGACGGGGATCCGAGAGGGCATGTTGAACACGTAGGAGTACGTCTTCCCTGTCCTGTGGCAACGAGAGAGGGAGAGAAAAATTTAGCTGGCATTGTGACCAGGAGACATCTCCGAGGTAATCATAACCATATTGCAGGTTGGAGTAATGCAAGCCGGAGAAGGACATCCTTGACTCGTGTCGGTGATGGCGATGTGGGCCTACTTGGCTTTTTCAGCGTGCAGGTACAGAGTAGCCTGGGTGGGGACGAGGAAGAGGAAGTCGGTCTCTGCGTCCACCACAGTGGTCTTGACGGTTTCCTTCGAGGGGCTGGCCCCCCAGTTGCGGGTGTACAGGCCGTAGGCGGCGTTGGCTGCTTGCTCCCCCTTCTCCTTGGTCAGGCCGCGCAGCAAGTTCTTCACATCCTCCCTGCAACGGACACATAGTTAGCCCTTTGGACAGCTGCTCAGCCAGGCTGTGTGTAAGGAGTGCGTAGCTGGGGCAGCAGTGTGGAGTAGTAGGCCTTGTGAGCAGAGAGTTGGAAGTTCAAATCTTCCCCCCACCCCGCACATTGTCATTGTATCCTGGTACTCTACCCAGAATGCACCAGCAAAAAAAAGTCACTAAATGGATAAAGGCATCAGGCAGTTTATAATAACTGTTGATTCATAAATTAACGATTTACAGTACTGTGCAAAGGTTTTAGGCAGGTTAATAGATTATATTTATCAATTAACTAAATGAAAAGTGAGTGAACAGAAGAAAAATCTAAACAAATCAATATTTGGTGTGACCACCCTTTGCCTTCAAAAGAGCATCAATTCTTCTAGGTACACTTGCACACAGTTTTTGAAGGAACTCGGCAGGTAGGTTGGCCCAAACATCTTGGAGAACCAACCACAATTCTTCTGTGGATTTAGGCAGCCATAGCTGCTTCTCTCTCTCCATATAATCCCAGACAGACTCGATAATGTTGAGATCAGGGCTCTGTGGGGGCCTAGCCATCACTTCCAGGACTCCTTGTTCTTCTTTACGCTGAAGATAGTTCTTAAATGACCTTGATGATGCAGTATAACTACCTTGTGTCTTGTTGCTGTGCTCAGTCTTGCCAGGTTGTATGACTTTTGACAGTAAACTGTCTTCAGCAACCTCACCTTGTTAGCTGAGTCTGGCTGTTCCTCACCCAGTTTTATTCCTCCTACACAGCTGTTTCTGTTTCAGTTAATGATTGTGTTTCAACCTACATATTGAATTGATGATCATTAGCAGCTGTTTGATATAATTGTTTACTGCATTTTTCTGGATTTTTTTGTTGTTATTCTGTCTCTCACTGTTAAAATACACCTACCATTAAAATTATAGACTGATCATTTATTTGTCAGTGGGCAAACGTACAAAATCAGCAGGGGATCAAATACTTTTTTCCCCTCACTGTATATGCCTACAAAATCCCTGACTGTGTGCAAGTGTACCTAGAAGAATTGATGCTGAAAGTCAAAGTGTGGTCACACCAAATATGGATTTGATGTAGACCCTTTAAATGGGACGCCAACAGATTTTATGTGGTTTCATATGTATGTTTTTGCTCTATTGTGCGTGTCGTATGCACTCACGGCGAGGTTTCCAGCAGGTTGCTGTTGAGGGAGGGGACGTCGATGCCGGCGAACAGGTGTCCGTCCATGTTGTTGACTCCAGCAATGTAGTCAATGTCCTCCGCATTGTGGAACAGGTTTCCGGGGTCGTCTGGGATGAAGTCACCGTCGATAACCGGAGAGAGCCCCAGGTTCCACACGATGGGTTCTGAGGAGGGGCGGGACGGGACAGCCGAGCGCAGTGAGCATCCACTGTGACCAGGGTGAGAGTACCAAGCCTCCACAAGGTGCTGCCCTCCTCGGTCAGCTGGGAGCCGTGAGCGGACAGCGGACAACACTAACTCCCCTTGCTTCCTCCTCTACCCATCCCTCTAATTGATCTCAGGAGGCCTCTTAACTGGATCTGGGCTTCAGTACGAATTGAGATCTGGACCCACTCCACCCCCACCCCCCCACACCGCATCTCACCCGTTGATCCAAACAGCAAAAGGTCCCCAGCCATGGTCACGGCCACAGGGTCTGTGATCCTCAGACAGGCCATGAGCTGTGTGGTGTTGTTAATGGGGCAGCCCACCTTCTGTGCGATCTGCAGGAGACCCCCCACCACACACACGATCAGTTGTACAAGGTGCCAGGTAAAAAAAACAACTATCAAATGCAATTATTGAATAGTATCCGCACACTTGCATATAAGGATGATGAAGATCACTAATCAAAAGAAACACCCTGTTCCTGGATTATCTCAATCCGGTCTGGAGCGCACATGTACCGCTCTACTTTTACTTGCGATCAGAGTATTTCTGATATCCTGCCAGCCTCGGGCCTTGATCGATCTCACTCTTGGTTTTATGTCTGCCTTACTATGCTTCTGCAGTCCCTGATTAACAAATCTGTAGACAGCAGACTGGAGTTGACAAGGAAAAACATTGACTTTCTATTAATTCACTACTCCTATGTCTCAAATGCAAGCTTGGTGTTTTTAAATACACAGGCCTGGGCAGCAGGGGTCTCCATTAGAGCCTGTGATTGGCTGGTTTCTCATATATGATTTATAATCATGAAATGAGACTGAAGAAAATAATGAAAAGAGAAGACTGCCACACTGACCTTCTGGGCCAAAGGCAGGGGGTTCTTGTTGATGGCCCAGGGGCTCAGAGCCACCCCGCTCTGGGAGATAGCTCTGCGGATTATGCCTTTGTTGTACGGCGACAGGATCTGCCAACAGACACACACAAACACAGCGATGTCAAGTGCTGGATTCAAGAAGGGATACTCTACTGTGTACAGTTCTGGGCTCCACACTTCAAGAAAGATATCGCTGCTCTAGAGGCAGTTCAGAGGAGAGCAACCAGACTTATTCCAGGTCTGAAGGGAATGTCCTACTGAGAGACTGAGGACCTGAACCTTTTCACCCTGGAACAGAGGAGACTACGTGGGGACTTGATTCAAGTCTTCAAAATCATGAAAGGCAGCGACCACATCAAACCAGAGGAGCTTTTCCAGATCAGCAGGGACACACGCACCCGGGGACACAAATGGAAATTGGGCTTCAAGGCATTCAAGACAGAAAACAGGAGACACTTCTTCACACAGAGAGGCGTCACAATCTGAACAAACTCCCCAGCGATGTGGCTGAAGAGACAATTTGGGAACATTCAAAAACAGACTGGATAGGATCCTTGATCACTTAGTTATTAATGGACACCAAACGAGCACGATGGAGCGAATGGGCTCCTCTCGATTGGACACTGTCTTATGTTCTTAAATTCTTATGATATGTGACATTTTTCATGGGGAAATGACAGTTGATTGATTTAAGTATATGAAGTGGCATTTGAAGCAGCAGTTTTATTTCTAAATTACAAAAGTTTAATGACCAAAACAATTCACGAGCCCGTCTCCTTGGTCACCTGTAAGCTGACGCTGGCGCTGCCTGCCGACTCCCCAAAGATGGTGATGTTGTCCGGGTCTCCCCCGAATGCCCTGATGTTCCTGTGGACCCAGGCGATGCCGGCATGTTGGTCTCTCAGCCCATAGTTTCCTAAAGCCCCCAAAACCAGACCATGTCAAAGCCAGCTCAGTGTACATTCATATAAACTGCACACCACTAAAGTCCTGCCCCCCACCGCTTGAAAGTGTCCAAATCATCCTTAAAAAGAAAAGGCGTTTATTTATACTGTAGCATTATTTTTGTAATATCTGTTCCATAATAACTTTATACTAATGCTATTCCATCATGGTTTTGTAAGTCTATTTTCTGTTCACTTTTCTTTTCTTTTCAGTCTTTTCAGTTGTAGTCAGATCAGTCTATTTCAGACCCCGGCACCCGTTATTACTTAGACATCTACCAGATATACAATAGTGGCTCAGCAGCAGAGTCGTCTACTTCTCACTGGGCCCAGGACTGAATGAACCTTCACTGGGCCACTGATGTCTTGCAACTTGTTTTCCAGGCCCGATTTAAAACTCCCTGCGAAGATGGCAGGGCACCCCCCACCCTGTGTCCTCTGTGGTGGACCTGTCCGATGCCTACCGGGTGCATTGGCATCGCCGGTGCTGAGGAAGCCCAGGGAGCCCACGCGGTAGTTGACCGACACCACGATGACTTTGCCGCGGTCCGCGATCTCCTCGCCGCTGTAGAGGTAGTTGTCCATGAAGTTTGCTCCCTGGGCCCCCCCTACCAGGAAGCCCCCTCCGAACAGGTACACCATGACGGGCAGGCCGGTGGACACTGGGGAGGCAGAGCACAGCACGGCTGACGGATTAGCGGGGAGCGCAGAGTCAGGGTACGGAGCTGCCCTAAGCTTTTACATTAGGCAGGCGTATACGCTTCTTCTACTCCAATACCTATTATTGTTCATAATAACAATAATAATTATGTCCACTTTGCCATTTGCCAAGGTCTCATACACCTATAGCTATCATGTATGCATGTTGTCTTAATTGAAAAAACATGGTTCATATTAATTATTCTTTCTCAGCAGAAACCCTTATCGGGGGCAACTTGTCTTTGCCAGATATCCACGCGTCACCAGACATTTTAGAAAGGAGCAAAGGGTACTTTACAGAATGGAAGTCCTAACTGAAATCAATTAAACCAAAATGAATACCATTTATACAATGCCAAAATACAGTGCAAGATCATCAAAATGTTGAAATGTATAAAATATGTACATAATATACACTTTTCTTACTCTATATACATGACTTGCGCTTCATCTGTGTGATTTGTAACAGCCCGTGACCTGAGAATCCTGGCGCGGATCAGTGCTACAAGCCCCCTGGCTCTGTGTGCGTGTCTGTGTGTGTGTGTGTCTGTGTGTGTGTGTGTGTCTGTGTGTGTGTGCACATGCGTGTGTGTGGTGTACAGTACCCTTAGAGCCCTGCGGGACCCAGATGTTGAGATAGAGACAGTCCTCGCTGCCGCGGGTGCTGGTCTGGGTGAGTGTGACTTGGAGACACCGCTTTTGAAACTCTGTGGCCTTCAGCACACCTGTAAACAAGGACAGGACAACAGCAGTACAGTCATGGGTCTGACACAGCGCCACTCACGGTTAATGGCCTGTGCCATACATTACATTTGCCCCGGGTCTTTCCCTATTAGTGTTGCTCAGTGTCGGGGAGTTGCTAAGAGCAGCTTAATCCATTTGAATGTCCTAGATAACCAGCTGTCCAGTGTTTCACAAAGTATCCCAGAGCAACAAGTAATAGTTATTCAGACTAATATATTCATAGATGAATCGCATCATGATCCTGAAACAGCAGGGCGGGTCGTTCACAGGCTGTTACCAGTCCCAGAGCTGCGCCTTCCTATTCTGACTCGCAGCAGTGAGAGGGACCGCCACCAGGGGCAGCGTCTCTTTGTGTGTTTGGTGTCAAATGTGTCAGGCTCATCGTGTGTCCGGGGTTGGGCCGTGTCCAGTACCTGACCATCCTGGGTGAGGCTTGGGGTATTGGAATCTGCCGGGGGGGGCGGCAAAGGGGATCCCTTTGAAGACGTCCATGGAGCTGAACAGCCCTTTGTTTATGTTCTTCCCTTCCACCATACCTCCCTCTGTTAGCACCGCACCCAGCTGTGAACACACGCACACTGACCCTCAGACCTGCGGCCACGAGGCAGACAGACCCACAAACAGACAGATCCACAGAGAGACACACAGGCAGGCAGACAGAGACCCACAGAGAGACAGTGACTGAAATCTCGCTCACACTCAGAAGTGCCATGATACTTTCCTGGAGATTAACATCCCCCCGCAATGGGAGCACTGCCCACTCGATCACACTTCCCACGAGTCTCAATATCCCTTTTCCTCAAAGTCACCATTGTTTTATGAGCTCAAATGAACAACTCCGAGCCAATCGAAAAAATAAACACTTTCAAATGTCAGCGTGTTCATTCGAATTTGGAGTATGTTCTGAAAAAAAAATATCGAAATGTTAGAAGTTTATTACACTTCTTTTTTAAGATTTCACACTCTTGTTCTGGATACACACAAAAGTGTTACTTTTTATTTCAATTCCGGTGTCATTTCTGGGCGGCCCTTGATCTCAATAACGAGCCCTGCTTCCCTGGATATAAAGTAGCAGAATGGAAATCATAAGATAATTAACCTATTACAGATAAATGTATATAATGTTTTGCTTCAGATTAATACATGGTTATTGAACCCTTCGGAAACCCAACTGAACTGATTTGTATTTGTACTCTTGAGGTGTAAGAGTACAGCAGTATATATTAGTGTGTATCAGTGCCAACTTGCATACATAATAATATCAGAATGTACTGGTTAAAATAGAAAAAAGATAAAAGGTTTTATGTGGAAGAAACAGCTGATGTTCATGTGAAAAATCCCATACGCCCAGATAAGCAGTGTTATCTGTCTCTGGAAAAATACTTTCAAGGCGTGTGTGTTTGTGTGTTCATGATAAGTTACTTTTTAACTCCAGATATGTTGATTTCTGGAATATTGTACTTCCTGGCTCCCTACAGCTTTTACAGTGAACAGACGAGACTGAAGACGGACCTCTCTCTGTGTTCAGGAGATTTCCCTCTGGCTGAGAAAGAGTTGAATAATGAGATCATCTCGCCACAGCCTGCATGATCCGAGTTCCTTTTGAAGCTTCGACCTTCGCTGCCGTAGACATTTTAAAAGTGAACCCGCTTCCATGACAGTGTTTCTGCACCGCATAACCCAAAGACTCGCTTAAAACTACAAAATTAGCAGAATATAGTTTCAAAAGTGAGCTGGTTGAGGCCCCAGTTGATGCAGCAGTGACTTGTGCACCTGCCTTCCTGTGGACATCCAATCAAAACTCGCTGGTGTGTCATTAATATGAAGCAGTGCGTTGTGTGGAAGCTTTTGGCCACTCTCGTGTCAAACATAAAAATTTAAAAAACTGACAATAAAGAGCTTATGTAATGCAATCCGGCAATGAGGGAAAGTGGAGGGAGCGAGGATTAATTTAGTTACGGATCACTGAAATCACAGCTCCAGCACCCATGGCTACATCGTCTTAAGGAAATAGAAACAAAATGTTGATCATTACGATTTTGAGAAATACGGGTCAGTCGACCTTTTAACCTCATCATTCTATCCATGAATTATAAAGAAAACTTTACAGGCTTTCAGTTCGGGAACACAAACTTTGTCCCAGTTTTCCTGACATCAAGAACACACTAAATCGTACATCAGTGTAACAAGCTGGACGAGAAGTTGTGAAGAGACATTAAAACACAAGCCGACACAAGTTAGAATATTTCAGTGTCTCTTCACAACTTCCCTTCCAACTTATCAAACTAATGTAGGAGCACAAAGCTTTGACGATCGGCCTGTTTAACGAGCTCGTACGTCTCGCCTGAAACACATGGACTTCACTTTTCATCGCCACGTTGTTAAGAAGTGTTTTAACTCACAGAAGCCGCTGACGCACAGGCCAGGCACAGGACGCAAACCAGCAAAGTCCCCAACGAACCCATCGCAGCTCTTCCACAGTTAGACGCCCCCGTGCCTGAGCCGCCTATTTATGTACCTGCAGGTCTGGCCGCTATCTCCCTCCGATGCCGGTTTATCAGACCATCCACACAAGTCCACCCTGACCTTCACCAGCCACCTCGCCTATCAGCAGCTCCCCCCCGGTACAGGGGAGTGACCGGCGTCCACCAATAGACCTGCCTGAGATTTCAACTGCAGAGCACCTGACAGGGGAAAACGCCCGACATCTGCTGTGTCTTCGTCACGATCACAGCCTGTACTTCATAAGAACATAAAGTGTCCAATCGAGAGGAGGCCATTCGCCCCATCGTGCTCATTTGGTGTCCATTAATAACTCAGTGATCAAGGATCCTATCCAGTCTGTTTTTGAATGTTCCCAAATTGTCTCTTCAGCCACATCGCTGGGGAGTTTGTTCAGATTGTGACGCCTCTCTGTGTGAAGAAGTGTCTCCTGTTTTCTGTCTCGAATGCCTTGTAGCCCAATTTCCATTCGTGTCCCCGTGTCAAGTGTACGACTCGGTCAGTATCCCACTGCGAGTGCTGCAGCGCTGGAGTGTATGCTGTACTGCAGAATAACTGCGTATTTATCAACTGGGAAGATGCCTCTCTCCTCCATCGTGTGACAGAGATGTTTGGGAACAGTTTCAAAAGTAACTGGAAAACAAAATACGCAGACGTGGCGTTAACAATGCGAGAAAAACACAACCTTTTATTACACTCAGCGTTACATTGTTTTGGAGCTCAAGAGAAGACTCAGGTCTCCCGATACTGCAGGAGTCCCCTCTGAGAAACTCGAGTCATCGAGCAGGAGAGCTGTCCTTCGTCAGGTGTCCAGTAGAGCGGAGAGCGCGTCTGAGCCTCCAGTCGTTGTCCTGCAGGAGTTTCCCCTCCTGACTGTGGACTTGCTGGGAGGGACAGGGGCTCAGGGCTCCTCCAGTCTCCTCTCCACATCCAGTCGGGTACCAGGAGGCAGTGGCAGGCTGGCAGGGGCCACCTGGGTCACAGATAGTCAAGAATTTCGGTCTCCATTTCATTGTCGCTGCCCTCTGATGGCTGGAACTCTTCCTCGTCATCCTCCTCCTCTTCCTCCTCCCCACTCTCCATGTCCAGGGCCCCTGCAGCACTACTGGTGGAGGAGCGCTTGGCCTTAGTGGGAAAGAGAGCTGCAACGAAAACACAGAGACAGAGACAGACCGAGAGAGACACTTTATATTCTGCTTCTGCACAGTTTTTCCACAGACAAAACCAGCTGATCTGGTACTAATGGTGGGAGGCGGCGCCGGGATCGTAGGGCGGCCTGTGGGGCGCCCACCTGGTCTCTTGGAGCGGATGATCTGCTTAATCATGCCAGACATGATGTCCCGCAGCTGGTCACTGGTTTTGGAGACACACCAGCCGTCTCGCTCGTTGCACTCCTCCTCCTCCCCGTCGTTCTGGTAAATGATCTTTTTCAAGCTGCAAAATCATGCGAGAAAAAACAAAACTAAGCGAGAGGCTGCTCTTAATTCTCCCCATGGATGAAGCACAAACCAATCCCCCCCCCGTGTGCTTCAGATTCCCCACAATGACATCCACATGTCAAACTAATTAAAAACACTAGACACTAGCTACAACTCACGCTCTTCCATTTTCAATCCCTGCACCATCCTTTCACTCTAGAGACACTGTAGGAATTCCCATACCTTTCCACTTCCAGGTCACACAGCTGGTAAAACATCTGGCGGTAGGGCGGCAGGGTGCCTTCACGGAAGACATAGGCCGACTCCTGAGGCAAGACACACACAGAGGGTCACTCGAGAAGATCTTCCACCGCTCGGTTTCAGCCACCAATCAAACCATTTAACCACTGACCGAAAGGTCAAAAAGGTCAAAAAGACTCTACCGTTTCAGGCAGGAGCGGGCGACACGCACCTTCAGTTTGTATCTCAGCGGGGCGGGTTTGCGGCCGCTGGCATTCGAGGGCCCTTCCAGGCTCTGGGTGATCTCCTGCAGGCTGGCAGGCTGGGGCACTGGCACACAGACACAGGGTTAAGGATACACAGCAGCGCTTCGCAACATCCCTCACACAACCACAGAGTGAAAACGCACGCCCCCCCCCCGGCTGCCCACCCAGCCAAGCTGTGCCCACGCGGTGCCTACCGGTCTTGTTGACGGTAATGGGCAGGCTGTAGTTATAGGTGCTTCTCTTGGCTTTCACCGGCATGTCATTGGGGGTGTACCCTAAGCAGCAGGAGACATAAGCAGTGCCCGTGAGTTTAAACTTCACAGCAACATCACATCTAAAACCAAAGCCATAAAATCAGGACAGTTTTAAGACCTTCTTTAGTCATTTGATACATATTGTTCTGCTTTCTTTTTGTTTGCACATCTGATTGTGTTTCTGTTGTCCAATTCGTCCCGACAGAGTTTCTAATGCACTTAATAAGGTAGAACGAGACAGTTCCCCCCCTCGACTGTGACAAAGTGTCAGTTACATAAAGCAGCAGCACCACCTAGTGTACGATCCCGAGACACACACTCCCTCTCGACCCGACAGGAGCCAACACTCGTGAGGAGCCAAGGCTTCAGCGGCAGTCGAGCACCACGAGCGTCTGGATCAGAACACCGGGTTCTCCCGTACCGTGCTTCATCCCGCAGCGGATCCGGAAATCCAGCACCTGGTAGGCTTTGGCCTTGGGGTCCTTCCGGGGGTCGTAGCCAAACCTCACCCACAGGCTGCGCCAGGGTCCCGTCAGCTGGAAGAGAGCGGCAGCACAGGTCATCGCCCACCGATCGGCCACAACGGACCGCCTGGCTTTAGATCACGGCCTCTCATCGCCAGACACTCCTCTACTGCGCACAACACTATGGGGATGGATGCGTTGGGCTCCTGTTCTCTCTCTCTCTCTCTCTCTCTCTCTCTCTCTCTCTCACCATGTAATAGGCCACGTAGGGGAGCAGCAGCTTCAGTTTCTCGGGGTGGATCTCCAGGTTGCTCTTCACCGCGTTGCGGGACCACACGGGTCGCATCTCGAACAGCTGCAGGGGAGGCCAGAGGGAGAAGGGTGGCACGGTGAGACGTATGGGACGTTCGAAATAGAAACGCGCGCTATAGAGAGGTGTGCCAAGAGGGGGCTGTAATGTGCAAATCTATACAGGATTAGATAGGGGTGTGTGTGTGTGTGTATGTAAGCAAGGCGTTCAAGGCCCGTGTCATTGCCAGTGATGGCAGAGACACGTCTCTGCCATCACTGGCAATGACCTGGGCCTTGAACGCCTTGCTTACTGAGCAAACACAGCTGCTGATAGACTGGAAACGGCAGCATCTGGCTGCATGGAAAATCTAGATCAGGGGTGTGTTCAAGATATCCATTGATTGGTAATTAAGAGAGACCTGGAAATCCTGCAGGATTGCAGCTCTCCAGGACCAGGGTTATCCACCCCTGATCTAGATCGACAACAAACTCATCGTTTTCTCTACAGCTGCGATCTCATCGACTTGCTTTTCATTCAGTGGCACGAGATCATAAAAGCCTCATCCCGGCGTCTACCTTCCTCATCTCCTCCTCGGCCCGGCGCTCGTTGGGGTGGTTGCACACCCGCTGCCAGTTCTGCACGGCGGCCTCCAGGGGCCCCATGGGCACCTCCTTGTCTTCGAAGTTGATGAAGATGGCGTTGTGGGGGCGCCGGGCGCGGCTCAGCCCAATCAGATTCTCGCTGGACAGCGTAGGGGGTGTGTAGCCTTCTCTGAGAGGGTGGCAGGAACACAATGGCCTCATGTGTGACGAAATCAGCACAGACACACACACACACACACACACACACACACACACACACACACTTACCTGTGCTGGACTTCAGGGCGGTAGAAGTAGTCAACAGGGTTATCGAGGCGGGAGAAGATGGGAGGGGGGATAAACAGAGGGACGTCCTTGTCGAAAAACTCCTTCTTCTCCGGCTGGCGCAGCAGGATCTTGTCGTACAGGGAGGTCTGGGTGCCGTCGGGGTGCGAGTGCACGGCGAGGTACTGGAAGTCAGCCATGCCTGCAGAGAGGGGGCGGCCGTCACACACTGACCCCGGTCCATCCATCCACACGTCACAATCATTGTCCGGTACCAAAAATAAAAAGGCTACCTTGAAACTTGTAGGTGGTCCCAATGATGCCCAGGATCTCCATGCTCATGTCGCCCTGCTCGGGGGGGGCCCCGTTGCCCGGCTCGCCGCCCCCTTTCCGCACCCGCCGCCGCACCCGCAGCACCAGGCTGGTGGAGGGGAAGCGGTTGCCGCACACCGGGTGACAGTACGGGTCCCTCGGGCGGAAGTTCAGCTCCAGACGTTTGGTCGAGTCGGCGTAGGCCTGAAACACAAACACATGATTCGCACATGGGCGGCACGTCCGGCCAGAGGACAGGCGAGTCTGGAACCAGCGATGGCTGCCCGGCTGATTTTTGTTCTAGTTGAGCTCTCAATTATTTAATTACTAGTCCAGTACTTAATTGAACCCTAATTGAACTCATAAGTTGCCTAATCTGAGATCTTACATTATTTTAAACAGTTGTAGAGTTAATATTAAGTATGAAACTGTAGAGGAAACTTCAAATTTCCAACGTTTTATAAGCAACACAATTTAAGTCAAATTAAGCAAATTAGTTCAATGAAGGGTTCAATTAAGTAATTGAGAGCTCGGTTGGAAGGAAACCCCGGCAGGGCAGGGAGCCGGTGGGCTGGCGCGGCTCTGGGTCAGAGTGAGATGCTGCTGAAGTGACGTCGTTAGCGCATGCGCATCTCTGGCCACCGAATTAGCAACTCCGGCGCGGCGACCCGTCTGTAACCCCAGGTCTGTGCCACTGGGGTTGAGGTGGCTCTGCTCACCCTCGACATGCCCTCCTCGCCCCCCACGGTCTCCAGCATCCTGCCCACGCTGCGGACCCGGCAGGGGTACTCCACGCACACCAGCCGCTCCGGCGGCAGAGACAGCACCGCCGTGCTGCCCGGGGCCCGGAGACCCGCGGGGTCTGCCGAGTCCTCTGCCGGTGTTGTATCGTTAGATGTCATCGCTAAATCTCCGTATCTGGCGGTTGAACGTGTGATGCTGTTGGTTTCCCGTTTTATTCTCACGCATCTGTGCTTTATCTGATCGCCGCCATGACAGTCCCGCCGCGAAAACGACTCCGCCGGAAACACGGGCCGCACGAAGGTTCCGCCGCGCGCGCGTTAACAGCAGCGTCACAGCAGCGTCACAGCAGCGTCACAGCAGCTCGAGTCTGCGCCTGCGTGCGTGTGGCCTCCGAAGTTATTCACACTTTTGATGAAGATTAACAAAAGAACTGTATTAAATATATGATTCAAGTAATTAATTATCAAAAAATCTGACTATATTCTACTTTGATAATTATTCAGTGGAATCAACCTAAATAAGTTCATTTGAGAATTAGAATATAGCTCAGTATTTGAATTATTTATTTTATACAGTCTTTTTGTTCATCTTTATCAAGGGATGTGATGAATGTGCCTGCGTGTTGTGAAATGTATCATTGCATGTGAGATTTATTTGTTTGTGTTAATATGTTTTACTTACATAATTTATTATGCATGTACTAAAGCACAGGCATTTTCCAGAAATACAGTATTTTAAACGTTTATATATATAATTATTGTCATTATTAAATTAAATTTGTATCAACAAAATAATAATAGGAGAAATCAACTATTAAACTAATTAATTCACCATTGACTTTTAAACTAATAACCAAATTAACAGGATCTTGTGAGTGCTTGTCCCAATATCACCACAAGGGGGGAGCAGAGAACTTGGACAGACTGTCAAGAATCTATATTTTCGGTAATACTATTTATTAAGTATTTTTCTATTCTTTGTGTTTACTACAAAAACCAGATTATCAGTATTGGTAAACTTACAAGTATTTCAAAATAATGAAAAGTGTGGTAATATATCAACTGTAATAACCTTTTTATGAATTAAAAATGGCAGAGGATTGGCGAAAGAAACCTAATACCTCACTTTGAATAATATCCTTAACTGTTACACAATAAATCAGAGATCTTTATTGTAATTATTCTGGCGATTTGAGCGGATGGATTGATAATGTGCCCTTGTGGTTCACAGATGTGGTGTATATTGGCTTTATAGAAATTTGCATCTTTATAATTATGTGTTATGCAAGTCTGTGAACATTAGAATGTAAAAAGACTTTGGTAGACTAACTAACAGTACTTACACAAGAGCTAAGATGAAATTATTTATTCAATTAAAAACGTGTATAAAACTCCTTCTAAAAATTAATCAACACCCAAATTCTAATGACCCACATTCTAATGGGCCTCCTTAGGTATGTGATCTGTCCTCCATCCCTCTTGGCGTTGTGTTTGCAGGTGTGTTTTATTGTTTTATTACTGATTTTGGAGCAATTTGGGCCGGGGAGGATCTTTCATGGATGTTTTTTGGGAACTACGGTGTGCTGGAGGGTGTCACTGTGGCCGACTCCCTGCAGCCTGCGCCTCAGAAAGCATTCCTGCACACTGGGAACCTGTCACTAATCACCATGCAAATCCACCCTCCCTGCTTTGCATACTCTGTGTGGAATGAGCCCCCCCGCCCCGCCCCAGTCCCCTTCCATATAATTACTGTGCTGAGGGGATCAGCATTTGCATAGGAACCTTTGTAAATCCCTGCCAGTGCAGCAATGTGTCTGTGTGTGTGTGTGTGGGTTTGTGGATGATCCTTCTAAAATGTGCTGCAGCAGGATGTAGCTGTAACTAAGAACCCAAACACGGACACGCTCGTAAAGTAGAGACACCCAAAGGCAAAATCATCCACTCTCCTGCAAAGGAAAGAAAAACAAGTGTGATAAAGACCTCTCCTTTGTTAAAAGTCATCAGTAGATCGACCTCCAGTACTGCCTGTTTGTGTGCATCAGGTGCGTCATATTTTAGTCATGAGAAAAGTCTCCCTCTTTTGAGTCATACTAGATTGGGCTGCAGGTCAGAGACTGTTATGATTTCTGGACAACAGTGCTGGTATGTTATGGTGAGGGCCTGTACATCTCACAACATGATAACTTCTCACCAACACAGGGGTGTAATATGGTGATTGAAGGACAATTGTCCCCACTAATAGACTATTTTAATGATCTGGGATAGTTAGAAAACATGTCAAATTTGCAGATGATACTAAAATAGGTGACTCAGCAGATACAATCTCGGCAGCACAGGCTATTCAGAGGGACTTGGATAATATTCAGTTGTGGGCGACACCTGGCAGATGAAATTCAATGTGGACAAGTGCAAGGAAATACATGCAGGTAACAAAAATGTCCACTATAATTACACTATGGGAGGAACAGAACTAGATGAAGTAACGCATGAGAAAGACCTAGGAGTCTATGTGGACTCCACACTTTCTCCATCCAAACAGTGTGGGGAAGCAATAAAAAAGGCAAACACAATGCTAGGGTATATTGTCAAAAGTGTAGAATTGAGAACAAGGGCAGTGATGTTCAGACTGTACAATGCACTAGTTAGAGCTCATCTGGATACTGTGGACAGTTCTGGGCTCCACACTTCAAGAAAGATATCGCTGCTCTAGAGGCAGTTCAGAGGAGAGCAACCAGACTTATTCCAGGTCTGAAGGGAATGTCCTACTGAGAGACTGAGGACCTGAACCTTTTCACCTGGAACAGAGGAGACTACGTGGGGACTTGATCCAAGTCTTCAACATCATGAAAGGCATCGACCACATCAAAGCAGAGGAGCTTTTCCAGATCAGCAGGGACACACGCACCCGGGGACACAAATGGAAATTGGGCTTCAAGGCGTTCAAGACAGACAACAGGAGACACTTCTTCACACAGAGAGGCGTCACAATCTGAACAAACTCCCCAGCGATGTGGCTGAAGAGACAATTTGGGAACATTCAAAAACAGACTGGATAGGATCCTTGATCACTTAGTTAATAATGGACACCAAACGAGCACGATGGGGCGGATGGCCTCCTCTCGACTGGACACTTTCTTATGTTCTTATTTGATTGAATCCCTTTCCTCTGGACAACACAGGGACAGTAGAACACTAGAAACCTCATTACAGGATTAGGAGCTCACTGTTCCCCCAGCCGACTCTGTACAGTATCACCGCGATCATGCAGACCAAGGATGCTGGGCTCCACACCCCATGACACACAGCTGCCCTTGGGTGCTATCCCAGTACTTTGAACGTTCATTTTAAATGTTATGCAATTTTGTGTGCTTGTTTTTCTCCAGTCTGGATGTGTTCTTGGTACCTGTCAGGCTGTGTGTTTGCGTGCGTGTGTGTGTGTGTGTGTGTGTGTGTGTGTGTGTGTGTGTTCAGAGGCCTCAGTCAATCCGGTGCTGACAGAGTGATTTGCTGTCTTCTCCGTCAGTCCCTCTGTTTGTCTGCTGGCGTCCCAGTAGATTTGTCGAGTCACGGGGAGAGAGAGACGGCTGCGGGTCCCTGATTACGGCCCGGCCTGTCAGTGTCACGTCCCTGCCTGGCTGAGCTGACACCCTGGGTGGGGAGAGCACCCAACTCCCATATTAGGACTGATAAGTGCTTGCGTGCGTGTGTGTGTGGGGGGGGGGCATCATTCCAGGACAGTTAGAGACCAAACAGGATTGTAAAGTCGCTCTGAAACTGAAACAAATGAACAAGTAAGATGAGCATCAAAGCTTTGCTAAGTTGCTGTTGCTGCTAACGACTGCGCAGGGCCCGAAATAAAATAGTCCTCCATGGATTTTGAAATCAATAAAGACATCGATAGAACAATTCTAAGCAGCATCTGGATTTTTTGTACACTCCTTTTGTCATTGTAATCTATCCATCATTGGCAGTTATGGCTTTTAAAGAGGTCCTTCTCTCCGTGTTAATTTGATTTGCAGCTGGGTGGTCCATTCATGGATTAGCCAATTAGACTGCAACTAATTATCTGTAGATTAATCACAAACTTTTAAACTATGGATGCTTTGTATTTTCTCCCATTGGCCATAGACTATCCTATTTTCAGCACATTTGTAACACACAATATGCCTGTGCTTTTGTATCACTTTCAGGGCAACTTTGAAATCCTGTTCTGTGTCTCAGGGCTCCTGTTGGCAGCTCTTGGTGCCAGTGCTCGGGTGCCGTGGCTCAACAAGTGACAGGTTTAGGACATTCAAGACCATTTCCACCGTTAGTCAGTGACCGTTTGTAAATTATTTCTGGTCAGCGTTGTGGACCATCAGTGCGCTGGCATAGGTGAGGCGAATGGATGCCGTTCTGCAGTACCGACCCTGGCCACTCACTGGCGCTGCTCTTTCGAAGTCGGCCTCACTTACCGGGGGGGACTGTCTGCTGCTTGTGCATGAACACAGCAAGTCCAAAAAACTTCCATCAACAGGATTTATTTTTGGTGCGTGACATATTTTTAAATAGCCCACGGTCCCATATGTTTAAAAACACAGATAAGAGGTTGACACACAAACTAGCTTTTTTTCTCTTCCTCTTTCCTGTGCCTCTATAGGCCTTTTAGGGCTGGGGGACTGATCACAGACCCGGACTGACAATCTGTCTTGTTATTTAAATGTTTTTCCCCCCACACGGGAGCTGAAAGTCATGTTTCTCGGCGCGGGGAGCTGCCGGCCCCAGATTAGGGTCAGCGGGTCGATATCTCTCGGCGCAGGCCCGCTCCTCCCCGCCACGCCGGTTTGCTAGTGCCGGTCGTTGGAGCCGGGCGGGGGCTGATAAGGCTATCTCTGAGCCAGCCGCCCACTAGGCACAGCGAGGCCTGCGTGTCTCCCCATCCCTCAGATTTCACCACAGTCACTCGCTCTGTTCCCCCTCCACTTTTGCTCGCCTTTCTTTCCTGTCCTTCTCTCCTGCTCTCTCTCTCTCTCTCTCTCTCTCTCTCTCTCTCTCTCTCTCTCTCCCTCTCTCTCTGTGCCACAGAATGCCATATTTGGATGAGAGACGGGTGGCTGATTTAGGATGGCTGACAAATTCCCAAACTGGAGCCCCCAATAGTTTTACCACTATCACCCCCACACAGGCGGAGAGTAGCTGGGACCGCGTTTCCTGTCGTTGTCTGTAAGTCAGTGTGTGGTTGGTTTGGGAACGCAGGGCTGCACTCATTGTTTATGCATTTTGAGTGAGACTTATTTGATTACGACTCCTCCGGGTTTAATTCACCCATAGAATTTAAAATCCACGTGTCCTTGTTAAAGCACTTATTCGTTTACTCCAACCTCCCATCAATCCACACTGACTAAGGTGGCGTTAGGGGGAAAGTCTGTTGGAAAGCATTTGGTTTGTGAACATTTTGTGATTATTGTAAAGAAACAGAAATCCTTGATACCTTGATTGAACACTCCTTAGAAACAACATTGTTATGGTTGCTTTAGTGGATGATGCTCTGCTTGTTGTTTGTCTAAGGTGACTCACTCTTAAGAGAACCATAAAAAGCACCTTAAACCTATTTACATACAAAACACGCTGTAGGGAACGATGATGTTACAACACATTACAACACAGAGCAAGAGAGAGTCCAATTAGAAATCTGTTCTCTCTGTAATGTCTTCTCTCCTCTTCTTTAGGGTTTTCATCTTTTTTGGTGCTGTTTCTCACCATCTTCTGCGTGTCTTGAACACACACTTCCCAGATCTTTACTTTAAACAACACGTTTTTGAAAAGTTCCCCTTAAACCCTGAACACAAAGCATGTTGCAGCTCAATAAACGTGGGTGGGGGGTGTCTCTCAGGCTAGCACTCAGAAGGTGCCAGTTGCTTCCTAGGAACACAGTTATCAGTTTTTGAATCTTGGAGGGGGAAGTCTCAGTTCTTAGTCACCACTTCAGGCAGGTGTGTTTAGAGCAACCTGCTTTTTAATAATCCTAGTCCTTTTTCCACAGAAGCGATCAGTTAATCGGGGGGCCGGAGGTCTATGAAGGCGCGTGTGTTTTGCCGGGGGTTGATGAGGGCGGTCTCTGCGCGGCAGAGTTGTGTTTTTAATGCTTGTCATTAGTCAGCTGTCTGTGTGTGCTTGATAGCATGTGCGTGTGCGTGTGTGCGTTTCTGTATAAGCCTCCACAACAGAGTGCCTGCTGTTCGTGGGTTTGCAACTCTGAAAAGTGTGTGTGTGTGTATTTGTGTATATTTGTTTGAATGTATACAGGTACAATAACAGGAATGTCTGTTTTGTGTGGATGAGATTACAAACAATAGTCATAAATAAAACACTTACTCCGTGCTAATTTCACAATAAGAAACAAACCAAATGAAGTGTATTAATATCTGTCTGGATCATTGATTGTATTATTTGTATCTATTTATTTGTATTTGTATTGGTGGATACAGTAGGTGGCCCCAAATGGGTGGGACTGCTTGTTTGGCTGCCGGGGTGGGGGGGGGGGGGTGTTAGATCTGTTAGCTTAATGTGCCAAAGCTGATCTAGGTGTAGATCTGAGTCAGCGCGAGTTTTAGGTTGCTTGCATGTAAACAGCTCTCTGCGCTGCGGATCTGTCCTTCTCCCTCAGTGTCTTCCAGTGTTTAGCCCATGGCAGTCGCAAAGTACACATTAAACAAAACACACAGGATAGATGCTTTGCATGCAACTCATTTGCAAACCAAATTTCCCCCTCCACCACAAACCTGAGTGTGTGAGTGTGAGTCTGTGTGTCAGGATTTCTGTGCCTGTCCTCGAATGAGAGTAGTCAGGGAAACAATGCCCAGCTTGTCTCAGTGTTTGGAAAAGATTGTTTTTTCTCTGTTAATCTTGCCGGCCCTATGAACGCAGTTCCTGCTATCTGATTACCAGGGCTGCCACGAGGACAGTTGTGGAGAAGCGAACAAAATAATATAAACAGCACAGGGTTCGGGGAACTGGGATCGATTAGGCAGAGGTCACGGCCCTCAACTGCCACCAGTAATAATGAATCAAAACAGAAAATAAATGGGTTGCTTAACAGAGTTCCTCTTAGTATAACACCTGTGTCCAAAGTAAGCGTGTGTGTGTGTGTGTGTGTGTGTGTGTGTGCTTTGTCCAGTAACAAATTTCCACATAGTTCATGGAATACCGTTTCGGCACACGTTATGCAGATCTTTGTGTTTTTCTTTTGTTTCGTTGGTTCAGATTTGAGGAAGTTAATGAGATTGGCATGTGTGTGTGTTTTGTGTGTGCGTGGTTTCCCGTTCATTTCCCTCTGCCAGTGTCCCTGCGTTGATTTCTGTTGGAGGGTGTTTGTCATCCCTGTGATGGTGAGATTGCTTCGGAGGGGGGTTGTTGAGTTTGGGGCGTGTGTCTGTAGTGTTGCAGGTGGGATTGGCAGCCGGCAGTGTGACCAGACGGGTTCCCCTGCTCTCTCTCTCCCTCTCCCTCTCTCCCTCTCTCCCTCTGCCATCCCTTGTTTGCATTTCTCCTGCCCTGAGGCAGCTTGGAACGACGGCCTGTGCCACCACCTCTGCAACTGTAACCAAAAGGAGTTCTGGTTTTCTGAAGTGAGGGCTTGACTGATTGGACGAGCTGAATCACACTTCTGCTCTGCCTCGATTATGACTGTCCTCCCTTTGTCGATCTGTGGGAGCATCTGTTACAACTAGGGGTACCCAGACTCCTGTGGCAATCGAACTGAGAATTGAAACTGAAAACTGAGGGTAAAGCGAACACAAACAGAGCAAGAGCCACACAGTCACTGACGTGGATGTATTTCAACCAATGATGACTATTGCTATTGGCTGGTTATTATTATTATTATTATTATTATTATTATTTTTATTTCTTGGCAGACGCCCTTATACAAGGCAACTTACAACATAAAGCTTGAGGTTGAACTTGTCTTGATCAGACTTTCTCTGAGGACCCCGAGTCCTCCAAGGAAACGTCTGTTTGGAAAGGGGTGTCAAAAACTAGGAGGCACTGTGTGTGAGTAGTTCAAGTTTCAGACAATGCACATTTGTTCTAGGATGGGGTCTGGTAAAAACCCTGTAATTAAATAAATTCATAACAATAAAAAGCCAGGAGGAAAAGCATTGCCCCACCCACAGCACCTCTCTAAACCAGACCATGTCCTGTTCCCAGAGCCACTCCATCTCCTGTTGTATCCTGACAGGACGCTGATGGATTTATGAAGTGTGGGGGATTTTGATTTGCTTTGTATCCCAACACCAGGATGCTGCCCTTACTGTTCCTGCATGGCCCTTGTTGCCAGGAGATTATAAACAGTAATTTGCATAGTGACCACAGATTTGTTTACCAACCGTAACAGACGGACAGAAAAGGTGTATGTTTGTGTGTGTGTGTGTGTTTTCCAGCACACTGATTTCTCTGTTCAATCTTTGTTTCCTTTATTTCGTTCCTTTCACTCTAGTTCCCTTTCTCCCGAGTTTACTCTTCCAGTGCTCATCGCTCGTGAAAGGACTCTGTCTGTTTATGTTTTCATCGAGCCGGAACCGAGGGGTTGACACCCATGCTGGCGTGTGAGAAAGAGTCAGGTGATATTTAATTGCAGAGTACACTCACGCCTGACAAACATGGCCAGGTAGAAATCTTCCCCCAGTTCTCACCTTCAGCCTGAAGGCACAGAGCCCTCCTAGATGGTCAGCTTCAGTCTCTCTGGATGGGAGTGACCCAAGAGGCACTCAAAACTACCTTCGATCTACAATTTCATTCTCTAATATATGGAGATTTGGTTGTTTTTCCACATAAAGAGGCATACACTCAATAGGAAGAAGATGCTTTATTCTAAAGTTGTTTAGAAGCACAGCAACCCAATCAGTAGAAATGCATTGATTTCTTGTGCCGGCTGAGAAATGCTATAAAAAAAGTTGGCTGAACCTATACGTTTTTATAACAGCAGCATTTTCAGTTCACTGGAGCATTTGCATTACTGCAAAACCTCCAGCTGAAACTAACCTTCGCTGTCTAATCCTCGTAGTTTGCATCACACAGATAATGTGTATTTGGTTAGTGGCTCATACTGTAGCAGTACAGTACACTTTTTTCCCTAAAGCTGGAGGTGTATCAGTCACAAAGGAGGCGGGTGCTCAGGAATGCGTGCGGGTGCCTCTAATCGATTGCTGTTCAGCAGATTTCTACACAGGTGCCACTGTCCTAACTGACGGTGTCACGTTGCCCTGCGCACCCTCCGCACAGATAAGACAGCAGCGGGCACAACGGAGGCCTGGTTTGCATGCCGAATCGACAGTGTGAGAGGCTGCTACGGCTGACAGCTTTCCTCTTTCCTGGGAGCGAGAGCAGCAGAAAGGGCCAATTCCGTGTCGCTGCGGTGTTGTCAAATCAGAATAAGCCTATGTGGTTGTCGGGTCTAAATGTTCACAGCCTGGGGAAAATGACTGCGAAGCTGCCTCTGAACTGGTTTCAACAGCAACAGCCACAGTTAAATCCATCAGCGCGCCTGCTGTGTTATCCAGGTGGCAGTGTGGAGGCGCGGTGAGGATTGACTACAGAGCCGTGAGCCGCATCCTAGCTGAGACTGTCGTACCGCAGAACAATTAACCTGATGCAGTTTGCTCCAGTAAAAACACCCCACTGTATAAACAGGTGCCCTTGGGATTGGCTCTGTATTGAAGCGTCAGTCAAATAGATTCATATTTACAGTCTTCTGTTTTATAAATGGGCGTATTTCATCGCAGGGCTGCTGTGACTCTTTGGCGAGTCTTCCTTGTTCTGTCCTCTGGAAACAAATGGTGTTTGTGGACCTGCCTCTCTCTGTTGGTCAGGGACCCTGTATTTCTTGTCCATTACATGCGTTCGCAGCTGCAGGTCCCCCCAGAGGGGCAGGAGTGAGTGAGTGCGTCATGTCGGAGGAGAAGGCGTTCCTCCACAGAACAGCACGATGAGGCTGCTTTGACTCTCAAATTGCTTGGCAGGTGTGCTCCAGATTTAGGTACAAAATTGCTTGATTTGCCTGGAACGGCTCAGCAGAAAAACCCTTCCTGCTTATTCACAGGCACGGCTCAGAGGTCTGGCAGCTATGTGGATATGTTTGGTTGGCAAAGCAGATCCCCTGGGGGTCCAGGATGAGTTACAAGTTACCTGTCCCCTCACACTGTGTTATCTCCAGCACAGAGAGGCCCTGCAAATGCAGGGTTTAGATGGTTAGGAATCAGAACAAATAATAAGTGTGTGTGAATATTAGTATTAGGATTAGGTGAAGCCAAGCCAGAGCCCTGAGCGTTTTTCATTTCCATAAAAAAATCTCTGGGCTATACCAAACAGCCCTTAATATTGTCACTCTGGGTTGTCTGTTGAAGGTGTGGTGGCTGACGTCTAACCCTGGCAGTTTTAGTAACACTAAGGTGTCGGGAGGGGTGCCACGTGGTGACAGGCCCAACTGTGGCAATCAACAGGATTCATCTTGATGGCAATCCTCCAATTCTCCAGGCGCTCTATTTAAATATTAAAAAAAAGAAAAAAAGAGAAAAAAGGAATTGGGACTGAAAAAAAGTGGAGTCACAGGGTTGAAATCAGTTCAGATCCTATCTCTGTTCCCACACTCTGCTCAGCGGCCCTGGCGTTTCATTGCAGGTAGAAGTCCTGATCAGCGACGGTTCTTACAGAGACGAAAACCCCGCTAGCTGAGGCCTTATTAAAAGTAGCATTTTTTGTTTTTTAAAACCCCAAATGAAGAGGACCAAAAAATCCCCTTTGTGAGAAGGTGTTGGTGAGCCATACCAGCTCGGGTATCTAAGGCTGCTAAGTTGCTTATCTCTGTTGGTTTGGAGGAGAGTTTGACTCTTGGTGTTTGCAAACCTGCTTGACAAGAGATTTGCATGGAGTTCCAGGTACATATTTGAATGAAGCCTTATTTGAGCAGCGTCCCTGTGATGCCAGAGATTTCTGTCTGCGGTGCTCATGGCTGGGAACAGCTGACTCCAGCTTTCTGAGGCAATAATGAAATGGCGAGTGCAGCGAAGCAGGGGTCTCAAAGTCCTGCGCTTTAAGGGCCCCGGCTCCTTAAATAATGAATTGAACGATTTGCATTCAATCTTTCTTCACCCCAGTGTTTTGCATTTTGCAACAGAGGGAGACGACAAACACAACTTGAACTCAGGGCCAGGAACTCTTTGACATCCCGGCCTGAGAGAATTCGACTAGATCGTCTGTTTCCTTCTGTGACAGTGTTGAACTCCCTGCTTTAATAAATATATTAAAGAAACAACTGTTTGTGGCATACAAGCATGACAGTCTCATGCTATCGTGTTCGGTACTGCAGTGTGCTCTGTAGAGTTGTGCAGCGGTTCAGTCAGGCCGGAGAAGCGCTGCGGACCCCCCTGGTGAAGCCATGGTCTCCGGGGTCTGCGCTGTGCTGATACACGTCACTGCGTTGGGGCTGATAAGTGTGAGGTGCCAGACCCAGTTAAGCAACCGACACTGTGCAGCACGTTGATAGAATTGATCCACAGAGCGACTGGGGCGTGTGTGTGTGTGTGTGTGTGAGAGAGAGAGGTTGTGTGTACGTGAAAAAGGCCCTTCTATTAACAAATTCATTGCTTCCCACCATTGTGATTAATCCGTCGCTTTTCTATTACATGTGTTTGTGGGCTCTTGCTTAATCCCTCTGTTTTCACTGTCAATCAGAATCAATCAATCAGAATCAATCACAATGAATACCTCTGGGATTAAACTTGACCAGCGTCTTTCCCTGGATCGCAATCTGTGCCTCAGCGGGAATCGTACACTATGCTGTCCATTTCCTATTTGATGCATTGTGAGCAGCCGACTTCCTGTGTGTGCCTGTTGTCCAAATACTTTTGTCCATGTAGTGTACTTTCTTGGGCTGGTCTTTACATGCTCATCGATGTTGTCCATGCTTGTACAATGCTGAATATTTGCACTGTCCCCCATTAGTGTCCCAAACCCACACCCCGGCAGTATCACACCATCACACCACTGTTTCTTTGAGGACATTCTTTAATGAAAGCGAGTTTACATACACACTCAGTTCTCAGTTATACATGTGATTATATACAGCTGACCTATATACACATCTCTTGGTTTAAAAATACTTGTGCTGCTTAAATACAGAGATATTTTAAACATACAAACAATGACAGCCAGACACCAGATGATTTGTGCAGGAAAAGGTTTTTCGGCAAACTCCAGAAAGGATACAACGGTTGATTAATGGTACTTCACTTGGTACAATCACTTCAAAAAAGACACAAGGAAACATCATCTATATGAAAACAACATCTGTAAATCTTTCTTTTTCTCCTTCACAACCAGCGGGGCAGCGAAAGGGGACGTGACCCCTCGGGCTGGAGATGCACAAGTGGGCACCACACTTATGTTTGTGAGCTTCAGCCTGTGCTCAATGACTAAAGTTTAAGCTAAAGAGTTGCCAGCTTTCTGTAACGATCCTACAGTACCCTGGACAGTTGCCTCATGGTTCAATTTGACAGCACGGTATACTATACCAACTATGACTTTTTCTAATCATTCCCAGTTCCCAGTGTGCCTCCCAGCTGAAGTGTGTTGTGTCACTTTCTCGTCACGTCTCTCACTTCATGTGTTGGAAAGCAGATGCACGAATCTTGATTCTTATCAATCCCTGCGAAGTCTGATAGTGGCCTTTTCCTGATTGGGAATTACTGCTCTGCTTGGTTCTGCACTCGTTTTAGCGACACGTTTGATTAAATCGTACTCTTTCACTTTGCATTTCTCTCTATACGCGAGAAAAGTCCGTCACCGGCCAGACTATGCACTCGTGGCAGTATCTGGGCACAGCCAGTCCTTTCTGCTTGGGTTAATAGATTTTTGCATCGAATACATAAACAAGGAGCTCTAAGAGACCAGATGGGGAGATGCAGGATTTTGCTGTCTACACTTTCTACGACTAAAAATGACTAAAAAAGGCGGCCGGATTGTAATTTCCGGAAGTCCAAGTTCTGATTTGGTCTAGGCCTTCAGCTCTGTTGGGAAAAATACAATCCAACAAGTCCTGCGCCCGATCTTATCCCAGAAACAGGACTGGTGTGTGAGTCATGTGACGATGACATGCATGAGCCAAAATGCAATGATTGAAAAAACACCCAGTGCATCTATACAGAGGTGCCGACGGCAGGACTGGGTAAAGGAATGCCTTTCACCCCACACACAGGCGCACACACCCCTGTGGGAAGCTTGCCTGTCTCAGAGAGGGCAGATAAAGCAGTCCTGTTCTGTGAAACGCACAAATACGGCCTGGAGTCTCTGGCCAGGTAACAAACTCACAACATCTCAGAGCTGTAAGGGGTTAGTGTGTGGCAAACACAACGCTGTTACAATGTAAACACAATGCTGGCAACTTTAATTAATAGTGTTGCTATTTTACATCATTTACACCTGCTTATCTAGTTACTGATTTATTTGTAACACCTGTCTTTCCCACATTATTTAAAGTTTAAGATTAGGTTTTTGAATACTTAAGATGGCTGTGGATGACCGTGTGATCCCAGCCTCATGCCACAGTGCTGTCATGACTAGTGTCAGGCAGGAGCGGCTGCAGAAACGTGGTCACGTGGCGCTGACAACATCCTATCACTGTTCTCACAACATGGAACCCAGCTGTCTACAAAGTTTCGTGGTCCTGACTGGTCCTAGTCCAGATGGTCAGCTCCGGGTTCCTGTCCTCACTTCAGGCCATGCTGGCTCTCGTGGTGACGGCGTAGGTCCACCTTGCGCTGGAAGCCCTTCCCGCAGATCTCGCAGCCGAAGGGCTTGAAGCCGGTGTGCTTGCGGCTGTGGGTGATGAGGTTGGAGCTCTGGCTGAAGGCCTTGCCGCACACCTGGCACTTGTGCGGCTTCTCCCCTGGAACGAACAATAACACACACACACATCAGTGACGCACTCACCACCAGCCTTATCTCACAACGGCTGCCATCCTGTGCCAGCGCTGGCCGGACAAGTGCCGGGCTTTAAGCGCAGGGTGTAAATGGGTAAGGCTGATTTACAACAGCCATGTTACCTAGATAAGGCTGTACCCTTTTTGTCCAGATCGGCTTGCCGTATTGTCCCGCGTAAGGCTCCGAGGGGGGAAACTGACGTCTCACGTGCTTTGAACAGTGGATATTACATGAAATAAAAGCATAGTGGTACTAATATGTGATGAGAAATGTCCTGTGGAATAGCATAGCAGCTTTACAAGACTTTTTCTCACAGACCTATATGTTTTATGACCTTTGTCCAGCAACACTAGTTAAAATACTAGTGCTACTATTGGAAGTAATTACATAGTAGTGTTGTATTAGATGCCAATTGATTGATACATGTTAAAGTGATAATCACTCTTTAGCAATTGAATCGTGTGGCCCATGTCAACGACTTTCCTGGTCAAAGCGAAAATGAACAGTAAGATCAAATAAAGTGCACACGAACGGTAGTGTGGCACGGCCATAAAGGAGCAATTAATCCCAACCGATAGGGCCAGAGAAGCGGCCCATTGTTCAGATTTGTAAAGCATTAATTCAGGTTAGATTACCCTGTGCTTTCGAGAGTATTCTTCTGGCATGCTAGGAAAACTAAGCATGCAAATGAGCTCGAATGGGGTTGATTAGTGTTTTATCAGTGTTAATTTTACTAGTTCAGAGAAGTGGCATGTAAGTCTTTGCACTTTGAAAGCAAATCTTTTTCCCCTCCTGTGAAAGTATGAAAATGACCAACGAAGCCCCTGTGAGTGGGCCTGCATCCCTCTGAGCTTAAAGGGCCAGTCACTGTCGCAAGGAAACACAATCGTACACTTCTCTAAACCTTGGCCTCTTTAAGGGGCAAACAAGTAACAGTTAGAATATAAACACTTCGCTGGGTCAGTTTCCACATGTGTATTAATAGCTGGCATTGTTTTTGCATAACAACTAATCTAAATTGCAGTTTGGAAGGATTTATATGTACTGTATGCAAATGCCACTGTGTCGAGAAGCTACCCAGTGCAAAAAGCAACTGTTACACTCATTCACGGGGCAAAACATATTCCTGACTTCCTGTGTGGTAACTAGACAGGAGAGCATATTTTAGCTTTTTTCCCTCCTTGTAGGAGAGCAACTAGTCTTCCCTAGACCCATCCCCGCTCCACCTCCGGGATCATGTGTCTGTCCCCCCCCTCACCAGTGTGGATGTAGGTGTGCTTCTTCATGTCCGACTTCTGGTGGAACCTCTTCCCGCAGTACTGGCAGGGGTACGGCCGGGTGTCCGAGTGGATGAGCAGGTGAGTGGAGAGCGTCGAGGAGCGCTTGAACGTCTTCCCACACATCTTACACTCAAAGCTCCTCTCCTGCGGGAGACACACAACACAGGGGGTGAGAGTGCATCTCATTGGGCTGTCTCAACAGCGAGCAGGCAACCCCCACGGCTCAGACCTGGGGGGTGACATTTAAACGGGACACAGACCCAAGTACTTGCCCCGAAAGTGTGAAATCTCAATGAGTTGCATGCTGGTTAAAACGTTGCCTTTACTTTGACCCCCTCAAGCTATTAAACTGGGGTCAACAGATTCTGCTTAAAATCGTAGAAATCAAGAACACAAATATCTGGATGCTGCCCAAAGGATCTGTATCTAGAGATCCCTGTCAGTTCCTGGTAACTCAGACCACACATCCCTAAAACAGGGGCAATTTCCTGCTGCAGACCAAATAAACCCAGCCTAGATCGAGAGATATTATCTCTCAATCCACAGAGAACTCCGGTTAATGGGACAACGGATCAGGTTATGGAGATGACAGATATGTTGATTCTTCTGGTGATTGCGTTTCCAGGAGCACTGTTTCATTATTGAGCACCTTGAACAGGAGAAAAGGGAGGACTGAGAAGAGGAAGGAAAATAAAACAAGGAGATCAGTCACATGACAGGGACAGTTAGCTGAGCACTGATTCAACCTGGAGAAAACTAAAGATTCAACTTGACTGAACTGTGTGAAGACAAGGGCTGTACAAACTTGTATTTGCCACCATAGAAATTCACAAGCCTAATAAAGAGTGTGCGTACTTTCTACTACTGTATAATCACATTTTAATGGACTTTGAATTGTTCCTGGAGAGAGTGGGTTACTGTCAGAGCACTGTCATGAAGTGATATGAAGTGAAGTGAGGTGTATGAAGTGACCCAACTCCCTGGAGTTGCCCACCACAGTGTGGAAACAAGTTTGAACATGCCAGTATTTACCACAAAATACTGAATGTACAGATAGTGTCAGGTTGCTGCAGTTTGACACCCACAATCAACAGTTTCAGTACAAACTCCACCTGTTTTTATTCCTTTCTCTTACTGTAGTTTACAAACGGGCCAAAAGACTACTCTATAATTATTTACCCCAAAAGAAGGGCCCTGATTTTACAACATTAATACAAGATTTCCTCATGAATAAGTGCAGCAGTTTCAATAACATTTTTGGTGCCTTTTGCAGTTTTTGTTTATATTAATATAATTTACGGGGGCTTTTTGCGGTTGTAATTCACATTTCTTCTGTTCTTACTCAATCGTAAATCCTTTTCAAATTTTTCGCCAATCAGACACTGAAAAGTGTATATTTCTTAAAACATGCACTTTACACTAAATGGAGTCTGTTTAATTAGTTACAGTGTAGCTGTTTTAGCCCTGCACAGTAATCGTGCAGGAAGAGGATCTGTTCCTGTCGTGCTGCTGCTCTTCGTGCTGCGCCTTCCAGGTGTTGATATACACTAAATAGGAGTATATTTACACAATTACGGTGCTGTGTTTGTGCAATACACAGCCATGCAGTGGGGAAGGGTCGTTTTGGGTGCAGTGTTTGTGGTCTCCACGCTCTACCTGAGAGTGGACGTTCATGTGCTGCTCCAGGCTGACCGCGTGGCCGAACGTCTTCCTGCAGATGCTGCAGCCGAAGGGCCGCGTCCCGCTGTGGGAGCGTCGCACGTGCACCTCCAGACCGTGGGGCGTGGAGAACACCTGGAGGGCGAAGGACAGGCCGGGTCAGAGAGACACATCTTCACAACTACGTCCTCAGACCAAGACACACACACAACCAAGACACAGCAACTAGCTACGCCTAAAGTATTTAAGGTCAAATTAAGTTATAATAAGTTTCTACTAATAATAATAGTATCTTATTATATAGTGCCTTTCATCCAGCTGAAATTGTGCGTCAATGGCTCGCCAGACTGCAGAGAAGCTGGAAATGTGAGGAGGGATTTAGCCAAAGAAAGCACAGAGGGATTTTGTAGGTAGGCCAGATGTTGAGAGAGCCTGACTGGGGCTTGAGACAAGACAGCGGTGCTCCATTCCCTATGGGATCCCGTGCCACAGGATCTTTCATGCCTGCCAGGAGATTATTATTATTATTATTATTATTATTATTATTATTATTATTATTTCTTGGCAGACGCCCTTATTCAGGGCGACTTACAACATAAGGATGGTGCAACCTCCCCTTGCCTCCCCCTGCCCACGAGGAAAAGGAAAGCCCCAGATGTGACCGCTACTTTCATCATAACTAGTGGCAGAGGCATCAAGAGACAGGCTGGCGCAAGCTGAAAGACATTGTCTCTTGTTGACCGTTAATTCGGGCGTGTGGCTGCTTGCTCCCTTGGCAGACTGGGATCCCGTTCTGCCCTCCTGGCAGGACGTTCTTTGTGTGCGTGTGTTATTTTTTCATCTGCTGATTCAGCGCTTGGCTGTGGTTACGGCACAGTACGGGCCGGCAGGGGGGTGGTGGCACGGACCTTGTTGCAGGTGATGCAGTGGTAGGTGTCGGAGGACGGGGAGTAGTGGGTGCTGCAGTCCAGGGGCTGGGGCATCTCGGCGCTGGCCTTGATGCGCGCCCCGTACAGGGAGCTGGCGTGGTGCAGGAGCGAGCTGGGGAAGCCGCAGGAGAGCTGACGGAAGTCGTAGGCCGGGTGCAGGGAGTCCCAGGGGAACGAGGGCTTGTAATAAGTGGGCGACGGCAACTCAGGCAGCTGGGACTCTGTAGGACACCGAGACAGATGGACAGACAGATTTACAACCACTCATTGTTTGTTCACTTAAGACATCTAGGAGTTTCCACATATCCACAGCTCTTGTCCTCTGTCAACACATGGATTTGGGCCTGGGGATGAGTATGAAGACTGTCCAGGATCCGCAGGAGGTTGACCTGGGGGGTCTTTACCAAGACAAGCTGGTTACTCATCATATATGAGCCGCCTATATGTTCAAAAAACATAAGGGTGCTGGGGGGGTTGCCTTTTTGGCTGCAGGGGTATGTGCAAGAGGTGTGCAGTGGACTCAGCAATCATAGCAGCTGCAGAGGAGGACTGTGGTGAAAGATTTACAATGTTTGTTTTGAACAACCGCTGGAAGGGAAACAAAAATAGGTGCAGTCTAGGGCAGCACTCACTGGATATTTAAAAAAAACACAGTAAAACTGCACTGAACAACACTGTGAGTCTCTCTTTCTAACATGACTGGCAACTTCACTTTCTCAAATGGAGGATTGACAGTTATTTTCCCTTTTATCCCTACAGTTTTGGAGACACACCTGCTTCCCCCCCAGGGCAATAAGCGTCAGCCGGAGCTCAGAGTGGGGGCCTTTACCAGTCGAGCCACTCTCCAACATCCTGAAACAGACTCTTTTTTTTTTATAAAGAGGAGCAGGTGTCTCTGACTCAGCGCTGCGCCTCACCGGGACTGTGGAAGGGGCGGCCGGCACTGGAGGGGGCGGCCGGCTCGGCGGGGGAGGGCGGTGTGTGCGGAGGGCCCCGCTCCTGCTTGATGAGGGGGTAGGGGTGGGGGGTCCATCCCGGCTGCTCTGTGCGCTCCTCGTCTGTGGGGGGTGAGGGGGGCAGCTCTGTGGATTCAAGTTGAGACGCGACAGTGAGACGTAGAGACACCGGTGGAAAGGCATTTGACACTGACAACAAGAGGCAATACAGGCGTGGGGGTGCAGAGACTGGGATACACTGTGGCATTGATGAACTACTAAACACCAAACACCAAACAAGACACATGGGCTGAATGCAAGCAAACTGTCTGGCAATCAAATAGTCTGCACCAACACCTGCATCTCTCTCTTTATTCTAAAGATATCACAAGCATTAAATCACTTAAAAATGTCACGTGTACATTTAAATCTGCTGACAGATTAGGACTGGTGTAAAGATTAATTTGTTTAATTGATTAATTTGATTAATAATGTATTATTTAACTGTTTCTATCATGCAAGTTAACCTCATACACATTCATCTTTACATTAAGTCGCCTTCAGAACATCTTGGATAATTAAAGACCAATTAAAGACCAAGCTACAAAAGTAAAATGCTTGCTTTAGTCCCACAGGTTTTTTTTTCCCCGTTAAGAACAGTCCTTGATAGTGCGGATTTATGCAATCTTGTCACTCGTGTCACAAAAGGGGGTTTAAACAAACCCTGCCAGGCGACTCCGGGACAGCTGCACAGCTGGGCTGCTGCGGCGGGAATGAACGGTGCGTATTTGCCTGCGAGGGATTTGCATACCCGCTGCACCGGCCCTAACCGCTCTGCCGCCCCGGATTTCCATGCGACAGTAATCTGAGTTTCTGCAAAGTAACTGGAGCCCCGGCTGCGACCCAGGACAGTTACTGCGATGCAAACCAGCTCTGCAGGGCTGCAGGTGTCGAGTCGTGCTGACACCAGTTTCCCTGACGTTATTCGGCCCAGGGGCTCTTAGGGATTCATCGAGCAATAACTTTGAGTCGATGAGTGTACTGGCAATGTCTTGCAATTAGAATCAAGATCTGTATTTGTATTTGTATTTTTAGCCTGTAAGTGATGTACTATACTATTTGTATGGCTGATAAGAATGAATGCAGATTCACTGCGAAGCACTCGGCACTGTACTTGTATGTGTGATTGTGTATGATTTGGGGTTAGTCTATACAATATTTGCATCCCACGGTTGACTGGCCTCGATGCTACCGGTGCTTTCTGTCGCCCCCTGCTGGATGAGCCCGTTCGTGCGTTCAGTCCTCTTCAAGGGGCTCAAATGCGCTGGAAATTCACACTCCTTTCGCTTCAGCGTGGAGGAACTGGTTTCATATATTAACAGATCATATAAGAACAGATCCTCTTCCTGCACGCATCTATGTTATCTTAGTTTTCTTCTAAACGTAGCGCGTCTTTATGCAAAAGCAATGCCACTGATGTATATGTATAGAAGTGCAGACTCGAGAGTGAATGCATGCGACGCTTTAAATCGCCACGCTGTGTCAAACGCTTCCTCCGTACTTACTCATCCGCTGCGCGGCCCCCGGCTGCTGCTCCCCGGCGCCGCGGTGCAGGTGGTGCGCCGGGCTCCTCTTGCTCTTCACCAGGAAGGACCGGGGCATGGTGCTGCGGCTGCGGGACGACACGTTACTGCGACCGGCACCATAGTGCCACAAGACGGGCCAGGGCTGTTATCTGAGTTTTAGGACTGCAAGGACATTGCAAGTTTCTGTCTGTCTGTGTCTCTCTCTCTAGCAAAACGTGTTTTTATTTCCCCTCCCGAAACTTCTCGTGTAATAATTCAAATAAACACAACACCGTAATATATAAATATTATTATTATTGATAGTATTATTAATAATAATAATTTGCAAGTAATGTCACTAATCAATGCACGCATTTTGTCTAAACATGTGCATTAATTCACGTATTATAAAAGACAAGACTTGAGGTGTTGAACACTTGATATATCAGTGTTGTTGTTGTTATGATTATTATGATTATTTGTATTATTATTATTGCTGATGTTAATTGCCTATTGAAAATTGAGATTGTATTACATTTATGGTAATATTCTCCTTGAGGAGGATCGATTATTGAAGCGGGTTATTGTTGTCATTTTATATCATCACTTGCAATTGCCATTTTCAGAAAAACGGAAAACGAAACGGGTGTTTTTCCGTTAATTTCGATTAGAAGATGTGGGCATTTCTGTCTCAATACAGACCTCGAAACGAGAAATAATTCAGCTGTAATGATATCATGAAGCGCTGCCTCTGCCACTCAAAAACACGTCTAAGTTGCATAAATCAAATTCAAGTTTTTAAAGGTTTTGAATTCAATGTAAATGTGGGTGGTGAACTGAACCATTCCCACTCATCGAATCTGGAATATATTTAAATGAGTATGAAATTAATCAACTGTGAGGGGGGAACTCGTTAAACCTGAAATTACATTAATGTCTTATTTTTAAAATAACTGAACAGTTATTTGCTATTCATTTCATGAATACGGGCTTTATTTCGTTGGTTGGGATTTCACAAGACCATTGAGAAACTGGGATGTATTTAAATGTCGCATAATCTGGGACAATATCAGCAGTGAATACACTGGACACAGTGTCTAAACCAGTCTAAACCCCTGACATTGGACGTGATGGTCAATGTGTCCGTGTGAAATAAAAACACAGGAACCATTTCATCAATTCATATTTAAATACACAGGCATATTCTCTCTCTCTCTCTCTCTCTCTCTCTCTCTCTCTCTCTCTCACTAATACTGTTTCAATTTAACGGTAAGTCTGTATAACTGTGAAGTCCCATGAGAAACGATGTTGTCGTTGCTGTGTGTGTTTGTGTGTAAACGTTCAATCCAATTTCACTGTTTCATCTGTGAAGTTTACTGGACTCGACATGACCCAGTATGATGGAAGATGAAAAGATGTTGCTCTTACCTGCAGTGTCAGCCAGGCGAATCCCACTGTGTCCGGGCTGCTCTTGGGTCTCCGTCCCTGGATTTTCCTCGGGAGCTGTATTTTCCTGCCTCCTTGATTTGCCTCGTTGTCTTAAAATCCCGTTTTTAAATGTAGCCAATCTTACCCTCAGCCCTATGTAGTGCTGCCCGGCGCCTCTCCTCCCTGATTTCCAATCTGATAGTTTGCGGTGGAATCTGACTGCGCTGAATCCGCCAATGGCAGCGCAGCGCAATTTGCCTACCCCCCCCCCCCCCAAAAAAAAAGCGCAGAGTCCAGCTCAACAACCTATCTGTCCATGAGCGACAATTAACACAAAGTGCAGACCACGCACTGTGTCTGTGAAGAGCCTTAAACTGGTGGATTTATCACAAAATTGTTCTCTTAATGCAAACATAATTATATTTCAATTATTATTATTACTACTAGAAAGAATCCTTATATTAAGAATCTTTCTGTAGCTAATGGTATGATACACATACTTTTTCTCAAGACATATAGGTCCTATATTTTGTAAATTTAGAAACATGACAATTTCCAAAGTCCAAAATTGTTAAATAATAGTTTTAAAATGCAAAGTCGTTATCTTTAATTGTATATATGCAGTAACAGCAAATAACACGATGATTTAATCACATAAACGATATATATATATATATATATATATATATATATATATATATATATATATATAATATCATATCATATATAATAGGTGTGTTTTTTATTCAGTATAATTTCACCGCTATATATCTTGTGTATTTGAACACGTCCATGTAGGTGTCTTTAGTAAAATGAACAGGACAGGTATCAAATCAAGCGTTTTCCTCAGGGGAATATTAAAATGAGTGTTTGGTTTGCAGTTGGTGCTGTTCCGCTATCGAGATTTCGTTTGTGAGAAAATAAATACACCAAACCAGTCCTGCCGTCTCCTGTCCGCAAACAGCGCAGTGTGTTGAGTGCGTGGGGCTGCATCCAGGCCGTCAGCATTTCCCTCCTTTAATTAACTCACTGATGGGACGAAATACGCACATTGATTTTTATTTTCTAATGAATTGTGAAAGCAGGACTTAATACACTTGTTACAATCCTTGTATGGGACTGATGAATTACAGAATTCAGAAGTAAAAGCTGCCACAATTATTATTATTATTATTATTATTATTATTATTATTATTATTATTATTTATTAGCAGACGCCCTTATCCGGGGCGACTTACGAAACATAAGAGCATTATACAAGTGCAATACAGTCTAGAATTACAGATCAAAGCATAGTACAAATTACAAGTTCAACATTACATGAGTGCAAACGAAAATATACAGTAAAACTGAAAATCTATTCTGTGCCAGATTGGGTTTGTAATTCAATTAATCTCTTTTTGAAATACAGTATATCAAATTGAATCTGTACATTATATATAAGCTATACAGTGTATAGTATTGAGTCTATACCGTGTGTATAATTGGATATATACGGTGTATAAAATTGAATCTATAAAGTTTATATAATTGAATCTATACAGTATATATAATTAAATCTATAGTGTATATAATTGAATCGATACTGTGTATAATTGAATCTGTACAGGATATCTAATTTAATGTATTCAGTATATATTCTTGTATCTATAATGTATATATTTTAACCTGTACAGTATATATAATCGAATATATGCAGTATATATAATCTATAATGTATATAATGGAATCTTTACAGTTATATAATTGATTCTATGCGCCACCTGCTGGCAGAGTTGCGCAGACGCAGCGCATCCTTGTGCGCAAATGCAAGCGCTGTGGTTTCATTTGTGTAATCAGGTTTCTTTCTCAGCAGTGGTTTCTTTGGGACAATAAACAATACATAACAGTACAAAAACGATGTACAACCCTTTAGGATTTGTAGCAGAATAATAACACACCCGGACTCATTCCTACAGAGGCTCCCAATGGTGTCAGCCTGGTGCGGGATCTATCTACCCTTGAGCACACATGCAGCGAGAGTTTCTATTATTGCCTTTTCTACAGTTTAACACAGTGCAAACAACTCACACCATGTAGGAATATGATTAAGGACAACACAATCTTCAATCTTAAGCGCACTGTGTTCGGATATTAAGGATAAATGTGGTAAATGTGGTGCGAAATGTTCCGCACTATGTGTCAGTGCGATTTAACACAGTGCAGAGCTGAGCTTCGTTAGGAGTGTTTCCAATTATGTTATATGTAGATTCTTTACATGCATTTATTTATTTTGTATTATGATATCGTGTTTTCTATCAGATTGACTTATTACTTAGGTCAGATTAACCTAATTAAATACCTAGTGCATGGGAATACATACGTAGAGTAGATGTAAATGTAAATGGACTGCACATAGTAGGCTATTATAGTAAAGCCTATATCTCTACACGAATAATGACTGTGCAAGATCATCAGTTCATAATTTCAATATTGTACACTCGGACTTGGACAATGCCACTTACTGCACTGCAAGTCAATGGAAACCGAATAACAATGTTATAATGTATGTCCGTTTATGAGGTCGATGGTTCTCCAAAATGACAATGTGTTGTTTCCTGCCGTGTTTGGAGAGGAGCAACTGCCACAACCGCACAGCTGAACATTTAGTGCTCATGACACGCTGGAGCCAGTAGATGGGGCTGGGGCTCTTTAAATACAAAAGCAGTGACTTGTTCACAGCAATGACGTACATTCTTCTTACAGAGAAAATAAAAGTCTTATTATACTTAAATCTTTGCAGACAACTGCCTGACTGCACAGAGAACTGATCAGCTCCCACCCAGCCCTGTCTTCTCTTTCCATCCGCACTTGTTAACTGCAGGGAACTTAGGGTTGGCTTAACTGAGCCCATCGAACCCTCGGTCTCAAACTGGGGCTGAATTACAGAGACCTGCGAAACCTGTGGCACGTTGGCCCTGCAGGACCGGAGCTTTACCCTAGAGGCAGAAGGTTAGGGGAGATAATTCAAGGCGCAGGGACATGGATCCACAGAAGCTGGTGGCCTCCCGTTGCAGCTGTGACACAGCAGTCTGGACGTGGCGGTGTTTTTCCTGACCCTGTCACTGTGATGTCCCAGATCTGTCCATTTCTATCGGTGGAGCGAGTAAGGGGTGGGGGGAAGGACCCTGCCTTGTATTTTCTCTCAATCAACCAAGGTTTATTTAATCTTCTTCATCTTCTTCTGCCAGTTAATGGTTTGAAATATTATTTTCATTCCAAGTGCACTGTCTTAAATAATCATTTGTAGTTTTAGGAGAACTGTAAAGGAAATGTTGAGGTAGACAAGCTCAACGGACCAACTGAGTAACTGGGCTCTGGGTTGGAGGAAAAGCCACAGGACACCCGGCCCGTTCAGGACCTGCGACGGAGGCTCTGACCGGTGCTGGGAACAGCTGGCTGAGGTATTCCTGCACCAGCACCTTTTTAGGAGTAAATTGCACCTGAAAACATTCTCACTGTGCCAATGACTCAACTCTTCAGGGGTTCATCTCGGTATGTAGGTCTCACCCAGGATGAAAATCAGAAGACAAGACCTGCAGGGCTCGGGCTGCTGGCTGGTTCTGGTTTGTCACAAGTCCCACTGTGTGTGCTTTAAGACATCTCTCTTGGGAAGGCACTCGTTGTCTAGTTTCTCTGGGGTTGTTCTGGAGAGTTGAGGCTATGCTTAGAACATAAGAAAGTGTCCAGTGGAGAGGAGGCCATTCGCCCCATTGTGCTCGTTTGGTGTCCATTAATAAGTGATCCAAGGATCCTATCCAGTCTGTTTTTGAATGTTCCCAAATTGTCTCTTCAGCCACATCGCTGGGGAGTTTGTTCAGATTGTGACGCCTCTCTGTGTAAAGAAATGTCTCCTGTTTTCTGTCTTGAATGCCTTGAAGCCCAATTTCCATTTGTTTCCCGGGTGCGTGTGTCCCTGCTGATCTGGAAAAGCTCCTCTGGTTTGATGTGGTCGATGCCTTTCGTGATTTTGAAGACTTGAATCAAGTCCCCATGTAGTCTTCACTTGAAATTCAGAACTAGGTTGTTCACATAGATCACGGAGACATTTGACAATCTTCTTTAGTCTTGTTTTTGTCACCCCAACAGAGACCTTTGAGGTGTTTAAATATTAATCCATGTTTGGTTATTCAGTAATCAGACGGCAAACAGTGAGATGGTGGCAAGGCTGGCACTGTGTGTGAACCCAGTGTGTGCTTGTTGTTTACCGTAAATTCAATTAATAAATACAGAAAGACAGAAAGCTTTGACTTTCCTGTCCAGATCACCCCCACAAGGTGTCATTATATTGGTCTGCAGGCGTTTTCTGGGGGTCAGAGACACCTTTCATTGTCCAGCACACTCCCGTCTCTCCTCTCCTGATTTTCTGTCCATCAGGCGCATGCGCGGCAGCTCCAGTCACGCGAAAGCCGCAGCACGCAGAAGCATACCCCTCCGCCGTGGAAAAACAAACTCGTTTTGCGTGGCGAGAAAAGCCGGCCGCTTCGTGGCGCAGACGTTTCTCGGTACAGAAACGAGAGGGCCGAACACGGAAGCACACGAGGCCTGCGCCGTGGGCACGGCATTAGTGTGGAGGGGCTGCGGATTACTTGCCTGCGCGGCGGCGGAGGAGGATTGCAGAGGGAGGGTCGTGAGGTGTCCAAGATGGCGGCGCCCTGTGGAGTGGAGCTGCTCTAATAGGTAAACAGGTCCATCTAATTAACGCATTTGCACAGATTTGAACACTTTTGAGGTTTCAGGACGCCGTGCGGGCAAAGGGTGCTTTATTGCGTCGGCCTTGATCCGCTCGGTCGCCGCTGTCAAAGCAGCTCTCGGGCAGTTTGACCAATCTTCCAGCGGGCGAGCTCGGGACGGTAAACAGCTTAAATAATAAAGTGTCGGTGCTGTCGGCGGCCGCGGAGAGGGACACCCACCCGGCCCGGGCTCATTGAGATCGGATCGGGCGAAGTTCCTCGGCTGCCGTGCTGTTGTGGGCTTGTTTACGGCCGCAGTCCTTTCCCAGCGCCGTGAACAGGCTTCTCCCGGCAGTGCAAACAAAAAGATCATTTCACTCCGCGGATTAGGGCTCCAGCCAACTTTCCGTGTCGGTCTCTCGTCCGTGTTTTTCTCGCCCTGTTTGTGATCAGACACGCAGTGTGCATGGCAGAGGACGCATGCACATACGTGTCCGAGATGGCAGTGCTGGCGATGAAAGGAAGCGGGGTCCGAGTGTCGCTTCATTCCTCCGCTGCAGTCGGCGTGTAATGCAATGAAATGCACGTTTCGGCGGACCCTTTCATCGGCACGGCAGCCACTGCAAATGTGGGTCTCTTCCCTGATAGAGAGGCTGTTCACCGCGGGAGCAGGAGGGCTATCTCGACCTGTCTTTGTGTTATATAATGTAAATGAACTGCTGTTTACTAGAGCTAATGATTCATTGATGTATAAAGAGTGGTGAGCGCTTGTAAAGTTGGTCATCGTTGCCTCTTCGGGAGATATCACCCGCTTGCATCAGTGGATTTACAGACTAATTCGTGCCCTGCTTGGGAGCTGAGTGACACAGTAAGACATCGCAGCTGAAGACAGTAGTGATGTTTGGTTCTCGGACCTGAAGGGTCTAGACCAGTGGTCCCCAGACCTGGATCGGGAGGACCCCCTACCCTGCTGGTTTTGGTTCCAACCGAGGTGCCGATTACTTAATTGAACCCTTAATTGAAGTAATTGGCTAAAATTTTACATTTTAAAATGAAAAAAAAGTTGGTTCCTTAATAAGATAAATTCCATATAGGCTACAATTCTATACATAGCGTTAAACCCCTACTGTTTAAAATAATTAAAAGGCTCTGATTTAGGAAATAATTAGTTATATTAAGGGTGCAATTAAGTAATTGACAGCTACTTTAGAACAAAAACCAGCAGGGTAGGGGGTCTTCCAGAACCAGGATTAGGAACCATAAGTCTAGAACAGGGGGTGTCAGACTGCTGATTTTTGTTCAGACAGGAGCTCCCAAATACGTAATAGTGTACTTGGGTAGGCTTAACTAAACCCTTATAGCGGATACCATACAATTTGTTAATGACTCAAAACATTGAACCCACAGAACATTTCGGAGTCTGAAGAGAAGTGTTCAGTTCATCCAGTTAATTGTTTAATTAGACCCAGCAGACACTGCGGCCCCCCAGGACTGGAGCCTGACATTCCTGGTCTAGAGTGTTGTGGGACCAATCGCACAACTCCAGAAAAGCCTCAATAGCGCAGTTTAATGGACCTTTCTGAGGTTCGCTTCACTGGCACATTTTATTCCACATCCCATTGAGTTTTCACACACGTTTAATGTAGTGACACATCGAGACCTCTTGTGTTCACGCAGTTGAAGGCGAATGTCTGATAACGTGCTGCCGGTGGCTTGTAGTGTTTAGGCATTCACCTCCTATTTTCAAATGATGTCAAGTCAGGTTTTATGTTTGTTGCCACTGAAACGGCAGCAGAGACTTTCACAGTAGAAGAAAAACAATCTGATTGAAATCAATTGCTGGCTTCTAGTTTTATTGATCGTGCTCTAATACGATCTGCAGATTTGTCGATACGCTATTCATTAAATGAGTGGGACGAAAGGCCTTGTTTATTTTATAACTGATTTGCACAGACCTGTTTAAAGAGTAGCGTTGTGCTTTTTGGATTGTGTCTTGAGGTTTGGGGGGGGGGATCGGCTTGGGCTCCCTGAGCTGGTGGCTGAACTGTTCTCTGAAAGTGTGGAATTTGACGAGACCTGTTAGGAGATTGGAAAACTAGCTATTACCTGCTTCTGTGATTGTTTGTCAAATAGTGCCTGATTTCATAAGATAGGGTTGTTTAGGTCCTTACAAAATGAGGGGTAGACAATAGAGATCTCCACTTGGATAAACTGGGTACGGTACCAAGAAACGGATAATGGACCTGTCAGACTCCAGGAACATCGCAGCTGGCAGGACCGCCGGGGACAGGGCTGCCGCTCCTTGGCTCCCTCCTTCAGGGGGCAGTCCCAATGGTGTAACGTAAACCCCCCGACTCGCCCAGAGTGATGAGAGCTCCTGCTGTGAACAGGGGGGTGGGGCAGCATTATTGGGGGTTCGGATGATTTTCCTGGAAAGTGTGTGAGCCTCCCCCCCACCCCAGCTGATGCTGTCCGTCAGCTCTGGTCCTGCAGCTGGACAGTACAGTACAGGCAGCTGCAGTACAGTACTGACGGGAGGTTGGGTTAGACCCTCGATTGTGGGTAGGCTCTCTCTGCCCGAGTGAGGCAGCTGGAGAATTTGGAGGAGAATTTTCATTACAATTTGGGCGGGCATATAGGTTCTTAAAAATACAGCATTCTCTGCTGTGTGTATGTGTTTGTATAGCAACAAGGTGGTGATTTTGTTGTGTGCGAATCAAGTGTGTGTGAGTTTCTAGTATTTTAAATGCTCTTTAGTTATAGTGTAGATACTGTGATTGGCCTTCATTTTTCTTTCTCCCAGAACCTCTTTTTGCAGTGCTGGCTATTGAATGTTTTGTTTACAGCATCCCAGAGCTGCTGGTTGTGTACTCCTGCTGGACTGCATTGACCAGAGTTGTGGCATGTTGTTGGTTTGATCTCGTTAGAAACATGGCAGAGCTCTGTGCTACCAATACAGAATAGATGATCTGTGACACGGACATAAATATCTCTTACTTCTTTCTGTTTGTCTGAAAAGCACGAACAAGAGTGGCGTTGTTCAACGTCTCTTAGCAATGCACTATGGGAGGAGGGCTTTTAAAATCCGAATCATGCGTTCTGCGGTGTTGTGATGTGATTGTTGAAGGGTTGGCTGCTGTAATCTTGATTTAATTAAATCAGACTATAGTCATATTTTGTTAGTCTATTGAAACACAGCCTACCTCACAGTTTAAGGAAAATTTTGGCTATTAAATCCTTTACTGCCTATAAACCGACCACTGATACTGATTATGAACACCAAAATGTGTTTTCTGGAATCTTTCTGGAACAACTTACAGTATTTGCAGGTAGAGCTATAACTACAGTACTTTATCTTTGCTTCATAATTTGGAAATAATCCTACTTAAATACAAAAAAAGCAAATACCTGTGGAATTGAGGTATTTGTAACCTAAGGTGTATATGTGCCCCTGGAAGCCTTCAAGGGACAATATTGTATTCAGAGGAAGTCTTCAATCTTTTAAAGCAATCCCAGCAAGAAACATGTAGTTATCTTTCACAGTTCAGGGTTTCCCGCAGCTATATTCTGACCAGACAGCGCACTTGACCAAAAAATCTCAGACGTGCGTTAAAACCTCTATTAAAAAGCAAGCACTCTCCCTCTCTCTCCCTCTCTCAGTCTCCTCCCGTCAACAGATCAGGACCAGAGCGCTATGCCTCTTAATTGTCTAGGGGAAACCCTGCAGTTGTTGCATTAGATTTACAGTCTGTTTATTTTGGTGACCCAGCTGATGTCCAGCCACCCCCGTGTCTTTAACAGCAGCGCAGGGATTAAGATGGGCGTCCATTCCAAGCTGGAGGACTGCGGGCAGGCAGAGCGTGGATGGAAAATGCATTGTTCTGCTTCTGCATGCTGTCCTTACCCTGGCACTGCCCTGCCCCACGTCCCATCAGGGTGTCTGTGTCTGGTCTGCTTTAAACTGCGTTGAAGGATATCTGTGGTCCCGTAAACAAGTCATCCTCTGAGAGAGTTCATCCAGGGCGTACATCGGCCCTTCTACATGTAGTTTGTCAATATTGGAGCTTCTGTTTCCCAAAATATATCCTGTCCTTTAAACGGCACCGGGAGTGGCCTTGGTGTAGCTCAGCTGGGGTCAGTAAAACGGGTTTTATATTGAAACAAATCATCCAACTGGGAGGGTTGTCTTCGCTATTTTTTGCTCAGTCCTAACAGAGTTGGTTCGAACCCCGATTCCTTAAAGGTGAAATATCTGATAAGTTATGTGGTTCGTGGGCCCATGTTCATGTTGGAGTTCATTACAGAAGCAAAGGAAAATGGAAATCCATACTCGTGTGAATCCAGAGCTGTTCTGAGGAAAGTATTTGATCATAAAAGTGCTGCAAACAAAGTGGGGCTGTAGCAGCATTTAGATTAACGTGGTCTTCTCAGTGCTTGATGAAATTGTTCAAATATCGTGTTATATATAGCACATTCTGGAATGTATATGTATTTAAAGGCTACTGTTTAGAACAATAAATAAATGTTGGCTCTGGGTTTAAAGGCTTTTTTTCTTTTTGAATGCATGTCATTTTCTGTCATTCATCATTTTGTATCGTTTGCTTTTTGTTTATATAATGGATTCTTGAATGTAGCATTTATTTCACTCCAGTTTACCCCTGAAGTGCACTTAGTATGAAAATGCACAGTGTGAATATATGGCGTACGATAAAATAACTAATGAGATGCCTTTTATCCAGCACTGTGAGATGCTCCCTGATGGGAACCGTTTCTGAGCCCGTCTTCAGTGTGCCCTGTCTGTCCCCCCAGCAGTGGTGCCTGGAGACTGAAGTGGCAGGTGGCCCCAGGAGCCGGCCTGGGAGGACAGGGAGCCGACAGTGACGTGCAAGAGCCCCCTCCATCCCCCCGTCCCCTCCTGCGTGTGACACAGCCCCGCACCCCCCGCCCGGCCACAGCATGGCTCGGGAGCAGCCCAACATGGGGGACCTCCTCCCTCTCCTGGAGTCGTCTGACCTGCACGAGCTGGACGAGATCAAGGCCCTCGTCAACGAGCACCTCAGCTCAGGTCAGCTCCCCTGTGAAACTGCATATTGTGTGACTGTTAAATGCTTTGGGTCAGGGAGTCTACGAAGCAATAATAATCACCACCAGGGTGACTCGTGTTTTTAAAGTTACTCGTCTGATTCTGATTATTGAGAAAAACAACAACACATACTTTTATAGTTATTCAATCCTTTCATTTCTCTTCCTCCTCACAGATCGAGGGTCCCTTTTACTGAATGGTCTGGTGGACTATTACCTGGAGACCAGCTCCCCGCAGGCCTTGCACATCCTGTCCTCTGTGAGGGAGCCTCACGACAAGGTGAGCGGCTGTGCATGTGGGCGGCCTGGAGCTCAGGGGTCAGAGGCCTGTACTCTCCGTCTCGCGCTAGACCAGGGCATGACTTGACTTTAGTTTAGTTTGGTTTATTGTTAAGTCCTGGATTGCACTTTAAATCCGTATTGTCTGATTGTTTTGAAGACAAAAATAAGCTCTAATATTGCATCTGTAGGGCAGGATATGGGGCATCTCCCAGTTCACTCTCATTTTGCCTCACAATATAACTCCTAAAAAATCAATTAGGCCAGTATTGCAGTGTTAAAGAAACCGATTAAGATGGTGAGAATGTAATGTATAACAATCCTTTCTAACAAGAGTTGCGTGCCAGTCGAAACCGCACAGCTTTCAGTTTCTGCTCGGTAGCGAGAGGTAAAACACAATTATCTGCTGTAAGTTGCTGAACGCTAGCGGTGCCAGCGAGATCCCGAACAATTCATATAGCAGCGTTGAAGGGGAGATGATGGCCCGTTGGCAACCTGCCCGCACTTACACCAGCGCCTCTCTAATTGCCTCTTACTCTGATGCGCACGGTGAACTTCAGGGAGATTTAACAGGTGGCCGATCAATACAATTCTAGGGAGATTTTACCCCCGTTAATAAAAGGCCCTAGACGTTCTTGGAAGCGAGTTCAAAGGCAAATACCGAGGGGGAGTTACTGTAGAAACATAACAACCATTAATCACTATAGTTTCACTCTTCAGCTTCAGATGTGTTTGCTCTCCAGACTCTTGACATGAGAGAGACGCTCACACGGGTCTGGTTGTCTGTTGCAGCACCTTTTTGACAAGATGAACGAATGCATGGCCAAGCCCGCCTGCCGCCTGGCCACCCTCACGCTGCTGGGGCACGTCATCCGGAAACAGCCGCCCTGGATCCACAAGATCTCCCGCACCCCCCTGCTGCTCTCGTTGCTCAAATGCCTCAAGGTACAGTAGACACTTGGCGAACCCCCGCGGTTAGGCTGAGGGCCTTGGAGGGAAGGGTTGGGTTTTGTCTGAATGAAAACTGGGTGATGTAGCAGTGGGTGTTTGTGTTCATCTGCTCCTGCTCCGCCTTCCCTCAGACGGACACAGACGTCGTGGTCCTCATCACCGGAGTCCTTGTGTTGATCATCCTCCTGCCCATGATCCCGCAGGCGGGCAAGCAGCTCCTGTACGAGTTCTTTGATATCTTTGGGAGGCTGGCGGCCTGGAACCTGAAAAACCCAGGTTAGAGCGTCTTGGTTCTCCTCCCTGTTCCACTGCAGGGTGAAGAACCCTTGAGTTTGATCCAATAAAGACAAATCCAAAATGTATTGAGGAAGAGGCTTCGGCGCAGACATGTAATATGTTTAAGTGTAGGCTTGTGATGTCACCAGACATAACAGAAAAAGAGCAACGCTAGAACGAGCAATATTTAAGAAACTCAGGTTGAAATAGAGATGTTTGAAGTGGTGTGTTTAGATTGATGTCTGAGCCCTAGTGTAGCACAGTATACTGAAAAGTCTTACTTTTTCAATACTTACAAATCTAAACGGATCCATTTAGAGAGTAGTCACAATCTGAACAAACTCCCCAGCGATGTGGCTGAAGAGACAATTTGGGAACATTCAGAAACAGACTGGATAGGATCCTTGATCACTGAGTTATTAATGGACACCAAACGAGCACGATGGGGCGAATGGCCTCCTCTCGATTGGACACTTTCTTATGTTCTTATGATACTAGTATTGTTGTTTTGTTCGGTACTTCTGTCAAATGTCTCGCGTCGTCATGATGGAGAGAATTAAGCCCGTCTAGTAATTTCTCTGAAACCGTGAGAGGGAGTTTTTAGGTGCTGAACTTTTCTCTGCGTATTATTATTAATATTGCAGACATTCAGTGTGCAACATTTCAACAAGCATATAAATATAGAATAATAACTGTGCTTATATGTATTTACATGATTACCATAAACAAAATGCAGACAAACATTGATTACAATTAAAGAACTAGAAAGATATGTCACTAGAATAAGCTTTTTCAGACTCGCACAGCAATAAACGCACCGGTAAAACAACCCCGGGCAGGAGAGGGGCGGAGTGCAATTCAGCACAAAGCACAACAACAGCACGAAACGAAAACAAACGCACAAAAACCCGAGCTTCTGAAATGATGTCTTTGTTTAACCCCAACAAAACAAAATCTGTCCATCACAAAGTATTTACAAAATGTCGTTTGGTTCAGCGTTGAATTTAAGAAGTATTTATTTTTCATTGGTATGCGGACGTGTTGAAGGTTGTGTTTCATAATACATTATTATAATGTGTAATTCCTTGATAAAACAATTCTGCTGTTCTGTAACAAATTACCTGCTTGTGAGAAATTCTATCTTTTAACAGTGTTGTAGTTGTATAGTTATTTAATTTTCTACACAGTTATCAGCATATTATTGAGTGTTTGAGAGAAAATAAAAAGCCCAATGCTTATTCTGTGCCTTTGGCGAAGATGTTTTTGTTGTTTTATTGTGGTATCGTTTTGATATTGAGTATTGTTTAGGTATCGAGTATTGTGATACTAAACCTGGTATCGGCATCATAATTCTGGCCCCTCCCACTGCTGTGACTTCATGGTAACAGGCTGTAACTCTGTCCGTCCCCCTCGCAGGCTACGTCACGGAGGTGTACTTGATCCACTTACATGCCAGTGTCTACTCGCTCTTTCACCGCCTGTATGGCATGTACCCCTGCAACTTCGTCTCCTACCTGCGATCGCACTACTGCATGAAGGAGAACATGGAGACCTTCGAGGAGGTGGTCAAGGTGGGTCGGTCTTCCTTCACGGGTCAGCTGTGGTTTTATTTTTAACAAAAGCGTGTTTTTCGAGATCCTGTAGAGCCTCTCATCCTCCTAGAAGGTGCTCAGTGTTCTTGCTCTTCTTTAGCCAATGCTGGAGCACGTGCGGATACACCCCGAACTCGTGACTGGAACCAAGGACCACGAGCTGGACCCCACCAGGTAATTAACCCTGCCGACACCCGTGAAGAGCATTTGCCTGTGTGTCCCCTTCCCCCTCTGATCGGCTCCTCTCCCGCAGGTGGAAGAGGTTTGAGATCCATGACATCGTCATCGAGTGTGCCAAAGTGTCCCTGGACCCGAAGGAGGCGTCCTGCGAGGAGGGCTACTCCACTATACCCGAGCACTTCTCCACGCACCTCCAGCACCGGCCGGCCGACTGCACCGCCAGCCCCTACGCTGACCTCCACAGCAGCTACGGTGAGACCCGGGCTCTGTCTCGGCATGAGGCCTCCTGGGATTGTGCCGAGAGCAGATGGCTGTTGTTGTTTGCCCGCTGGCTGCCGTCAGGGCCCTGTTGTGTGTTGACCAGTCGTGTGTTTTCCCAGGGAGCACCTCCTCGACGCCCTTCTCCACGCCGCGCCAGGCCTTGCCTCCGCTCTCAGGGACCCAGCCCCCCAGCCGCCTGCCCGACCCCACCCAGGTAACCTCTTGGCTATTTAAGCTTTACTTTTCCCCTGCCTCCCACAGTCTTTTTTCTTCCCCCCCCCCCCTTCCACTCCTCTCACTTCCTTCCTCTCATCGTTTTACTTTCTTGCAATGCTCGCACTTCCAGGCTGTAGGAGTGTGGGTTGTGGTTAACGAGTTAAAGGCCCGTTTGGTGTCGTTCTGTGCCGTTTGACTAGTAAACTAGTAATTAGCAGCAATTATTATAATCTGTACGTGACTTTTACAAGCTCAAGGCTTCCCACAGCTGTATTCAGTTAAAGTACATGCTAATGCTGACACAATAGTTCCTTAATATAGGTTACAGGAATGTATTGTGAGTTTATGCTCTTCAATGGAAAGAGTGCAGTTCGTCAATCTACATTTTGGAACGATAAATTAAAGTGCCCCGTTTCCATTTATTAAAGCGTAGCACCTTTGAATTTCGTACAGTTTTTGTTTTTCGTTGTCATTTAAGACTCAGCCTTTCGCAGCACAGATTCTTAAAGGTTACCGACGCGGTGTTTCTTATCACAGATCTCACTGTCGGTGTCCAACATCTGAATCCCCCCCCCTGGTTTTCAAGAGGCACCAGATAAGAGCTGCTTGTTCCCGGCGGCTCTGACTCACGGTGTGTGGGCGTGTGCGTCTCTCGAAAGAGCAGCACTGCAACCAGAAAAAACCTGCTCTCAAAACACAAACAAAAAGACAGCGGTTGCCAGCCAGTGCTCGGCTCATGTTTTTAGAATTTGTTGAGTCATTTTCCCATCAATATTATAAAAAACAACTTGACTGGGCGGGAGATCTGAAGGTAGACATTGGAACCTGATTGATGCAAATAGTAGTGCTGGAGGAAACCAGAGCAGCTCGTTGGAAAAAGGCACGGCTTTCTATGCAAATCTGCCGCATCCTGTTGCTCGTCCCTTCTTCACAGTCCCTCTCCTGCCCTGTTTTTGTTTCAAAGGACAGATACAAACGCGCTCGTGTGTTCGGTGCATCTGAAGCACCCTGCAGCGTCACGCGTGTGTTTCTAATCGGCTGCGCACGCTTCATGAGCCCCGCAGTTAACCAGTCAGTGCCCCTTGTGTGTTGAAGGATGTCATCTGGAGCCCAGCCACCATGTGTGGGATGTCCACACCTCCATCATCCCGCGGCATCTCGCCCACCAATGCCCCCGCCGAGCTATCCCTCAGTGCCTCTCACTTCCCCGGCCGAGTTCACAGCACACCAGGTAGGTGCATGTCGAGGGCCGGAGGGGGGGTCCGTCATGTGAGATGTGCTCCTGATTTCTAATCCGGTCTTCTTTTTGAAATTTTCTGACCGGTGTAGCCTGGCAGGACTGTTTCATGTTCTCATTCGGTCTCCGTGCTCCTCGTATGTGTGTAATCGCTCCCCAGTACAGATCCCTGAAGCTTAGAATGACCTTGGGGAAAGATTACATTTCTAAAGAAGCTAAAATGTCTGTCACCAGAGAGAAGTGAGGAAACTGTGATCATGTCTTCGGCCTATTGTATTTTCATCTGATCCTGTGTTGTCCAAGCAGCTCCTGGGAAAGGGACTCCCTCGACCACACCAGCCACCGCCTCCCCGCCCCCCACTGCCACGGACGAGTTCGTTCAAGTCGCCCTGCCCCCCTGCACGACCAGCCCGCCCCGCAAGGTACGGTGATGTCTCTGTGTACCTTTACTGTGTTAAAGAAATCTGACGCAGGTAAATCCCTTCTGCTAAAGTTAAAATGTGGGGTTTTAATGGTTTTAAATGAAAATTAAATGCAGTCTTTTTGCTTAGCAGCTTCAGAAATATGTGACACGTTCATTATGAGGGCACTGTCTGCTCAGGGCGGCTCTATGAGTTCATTTCAGTTTAGTCGGGGTGGGGGGATGGCTGTGGCGTTCGAACTACTTCCATGTTTTGGCAGATCTCGCCCCCCCCGGCCTCTCTCTTTGTGTGTGTGTGTCTCATTATCACTAATGAGGCTCAGTCACTGAGATGTGGTATCCCGGTCTGCCGTGTGGAACGTGTGCCTAATAGACGGGTTTGTCTCCAGGACGGGAAACCTGAATCGTCGAAGCCCGGGCTGGTGAGACAGGAGCCGGTCCGAGAGGCGGAGAAGGGAGGCGCCGACGCGGCCCCCGGCAGAGGTCAGCAGAGCGGCGTCAATGGTTGGATCATTTTCCTCAGGGCGGATGCTAGGCCCATTTTCTGTGTATTGAGGCTGTAATGAAAGTTGCGTGCGTAGACGTGTGTGTTGGTGTGTGAATGGGTTGTGCGTCCATTTCCTTGCTTTTGAGTGACGAAGATCTGGGCTCAGCTTCTCTCGTCTTGTTATCGACTCATCCTATCCCTGTCCCTGACTCTTCCGAATGATCTTGCCTTGAGCTCTTAGGGGGTGTTGTTCATGGGGCGGCTCTGGGGTAGGTGATCGCGCTGGCCTCCTCTCTGAGCGCTCTGCTCTGCTGTCCCCGCCAGGCGCCGCGAGCGAGAACATGACCGTGAGTCTGACCGAGCTGCCGATGTTCATCAAGGAGCTGGAGCAGCAGCAGCACAGGATGGAGAAAGAGCCGGAGGAAGGTCTGTGACAATGTCTGCTTTCCCCACAAGGCACCAGGGGCCAGTCACACACATCTTTCTTACACTGAAGTGTGTCTGTGTGTGTCTCTGTCTGTAATCTGCCGTCTCTCCTCCCAGATGCTATCACGGAGGAGCTGCTCCTGATTACCGAGGACCAGCGCCAGTCCCCGGGGCTGCGGGGCGGCTTCGACTCCCCCTTCTACCACACCACTGAGACCCTGACGGGCAACCAGAAGAAAGCCCTGCCCATGAGCGCGCTGGTGCCGGCGCCCGGCTGCACCCCCAACTCCGAGTCTCACCGCGCCGTGTCCACGCCGGACAAAGCCGTGCCGCTCGCGGTTGTGGAGGGCCAGGAGGCACCGTGCTTCTTCCAGCCAGTGTTCACGCCCATTGAGCATCCTGTGGCCCGGCACTTCGCCCGCAGCCCCTCGGCTCCTGCCCCCGGGGGGTCCACCCATGCGGGCCCGTGCGGCCTCTTCTCTCCCAGCCCCTGCAAGTCCCAGGCGCCACCCTACGAGGCCCTGTTCGACCTGGCGCTGCCCAAGGCCGCCGCGCTGTTTGTGGGCAGGAGGACGTCGGAGGCGCTGCACAGGTCGGTGGGGGAGCGGCCGGACGAGGAGGAGGGCGAGGGGGTGGTGTCCACGTCCCCCCTGGAGGTGCTGGACCGCCTCATACAGCAGGGTAGCGACGCCCACGACAAGGTGCTCAAGAGGTAAGAGTGCGTGGAGAACGGGGGCAGGGCGGTCGTTTAAGGTTGTTTTTATTGAAGTGGGCGTCTCCAAAGTGTGCTCTTTTAAATTGTCGTTCCTTAATTCTGTCCTGCCGTTCCTGCTTTTCCTAATTTGGCTTTGCAGGAGACGCCTAGATAGGATGGGCACGGTGCCATGTGTGTGCGTGTGCGTGTCTGGTGAGCAGTCTAGTGAAGGAGAAAGGGAATCTTGTAGTTTAAATCCCTCTGTGTGCCTTTTTAATTTCCCCTCTCTTCACCGCGTTTGAGCCGAGCGGCAGCGCTGAGAGAGCTGCACCATGGCAATGCTCAGGTCGGTGTGTTTTGGGGAGCGAGTTGTATATAAAGGAGTTAAATCGTCTCTCTCGGACGGGTGAGCGAGCCTCGACTCGAGCCCATTGTTGTTTGCCATTGAGCTTCCTGTCGAACACTTTGTTGTTTGTTTTGTTGCAGGTTACCTTTGCCAAGTAAGTCGGCTGACTGGACGCACTTTGGAGGTAAACATCAGAGTATTAAAGCAAAAGGTATTACAGAGTCTGTGACAGAGCAGTACTCAAACACAAAAACGTTTTGTTTAGACTTTTTCTGTTCTAGTGGATTCCTTTCGATCACGAGTGGTACACTATAATCGATGTGCATGTTCTCAACACGTGTTCTCATGTATGTTGATATACAAATAACCCCCCTCAGGTTTTACACTTAAATTAAACAAACGGGGAACAATGTGCCTTATTCTCACTTTGTACTCCATGATCGAAGCACTAATTGGAGTGATCTAAAACTGATGCATGTTTCCAAACGTAGATGTTTTGCTTTGCAGCTTGGCAATTGTTTGTAATGGGAAAACACTGATGCAGACCAATGACCAATTGCAGCTGGAGGAAGCTCCCCACTCATGTTTCTACTTCCTGTCGGTTTCTGATCCCTTTTTACCCGTTTCAAGTTCTGGAATGTCCAGAGAATTCCGACTGAATTCCATTCCAGGTGTTTTATTGCCGTTCCATATCGAATGCATCGCCACAGCCTTTACTAAAGAGATACGAATGATGCATCGAAACTGGAGTAGTAATGTATGGGAAGAAACCTAATCTACATTTACACAAGTATATATCGGAATACACAGACAGAGCCTCCCCCTGTGGATGTTGATATATATTTATGGGTTGTGAAGCTTCTGGAAATCTACCGGCACAGTAGTGATCTGTCCTATTGGGCGCCCGACTCCCTCTGAACCGTCGCTCTTCACCACCCCCCAGGCTCGGCGCCGCTGGACGAGCTGCACACCCTGCGCAGTCAGCTGCTCCTGCTCCACAGCCAGCTGCTGTTCGAGCGCTACAAGCGGGAGCAGCACGCCCTCCGCAACCGCCGCCTGCTGCGCCGCATCATCAATGCCACCGCACTGGAGGAGCAGAATGCCGCCATGGTAAGGCCTCCCGGGGGTCCGCCTCATGGCTCCGGCAGAGGCGGGTCCGGGTGTGAGACTGAGGCCGGGTCTGTCTGTCTCTCTCTCGCAGAAGAACCAGCTGAACCTGCAGGAGGTGGACATCCAGTCTCTGAAGGAGAGCCTGCAGGTGGAGCAGCAGAGGTACCAGCAGCTGTGGGACGACCGGGAGATGGTGGTGACCCGTCTGCACAGCCAGATCCGGCAGCTGCAGCAGGGCCGGGACGAGTACTACACCAAGAACCAAGAGCTGCAGGTGGGGCGGCCTGCGGGGCTTTTCCATCTCTGTCCTTAATGCTCAGTCATGTTTGTGATTTGCGCTCCCTGTCTCTCTCGATTTGCCTCAAAGGAGTTGTTTAACTGAGCAGCATCAGCACAGATCACGTGACGTGGCTTGTGTGTGTCCGCCGCCGTGCTTGTGTGCGGCCCCGTGTGCCGCCTGCTTCACGCTCTCCGGTTGGTCTTTGCAGAGTAAACTACAGGAGTGCCAGAAGAAGATGGGAGAGATGGAGGCAGAGCTGCAGAAAGCCAACAACAAAGTGTGCAACACGGGGCACCTGCTCAACCAGCTCTCGGTCAAGGTACGAGCCCTCTGGTCTGTTCGTGGGGATGCGAGCCGCTCCCCCGCAGATTCGTGACGTAGTGGTTCGAGGAGCCGATGCCAGACCTCGAGTGGCTGCCTTGATCCAAAGCCGGCTCTTGAAGGTCGTGTCTGATGTCTGATTCCCTGTCCGTCCGAGCTGTGCGGAGTACTTTCCAGACAAGGTCACTGCATTAACTGGCTTAGGGACGGGTTTGAAGCCCTGGACGACACTAGGGTTCAGTTCAGTGTAATGAGAAGCCGGTCTTGGTGCATTCATTGGGCGCTATATTGTGCGATTTGAGATTTTAACCGTAAGAGATGCATTTAAAGTGGAGGGCCTCGTGTTTAAGGGTGGTCTGAGTGTCCCAGTGTAATATAACACTCCTTCGCTCTCTCCCTCTCTCCTCACTCTTTTGCTCTCTCCCTTGCTCTCTCTCCCTCCCTTTCTTCACTCTATTGCTCTCTCACTCTCCCCCCGCTCTCTTCTCTCGCTCTCTCTCTCGCTCTCTCTCTCTCTCTCTCTGTCTCTCAGCTGACCAACAGCGAGGCCGTCCAGCAGCAGATGGAGTTTCTCAACAAGCAGCTGCTGCTGCTGGGTGAGGTCAACAGGCTGGCCATGGAGGAGCTGCTGCACTCCAGCCCAGACACCAGCAAGGTAGGAGGCTCTCTGTCCACAGCAGCTGTCCGCAGGGTGGGGGGGGTGACCTAGGGTGCTCCGGCCGGGGGAGGGGGCTCGGGGTCTAGAGGAGGTGGCTGAGAGAGGTGGAGGGTAACTGTAGGATGAAGTCAAGAGGCAGGGGGGTGGGGAGAAGTTTAGGACGTGAGCTGAACACATACACTCCACACGAGCACCTGGCAAGTGTCCAGATCGGAGCGGGCGTGGGCAGGGCTCCATTGTAACACGTGTGCGTGTGTGCGTGTGCGTCTGTGTGGGCGCCGGTGCGCGCGGCCCGGGGGTCCCAGGAGGTGGACATGCTGCGGGCGTCCTACGGCAAGGAGCTGGAGAAGCTGCGGCAGAGCCTGGTGCAGCAGAGCCAGCGCCTGGAGGCGGCCCAGCACCGCATCGGCGAGCTAGAGTCCCAGCTTGCCAAGAAGGAGCACCTCATCGTGGAGCAGAAGAAGTTCCTGGAGGACGTCAAGAGCCAGGCGAGGTATGGGGGTCCGACCGCATTGTGTCTCCGGATTGTGTTCTGTTTGTGTGTCTTTTCTCACAAAATACCACAGCTAACTTTGTGTCTCTGTCCCTGTGTGTGTGTCTCTGTCTGTGTGTTGTGTGTGTCTCTGTCTCTCTCGGTTTGCCTGCGCAGGGGTGAGCTGCAGGGGTCCCAGAGTCGGTACCAGGCCCAGAGACAGGTCACCCAGGTGCTGCAGACGGAGCTGCTGCAGCTGTACAGCCGTCTGGAGATGGAGCTCCCTTGTGAGGGGGCCGGGGCCGACATGGAGCCGTGCAGCCCCCTGGGCTCCAGGTAGGGGGTGCCAAAGATATTCACATCTAACCAAACCCATTGATTTAACATAAAACCTTTAGAATCACATGTGTAATTTCAGGATAGTATATTTCTATAATGGTTGTGTGTCTGTGTTGCAGGGGGTCCGGCTCAGAGTCGACCGTGCCGGGGAACGTAGCCGCCCATGACGGCCCAGGCAGCGGTCCGGCCGACTCCCCCAAGGGCAACGGTAGCACTTTATCATCCGGGAAGCCCCCGGCCCCCCCGGGGTCCCGCGGCTCAGTCAACGGCAGCCGGGACCCCCCCCTCCTGCTGGAGCCCTCCCCGTCCCACTGCCCCCCGGCGCCCAGCGACGCCCCTCTCACTGTTGGCTCCTACCCCAGCGCCAAGAGCTTCCTGGGCATGCGGAACAACATGCTGTTCCGCAACAAGAGCGAGAGCCAGTGCGACGACGAGCCGCCGCGGCTGGCCGGTCTGTCCCAGACACTGAAGACCGAGCAGTGCGTGGAGCCAATGGCGGAGGGGGCGGCCGCCGTGGGGCCAACCTGGGGGCCCGCGGCCAAGGAGGGGCAGCCGGATGCCCAGCAGAGAGCCAACAACAGGCAGCAGCTGCGCATCATGGACTACAACGAAACGCACCAGGAGCACAGTTAGAGAGAGGACAGACGCCTGGCTCAGTGTTATTATTCTCATTTCTTCAGTGGACACAGGATTTGAGCTCCATTAACAACCCAGCAGAACGACTACGGGCCCCCCATCTGGTTGCCCACCCTGTTTTTTTTCTTTGTTTTTGTGTGATTTCCTCCCCCTACCGTGGCTGAGTCTCAGATGCTCGTGGGATCGGCTGAGTGGAGACAGGTCCCGGCTCGGGGGTCTTCCCAGTACGGTAACGCTGAGGGTGAGGGAGGGTCTCCAGGTGTCATGTGTTTGGAATATAAAGCGCCACAGTTTTTCTCCCATCTCACAGAAATGTTCAAATAACTAGAACTAAAAAGAACTGCTATAAATAACAAACCAGGACTAGGCTTTCAAATAAACAAAGGGCAAAACAACATGGCTGTCCTTAAGCAGCGACTTTATAAGACCGAAATAGATCTAGAGTAGGAACGCAGTCTGCAGCCTGTGTGTTGTGGTTTGGTGGGGTGACTGTAATCAGCGGCCACTGGTTCAGGTGTTTGCGGGGCAGTCGATCACACCTGTGCCATATTGGACTCCAGCTGCCTGCTGCGCCCTGCCAGGCGCTCCCATTCCTCTCTGGAAGGCGTGGGTGGGGGCTGTGGGTGGGGGTCTCATTGTTTTGTGTGTTGGAGTCATGCATATCCGGCAGCACCGGGTGGTGGTGGTGATGGTGGTGGTGTTTGAGTGACGTGACAATAAATCAAAGCTCCTGCAACCCAACCCCGGCATTTTTTTAGTTAGTTCGTTTTCATTTCCTGTATTTGATTAATTTGTATTCTTTTTTTTTTTGGCGCCCCTCTTTCCCTCGGTCAGGTTTCTGTCAGAAGGGAAACGCAGAACGTGTCGCCCTTTAGCTCGAGCTGGTTTGACCCAGTCTCCTGCAAAGTGACCCACTGGTGCCGGACTGGAGATCCGAAATGGCTGTACCTCAGTAAGGTGGTCAGAGTTACAGTCACTGGGCTGGTGTCCCATTTCTTATCTTCTAGTGCCTCAGAATAATGCATATCACCCTCTTTAACGCTTATTTCGAATTTAAGATGAGTAGTGGGTATTGTGTAATAGGTTCCAGTGCCCTTCGGTTATCTCTTTCATGTGACAAATGTTACACCATCCATCCTGTGGCCCCCGGAATTTCAACATTGTGATGCGTTACTGTTCTTCAGTTGTGCAGCTCATGTAGAAACGTTATGAATAATAGGGCGATCCCTGTGCGTTTTTTTTGTGACACAAATGCAGCTTCATCTCAACGGTGAACTTGTTAGTGTCTTCCTCAGATCTTAGAGTAACCTGGGCGTTGTTTTAAAGAGGTCCAATCCAGGAAACTGGTCTTAGGACATGATGTCCACTATAACCTTGCCCCCCTGGCAGCGGGAAGAATCAATTCTGTGTGTTGACTCCCAACAAGGACCCAATAAGAGATTGTCACCTTTTTGTTTTTAGGTTTTTTTGTCTGCCCTCTTGGCGTCCGACCAGTTTTAATATCTGTGCTGGGTTTGTGACCTGTGTCTGGATTCTGTAGGAGTTTTCTGAGGGAAAGCTTTGGACCCATGGTTCAGTCTAATTAACCTGTGCCATGTCTTCATTATACGGTCGTTTATAAGCTAATAAGTACAGACGCCTGTGTTTGTAGTGAACACTGAGAGAAAATCGGGAGATTGAGTGACAGGAAATGCCGCCATAAACCTGCAGTGACCTTAATATTCCCCCATATCTTCACAAGCTATTTGAATACGACTCAAATGGGGGTCTGTATGCGTTAAGCTCGTGCACTAAAGATGCACAACTGCTGGCACCACATTCTCATGGTGGTGTGTGTTACAAGTGACCGAAATCTCCCCACGTTTCCTTAGTCAAATCGTGTGTGTGTGTGTGTGTGTGTCTTATTGCCATCCTTGCACAAAATAATTGAGGAGAGGTGCCGTGTCTGTGTGTGTCGTCCCTCTGCCTCCTGCCATTTTTAGTTTCTCATTTTGTTTTAGAAAATCCTTCTGGGGGGCGTTGTGTGGGGAACTCAAATTACAGAAAGGCACGGTGTTGTGGATTATCATGTTAAACTGCAGCTTTACATCCAGGACTTGTTTAAATTCATTTTGGCCACTGTTGGTCTGTCCAAACTACACTGTTTCAGCGAGAGGTGGTCTTCTGCTGGGATTGAGCACTTTGGCAATGATCTTTAACAGTTGCTGGAAATTATCATAGTTTAATTGCCGAAGAATTAATATTTTCCATGAAAAGGCTCCAACTTTAAAGCTGGAGAAGCCCGTCTGTGGCTCAGACACGACCCTTCCGAAACGGTCACTGTAAAGTCTGGAGATCTCCTCGGATGGGCTTTATATTTGATAGGTTTGAGGAACCAGTGAAGTATTTTCATAATTATTGTATAATCATTGGATGAAAGTTCAGTTTCTTTTATTTTATAGCTAGTACAAATCCTGTGGTCTGCTGAAAGTCTCTGCTGTTCTTCAGTCTGCCTTGCTATCATAAGCATGTACAACAATCCACTTTAAATGCCAATAATAGGAAATCCAGCATCCAAACAGACTCTACAGTATGGTACAATCCGAGCGAGAGGGGAAGGGAAGATCCGGTGGGACTCCTTTTTCGAGCAGAATGTTCTGAAAACCCGGAGAGAGAGTTCTTCAAAAGCAGTTGCTTGTGTTTAACTGTGAACGAAAAATTAAAAAATAAAATAATAAAATACAGATTTCTGAGTTTCTTTATCCCTTATTTCTGTCGCTTGGCCTCCTTTTCTGCTCACTGCCCCACTGCGGAGGTGTATTGTGCTGGGTTCTGAGAGCTCGGATCGGGTTCGGCAGTCCGGGTACTGTCCGGACCTGGAATGAGATCGTAATGAAACTTTAGCGGACCACATCGTTGGGGGTCTCTCGAGTAGGTGAACCCCGGGCTTTTGCCAGCAGGTTTTGGTGGATCGGTGAGTAACTTGGTGTGGTTGCCAGCAGGTCACAGGGCTGCCTCCTTTCAGATATGAACAAATTTGCTCGGTGGCTGAACTGCCCAGGATTGCGAGTGATCCATCTTGGGTTAAATGTGTTCCTCTGCAGAACTCCTTGCGATTAGCAATTCAAATGCATCTCCACCGGAGGGGTATTTAATGTGTATCAGTGGGCGCTGATCAAGGCCCGGTTCCTCCCTTTGTTGTTTGCTAAATGCATTCAGATTGGATTCGCCGAAGCCGCTTCCAATACGACACAAACGGCCCGGCTGACCGATTCTCGCTCTGCGGCTCGGCTCCATCACACTCTGACGCAAATAAACAACAAACGTGATAAAGACGGACGATTTCCCCTTTGATCAGTTTCACACTATGATTGCCTTTTCCATCTCTGGAGCCGAGCATGAAATTGTAATATTGTGGCTGAACCTTGGCCGACCTCCATAACTTCAAAAGGAGTTGCACAATTAAACTTGTAATTGTTGATTTGCTTCAGCTGTGTGTGCGTGTGTGTTATGGTTTCACGCTTGGATTATCTTTCTCGGCCCATCTCTGAAACTGCCATCCGGTCGGGGCCCAGCCTCGCACTCCTGTCCAGGTAATGAAAATGGCATCTGTCTCTACAGATGTTTTAATGATAGATGTGATATATGAACACTGTGGTCCAGCAGCGAGTATTTTATTTTCTTTATTTTAAGGTAAAAGAAAATACTCAGCTTCTTGTGCTGCACTGTCAGTTTATATCTTCTTTATTTGGAAGGATTTACTCTTGTGGATCGAGTTGCCAGACCAATCTGTCTGTCTACCTCCAATTCTGGTTTCTTTGACGGGTCCATTTATACTAGAATAGTGATATTTGTAATTCACAGTTGAAATACACAGATTCGTAAAATGCTGTTCTAGGTTTCTGTTTAGAACATAACAATCGCTCCAGTGTTCTCGACCTGCGCAGCAACGCTCGATGGCACAGTAAAGACCACATCACAGCAATTTTACTTGATTTGAGTCTTTATTCAATTAAGGTTGATTTCATTCCCATTTGCTTATAAAATAAAATTGTGGCTATACTTCTAAGAAAGTGTTTCCTATGTGCAAACTATATAAACACACAATTCCTTTATTCTAACTTTTTTTTATTATTATTCTGGAATTTGAGGTTCTGGATTCAAGATTATTATGTGAATGACTCCTCTAAAAAGTGTGGCAACATTGATTTGACCAGGGATAGGGTCTGCAGGGTGGAAATGTTGACCACTGCACGTCTGGGAACTCCAGTTGGGAATCTGATCCTCGCTTAAGGAAAGCTAACCTGTGGTGGGCAGAGGACCCATGTTATACTGCAGCACAAGGTGGCCGGGGGCAGCGTGGGACACTGAGATACGATTTCAGATTTGAAATTCGTAGCTCTCCAATGAGCCATAGCAACACATGCACACGGCTCCCACTGAGGGGGAAGGAAAACATGGAAAAACCACAAATGATCACATCTGGTCATCGATTCCACACCTCTTCCAGGAAAGTAGGCGAGACGTCGCTCACCGAAGCTCACGCGCTCCTGTTCTGTAACTATAGCTGACAGCCTGTCGCAGCCATGCGGTGCCACACTGGGGAGAACTGTCTGTCTGTCAGTGCATTTGAGTGTCTGTTTACAAAATGTCAGTAATTGGTTCGGAGTTTGATCTGAGGTATCTGCCAGGGAAACCAACGAAATCTGTTTATGGTGACTGGCAACCAAAAGACTTTCTCTGCATACAGGTCATAGGTGGACATGGTATTGTCCCAAAAAGCAGCATCATAGCACACAGTATTGCTCTTTTAAAGTGACACCCATAGACCAGGTTTCGCCATTAATACAATTCCACTTTTCTGCCTCAACCTGTTGCTTAATTTGAGTCGCTCTAGTTCGCTGTGCTCAGACATTAAACACAGATTTGATGTTACCTTGTGCTGCTGTTTAATGGAGTTTTAAAGTGAAGTTCGGGAGGAAGAGCGACCCAATATCTCACACCTGGCCGCCGCCTGAACAAGCAGAAGTATCTGCCGATACACGCGCTTTCACAGGTTGGCTGAAGCCCCGAATCGTGGCGTGTGTGTGTCAGGACCACGGTGCAGGACGCAGTGGACTCCCTGGGTTATCTAGTGCCTAGTTGAGTCTTCTGATCGACGCTGTATGGGAGCCGCAGTCGGTGTGTGGGGTCTCGCCCCCCTGCCTGGCACGGTTAGTGATCGAGATGTCAAGAGCCAAATCCACAAAGAGCTCTGCTGTCTGTCTGTTAATGGAGGATGTCTCTAGTCGCCTGTCATAGCACTGGATCTTTTCCCTTCCTAGTGGAAACGATGTCCCCGTATATCGAAACTTCAGTGTAATGACCGCGTCTGAAATAAATGGGTCAATGTGTTGCAATACAAATAGTTAATGGAAATGGACATTGCTTAAATTAAACAATTACCTAGCAAAGCCCAGGAAGATGTGATTTATTGTAAGGCTGTACCTAAATCTCTGTGGTTTGGATGTATTAGAAAGGACAGACCCTTATGGATACTCATGGAAACCATACTGCCACACGGGCACTGTGCTGCCTCTTGAGAGGAGAAGTGAAGTCGCAGCGCGGGCACGATTAATATTCCTATTTCTCTTAGTCAGAAATCAGCGCTGCTCTAAGAGTTGAACGCAGGAAGCCCCTCAGCATTTATTTGTGCGCCCAGGAGGTCTCCAGGCCGGCTTGCCCATGTGCCAGCCGCCCGGAGCCTTGCCGTGGGAGTGGCCGGGGTGCTTGGTGACACGCCCGTTGTAGGAGGTGGGCCGCTCCTTGGTGACGCTGTTCCGGCGGTCCAAGCTGGGCTCTGGAGGCGGGTGGGACTCCGATGCCACCCTCTTCTTGTAGGCGCTGGCGCTGGACGTGGCCTGCAGCAGGAGCTCGTGGGCCAGGGGCAGCAGGCTCACCACCCCCCCGTAATAATTCCTGGCCTCGTCGCAGCTCAGCCGGTTCAGCTCGTCGTGAGGGTAGCTGCGGGGAATCGTCACACAGATACACGTGCTGAGAACCGCTCCAACGACAGAAAACTAATTTGACGATTCGTTTAGTTTGATGTATGTTGATCCTTCTACACTTCTTCAAGCGGGTCTGTACTCCTATACTTTATCTTTTCAGATGGGACTGCAGTGCCACCCCCTCGTAACCCCGGCCGTCCCTCGGGCCTCTCTGGGTTTCTTGAGGTTCAATCAGTGGTCAGCAGCCTCAGGATGCACCACTGACTGAGTATATCTTAATTAACAGCATGTCAAACTAAATGAATCGCCAGATCACATTGTTTCAAACGAGTGCTGTGGAGACTTTCAGGTACAGCTGTACAGGTACCTTCGCAAGACAACAGCGTCCCATGTCCCAATTTTCTGAGCTTTATCACTTCCCCTTAATTCCCAAGACTTTCCTCTCATTCCTACCCTTCATATAATATGTTAACCCCCACGTTTAAACATCCCTCGTGAGGCTGTGATGTAAACTCTGTGCTCCAGTGAAGGGTGTGGACTCTGAGCAGTGTCACGGCCGGGCCCATCCACTCACTGTGCGCGCAGGCCGGCGATGTCCGTGCTGGGGCTCAGCAGCGTCCGGCAGGCGTCCAGACGGTCATCGACGGGCACACCAACCGGGCTGCGGGCCTCCAGGAGCTGCAGGGTGCCGCTCAGCTCATTCACGATGTCCAGGAACAGAGCGAGGACGCGGCGGTCTGTGGCGTTGCTACAGTGGTTTTCCAGGTAGTTCTGGACCTGCATGGGCGAGGATGTATATGGTCGTTGTCAAAATAAGAGAAAAACAAGTGACAATACGATACTTAACATTGTATCGATAGGGTTATATTAACCCGTCTCATCGAAACGATTGGGCGCTGGTCGTTTCCAGACCCTGAGCTGGAGATGCAAACACTCTGTGCTTTTGACTCACAGCCCTGGGGGTGGTGTGGGCGGGGGAGGACAGGGTTGTCAAACTCACAGCGCTGCGCTTTCTTCTGGATTTGGGTCCAGCCCAGATCTCCGCTAATTAACCAGACTGGTTAAAATAGGCTGGATGTGATTACCACTGCAGGCTCCAACAGGTTGTGTATGTAGTATCTCAGGAGTCAACTGCAATCTTAGGCTATAATATGTGAAATTAATAAGAAAATGTGTATATATAACATATAAGTGTGCGTGTGTGTGTGTATATATGTGTATATATATATATATATATATATATATATACACTCACCTAAAGGATTATTAGGAACACCATACTAATACTGTGTTTGACCCCCTTCAGAACTGCCTTAATTCTACGTGGCATTGATTCAACAAGGTGCTGAAAGCATTCTTTAGAAATGTTGGCCCATATTGATAGGATAGCATCTTGCAGTTGATGGAGATTTGTGGGATGCACATCCAGGGCACGAAGCTCCCGTTCCACCACATCCCAAAGATGCTCTATTGGGTTGAGATCTGGTGACTGTGGGGGCCAGTTTAGTACAGTGAACTCATTGTCATGTTCAAGAAACCAATTTGAAATGATTCGACCTTTGTGACATGGTGCATTATCCTGCTGGAAGTAGCCATCAGAGGATGGGTACCTGGTGGTCATAAAGGGATGGACATGGTCAGAAACAATGCTCAGGTAGGCCGTGGCATTTAAACGATGCCCAATTGGCACTAAGGGGCCTAAAGTGTGCCAAGAAAACATCCCCCACACCATTACACCACCACCACCAGCCTGCACAGTGGTAACAAGGCATGATGGATCCATGTTCTCATTCTGTTTACGCCAAATTCTGACTCTACCATCTGAATGTCTCAACAGAAATCGAGACTCATCAGACCAGGCAACATTTTTCCAGTCTTCAACTGTCCAATTTTGGTGAGCTTGTGCAAATTGTAGCCTCTTTTTCCTATTTGTAGTGGAGATGAGTGGTACCCGGTGGGGTCTTCTGCTGTTGTAGCCCATCCGCCTCAAGGTTGTACGTGTTGTGGCTTCACAATAGCTTTGCTGCATACCTCGGTTGTAACGAGTGGTTATTTCAGTCAAAGTTGCTCTTCTATCAGCTTGAATCAGTCGGCCCATTCTCCTCTGACCTCTAGCATCAACAAGGCATTTTCGCCCACAGGACTGCCGCATACTGGATGTTTTTCCCTTTTCACACCATTCTTTGTAAACCCTAGAAATGGTTGTGCATGAAAATCCCAGTAACTGAGCAGATTGTGAAATACTCAGACCGGCCCGTCTGGCACCAACAACCATGCCACGCTCAAAATTGCTTAAATCACCTTTCTTTCCCATTCAGACATTCAGTTTGGAGTTCAGGAGATTGTCTTGACCAGGACCACACCCCTAAATGCATTGAAGCAACTGCCATGTGATTGGTTGGTTAGATAATTGCATTAATGAGAAATTGAACAGGTGTTCCTAATAATCCTTTAGGTGAGTGTATATGAGAGAGAGAGGGAGAGAGAGAGAGAGAGAGAGAGAGAGAGAGAGCATGAAACTCTACTATGGCCCTGTGGGAAACGGCAGCTGAGGGGGCGAGGCGGACCTGTGCGACGGAGGAGACGGGCTTGGTGCGGTCGTGGGCGAGTTCCCGGCTCCGCTCGAGCGCCGCCACGAAGGTGAACTGCTGCTGCTTGAAGCGCCGCCTCTTCTCCTCGATGGCATTCAGGTTCTCCCGCACCTCGTTCATACTGGCCCATCAACTGCCTGCGCTCGCCGTAGACCTACACACACACACAATCCCATGGGTGACTTCGGTTGGTTGGTGCATTATGAGTCTTTGGTTACTGAATTAAATCGAGTTGTTGGGGGCGCTTTGAATGTTCCCGTTCTGCTGATCCCAACAAAGGCAGCAACTTGTGTGTGAAGACCACAAGCTTTAACTCTTTAAATCACGTCTAACTCGGTTGCTAATGGAAAGGAACCCATACAAACACACAGGAACCCAACCCTTGGGGAGAGGAACTGCTCCACCCATGCAATAATCAGTCCAGTCCAGCTAAGCAACGCATACATTTATTAGCATTACCACTTGCTCACTGTCAACCTTTTGGGTTTTAACTTCTAGATGTGTGCTTGTCCGGTGTACTGCCATCCAGTACCTTAAGTTGTATCTTGGACCGGCCCAATTGCACGACAGACTGTACCATGAGTCCGGCTGACTTTCACTAAAGCACTCGCTGCAAATCAGATTGTGTCTCGACTGTGCTTTGCCGGAAATTCACGGTCGTTGTGATTTGCATCTGTGTGATTTTCAGGGGAACCAGGCAATGGGGAAGGTTCATTTGTACACACAGCAGATCCCCATTTGTCTCGCACATAAGAAATAAAAGGAAAAGTAGAGCAGATGCAATAACACCAAACCGCTCCATATCTGTCAATTGCCACCCAGGGAGAAGAGTGCCTCGTATTCTAGGCGTCAGCCAGCAATCGGGACCCCAGGGAGCGCTCGCAAATTGCCCTGGGAACTGATATTAAATGACTAAATTACTCTGCTTGTTTTGACGGCGTTGTAGCGAAGGGATAAAAGCTCTTGTTTGATGCAACAGTTTCTAAGGTGTGTGAAAACATTGACAGCAGAGAGAGATTTCTGCATGGCTTAATAAAAACTTCATTTTCTCCCAGTCAGTTATTAACTTTGTGGATTTGTTTTCCCTCCTCCTCTGCTTCACTGACTGAAACACTAAGATAGCGCTGGCTTTGACAGAGTCTAGGCCCCTCACAGCTTCTCCTTTCCTGCAGCTCTGCATATTCGGTAAAAAGATGTTTCGTACTTGGTTACTGTTACCATATTAGAAGCTCCATTAGAAACTATTCTCACTCCCAGTCTGTGTGCTTTTGTCCCAAACGGCGCTGTTCGTCTCATGATACAATAGATGTTTGCACTCGTCTCGGCCAAGTGCACTAACTTGTCAGGTGTGATTAATGACATTGTGACAAAACGTGCGTGCTAAGATCCAAGATTCATCGTCCTAGATTCATTTCGGCTCATCAAAGTGGCCGAAACACTTAAATTGTCCACAGTGGTTTAAAATGTGATATATGGACTCATTTCCACTAGAACAAACAGACATTCACTCCCGCAATTTATGATGTTTGTAAGAAATTATGTTCACAAATTTGCGACGTCCCCTTTTCTCTGACATAAACACACTAGACTGGAAACTTCAGCTTCTAGGTAAAATAATGTGATGTGTTGAGAAATAAGATGTTGATCAGCAGGGGGTGGGAAACTTTACAGGTTGCTTGAAGCTGACAGCGGAGTCATTTATTGAAGGAACCTACAGTCAGCCCTACATGGCTGGATAACTTGTTCCAGACTCCCACAACTCATGGCGTAAAGAACTGTTTTCAGTCCTAAAACCACCTGCTCTTCATTCCCAGCCTGGCTGCTGTTTAATTATTGCAGCTGATGCAGCTCGCTGAGTTGTTGATGTTTTGGAGGATTTGAAAGAAATGATTTTTAATCCCCCTGTACCTGTGTAAACATTATCTTCATAAAAATAATAACATTTCATAGATAATTTGAATCCCGCGCCTCGCTATTGGCTGATCTCTAATATTTCTAATTGCTTAATTGAGTTGACCTGCCTAAGTGTACAACGCACTGCTTATTTTATATATACATTGATAAATAATCAGCCCATATGGACGAATATCCCGTCTTTCTCTTTGATATCGACCCACTACTGGATAAAGAGGAAATCTGATCTCTGACTATATGCATCTATAAGAGATATCAATCTATCTATATATTAGAGGAAAAGCAGCAGATCGATATCGATTTAAATATACCAAGTTCCTCTATAAACCTCAACTTTTATGTGATAACACGTCATAATGATCATAGCATCACTGCATTGAGAATGATCCATTCATTAAACAAGAGACACATTGTGCTTTTTGTGGAAAAGTGCCGTGTTATATTACTGTACAGTAAAAATGTCAATTAAAATGAAATTGTAGATGTAGTTTTTTTTAGCTTTGATGAAAAGTAAATGATTAACTAACGAAAAATAATTTGGATTGCGATTAAACCAGCAGTTACGCTGCAATGTGAAACACAACGCACCCAAAATAAACGTCTCACCTCGCAACGCATTCACCAACAATTGTACAATATCGCAGCGGCAGCCATCACCGCTTGGTCGCAGATTACACGAGTTGTTTTAAACGCACAATAAACCCCGCTTACCGTCGGAGAGGTTATCGGCAGCGCTGCTGTGCTTTACAGACTGATGCGTGTTTGTGTGGAAGCCCGGGGCTGCGGGACGGGAGCGGCGCTGCGGGGCTGCGGGGCCGGACTGAGGAGCTGAGGGGCCGAGGGGCCGGGCTGAGGGGCCGAGGGGCCGGACTGAGTGGCCGAGGGGCCGGGCTGAGGAGCTGAGGGGCCGGGCTGCGGGGCTGCGGGGCTGCGGGGCCGGGCTGCGGGGCTGAGGAGCTGCGGGGCCGGGCTGAGGGGCTGAGGGGCCGGGCTGCGGGGCTGAGGAGCTGCGGGGCCGGGCTGAGGGGCTGAGGGGCCGGGCTGCGGGGCTGAGGAGCTGCGGGGCCGGGCTGAGGAGCTGCGGGGCCGGGCTGAGGAGCTGCGGGGCCGGGCTGAGGGGCTGAGGGGCCGGGCTGAGGGGCTGAGGGGCTGAGGGGCTGAGGGGCCGGGCTGCAGCGGGAGAGGAGCCGGGCTGGCGGCACTGTTGACGGGTATCCAGGTGACTCGGCACCGTCACTTGGCAGCTGTTTTCACTTTAGCAACCTCACACTTTGCAGACACGTTTCCTTTCCCACGCCAAAGGTAAACTCGCAATGCCAGCTAAATCTGCAGGCTGTGCGTTTAGTATCCGCCAGCTGCGTGTTGGGCAGATATTAGGCAGGAGTAATAAGGTGCTACTGCACAAAGACGCATGTTGTACCTTACTTCATAAATACTAATCACAATGTGTCCAAGGCACAGAAAAGTAAAGTGCAAAATGTATCTTTCTACAGTAGCAGATTATCCTACACTGACAAAATTATTGAAGCACAATATGCTTATTTTAATTCTACTTCTGTAATTAAAATAAATTGTCAATAGACTGCCGAGATTGTATCTGCTGAGCGCCTATTTTAGTATCATCTGCAAATTTGACAAGTTTGCTAACAATCCCAGAGTCCAGATCATTAATATAGATTAGAAACAGCACAGGCCCTAGTACTGATCCCTGTGGAACTCCACTAACAACCTCACTCCAGTTAGAAGCAACTCCTCTAATCGACACCCTCTGTTTCCTAGACATCAACCAGTTCATAATCCATCTACTTACATTACCCTGAATGCCTACAGCTTCCAATTTGAGGATCAGTCTTTGGTGTGGAACCTTATCTAAAGCTTTTTTGAAATCTAAGTATATCATATCATATGCTTTCACATGATCTACAGCTGCAGTCGCATGTTCAAAAAATTCTAATAGATTAGTAAGACATGATCTGCCTCGTCTAAACCCATGTTGAGTATCTCCAAGAATATGGTTTTCATTAAGATGCTCCTCTATTTTCTGTCTAATCATTTTTTCCAACATTTTACAGGTGATGCAGGTGAGACTGATTGGTCTGTAATTTCCTGGCTCAGTTTTGTCCCCTTTCTTGTGGATTGCTATGACATTTGCTGTCTTCCAGTCAGTTGGCACATCCCCTGTTCTAAGTGTCATTTGGAATATTTGACTTAGCGGCCTATAAATAATTTCCCTCATTTCTTTAAGTACTGTTGGAAATATCCCATCTGGCCCAGGTGATTTGTTTTTAATTCTGCTAGTCGCTTTAGTACCTCCTCCTCATTTATCCTGATCTCTCTTAGGGTTTGACTGGACTGGTTGTCAACCTGTGGCATGTCATTTGTCTTTTCTTTTGTAAAAACCTCTTTAAAATACTCATTTAGAACATTTGCCACATCTTGTTCGTTTTCCAGGATATTTCAATTGTTGCCCTTTATCTGTTTTACTTCCTCCTTTATTGACCTCTTGCTGTTGTAGTATTGAAAAAAAGCTCTTTGCATTGGTTTTAGCTCCAAGAGCTGTTTCTTTCTAGTTCCCTCTTTGCTTTCCTGATCCCTTTCTTAAGATCCCTTTGCAGCTCAACATATTATATGTATTTTGTTTCGTCTCCATCCCTTTTGTATGTGCTATACAACATTTTCTTTTTTCTATTAAAAAATGTATTACAAGCATTATATACACTTCACAGAGCCATGTGCATGTCAGTGTGCCGGGCTGCAGTGGACGGGTTTAAATCAGTGTGATCTGCGCACTTTGATGACGAGTACACAACGTCGCTATGAACCGAGTCGTGTCCGCAGTAGCCTGTAGCGGCGTCCGAAACCGACCCCTCCACTGAGTAGTGCACTATTTAGGGTGTCGGCCATTTTGTTCCCTCACTGCTGAAATATAGTGCACTCACTGCCAGTCACTAAATAGGAAATAGTGAACGAGTGAACAAGTGTGCCTGTGTGATCTGCGCACTTTGATGACGAGTCACCGTCCCTAGCAACCCGCGCCTGTTTGCGGAAGTGTTGGCCGGTGCGCTCGAGTCTCCTCCCGCTCAGCTGCTGCGCTTCTGCTCTGACATTTAGCGGTGAAAGTCCTTATAAACTCTCCACAGACAGGCCTGGGGAGGTTTGTGACGCTTTATTGGAAAATATGTTGATTTCGTGTAGCACAACACAGACCTTTTCGTTGTTTTGTTTTTTCCCAGAAACGAATTTGATTTGTTACTTTTCAATACTTCGTGTTTGGCTTACACTTACAGGCATCCCATACAAACGACAACATGTCTTTCTCTCCACAGCGTTTTGGCCACTTGTTGTGTTTAAAGTGACAGCTGTCAATTCAAGATGGACGCAACGACCAAACCACTGAGGATTCCTCCTGAAATGGCCGTGTATGCGGAGGAGAAGGAAATCTATGATTTGATGGAGGTAGGCTGGGCATGAAACCACAGTCACAGTCAGTCTGAGCTCATGGTGAAGGTCTGCCCGACTGCACTGGCGGTGCGCTGTGGGGGAATCCGATAAAGTGCATAAACTGAGTGGCAGATAAATATCACTGATGAAAACTCTGAAAGCGTTTGGGTGAATGCTAATAAGCTACATCTCCCTCCCCTGTGCGCTTGATCACGCAGAGCTACACGAGTCCAGTAATTTAAGCCATCTGCAGGGCTGACACCCATCTCTTTAGAGCAGGGGTTTTCAAACCGGTCCTGGACTGCCCCCTGCCCTGCTGGTTTTTGTTCCAACTGAGGTCTTAATTGCTTAATTGAATGGTATATTGCTTTGTTAGGGCAATTAAGGATTCAATTAAGCAATTAAATCCTCAGTTGGAACAAAAACCAGCAGGGCAGGGGGTACTCCAGGACCGGTTTGAAAACCACTGCTTTAGAGTGATGCAGGTCACTTGCCTAAATAAATTGTTGTTCAAAGAAATACAACTATTTCTGTTATGCAATGGAAGATGTATTTCACCGATCTCACCTCGGTTCCTCCCCACTGCAGTCCATGCTGACCCAGCTGATAGTGGACAGACCCGAGGATCCCATTCAGTACCTGATAGACCTGCTGAAGAGAGACAGCATGGAAGGCAAGTGCCAGAATTCAGTCGCTTTAAATCCTTCCTGTGGCCAGTGGACTGAATCCTTTGGGATAACTGCTTGGCGCATTATCAATCAATCAATCAATCAATCAATCAATCAATTAAATAGTTTTGCATATAGCCATGAGATGAACAAAGAGCTTAACATTAGTACAGTCCATCCCTGACTGCCCCAATAGATCAGGTGTTTGTTTGTTTTTTCCTTTACCCGCCACATGTACTATGAATCATTTTCTGAACTAGTCCGAAAACAGTTGTTTTAGGTTTTAAAGTGAATCACCAGAGGGCAGTGTTGCTCTTGATGAGAGACGAGCAGCTGTTTTCATTCACAGCCACAGAGACTTGACTTGCAGTTGTGTTTGTGTTCATACAGATACACTGTACATTGATATTTCAATAACAGCAATTTTAATTCTATGTATCATTGGGCCACTGCAGACAATTCAGCCTCAGCTTCAAATGAGCAGAGCTGCACTTTTCACCTTGTATAAATTAGTATCCCAATCATCACACAATCTCTAGTCTGTACTTTTGTATTTGTATGAGATGCAAGCTTAGACCGAGTTAGACTTCTGTAGAGAGCACAGCGTTTGAGTGACAGCTGCAGAATCAGGCTTTTAAGACTGCGGCAGAAACCTCTGCGTGACATAACTGCCGTCTTCTGCTGGCAGCTGTAAGTGCTGTGGTTTGAGAGTCGGCCGTCCTCGATGCACGATTATCTTGAATGTCTTGTCCTTGATTTTGTTTGGCCTTGAATCCCTGTCAAGCCTTGTGTGCTCAGGAACAGATTTTAGGAAGCTGTTTTACTGCCCGTCTGCCTCATGGTGGTGCTCTCAGCACTGCTTGGCCATGCTGTGTACCAGAGTGCCGAGCTCGGGAGTTTGCCAGCCGCAACACCAGTGCACAAAGTATAGCGCTCTTTGGGTTTTACCAGTCAAGGTGAGAACTATGTGGGACTCTTGTCTTGATCAGGTAACTATCTGTCTTCAGAGATTGTTATACAAAATGTTTTAATACATTTGTTATTAAATATAAGGGGGAAACGAGGCTGTTAAAGGATTTCCTAATGGGTGAATGTTGGCTGATTATGAGCAGTTATTGATTGTTTTCATTCTTCAGTCCCTAGAATTTTCTTGTTGGGCCCTCCAGCTTCTGGTAAAAGAACTATTGTGAGTATGATTCTACTATTCATGTATAAAGGCTTTATTTTTGTGTAACATTAATTGAGCACTATCCAGAGATCTCAGTACTAAAAAATCTGTCGCCTTTGTGACATTTTGAAGTATTGAGATTTGGTGTCGGTGGAAATTGTAAAACAAAACTCCTGTATGTCAACGCATCTTTACAAGAGAGTTGTTGTCATCGTTCCCTCCCTATGTGACAACCAACAGCACCTTTTAAACAGTAGTTTAGTGATAAAATTGCACCCTGGTGTTCATAGTTATTTTCAGTTTGAATCTGTTTGAAGTCATTGCATCTCTAAAGGGTCCGTAATGAAGATGGCTTCTCTGACCCTTTTAGTTCTAGCACTGGTGCTTTAACGCCATCTGAGAAACCCAATATGGGTACCTGAGCCCAGGGTGCTGCCATATTGACATCCTTTCCTGAATGTCCTATGATGACGGTATTCAAATGCTTTGCGTCTCCCTGCGCTAGGCCAAAATGCTCTGCGAACACACGCACGCTATCCGAGTCGGCGCCAGCAGCCTACTGGAAGAGGACACCGATCTGGTCCGGGCGGCGCGACAGTACCAGGACCAGCGACAGGTACTGTGCAGGTCCGAGAGCATTTCTGATAGGAGAGGCCCCCGCTCATAGCACGCCTCTCAGCGGGGCCCTCAAGTGAAATCTGCCAGGAGGGAGAGAGATAATATCAAATGACTGTGCAGTAAATCTGATTGTGAGACTGTGTTCGAGCATCAAGTGAGCCCCTGCATCTTGTATCCTGAAAGCTGAGCTGCTCCCCACACAGCCCTTCCACTGCAGGACTTTGTTACCATTTGCAGCTTAATTATTTAATCGAACAGAGTAGCAATCTGTTCAATATTTAAGGAGCTTAAGTTGTGTAATGGACATCAGCTGAAAAAAGCAATAAATAAGTAGAATTTGACAGTTAAAGCATTCTTATAAAAAAACTAAACAAATCAGGTAATTATCGAATAATGTGAGGTACATTTTGACATTGTCTTTGCCCCTTTTTGACATGTTTTCATAGTAAAACATGGCCTGCAGGCTTTTAAGCACAGGTTTTGGTCCCAAGTCTTGTTTTTCAGATGCTGTTTGGACAGTGGTCTGCTTGGTGTTATCACTGTTCATGACCTATACATGTATTTCTTTTCTTTTCCAAAACAAATGCGCTTAACTGTCATAATATCTAATAATAACAGTCATTGCCTGACCTCTGTGGAGTTTGTGGAGTTGTGCATAATTCTCAATCGACGAGTGTCGAGGCTATCGAAGGCCACATTGGGACACTTCTGTGTGGGATAAATATCTGACATCTTAAGGTGTCATGAACTCTGAATATTGACACGTGTTTGAGGTTTCTGTCCCAAATATCAGCTTGAATTTCAGTTTCCAACATGGAGACACGCTGGAAAAACAAGAAATGTTCTGTAAGCATACTTCATCCCGACACTCAGGAAAATGAGTTAATTTGTCCTCATTAAAAGCTTAAAAAATGCATGAATAAATAATGAGTAAAAAATAAATATTTTCTTTTTATGTTTTGCCTTATGTAAAATACTCTGAAATAGATTATTTTCTTAAAAAGCCTGTTACACATTTGTCCTCTACCCCCCCCAGTCTCCAATTTAGACAGTTCACATGTACTCGGAGATCTTGCTTAACATTGGTTGCTGTGTGTGTGTGGGGGCGGGGGAATAAAAAAAAGCTTGTTTGGTTGGACCTTTGAGATGAGAGTTAATGCAATTAAATGATGGTAGCGTTGCTCTCATATCTTTGAATCTGTAAGCAAGCAGATCAGAAATGTTATAAAAAAGAGAGAGAGAGAGAGAAGATCTTGCAAAGCCAATCCCAGCGGTTTAATTATTTTAATTATCATCCTCTTTCAGATTTTCTAAAAAAGGCCATTAAAGGATGCCCATTTGGGTTAATCTGATTAAAAACTGAGATGGCAAGAAAGATAAAAGGCCATTGGTGTCAGTGTTAATTAGTGGAGTTAAAACTGCCATTTGTGAACTGGGAGTTTAGGGGAAGTGCTTTTTTCTTCTCTCTAAATACAGAACACCTCGTTTAAAAAAAAGAAAAAAAAGGAACACACTGCCCTGTCTTGCTTTCTCCTATCCTAATTCTGACTAGGTTAATCTGCCGTAAAATGTATTGGATGTAATTTCTCTGACTGTTAAACCCCAGATCTCTGTATATCTTCTATAATTCTGACTACCCTAATTGAAACTTAGCTCTTCTGTTTTCCGTTAACCCTCATGAAAGCGGCATTAACCATAGAAGTAGCGCACAAGAGCGGTTTAAACCTAAAATAGCCTGTCTGTCCCCCCTTACTAAATTACCTAATTTATTGAAGTGCCATTTCCTGCCTTGCAGTTTGGATCAGATCTTTCCTCGCCGGCTCGGTGTGGGTTTTGCTTTTAGCCTCTGCCATGTTTACATTCGTGAAACACCTCAAACACGGGCCAAATGAAATGCATCGGCGCCGCAGCTGATATTCAGAGCCTTGAATTATTTAACACCGTCTTTCTTTTGCATTTCCAATTCTCTACATAGTTTGGCCCTGTTAAAAAAAAAGACATGAAAGCGATCTAAGATGATGAGCTAACCGCCGACATCTGCCTCGGAGCACTAGGTAGGTCAGCAGGTGTCTCTGCGGTGATCGCGGCGCCGAGAAGAGAGCAAGATTGGAGCACGGTCGTTAGGTGCTATTTAAAAAGTGGGAATATTTCCAAAAATACCACCTGCTACTATGTCTCCGCGTGGCCAAGGTGATCCTGATGTGCCTTTCCAGAACTGGAGCGCCAAGGCCCCTGGGGTGTGGAGGTTGGCACCAGCTCCTCGTGGTCGGGGCTGCACAGAGACGCACTCCGGAGCTCTGCCCGGTCGTCATCCATTGTGTTCACTCCATTCTGTCTCTAAAAGAGGCGCTCGTGTCGGAACTGCTCGGGGAACTGCTTCTGCCTTTGATCCGGGTGTTAAACCAGAACAAGCTTGTTTATGATCACTAATAATAATATAAATAAGAAGGCTTTCCTTGAAAAAACAAATGTGCAAAAGCCCATTGTGATCCCTGCAATCAGCAGGCCAGGGAGAGGGTGTAGAGGCATCGTGGCAACGGGGAGACCCGCTGAAGGAAAGCGTCCGTCGAGAAGGTGAACGACAGCAAGGCGCATGTGTGAGACCGCGAGATTGTTTCTCAAGCCGCTCGTCTGGCAACGGATGAGCCGCCACTCCCCCCGGCGCCCCTGCCTTCCCTCGCACGGCCGGCACCTCCCTCTCAAGGTGACACTTCAAAGCAGCCCGGCAGACACCGGCAGGCTCTGAAGCCAGCATGGAGCCCCCTCGCTCTCGGCTCTGCCTCAAAGACACGGGCCCGGCCCTCCCGCGGCGACGGTCAACCCGAAACGGAACGCTATCCACCCCGCGGGACCCCCTGTCAGCCCCCCCCAATAATAATAAATAAATTACATTGAAATGAAATCAAATGCGATAATAAAGGCTTTTGTGTGTGTGTGTGTGTTGAGATACCTAGTTCCACATGGGGGCTACATGCAGAGGCAGAGGAGGAGGCGGTGGAGAGGATTTCTTTTGAAGTAAGGATCTGAATATTAAAGCTCTGATCTGTACTCTTGACTCATTTTCTTTTTTTCTCTCCCCCTCCGTCTTCGATGTGCGTGCCGTGTCACTGTGTAAGGAGATTCCCAGCGAGCTTTGGATCAAGTTGGTCCGGCAGCGGCTGTCAAAAATGGACTGCATCAAACGGGTAAGAGCCGCCACCCGTCCCTGGAACCCCGGGCTGCTGGCGCCTGGAGACGCGGGGTGGCATCCTCAATCAGTGTCCCCTGATTTAGCGTGACAGTGAATCTTCCTGCTCCCTTCTGGGTCCACCGCGGCACGCTCGTGTTGGCGGTAATGCCTTCTCAGACCCAAGGGGGCGGTTCTGTTAGCGCTCGGCCGAGCCTGGGGTAAACGTTTGGCCTGCTGATGGGTAGTGGCCACTGGGGTTGATGTAATCGTGTTGCCTTTGATTGGTTTCGGGGCGGCAGGCAAATGAGCATGCAGGGCTCCTAGCTGCAGGTTCATCTGATTTCGCTTTCTCTGACTGCTGTGGAGCTGATTTCAAGGCTTGTTAATTAAAATCGAATTCCTCTACCCCCCTCCTCTCGTAAATTATGGTGTAACCTAACCCCCTGTCCTGCTTAAACCCCACCGCTGAATAGTTTGACATAATCCAGCACTCCTAATGGCTAGCCAATCAGTCCAGGCCCGGATTTCCTCTTTGCTGCGATACTGCCCTCGGACTCGTGCCCTATCTGACAAAGCGCTGAGGTTACGAGCTCAAGTGTCGGTAATGAATACAGTGGGGTTTGGCTGCCACCGCAGGGCTTATCTGTCTCTGGTGATCCTCAGCGACACAGTTTATTCATGCCTTCTGAGGGCATCAGATCCTCACGGAAAGGAAATGGCGTTCTACCACCAGAACTAGAATTCGACATTGTGTCTCACTATCAAACGCGACGTCATTCCGGTGTCTCGCTCTCCCGCAGTGTCTCTGGGATCGATCTCTGTGCCTCGGCCATGACGAGTGGGGGGCGGAGCCGGAGCCGGCGGCCTGATTGATTTGTGGCGCGGTGAGTGGCAGAGCCGGGGATATAGATTTATGAGCCGGCGAAGGAGGGGAGAGAGGAAGAGCACGTGCATATGTTAATCCAGCGGCTGAACGATGATCAAAGCCTGGAACACGTTGAGCCCTGCTGCTCGCCTCGGGGCAAACAATGGGCTCGAGCCGCCAGGAGAAGGTGAGGGAGGAGGCAAAGAAAACACAAAATAAACAGACGGTTATAAAAATCAATATGCTGTTTTTGTTTTTGGAAGGTGAGGGGAATGAATGCTCTGAGGGGATATATCTGGAAGCTGGGTTAAAATGGATTAACTCCAAACTGCCTCCCAGGCTGACAGCGATGGCAGGATCTCCAGTTTATTTTTATTTATTTATTCCCCCCCCCCCCCCCCACCCTCTCCAATTTGGAATGGAGGATTGTTCCTTTTTTTATATGTATAAATATACCAGTTGGGGAAAAAGCCAGTGTTAATCAGCTTGGCTTACAGCTACAGCCCTTGTCATGGCACTGTAGAGATGACGACAAGCTCCACAAGGCCTGCACAATGTGTACTGGCTGGGGTCTGCTCATTGTCATGCCACGAGGCAAGGCCACTGACGTCCCCCGTTTCTCAGTGAACTCCAGAGGTAAAACATGGTAAAACATGGAATACAGCGCGTGAGCCGCGCCAGACCCCCCGAATCAGACTGATTTGGAATTCAAAGCAAAAGCTATTTCCGAAACAACAGCTGCCGAGCGTGGTCCCTCTCTCTTGTGTTTTGCTGGTTCTTTTTACCCACGAACACACCTGTATCCCCCAAGGAATCGCTCTCCCGTCCCCGGGGCTTTGAGCGTCTCTAACGACGGCAGAGAAGCGCCCCCGCCAGCCTGTCCCACTGCGCCCCCCGCCTCGCCTCTCCGGGTCTGAACGCCACAGAGCGGCGCCCCCATCGTAAACGCAAAGACGGCGGCCGCCCCAATAGCACAGCACTGTGGATCAAGTTGATCGTGATGACAGGCGCCTTTCTGTAATCTGTCAGTTTCTCTGTGGAGGTTTAAAAAAGAATATAAAATGCACATAACATTCAAAACTGTAAACATGGATTTAGCTTTTTATTTTTAAATTATAATTTTTTTTAATTCGGCAAATTGCTCTGCTCGAGCTGAATAAATTACTAAACTTTTTCGCTTGGCATCCTTTAACTTTTGCTTTTAAGTTGAGTAGTTTGTTTTTATTTTTTTCTCATAACTGGTAATGGATGTTTATCCCTCCAGGCTAAATGTCTGATGGTATTTTTTTTTTTAATCTACATAAATACAAGGAATTCAGCAAGGAATACAGGCTCTCTGTGTAGCTGCAGGGAACATTTTCAGAAGACAAATCCCCTCAATCTGCTCGAGTTTTGGGTGGAGGTCTATCTGCCGCTGGGATCGACTCATTCATCTTGCGCTCTTGTCTGAGCGTTTATCGGTTTGAACAGTTTATTAATGTGCAAATGGCGGAGAGATTGACACTTCTCATCAGGAACGGATTCTCGACTCCTCTGCTTAATTATGATACTTCTTGTGTTGCGGATGTGAGGGAAGATCTGTCTACCTGTTTCAAATTAAATGACATTGAATATTAATCAGCTGTAATCTGGATCACTCGGTTTATCCCTGTCTGTGAGTGTTTTTAAAACTATTTAATGTCTCTTTTTCAGTCTCACGCTGCCATACTTGTTTTTCTCTTTCTTTTTCTTTTTTCAAACTTTAGACTGTTAATCTAGGGGGAAATCACAGAAAAGTTTTTTTTTTAATGCATAAAGCTGCGTTAATAAGACCAGAGAAATGCAGTAGAACTGAGTTGCTGCAGTAAATATTGGTCTTGCGGCAGGGGTGGTGCCAGCTAATTAGAAAATCTATTAACTGTAATTGTTTGCATGGGCTAAACCATTTCACATCGTCATAAGCTTTCCTGGTTCTCTGTTTCTGTGCAGTAAAACTAAAATCAATTTTGGTGATGAGCAATGTCAATACTTCCCACAGAGACAGTATGAATTTTAACCTTTTAAAAATATATATTGACAGCAGAATGTGTCCAACATAGTGTTACTGCTACAGTACAGTGGAACTCTATAGATATATACTTTTTTTTTTTTTCCAGCATGCATTGTGGTCTCAAAGCACAAAGACAAAGCACAAATAAGGAGCAAAGCAATCGAGTCACTTTTTATATATATATATATATACACTCACCTAAAGGATTATTAGGTACACCTGTTCAATTTCTCATTAATGCAATTGTCTAACCAACCAATCACATGGCAGTTGCTTCAATGCATTTAGGGGTGTGGTCCTGGTCAAGACAATCTCCTGAACTCCAAACTGAATGTCTGAATGGGAAAGAAAGGTGATTTAAGCAATTTTGAGCGTGGCATGGTTGTTGGTGCCAGACGGGCCGGTCTGAGTATTTCACAATCTGCTCAGTTACTGGGATTTTCACGCACAACCATTTCTAGGGTTTACAAAGAATGGTGTGAAAAGGGAAAAACATCCAGTATGCGGCAGTCCTGTGGGCGAAAATGCCTTGTTGATGCTAGAGGCCAGAGGAGAATGGGCCGACTGATTCAAGCTGATAGAGGAGCAACTTTGACTGAAATAACCACTCGTTACAACCGAGGTATGCAGCAAAGCATTTGTGAAGCCACAACACGTACAACCTTGAGGCGGATGGGCTACAACAGCAGAAGACCCCACCGGGTACCACTCATCTCCACTACAAATAGGAAAAAGAGGCTACAATTTGCACAAGCTCACCAAAATTGGACAGTTGAAGACTGGAAAAATGTTGCCTGGTCTGATGAGTCTCGATTTCTGTTGAGACATTCAGATGGTAGAGTCAGAATTTGGCGTAAACAGAATGAGAACATGGATCCATCATGCCTTGTTACCACTGTGCAGGCTGGTGGTGGTGGTGTAATGGTGTGGGGGATGTTTTCTTGGCACACTTTAGGCCCCTTAGTGCCAATTGGGCATCGTTTAAATGCCACGGCCTACCTGAGCATTGTTTCTGACCATGTCCATCCCTTTATGACCACCATGTACCCATCCTCTGATGGCTACTTCCAGCAGGATAATGCACCATGTCACAAAGGTCGAATCATTTCAAATTGGTTTCTTGAACATGACAATGAGTTCACTGTACTAAACTGGCCCCCACAGTCACCAGATCTCAACCCAATAGAGCATCTTTGGGATGTGGTGGAACGGGAGCTTCGTGCCCTGGATGTGCATCCCACAAATCTCCATCAACTGCAAGATGCTATCCTATCAATATGGGCCAACATTTCTAAAGAATGCTTTCAGCACCTTGTTGAATCAATGCCACGTAGAATTAAGGCAGTTCTGAAGGCGAAAGGGGGTCAAACACCGTATTAGTATGGTGTTCCTAATAATCCTTTAGGTGAGTGTATATATATGATGTTGCCAAGCTAAGCTGCTTAATGTTCAGTAGTATATTTACAATGTAGTTACTTCCATAGCTCAGACCTCATGAAACCACCCTTGTATGTACTTGAAGAAATACTTAGTATCAGAAAACGTATGTTTCCATATTGCAATATGTGTGTTCTTCTCTTATAAAAATGACACAAACTGCTTTGCACTTCCTTCTTTGCATGAGGTTCATTTTGAATATTATACAGCGCCAATAAGCTGGATTCCTTAGCATTGCCTTGTGCTCACATCCTCTTGCTACTGAGAAACATTTACATTTGGAACACTTCATTTTTTTAAATTAATAATATTATTTTCAATATCCTGACTGGCGGTTTTTGAGTAATTGTCAATTACAGTGTGGTATTGTTGTCCCCCAAATGCATTTCACTGGGGCTTAAATGCAGATGTTCTCTTCTGAAGTGTAATTATGTTTGTCTACAGTCACACTTCATTTACAGTACTTTGGGAAGTTGAGCAAACAAAAGTGTTGCCGTCATATGTGAACAAAATTCTGAAAGGAATATGATCAGCACAGCACGCAAGATGATACAAACTAAATATGCTTCCCAAGCATGCTAGTGCCTCATTAACCCACATGGATACACTGTTACGCATTTGACTTCTGTCTCGACAGACCATTACATAACATAGCAGAGTCAACACTATGCTTTCATATAGATTCGTTTTAAATCAGCTCAGCTCAAGACCACTAATTATCTTTGTTTTAAACTTTTTTATTGGTTTTCACAAAATAAACAGTTTGAGACATAAAACTAAATTCAACAGATTTGAACCGCAAACACATTGATAATAATTGTAGTTGTTATAATAGTTATTTATAAAATAAAATAATGAGAGAGATGACAGAGGATAACAGGAAAGAATGAAAGAGAGATTAAACGTGTTTGTTGTTATAATTATTTTGTTTAAAAGAAAATGATCTAAAGGAGGAAAATCTGAGCTTTTCGACGCAGGAGAGGGAATAATTATGTTGATAATTGTTGAGTTGAAATAGCTGCACTAATGCAATTACACGTATTCTGTCAAATGCATTCTTAAAAAAATATCGAACTGTCTCCCCACTGAGAAACATGCCTGGGTTTGTCTCAGCGCTGTGTTTTTCTCATTGTTTTGCAGAACAGATGAAACAAAGACAGGTTAACTTGCAGACTATCTTCTACTTACAGACCATATGGTTTGTGCTCAGCCAGAAACAAAAGTTATTAGCCGAGGTCGGTCTGTGTATTGGGAACGTCTAAAAAATCTAAAAAGGAATAGTAAATATTGAAATAGTTCACACTGGCTCTTCCCAGAAAGAATCTATTAATTTATTTATGCACATTTGTCAGTGCCCGTAATTGAGTGTGCTAAAGCACAGCTATTTTGAGCTGACCGGAGTCATCTAATGCAAATTTTAGGAAAAAAAGAAAAAAATCCACACTTTTAAATAATTGCAGCTGATAAAAAATGCATTGCGTTCTCCAGCATGGCAATCGCTCCGGCGAAGTTAGCCCTCATTACAGCGCTGTGATGCAGTACGATCGCCCCTATACTGGTGCTATTTGCCTCCCTGGGCCCAATCAGTGGGCCGTTACAGTGGGCCGCTGCTGCAGTGCATTCTGGTCCAGCAGCTTATTGGAGGGCCGTGTTCCTCGTGCTCCTACAGGGCGGCCAACGCATCCCGAGTCTGCCTCATTTGTTTGAAGCGCACATTCTCTGTTTCCTCCTGTTCTCTCTGGAGAAACGTTCCTCTTTTTGAACTCGGCAAGTGGGTGCAGAGCTCAGAAACCGAGATCTGTTTAAATAATCTGGAATTGGCAACACCCACCTCTGTGCGACCCACGATCTAGCCTGTGGAACGAATGCAGACAACGGCAACGCGGAATCAGATGGAAATCCGCCATATTCTCAGCCTTTTCAGAGCCTGTTCCCCTTAGATACACCTGTTGAACGGCAGCTCAAAACGTAAAAATTATAAACCGCCTCAGTTTTCAGATTCATGTCTTTTGTGTTCCAACCCAGGCTCGTTCTGTCCCTTTTACTCTTCCCCTCCTCCCTCTTCGGTGTCAGAATGAATGCTTATTTACACTGCTTAGGAAAAACAGCTGTTTCAAGACAATGCTGCACAGTGACAAAAGAAATATGACTCTTAATGAGGATAACGGGTTGGCAATCCTTAACCCCAGGGGACCACATGAGGGGGGGGAAACCAGCGCAGAGAATGAAATGACTCGGTCTAATGTGCACTGAATGGTACTGTTTTATAATCACCTATTAAAAAGGAAAAAATCAAGCACCGCATAAAGCCACGGCGTTGCTGATCTGCCGTGGGGAGAAGCATGTTATTCCAGCACTGGATTATCCCCCCAGCTTGAGATATCCACTTTATTTTTGGGACTCACAGGTCAAGGCAGCTATTACAGATCAACCTTTTCACTGCTCGGCATGAAATGACGCCGAGCACGCGAGTCAGACGTGTTTACTCTTCCCCCTCGACTCGAAATGTTTCTGTCGATGCGTTTAATTATATCGGAAAGCGACCTGTTAATTTCACCACCAGTCCCCCCCCCACCCCCATTTAATTTAGCCGTATTTGTCTTCTCCGCAATGCAAACAGTGGTGGGCGAGAGAACAATCGTGCGTCTCTGTAAGACACCTCCGAATTCAAATCATCCGCCACTGTCGTTTAAATTTCTCCCGAGCGTCGCAGTCGAGGCTTGCGAATGGCAATTTGTAATAATCACACAGATTAGTAGGAGGCTTCACACGAAATACAGGACCTCCCCCCTGCACCCTGAATTAAACATCCGAGAAGAGCGATCGAGTCAATCCACTATATCTTTTGATTCAGAATGCACACAAAAAAAGCATAAAGGTCTTCAGGGTAAAACTGTTCGAGCGTAACTAGAAGATTATCCTTGACACATTATCCACACGTGAAATACAGGAGTTGTCTGTTAATCTCTCACTATAATAAATATATTCTGTATATATTTTCTCATCCTATATGTGACTTCTATCCATTCAGGTCAGCATTCACTTTAATCGTTGTCTTTTTATTCCATTTAAATCTGATGCATTGAAACCCACACTCGCATCACTGTAGTCTATAATTGTATAAAAAAATAAATAAACCTCTGCCCTCGTAACACCCTGTGCTCCCCCAGCTCTGTGTTACAGTGGAATCAGACCCTGGACTTCCTGACCTGCTGCTGTCGAGTCTCTTTATTTCAATTACAGCATCTTTTGTTTGCACAAGGGCAGGGCTTTGAAAGAGCGGCGGAGGGAGGAGGGCAACAACACTCGAGCATCTATAGCAAAGCACAGCGCGGGGCCCCTGTGGGACCGCCTATAGAGGACATGCCTTTTTAATAGAAAAAACACACAGACAATGATTAGCTGATTAGCGCCGGGGTGACTAATTACCTAATTGTACAGTCAAAGGGGGGGCTGGGAGAGCGTCGGAGCGGGCCTTGCTGTTCGCGAGGCGTAGCTGTGCGTAAGGTCTCTCTCCTGCTTGTACAGCCTCGCTCCCCGCGGTCCCCCCAGCCTGCTGTTCGCTCCCAGTGACATCTGCTCGGCGCTTGTCCCTCCTCTGATATGGGACCCCTGTGCAGATGTTCCGGTCCCCGGGTCCTGTGCGCGCCGAGCGAGGCGGCCCTTTTGATGTGTGATGAAACGGAATGGAGCGGGCCGCCGGGGGGCTGGGGGAGGCTGGCTCATTAGAATTTCAATCAAGTGCGGCTCTCGGCTGGGCCGCCCGCCCCGCGGCTTGGGGGCCCCCGCGGCGCACAGGCGAGGTGTGGAGAGCTGGCCGTAGCGCTCTCTCTCTCTCTCTCTGTCTCTCTCTCCCTGGCTCACTTGCTCCATCTCTCTCACTCACTCCATTACTGCTTCATTCACTCCCTCCACTGCTCACCTCCTCACCATTCTCACCCCGCTCCCTGTCGTGCCAGTCTTCCCTCACTGTATCGCTCCTTTTCACTCACTCTCATTCTGCATCACTCACACACTCATTCTCCTCCTCTCGGACTCCCTCCCGCCCTCCTCGACTCACTCCCTGGCTCTCAGCCTTTCTCTCACTCTGGCTCTTCTGGGCTCACTCTCCCTCTCTCTCGCTCTGACTAGGTCTCACTCTCCATCCGTCGCTCCCCAGCTGCCTCACTTTCTAAATCACTCCCAGTCACTCACTCCCCTTGCCTCGCTTGACTCCCTCACTCTCTCTCCACCTCACTCAGGCCCTGACTCTCTCTCACTCACACAGCCCTTCCCTCTCTCTATGCTCTTTTTAACCGCATGGAGAGAGAAAGAGAGAGAGAGAGAACCCCCTCTCCCACCAACATATGTGCAAAACATTCAAAGTAGAGGTCTGGAAGTGAGGGACCTTTTGAGCGTCTGTCTCTCCCGTGTTGCATCGGTCCGACTCAGAGGCGTGTGTCCGTGTGTGCAGTGCGATGGCCTCTGGATCAGATGGGCCCGGCTGGCTGAACCCACCTGTGTTCGCCAAGAGACTGGAGTGAACTTCAGAGGCTTAGTGCTGATGGAGGGGATTGCAGAGTGAAGGTCAGCGGGTGTCCTTGACTCTGTGGTGGGAGGACCTGGCCTGCACTGTGGAGAATTACAGCATGTCTGGCGGCGATCATTAATATTTCAGATTTCAGCTGTGAATGTCAGTGTCTCTGTGCTTGTTTTTGCTCTATATATGAGTAATCGATGTGGACAATAAGATGTGACCAGGTGAGGTAGGGTTGGTCAGATTGTACTGGTGAAGCCAAACAGAAAGGGGTCTGTCCTTGCCTCGATCTGGTGGCTGAAACGAGGCAGTGATGGCCTTATGTGTTTCCCATCGAGATACCCGTTCACATCAAGCCTTCGTCGTTTGTGATGGATTTTATATGACTGATCATAAAGTGCAAGAGAGATGAGCATCACACTGTGGATTCACACGAGTATTTGAATTACTACTTTATTTTCCTTGTAGGGAAATGAGGGCCGCGGTTTGCTCCCGTTTCCCTGTCGGGTCCCTAAACTGACCAGTCCACTCCTGTAGGCTATTCCCGCCGTGGTATGAATGTCGTTTCCCACGCTGCCCCGGGACCACAGGCATTATAATCCATTCAATCAGCATTTGAAGAACAGTGAAGGCTCCCAATAAAAAAGAGAAGAGTCAGATTGATTTAATGTACTAAAGAGCTTAGCTATTATTTTTTAGCAGACTCGTCTTGCAGCTGATGAATCCAAAACCACTCTGTCCGTTCTGCTGCTTTCCCAGCGCACCAGCCCAATGAACTCCAGTCCAGTGGAGTTTTTGCTAATCCATAATTGCATCTATTTTAGGGAGATGACCAGTACTATGCCTCCAAAGAAAAGAGAAATATGTCTCCTGTCTTTGACTCTGGGTCAGGGCCGATTCTAGACATTTGGAGGCCCTAGGCAAAATTTATGTTGGTGGACTAGCGTATAGGGATGTTACGGTTATGGAGGTCCCGCCTTCAAGCCCGAGGCCCTAGGCAATTGCCTACTCTGCCTATAGGTAGCACCGGCCCTGCTCTGTGTTCATGCTAAACCACTCTTCCTCTCATTCAAGGTAGAGCATGTGGCGCATACTGAATAAATTAAAAATAAACGCTTTAATTGTTCATGTTTTGTTTTAGTTAATGGGGGTTGGATTTCACATACACAAAAATATCGCACCTACTGGAGGGGTGTGTCTCTCCACATGGCTGCACGTGTGTCTCGATGAGGCTGCTGAATCTGAGTGAGCCTCACGCGCTTGGAGATTAGGGGGTTGCGGGGATCCGGCCCCTCGCCCGGATCAGGGGTGGGCATCCCCCAGAGGGATGAGAGAGAGGGCCCTAGACTAGACTAGAATCGGTGCCTGAGCATCCGAGGCAAGTAAAGTTGAAGGCAAAAGCCTGTGTGTGGGAGATCAGGTAAACTACAGATAGGTTAGCAGTTAAAGATCAAAGCGAGAAACAAAGGCAGATTTCAAACAGCCCCTGGAAGCTCAATAACGAACTCGCAGCCCCTCTGATAATACTTAGATCTATAAATGTTTATTTTATTTATTTATTTATTTTTAAGATATTCATCGCAATAATAAGTTGGCCTTAACAAGCACTTTTGGGAGATGGCTCCTTTTCCCTGTTTTTATTTTCCTCCTCCATTGCGCTCTAAGCTCTGGGATTTAGGGGACTATTAGAGAGAATTTCTTTTATTTGTAGCTAATGAATGATATGCATAATATTTTTTTCTTTCTTCTTATGTTCTTTTTATGGCTAACAGTGAGAATTGGGGATAGGAAGCAGAGATTTAGACGCATTTCCAAGGTTTTATGAATTTAACCCTCGTCTCCCCTCTCTGCGTGAGGCATCCAGTTTGCGGGTTGTTGTTTTTTGTTTGTCTTTAATATACACATCGATGCCTCTTCTTCTCTTTCCCAGTTGTATATTTTTTAGGGTTCATGCAAGGGACAGGATTTTTTTGAAAAGCACATTTTTTTCCCTTCTTCCTCTTCATATATAAACAGAGAGAGTTGCGTTTGTCCTATAGCCCGAGGAATCTTTAGACAGTATGCATTTGTGTATCTTCTTCTGAAATATACAAAATGAATGATGGATATTACCCCACAAATGGTTACTTGTGATTCGCCTCTCCTACGTGATGTTTATGCTGAAGACTTTAAATTCAGGCACAATAATGAACACCTACAAAAATCGGCCTGATGCTGAAAGTAGACTATCTTTACTGGGGAACGATTGATTTAATAATGTATTACTGGATCCAGAGGCACAGGTTAGGAAAGAAACTATTTATTACGCCTTATAAGCCTGTGTAGATTGACAACACAAACCCCGCGACTTTATAGAGTGTTCTGCACAGGAGGGGTCAGATCACATTTACCTCTTTAAAGAGCGAAAGCATTGTCTGAGGAGGAGACTGCAGCTTGCTCTGGCCAGGTATGAGTGTCGGCCCGCGTCTCACATTTACAATCCTGTCTGCTGTTGGCGTGATTTATAACTGATGCTGTTTTACGATCTTAAACAGAACTGTCACAAGCAACTAGCAGCACCACACTCCTCTCAATACGAAGAGACCTGACAGTGGAAGTATGCAATTCAAAGGGTTGTGTGTGTGTGTGTGCTTTGTGGGTAATTAAAATGTATGTCATTGCAAATATAAGTACCTTGATGTGTCCACAGGGCTGGGTGTTTGAAGGCATACCCAGGACTCGAGAGCAAGCTGTGCTACTGCAAGAGGCAGGCATCGCCCCAGAGCACGTAGGTGTGTACTGCGCCTAATCCACACAGCCCCTGTTCTTATTTATATCCACGGCTTTCTGCGGCACGAGGAGAATCAAACAAACAAACAAACAAACAAGATCTGGAGAGCGTCGGGGGATACTACTTCAAAAATTCCAAAGTTGAGAGAGAGAGAAAAAAAAATTGTACTAATAAAATGCATAAATACAGCCCTGCACTCGAGAACTCATTGTGAATTCAACAGTCTTCCTACAAAATGAGAAGGGGCATTTGTAAGGGACATTTGAAAACCAAACAAGTGTTGCTCTTGGAGGTCTATCTTCCAGGTTTTTCTGAAAATTAGGGTCTTCTCTGCAACTCAGACTGGTCTCTCTCTCTCTCTCTCCTGTCTGAGTCCTAACTAATTCATGAAGTATCTCTCCTTGCTTAGTCTTGCTGGATGCTCCCGATACTGTCCTTATCGAGAGGAACCTGGGCAAGAGGATTGATCCTGTTACTGGAGGTAAATGGAGGCCAGTTCTGGGTTTTAGGCCTTTTCTTTTGACCCAAGGACTGCAGTGGGGATTCGTGACTAAACTGAACCGATATCGTCCCTGGATTTTTTTCCCGCCCTGCAGTGGGACGTATTTGTTCTGGTTTTCAGCACGTCCTTTTAAAGATGTTACCCTTTTGTGGTACAGAAAGCACACCTTGTAGAGCGTGACTTGTTTTTCTTACTGTACCTATGATTAAAGTGGTTATTTCATATTCATTTCTTACTCTCTCTCTACACACACACACACACACACACACGTATGTTTATTTCCACACATTTCTATTGTATGCGTCTGTGACTGATTTTAAATTCATAATAACCTTAATCTAAATACGTTCCCTCAATCCATGCATTTATCCTACGTCTCTCTCTGCCTTTCCCCTCCGGTGGGTGTCACAAAGGACCCATCCTTCTCTGATCTTAAGAATAAATCACTGTCTACCCACGTCTGCTGAGCTCTCACTAAAACGCCTGTTAGTGCTTTGAAGAACAGAACCGTGTGACAGGGAGATGCAGGCTCCAGCCACCCAGCAGAGTTTTGCTTGCCTCCTGACTGGTCTTCTCCCTTCTCCCGGGCCCTCCAGATGTGTACCACGCCACCTTCGCCTGGCCCGGCGAGGCCACGGTGGCCCAGCGCCTGCAGGAGGCCCCAGGTGTGGAGGAGGAGAGCACGGCAGCCCAGCTGCTGGAGTTCCACCGGGCGGTCCACCCCCTGCAGAACACCTACAAGCACCGGCTCCGAGTGGTCAACGCCGACCAGCCGCTTGTGGACGTCTTCTCGCAGGGTACGGCAATTGATAAAGACCATTTATTTTCATGGTTGTTCTCCATATCTGCCTGTTGAGAATTCCTCAGTATGAGGTTACATTTAATTTCATACTGTCTGGTGATTAACAGTTCCTGAAACCCAAAGTGGCCCAAACTGCTGTGCGATGGGATTTATTTGAGTCCTGTGGTATATTGTAGCTGTTCTTGTGTTCACCCTGAAGGAAACCAAACCCGACCCAATTAGGGACTGCTGTCACAGGCATTAGATTAAAAAACACGGCACACGAAGAGGCCACGTGTCCCAAAAACATGAAAACAAAAGTCACAAAAAGGAATCCAAGATGGATGTTTCTTGGCTGGAAACATAGCCCTTAAAAGCACCACTCTTTCTTTAATAATTAATGGCTTCCTTGGCTTTAGTTTACAGTCGTACGTCGTAGGAAGACGGTGTTTATGCCTAAACCAATACTATGATTGTCATGGTTGGCTGCTATTGCAGAACTGGACATGGTGTTGTCCTGCAAGGAAGCTCTGGTGTGGGACGGACTATAACCCAAGGGCTACAGATGCATTTATGTATGAAACAAAAAGTCCTACAAATTAATTTCCATATGTAAAAACAAACAAACGAACTAAGTAACATGAATTATGACACATGAATCTTTTAGTTTTCTAAAACTGCCCATAAATAGTTTTATTCGTGCATACATTTTTTAAGAGAAGATGTAACTTCAAAGGCTTCCCCATGTTGCCTATGAACAGCAGTTTACTGGTAATTTATGTCTTTAGCGGTGGCGGGCACGTGCTCCCCGTGAACGTGACGTCGGAGGCATTACTCATGTTGCTCGGTTTTGTCATGGCAGCTTCCTCAGAGACCACGTGGAGTCCTTGATGAATGTGCCTCAAGTTGTACTTGAGAGCTTTTTTCTCATCCTCGTTCCGCAGAGTGGGCAGAGAATGAACGCACGGGCTGGTACCGAACCCGGCAATTTAGGGAAAATTAAACGCATATTCTCCATCTATCTATCCATCTATCCAAGATGTCTAGTTCAGAAATGATCTAAATGTCAGTCATAAGCTAAAAGAAGCCAGACGTCCTGATTTCCTGCCGCCATAATGGACGCATCCGTCACGTGACGCGGCAAGAATTAACAAACGCCCTTTCCAATAAAGCGTATAATGGATTTGCCTGTGAGTGTTGCCCGTGATGCGATCAGGGTACGGGTCAGGGCCTGAGCGGAGAGCGCGCCCCTTCTAAGAGACGGCTGTGTGGCGGGAGAGATCCATCACCGCGTCTTTGGGTGCCCATGATGCGGGTCCACCCTGGATCCCGGCCAGACTGCTCATCAGATGGGGATTCTCTCCGGGCGAGCTGTAGACGGCTTTGTTCTCCGCGGGGCTCCTCCTGTGCGAGCCGGGCCCGCTCGCCTCAAAAGGCACCCCTGCTGGTCGCGAGAAGGCACCCCGCGTAGCTGTTTGGAGCGAGAGACTTTGCTTCTTCTCTCCATCAACTTGCCCTTCACCTTATTGCTTGGGATGGCTAGCCCAAGGCAGAGCCAAAGGCTAAGAGCATCCCAGGTGGCCTTCAGCCAGGATAAGCAGTCATCACGGAGCCCATTAAAGCCATTTGGATACAACCTGTCTCGGTATTACATGCCTCTGCTTGACAAAATAATTCTCCTGTTTATTGTTATTTATTTTTTACTGGGGGGGTGGTGGTAGCCCTGGAATCTCCGTTTCGTCTTTGGGTAGAATGGTGTCCGGCGCCAGAAGGATTGCTTGAGAGTTTCCTGTGACAACGGAGGCCCCACGGGCTTCGGCTCTCCCGCGCTGTGGCGGATAACTGTGCCTGCCGTTTGTGACTTCGTGTCCCTGGATTGAAGCACCTCGTCCCCGAGCCCAGTGACCTGCCAGTTAATGAGGCGTTGTGGAAGTCACAGAGAGTTCAGCTGAGGCTTAGAATGAGTGGGGGGGGGGGAGAGAGAGAGAACTTACCGTATCTTGCAGATGCGTTTTTACACAGTTAAAGAGTGGGTCCCTTTAAGGGCGATAGGACATCTAACGTCATTACTGCTGGTCATGGTTTTGGCACTGGCCTTCGTTTGGATGTAATTATTTCATGGTTTAGTACCTTTAACTTTAGTCCTCCAGGCCTGGTTCTCAGCGAACAGGGAGTAAATACAATATTTGTCTCCACTCTCTTTGCAGTATAATTGCTGAGACAACATGGCAAACATTACGAAAGAGTTAATGGACACTACATACATTATAGGTACTAGGTTTATTTAGCTTCTTCTGGTCCGTGAAAACCTTTAAAAGGTGCCCAGTATAACTACAAAACAGTTTATATAGCTACCCAACTGTGCCAGCGATTGGACTCCTTGCGGGTTGTGTGTGAAACAGGGAACAGTGCGCTTAAACGAGTGGAAAGAGCGATGCTGTGCTTTTCTCCCTTTTTTATTTTTTTATTTTAAACAGCTTGGCGTTTTGGGTGTGATTTGTAAATGTGAGGTTTGGGGGCATGCTGTAATGGCGTGATTTATAATTAATCACTTCTGATTTGCTTGATTGCATTAAACGGAGGAATATTTTTTGGGATTTTTGGCATTAAGTATTCATGATTCCTGATTGAAATACAAACTGCAATAAAGCAGTCGCCTTGAATATTGATTATTGCTAATTAAAAATGCGGTTTGATTAGGAAGTTACCCGCTACTTCTGACTTCTCTCTCCCTATTTGTGCATTTGCATTTTTTTTTTTTTTTTTTTCTCCCCACATCCGAGTTTTATCGCTGTTTGAACTTTCATATACCAATTAGCAGCCGAGACCATTCAGGGAGTCATTAGTTATAATTAGCCTGTGGTTAATTACTATACATTAAAGCAAAGCCATCACAGCGAAGAACACTATTGTTGAAGAGAAACCCAACTGCAAACAGCTGTTAACTTGCTTGTGAGGGTCATGCTACAAACAAACACTCCCCTGGAAGAGAGAGAGGGCCCTCATGATTTATTGATTGCCTCTTTTATTTTCAGATTAGCAGTCTCTGGGTATATTTGTCACGGGCTGCAAATAAGACAGTGTTGTGCCCCAGTAAGGTGCAGGATTATACAGAGCAATGCACATTATATATCGTGCTCAAAATCCATGAACATGAACTCGGAAACATTTTATTCTTCGTGTGGATGATATCCCCCCCAGCTGAAGGGTGAGAGGCATTTGAACCACATCATTGTGTGATCTCGTCTACACAGTGGTGCCCATTAAAAACAGTTTTGTTGTCCAGATCTGGTGCAACACATTTTACGTGGAGGAAACATGTTTGATTGTTTTTTTACACATAAATAATGAAAAAAAGAGGTTTAAAAGGTCTCAAGACAGGAAACAGGAGACACTTCTTCACACAGAGAGGCGTCACAATCTGAACAAACTCCCCAGCGATGTGGCTGAAGAGGCAATGTGGGAACATTCAAAAACAGACTGGATAGGATCCTTGATCACTGAGTTATTAATGGACACCAAACGAGCACGATGGGGCGAATGGCCTCCTCTCGATTGGACACTTTCTCATGTTCTTAAAAATGCTGTGATTTTATACTTTCAACTTCTCACCCGATGATCACGAATGAATAATTACGCCATGTCCAATACAACTTCAAACAACAATGATCAAACTGTTGTAGATGTTTTCCTAGTTGATGCTGTTGCCCAAAAGCTTTTTTACAAAAAACCCAGAACAAACACAAGTTTTCCCCAGATGAAGTCATGTAAACACGGGCCTGGAAATCAAAACAGCGCAGATTCCTGTCCTGGAAACAGGTCCCTAACTCCAGAATGGATGTTCTCGCTTTTACACAGTTGTCCGGAGGTGAATAATACCTGCCTGACCAGATGTATGTGGTTAAAAATGAACGTTTCAATCGAATACGCGACTGAGATTTTCACACCTGGACTTTATTCTGGAAATCTTTAAGAGTAAGGAGGGCAGGGATAACTTTGTAGAGGATGCTGTAAATGTTTTATATTGTTTCCCTGTCTGCGTGGGCATCTAAGCCCAAGCCTGTCCATCCAAACCTGTAGAACAGCAGCTATTTATACTGCATTCTGACTTTCTGTGAGTCTAAATATATATATATTTTTTAATTACACCACTGGCCTTTGATTCTCTCACCCGACTCGCTGGGATTAAGTCTGTCCAGTGATCATAGCCGGGCAGTCAGGGTGGTGGAATCCGTCCGTGTTTCATCCTCGCTCATGTGTTTCTTCCCTCTCTGTAATCAGTGCTGACCTTCGCCCTGAGCCGCCCGCGATCCACCGCCCCCCACACTCCCAGAGTCCTGCTCCTCGGACCCCCAGGCAGTGGGAAGAGCCTCCAGGCAGCTTTAATAGCTCAGAAATACAACATTGTCAACAGTAAGCCCTCAATTATCACAGCCGCTCGCACCCCCCCTCGCCCAGCGATCGATCCCTGAGCAGACCGAACAGGCTTCCCTTCTCTCGGCCTGTCAGTCATTTCAGCCTCTCAACTCTCTTTCTCTCTCTCTCTCTCTCTTTCTTTCTCTGCCTCTGCTTTCCCCCCTCCATCTCTTTTGTCATCCCCCATTCCACCACCCCTCTCTCTATCCCGTTTGTTTTTTTATTCTCAACAGTTCGTTGAGTAAGACCCTGACACCTTTTTTTTTTTTCTCCCTCCTTCAGTGTTAACATAATCAACAGCTGTTCCCAGTAAACATGTTAATAATTGCTCTGTATTAGCAGGATCTAATGGAAGACAATTGTATCAGTTTGCCAACACGTTCTCCCAAACCTGCTGCCATCTCTAGGAGAATCTAAGAGAATGACCATGGAAAAATTATATATATATATATATATATATATATATATATATATATATATATATAGTCATTTACCTACAGAGTTCAGACTTAGATTTTAGAATTTAGCACAAATTATTTAATTCATCTGATCCTTCTCGTTTCTGAACACAGAACTCTGTATTGGCGCCGGCTCGTTCAGAGCCAAAATGAATTACTTAAAATTTTGGTAGCGATAGAATGAATGCGAGTCTTTTCTTTTTGAGGGCCGAGGACAGGTTTTGAATGTTAATACACTCTAGTCAGGAGTAACTCTAAGAGCCCAGTCATCATTAATTACGAGCCTCTGTGTTCAGGTGAGGAATCGGGAGTCTGGTAGTGACATGACCTTCCTCCTGTAGATGCTCAAAAGGAAAGCCAGACAGCCAAGGCAATGTTTTATGGACACACAACCGGGGGATTGTGGGCTACTGTAGCAGGGGTCGAGCAGCCAGACCCGTAGACCTCAACTGAAGTTCCCTCCTAAATCTTTCATATTTATTTTCAATTATGATCTTTTTTTTGTGTGTAGGGTGAGATGGTGAGAAAAATGTCCTATTCTCTTTTACTTTTATTTCTTCTCCCTGCTCCAGCTACCTCTGGTAATACTCTCCCCACTCTCTGCTAACAAGTTCAGGATCTTTTTATTCTTTTCATTCTGTTTACCTCCTCAGTCGAAAGGTTACATTGCGGATTCCGTTTATTTAAACTTTAATATGCGCTTTTCCCTCTCTTTAGTTTGCTGTGGGCAGGTACTGAAGTCAGCGGCTGCCGACCAGACTGGTCTCGGAGAGCTCATTAAACCGTACCTGGAAACCGGAGAGCGAGGTACAGCCGGGTTTTACCGCAGCCTCGAAGGATTGTGGGAGAAGCTCCGAGGGGTGTGGGCGCGCCAGTGTGGGAGCTCGGGAGAAACTGGTTTTAAGTGTTTTTTAATTGCCATTGCTCCTGATTTCCACATCCCTGCCAGGGATTTTTCGTCATGGCTCTGTCAAGTATGAGCCTGATATGGCAGGAAACGCCCCCACACACACGCCCCAAACACTGCCGTCCCACGCTGAGTCACTCACCTGGCCGATACATGCTCTCGTCCACGCTTACCGGTCTGTCTTCTGCAGGTAGACCTCTAATCAAAATAGATGCGAGATCCGGAAAAGCGAACGTTTTGGGAACGGCGAACCGAACGGGATTGACAAACGCACGTTGAAAGAGTTCTCTAACATCAAGAATGGGATGACAGTTGAGGAGTTTATTTGTGGGGCTTGTGGTGCCGGGGCTCTGAGCAGATGTTTCCAGTGGTTGGGTTTCTCGGGAGCCCTGTGACTAGAGTCCAGATCGGGCCGGAGTGGAGTGGTTGTAGGCGCACGAGTCTATTTCCTGTCGTGTCGGGCCTCAGAGCGGTGTCTCGTTGTCTTGGTCGGTACGGAGCCGCACTCCGGTGTGTGCGGCCTGTGCAGCTGTGTTCGGAGAGCAGATGCTACTTCCCCCGTTTCTCCCCTGCCTTCCCACTTGAAATCCCTCGTAAATTCCCTCGGCTTTTCGAAGTGTTTCCGAGCCCCAATAATTCACTGTAATATTTTACTTGAAAGCAGGCTAGCCGTGAAGCTTTCAGTTTACAAGCAATTAATGCAAGGAACACTAATGTTCCGGTCACAACTGGTGTAGAGCTATTCCTCAGTGGGGCTCCATTCTTCCGTGCCCCATTTTCCAGCAGTTTGGTGCTTTTAACATCACAGCAGCAATGTAAACAGCGTCACAGGGGGTCAAAATCTTTAAGTGTCCACAGGGATGGGCGAGCATGTGACTGAGTCTCCGTCTTGATGAAATAATAATGCACAGCTTCGGGGTGGCTGTAATTTGCACATGAAAATCAGATCCTCTCGCATCCTCCCCATTTAATCCAAAGGCGCTGACAATTCCTCATCTCAGTTTACATGCAAATGACTTTGTCACGGCTTCCCTCTGAGACTACCCAGCCCCGAGCCCCCTTCTCTTCTCGGCTTTTGTTTTTGTTTGTTTGCGTTTGTTTTGTTTATTTTTTAAAGGCGTCTTTTTTGTAATACAGAGATGTATGAGTTTTTTTTTTTTTCTGTTTCGTTTTTTATTTGTTTTTGTCAAAATCTCCCATCTGGCACAGTTCTCTCAATTAAGGATCTGGAGTTGGGAGTGGTGTAGCTGAAGCTGAAGCGTATCGGCCGAGCCGTGACCCTGCCCTGTGTGTTACGCAACGCTGTTCATAGCGCTGACCTCCATTAACGTTTTGTTGAGCACCTCAATACTGCAGGGATTATTTGTAATTGTAGATGGACCCATGTGACGAGTCTCAATCAAATTAGCGGATCCTGGTGCAGCTTTCCAGGTGCAAATACTGGGCTATACTGTGATCCATACACCAGGACAGACCGTTCTCCAGGATCTCTGCTCTAACTAATATCCTCTCATGACCGTCTCACCTCCCTGTCTCCATGTCCCCCCGATCTTTATCCGAGGCCACCCTGACCCCAGCGGTGTAATGAGCTCAGACTCTCTCCTTAGCACTGCCATTCAAGGGGCCGCCCAGGTGGTCTCAATCTATTGTCTCCCAGCCCTGGAGACGAGCTGCCCCGTGCTCTCTCTTCCCCGTCCCGCCTCGCCTGCCGCCCAGACCTGTCTGCTAGGATCTGCCGCGACTGGCGTTCGAGAGTGGCATCTGCGACTGCGGCTCTCAGTCACGAGCGCCTAGTTAAGGCAGACGCGTCCACTCCAGAGACCACGCTGATCCGTGGTGCCAATCACCGTGGCGCGCGGGGGCCTCACTGTGCCACTTGCCTTGAGCAACTTTTTATTAATTTAATAAACATCCCGCCGAGACCATCGGTCTGCGCTGTGTGCTCAGATTGTGCCTGAGATGTCGTCTGAGCTCAGGTCTAATGAGTCGAGCGAGCGAGCACCTGAAGGGCCCCCCCGCCTCGCGTCAGCCTGCCCGTCCCACGGAGGCAGCGACGGACTGACTCCTGCGTTTGGCACCAGCTCTGTCCGTTAGCCGGCCAGACGAGGCTCTGCTCGATCCTACAGCCGTCCTTCCTCACCGGATCAGTCCCCGTGTCCCGGCCCGCTGACCGCTGATCCGGCAGGAGGAACCACAATACAAATACAATGACAATCGTTCTTTTTTTTGTTGTGCTCTGTACCTTTAATGGGTCCTGGCCGAAGTGTACTCCGAGTCAATAAATGAAACACGGCAGAGATTTGGTCGCTTCACAACCGGCTGTGGAGTGTGGGGGTGCAATAGCCTGAAAAACGCCATCGCTGAAATCAGAATTATTCTACATTTTACTCTCTCTCACTCTATATTATACATATATAAACAAATATATATGTATGTGTGTATGTAGATATATACATATATTTGTGTGTGTGTATATATATATATAAATATAAATGAATGCCTGACTTGTTTGAGTGTGCCTTAAAACGTATGCATTAAAAATACAAACCCCCCAAAAAACAAGAGATTTGAAGAAGGAAAAAAGCTCTCTGTCTTGTCTGAGTGCTGGAGCTCGCGTTCCTGTGGGAGCTACTAGCACTGTTTGCAGACCCCTCTCTTCCTCCTGCTCTCTCTCTCTCTCTCTCTCTCTCTCTCTCTCTCTCTCTCTCTCTCTCTCCCTCCCTCCCTCTCTCCCAGTGTCAGTGCGAGCTGCAGGCAGAGAGGCTCTCCGCCTTAAATAATTTACAAGTTGATTAATAGACTCACAAGGGTATAATTAGGCAAGGGAGAGACGGCGGCTAGTGTAACCAGTACAGTGCTTAAGGGAATTAGAGACCAGGATTATTAAGGAAATAAAAAATAAAAAAATGTGTTATAAAATAAAATAGAGGGGGGGGGGGTGGAGAAAACCCTCTCTGGTTCGGCGTTTGAAGCCGCTTCTCTCGGAGCAGGAAGCCCCGGCTCTTTTGAAGTGGAAATTGGACAGTTTGATTCCGTCGACTTTAATTTTTCACAAGCTTCAGGGACCCCCTGGGTGCTGCTCACTTTTCTTATTGAAAAAATATCGCTTTTTTTCCTCCTTCTTCGTCTTCTTTCTTTCCCTTTTCCTTTTCTCCTTCCATTCTTTCCTTGCTCCCCCCCTCCCTCTTTCTCTTCCTTCTCTCATTCTTCCTTCCCTTGTTCCTTTCTCTCACTCTTTCTTTCTCCACGGGCCTTTCTTCCCGTCTTTCTCTCCCTCTCCAAATTAGCCTGGCTGCGGGAGTGCCTCGTCCCGGTGACGGGCGATGATTGTGAATGTAAACAATGCTCTCTGTGCCGAGGAGGTTGGCGTTGGCGTTTTTATATGCGTGTCCTTGTGCAGCACAGTTCTTCAGACCCGCTGTACATATATTTAAATTCTGATGACAACATCCCAACTCTGTAAGTTTCCCGTTTGCTCAGGGTCCTTGATTAGCAGCAAGTCTCGATTTCAGAGATATCCCGACTAATAAACCTGTGCTAAAGAAGCAGCACTGCGTGAGTCTGCCTGGTGTATCCGTGCTGTAATTTACCCCCTAAACCTCTGCAATATTGCTCCTAAGCACATCTGAGCGCTGTTTTCCTCAGCCTTTTATTTCATTACCAATACCGCAAACACACACACGCACTCGCCAGCCCTCCCCTCCGCTGCGCCATAGTTGGGATGGGGATCACATAGCCAGACGCGCCAATACATGTATAGATCTGAGCTACACCTTCCCGGCACTTGTTTGAGCGCTATGTCTGCTTGTCAAGTTTAATTTCCCTCCGTCTGTTCTTTATATTTTCTCCTGTCTGTCTATCCCAGGTGTTATGGCAAGTGTCAAAATATGTCTTGACTCAAAAATAACATATTTGTCGGTTTGAACAAGCTGCGGTACTTTGAAATGTAATTCTGTGTCTAGTACCCTAAGACCTCGCGGAAATGCTGCTCAATTCATAAGCACCTGATCGCATCTTCTCGTTGTCGACCACGGATGCTGATGCAGAGCCTAGCAGATTATGTTTTAATTGGTCTAGGACAAGTTTAGGACCATAGTATTCGAAGAGAAAAATAATTCTGTATCCCTTTCCTTCTGTAACATTAAATATACATGTGTGTTTCCATTCCATTCATTTTGTACACGTCTGTTTGTGTGTTACGGATCATATCTGCTTTGAAATCTCCGCCGTGTGTCACTACTCTCTGTGCTCCAGTGAGAGGAGCTTCTTTGTCCCGGCTCTTCTGCCACTAGATGGCGATGCCGATGCCATTTAACCGCCCCGTTGTTAATTTATTTATGACCGTCGGCATTAAAGCGGGTGTGTGTCTCTCTCAAACGGCGGCGCTTGACTCAGCCTGACAGTTTGCATAGCAGGGCTGTGTGATACGGTATCACAGCAGTAACAAGGCGTGTCAGAAGGGTTGTCTGCGGTGTGTTTGAAGTCTTCCAGGCGAGAGTCGTGTAACGCTCCTAAACCGGTGTCTTCACCCTGTAATAAGTGAGTGGCGTGTTGCCTAAGTTGCGCTCGCGATGAGATGTGTTTTTCGTCTTCCGTATTTCTGTAAGGCAATGTAAACCACAACTGTAGAGTGTTTCATGGGGCCTCGGGCGACACAAAGTGGCTGATTTGTACCAACAAAATCCCTCGAGTGAATGAGCAAAATGTGACCCTGTCTGAAAGCCACGATTGTGTGCGTGAAATAGACCTTAGTGGCGCTGGCTGTGTTTGTTGTTTAGGCGGCCCCTCTTTATCCCCCCAGTTGGCATTTCTAATTCCAAAGTTTTAGGCAGTTGAATAACCACGAACTCCCCCCACCCGCTCTTCCGCCGTTGCAGTTTCCCTCCCCGGCCTGTATTCAGCGCTGATGGCGTTTGCCTGTGCTTTGCAGTGCCTGACAGCATGGTCGTGAAGATCCTGTCCGAGCGGCTCAGCCAGCTGGACTGCACCACTTGCGGCTGGACCCTGCACGGATTCCCCCGCGACGTGGACCAGGCCGAGAAGCTCAAGGACGCCGGCTTCGTCCCAAACAGGTAACCGTTGCCCCTGACTGGACAGACACTGTGTGTGTGTCCTCTGACAGGCCGGAGAAAGACCCGACCCAGGGGCACGTACATAAACACACCCCAGGCGCGCTGCCCTCTCCCGACAGCCCCCTGATCCACACAAGAAAGACGCATGCGACCCCTGTCAGGTGTCGGAGGACGGGTGGGGTCGGCCTTTGAGAAAACACAGTGGCGCCGATCACCTGGCCTGTGTTCGCCCAGGAGGACTAATTCAAATAAATGCACGGTTTAAAGAGGAACAGGGCCACCACACGGATCTGCCAGCTGTACAGTGTTTGCATCGTGACTATTAAGAGCGACACCTCGCCAGGGCATGTAGAGAGAGGCCTCGGTGTGGAGATGGACCTCACAGATGAGGGCATCAGGCATGTCACGGCTCTCAATTCGGCCCTATTAGCCCGAGTCCTCCGCACCGCTCCTCACGCCGGCGGCCACAGCGGGGAGAGCAGCAGACGGATCACACAACACTGCAGTAAACAGGACAAACACAGCCCTGCCCCACACACACACACACACACACACACAGCTCCCCGGGGCAGGCTTTATGACCGTCGTAAGCAGGGAAACACAATGCAAACTCAATGAAGTAGATAATACGGGGGAACGAGCGTGTGATGACAAGGGGACAGGGAGTCTTCGTGTGGCAATCGCCGGCTTCACCACTTCCATTCTGGCTCAACGCGCTCTGCACTAACGGAAATCCTCCCGTACCGAATCGCGGCTCCCGTGTACGTGGGTGGCTTTGCGTCTCGTTGCTCTTTGTGTGCGGCTTTCTCTCGGCGCGTCGCGAGGACTGTGGTCTCCGAAGGCGAGGCTGGCACCACTCTCCTGGGCCTTTATCTCATTAGAAAAGGCACACACCAGCTAGATGAAGGCAAACGTGCGTCTTTATCTGTACAAGTGTGTGTGTGTATGTATTTTATTTCCCTCTTTTTAAGGGTAGCAGTACTTGTCGTGCCTGTGATGGCTGCAGGCGGTTCTTTCACAGCGTGAGGCGCTTGATAAGGGAAAGAAGCCCCTGCAGCCACAGCCTGAACCTGGGGAATTAAAGCGGTGAAACAGGCTGATGATGCGGGGCCAGCCTTAATTGGATTCTGGGTAAATATGGAATTAGGCTCCAGTGGGAACGCCGAAGAGTGCCGACAAACACAACGCATCCACAGGAAATGCAAAACAACCGCTAGAAAACAAATAAAGCACACAGCGCTAGCTGGGATCAATGCAGGGCCCTCAGCCCAGGAAGACTCACTGAAGTTCAGGCTGGTGGAGGAAGAGAGGCAGCAAAATCACGAGATCGGGGGTCTGCTGTGTTATTTATGTCAGGAGCAGAAGGATTTACCGCAGGACTTGAAGGATAAGTGTTTGAGAAAATATTTTAAGTGCTGTTTCTTTTTTTTAAGATTATTTCTGTTTAAGGTGACCTATATTTTTCCTGAAGGTTTCCACCATTCTTGCTTTCTGAAATAGAATCCACGTAGCCTCTTTTATAGCCTCATAGTGAGATTTCTCCCTTTTACACAGAGAGGCGTCACAATCTGAACAAACTCCCCAGCGATGTGGCTGAAGAGAAAATTTGGGAACATTCAAAAACAGACTGGATAGGATCCTTGATCACTGAGTTATTAATGGACACCAAACAAGCACGATGGGGCGAATGGGCTCCTCTCGATTGGACACTTTCCTATGTTCTTAAGTTCTTCACAAGCGTGTCTTCTGGTTCTTATAGGGAGTGACCAGGAGGCCTCCTCACATTCAGATCTACCAGAGTTAGCCAGAGTCTTTGATCACTTAGCCACGAAACCATGTCGAGGAATGTCGAGGACAAGGCCACTAGGAAAGCAGATCCTCTGGTCAACTAGGACTTCTCTTTCTCTCTCTCTTTCTCCCTCTCTCCGTGGATTGGGGGAACGGCAGGGATTTGCCTGTCAGGGGAGCGCCGGGGAGCGCAGACTGCAGCAGAAGGGCACGGGGGTTAATTACTCTATTACTGGGAGGCTCAAGCAGGAGCTATTTAAACAGGGCGGTGTGAGCTGGGGATTAGTCCTCATTACACCAGCTAAAGGAATGCCAGAGACCCTCCGAGCTGCCATTTACTGGGGGTTTGTTAAGCGTGCAGGGGAATATTCATACCCGCCGGCCACGGGGATGGGGGGGCAGGGCCGTGGGGCACGGCTGAGCCCTCCACATTATCACCCAAGCCTCGCGTCGTCCCGAATACCTGAGAACAGGTAGACTCACATGGGGGGGGGGGGGCTCAGGTTACCCCAAACCGCACGAACTCCGGCGGGGATCTGATCGCACTCGCTGATTAGCGGGAGTGCCGGGGCTGGACTGTGTTGGCATGGCATGACTTGGCCCGCTTGAAGTCTGGAAAGGAAATCGGGGGGTTAGGTCATCAGTGAAATGGGTTTGCTGGGGGTATAATGTCATGTGTTCCAGTTCGGCTGCCAGCAGTGCCTTTGCCAGGGACTTTTAACTGTTTCTGTCTCGCCTTATTAACCGATTCGCCTTATTTACAACGTTTATGTCCGACCGATCCTTAGCCAGGGAACTCGGATCACAATAATAACACGTGCAGCTTCCTCTGCGCTGGGTCCCTCAGACTGGGACCGAGCAGCTCTCACACCCATCTGAAGCAATGAGAGAAAAGGATCGTTTATCTTCATCTCCCTTATGTCACGTATATGGTTCAGATACGGCATCATCATCATCCTCGTTATTATTATTATAACTGTTATCATGTGACTGACAGCTTTGAACAAACTGCAGAAGCTTGAGCCGTGTGGATTACACAAAAGTGCTGAACACAGCAAAAGGAGGCGGTGTTGGGATAGAAAAGAAGAAAAAAGAAAGGATATATAAAATGTCTTAAGATGCATTCACGTGTCCCTAAATAGTTTCTGTTGCTACACAACTAGACGCAGCTGGAACACAATAACTGATGACACAATGTGCTGCCCAAGACCCCAGCCTGTTCTGAGTTGTGCTGTAAAGCCGGTAGAGTATCTGTTATGCCCGTCAGACTTCAGACCCCGGCTTCTTCAAATAGTAGCCAGCATGCATAATAAGCAGGCTGTCCTCCTCTCCGTCTTTTCCCTTTTTTTCTTCCTCTTTCGCTTTTCGTTTTACGCTCAGAGCGGCAGTACAAAAATTACATTTTGAACTACAAACACGATACATAACCTGTGCACTCCGCAGCCGAGGGTACGATAACTCCAGAGGTCCCCAGCCACCGCGGGCGGCCGCAGTCAGCGCTCACACTGCGCTCCCTGGGGCTCTCGCGTTATTGATAAAAATCCAATTATATTTGCGCGGAAACATCTGATTTCTGACCACATCAGGCCCAGTATGTGATTCTTTCAAACTTTAAACACAACTTCCATTATATCATTCAGGAAAAATCAATAGCGCCAGCTGATTCACGCGGTGGCTAGCTTAGCCGCATTAATATTGAAAGGCTCTGTGTTCGATCGGTGTCTGGGATTGGCTCGGCTTCACTGCCCTAATAACACAGAGTGGAGTCGGGGTAGGCCGGCTGTCCGTCTCCGAGAGGTGTCTATCCGTCTGCCGCAGAATGGCAATCGGGAGGAAGAAAAAAGGAAAAGAAACACAGAGCGGCCAGGGCAGATCGGTTTGGGGAGGAAACGGAAACCGTCAAAGTCGGCTGCTCTGGATTCAGCTCCTGTGGAAACTCAGGCCTGACCGAGAACAGGGATCCTCGATTAGAAAGCTGATCTAAAGGGTATAGGAGGGGTCCGTAACTTCAAGACCAGCGCCAGTGATTTCCGTTGGAGGATAGGACTGCGTTTCATTTGATTACAGAAGTCAAAATGATTTTAAAAAAGCAAAATGATTGGAGTCACGAATGCACTGATTGTCTGGGTTCCCCCACCGTACCTCTGCTTCAGACCTACCTGTATCCCAGCTGGTCACTCATCCCATCTGGGCATATGTTGTGTTGCGTCACCCCCCCACTCTCTGTTATTAACAATAATTAGAGGTGTTGAACTAATAGCATAAATAGAGGTCTAATTGCCCTCCGGAAAGGCCCAATTACACCATTAACAGCCCCCAGTGTGGCACAAATTGCGGGAGACCTCATTTGCATAGCATTAGCTTAATTGAGCCGGAGGCCTGTGGTCGGCTGGTGCTAAACAATGGAGAGATCACGTTACTGATGGGATGGCGATGGTCGGGTGGCAGCGATTTACCTGACAGCTTTATTAATTAACAGCTATCTAGTTACTTGGGCTGTAAAACGGAGAGATAAATAAGTCAAGGAGGCAGAGGCGTGCCAGCGCATTTGGCTTTAATGGGGCGCGCTTTCGGGGGCACAATGAGGAGCTGGCACGCTCGGCCGTCTGCGAGTCTCCCGTTAACCCGCTCCGAAAGGGCTCTGTAGCCTAATTGTGTGCCTTTCATATCCGTCAAACAAAGGACTCCATTATCCCCAGCCGTTAAAAATGGAGAGTCGCCGTTTGTACTTGCCTGAACGAATGGGAGGCCCGGCGGCCGCTTCGCTTAGGGCTTCTCCCGGGGACGGGCGGTGGCGGCGGCCGGCTGGGTCCCCATCAGTGCTCGGCCTGAAACATCCCTGACCTGGCTAACCACCTTGGCAGACGGGTTAAAGATGACCAGGCGTCTGAGACTCGCGTGGAAGAAAAGCGCTCTGCCCGAGTTTTACACCTATAGACTCAAAAGCAGTGGGGTTAAGTGAAGGTAAAGAGAGATATATTCATCAGGCTGGCATAACGATCTTGCGGGTGTAGACTATGCCAGGAAGGCAAAAACAAAAAGTAAAAAGTAAGTTCTGGCTTAATGAGTTGCCAGCTGTAATGGTCTGTCGGCATTTTGGCACAGTTGGCTTTGCTCCATGCTCAGGTCAGAGTTTGTCTTCTCTATGCGATAGGCCTCAAAGGAAAATGAGAGGTATTTATTAAATTACTTGCCTTGACTCTCCAGCCTTGCCTTTGACCTTGCTAAGTAGCTGCACTTTGGTTGGGAGGTGAAGCTAAGTCACACTCGCCTGCATATGCCCGTGAGCTCGGGAGGTAGAATGAGCCCGGCTGACCATGCCTGACCGCAGTGACCGGCAGGCAACTGGCAAGACTGGCAACACCTGTGGAAATGAAAGTCAACATGGTCAGGTGTTTAATTTACCTGTATGCGATAAATTAATCAGAATAAAACAATATTAATAGTCACAGAAGGCCCTCTGTATTGATACCCTGGAGGTCAGATCGGTCAGTCTGAAACAGACTGTCTCCTGAGGGTGGTCTGTAATCCCCCAGCTGGCCCTTCCAGAAACACACTGTCTTATTAACAGCCCCCCGGCAGCCCCCGGTGCCGAGGGCCTCCATGGGCCGCGCACACAGCCACTGAACAGGGCTGCGGATTATATAAATTAAACAGGTAGTTAGAGCCAGGTCCCTTTTGTTATGGAAAAGCTGCCACTTGATCTTCGAAAAGAGAGCAGACGAAAAGAAAAAAGGCCCCTCAGATAAACTCCCCATCAGATAATGAAGGATGCCTTTGCTACGGTTTCCTCCTTTGCATACCTGTCCGATCCGCTTTCAAAACGCTGATCAATCACTCGGAGATGCTCATTCACTCGGGCCCTGAGAGGTGTCACCGGGTTTCCTTACTAGACAGGAAGAGCAGAGTCGCGTCTTTATTTAGAACTTGGGAGGGTGTCCAGCGTGCGTGTGCGTGTGTGTGTATCCATCAGGTAATCAGTGCAAATTGGCCAGTATCTTTCCACTGGAACAGGCGAAGGGTGAAGCCTGATAAATCTGGACCGACCAAAATGCGCAGCCTTTTCATATCCCGGTCTTCGCTCTGAAATGCGACCTTAATCCTCCTTCAATAGGTGCCCTGTGCAGGTTGCCCGGTTTTGTCAGACACCCATCAAACGGTTAAGCGGAGAGTGTAATCATGTTCTACAAATCAGCGGCCTTGTGTGCGATGCGTGTCTGTTATTGTTATACAAGCTGTGTGACAAAGCCACGAGTTCACGGCAACATAGGGGTGACGTCACCTGGAGAATGGCATTAGACAATTAGAGAGGTTATGAAATACCTTTAGCAAGCTTGAATTATTTTACCACTGACACTAATTAACATTGTAGGCCTTCTTTGTAGCTTTTAAGTAACTTTAAGCTTCTTATGGGGGGAAAAAAGCAATAATGTTTGCTTTACTAACCCAGAGACAGACAGACACAGAAAATGCCTCTAAAGTTCCTGCCACTTTGCCTGTTATCTCCATCCCTCCATCCCTGTCTCAGTCCATACAGTGAGGGGGCGCCTGAGTTATAGTCTGCCCCCCCACCACCCCGGCACCCTGCCTTTCCCCACCCGTCCACAGGCGGTCTTTAACTACACTCCAGTTTGGCTGGCCTTCTGCTCGTTACACCCCGAACACGAGCGCAAACAATCGAAGTCTTTGAGGACAATGAAATATGCATGGCTATCCGTGACGGGCAGATAAAGTAGAGCAATTAGCCACGCAATCCTAGAGAGTTCTGGGCAGTCGTCAACCACCCCCCCCACCGCCACCGCCACCGCCAACCCGAGCAACCACCCCGATCGCACCCCCCCCTCTCCCGCCGTCTCTCCATCCCCCCGTCTCGGCGCTTCCTCGCTCTCTATTAGTTAAATGTATTTTGTGTGTCCGCATCCCATCAAATCAAGCAACACTTCCCCTAATTGGCTTATAAATAATACAGCCGGGCCCGCATTATAATTTAATCAGTGGTAAACATTGCAGGGGCCGTCTGTAAAGAATCTCTCATTAATTTCTTAATTTCGGGAGATGGAACTGGGGAGGGAGGCGGAGGAGGGGAGATCGGATGAACGGAGCCGCCCCGGATCACCTCGGCACGGGGAGGAGGGACGGGCGACAGGAGAGCAGAGGACGGAGGAGGGAAGACGCTATGGCGAGTGGATGTCGGAAATCGGATCCGCGGATATGTCAGGAGCCCCGGTCTCGATTAATTCAAGGTCCCCATCCCACCCCCCCGCAACACGCAGACACACACAAACACACACGCAGACACACACACACACACATGCAGACACACACACACACACATGCAGACACACACATACCTCTATTTTAACCCCCCTCCTCAATTTCATCCCAGCTGCAATGAGTGACAGATACTTGTTGGCACTTGTCATCTGTCTGAGAACATCAAACTGGTGGGTAAACAGCATCCAGTGTAAATTAATTCTCCTTACCATGACACCCCCATCCCACACACACACACACACACACACACACTCACACATCTTTCTTTTTTTTTTTCTAACCAAGTTTATGAATATTTCATAATGAGACATAAATATTAATTCTAATAGCTTTGCACAGTAGTTATTATTTCTTTTTTATGACAAATAGTCATTAAAAATTCAGGATACCCTTACCCCTCCACATAATCATACTCGCACCAACACCACCTAGAACCACAGATTAATTTATTTATTTTGGGTGGGGGGGAGGGAGGTGTGGTGAAAAAAAACAAGCCTGTTACCTAGCCACCTCTCCCCGCGCTCACTCACTCTCACACGTAATTATTCAGAGGGGCCTTGATGTTTTAGTTCAATAGCGTGACAGACAGGGAGCCCGGCATGTTCCGAGGAAGAATGAAAGGGAGCAGGATTTCATTAAAGGGAAAAGGGACAGAAAACGGGTTTAAGAAAAAAAGATATCACTCCAGCAGGTGATACGGGGGCATCCTCAAAAGAAGGGGGCAAAGGTGTTTATTATTATAATTTTGTTTTGGTTCCCTTTTTACCGTGATTGATCATGATTTTGCGATTTAAAACGTGCAATGAAAATGTAACGAATATTGTATCCTGCAGTGGACTTCCTCTTTCGAATGCCCGGCAGCTTCCCGGGTCAGGGGGCAGTGGCAGTGAAGGCCAGAGCCCAGTCCAGAGTGGAGCGATGTTCTGTGTATTCTCGGCGCGGTCTGATGCAATGATGTCATAAGGCCCATGACATCATCGCATGAACTTGAACAATTATGCCACATGATGATGTCATGAGCCCCACACAATGAGGTCATGAAGCCCATGCGATGATGTCACGTCCACACACACAGGCAGAGAAAGTGCTGTAGAACCATGTTTTCATATCGGGTTGGTCTGCTAGTGGCCAGACATCAGTGATCAGGTGTCCAACAGCACCTTCTCAGCACGTGGTATTTGTAACAGATTCATCTAAACTGTCTTTCGTACAGGTGTTATTGATCAGTCTTTCTGTGGGTGGTTGGAGCTGATTGGTGCCAGTTCACTCCAGCTGGTTGTGTCACTCACTCTCTCTCCCAATCCTAAACTCTCCTCTAGGGTGTTCGTCCTGGAGATGCCCGATGATGTTGCCATTGAGCGAATCACCCTGAGAGCAACTGATCCCGTCACCGGAGAGCGGTGAGTGACACAAGACCCCCCCCCACCCCTCCCACACACACACACGGAGAAAGAACTGGCCATTAAAACACCCGCAACAAATATGAAAATAATGTTTACAAGGCAATCAGACCTCCCCAAATCCGATATACACTCTAGAACTTGAACAATTAGGCCATGTCTATATTTACAGTGTGTTTCCAGAACGTATTAAATTAAAGAGCAGGGCGTTTAACCCAGAAGTCTCCATGAATGAGTGAATGAATGAGTATGAAGGAGAAATCAGGGTCGCCTCGGTGGATTTAATTGTGTTTGGACAGCATTTGTGTGGTTCTGCTGTCTGAATTTTGTGTTGTGCATTACATTTGACAGCTTGGTTTTGCTTGTTAATGGAAAGTGCTTTGATTTTGCCAGTTTTATTCAACAACAAATATAATAGTATTTTAACCACCAATTATCAATGCAATCAAGTCCAGTCAGTGCTGGGGGGAGCACAGCAGCTTGATTACACTTGTTTTATTCCAACAAACCACACAACAGCCTGACCTTCTCATTAGGGGAAAAATGACAGGTCTTAGCATGAAACATGCTTTATGACTGTTCTTTGTGTGTGTGTTTGTGCGTGGGCCCTCAGGTTCCACTCCCTGTACAAGGCGGCCCCCAGCCCACAGGTGCAGCGCCGGCTACAGAGGAACCCGCGCCACTCCGAGGAGCGGCTGCGCCAGAGGCTGGAGGAGTACCGAGCCCACGCCCCCGAGCTGCAGGCCTTCTACCCGCACGCCACCCACCTCAACGCCGACCAGGACCCCCACAGCGTGTTCGAGGCCCTGGAGAGCCGCGTGGTGGGCCGCCTGCCCAAAAGCCTCTCCACCCCCGGCCCCTCCGGCCCCCTGGACTGAGGACTGCGGAGAGCGGAGAGGTGACACACACACACACTGGGACATTTCCTGATAAGTCACCATGTTTGTGTATTTTCCGGTGATTGCAATTGATGATTGCAGTGCAAAAATGCAGCAGCTAAAATTCAGTTTTCATTAGCTTAGTAATAAAGTAAGGGATTTCAAAAAAAAGTTAAAACATTTTCTGTTATTTTCAAAGTATGTAAAAATGTTCCTGAAAACACATCTGGAATGAAGGCTGTTTGGGGAATGAATTTTATTATGTCACCCTGTTTGTGTACAGCTGTTCCCACCTTCCCCTCTTGCATAAAAACGTTCACAAGTTTCATCCGATTCACTGCTGTTCCTTCCCAGTTTCCACACCGATCCGTGTCTGTCAGGTTGGCCGCTGCTGGGCGCAGAAGCTGTAACTCGTTCCTCAGATCTCCGTGCCTCAGATCAAACTCAGTCTCCTCGGCGCGGGCTGATCCGGGGGGAGTTGACAGTGTAAGCGTGTCCAGGCTGCCCCCGAAATCCCAACACGACAGCGACTGCGACTCTCACTGCGCTCAACTTTCTAACAGGATGTCAATTTCCACCCCGGGGGGGGGGGAGGTTGAAGAAAAAACTAAAGCCGACACTGATCTCGTCTCCGCGGCCAGACAGCCTCCCCCCCTATTTTTTGCCAGGACCCTGGTTAATTAGAAGTTTGTTTAATTAATGTAGCAGTAAAACGCAGGCTGCTCCGGCCCTGCGCGGGGGTGCATTAGTCGCGCTCCAGCGGCTGCATGCACAGAAGCGTTATTGACATCTCCGGCGCTGGGTCACTGGCCGCCTCCCTGTGGGCCGCCAGCGCTAACTGGAACGGTTAGATGAAACATGTTAACAGCCCGATTTAAAAACTCCCCTCAGATAGCGAGGGTGACGGCCTGGGCCGACTTAATTACTGCCAACGAGCGGGAGGCTGTGCATCTCTTTTGAATATGTTTAGAAGGAAAAGAAAGCACGGCCATTTCAAGTGGGGAGTTTTTTTTATGCTTAATCGCCACTGCTGTATATATTTAACAAAAACGTAAATTAAGCAAGTTAAGGCTGCTCCGGTGACCGTATCCTCGTATTCCTCCCCTGCTTTCTCTTTCAAGGGGGATCTCACCCCCCCGGGCAGCTCTGGAGATGTGCTCTGATTTATTCATTAGACACGGCAGGATTTTAAATAATGCGGGATTCAGATATTTAATATTTAAGTGGCGAAATGTGCTGGTGGGGCAAAAACTGACCTCATTCTGTTCTCTGGACTTTGGAAAGGAGTTTCACTCCCGACTCCAAGGAGCCGAAAGCAAGAGATACATCAGTAGGATCCCGTGTGGAGCTCCTCCTCATCTGCAGAGCGTGGAGAAGACATAACCCTGCATAGTACAGTAGCTTTACTCTGGAAAGACGGGGCGGTTTCCCCTCGAGCTGCGCTGCCCTTATTCCTGCCCCGCCGTTATTGATTTTACACGACCAGTTTTCTCTTGCGTTCCCAATTCAGGGTGCAAATCGTTAAGCAGCTTGACTCGCTGGCACACAAAGGGAGACACGTCTAAGGGGACCGGGCCGCCTCTGAAATGAGCAAAGCCGTGGAATAGAAGAAAGTGTCAGATCGAGAGCCCATTCGCCCCATTGTGCTCGTTTGGTGTCCATTAATAACTAAGTGATCAAGGATCCTATCCAGTCTGTTTTTGAATGTTCCCAAATTGTCTCTTCAGCCACATCGCTGGGGAGTTTGTTCAGATTGTGACAACTCTCTGTGTGAAGAAGTGTCTCCTGTTTTCTGTCCTGAATGCCTTGAAGCCCAATTTCCATCTGTGTCCCCGGAGAAACCCTGGCTGAGTTCGGCTAAACCTATGGTGATGTAGCCCAGACGTCTGGACTCCAGGACCCAACCTGCTCTCTGAAGAATGGGTTATGCCCCCGGAGACACGCTGCAGCACGCGTGTCCGTGACCCCCCTGCGACCCTCTGGGACACTTGTGAGGTTTAGTTTTAGGATTTCCACTCTCGTGTGGAACAGCTGGAAGAATGTCATCCACCCTAAGCGAAGACATGTTAGAATAGCTTTGAAAGGAATATAGACGTTTAAAATAAACAAAGCCATCTGCTTCTTGATGGGAATGTAAAGAGAGGGAGAGACTACAGTTTCTGTATACAAAAGACTTAAAAACCCAAGTTTATTTACAAGAACAACAACAACAAAAATACATACACAAATTCTTGGCTAAAAATTGGGGCCATGCGATAATGGGGGCCACACAACCCCGAAGAGCTCCGGCCCCTGGGTTCGTCTTCCTGCAGAGCACCATGGACAGGGAATGAAATCGGCTGCCTAAACCACGCAGGACGAGGCGAGGGGACATGTGTGGGCCTGGATTCGGGGGTGTAGTATATCAGGCTTCCTTTAATCGGGGGCTCCTAGACCCCAAGGATCACAGTAGTGAGGAAACACTGGGCCGCAAAACGGGAACAACTTTCTCGGCTCTCCTAGTCACCGCTACACACTGAGGGGAACGAACTCGTTTGTGCCGTACGGGGCGCGAGGCTTATTTAATTTTAGGTCAGTTGCTTCGGATCGGTCGGCACCGTGTGGAAGCTCTTCCCAGTCTAGTGAAATCATGATCGTCTCAAATGAGGCAACGGCCGGCCAGACGCACCAGAAGTGTCCGTGTAGCACCCAGGTCGAGTTGAAAGGAAACCGAAGGGTCCACACGACTAAAACAATACACCTTATTACCAGCTCTACTCGCCCAAAACATGGAGTGGGCAATTTAATAAAGCGCAACAAAAAGAAATGACCGTGAACACAAAATAGCTTACATACTGGGACTCTAAAACAAAAGTGCTTCGAAAATGTGTGTTTTTTCTGGCTTTGGCTACGTGTTTTCTGTTTAGCATCCCATTAACGGGTCTCGCTCTGTGCTGGAAAACTGATCTAGTCGTCTGGTGGCTTCAATAATTCTACCATTTATCAGCCTTCCTTTGCATTACTATTAAACCTCCGAATCATTTCTCTCTGTCCTCCCCTGACCCGGATATGTAACACATAATAAAATCGGGAAATAATAATAATAATAGTAGTAGTAATAATAATAATAATAAACATGTACATCGTTCTTATTTCACTGGAACATTCTGGAATAGGGGTTTCAATCTGGGTTGACCCCGCCACAGCACGAGCGCAGAGCTGCCGAGTCCCCGGTGCAGCCACGCTCTCCTCTCCGGGGGGTCCGGGGACACGCCGAGGCCACGAACCCGCGCGTCATGGAAAGCAGGCGAGGGAGTCCCGAGTGTCGCAGTCCTGAACACCTCCTCCCCAGGCCCGTGTTCTCCGAGAAGGGTTAATCACACCGAACAACGCGCACTCCGACCCCCTTAATTAAAATCAGTCCTGCGTCTGCCGGCAGGATCTCGCCCTCATTATGGCAGAATCTCATTAGCCGGGATCCCGTGAGGGCGGCCAAATTAGTTTTTAACCGAGCTCTGTCTTTGGCGCGGCTGTGTGTGAACTCCTCTCCGAGCGTGTGGAACGAGACGCTGTTTCGTTTGTATTTTTTTTTTTTTTTTAACGAGACCTGGGGATGAATTAAAGTGTGTTACAGAGAAATTACAGGACTGATCGAGCATATTGTTCTCCGAACGGAGTGACTGACAGGAATGGGGTGGGGGGGCGAGAGTAATGTGGAAAAGCCACTTTCATAACAATGTTCACAATGTTCGTAAATGAGCCGACGATTTCTACTCAAACTGCTTCCTTTTGAGTGCTTTCAGTTTCCAATATTTTCCAGCGTAGAAACTGCGATTTCCTTTCCAAGGGGATGGGTTTTTTATATTAAGGGCTGCTTAAAGCTTTTACTTTTTTTTTTTTTTTCCAAATAACGCAGGATAAAAAAAAAACAATTTATCAGGATAGCGGCGTCTCCCGTGTGAAACGTCTGTCAAGTTGAGAGTTGCGTCTGTTTGCCTCGAGCAGTCTCGTCTCGCTTGATCCCCCCAAAATCCCTCCCCGTTCCTTCCCTAGAACAGCGGGGAGTCACAGAAAGTACAGGGTCCTTGTAATATCCGCTTTATCCAGTCGGGATCTGCGCGTTTAAAGAGAGAGAGAGAGAGAGGGAGGAGAGATGGGGAAAAGGGGATCAAGGGGGAAATTAGTGTAGATACAGCTTAGTAAAAACAACCCAGCAGTAACAAAGCTGATCAGCGACCGTGATCCCAGAGAACTCAACTGTATTAACGGATATACACCCAAAATAAATCTGGATTGGCAATAGTTTGTGTGTGATAATCTAGTGTAGCTGTGATACAAAATAATGCAGTGTGGATTGGTGGGAGATTAGACTAAAAATAATTGAAATCACTAGTTGCTCGGGCCTGCAAGCTCACCGACCCGGGCAGCTTTTCTTGTGAACGCTGGCAGAAGAGCAGCAACAACACGACGACGATAGGATTGCTTACCGTCAGGCACGGGATGTCTGGCAATACTGTCTTGCAGCAAACACCTCCTGTACGTGATCGTCTGACAGGCCTGGTATGACAGCACACACCTGAAAGAGACGCGGCGCGAGAGCTGAGTGCCGAGCCGGCGTCTGAAGCGGCGGCGCCAGGGAGGGCTGCCACACGCCACGACTGGCAGGGAGACGACGGGAACATGACGGCCCGGCTCCGCCACAACTCACATCAATATTTTAAAAAGCCGTCCCCAAAAAAAAAAACACAAGGGGGGACAGAAACAATAAAGCAGCTAAGAGAATGGAAAAGCACTGAGCTTAGCGTTGGATACAAAACGCTCGGCATTAGAGAACGACGCCGTCAGCCCGAGATCTGCGGCTCCCGGCGCAGCACCGCCAGGTAAGAGCGGCGCGATCCGCCGGGGGAGGGAAGCCGGGAGCCACACTCCCTACTGACTCGGGAGGAGACAGGAAATCAGAGCCGATAGACTCAGGAAATGGAAAACAATCCACAGTGGAGGGATTCAGAAATATGGGGCCACAAGCTGTTGCGCTACTGGATAACGATATCCCAATGACCGGCCGCACACTATCGCATTACTTACAAGTGAATCGAGAGGTCAGGCACCCAACACTCAGCACTGCACAGAGGCCCTTATGGGCCCCACATCAATGAGATCAAAGCAAGGGCCTCGACAGCAGTAGTCCGTGTGCACTGACAGTTTCAGTTCCTGTGAGTTTAATTCTTCCCCAGGGCCCCCACAGAAACAATAACATTACATGTAACGTGGACATCTTTATAAGTTTAGAAACACGTATGAACACTACCACATAGAAGCCTTCAAAAGCACTCCAGACTTCTGAAGAGGTGAACCCACTCAACGATCAATGAGATGAAACAGATCAGTGAGAGGTGGCTGAACAGAACTGGGGATTTAAAAGGCAGACCCCGCTGCCCTGCCAGGGTGTCATCTTATTACAGGCTCTCAGTCCCGGAGCGGGGGGCATGCCAAGAGGAGGTGAACGGGCGTAGGCGTTGCCGGTACCTGAGCCACATGTGTCCGTTGCAGCAGACGGCCTGCCGGCGGTCGGTGAAGGGCAGCACCTCCTTGCACAAGCTGCAGTACTCCGGGAACGTCTGCTTGTTCATCTTCTTGAAGATGTGGCCGATGAGCACCTGAGCACACAGTAAGGGCCACAGTGACAATTTGCCAGGCAGTGTGGCCCCTCATACCACACACACATATAAATATACTGTGAAGAACTGATCTTAAAGTAGGGGTAGGCGATAAATAAAATGTACAGTGCGGTCACGATCAAACTGAAGGGGATTTTGAAACCTGTGACCTTTGCATCCGGTCCTCTAATATACAAACGGTCATAAAACACCTTTAAAAGACTAAAATAATCCCTAATTAAGGAATTCAGCGTAATACACAGTTCATATAAGCTGTATTCATGATTGATAGCCATCATTTGTCATAAACAGCCTTTGCAAATTGTGTACCAAAAGTTGTTCCTTCCTTATTTGGATCCACAGTGGAATCCCTGGCGCTTCTCCTTTGCCACCGTTATTATAGATGCGCTCAGCATGGTGAGGAGAATCACAGTCCGTGACGTTATTAAAGATCCCACACGCTGGCAGGCATCACACCCACACTGCGACGGTCTGTACAGGACTGACACGGCTGGTCGCGCTGAAGCCAAGCGAGTCGCACCGTGTCGGGCGGCCTGGCAAGTGATCCCACAGCCGGCCGAGTCTGACCAGGGTTTCCCACAGAAACTTGCACTGGGACGGCTGCCGGTCTCAGAGTTGTCTCGGGGACAGTCGTTAACATACTGTCGACTGGGTGGGGTGTGAAGCCGTAGCGAATGAGCGGTGGGGCGGCGAACGTGAGCAGGAGGGCGGGACATGAGCGAGTACGCTCGTTTCAAAACTTTTTCCCACCATTCGCGATTTGGCCAGGCGGCAATGATGCATCTCTAGTCGGGCCTGAACGGCGCTGCGGGAAACCCTGCTTACCGTCCGGTGTGGAGTCGAGATCGGCCATCGGTTTCTATCGGGCAACTTTAAATCTCGAGATTTCGAAACGGTGTGTATTCCAAACGGTACTGCAGTATTCTACAGGTAACGGGCAACATATGGGATGCATCACGGTATATTCAAATTCGATGCATTGCCTCTTTTCTCTTTCCACTTTCACTCGGAGCCGCCATTACTACTAGTGCCTTCTGATTAAGAAACCAACGATGTCCAAAAACGCATACTAGCGTACTAAATAGTATGCCAAACAGTACGCCACCATTAGTAGTACGTCCTAATACAAAGTATGAATATAACAGTATGTGAAAAGTACACGGATGGATACTACTTCCATTTCGAAAACGAAGTATGCAAGCACTGGACACTTTACAATCCCATAAGGCCGTGTGGGGAGAAGGGGGTGTGATGTGGTTATTCCATGTCTGAGAAATAGGTGGACGACTCCGTTTTCAATCGTAAGTAGCAAAAACTGTACAGATAGGCTAACTATGTTAAGAATGATTTATACGAGTGTAAATAGTCGCCAGAAATTTTAGATTTACCGCGGTGTCTTTTGTTTACAGGAAGTCATCACTAAACCGTGAAGGGAAAGTTCAACACGGTGCAATCTGATGACATAATTAGTGCATCCAAATCCTTGCGTTCTGCTAATCTGCACTCTTTAAGTACATACTTCTACAGTACACACTTCAGTGTAACTTTAGTGCGTCGTATGTAGTACGCGGTTTTGGACGCAGCCATAGTGCGTTTAACTGGGGAGGATCCGTCAACTGTGGAACAAGTTGGACATGACCTGTTCGATTAAATGCTTTAATGAGGTTTTATATAAAAGGAGTTTTAATTAAAAACGATGAATTAAAATTTCTCAATTTTATTACTCAGCAGACGCCAATAAATAAAACAGGAATTTGAATTTATCGTTTTGATGATGGGTGTCAATTGTGAGACCTCCCTTTGCTGTTCGAATGGGTCTTACCACGGGACATGAAATAAGCACGGGGGAGAAACAATCTGGGTCAGAATAGAATAGATTTGATAGAATAGTGTTTGTTTGTGCAAATTAACCCATCACTGTTCTCTTCCTTTTACATGTTTATTTTTGATCCAAGTGGGACTGGAAATGCTGCATAAAAAAACAGTATAATTCTTTCCCTTCATATCTGTATTGTTGTTAAAAGATATGATAGAAGTACGTCACCCCACCCTAGGGAGATGTTCGATGTCAAACTGAAGACATTCCATAGTACAGGATGATTTACTAATAGTGTTATAAGGGGTGGTCTTACCCTGGCGGCCCTGTCCTCGTAGGTGGGGTCACTCATGAGGAAGTCGCAGACGCCCCGGGTGGGGATGCTGGTGTTCTCGGTGATCCAGGTGTGCAGGTACACCTCCCCCAGCACCCTCTTCATGTGCTCCCGCGTCAGGTGCGACTCCACCGCCTCGATCCAGGCGATGATCTCGCTCATCTGCTCCTCTGTGGCCCCCCCCGCCCCGTCATCCAGCGCCCTGCCCCCGCCGCCCTCGGAGGTGGAGGCCCCCCCGCCGGCCTCCTGGCTGTCCTCCTCACCCTCCTCATCGCCGATGAAGACCTTGGTGTCCTCGTGGGACGGCCGCCAGCGCGCCTCGGCCGGGGCCTTCTGCAGGGACTGGTAGAGCACGCGGAAGAGGAACAGCTTGAAGCGCCACAGGTAGGTGGAGCCCGAGGTGTGCACCTTCTCGTCCAGCTCCTCCTGCAGCATGGGAGGGATGCGCTTGTCCCTCAGTACCTTCCAGCGCACCAGGTCCAGCAGGTCCGTCTGCTTGAAGAGGTTCTGGATGGTGGACTCCAGCAGCTCGGCCGCCGCGTCGTCGGGAGTCTTCAGGGTGACGAACTGGACCTGGTAGCTCCGGCTGACCGGGTGCTGCCCGTTGGTCAGGCCCTCCGTGGTCACCAGAGCCAGGTAAGCCCCGTTGGGACTGACCGCGATGCCGTGCGTCCTGCGGCCGGCCACCCCGTCAGGCAGTCGGATCAGCTCCTGCTTGAACATCACGGCCACGTCTGTGAAGATGGGCGTCAGCTTCTTGACGTTGCCGTCGGCCGAGCAGGTGAAGATGGAGCCCCCGTAGCGGCTGGCCGTCATGGAGGAGATGTTCGTCGAGTGCAGGCCCGTGACGTGCGAGTTGTGCACGTTCAGGCCGGCCTTGGAGATCAGCAGGAGGCACCAGAAGAGGTAGGAGCCCCTGGCGGCCACCACCAGGCTGCAGTTGCACTTCTGGTAGGGGTGGTAGAGGGAGATGCACTTGATGTTGTGCACAGGGATCTGGTCCGTCTCCTGCCACAGCACCACGGGCTGCCGCAGGGTGAAGTAGCCCTTCACGGCCTTCAGGTTGACCGGCAGGATCTTGACGGGCCCCACGGAGCTGCCCACGATCAGGCCACTCATCTTGCGCCCGCCGTGCTCGTACTCCCACCAGGCCAGCACGCTGGGCGCTGACACGCCCGACTGGATGGTGTTGCAGGAGACGACGGAGTCCTTCCCATGGAAGGGCAGCTGGAACTGCCACACGGCCAGGTCACCGTTCTCCAGCAGCACGGCCAGCAGCACCGTGCCCACGTCCTTGCACTCGTTGTTGGTCTGTACCTGCTGCGTGGTGCAGACGCTGGACCACTCCATGCGCACAGGGCACTGCATCCGGTGGCGCCGCTGGAATTCGGGTGGGTCCTGCAGCTCCCCCCGTGGCGGCTCCGCCCCCAGCAGCTGGTAGTCCTTCTCCTCCAGCATCTCGGCATACTGCTCCGTCAGGTCCACCAGCGGGGTCCACTGTAGCCGGTTCAGGTTGCCGTGGATGGTGAGCCGGTTGTCCAGTGTCAGGGAGGCCAGCAGGCAGCGGCCGTTGGCGTCGCAGCCCAGCGGAGACCAGCTGGTGTACTTGAACCCGCGCAGGGGGGGCAGAGACCCGGCCGATGGGTTCAGGACCCGGTCCAGCATGAAGGGCTGGCTGACCGACGGGTCTTTAGAGTTGGCGAACCTCTCCTTCAGCTCCGACACCAGCTCCTCCGGACCCACCTGCAGCACAGAGAAGAACCCGTCAGAACAGGCAGCACACGCGCACCGGAAGCAAGCGCTTCACTGGGGGCTCAATGTGAAGAAAGGCTGGGATAATTCATGTTCATTACTCTGCACCTTTATAGAAAGAGAACCCGACTCACAGAACCCATGCAAGGGGGAAAAGGCACTTCTCCAACATCTGTTTTTATGAATTGCCTCTAATCCCGTTTCAAAATATGCAATCTAATAGAGCAATTAATGCACAGAAAAACAGATGTTAAACTTATCAATATAGTTTTAAATCCTAGTAAACTGAATGTAGGCTACATAGTTTGTACAACAACACATTGTTTGAGTTTTAAAGGAAGTTCTCATTTCAACTATGAATAGAAATCTAGAGCAGTTTGTGATTGTTTTCATTTATCAACGAGAAGTTACTACGGTTGCATGTGGGACAGATTAACGTCTAATGTCAGAAATGACTCCGCATGTCATTGTGCGATCAGGGAAGCCTGGCGGTATCTGCGCGATCAGTTTCACACTCGGGACATCCCACCGCCGTGTCCCTGCAGCCGCACCGGCACACGGCTCTGCATGCTTGGGAAGTTTGGGACGCGTCCCTTGTCCACAGTTGGCATTAGAGGACGCATTCGTGCCGTCGACAGCACTGAGTAAGAGTGGGTCGGGCCGAGCAGAACCGCGTCTCCTGAATGAAGCGTGCGGTCCATCACTGACAGCCCGGCCTGAGACCCGCAGCAGCAACAAAAACAACTCCGTGCAGGCAGAGCAGCTGCGGGAACCAGGTGCGGGAACCAGGTGCGGGCTCCGTGCAGCGCCTCCGCAGCTCCAGTCTTACCTTGAGCACGCAGGGCGAGTCCGGCACGGGGATGGAGGTCCGGTGGATGACCAGGTCCTGGCCGTAGCCGTGGATGTCGCACACGATCTCCATTAGCGAGATGCTATTCGTGCTGGAGGCCGAGAGTCGGTGGTCTTCGGACCACGAAAGCGGTTCCAGGCCGCTCACCGGGCTCTGAAGCTTAACTACAGGGTCCCGTTTGACGATCGGCCCCAGTCCCGCCCATGGATCCGAGTCAGGCTCCGCTTCTGCCGCAGGCTCGGTTCCTCCCCCGGCTAGAGCGCGATCTGGGCTCGACGCCGCCATTTTCCACAGGAAAATAAGACCCGCGTCTCCCGGAAATGACGTGGGCGAGGGCGGTTGTTTTGATGACGTTTCTAAACAGGAAAGGAGGACTCCTCAGGACCCCAAATAACGTGTTCAGAGCGATGCCTGTTCTGTTTTCACTCCCATAGCGTTACTGAGTTTGTGGTTTCTCTATATATATATATATATATATATATATATATAATCTAATTTTAAAACGACAACAGAACTTAAGTTAAATGTATTTGCAGCACTTAAGAATTACTTCAAAAATCAATGTAATAACTGTCAGCTGTTGTTTATCTGTTGTTTCATCAGCGAATATATGAATTCGCAACCTATGCCATATATTGTTATTCCAAAACAATTCAATAACATTAAAGCCGAAATAACATAAAATTGAAGAAAACATGCATGCAGCAGTGACTGACTTTAAAGTTTAAACCCCGGGGTGCAGCGCTGGACACCTGTGTGGTCCTTATCGAGAACTCCAGCAGTAGTTGTACACACGTGTTTGAGGACTGAGGTACAGTAGAGACGCATTTACATACAGTGTACAGGCTTTCCCTATAAGATACAAACTCAGTTCAGACCAGCATAAATGAGCCGCTTTAATACTCCAAAACGTGATATAAAGTTATGTTTTATTTTGGCTTTCTACCGTTTAACTGTTGCTTGCTTTCTGTCCGGTGATCAATGTATTAAACTCGGGCTAATGCACACTTCTCGACAGCATTTCTTTCTGTCATAAATGCCAGTTAGTGTAACAATGCAAATCGTGTGGTTATGGTCTTCGTCAAGATTGTGATTTTAAACGTGATTGAAGTGGCTGAAATAAGATGACAACACTTAACACGCTATTATGTTTAACGCAATGCATAGTGCACATGTTCAGTTTGTCCCTGTGCATCTTACTCGCTGCTAATGACCAGTTGTAACACAGAGACCTGCGCTCATGTTCACAGAGATGGCAGACGATGGATTACTGTTAAACATCAGTGCCGACGCCGGACCCCAAGGCTTTACCGCTGCAAAGAAGAAATTTAAGCTCTCTGATAAATGGGTAAAGTAGGCCTATCCTCCTGTCACTGCGTTTTTAATAGTGTGGATTCAGCACTTGTGTGTGTGGACAAGATTTATTACCCTGTTTCACAGCGAGGAGCAAAACAGAGCTGGAGTCTCTGTGTCATTAACTCACTGTGTGCAATAGGACAGCCCGGGCTTTGTTTACATCCACACGTTTATTTACACCATGTCACTGCACACAAACCTATACCGTGTCCCATTTGGTTCCCCTATATAGGTGTTGTGGTTGGTTTATCCTGGCTGTCAGGGTGGTGTAATATTATTATTCTCTGCAGAAACATTATTTACTCCTATAGCACAGCAGTTTGATGCATTTCAGAGTTTTACAAGCTGCTGACTCCTATATAAGCTGGGCTTTTGAGTGAACAGACAAGTGAATTTGCATAGACAGACGTGACAATATGAAATACACTGCTTTTATGTTCACTACACATCCCACGAGCGTCCAGAGGAGCGCCACACCTGCTGCATCTTCTTTTGTATCCCTGTAAAAAGTCACGCCTGTGTGAACACCCACCAACCAGGCAACCTAACAGATCTGTTCTCCTCCTCCAGAAAAACCGAAAAGCCCAAAAACGCCAGGCGCAGAATGGAGGAGAAGGCCCGGCGCCCTTCAAGCGCAAAGTCAGTGCGCCTCCTCCCACTGAGCCGCCCTCCAAACCCCAGGCCGGCACCCCTCCCCGGCGTGAGAAACCCCAGGGCGAGAAACCCCAGGGCCCAAGGAAGGTGGTTAAGGTCTCCACGAAGAAGACCGCCGGGACCCCACAACCCCGTCCCAAGACCAGCTCGGAGGACAGAGCCCCAGAGGACAGGCCTTTCGTCAAGACCTCCTCTCTCTTCAGAAACAACCCCGACATCCCCGACATCAACAGGTAGGCCAATGGGGGTGTGAGGTCTGCGCTGTAACCCAAGTAGCACCAAATCCCAAGTTACTGCTCAGGGCGGTGGCCTGGTAGCGTTTAAAATCAGCTGGATAAACCTGACAGGATTTATAGAGACAAGGGAAGGGAGTGGGAGCTTTTTTGGAGGTTCTCTCTGCACACGTTTGAATGAGATTCTAGGGATTGTTCCAGTCTGTTTTCTAAAGATCTCTCTCCCTCCCTCCCTCCCTCTGTCTTGTTTGCAGGCCTGTGGTGGTCCAGCTGAAGGAGAAGGTGTTCACCAGCGATTCGTTCAGCGCTCTGGAGCTTCACCCCCACCTGGTCAGTACTGGCTCAACCAATTCTGCACTGAAGAATGTGTTTATTTCTCACCGCTGTGAGAAGTGACCAGGCCTGCCACGAGTCATTAGAGTGTCTTGTGCAGAAAGTCCCGACAGAGCGAATAGTCTGACTGTAATTCATTCACTGTGGGGAGGATACTCGGCCCAGCATGGAAACTGGTTCCTGAGCTGAGCATCTCCGTCCCCCTGTCCCCTTGTCCTGACCGCCATCCTGTCTCTGTGCTCTTGTCTCAGGTCTCCACTCTCAACAACGTTCTCCAGGTGTCCAGCATGACCAGGTATGGAGCCTCATGTGAGAGCATCCCACTGTGACGCCACATCCCACAGACACCGCACACTCTCACACTGTCTCATAAAAATATAGACATTCCCGGCCTACACAGTAGTCAGTCAGACAACAGTTATTATTTCCCCTCACGTGTTTTTCACTTTTTTTGTTTGCGTTCTCTTCCTTGTATGTTTGCAGTGTCCAGCGACTCGCCATTCCCGCACTGCTGGCCGGCAGGGACGCCGTGATTCGCTCCCAGACCGGCTCAGGTGAGACTGGCGCCCCCCCGCTTTAGTGGGATATCAGCGTGGGCGCCTCTCTGATCAGTCCCAGTGAGGAATGTGAACTTGGGCAAACACAGAAAGCCTAAAATCGCTACTGTGTGTCTTAACAGCTTGTGATCTGGACATGAAATGCGCTTGACACTGAATGATCAATCCACTGTTGTGTGTGTGGCTCTGTAGGTAAAACCCTGGCGTATGGTATCCCTCTGGTTCAGTCCCTGCAGGCGGCACAACCCAAAATCACGGTGAGTTAGGAGAGTTGATTCCCTTTGTGTGAGCTTCCTTGGCCTAGGCTTTGTTTGTTGTATTTACTGTTGATCAAACTCTTGTTGTACGATTATCCGTGCTTTGGGATGTTACTGAGCGCAAGACTATAGGAAGACCGTCACAGAAAAGAATGATTCACACACAAGTGTTAAACCGCACAGCAATGCGTCGGACAGCAGGACAGACAGACAAGCCGGGGAATTTTCAGGAGGATTATTATTATTTATTGGCCTACCCCTTCATCCCAGATCACTGGAATACACTATCATTGGTGCATACGCAAACACACACATACCCAGTCGACTAGGACAGTGCTGTGATTAAATGCAAGAAAAAGCCCAAAGAACGCCGGCGCTGCGTTTCCTCTGCCTTAAATTGATTAAATTGACAGGCGGTGTCAGTGCTGCGCTGGTAACCGGAGACTTGGGAGCCGATCACTGGACAGGAGGCATGAAAACAATGCTTTTAAAACGTCTAAATTATTCATTCAGCCCTGTCATTGTAAGTTTTTATAAATAGTTACAGTGCATCACTAAATAAAACTAAATACCCAGGGAGGTTAGATTACTGCGCTGTTATAATAAAATGCTGACAGATCTGCTGTCTCCACCTCACTGGTGAATCCCCAGAAGAAATTCTGTGAAAACCGTGACAGCTGTCAAGTCCACTGTTGATCAAGCCGTCCGCGGCGCTGTGTCTGGTGCCCGTCCTTTTGGGATACGTTACGGCAGATGAAGACAGATCGGGAAACGTTTTGTTGTTGTTGTTGTTGTGACACAGCGTGGTTTATTTGCGGATTAGCGAGGAGCGCTTACGGACGCATTCGGGGGGAATTCAAACGCGGCGCTGGCTGGCGCTTCGGTCCGGTGTCCCACCTCTGATCTCTCATTTAATTTAGAAAAATGTCGACCTGCTAGCTCAGTGCATTCTTAATGATACATGTAGCGCATGAATATTTGAATTAAAAAAATGTGTGACACGGTTCTCCCTGGCCTTTTGACGGATTCTCTCTGTGCTCTCGTTCGCAGCGCAGCGACGGGCCGAGGGCTGTCATCGTGGTGCCCACCAGAGAGGTACAGTAATCACAATTAAACATTCCCCTCCCGCACACGAGTCCTGGAGTGGGTTGGTAGCACTGTTTCGCTCTGTGCGTTCAGTGTTGGGGTTTAAAGCATAAATTGAAACGCTCGTCCTGTTTGCTGGAGGACAGAGTGACTTATGACTGAAGTTTAGTGGAGGTAGGTTTTCACTCTGTTCTCCAGCCTCTTGACCGTGTCTCTCATCGCCTGCCCTGTCTCTCCCCTCTTCCCGTTCTCCACAGCTGGCACAGCAGAGCTTCCAGATCATCCAGAAACTGCTGAAGGTGAGACTGATCAAAATGGGATCATTAGGATATATTCTGCCAGCCATTTACTCCAGCACTGTTTGCTGAGGCCCGAAATCTGGTTCAGAACGAGGTCAGCAGGCTTTTGGGCCTGTCCTCGTGGCCTCTCTGGGACGTAACTGATCGGTTCTTGTGTGTGAGGTCTTGTGGCCACTAACTGAGTTCGAGAAGCATCCTACTGCTTAAAAAACAAGAAAACGGAATGATAAACAATCCTTTTTGAGAAATATAACTGATGTAGGCCAAGCAAGACCATTCCTCGCCCCTCGCCCCTTGTGGCAGACCACTGTCTCTGAAGCACCTCACAGTACAGTGTGTGCTGTACTAACCCCCTCTCTCTCTCTCTCTCTCTCTCTCTTTCTCTCTCGCTCGTGTCTCTGCTCACTCAGCCCTTCACCTGGATCGTACCTGGAGTCCTGATGGGGGGTGAGAAACGCAAATCGGAGAAAGCCAGGTGAGACAGGGATCAACACATGGCTTGATCTCATGTTAAAACCTCACGAAGCACAGTCCTGTGTTGGAACGCAAACACAATTGGCCATAAAAGACACCGGTCACCGTGCAAAATGCGTTAAATGATTCGCATTTGTTGTTTATGTTTGTTATGTGTGCTGGTAATCATCTCGGGGGGGACGGGTGACCGCCGAGCTCGGTACTGTGGCTGTGTGAAGGTGCTCAGGGTATTGTGTCATCCTCAGGTTGAGAAAAGGCATCAACATCCTGATCTCCACGCCGGGCCGCCTGGTCGACCACATCAACAACACCCAGAGCATCAGCTTCTCCGACGTCCACTGGCTCATCCTGGATGAGGCGGACCGGTACGCCCTGCTTTCCCTTCCTCCCTCCTCTGATCACGTGCTTCCCGTCTTTTAAAGTCTATTGCTGTTACGTCACGGGCCCTCCTTCGCCTCTGTATCCCGATTGGACCTGTTAGAGAAACCTGTTGTGTCCGTAGAGCCCTGGTCCGTCAGACCCTCGAGGTTTCTCAATGTGATCGGTTCCCTTTCTTGCATGTGTTTTGCGGAGGGAACGCACTGTTCTTCACTCTGGGGGTGATGTCTGCATCTTTTTATTGGCAAAGAACCGGGTCGGGCCAATGTACGAAATTCAGAACATGCTCAGTGTGTCGATCTTTGTGGCCCCTGTACAGGACTCTGGACCTGGGCTTCGAGAGAGACCTGACTGTGATCCTGAACGCCCTCAATGCCGCTGCTTCCCACAGACAGACCGTCCTGCTGTCGGCCACGCTTACGGAAGGCAAGGCATCATGGGAGTGGGCTGCCGATTCCTCTCTCACCGCACCAACGACACCTGTTTATAAGAACACGCACCCTTTTCCCCAAATGTTCATGTTCTGACCATTCAAAACGATAACACTTAAGTCACGTGGCTGTGGATCACATGATCTGGGAAAGGAACAGGCTTAAACCGGTCTGAAGCAGTATTTTTTATTTCTATTCCCAAAGCTGTTTGAGAGAAACGTGCATGAATCATGTCTGTCCCCGGCCCCACGGTGGGACTGCCTGACTCCGGCACGGTGCTCCCCCCGCGGCGCTGGCTCAGCTCCAGGCGGGTCCGTGTGGGATTAGGAGTGATTACTGACTGCCGAGGGCCGGTGTGAGGCGCGCGGTTTGTGCTGTCAGCAGTACAGGCACACTTGACAGGTGTTCCTGTCGCCAGGGCCCGGCGTCCTCCTCTGCTGACTGTGGTGTCAGGTCCAATGACCGTCCCGCTACGCTGGCTCAGGGTTCAGCGATAGCCCGGAAGGGGAAACTGAAAACGCCCGCCTCGCAGCTCCGGGATTGCCTCGCTATAAACTCGTTTGCTCGCTGTCCTGACCCAATTTCGGGGAGAGGGATGTGTTTTAGCTTGGACCGGACACACGGTCATTAAGATTATTGCCTGTTGTCTTGGTCCTGAGCTAATCTGTGTGTGTTTTGGGGAGTCAGGTGTTTCCAGGCTGGCTGGCATCACACTGAAGGAGCCGGTCAGTGTGCAGGTGTCTGAGGCCGCCTCCAGCGGGCAGACTGAGGGGGCTGTGACCTCTGACCCCTCGTCCCTGGGCATGTCGGAGAGCTTCGCGGTGCCGGAGAAGCTGCAGCAGCACGTGGTGATCGTACCCAGCAAGCTGCGCCTCGTCTGCCTGGCCGCCTTCATCCTGGGCAAGAGCAAGGTGGGAGGAGTGGCCGCTGATGCGTATACGATGGTTTCATTTTCCCTTTGCGAGGCTTTAAACCATAAGCATAGTAATGATGTGTGACTGATTACTGCTGCAGTTGTGTGAGATGTGTTGAGGCAAAAGGATAACTAAAGAGACGGGAGCTAAGAGCTATAGAAGACACGGGCGTGTTGTTTTAAAATACCCCTCAGAGAGCAGCAGTAACATTTTCAGACTCTGCATGAGAACAGTTTGAAGCGTCAGTAATAGCAATAACCTGAATTAAAAAGATGAAATAGAAAATCAGCTCCTGCCCTTGTCAGACTGCTTGTGTCTTCTGCCCGTGCTGTCCTAGTTGGAGGAGACCCACAAGATGATCGTGTTCGTGTCCAGCTGCGAGGCCGTGGAGTTCCTGCTGTCTCTCTTCAACTCGGTGCTGTCCGGGGGTCCGGGGGGCCCGGGAGCGAAGCTGGCCCTCATGAGACTGCACGGCAACATGGAGCAGGAGGTGAGAGCCGGTATTGTCTCTCAGTGGTTGTCCATGCCTCTCTGGCCTGACTTTTGAACAGCAGGCTGCACCCCCGACCCCCCGCCTCACTGTTACATCCCCCGTCCTCAGTTCTGTCCGCGAGGCTGGGCACTGCCCCCCCAGGCTCGCACACCTGCCTCTGGAACAGCACCCCCCCCATCTGGGACACGCAGCTCCAGGGTGTCGTGCGCTGTAGCCCCCATCAGTGTGGCGCGTCTGGTGCCCAGCCCGAGTGGCCAGGTACCGGTGGCTGGAGCTATAAAAGCCATCTTGCGTCCCTCTCCCACCAGCTGTCGGAGGGCAGGGCGTGCCCCGTGGCAGTGGCAGGGGACAGGCGTGCTGCCCAGGCCCCACGCGGACGCCTTGCCTCACTGTCCCCGCATTCAGAGCACTATTGGAAGTGAACCGGGGCGCCCATATGGCACTTCTGGGAGCCTGGCACACCAATCTGCCACTTCCTCTGTATGTATTGCATAAGACGCGTCCAGACCAAGCCTGGCGTCCAGGGGAGAGCGCTTTATGGATGTCTTTGATAATGTGAAGACACATGCAGCCGCCCCAAGTGTCTGCTTCGATCACCGGGCGACCGCAAGAAGAGCACAGCTGTATCTGCTGTCCTCTCTCTCGGTTTTGGCCGTTTCCACTGAGTCTGGACTACTGTCGTCGCTTTTCTTCCCCTCTCTTGCCAGCCCAAGATTATTGTTTTGCAATTTTGACTTGCTTGGTTATACATGTTGTGGAAATCAAGATACTGCAGCACATCCTTCTGAATTACCTCTGAACAGGAAACAAGAATCTGAGATTAAGGAACGTTTGAGTTTTCAAATTGACCAAGTGATTGTATGTTTTGGTTCTTTGCGCAGAGGCGTCTGTTGACATCTGTTAAACGCCTCTGTCTTGTGTACACTAGCAAAGCCAAATTACACACCGATTATCATCATAACGAACATAGTAATAATAACCTGTAACTACCTAAACGAGGAAGTGAGTTCCCAGTTCCCTTTGCTGAAAACTGTCATCCTTTCCCCCGCAGGAGAGAACCGAGGTGTTCCAGAAGTTTTCCCAGACCAAGTCCGGCATCCTTCTCTGCACGGTAAGTGAATCACAAACCGAAAAGGGCACACACCAGAAGAGGGTGTTGGGTTTGTTGTAGGTCAGCGAGGACGGCGGTGCCAGAATCCATCGGATGCCGAACGGAGCGGCAGAGCGGAGTGGAGGCGATGGGATGCAGTGGGTCGGAAAGGTACTGCTCGCTGGCGCCAACTTTCCCCCCGGGCGCCGGTGGGCAGGGAGGGCAGTGTTGAAGTGGAAAACTGGGCTCGGGCAGGGACCCGGGTCTGAGAGCGCAGCAGTGGTGGGTTTTCTGTGCGGTCTTTCCTGCCGCCGTTCCCGTACGGACATTCCTTTCACCTGTAGTCTTCATTAGCGCTGCCCGGTTTTATTAAATTACCGCAGGCGAGTGAGTTCAGTAACATCAGCGCCGGGTCATGCTCGATTTGCGCTGCATACACGGAAGGCATGAATATTTCATTGAAAATAACAAAAAAGAACAGGGCCGGCAATTTGTACTGAGGGGGAAACAAACGCAGCAATTTCATATAGTGAGAGGAGAATAAACCTTTTGTTAACTGGTAAGACCCCAGATCCTGTTTGTTTATCTGTTCCTTTCTTTAAAAAGGCTCCAGACTGGTAAGCAGGTCACTCCCCTGCTCTCTCTCTCTCTCTCTCTCTCTCTCTCTCTCTCTCTCCTTCTGTAAATGAAACAAAGCCCCCCCCTTCCATTTTATTGGTGACAGCTGCCGCGAAACAAACTCAAGGAGTGAGAGGAATGATCTGTCAGTGGAAGGTCCTTTAGCTCGCGCTGATAATCTGTCACACACGGTTTGTTGTTTACCGCTCTCCTGCCCGCGGTGGCGTTCGCCGCGTAATGGTGACAGATGCTGACCTGCAAAAGTGTGAATCTTGCCGATTTCCCCCCGCTGCCAACCTGTAAATTACAGCTATCGGGAGTAATTAGACCCGATAAAACCCTTCCAAGCCCCATCCCCCCCCTTCCCCCGGCTGTGACACGGAGCCAGGCTTAAAAGGCCTAGGGCAGCTCTCTCACCGGGCACCAGGATTTAACCCCTCGTGTGCCCACCCTGCCCTGGGGGGACTGGGAGAGAGGAGAGGGTAAACGGGCATCACATCGCAGATCCAGCCTTCATCTCCATCTTTTTCTCTTCCCTCCCCATTTGTTCAAAAGCTTTGTTCTATGTTGTTAGTTAGCGATGTGGAGAGTTATGGCAGAGCTGCTAGAAAAGACCCTCCTCTGTGCTTAAACACCAGGCCCTGGGTGCCCACACTCACTTCTACCGGTCGGCTAATTGTTTAATTAACAGCTCTCAGCCCTGAAGCTCTACTGGCTGTTGCCACTGTGTCTCAGTGTCGGTCTAGTGTCGTGGGGCATCGGTGCGTTTCCCCTTTGCTGGATCACCGTGAAAAGGCCCAGCGATCTCCACAAAGAGGTACGAAATCCATCGCTGGGCACCGATGACATAACACAGTGACATTTAGGATTCTGCAGAGGTGAATATGTGCAGCCCCTGTCCACGCTCAGCAGTGTGGCAGCCGGCAGGCTTAACTGGTAATCTCTTAGCCGGAGGAAAGAGCAGTGGAGTTTGTTTAAGTGGAGGAGAGACGTTTCGAGGCCGAGGATTTTTGATTTGCTAAAGTGACGACTCCTTTAAAGCTGCCCTCCAGTTCAGTGTAGCAGTCCGCGTGCCGTGTGTGGTACCAACAGCGGCGCTCCTGGCGGTGCTTTAATGCGGTTCCTGTCCTGGGCGCCACATCCAGCCCCTCACACCACCCCCGGACCCTCAGCGAATGCAGCAGGGCAGAGAGGGGTCATAGCCAGTTCATCGACCCCGGCCCATCCCCTCCTTGGCATCTGTGTAAAGCCGCCCACTGCAGAGGCCGGTCGGTGCCAAGAATAATCTTAAAACCCGAATCGGACGCCTCTTTAAGTAATTCACCTGATAGCAAAAGGTCGCGCAGCCAGTCCTTGTCATTCCCTCCGCCCCCCCGGCAGGTCCCGCTTCCTGGCGCCCCGAGCCAATCGCCTTCCGCCCTCGCCACCTCCGCCGCCGATTCCGATCTGCAATCTGTCGCCCGGCCACTGGGGGGTGCCGCCCCGCCGGCCGCCTTCCGCACACCGCGGTAATTACTTTTGGCAGCCCGGGATGATCGGAGCAGGGAGGGTGGGGGGAGCGGTTAGGGGCCCCCTCCTCGGTTCAGTCGCTTTGCGAGATTCTTCAGTGAATAAATGAGTCGTTTTAATCCGACTGACAGGCTGGCATTGCCCGGCTCTGCCCTCCATCTGTACTCGCGGCCAGCACTGCGCCAGACCCCAGGCTGCCTACCGTGCCAATCCGAGGCACAGCTTATTCTGGCTGTAGCTTCAGGGACAGAAGGGTTAGATCTCCATGCTGCAGCTACAGACTCCAGCAGGAGCTATTTATATAGGGAAGAGATTAGCCGTTTCAAACTTTGATGGATCGCAAAACTCTTTCCTGTTTTTTTTTTTCTTAGGGGGGGGATTTCTTTCTTCCTGTACCAGTAGATTTGAAAATTTTACATCAAATGTCTATTTTTTAGCGTTTGTGTGATTGAAATAGTAGTGTGCAGGGCTGAAACAAATGCTGTGTGTGCTTTTTCTATTTTTATTATTCCTTTCTCTCTGTCTTTTCTAATACCGGAGTCCTCAGTGGTGTGTTCCCACTGCCCTTTGAAGGGGGATTGCATGCACAGTGGGGCGTTCGGTCAGTGGTCGTGTCCCCGCCCCGATGTGTCTCACTGTCCTGTGGTTTTGTCTTTGTCTTCTGAAGGACGTGGCGGCTCGCGGGCTGGACCTCCCTCAGGTGACCTGGATAGTGCAGGTGGGTCACTTCTCTGTCATTTCCTCTCTCTGTCTGGGAGCCTGAAAAGAGGTTTCACTCAGGTCAACGATGGCAAGGCGACCGTGTTGGTCTCAGCCCTACCCTGCGGCTCCAGTGCCGTCATTATATTGATATCCGCGTTGAAGTCACAGTTACAGTTCAGTCATCCTCCCAGCCCATGACACCGTGACCTCTTAAAGGAGCTTTTACTGATCAAAGATTGACTTGGAATTAAGTATTTTACCCAGAAGCCTCTTGTCATGGAGTCAAACAGACCAATCCCTCTACCCCCCCACTGGGCCATATTCATGAAACTTTCACGTTGACACCTGTTTTTACTAATGAGAAGAACACAACAAAGTGGGGAAGTGTCACAAGAATATTTTGGGGTGTTTATCCAAGAATAATAGACATTAGTTGCAGCATTTGTTTTTTTTATGAAAAAGTCGTCAACCCTCACATGACTAATTACGAATCTGGCTCAAATGATTGTAGTAGTGGATTATGAAAATAACAATAAATCGTCAATATGAAATAAGTAATGTGAATGCGGAGGAACTGCATTGTGAATGTCATGTATGTTGTCGTCGTTGTGCAGTACAACCCCCCTGCCTCTCCGGCAGAGTACGTTCACCGCGTGGGCCGCACCGCTCGCATCGGCGCCCGTGGCAGCAGCCTGCTGTTCCTCACCCCCTCGGAGACCCCCTACCTCGACGTGCTGGCCGATCACAACATCAGGTGAGCAGCGCATCCCTTGCCACGCCTCCAGGAAGACACGCCCGCCGCGGCTCGCGGAGTCTGACTTCCTGACGATTTGAGATACAAACCCTACTGCTAATATTGTTCTGTGACTTAACATCTTTTCTGCACATGATCTTTCCATGTTGGCCTGTGACCTCAGTCTGTTCTGCCTTTGACAACGACAAAGTGCAGTCTTAGCACCACAATTGCTGAATTTGTCAACACAACCCTTTTAGCCATGTTTGAGGGTTTTGGAAGAAGAATTACTTCTCTTTGCTTTCGTAATACGATCTAATTCGGAGAGTCTGAGGGTAACCAGGCGAATTAACCAGCACACACAGTCCTGTTTCTCACCAGTAGGATCGTGTTTACCTAAGCAGAACTTCGGAGCAGTTTTTGTTTTAACTGTTGGAGCCCTGTGGTGTGTGTGACTTAACAGGGCTTTTGACACCGCTCTTCAGGGTATCAGCTGAAGATCTCCGCCAGGCACTGAGCTGGGGTAGCAGTGAAGTGTTAAGTCCACGCTCGAGTCTCTCGGCGCTGCCGCGGGGCGCGTGCCAGCACAGCATCCCCACTCGGCGCTCGAAAACAAACAAATAAAAAGCCGGATTCCTGGCAACCGGCTTCCACGATCAAGCTGGAAGACCCGTGAGTCTTCCTCTGTGTTGTGGCCCAAGCTGGCAGGTTTTCAGCCGTCTCTTGTAAATATCAGGACGGCACAATTGTGCGAGTGCGTGCAGCACTCAATCACGCAGGCGTGCCGCGGTGTGCGTCTGGGGCCCTCGGCACGGAGGAGACTCGCACGCGCTGTGCGACAGGAAGTTTCAGTTTGGATGAATCATTATCCCGCTTTTATTTTTTTGTCTGCTTAAGCATCCCCTATGGGTTCGGTAATGGCTGATCCCCCTCACAAGAGGTTACGACAGTGGGCTCCAGCCGTGTTAAAGCCATGCCTGTTACACGCTGTCAGTTCCCAGTTTCCTGACGTATTCAGGACGGCGTCTGCTGACTGGAGATAAATGATTTATTATAACTTGGTCACAAAGCTTTAGGCGGCAGCGTACCTCGACTGTTGTACACACAACTGGTTTTGGAAATCTGTTGGGCTGGTGTTTATTTATTCATCGATTTACCGATTTTAAACCCCTAATCCGAGCCGCAGTCGCTGTGTCTGTCCCCAGTTGCTTCAAAAACCTGAAGGAATGCATTTCCCACCAGCCTCTGTGGGAGACTCCTGCATAAACTCGAGTCATCGACGACGGCAGGAAATGTAAATAAATACTTTCCTACTATGGTCCGCAATACTTTAGTTCACAGTGGAGGCGGTGTAGTGAGTCTGGAAGCCCCTCAGGAGCACCTAGGGAGTTTCCCAGCAGGCCCTCTGCCCCGAGTGCTCAGTTATGTACCCGGGGCTGTGTGCTCATCCCCACATTGTGATCAAGAAACACTGGAGTGCACAAATCTTCCTTCAACCACTGTGCGGAAGCTCTTCAGCAGGTCCGCTAATGTTGCGTTCGCCCTTCAGTGATTCTGCCAGTCCAGCTGGGGCCCGTCGAGGCGAGCGCTCCGCCGTCCTGCGATGCGGTGGCAGCCGATCGGGGCTCTCATCACTCGTACACGCCCCGCTCTGGCCCCCTCTCTCCCTGGGCAGCTGGGGCGGGTCGACCCCGGGTGCCACTCGTGCTCCGGCGGAGCGCGGGCCCCTCTGTCCCGGCCCGGGGGCGGAGGGGGTTCAGAGACCCCGTTCAAAGTCCGCTGAACTGCTAGTCCTCTGTGCGTGTTTTGGAAGGTGAATCCTGCCTTGCCTCCATTCCAAGACGCTCGGTGTGCCAGTGAGCACATCAACGAGAGCTGATAAATTACAGGGGATATTCGGAGAGGCAGCCATCGCGGAGCAGCAGCGAGCGCCGTCACGCTAAATTGCCGTCTGCCTTTATGAAGGGGAAATCATAGAGACAGCGCTGACAACTTAATTTAGCACCAGAGCCGGGAGGCGTTACGCGACTGTGCTCTGTATAATTGATAACGCCGCCATCGCTCCAGTTGAAGAGAGACAGGGAGCCCCCCGAGAGAGGGCAAGGCCCCGCACCCCCCACGCGCCCTGCCCTGCCCTGCCGCCTCGCTGCTGCGGGTGTCTGTGAGCGGCTGGCGTTTTTAAATTCGCTTTGTTAGGGGACAACCGGGACGACATCTGTGGCTCACACATCTGAGCGCTGTGGAAGTGGGAATGCTTTAAATGTTGTTCCTCACCTTAACTTCCATTTAAACCTCTGGTGTCTTTCTCTCGACACAATGTGTTTGATATATGTGTCGAATACTTTCTGACTTTCTGATGGCACAGTCCTTAACTCATCTTTTCCTTTGTTTTTCCCTGACAAAACCCCACTTCCAATGAATTAACAGTAAGAGAAGATTGATTTTTGTTGTTTCGTCGTCCTCTAACGGCCGGCTCTGTCCTGGTACCACATCGCAGTGAAGGCCCACCGCTGCGGTCTGTTGAGAGCAGGTCACGGAGCAGGTCAGAGACCAGCTGTCACTCCCGTGTCTTGTGTCTTTCAGCATGTCCGAGACGAAGGTGGAAGACATCCTGACTGCCCTGGCGCTGGAGCACAGGTTCAAAGGCAGGGGGAAGTACGATAAGGTGAGAGACGCCAAACTGGGTCGGGCCATCTGAATCGGCGATCACAACCGCAATGTCAATCACTCGATAAAAAGAAAGGTGTTTTAAAAATCGCATCTGTTACGTTGCATGTGCATGTATATGATTCATGGAAAGACTTTCGAGAGCGGACACATCTGTGTAGAAACATGTCCTGATTAGGCGCACGTGACCTCTGTGTAGAGTGGAAGTGTCTTATCACGTCACTTACTTACAGGACATCTGCTCTGATCACTGGCTTTTATAAATGTCTTGGATATTTACTCGGGGTATGAAAATATCACCTTGTTTAAGCAACTGTGATTAAAGTAAAAACAATGATATGATGATGATCATTTGAGTGGAAACGGGCCTTTATTAGAAGTTTCCTATTGGAGGATTTGTGCCACGAGACGATTGGATGACTGTCACACAGCCTGACAGACGAGTGGGACTCGCTGATCCTGGGGGGGGGGTTCACAGCGCGGCTGCCATTCTGACGAACCAGGGAGCCGGGTGGGTTACCGTGGCGATGGGTGGTGGCGTGTGATGACATCACATCGACGCTCTTGAGGAAGCAGGTGGACGCCACACTCCTGTCAGAATATATCATCTCGTGGTTTAAAAAGGCTGCGATGCCAATGTTTCATAGTGATGCATTGTGTGTCTGCAGTGTGTGGCTGGATTTAGTGTGTGTTTGGTGTATGTTTTGTAAAATTACTTGCATAAGGGCGTCTGCTAAATGACTTAATAATAATAATAATAATAACAACCGGCCGTGCCAAGAAGCCCTACACTGAGCTCACACCTGCTTGGATCTCAGCAACATGCAGGTGTCTTATTAAAAATATTATTCAAGTATAGCAATGAATATGAAGTGAGTGGCATTTCACTGCATTGTAAACAAAATCAATGCACGTTAAATTAAAAATGAAGAAAATTACAACAGCCGGCCATCAGAAGCCAGACACTTCTTCACACAGAGAGGCGTCACAATCTGAACAAACTCCCCAGCGATGTGGCTGAAGAGACAATTTGGGATCATTCAAAAACAGACTGGATAGGATCCTTGATCACTTAGTTATTAATGGACACCATACGAGCATGATGGGGCGAATGGCCTCCTCTCCACTGGACACTGTCTTATGTTCTGATCAGAATCTTTTAAATTCCTCTCCCGTCTCTTGCGGCCCCCGTATCCCGCCCTCGCACCCCGCGCTGCACAGAGGGGGTCTCTCTCCGCAAGGTGTGCGTCACAAACAAAGCAGAACCAGGCCGAGACCTGCCAGCCTGCTTTCACGTCGGCCTCTCCTGAGGGGGCGGTTTGAAAAGATGACCACAGGCCAGCCCTCCCCGGTTTGCAGACCGGGCGCTGGTCTAGCAGGTGCCAGAGGGAGAGCGCGGGGGGGGGGTCCCTGAATACGGATTTGTGGTCACCGCCCCTCTGTCGCAACCCTCCCCTTCCTCAGCAGTGGGGGTGAGAACAATACACGGAGCCAAGGAAACTGTCACCCAGCCTTAATCCTCCTTTAATTTCCTTTTCGAACCCGCGCTGGGAGTCTCTCTTAATTCCTTGCTCGCGTAATATTATAGCGGATGTGGTCTGGTTGGGGGGGGCGAGGAGAGATGAAGTGTGTACAATATCTCTCCAGGACGGGTCTGTCGGTCTCTGTTTGTTTAGCACTCAACTGGGATTTCTGAGCTTTTTAGAAGGGGGGAGATCACTATATATAAATATATATGACATTATTATGTTTGGTCTTAGTCAGCCTTTTCAATCACGCATTGACAGACCTAATGCGTTCTCCTTCATTTTAAACCTTTTTTTCCGCATTTATTTTATTTTTTTCCCGGGCGCTTTAAAGGGAAACCGTTGCGATATTAAAGCCGCAGCTCTTCCGATGCACCCGAGGGAGAAAGGGCAGCCAGCGTTCAGAATTCATTTTGCGTTCATATTAAAAAAAGAAAGAAAGAAAAGATCGAAAATCAGTCATGCTAAGATTTTTAATATATATATTTTTTCACGTACGCATGGAAATAATTGAAATGCGAAGCGAGGCTTGTTCTTGAAACCTTAAAATAAAATAGTGAGGTTAAACTCTGGGAGAAAACAGTTTGTAACAGTTTTACACTATTAATTGTATCTATCAATATGAATTCTTATTATTTTTGCACCGGTGTGATTAGTTTGAGCTCTGCAGAATTTGAGCACAAACTAGTAAACACAGACGTAAATGCATTGTAAATGAAAACGCTGTTCCCGGTTGTCCAGTGCACAAACAGTTAATCAGCACCGGTATCACAGCAATGTCTCAGACTCATTTGTATGTAAAATGGAGAAGGTAAGAGGCCACACGCAGACAGATCAATCAGAAATGGACGCTGCATCGCTGACAGTAACGCGACACAGACGCGGTTTCTCGTTCTGATATGTGAATCTCTACCGTTTTTACAACCCTACCAGCTGATGTGATGGACAGTATTTTCTTGAGCTAAAAGGCAGTAGTTGAGAAGGGAGGCATGTTTTCCTGCCATCTGTAAATTACACAAGTCCCTGCTTCTGTGACCAGTGTGTGAGATGAAAGCCAGATTCTCCTGGAGATCTGCTGGCCAGATTACCCAGGAGGCACCTCACCTACGATCAGATCCTTCCTGCTCACTAGGAAGTGTCGCTCATCGGTCCAGTACAGCAGCGCAGCTCTAACGCCGCGCGCTGACAGACGTGTGGACTCGCCACCATTACCCCTGGGCAGTAAAACGCCCCTTCGACAGCCCTGTGACGGGTGGGGCAGGCGAGGGCCAGAGAAAAGCATCTTCCCTTTCGTTCTTGGCACCTCGAAGTGCAGGCAATGCAGGCTGTAACTGTTCTGGCTCCAAATGGCCTTTTCTGCAAGAGGAAGCTTGCTCTCCAAGCCCCCCCCCTCTCTCTCTCTCTCTCTCTCTCTCTCTCTCTCTTCCTCTTTATTTTCAGTAATATTGAAGGGATTAACCCAGCTGGCCCCTTGGTGGTTACTGTTTCATTTTATTCTTATTAAAATCTTAAGAACCTGCTTTATTATTCGTGTTTGAGACTGCCTCAATAATTTAGTCTTGTGTGTGTGTATACGTGTGTGTGCGTGTGTGTGTAGCGGTCTTTGTTTTGTTTTTGCTTTGTGTATAAATAAATATATATTGATTATTTTATTTTTTTATCAATGTCTGTGTCGTGTGTTTGCAGAAGTCTCCCGGGGCTGCGCAGCAAGAGTTGCGGGAGCGGGCCACGGTGCTGCAGGCCGAGTTTGAGAACGTGGTTCATGCCAGTGCGGAGAGCGTCCAGACGGCCAAGAGAGGTCAGTACTGTGCCCCCCCGCAGAGCCAGGTCAGGACCACAGCGCCCCTGTCACACTGAAGACACAAGCTGATAGAGAGAGAGAGAGAGAACGAACACTACTGAGCTGCTCTGCAGCCCCCAGTCGTGTCTGTTGACAAACCCCCTCTTTTCAAGTCCCAGTTTCTTGGGAAGGAGTTCAGAGATACGGCCCTCCTGCCCGACCTGATCTCCTCATTCCATTTCATTCTTATTATAATTTCTGCATTATTGTTTTAATCTGAGAGCAAAAATTAATGAACTGCTTCTTTTAAAATTCCGAAAGCCGTGTTTAATCTCCTGGCCCCTGTTAGTTAGCCAGGGCACTAATGAGCCGCTCAGTGCAAAATGAGCAGCGATCTCTGCAGCCTCTTTAGGAGCGTTCAGAGCCATCCCGCTCGGCTGATATCGAGCTCCTCACGGCAGTGCTCTTAATGTGAGTGACGCTTCAACACAGCGTGGGTAGTAATTGATTGCCTAAGAAGACTTATTTTCATACAGGCACCACCACTTACCTTTAGAGACAGTTTATTCTTGTTCTCGGTTCAGTGCCCAAGAAACGGAGGGGCTACTCTCACTGCCAAGCCTACCAAAGCCTTCTCTGACGGACCCCCGTCTCTGTAATGTCTGTCACTCTGCTTTAAAGCTGTGTTTCGGTCGGGGGGGGTTTACAGCGGAGTCATCTCCCCTCACATGCAGATCATCGATCAGAAACGAACGAGCTCTTTTCCCGGCAAACACAGGCTTAGCCAAATCCCCCGCCGCCGCACCGGGTCCGCCTGCAAAAATGACTCTTTTTATTGCAGTTCATAAACGCCCGCTCGCTCGGTGCTCTCGGGGAAATTTCACATAAACTTTGATCAAACAGATATTAGCCTCCTCACTTTTAACGACTCGTCTCTGCATGAGGAATCGCTCGCGCTCTCGCGGCCCGGGGAAACGGAGCCCGGGTCTCTGCCAAAACCGAGTAAATAGCAAAGTGGAGATGGATATATCAAGCAATTATTGACCAGGAAGCCAGGGGAGTGAATTTCATATGAAAAACAACGAGTCTGGTTTTATTTATTTATTTTTTGACGGAAACGTGGATGTCAGTCAACCTTTTGGCTCCCGGTTAACAAAGATGACTGGAGATCGAGGAGCGAGAGCTCAGATGAACCTAGACGAGAGAGAATTATCAGAACCGAGCCACACACTGTGTGTGAATGTACTTGAGGAGCAGCTACACAACTGGCATTGACCTGTGGCCTCAGCGAGCTGCTGCTCAAGTCTTCCTGTTGTCCTGTGTCGCTGTGAGGCCCCAGTTTTTTGCGACTGTTCGACCAATATTCCATATTTTATGATGCTGCGATCACTCAGATCTCCACAGAGAGGGGGAGTTACAGGATACATTATTCATATTGCAGAGAGACCGGCTCAATACAAGGATGGCCTTCTAAAGCTGATTGCTCCACTTTTTCAAACTCCACTTGGCTAGTTCTCCAAAATTTGGGTGTGCATATATATATTTTTTAATTAAGTTTGTTAATTTTTTTTTATTTTATCCCCCCCCACACACACATACTTGCATTGGCTAGCTTTGCCGTTTAAAGCATTCACTGCAACCCTGAAAAGAGCAATTTGTTTTTACTGTTTTTGAAAGTGTCTGTCTGTCCCTCTGTCTCTGTCTGTCTCTGTCTCTTTCTCTTTCTGTCGGTCTTTCTCTGTCTCTCTTTCTCTGTCTGTCTGTCTGTCTGTCTGTCTTTCTCTGTGTCTGTCTCTCCGTCTCTTTCTCTGTCTGTGACTGTCTCTCTATCTGTGTCTCTATCTGTCTCTCTCTCTCTCTCTCTCTCTCTCTCTCTCTCTCTGTCTGTCTGTGTCTCTGTCTGTGTGTGTCCTGCAGGCCATTGAGCCGTGTTCTTGTCTTGTCTCCGCTCAGCTCTGCAGTCCTTCCTACGCTCCTACACCACCTACCCCTCCAGCCTCAAGCACATCTTCCACATCCGCACCCTGCACCTGGGCCACACCGCCAAGAGCTTCGGCCTGAGGGACGCCCCTCAGGGCCTGGGCACCGGGCTGGGAAGGGGCCATGCCAGCAAGACCGGCACCAAGGCGAAGGACAAGAGGTGAGAGCCGTGGGGGTGGAGGGGCGATGTATACAACGCAGTAAGAACACAAGAGAAGCAAAGTGCTGTGTGAAACAGGGAGTGGAGAGCCCCCTGGGCCGGCGCTTGGGGGCCTGGCCTTTCCCAGTGTGCAGCTGCCGGCGAGGCGGGGAGACGGCAGGGCTGAAACCCGAGAGGCGGTGAGAGAGAGATGTGCCTGACAGCTGCACGGTCACCGGAGAGCCCCTCTCGCTTCCACAGCTTTGTTCCTCCCTGAATGTCCACGGGCGCCGCATAGAAGCCGCTCTCCCACTGCCATTCAGAGCCCCCGCGTCCGCCCGGCTCCTCAGGTTAGCCCCGCCATTGAGCCGGCGTAATTGCTGGCCGGCTGGCGCTTTGTGTGCCGCCTGCCGTACACTGTATAATGTATAGGGATGCCCGGTATCTCTCGGCCCATCTCATCCCCCCTTCTCCTAGTTCATCCCCCTGTTTTGTTTCCCGTATCACTCCTCTGCCGATCCGCCGTCACCGCGTCCTCCCTCTACTCTCCGTGTCTCTGTCAGTAATCTGTCAGTGCGTCTTTTCACCGGCCTAATCGCGTGTTGTCATCTGCACATGTAAGTCATCCCGCCCCCCCCCCCACACGCACACTCTCCGTCTCCTGGTATCTTCCTCCCACCTTTTCCTGGATGTTTTTGGGGGTTGGTTTGGTTTATTTTCAGAGATCGCAGATAAAAGCCTTCAATGTAGGGAAGCAGGGGTGTAATGTAGCTCGTCTCTGAGATACGTGGTGCAGAACGAGCCACAAGCGATGCGGCGTCCTCTACCACAGGGTGAATAAACCGGCATTGTGGCCCGCTAGAGCAGAAAAGACACGAGTCATGGAATCGCGCCGCCTCTGTCTGCGTCTGTGTCCCCATTTCTCAGACCCCGGCTCCACACTCGTCTCTGTGAGATCGGATCCTGACTCTTGGATTCTGCGCGACTGATGTCTGGAGTGGGGGTGTGCTGGTGTGATGGGGGGGTAGGTAAGGGCACACTGTTGGCAGCCAGAGGCAGGCAGAGACCCCACCTTCGTCCCAGATCAAAGAGCCGGTCCAGTCGGAGACCCCCCTGTAGGCATGCTAATGCTCAGCCTTTGGCAGCGCAGCACTCTGTCTCCTCCCGCTTGGCACATGGAGCGAAATCTGTGTGTGTGAGTGAGATTCTTCTGTAGCAAATCGGGACGTGGTCCAGGTTCTGCAGAATAGTCACCCCCATCTCCAAAACCCAGACTCTCGGGTTTAAAGGCCTGGGGAGGAGACGCTTCTTTTTCTTCTAATGAGCTACTGGTGTAATTTGCTCTTCGTTTTCCCTTTTTATATTATTTGAATCTGACAGAGACTTGTTCAGAAAAACTTCTGACAGTTGCTCTGAACAAAACATTTTCTCCGCCGGCACTGAGGTTTGTGCCGCAGTGTCAGATTAGAATCGGGGCTCGTTGGCTGAGACGGAAGTGGGTCAGGCGGGCGGGATGAGGTTCGTTCCTTTAAAAAGCCGGCTCTTCAGTCTGAATCTCGGACCAAATCTCCTCCGTGTATCTCGCGTGTGGTGTGCGTCTCCACTGGCTCTTAAGGACACGTGACTCGCAAGAAACGAAGCAAAGACCTTCCTCTGCTCGATTTATTTATGTGTTCGTATGATTTCCCGAGGCATTTCATTCTAGAATTTGAGAATAAAGGCCCCCGCTAGCTGGTCACGTCACCTGGACTTTCTGAAGTGGCAGTAATGCGTCTCTCCCACCTGCCAAACTCCCAGATCGCCTGTCGCTCTGAGTACAACTGTCCCCAGCCTCAACCGCCTGGGCTGTGCTGGCCGTGGTAACGAGCTGGGCCGGCCTTCCTCTCCAGCCCGTGGTGGTTAGCGGTCATCCGGCTTGCCCCCCGGGGGTCAGCCTTGCAAGCCGCGTCCTGGCCGTCATTATCTGTTGCCCGGGCCTCACAGCGTGCAGCCAGGCGCGTGGGTCAGCCGCACGGTCCCTCGGGACGCCAGGGCATGGCAGGGGAGCCGGGACAGACGTCTCTCGCTAATTAACCAGTGCGCAGGGCGTTTTGTTTGTGGGGGGGAGGGAGTGTCTTGGCACAGCTGGGGTTAAAAACTGCCATTGCAGTGCTAAAATAAATGTCATCTAGTGTCTTGGTGCTGGAGGTGTGTTACTTCACCTCTTAAAATGATTGTTTTTGAATGTCGTGTTTGTGACGAGACAGACGGGTCGGCCTTTAATGTGGCAAAGCACGGGAGAGGCAGGCGCGCAGGGTTTACACGCCGGCAGCATCGCCCGGCTCGTTCCGCTGTCTGGCGGCGTGCTTGTATGTGCTGTAACTCACAGGTGGTGTCAGGGGGAACCGCGCCGGGTTTGATGTGAGAAATGGCATCCGCACTTTGGTTTTGTCAGCAAGGTCTTTATCGAGTGGCACGCCGGAGTTCGCAGCCGGCTTTGTGACGAACTGGCATTTGTGATCCCGTCTGAAGGCAGAGGCGGCGGATGTCACAGACGCACTGCAGCAAGCTCCCGCTCCAGAGGGGGAGAGAACGAATATTTAAACGGCGTTGAAACAGACGCTGCGAGGCGGTGTCACGGTGAGTTATGGGAACTTCACACGCAAAGTGGTAACACTGCTCAGCCGAGCGCCGGCAACTTATTGATAACCGTGTGATGCCTCTCCCGGCATCGGCCCTAACTCCTAGTCAAGCCCACCGGGTTTCTCTTTCATTTGCCGCTGTTAACAAGCTTCAGTAACCCCCCCTTAACAAATGTAGAGGTGCTGTGTGCGTTCCCATCGCTTCAGTTATATAAATCTCCGCTCTCATCAGAGAACCAATATGAAAATCCCCTTCCTGGCAGCCTTGTGTAAAGAGCGATTCACGTGTCACCGCTGGAATGATAAATGCACATTATTACAGATCGCAGATTGAAGGAGAGATCTGTTTCTGTCTTCGACGAAGGCGAGTCTGCTCTCGAGGAGACCGTGTCGGCCCATATTCCATTTTCAAGGCTTGCAGAGAGAAGGGATGTGGCTTCAGCTCTCTCTCTGTGTCCGTGTCATGCCGCCATCTTTCCCCTCCATCTCCCCTCCTCTGGACGCGGTGACTCCCTCGGGAGAGCTGCGGTGCCGCCCCCTCGGTGCCAACCTCGACTAATGGCTGCTGTCCAGGGTCGAGGAGTGGGCAGTGTGGGCAGCCTAATCACCTGGCAAGCTCGGGACCAAATAGTGACTGCTTGACCCCCCCAGCTCAGCTTGTCAGTGCAGCTTGAACCCTGTCTGGCGTCGTCTATTAACTCGTTGGTTTGCTTTATCTTTTTTCTGCCCTCTCTTTTCTTAACACTAATAATCGGCAATTTGTCCGGCTGAAAAAGACCTTGAACTGAGTCCATCAGGCAGGACAATGGCCACGTCCCCAAGGACTTGTCTGAGGGAACCGACCAACTCCGTGAACCAATGTCTTCATCTTAAAATCAGGCTGCGACTGGCAGGGCAGAGTCCAAGCTATCAAGATGTTCCAGATGTTTGCCTCCCTGTACTCCGCAGTGATCAAACCCCTTGTTGTTGTGTAGAGTCAGGCTGACGGTCCCCGGCGGCCGGAGGAGGCTGTGTTGTGCGGTAGTGTAAGTGGCTGGAGGGGGGGGGCGGCCTTGTCACAGAGGCCTCCCTGTTCAGCCGTGTCTTTCATCCCTGGTCAGGTGAGACTTCATTACAGGTGTCTGTAGCCGAGGCCCCCCGCTGTGGGCGTCCCGGCCAACACCTGCTAATGAGGTAATTACAGAGCGAGCCGCCAGCCTGCCCCCCCCCGCCTCCGGAACCCCTGCGCTCCCCCCGCGCCGGCCTCCGAGATCAGGGCCTCCAGAACCGCAGAGAGATCTGTGCATGCCTTATGCATCAGGCCTTGCTCCTTGATTGGACTCCTTCCTGCTTGGCAGAGCTCGGCCTTGGCCAGCCATTAACTATAGAACAATGATCAATAAATAATGGAAATGCATACGTACTGTCATGCTTTATTTTTTATTTACTTATCTATACATATATATTTAATCTTTTCCTCTAGTCCTGCCTGTGGTTTCCCTACACAAGCATTTCACAAGTCTGTGTGAGGGGGTGTCAATCAGGTCCAGCTGCATGGGGGGGGGGTCCCTCAGGCGGCCAGCAGGGGCTGCAGTGGAGCAGAGAGCCGAGGCAGGCAGGACCCTCCCCTCGGCCTGGCTACAGTACCTCCCTCTTCCTCCTCCTCCTCCCCCTCCCACTGCCCGGGCCGTGTTGTCTGTGCTCGTGTCCCCGGGGACTCAGAGACAGCCCCCCCATCCGACCCCACAGCCAGGAGTTATTGATTAGATAAACGCTCCCTCATCTGAAGGCTGCCTGTTGTACATTGTCCCCTGCTGGGGGGGACACGGCTCTGTTACTGCTGGCTGGCTGGCTGGCTGGCCGGGGGGGGGGGGTGGGAGTCTCTCGCGATCGCCTTTCATCTTCATTTGTTCTTCGCTCTCTCTCTCTGTCTCTCTCTCTCTCCCCCCCCCATGCAGTCATCTTGCTGTGAGAATTACCCTTTCCTGCCCTGTGTAGAATCTGCTGTTGATCCTGTTAACACTCTGTGTTTCACTGGGAAAACGATCACGGGGGTCGGAGTCACAGTGTCCCTCTCGCCTCCCCGGGTCCGGCAGCGTCTCGCCTCATGTCTTCAGCCCAGTGTGTGTGTGTGGGGGGGATGCGTGTGTGTATTTATCTAAACAAAGTCTCGGCCGACGGATCCACACCATCAGAAATGTCATGTGACCGTTAATAGTCATGCCCCCTCTCCCCATACTGGAAGCCCTCCATCCGTGATAAACACCTGTTGCCCCCAGATGTGCCCATTGAGTGTGGTGGGCAGAGGCGAATCGGTTTGGTTTCCCGTGCTTCACCCCAAACTAATATATTCGTGACCTTCCTTCCAGACCCCCCAGGAAGCTGAGCAGCAAACAGCGGGAGGCCGGGCTGCTGCGCTCGGAGTACGCCAGCGGTCAGGAGGGGGAGGTCCTCAGGAAGGCCAAGAAGCGCAAGAAAGCGGGCCACCAGAAAGCCAAGAAGCGGATGCAGTAACGAGGGCGGGGCACTGATCGGTGCTGGAGAGTTGAACGCAGCCCGGGGATCTGGTGGCTGCGGTGGCCGGGCGCCCTCGGTTCCCAGACGCTCTTGTCACCTCTGTCAACCTCATGCAGTAAATGCACTCTCACCCATCGTCTTATACGTGAAGCTCAGGATGCAGACGGCGTGGAGTTGATTTATACTCCAGACAGGACTAGGCGTCCATCAGCGGCCCGTCTCCCCCCGTGCCGCTGTACCGAGACCCGCACGGTGCTGGCCTCCCGCTCGCCGCGGCGCTGGGCGTCGTTCAACGCATGTTTTTTGCCCATGGTGGAGTTTTATCAGCGGGCTGCCGCTGCGAAGGCCACGACAGTGATTAATTAAGTTTTTGACAAACATTTTTTTTTATAATGACGACTACTCTGTGCGTGTATCGTGCGTGCACTCGGTTGTCACCAACTAGTAGTTAAAAAAATATGTACGTGTTTTTGTTTGTCTGTCTTTTTCTTTCTTTATTATTTTCTCGCTTAAGTGTTTGTGTTAACGAGCCGGCGGGAATGATAATTGAAGAGCAGTAGCCACAGACTGCCAAAATAAATAATGTATTTATGGAGTGGCAGGATTTTTAATTGCTAAAATAAGCCAGGAGTAATTATCACTCGCAAGAGTTGTTTGGTTGTCGCAGTTTTGCAGATATGGCATCTGCTTGGCGTTTCTAGTAAATCCCCAATTTTTTTTTTTAAATGACAAGTTCACGGATAACTTCTGTAACCTTCTAATCCTGAACGTCCAGAGACAGTTACCAGATTTAAACACAGGCAAGAAACAAGTGTGTGTGTGTGAGAGTGTGTGTGTGTTTGAGTGTGTGTGTGAGTGTGTATGTGTGTGTGTGTGTGAGAGTGTGTGTGTGTGTGTTTGAGTGTGTGTCTGTGTGTGAGAGTGTGTGTGTGTGTGTGTGTGTGTGTGTGTGTGTGTGTGAGAGTGTATGTGAGAGTGTGTGTGTCTGTGTGTGAGAGTGTGTGTGTGTGTGTGTGTTTGAGTGTGTGAGAGTGTGTGTGTGTGTCTGTGTGTGAGAGTGTGTGAGTGTGTATGTGTGTGTGTGTGTGTGTGAGTGTGAGTGTGTGTGTGTTTGAGTGTTAATATTGTTCCGTCCAATGGACCGTCTAAAACACTAGCTTTTCCTCTCGGCCACAGAGACTTCACTCCAGACTGAATTGTTCTGTGCGCCCAGCGTTTCTGTTCGTTTAATTAGCTTTATGACATTTCACCCTTCGCTGTGAAATATGGAGTGCCAAGTCGACCCGTAGTTAGCATTTAGAAGTGCAGGTTTATTCATTTTCCTGGTCTTTTCCCTACTGCTGTTTTCCCAAACCCTCCCTGTAACGCGGCATTTGTAAATCCCAATTCACTATGCATAAATATGATTGCCTTTTTACTGACTGACGAGCGCTGTGTAGAGAAAATAAATGTTGCTTCACCTGGGGAAGTAGAATTTTTTGTTTTTGTTGTTTTTGTGGACTGTCGCTATTTGCTGTCTATTAATTCTGCGAAGCGCACTGAAACAAAATGGCAGAGTTTGAGCAGCAGCGAGAATGAGTTGAAAGCTGCGGCCGAGATGGTGCTTCAAACGAGAGGGGGAGGCAGTTGGGCGAGTGGGAATATGCTGATTGAAACGGAAATGTGCAAGTCGAGCCAGTCAGGGCTGCAGCCGTCGGAGAGATGCAGAGGAGGGAACCCAGTCCAGTCCTGTATCTCGCTGGTCTCTTCTGGGGACGGAGTTAATTGTGCCTTGACTGATGTGACATAAAATCACTCGGTGAAACCGGAGCGCTGCTGGGATCGACTCGCCTGTTCTCAATCATAGCGGGGAGAGGGACTCGTATTAATAACTGAAGCCACCTTCGGGGGCCGGTTCGGGGGCGCACGCTGCCAGGTGGCCGCTGAAGGGCTCTGAACTCGAGATCCCAGGCGCTACGATCCGTCCGTCCTTCAGAAAGGCAGAGGAATCGAGTCCGCTGGCAGGCCGTCCTGACTGACCGACACCCTGTCACACAGTCCGGCCTCCAGCCTGTGTCCCTGAGCAGCTTCCTCTCACCGCACAGGGAGGGCTTGAGGAATAACTTTATTATCGTTATTATGTCATTTAAAAGGTGCATTTGTCCTGAGCGCCTTACAGCCGACTACATATATGTATACTTAGCGTGTGTAACATGTGAGGCTCCTTCAGCTAGCTTCATGGAGCCCTCTCTCATCCAAGATGTCCGCTTCCTGTCACTGCTAGAGACCTGTCAACCGCCGGCACCGCCTCGGTGTGTGGAGAGCTTTCTCTGGCTCATCCTGCGCACCTGGGAGCTGACACCTTGAAAGCCCGTGTCCCGGACTCAGAACTGCGAGAGGAGATGTCAGGATGAGCTCAGTGGATGTGCGCCGGCACTGAAGGCACGCTCTCTGTTCCTGTTATTGGGCCTCGATACTGACAGGTCTATGAGATGACTGTCACCTGGGCTGTAAATTAGATGTCGCTGGAATCGCTGTATCAGACCGCCTCTGGCTGGTATCTGTAGTGACCTGACCCCGTGTGGCACCTCGCTCAGAGAAGTCACGCGTGTCTCCAACCCAATTGACCACAAGAAAGAGGACAAAGGCCGAGTCATGTCTGATGCCACTGGCCCGCCGTCGCACCCGGGTCTTTAAAAGCAGCTGTTAACCTCTGAGGCGAACAAGAAGAGGGATTCGGTTTATTTTATTATGGAGAGACTAGCTGTACATGCAGGCAGATATCAGTCTCTGAGTTTCACACCTCATCTGTGAAAGTTTACACTGGCTCAATTTCAATGTTCTCTCTAAAATAAGATTACAGGAGCAATTAACCAGCTTTAGCTTTGTAAGAAGAACAGACACCCAGTAAAATTGATTTTTTTTTTTGTAAATTTATCAGTTGAAACATCTCTAATAACTTGCAAACCTGCTAATGGTATTGAGGAGTGAAATTAATATATATATATATATATATATATATATATATGTTTGTTATTATTCTAATTTAAAAGTTATTTAGGGACCACACAACCCTAGCTTTTAAAGGTCGATGTGATCAAAGTCTTGCAACTTCTCCTTTTATGGCTGGCAAAGGAGGGGAGAAAAAAAACTAAATCGGTCCATTGAGGTGAACAACATCAGAAGAGACGCGTTTCTGCTCCGGCCTATAGACTGAAAGAGCAGCCCCCAAAATCCCCCACACACTCGCCCTTCCGACAATGCAAATTGGTCTTTGATTGACTCCTAATTTGATTTGAAGGCTGTTTTGTTTGGTTTTATTCTGAGTCAATGAGATTAAATTAAGTCACTGATCCTCTGGGTTTAAGTCTCTCCATGTTGTGTTTTTGTTTGCCGGCAGCTCAGTGAGACTCTATCCGCACTTCATTAACCCTGAGCCGGGGACAATCCACAGTAAGAGCCGGGGGATTTACCAGTATCTTTTCACATGCAAAAATCTCCGCGCCTTCCAACAAGAAAGGGGGGCTTTTGACTTAATCAGCTGCTGCGCACTTCGCAAGAATAACCCTTTCATTAGGACTGGGGGGTCAGCGCGCAATAAACTGCGCACACTGCGCCATCGATTATTGATTTCCATTTCCATTCCTCTGATGTCATTAGTTTACAATCATTGAGCGGTACAGATTGTATTGTATTTGTTACAATTCGTTTATTCACTAAAAACTGAAAAATACGTTTTTGAATTAGACATTGGGTTGCATTAGAATTGCACGTTTTTATTAACCTTGATAAAGTATTTTTTCTTGATGTTTGCGCCAGGCTTGGGTTGAGTTGTGCTCCGTGTGGAAATACGAGCTTCTCTGCCGGCTCGGTGGTGCTGTTGGGGGGCACTTTCCTGGGGGCCCGGGGCCTCAGACGACATGTGCACTGCGGACGGGTCGCCACGATCGTCCCCATTTATCCACTTCCAATTAAAAGCTATTAAAGTCTGTGTCTCGGCGGGAGAAAGCGCTTCCTGCTGCAGCCGCCCAGCCCGGCTACACGGGCTCGTCTCCCGGTAGAGCCAGGCGTGAGGCCGGCCGGCCGGCCGGGGGGTGAATGGTCCTGCTGGCTGCGGTGACCAGCTGTCCCCCCCGATCCAGCCTCGCCGCCCGGGCACCAGCTGCTGCAGCCGTTTGGCACAGAGCAGACAACCGACAACTCTTTAAGAAAAGGTGGAAACAATCCATTTCCAAATGGGATCATTTAGGCACTTAAACAATTACACACTTAGAGCGCCATTAATATTTCATCGGCTTATTGTATATGGGGGGAAATGACACAATGAACTGCGTTTTGGAAGTAAATGCTGCGTTGTGCTGCTTCTCGACAGCTCCGCGCACCCTGTCCTGCAGCGGCTCTCTGTTAGCATGGGCTTGAAATGAACGCAGTTAAATACAATGACATGCCGTTAAAAATAGATCACATTTAAATTGAGTTTCTCCTTTCCACAATTATACTGGAATTGCCTTTATCAGATACATTCATTTCACTGGCGACTGACTTCAATGTATTCATTTTAACATTGGAAATAAATCAATAAACTCGTGAATGAATTAACACAAAACAATTGAATTATATACTTGTATTATTTTGATAACAAGATCTCCGCTGAGTATAATCTCTAACAACATGCCTATATATAAATTAACGAATCATCTTTTTAAAATAATGCCTAATTAAACGCTTGGATTTCCACAGATATCAACTGATTGGACAAGTTTTCATTTTGGGATCGGAAATAACGCATATTCAGAGTAGGCTCTGGCTGATCGCTTGCCCTGCAGCGTGTAGTAAACCTGCTGCATTTTCATATCAATTATCACACTTAAAAGGTTACCGGATTCATGTTTTCTTTCCACTCAAAACTAGACCCGCTTATTAACTTTTTTTGTTTGACGAATTAAATCCCCGCAGATAACCAAACAGAGCAGCAGATGAAGAGTCTCGTTTAATATATTTTATTTTATAAAACATTGTGAAATATTATATTTCCGTATATGTTTGTAATGTATAATTGCTTTAGCAACACTGCAAATGTAAGTTATGCCAATAAAGCACCTTAAATTGAAATTGAATTGCAGTGTTTGACAGACCTGATAAAAGGATTTAAACGCTTTTAAAATAGCTGTGTGTGCGCGCGTCCCAGTTCAATCCTGCTTTTCGTCATACCGGTATATTGGATTAATTGCAATATATTTATATATATATATTAAATCCTCTACAATTAGACCTGATCAATGTATCAACGACAGAATCTAAGGTTAGTTTTAGTCCTCCATTGTCGCGCAATTATAATTGTATAATGTGCTTACACAAAACTTTTAAACCCATATTCGCCTTCGATACCTTATATTAAACCGCTTTACTGTGCACTTGAGTCAGTACACTCCAAAACGGATGAATGTGTTAAGTTTGTTCAAGGACAACACAACTGTGTTCAAATGTACTAAGTTACAACACAATAATATGCTTTTCCCCACACAGACTTGTGTTAAACAGATGCAATTTTAACACACGCAGAATGTGTTAATGTAACGCGTGTGTATTTGTGGGGGAACTGCGCTGTGATATCTCAAAGTGTAGGTATATGCTCATCTTACGAAAAATGTGTTTCAAACACAAAATAAAGCTCGACAACAAATCTGCAATTGCGTGCGGGACAGTTGTGTAACACAGGTGGACATGGACCGGGACCGGGACCGGGACCGAGCCGTCCCTGCGGCTGGCTGATCGCCTTTCACTGGCGCGGTTTGATCCGGCCCTCGTTGCTCGTTATTTGAGTCAATTCACACGAAACCAGCCGCTGATATGATGTGACTCCAGTTTGAGAAGGAAGGCAGTCTTAGTCTTAGGATCCAGAAGTGCCAGAGCTGAGCAGAGCAGATATCTCACCCATTTGCCTCAAATGATCTTAAACCACAAACATTTGGATAAATTCCTGTCTGTCTATCCGTGTTTATTTTAAATGATTAAACCCCGAGATTAATATGAATCAATGCGTCTTCAATGCACCCCCTCCACCCGAGTGCATTGTTAGTGTTGGTGACCGTGGCCACAGTTGGAGCGTTTCATGTATTTTGCAGCTTTTAAGAGGTTCTTGTCTGTCCGGACGCTTTTAAAGACCCGTCCCGGAGGGGGAAACCGGCGTCTTCAAGCTGTACATCTATTTACCAAAAATAACAGTTTTCTAGGCCCATTTGTTAAATTTTCCTCTTCATTTTATATTTTCTACACCTTTCAGCAAAGCGTGTCTTGTCGTATATTGATATCTGTCATTTAAAGACGCCTTTCTGCGTGGGAATCTAATACCCTTCAGTCCACTGTCCATCTCAGCATCCCGACACAGCCGAGTACGACACTGGGACATGTGTGAACCGATTCAAACCCGCAGCCCAGTCCGGCAATGTGGGCACATATATGTATGCATTAATTTCTGTATGAATGTGTTTTACTTGGATGGCAAAACAACTTCGTATTTCGTAGAACATAATTGCAAATCTTATCGGAACGTGTGTGTATACAAACATACATAATACATACATACACACACACACATAGGCTTTATATATACACACACACACACACGCTACCACCGGCTAATTATACCCACCCGTGCGGAACTCCATACCTGTGTGTTCGTGTACCTGGTTGCTTTTACTGCAATTTAAATACAGTAAGATACACTATATTCATTTGTAAGAATTTTATTTGTACATTAAAAAAAAGTAATTCTCTTTCATCCAAATCCCCCCATTCCGGCATGAGCGGAACAACCGGAGGACAAAATAATATGAGCGGGGGAGGGGGAACTAAAAATATCCAGAAATACGAGAACCACTTCACAATATGAGCCGTTTCACAAATAAATATCTTAAATATACATTTTCACCAAAAAGAGTACTTACAATGTTGGTACACAGTTTTCACATGACATAAAAACTGCGCAGTTCCCTCCCTGCGGGGTCCTGCCACCTGTGAACAGCGCGACGCCCGGGAGGCCGGACTGGGCGATTCAGGGTCGTATATTACAATTATGGACTCAAAACCGACACCACTCGCCTCCGAGATCAACTGTCCCGCCTCCAAATGGACACACGGCGTCCCTGTCCAAACCGCATTAAAGGGGTAAATTGCGTAATCAAATATTTAATCGTATGACCCCTGTGGGGTGACCAGTGCAGGGCGGATCATAATGATGATGATAATAATAATAATAATAATAATAATAATAATAAGCAATGTACTTCCCAGAAATAAATATGCGATGTTTAATTAATTTACAATAAATCATACCCAATTGAAAAGATGATTGGAATGAATTAAGTGCATCGAGTTATGTGTGACATTTAATTGAGGAGCCAATTAACTGGATCTCATTTCAAATTGCACAAATATATTGTTTTGTATCCTAAGTATTCCATAAAACACTTGTAATGCTTTATACATTAGGAGTTATGGTTAAAATGTAATGTATGTGTGTGTATAATTATATATATATATATATATATATATATATATATATATTAATAATAATCATCAATAAATGAAGCTTATATATATATATATATAAATAAGCTTCATTTATTGATGATTTAAGTCCAAATTAATTGATTTACGCTATAAAATGTACTGAACTAAAATGCCTAGAAAAGGTGGGTTTATTATAGAAGTCGACCAATTTAACATATTTCATTTTGATACAGAAATAGAAGTAACTATTATTATGAAGGAAACGAATTAAGTGCCGCAAATGTCGCCTTTTCTGTTTCAGAGAAGACAAAACAATTGTAATCAATGATTTCTGTACTGTAGTGAAATACAGTATTGTGTGAAGAACAACAGCGCTGCTGTCATCATCATCATCATCATAATAATAATAATAATAATAATAATAATAATAATAATAATGTGCCGGACAAGCATTCTATGCTTTATTATGATTACATTTCCAAATGTCCCGCTATATAATATGGGCTGTAAAGACTCTGATTCATCTCCTGCTGAAAATACATGAAAGTGCGGATGAACCCTGAAAGGTATCAGAGTAGTACCCATATATATATATATATAGGAGGTTATGTCTCTAAATGTAACAGATCTAACTATATTATTATTATCATCATCATTCACGTGATACAATGTGGCAGAGAATAGACAGACTGATTCTTCTACAATCTCTTCATCCGCCAGTGACATTGACAATAAGTTTTAACAAAGCAGCCGAAGGAACCCTTTTTATCGTAAATGCAGCCCCTGACAGGTGAATTAAAACAAAGTCCTTCAACAAAATAAATAAATCAATCAATAAATAGTGGAAGTGGCCTGAGATCCGCACGCCATGGCTTCAGCGCAGTTAAGTTCGTTGCGGTTCTGTGCGAGTCTGATCGGAGGCCAGAGCTGCAATGCCTTGTTCTTGGTTTAAGTCCTAAAGTTCAAAGCTGCCGGTGGGGGGGCGGCTCACCGTGGCTGCGTGGCCCGGGGCAGCACTCCGGACAGCGGCGGCAGCGGCGGGGGCGGCTCGCTGGCTCCCTGCAGGCCGTGGAGCAGGATCCGCGGGACGAGCGGCCGCTGCAGGGCCGGGGGCGGCGCCGAGGGGCCCCGGTAGAGGTATAAGGCGGCCCCGGGGTCCAGGTTGGACACCAGGCTTTGCGGGTAGAAGTAGGGCGAGGGGAACATCCTCTGCAGGGCGGAGTAATTGCCGGCCTCGGCCAGCAGCTCGAGTCCCACCGCCGTCTGCCTCTTCCACTTGGTCCTGCGAGGGAGAGAGAGAGTCAGTGTGCGGTCACCTGTGGTCCGCACTGCAGGGGCCACTGAGCCACAGCGCTGCGCTGAGCAAATCATGAGCCGTCAGTGGAAACGTGGGGCGTATTTTGGACATGGAGGCGCGTTTGGGGGCTGCAGGTCCTCCCAGTTTGAACTGCCTTCAGGAAGAATGAAAGATGAAGATGAAAACACTGTGACAATCTGAGCTTCGTCTGGACTTTTCGCTGCGCGTCTCGTCTTACTTGCGCTCCTCAGTACCGTCTCCACTGCAGCGCACAAGCTGTCGCTCCTTCACCCGGCTTTGGTTTCGTTATTATTAGATTTCCGCATTTTCTGTTTACAGCGCATGACACGACTTCTCGATGCACGAAGAAAGCATGGATGTATTCCAGAAAAGTGAGAAATAAAAAGTATTGTTTAAGCAAAGCCTAACACTACAAATACATCGATTATAAAGAGCTTCATATGCTGCGCTAAAAGCCAATAACAGCGCGCATCCCATAGGTTTATTTTCGTGAAGTGTGATCATTGATTACGGGTTATTTTTTGGTTTATTTGGTCTTTCTCACTGCTGTGAGAAGGGCGCCATACAAATACAAATTTGATTGATTGATTGATTGATTGAATGATTGGTAAGACCCGAGTTGTGGGGTAGGTCTGTGTGTTTTCCGAGCTCAAACTCAGCCTCAGACAGCGGGGAAGGCCGGGTATCTCTTCCAAAGAGTTTGTTCCTATGGTTTATTTAATAAAACTATAGCCACGTCCTCCTCCTTTATTCATATAAGTGTTTCTGCTCTTGTCAGATTGTCCCAGACAGTTGAAAGCCATCCTCACAGGTAAATAATTCATCATTATAATAATTGTGTAATTACAGTACGGGGGCTGAATTATTCATGGGCATGCAGTCATTTGTATCTATTATTTATTCCGAAATGTGTTATGCTTTTATATTTATTTCATGTCGTTTTGCTACATTAATGTTAAAGCCGTTTAATCAGATAAATATTTAGATAAATACGCCGTTAATGTAGAGGTGAATATTTGTATTATAATGTTTTCTTTTCTTCCCGCTAAACACGATTTATGACCATTTCCCAATTGTATTACGCACATAATTGACACAATGCACTATGACATAGGAATAAACTTGGAGCAGATTATTTTTAAAAGGGAGAACTTTTTTCTAATCTGGATTTAGCAATATTTTTATTTTAGTTTTTATGAATTAGTCATTATTAGTAGCAGTATAACTATGGCCCGGCGGTTAGTTGTGCGATGTGGACGCATTTGGGCCGGTGTGACGATGCCGTCCCAGATTTGTATTGCGTTTTGAATTAATTCACGTTTGCTCTGCTGTTCAAAGCGCCATCTCGCCTGTCCTGGGCTGACATGCAGTATTTAGACCGTTTTGTCTTGCTGTCCATTTTGCAGCTGCTGCCAGTTTTCGCCCATCCTCTGCCCTCCTGCCGGGATCTCTTGTTGTAGCGCAGATCCTATATATATATCTAACTGCTGGATAATTAAGAAAACAAAAAAGAGGCGAGGGGTGAATCACAATATTATGCAATTGAAATGAGGCTTAATGTGTGCAGGCCCGGCTCGGGGACTGTCTGCTGTGACTATAAAGTGTCGAGCATGGCGGGACTGGTGGCTCCGCGCTTTATCCGCTCGTCACTTTCTAAATTACCCAGCTAATGGGGCCGTATAGGATGGCAACTGTCACGGAGCAGGAAAACTTTATCAGACAGCTTTGCTGAGGCGAGGCTTTGTAGCACGAGCTGCAAATAAGGCTGTCTGCAGGAAGAAAGAGCTGATCGGACCCGGAGCTGCGGCCCCCGGGGGCCACACTGCGCTCAGCCGAGTGGGGCATGGCCTTCTGCGCCTGGACCAACAGGAGCGCCTGCTTTAAATGGCAGTTTATTTATGAGAAAAAGTGGAGGAGCTCATTAGTTGTTGTTGCCTCACCCTCCAAAAAATAAATGCATACAGAAATAAATAAATAAGCATAAATTGCTAGGTAATAACACAAAAGTTTAGTTCTTATGGACTCCATCTGACCTTTACGCACAACAACGCGCGACAATGACAGAGAAGTAATTAACTGTTGCTAAAGACTAACAAGGAATTACTAATGATTTGTATTATACATTATTATTATTATTATTATTATTATTATTATTATATAATAAATAAATAAATATAGCAACATTTGTGACTTGGTTTGAAAAGAATCTCGTTTTTTCCTGCATACCTCTCATGCGACAAAATCTGAAGGCTACAACAAGCGGAAACTTATACCATGAAATAATAATTAATTGTTATTTACGTTGTGTGGTTATTGTTATTTTAGAATTTGTGAACAGTATTGTTATAAAATGTATTATAATTATTTGTATCACCAACCTCTCTGAGATACACGGAGTTCAAATAAAGATCGGCGCTCAGTTGACTGAGGTAGGTTTCGCCTTACATTTCTCTCTATATTATTGGATTTATATACACGATATATATTTTTCTGCAGCAGTCCTCTCCATAAACCCTGTCTGGAAAAGATTCATTTGAAAGTTGATGAAGTCATTAAGATGCCATTACTTTCTGGATATTCGTAATGATTAGTGGCAGAATTACAGTCACTCACTGTGCTATTGCTATTGCTGCTGTACTGCATTATTCTCACCCTTGTTCTGCTCCATTCATTGATCTTATTTATTTATCAATTAACTAATTGATTAATGAATAATTGGATGAGCTGAATAAACCTGATTGTTGGAGAAATAGGTGCACATATTCATCGACATTGTGCATCACTTCTCCGTGTGGCACTACACTGCTCCACCGGCCCCAGCCCGCTGGTCCTGCCACGCTGGTCCTCACCTCCGGTTCTGGTACCAGCTCTGGACCTGGGTGTCGGTGAGGTTGACTATATGTGTAACTCTCAGCTAGGGATGGTAAAGTCTGCATACCGTCGGTTCTGGTACCAGGTCTTGACCTGCGTGTCGGTGAGGTTGAGGGACGCCGCCAGCTCCATGCGGTCCTGCACACTCAGGTACTTCTGGCGCTCGAAGCTGCGCTCCAGCTGGGCCAGCTGGTGGTCCGTGAAGGCGGTGCGCGCCTTGCGGGGCTTCTTGAGCCGGACCGGGGGGCTGTCCCGGCTGCTGGAGATCTCCCTGTCGCCTTCCTCCTTCACTGAAACAACAGCGCGCACAGGCATTGAGCAAGGGTGGCACTGACACAGGACACAAGTGTGCGACTGGCACAGGGGGCACTCTGAGGAAAAGACACAGATCGGACCCGCAGCGGATGGTGAATCTTACAAATATGAAATGGAAACGAGAAAGTGCAATTTACATTTTAAAAAAAAGATCGAGGCCAGTGCAGGTGAAGTGTGGTCTGGAGCTCTGCTGGGCTGAAAGCCTTGTATGACCTCGTTGCCTTGTAACTCAGTAACACAGCTTTATTAATCTCCTCCGTAATTAAACGAATATTCGCGGTGGCTTATTATTCAGTGAAAATAGATGCAATATCATAGGTCTCTTTTGACACAGGCGGTGGACAGCTTCATTGGCTTGGTGTTGTTTGAGAAAATAGTCATCCACAGATGGGTTGATTAATGAAAATTGAAGAGATGTTGATTTTATTAAATAGCGATTTCTAGAAATGGTGGCCAATTTTATTTATGCATTCGTAATGAAAAAAACAACAAAAACAAAACAAGATTCCAGCAATAAAAATAAAAACACATTTGACATAAAACATATAGTTTACTTATTAAAACGGGGGCATTTTAGAATAGCTCGTTACACGGGTATATGGAATATAAATTCGATATTTTTGTCTATCACTTTTGAAAAAACAACACACAGGCTGTGTCGTTTTTTTCCACTCCATTGGCTGAATCTTTGCAGCATTTTGACACGAATCCCCTTTGTTACTGCGGTGCGGAACTAATGCGTGGCACTATAATACAATATCACACTCCCTCCAGTTTGGGCTAATCCGAGAACCTTCCCCTCGTTTCCCTTGATTTTAGGTTCATTTTATTTTAGAAAAAGGCGAGTGAGTTGAATAGGAGTGGATTCGGCTCTCAAGCAGCACAATAATCCGGTTAATTGAGCCACAAGGGAGGGAAGCCCTTCAGCCGCGACCGGAGAGAGACTTCACAGGCCGGGAAGAGAGCGCCAGCCCTCCGCGGGACGAACCTGATTAGCGCCGGGACAAATTGCACCAAATCCCCCCAATATTAGGAGGTGCGATCCGTGAAATCAAAGCTCACACACTTCTGTTACAAGGGTTTAATGCCGGATTTACTTCAGAGATATTAGAGTCTGTTTTAAGCACACATATATTATCTAGCTGTGTAGCTTAGTGTGTGTGTTTGTGTGTATGTATATATATATATATATATATATATATATATATATATATAAAGCACTCATCGGTCCGTGTATGTTCTGCTGGAATGCGCAATATTAGTATTAATGTCAGCATTTTTATTAATCTGTTAATGTTCATCCGTGCAGTTCTGCATCGTCATATGACTGTGGTTGCTGTAATTAAAGGTGAGCTTTAAGTAGGTATGTCATCTGTACAACTTACGTTTTAATAATAATAATAATAGTAATAGTAATAATCCTCGTCATCCTCATCGTGCGTTCATGTATTTAAGCCTTTTCCTGTCGCCTGTGTTGACATTGTGAACTATTCCTAATTCAACCTGCTTGATCAGTCAGAGGCATGTCAGGGGAGGGAGAATATTTCTATCTTTTTCTTTCGTTCTTTGTTTGTTTGTCTCTTTTCCTTTCTTGATCCATCCCTCTTGTTTTGTGTGTTTTCCCCCCTTCTTCTTGTAGATGTTCTTGCTTTGCGCGGAGACAGGATCCTTTATTTCAGGCGGCTGCCTCATTAAATTGTCAATGAAGATGACAAGTTTCCGTGTCTGGATTTTTTGGGAGATTAAAAAAAGACACTTTTGTGTGAATGCGCACCTCTGGAGGCCGCTTGTCATTCTTACCTCCCGAACATCAACAGATGCCTAAAGCTTTTCAAAACACACACCGACTCGTACAACTGATCGCCCCCCTGTTTTTCAAATACATCTGAAATTTAATTTTCAGCCACCTTGCAGATAAAAAACATCTAACTCAAGTAATTCAGTACCAACATACTTTCCCCTCCAAATGTATGGGTTAGTCTCCGCTATACGACTATCTTGTGTGATTTAATATGTTATTTTTAAGAGGATTGAACGTGGAATTATATTATTGAAATACAACGCAATATAAACTGTACTGATACACTGAGACGCAGTTAATATTACGTTTTTTCTGGTGTACTCAAAATAAAATAAAACGTGTCAAACATAAAACAGAGGCGATGTATGCAATACAAAATAACACATTAATTATCGGCTATAAATATAAGTTGTACCGATTACATTTTGTATTGTATATAGTTTTTAAAGTCAATTATGCTATTTTTATTTGTTATTTCTATTATATTTTTTCTCGGTTAAAATATAGACTAATGCAATATATTATTTTGAACAATAGCATTTGAGAGCGAACTTGAAAACATTGCTAAAAATATTTTAATTCAAACATGAATTATGAATTAAAAATACATATTTTGAGGGTTTCAATTTTTACTTTTCCGATGCTCTAAAACAGAACATTTCCGAGATATTTAAACACCCAAGTATGACTTTAATTTAACATCTCAAATTCAATCTACTCTCCGTTCTTAATTTAAGTGAAATTATCAGTTTTCTAAAACATGTATACACTCTTAAATATATGTATGTGGATGCGTTTATATGGATATAATGTATGTGAAATTTCAAATAGAAACACAACTTTGGTTGAATTAGTTACACCCGAATTCCTTAGAAAACGGATGATCACGTTGTTTTTAATACAAGTGTATTTTCAACATCAGTGTAAAGTAAAGGACCTGGTTTATTGCAAGTTCACTGTCCCTTAACGATATAAATATTAACCTTAATCATAACCCCATAACCACTTTTATATATAAATATAAAATAATAATACGTAATATTATTATATTCTATTAAACTATATTAACATATAGTAATAATAATAACTTCAAATAGCGATAATAATAACAATAATAAAAATAAACATGTATTATTAGTTTGCGGTTGTATTTTCTCAGTGTTTGAACATGGAAATGTAGGTGCAGGCGATCTGTGCGTTTGTATATACGTGTAAACTTGTGTGTGTATGCATTCAAATGAGCACATTACATTAGTATCATAATTATCACAACTTTAAGGATAGATCTCGTTTTATTTCGCACTTCGCTTACCTTTGTACTCGGTGTCTGAGGAGGAGTTGCTGTGGATTTTATCCACTTTGTCCAGGAACTCGTCTGCAATTTTGGCCGCCAGTCGCCCGGCCTCTTGCGCCGGCTGTCCGTTGCTGGAGTAGGGCGCGCAGGCGGCCAGCGGCTTGCAGTCCGCCAGGATGTCCCTGATGAGGAAGGACGAGGTGACTGTCCGCGGCTGCGAGGCGCCGGACATCTGTCCGTGCTGTGGATGCGACTCCAGCCCGAGAGGGTGACCTTGTCTCTGCACAGCCTCTTCAGCGCACTCCCGCCGCGGGGAAGGGGGCGACGAGCAGCCGCTGCCCAGGTCGGACCTCGGGCTCAGCTCCAGAGGAGACCTGCATTCCCCCATTAAACTGTCCCCCTTGGACACAATCGGACTTCCAGGTCTGTGAGACAGCAGAGAGTCAATCCCAAAGCTGGAGCCGTTGGTGGACGCGTCCATGGTCAACCGCGAAACTCTTGCTCTTCTTTCTTTAAACGACCATTTGTATTGTGGCAAGTTCAGCTCAAGTGCGACACAACCTCGACCATCCAGCCGACAAATCCAACCAGAGAGCGAATAAATCCCCGGATCTGCCCTGCAAAATAAATCAGGAAGTTTTCAGCATGAGCTGAGCAGCTCCACGCCGGCCCGGCCGCGGCCGCAGATCAAAGCTGCGTTCACAGGTTTTGTCTAACTATGATTTAAAAGTCCATCCCGGTGGAAACACTTCTCAGTGCAACCGATTGCTTTTCAACAGCTGCTGCCTCCGGCTCTGCTCGGGGTTGCGGGCGTTTCTGTCGGCGCTGCCGAGGTGCCGGCGCGGCGAGGCGGCTTCGGCACCGCGGGCGGAGCCGGGGGTTCAGACCGGGCGGGCGGACACGCTCATCCGATCAGAGCTGGCTGCTGTGGCCCGAGTGCCCGCCGAGAGATGGACACAGGAGACAGAGGCATCCTGCGCCGGACAGGGGAGGACAGGCGAGAGGAGGAAGACCGGACGGAGGTAAACCGGGTTAAACACACACATCAGGGAACTAATGCGTCCCGGTGACACTGTTCCTAAAAAATGAACTGGTGTCCCACGCAGGAGCCGGGTTTTAAAGGTGTCCCGTCCACGTGTGTCCCCAGCGGCAGGCTGCCATTGGTCGAGGGGGCTTTTTTGGGTGGTGATGACTCGCTGGTGAGGAGGAAGAAACACCCCCCCTTCCTCACTTTGATTAAAAGAGACACTGAATTAATTAGGAGACCCAGATCCAACTGTTTACAGGCAATTTTCACACTGTTTGCTTTCATTACATCATTGATGAAGCTTATAATGGGGTTATTATCTGGAGGGGGTAGGTCTTTTTTCTACCCCTCGTCTGCCTCTATTATTTGTTTGAAAGTTGACAGGCTGCCGAGACCGGGAGCTCCTTTACCTCGGCAGTTGAAGCTCAACCTCCCCGATCCTTCATGCGGGCTGTGCGGCACTATGACCCGGGCTGTGCGGCACTATGACCCGGGCTGTGCGGCACTATGACCCGGGCCGTGCGGGGCTCAATATACTGCGGCATCAGCTGTGCGGTGCGGTGGCTGTAATTTGCCCGGGATACATGAAGTACCTCAAGGCGTTGCTAACTGAACAACAAGTGTAAATACAAAACGAAAAGTTAAACTAACAGACACCACAGGCTTTTGGAGAACAAAACAAAGTACTAAACAAAACGATTGCAATTGAATGGTTTAATCGAAATAAAACCAAGCACAAGCATTACAACTGTAACATATACAGCGTTTGATTAAAATATATTGAAACATTACTTCTGTTAATGTAGTTACTTTCAGGTTGTAAATACGTTTGTATGAATCAGCACCAGTCGATGTCGCCGGAGTCCAGCGCCGGTTTGTATCGCTCGTCTGCCGTGCAGCTGCGCCCGCGTCGCTCCCGCTCGGAAAGCCTGATGGAAATGCATTGAAATGTAAATGTGCGATAACCCCGAAGATCACGGAAGCGTTTACTGAACATAACCTCGCACACAACTTTATTGTGCATTTTAAAAACGAGTATATTGTTTCCCCCCTACGGGCACTTTGAAGCACTTTCTCCCGATTCAGTTCCCGTCCCGCCAGGCCGTGACAATCGCACCCCCGTGTGAGGAGCAGATTGGAGGCGCTCGTCCCGCTCAGACGCCGGCAGGTGAGTGAGGCGCTGCCGCCCCACGGGGCCCGAACCCGGCAGCAAGCTGTCACCTCGGGGCGGGGGCTCGGAGAGAACCGGCCCCCTTGCGCTGGACCTGCAGCACAGAAACACACGACTATATTATTATTATTATTATTATTATTATTATTATTATTATTATTATTATTATTATTATTATTATTATTATTTCTTTTTATTAATGTATTCTTTTTATTTGTTTCAGTTTTATATTTATTATTCCAGTTAAAAGTTAAAAGTTTGATTTCCTGTTAGAAAGAACGACGAATACGACCTCAATTTATATTCTACTTGTATTTAAATATACTTTACAATCATATTTAAAGTAATATAATACACGTAATTTGTAAATCTTCAGGGATCTTTTCTACCTTTAAAGAAAATGTTTGATTTAGTTTTATTTCTGCAGCATACAATTTGAAGATAAACCGCAATGAACTGTAAAGTGAAAATTCATAAATCATGGAAATATGCTAATTTATCGAGGCCTGCTATTTCGGTTTTTGGTCTTTGGGGTGTTATTTGTGCAGAAAGTTGAGAAGTAAAATCTTTAATGTGTAGGATAGTTTCAAGAACTTGATAGGATTAAACACTTCTCTCGTTACTATTTAAAAAAATGAAGAAATCTGAAAAACGCTAAGGGGTGTCTAAAATAATATTACAGACACAATAATAATAATAATAATAATAATAATAATAATAATAATAATAATAATAATGATGATGAGAAACAGTGCAATAACAAATTATTCACTAACTTTAAACGCTTTAACTTTTTCTGTCCGTTAGAAATAAGAGCTGGAGTTACAGGAGGTGTAAACTGCGCAGATCACACGCATCTCCTCTCATTAATGCTTCACATATTGAGCTGGTCGACAGTCAGACCCAGCCCAGCAGACCCCTCACAAAGCCTCTGCTGAAGGCTGGGGTTCAGCCCGGTGGACATGATGTGTAACTGGGCAGTGAGAGAGATCATTACTATTAGTATTAATTATAATAATAAAATAATAAATAACCACACATCTTTAGCTCACAATATATATTTTTTTAATTATATTTGTCATTCATAAGCACAGTCACAGGATCAGGAATAATCTGTTGTCATTAAAGGTGTGTGATGGCTCCTCTCGGCTCAGTCCGGGCTCCCTGGTGCTGTTCTCTCGGTCCCTCCGGCGCCGGTCTAGCCCGTGTTGTAGACGCCCTGGCCCAGCTGTCCGCGCCGTGCCACCGTGTCGGAGAAGTGGGCGCTCACGGCCTTCCTGCGGGCCTCGGGGTCCCGGAACGTGTCCAAGTGGGGCCCCACCTGTGGACACGCACACAGATCTCGGTTGGCCTGTGGTTGGTCTTCCACACAGACAGGAGCCCCCCGTCACCCTGAAACCCCTTTCACACCAGCACACCATAAGAACATGAGAAAGTGTCCAGTCGAGAGGAGCCCATTCGCCCCATCGTGCTCGTTTGGTGTCCATTAACAACTGAGTGATCAAGGATCCTATCCAGTCTGTTTTTGAATGTTCCTAAATTGTCTCTTCAGCCACATCGCTGGGGCGTTTGTTCAGATTGTGACGCCTCTCTGTGTGAAGAAGATACTTGGATCTGATCCACTTCATGCAGCCCAGGCTCTGATTTTTTTACTGTGAAAGCAGTAAAGCAAGAAAAATGGTTGACTCTGTGGCCAGGGAGGACACTCGGCCTCAGAGTGTATTCGCTCTCGAGTGGGAGGGTCACAGTCTCAAACAGGCACAAACTGCGGAAAAGAACCAGTGTCCTCAACGGGGGGACAAGCTCCTGCTTCGTCCCGGAGTCCAGACTCACTGGCTGAAACGTGACTGAAGACGGGCTGCTGTGACTTTGTTTCAATCGGGGGCGGATCAAGACGGGCTCTCATGTGAAGCGGTTCGAGAATTCAAATCCACCGACACCTGGGGCGGTCCATTTTAAAGGGAGTGGGAATGTCACAGAAAACAGGAGACACTTCTTCACACAGAGAGGCGTCACAATCTGAACAAACTCCCCAGCGATGTGGCTGAAGAGACAATTTGGGAACATTCAAAAACAGACTGGATAGGATCCTTGATCACTTAGTTATTAATGGACACCAAACGAGCACGATGGGGCGAATGGCCTCCTCTCGATTGGACACTTTCCTATGTTCTTCTTATGTCACCCCGAAGCCACCACTGGCCGGTGCTTTGTGTCACATGTCGTGAGTGAGGATCTCGCACAGAGGGGGGCTTTTCTGTAACTGGAAGAGACCAGCACACCGGACCACCTACAAGGCTCAACCCCCCCCAATATCACAATACCTCCACATTTCTTCAAGCAGCATCAACGTAAAGAGCAGAAGAAAACCACTTCACGTTCCACCCGATAAACAATATACGGTGCATTATGAGGCCGAGAACATCGTGTCCTTAAAAAATACCACCTCTTCCCCGTTTTCAAGTGGCTTGGATGACGCACACCGTGACTGGACGGTGACATAATTGCCTCGTGGATGTCTCTCGCCAAAGCGGGCTGAAGAGGATAATGGCGCTAATGCTGAATGCCAGCTTGCAGCGCACCATAGGGCAGCCTGTTCGATTCCTCCTGATATACAGTTGTTTCTGCACTAATTTGTGGTCAATGTAACATGTGGGAAGCAGGAGTTGGGGAATCATCTCGCCCTACGAGCCAGTCTTGTTTTGACACGCGTCTTATTAAGAGTTGTGTTTAAATGATTGTGTGCCAGCCCGACGAGCAGACAAGCTCCTGATGAATGAGACGGAGACGGAGTGGAGGAGCTGCCCAAGCTGTGTGTCAAGACTCACCTGAGCCCTCTATTGAGTACCTGCTGGAAAATGTTCTAGGCAACTGCGTAGGTTCAACACTGACGGCTACTGATCATTACAGGAGCACACACACACACACACACACACACACACAGCCGTGGCCTAAACAAAACCCACATCCATCTCGAAGAGAGAAATCCACCAGCCCTGGCAATTAATGCAACGCTCGTGAAAAGCAGCGTTAAAGACGAGGCGGGAGACGGGGGGAGTCGATGGTTAGTGTCTGTGTGAGCGCAGAGACCCCCCACGGCCGCGTGTTTATGAAACGGACAGAGGCGGGAGTGTGTCTGTGTCTGTCCGGCGCCACTTTATCACCGGTCCTCACGTCTGTCAAAAGGGAACACGACTGACAGAAGAGAACCAGACACGCCGATTCCCGGCATTGCGAGTGAAGTGTGTCCGTCTGGAGAAAGCCACACAGCGCTGCCGCGGGGGGGACGGGGAGAGGGGACGGAGAAAGTGATTATCTGCGCCGTGGCTCGATCAATCGGATCAATCCATCTCCCCCACTTCCACTAGGAGCGTCAAATTGGACGTGAGGGAAGCTTGTCACTGCATCGTAGAAATTGGTGTTTGTGACAAAATAAATTTATAAATATCTATAAAAGTTCTAGCCCACAGAAAACTCTGTCACTCACTCATCGCGGCGTGTTCCCTTTACTTTCTTTCCTGTAATATTTAACATGTTGCAAACTGCTTGCAAGACGCTTCAAAGAGCGAGAAATTGCTCCTATCAGCTCGCCCTCCCCCACCCCAGGAAAGAAACACACAGAAATAAGATTTGCTTGTTTATTTTATTTATTTATTTTTTGTTTTAGATTTTTTTCGGTTTGTTTGTTTTGTTTTGTAAAAAAGCATGTCGCCTTTGGAACAATTTTGGCATCTCGATATCTGTTTGAAATCGGGGGAAAAAAACATGCATTTAAAGAACGGGAGAAGAGAGAGAAAGAGGGGGGAAGAGCGGGAGAGACGACACACAACAAACAAACAAACGGAGCGGGAGCGCGCTCGGGAAGAGTCAGGGATGCAAATGTCTAACCCAAAGCCGTCAGAAATGATACTTGACAGAAAATAATGAGAATTGCTAAATCTTTTATAAGGTTAACACTCCCCTTTCACAGTCAGCTGTCAGACAAGAAAGAATTTAGCACATGCTTGCCGCGAAAATAAACCTTCATCGGCTCATTAAAGCTGACAGCCTTGGACGGCAGTCCTCGGCAGCCAAACGCCACCCCGTTTTGTGTCGGTAATTTGCAGTGGAGATACACACACAAAAAAGGAAGAGGGAGGAAAAAAAAAATTAAGGGAAGAGGAGAAAGCGAGAGGGGAAGACGGAGGGGGGCCTTGGGGGAGGGAGGGAAGATCGTTAGCGCGCCAGGAGTCTGATTCTCTCCTAATTGGAAGCATTGGGCATTGTCAACGGAGGATTTTCGCCGGCTCACTGACAGGTAGAGCCGTCAGGATGATAGCCCACTTGTCAGCGTAAAAGACCAATAAAAACGAACCATTTTTGATTTAATTGGAGGCTTGTGCTGGCCAGGGGGTGGGTGGGGAAGGGGTGGGGGGGGGGGTTGTGAGGTAAATGTGAAGGAAATCATCACTTTCTCTGTAACCCCCCCCAGCCTGTATGCAGACACACACTGAACACACACACACACACACACACACGCAGCCTGTGCCGGCTTGCTCTGGATGATGCCTGTTGTTACCAGCACTCGAGGGGGGTCCGCACAGAGAGGCTATCTTTGAAAGTGTCAAACAATTCATTCTTTGTGATACTTCTAAGATATCGCCATTGGATTGTGGTTTCGTTGTACAGAGAGAGGAAACAAGGGAACATCAAGTCACAATCTGTATAAATATTTGATTTTCAGATTTATAAAATGCAATGCATGTCACGTCTGGGTCACGGTCTAGTAACCGGGTGTCTCGTATTGGGCCAAACTTTCGGGCGCTCCTCGATCGATGTGTGGATAATCGCTGGGCGTCGCACTGTTTGAACCTCTTTGGGAATGTAGGTAAATATCTCGGAGCCGTGGAGTCCAACCCCACAAATTTCGCCCCCTTGTAATAGCAATCCTACATCAGGTCATGTGTGAACAATGGCCTTCACAATCACAGCAAGTTCAGTGGCTCCATGCGTGTTAAACTGTGGCGATTCACATGATTTCAGGATAAATCCAGCAGATCCTGTAGGTTCCCTCTGCTGGGTCATGCGTTTCAGAGCAAAGACTTGACCGTGAGCGCCAAGGAGCTTTCTGAAGAACTCCAGGACAAAGGCATTGAGAGGCACAGATCAGGGGATGGGTATAAAAATATACCGATGGTCTTGAATGTCCCTTGGAGCCGGTCAATTGGACTATTAAGAAGTGGAAGTTCAGATCAGGGCCGTCCCTCCAGACTGGATGACCGAGCAAGAAGGGGGCGGATCAGAGAGGCTACCGAGAGGCCAATGGCAACTTTGCAAGAGCGACAGGCTTTTATGACCAAGACTGATCACAGTGTGCATGTGACAACAATATCCCGAGCACTCCAGAAATCTGGCCTGGTACTCAAGAAAGCCCACCTTGACTGACTGAATCCCTTTTGAATTATGCAAAAAAAAAAAACACTCAGGAGACACTGCAGTCGTGTGGCAACAGGTTTTGTAGTCTGATTAATCTAAGGAACAAAAATGTCCTTGAGTTGCCCATTTAAAGCCCTGACTTGAAGATTGCTGTCCATCAACGCTCCCCAAGGCACTGGACAGAGCTGGAACAGTTTTGTAGAGAAGAATGGCCAAATATTGTCAAATCTAGGAGTGCGAAGTTTGTAGAGACCGATCCCAACAGACTCACAGCTGAAACTGCTGGCAAAGGTGCTTCAACCAAGTATCAACTCATCCAATTTCAGTTTGGTATACAAATACAAACTTTCCTAGTGTGTAGATAAAAGAGAAATGAGAAAAGATCCTCATTTAAACGTACAAAACTCTTCAGGCACTGACACAACAAAATGTGAGAGACGTTCCGGGGGGATAGACTTCTACAGGCACTGTGTATATATAGGATGTACAGGCCTGTATACCTGTGCCAACTCCAGGTTCTGGCCCTAATCCAGTGCCGGCCAGCCTGCCCCCCAGCGCCCAGCCCTCAGCCCTTGCCCTGCTCCTCTGAGCCCCATTAGCACAGCCCGAACCCCTCCACTCTGTCGCGGTTTCCCCCAGAGCCGGCATTCCTGAGCTGGAGACACCCGCCTCCCCCCCCACCACCAGCCATCGCCGCGCTCTCTCAGCTCCCTCGCCCTGGCGAATCTAAAGCCGGTGTTTTATTATTTTTGACAGAGTTCACTGAAGACATCTGCTTAGAGGGAGAGGGAACGAGAGAAGGAGGATGGGGGTGGTGAGCACAAACCATCAATCAAAATTTCACAGAGGAGATCAGATCAGGCCCCCAAAGTGTAGACCGCGTCCCCCCCCCCCGCCGTTGTCGGCCGTACCGCTGCCCGTCCTCGGCCCGCGCTGAGCAGCCCTCCCCGGCCGCAGCGCTCTCTCGCACGGAGCGGTATCGATTGTTCAGCGGCAAGGAAACTTTTAATTTGCACGTCACGCCTCGGTTTGTCCAGGTCTTTAAGCAGCGCCGCTCCTAATGGACCGATCTGTCACAGTAATGAGAAACCGCCGCGGTGACACTGTTTGACTCTGTGTGAATAAAACAGCGCCCGAGACAGAGAGACGGAGAGGTGGATCGGTAATCAGGCTGACTAAGAGACAGCTGAAGGGCTGCGGCTCACAAAAGCCTGGTGCCCGAAAGTGTCATTAGAGCCGCGTTCTCTGAGAAGAAGCATCCATCGTTTAGAGAAACGGGAATGGTACGTGTGTGATCCCGGGCTAGAGCCCCTCGTTTTGTCGTGCTTTATCAATTATTGTAATTCTAGTTCTGTAAGATTAGTGCGCGTCATTCTTTTTTATTATGGAGGATGTACCGAGACAGTAGCAGAAGTAAGAGGCTAGGCGGCTGGGATTAGACAGAGCTCAATTCGAAAGCAGCTCGCGCTTGGCAGTTAAGTCTTATTACCTTTAACTAATCCCCCCTTTCGAATGCAGGATCCGAATACTTTCTGCCTTATTAGAGATAAACCGAGACTCTTCGGAAACAGTTGGTGCGACATAAACCACCCTCAGATATGTGCGTTGTTGTGGCATCCCTATTTATTTGTTTGTTTTGCTTCCCAATCAGGTAGTGATCGTGAGGAATGTGGTTTTGGGAGGGACCCCTGAATGTCCAGTGCCTTTCAGCAGAAGAAGAGATAGAGCGAGAGAAACAGGACTGGGCACAAAGCTGAAAGAGCGCATTGTTTTTTTTGCAGGGGGTGGGAGTTCAATGTTACTCGCCCCCCCCCCCCACAGACACACTCCCACCTTCACGGCTCCGGCGCCGGGACACCGGGGCAGCGGGGTGAAGGGGAGCAGGCTGGGGGGGGTTGTAGAGGGGTTGGTGTGAGTGCCGCTCCAGCTGCCAGGGGGAGACCCACACAAGCTGTCAGACACACCGCACTGCCCCCTCGCTGCGGGGAGGAGGCATGTCTGACACCGATAAATTACCGGGGAAGGAACCGGCCGCGGGAAGGACGAGAGCTAGCCACCGGGGGAGTCCCGTAAAGACAGAAGAAGCCCACCAATCGGTTTGGTTGCCCACCTACAGATACCCTTATACCCCCGGCTGTGACTGCATCTCGCTGTTCAGGAAGCCACGGTGGAGCCGCCCTTCCTCGACACACCCAGCCAGCCAAGCCTGCATGTGACGGCACCTCTGAGGGCGGGGAGGGCCGTGCCAGGGCCCTTGCGTTTGGTGCGGCCACCTTACCCGTTGGAACCGCGGCAGCTTCCAGAGGGGGGCCGACTCCGGGCTGGGCTGCCTCTGGCGCAGGAGGGACGTCCGTGTCTCGTACACCTTCCCCAGCTGAGCCTGCAGAGACATCGGAGACACTGAGACCTCTGAACGCCCGCACACTGCCGTTCCAACCGAGAAAAATCCCACCCCCCGACCACGCTCGTGTCGGCCGGTGAAGCCGGTGACGAGAGAGAGCAGCGGGACTTGATGCAGTGGACCGGCGCTGTTCGTGGGGTGCAGTGAGAGAGTGAGAGTAAATCGCGCCGTGCTGCGATGCTGCCGAGGGTCAGGATGAGCTTGTGAGTGTCTGTGGGCTGGGGATCTGGTTTTGGAGCACAACCCCTCACTCTCGCTCACTCTGCCTCCTTGTCACTCTTTCTCACTCTCACTGTGTCTCACTTATTGTCTCTCTCACTGACACACTCACTCACTCTCTCTCTCACTCTTTCAGACACTCACTTTCTCTGTCACTGTCTCACTGACACTCTCCCTCACTCACTGACTCACTCTCTCTCCCCCCTCACTGACTCTCTCTCTCTCCCCCCCTTCACTCTCCCTCACTCTGCCTCCCTATCGCTCTCACTTTATGTCTCTCTCACTGACACAATCACTCACTCTCACTCTTTCACACACTCACTCTCTCTGCCTGTCTCATGGTCACTCACCCCCTCACTCTCACTCACTCACGGCCACCTGCACAATCGTTTGCCCTCTCCCTCACTCACCGTCACTCTCCCCCAGTGCCACGGTCTCACTGACACTCTCCCTCACTCCAACTCACTCTCTCTCCCACTCACTCTCCCTCACTCACCGTCACTCTCCCCTGCTGCCACGGTCGCTCACCTTCTTGTGCCTGCGCTCCAGACTGACCCTCTGTGCCGACTGCTGCTCCTCCAGCCAGCGCTGGGCGTACTTGTGCTCCAGTAGATCGAAGATGGGGGTGGAGGGCCTGCGAGAGCCAGGAGGAGAGGTCAGCGTGAGCACATGAGTATCTTAGAAGTATCTTATGTGTAGCACAGAGGTGGAAAAACACCTGGATGTTGTCGTTGATTCTTTAGTCATCATTTAGGCCTTATCAAGTCAAATAGGATCCTTGGGTAAATATCTAATTCCAGGAGAGGCTGTGGTGATGGTGGATGCCCTAGTCAGGTCACAGTCTATTAGACTCTGCCCCGGTGACCCCAGCAGACACAGGATACAGACGCCTCAGAGACGGGTCAACGAAGGCCAGCAGTCATATCACCCGTCCTGAGAGGTGGGCATTGTGACGAGAGAATGAAAGAGGCGAATCTTCTCTGCCTGAGGGGACAATGTTGGAGGGGTGAATTGACTGAACTCTTCGTAATCTTGTAGGAATAAACAAGTGTCACTGCAGCAGTCCTTTCAAACCCGGTCCATCTGAGCACAGCGCCGACACCGAGATAGAGAGCTGGTGGCAACCGATTCAGAACAGATCAGAGGCCGGGGATCACAGAGAGAGCGGCTCAAGCTCGGAGCAGTTCAGCCTGTTATCAAACCCAGCACAGCGAGGTGCTGAAACAATCGGGTGGGCGTTGTATATGAAGCCCTGCAGCGACCGGCTCTGCTGGGCTGAGCAGCCTGTTCCTGTTCCTGTTCTGGACTATTGTGTTCGTCCGAATCACTTTCATTTAATTTCTGAACAGCGGTTAATGGCTGTTTAAACAAACAAACAAACTAAATATTCTAGACTGAAACAGAATGTGTACCAGGCAGTTTGTCCCAGGCAAGTCATTTATTGTTTTTATTTCAATTTTTGCTTAGATTCAAAATTTTGCATTGCAAAATATATAAGTAATCAAATATATTAAATAAACATACAGCTCTGGATAAAATTAAGAGACCACAATTTCTGAACTTGGAGTGGTCTCTTAATGTTTTCCAGAGCTGTATATGCAAAAGAAAAGTAGAATTTATATATATATATAAAACCAGACATGCAGAATCTCTTTTCTTTTAATATAATGAAGCATTTGAGTAAAGACACACAGTGCACCAACGCCGTCTCCTCACACGTGTCTCCGGCTGCACCGCCACGCTCTCAGACGAGGCCCGGGTTCAGAGCGCCGATGTATTCCCTCAGTTGGTAATCAGCACAATATGTAGGTAATATGCGCGGCTGGAACGTCTCAATTATCACTCGTGCCGTCACTGGTGCTCGGGGTTTCCAGCCCAGCCACCCCTGCGGTGACTTTTATTGCTTAATTAGTAAGCGCCACATGCTTCGGTGCACCCTCCCCGCCACATGAGCGCAGCCTTAATGAGTTTGGGATGGGCTGCTCGAGACCACCCCGCTGCCCTCGCGTGGGCCAGCGCTGAGGACATCGAGGACGCTGTGTGACTGAGGTCCAACACCCGACCCCCAGCTCTTCCTGCCCTGAGTGGAGGAGAGGGGTCGGCTGTGGGATCGTCTCTCTGGCTTCCCTCTCGCCCGGCAGAAAACACCTGCCAAGAGCAGACCCCTGTCAGGGAAGTCTCGCAGCCCCCCCGGCCGAGTCTCAGCGAAGTGAGGTGTTAACAAATCTGATCGCGGTTTGGGTCCCACAGCAGGAGAGCCCCGTGCGTAGCATCCTTCACCGGCGCGGTAGGAGATGTGACGAAAACGGCACGAGTGTTTGTCCGTCAGAAAAAACAACGCATGTGTGACTCGGCTTGCAGACCCCCGACACACACGAGACTCCCAGAAATAGACACTTTTGCAGATGGATTCAACAGGCTCGGCCATGTGACAAAGGAAAAGCAATAATAACTGATGAAAATTAGAGTTTGTGGCTGAAAAGCTCACCAGTTCCTCTAAGTGTGCAGGCTGAAAACTGTCAATACTGAAGTTTAAACACACAAAGCAGTGGTGTGTTGTCAATACTGTTGTTTTATCACCTACAAAGATCATTCCCCTCCCTTACAAAAGTGTATCCCTAACCTTGCACACACACTGTTCGTAAGAGTGTGTAGCAGCCTTCGAAGCCCATTTAACACCCCAGGCTGTGTTAACAATCTCCGGCCCAATCCCTGGTTCGACGGCTGTGTTTCAGGTGTGATCTCTCACACGGCTGTCTCTGTCAATAACTTTCCTTCACGAGAGGCAAAGCATACGCATAGCCACCACTGGGTCGTGGGATAGTAAATGTGTGTGTGTGAGTGTGCGTGTGTGTGTAAGGAGGAGGAGGAGGTAGTGGGGGGGTGCGAGGGGCTCTGAGTAAGACCCCAGCACATGCTCATTAGAGTTGACCTTGGCACCGGGAACCAGCGTTTGATGGATAAGGTACAGGGCCAAACAAGCCCCTGGGGAACCATGATCTTATCTTTTACTGTACTCTCACCTCCTCCCCCTGACCCCCTCCCCGGCACACTCGCACACTCCGCACTCGGCAGGCGTCAGGAACAGAATAAATCTGCGCCTGACAGAGGAGCCGCGCCAGAGACGGCGAGAGAGAGAGCGAGAGAGAGAGAGAGGAGGAAGAGACAGAGAGAAGAAAAACAGAGAGCAGAGAGACCAATTGCGCAGCGCACACAGGGGCGTTATTAGCTAAATAATTCAGTTCCATTTTTACAGTGTCGACGCTTACAAGGAGGTGTGTGTGTGTGTGTGTGCGGGGGGAGAGCTCATGTCTTTATGCTCTCGTGTAATAGTGATGAATTTGTGATGAAAGCAAAACCTCTTAACTGTCAAGCTCACTGAAGAGCGCTCTGATTAATAGGTTTCCCCTCTCCCTCCTGTCTCTCGGCGGCTTCTCTCACCACTGAGGAGACGTCCTTCTTGCTTGTGCTGCCTCTCATACCTCTCACCTGTGAGTGAGGAGGCGGCTCGAGTCTGGAGGGCTGCGTTTCCGTCAGCCAGGGACGGAATTAGAGAGAATTCTGCCGGGGACGGAATTAGGGCTCTGTGGCACACGCTCGTCTTTACAGAGAGCCCAACTTTATCATGGCGATAACGTACAGAAAAAGCACAAACTCCTTGGCTGTTTCGCATCATCTTTTTCCGCTGGGGTGCCAGTTCAGTTTCTTCCTAAAAATAAGCCGATCTAGAGTCAGGATTTAATCAGAGATCAAAATTTTCAAGGTTCCTTCCCCGAAGAAAAGTCTGAACAGAGCAAACAGAGCGTGGGCGCTTGTTTGGCAGCGGGTTCAACTCTCCTTCATGTCATCCCAACCTCAGGTGTACGGCTGGGATTCGGACCACGGTTCTGTGACAGCTGGTGTCTCTGTAGTAGAGTGATCTGGTATTGGTGGGGGGGTACAATCAACTGAAAGGGTTAACTGCAAACCTCCTAACAAAAGAAAAGGAAGCGATTTCCTCCTAATGAAAATATGCAATAATGGGCCCGGGGAAATCGAGGCGCTCTTATAATAATTTGTATTTAAAAATGATTGCCCCGGTGCTAATTGCTTGATATAAGCACACATTTGACCTCCATTTACTGGGCCGTGGAATTGATTCTGAGTGTGATTGGAATCGCGGCGGGCGCGCAGCGCAGAGGATTAAAAGCTCTCGGATGGCACTTTGTCGAATCCCGCTGTCAGGTTCCTAAAAGCCGGTGTTAATGGAAACGAACAACCGGTGCGCTGGTGTCTGACGCCGGCGCAGCTCACACCGGCATTAGCGGCGGCTTCAAATCGGTGTTGATGGCCACTTTGAAAACGGCTATTTAACCACACTTTAAAATATACATATGACAATTCCAACACATTAAGTCCTGACATTAATTTTTACTAAGTACTAATGGTGTTGTTTTACTGAATTAGCAATTGAAACAATTACACTCGTCTCTCTGTCGGCTGCCTCTCTGCGCATCAAAGTGTGTCTCCCAGGAAGCGAGAGGGAATAAATGAAGGCGCTTATTCATGTCTCTCCAATTCAACCCCTTGGTTTTAATAACTGTTGTTTTCTCTCAAATCAAAACCCTATAAATAACAGCTCCATTGTTCGGGATTCAATACCGGCTCCCGAGAGAGAGAGAGATGTAAATGTGCTCTGGCAAATAGACATATAATTTATTATGTGCAGATTAATGTTTAACCTACTTTTTACCCACTCAGAATTGCCCAGTTCAAATGTCCCGCCGGTAATCAATGCTGAATGCCTGATATTCAGCACGTCTGTCAAATCCATCCCTCGGCGAGACGCCCTTCCTCTCTGATGTGTTCAGCACAGCGGCACTGGAAACTCCAGGGTGGGTTCTGGCTTGTTCTGTAGGATTAAGCGTGGCTCGATGTGCTGATACTAGTCAATTATGCTCTACAGGAGATCCGGCACTGGGATAAGACTCTCTGGGTCCCTGAGGCCAGGACGTAAGCCCGTGACCTCTCGGCAGGACGCCCTGACCTTCGCACGATCCACTCGGGGGATTTGGGCAGGTAAGCCACTTCACACATAATGTGATTTAACTCTCTCTCTCTTTAAGCTCCAACTTTTCTTTTTATTCTGACTGTCGATGGTTTTGATTTGCACTCCTGTTGTCCTCTGTGTGTGTGTGTCTAAACGCACAGTGCTTCGTGTTTAACAACACAGTCTTCGGTGTCAGTCACTGTGAAAGCCTCTCTAAGGTGTTTGGGTTCTTTAAATTGATATATTTCTATTATTTGAATTAATGTATACATTTTGAACCTGTTAACTAAATCCTTCAAGTCAATTATGAGCACAACAGCTTTGTGAAGAGCAGGTGATGGAGAAATACAGAAGAGGGGTGAGCTCTGATCCTCATGGGTTGAAATCGCAGCTCAGTTCACGTGTCTCCATGGCACAGTACCTGCGCTGGGCCCGGGTCCAACCAAAGCCACATCGGGCTGAACTCCTCTGTTCTGAGCTGAGGTGCAAGGAAGAGCCGAAGAAGCCATGACCCTGGGTGTGAAGGGGCTGGCAGTGGGGGGGTCAGTGGCATTCGAGACAGAAAACAGGAGACACTTCTTCACACAGAGAGGTGTCACAATCTGAACAAACTCCCCAGTGATGTGGCTGAAGAGACAATTTGGGAACATTCAAAAACAGACTGGATAGGATCCTTGATTATGAATTATTAATGGACACCAGACGAGCATGATGGGGCGAATGGGCTCCTCTCGATTGGACACTGTCTTATGTTCTTATGTCACTAGCAGTCGGCGGCCGGTACTCACCGTGTGGAGACACCGAAGGTGATGTCGGGGGGGCTGCGGAGTGGGCGGAGCCGGGAGCCAGGCGGCACCGGGGGGCGGCACGGGATGTGGTGCGTGGCGCGGTACTGGCTGTGCTCCTGCGCTGTCACCAGCCCCGACTTCACCGCCTCACGGTTCAGAGACACGAAGTCCTTGCCCATCTGCTGGGTGCCCCAGTCAGGCTGGGCGGCGGGGGCCACAGAGCGCCAGTGGGACAGCGCTGCCGGGGGGGGGAAGCACACAGAGGAGCATCGTGAGAAGAACCGCACATTCATTGTTTGTTGACATCGAAAGCAACACTATTTTTACAGTAAACGCGTCAGGTTCCTCGGCACACGGACGGTGCCGTTACACAAAACGCAATTAGCGCAAACGCAGTGTGATATTAAAGTTTGGATTGGGAGAAGCGGGGAGTTTAGCAGAACACCCCGACACAGGTTCCTCTCCGCGAGTTTTGATTAGCTGCTGCTCTGAACATGTTTGACTTCATTTCTCCGCTGTTTAATCTCCCTGACAAGGCTGAGCAGTGATTCCCCGGCCTCATTATTATCACTGCTGCCGGTAGACATTTCTATATTCTTGTCACAATTATCTGAAACTCAAAAATTATTAAAACACAATAGGTGCCATTTAATTCTCACACCTGGTAAGAGCTGACAGATCAGCTGTGGTTTGAGTTCAATGAAACGGGCGCGCGGGGGAGAGAACGGTGGATATCGAGGATCGACAGGGCCGATTGCTACCCGTATTCTGACGGCGCTCGGAGGTGCACCGTGGCAGTCGGGCAGCCGTGCCACGCTGCTCTTAACTGGTAATTAGCGCGACAGCTGTAGGTTTACGGGAAGTTTAAACTTTCAGAGGGCGTCTGCCATTGTCGGTTTATTACCAACTGCACAGAAGCCAAGTGCTGTTAATCTCAGGCCGGCCCTGTCAGACGCCGCTGTGCCACGGACCACCAGTCCCATTAGTTATGCGTATTGGATGTGACATCACAGCCGTCACCAGGCCCCCCCCCGGCTCTTTGAGCAGGAACACGCTACCCCTGTGTCACTGCTGCCCCGAGCCGGCGTGCCTTCCACCCCCCCGAGGACAGAGATGCTGGATTTCTGTACTGGGGAGGGATGGCCACAGAGTCTCTCTCTAATGAAACTCAGAGCTGAGCTGCCCTGCGAGGCAGATGTGTTTAACTGAGCGCTGTGCAGAAAGAGGCTGCTATGGGAGGAAAACCGGCAGCTTGTGGCGAGGATTACTCACCTTCCGGAACCCCCCCATCCCTGATCGGGTTGGTCTGGCCGTAGACAAACTCCGGGCCTGGCAGGGAGTACCCTCTGGAGCGGATTCGTCCCAGCTCGCTCTAGAGAAGAAAGACAGATTATTACCATTATTATTGTTGTCGTTATGTATTTATTAGCAGATGCCCTGACCAGGGGTTGCCACACTCTCTACGAAACCTATTACAATAAGTTACAAAATAAAATACAGCCGTATGCCGTGGTGTCAGAGGTCAGAGCGGGCCTGTGAGTACCGGCAGGACAGAGGCGGTTACAGTGAGGGAAAGCGTTGTGCTGTCCTGGAACCTGATCGTCACTACACTGCCATCCCTTTCACAGCGTCTCTGACCAGGACCCCCTCTTTGTCCAGACCGGACCCCCTTGCAGCGCCTCCTCACGCCAGGCCGACAATCACAGCAAGACGCACGGCTGAGCAGCTACTATAATTAAATCTGCGGGATTTTACTTTAGAACATAAGAAAGTTTACAAAAGAGAGGAGGCCATTCGACCCATCATGCTTTTTTAATGCCACAGCGCCAGAGACGGTTGATCTGAACCTGTTTGCCTTTTAATTTTAATCATGTAAAACACATAAAAAGCACTTATTACCATAAAACCCTGAAAACCGGGCCCCAAAGATTTTAAATAAAAGCCACGTCATTTATCGAGCTGACATTTGTTTCAGTCGGATTTATTTAATAGACGATATCTGCCCAGCTTGAAGGTAATTGGAGTTAACGCCGAAAAGCCGCGGTGCGATTCAACCCTCCCCGAACTAGGCGAGATTGCCGAGATTGCCATCGCGGGGAGTCGGTGTGATTGGCAGGGCGGGGGTGCAAGCGACACAGGCAGCTGACTGAGGCCAGAGACTAATTTACCGTCTTGACGTATTGGATTACAGCTGAAGCCCGGGGATTGGTTTGGTTACCGTTAGCAGCGGGACTTAACTTTTTAACAAACTGCGTTGTTTCCGAGCAGGAGACGCTGACGGGGGGAGGGGAGAGGAAAACCACCCCAACCGCACGAGACAGCAAATGAAATCAAACAAGGGCAACGACACATGAGAAGGAAACTCTCTACACATTACCTTACCTAAAGAACATACCTTTGATCCGCAGTCCCTTTAATGAAACGTGCAACACGAGGTGCCTTACCAGGATGTCAGTCAAGATGCGTTGTGCGTGGCAATGGCGCTCTTAATGCTGTCTTGTATGATTTGTCGAGAGATAAAACGCTCGCAGATGATAGTGTGTTTTGTTAGAAGGGGAGCCTTTATGCGGTTTAATGGAACACGTCCTTGTGCAAGTGATAAAGAAAACACAGGCGTCTCTCCGAGTCCCGTCTCGCTTCTGTAGCGTGTTTGATGATGCGCCATGATGCGCGCCTCTCTTACGACGCCCGTCCGGCACAGGGAGGGTTATCGGTGCACAGTTAAACATCGCGTCCCCGGTGACCGTTGCAAATCCAGATTTTTATAGATACACTGTATATAAATATATATCGCATTAGTCCTCTAGTTTCCAGACCAATTTCCCGGGGTGCCCGGCTGATGGCATCAAACTCGTCAGCTGAGCCTTATCAGCTGTTCTGTGGCGATCTTCTCCTTTTCGCCGGCCTGTGCCCGGTGCTGCCGTGTTAATCCCGGCCGGCGGCTTCATCTCACCAGCGTTTGGACAGAGGGGACCATTTAAGAGGACACCCGGAGAAAAAGTGTGCTCTGTTGGCTGAGATCCTGATCTGCCGTTTTATTCCCCCCTCTGAGTTTCAATGAGGGGGTTAGAGGACAGTAAAGAAAAAAAAAAGAATGCCATGCCATCCATACAAAGAGGAGCTTATGTAAGCCAAAGGGCCCCTTTATATTCTCATTTACCGATTATCTGTTCCTTTATTGTGTATTAATTAACCAGCCATGGACCTCCGCGGAAAAGAGGGCCCCCGAGCTGAGAGGGGTTGTTTGAAGAGCGCCGCAGGAATGAGCAGCGGGACAATGGCGGGCCTCCTCGGGGCGGCTGAGCCGGGGAGGCCAGTAAATAATTCAGAGAGAGTCACAAAGAGGCACAAAATAATCATCGCTGTCTTCTTTCTCCTTTTATTTTGCGGCGCGGGTCTTGTGTACCTTTCGGATTTTTAGGAGCTGCTCGGATTAGGTGACCCCCGCGGCCCATCACTGCGCTGCCTCCGCAACTTCTCCCACACACCCTCACCCATGCACACACCCCGCACACCCGTTCACACGCTAACAACCTCCCACAGACCCTCACCCACACACGGCCCATCTCACACGCCCGTTCACACGCTAACAGTCTCCCATACACCCTCACCCATGCACGGCCCATCTCACACACCTGTTCACACACTAACAGTTTCCCACACACCCTCACTCACACACCCGTGCACACGCTAACAGTCTCCCGCACACCCGTTCACATGCTAAGAGTCTCCCACACACTCCCCAACACACTCACAGGCTAACTATCTCACACATACAGTTATTCACACGCCAATACACACACTAACAGTCTCACACAAACACGCACACAAACTAACTGTCTCGCATACACACAGACACACACATACACACACACACATTTGCCTTCATCTTTCTCGTGGTTCCCATGGCAGTTCCCCCGCCGCTCTGAACTCCGCAGTGGAGTTGTGCTCTGGCTGCTAAACCGGCCGACCTTACCCTCCACACTGCAGCCCTATGTCCTGAGCCGCCGCGGACGCCAGATTTAAACATCACCCACTTCCACACAGTTAGGCTAAATCCCAGGTTACATCACTCTGTGACACGCCTTCTCCAAACTCTGCTGTTCACTAGTACTTTTGGTTTTATTTATGGTTTGTGGTGTCTGGAAAAAACACCAGGACTATAAATATTACCAGGACTGCAAATATTGAGGTGAACACAACAATTCCCCTTTTCCTCAGTCCGACACCACCCACAACCACAAACACCAAAACACCTGAACACGGCTACATGATAAAAGTGCTTCGACAGAGACAGAGAAATATGTTGGGACGCTTCCTCCATCACCAGCGTTTGCTCGGGACGAACAGGAGAATAGAGGACAGGATGCCGTGGTCTCAGTTAGGCAACACACATTCTTTAAGTTGTGATCATCATTATTATTTTTCTGTGCTCTCCAGCAGATGAAATGTGCTTAGCGGAACTGCCTGGGAAACAGATCGGGCTTTTCCCCCGGGGGAATCTGTTGCCTGTCCCTGGAACTGGGGCATTCGCAGAGACATTTTTTATTTGTTTTTATATTTATTCCACAGAGCAGCATTAATTAGCTGTGCGATATGATGGCCTTGTGGTTTCCTCTTCCTCCTCCTCTCACCTTGATCGCCACTAACCGCCCCCTCCCCCTGTGTAGAGTTTGTCAGATGAAGCGCTTGCCTTACTTACCACCACACCCCCCCCCGTGGCGTATTGCTATTCTCATTTGCATTTACACGCCCTCGCTGTGCCAGGAGATTGATCAGGACTGTGGCTGTGTGTTTTATGACGTGTCAGTCTCAGCCGGGCACTGCACGAACGCAAACACACACACACACACACACAGACACACTCACAGTAACTGTACACACTCATACCCACACGCATACATACACACACAGACTCACTGTACACGCACACTCTCACACTCAAACACACACATGCATACACACACACACACATAGACACTGACACACACTCATATACAGACATTGACACACTCACTGTACACATACACTCACAAATTTAAGTAGAAATTGTGAATTTCTCAAAAAAAAAAAAAATGTAAAGGTGCCGTTTCAAAGCTCAGTGAATTAAAACCAAATAACAAAAACGAAGGACAATAGTCATAAGTTACAATAAAAGCAGCTGCAGTGGATAAATTCTGGAGCTCGTGCTGCATGAACAACGCACACTGAGAGTTAAACATACTAAAACGCAGGAGAAAGGCTCCTGTACAGCACAGACATATATCCCTATTATATTCAAGCTGTGACTTAAGAAAGAACGAAAGAAAAAAAATCTCCGCTTCTGTCAAGACGATTATTCACAGGCACGGGAACCCGGGCTGCTGGCGACGATGCAGCCCTCTCTGAGCCGCGGTGCCCGGGCCGGAGCGAACAGCGACCGGAGAACGGCTCTTTTGAGAAGGTGCCGAAGAAAAGCCTCTGCTCAATGAGGTGCTTGCCATTCAGCAGGCTTTGTGTGCTGGCGGACATTATTATGCAAAATAGCGGTGATGCTCGACAAAATGCTGATAATTAAGCAAAAATGTTTGGGGAAGTGTCACACTTTAGTGTGTGCATATGGGACCGAACACATGGTGAACCATATGCCATCGAACACTCAACATCAGCCCCGGGAAGCATTCCTGCAGGAGGTACGACTCACCTGCTGAGGACGAGGACACGGAGCACTTCGGGCTGAGGAACAGGGCGGGGAGTAGACAGAGGAGCTCAGAGGACAGAGCCGCAGGACTGGAAGGTGGTGTGGGCTGTGGGTTATAACAGGGGGTTCTGGGGGTTTTATTAAGTGAACACTGCTCGACCCAATAGCGAGAGAAGAGGAACCGAGTCATGGTGTGTCCTCGATCCGCGGCCCTAGGAGCCGGTCCGCTCCAGCATTTGGACTCGCAGGCCCTGGTGACAGCTGGACCGGTGTTCGGAGCCGGGAGGGGACGCACGTGCCGCGATGCCTGTTTAAACACCAGGCCTGTGAGACGCCGGAGCCCGTCTCTGAAGGGTGGGGGACTGTAGTGTCTGCTGCTAATCGGGGCGATCCCCGAGCCAGCAGGACTGCAGCCTCGCACTGGGCGTCATCTTGTTGTGCCTGAGCCCTGCAAGCTTAAGAGCTGGATTTTGCACAGGAGAAGCCATTCTTACCGACCAGCCTGTATCCTCCCCCTGTATAAATCCACCGTCTCCCTGAAGAAATGAAGTGTAATCCTCTTTTTAGGGAAATGAATGAGCGCTGAGCCGAGACGCTGGCTCATTCTGCGGGCAGCTTAAAAGGCACTTGCTGCGCGATCCTTTTACACAAACTCTGGGATAAACACCCTGCAGAAGAATAATTAGAGGATAATGGGAAGTAATGCGGCCCGATCTGTCTGATTAATTATCTGCTGGCTCCTCAGCATAGCGCCATCTGGTGCCTGAGCGAGAGACGGCCGCTTGACTGGCACCTCGGCGGAGCGCGGCTTAGGGCTAATCTCGAATAACTCTCCCCCACCGCCAGCCCCGGCATGGTGCATGTGTGTGTGTGTGTGTGTGTGTGTGTGTGCTGGCCGTGTTCGAGCGCGTAGGAGAGAAAGAGGGGCCACGGCTGCTGTCGATTCGGGGGTGCTATGAATTTACTGGGGTGGAGGGGGACACACAAAACCTGGATAAAACCAGAGCCGCTCTCATTGTCCTGAGGAGTGAAAGATAGTGGCGCGTGGACACAGAACACCAGCTTTACTCTCCCACGGTTTCCTCTGGGTTTAATAAGGCCAACTATTGTGTCGAAGCTGTGTATGTTAATTACTAACATTTGCTAAATCATCAGCCGCAGGCATTGTGTGCCAAAACACGGTCCTTCATCCGAGATATTTACAAAGCCTTGTGGGTTCTGCAAAGGTACACTTCAGTCTCTCGGAGTAAGAAAAAAGCTCTGACGTGTCTAAGAGTCAATGCACTTGTATTGAATAACAATTGGGAGACATATATTTAATTGAACATGGGGTGAGAGAATGCATCTTTCTCATTGAAACAGTTTACTCAAGTACTGGAAGTCAATTTAACATACTAAAAACTCTGAAGATATTTAATAAGATGGGAAAAAAGTACTAAGAAGTGAATCTGCACAGGATATCGTCAGTGTCAGTTCAGAAAGCAGGAAACACTCATTGGGGGGTGCGGAAATCAATATGATTCCAGTAAGGAAGAGGTTTAATTGATTGATGGATGCTTAGGTATCAATGAATTTACTTCTTGTTGCTTTTTTGGGGGTTTTCTTTCTCGGGCAAATCCAGTGTATAAAGAGAAAGAGCCGATATTAAGCGAGAGCCGTGTGATAAAGCTCAGAGAATACACACCAAGAGGCCTCCGCAATTAGCAAGGACAAACATGTGGCGCCAGTACTTTATCACTGCACCCCCCTCTCCGCACCAGTCTTACCCCCCCACCACCCGTCTCCACCTCTGACGTCCCCGTCCCCCCGCCACCACCCCCCTATCTGTGTGCTATCTCTAATACCCGCACCCCCCCCCCGGCCAGCAGCTCTAATTCTCCCTTCCCCTCCTCAACCTGGCTGTTTATTGAGATGCTAACTCTCTTTATGAAAGCCTAATCCTGCAGCATCAGGGATAATTTATGAAGCATTTACATTAAGAAGGGCGGCTAATTGGGAGCATGTGTCTCCATAAGCCTCCGAAACGCCAGCGCACTGCAGATGAGGCTGGAGGAGATTCGGTGCATGATGTCGAGTTACTTTAAAGTAAAAAACAAACGGGGGTTATTATTATTATTATTATTCCTGGGTGAGTGTGGTTCTCACGCTTTGTGTTTGTTTTTTTCCCCGTCCTTTTCTCAGACGTCAGTCTGTGCTGGATAACGGGACACGATTTAGTTCTGGGTCTGAAGGGGTGAGGCCGAGGAGAGGGCTGGACCGGACCGGGCTGAGAGCGGGCCTGCACTTTGGGAGGTGACTGCGCTAACACAGTATATTCAGACCGCTGACCCCAGTGAAAGTTAAACAGCCACCTAATGAGAGAAACATTGTAAAGAATAGAAGAGAGGCCTTAGTTTCAGTAGACGTGTGACGTAACCGTGACAGATCTGGGGGCCATTTATCCTCCATCACCTCAGATGCTGTCCTGACGCACGAGCAGAATGGATCGTGGCCAGGCTGGACTTCGGTTCGAGCCACGGGCGGGACCTGAGGCTGCCACCGCCCGCCCGGCCGCCACGCCGCCTCTCTCGCGGTACCTCAACCCAGCTACAAGGCTCCATATGCGTTCTCATTTACATGAAGTCGTTTGTTATTATTTTATTGTTATATATGGGTCTTTGTCTGGCTTTACGTGTACCTGGGCTGGTCACAGCTGGCTTCTATTAATAATGAGGAAGGCTGTGCCGCTGCCGAGAGAGCAGAAGATGAAGGAGTCTGTTTTAATCGCAGTACAGCGTGGCCACATTTCTTTTAAGGTCTGGTGGTGGTGGTGGTGGGGGGGGGGTTGGCAAGGTGTCCTTATATAAAGTGAAATGGGCAAAATGTGTTAAAATGTAGCTAAATCAAAGGATAGGCGCTTTAAATGTAATTGTCAAAGCTTGGCAGAACAGTAGGCCTCAGTTAGAATTACGTGATAGCTTAGTTGGTCGAACCTGCGTATTCCCCGATAGAGTGTATAGGAAAATACAAGATGACACAGTCCGTAAAAAACGTAAAAAACGTAAAAAACACAAAAATCTGAAGAACAAGACGTCCCGACAAATACTGACGTGTTTTTCTCCCACTATACGTCCCGCAGACTGGATTGTCACTTATTTTGCGGTTGCTTGACCGAGTTTGTTTGGTTTTTAGTTTTTAAATCACGCTCTTCCTCCACAGCGGCGCGTCTCGGTGCTGGTGGCTGTGGCCGGTGAGCGTCACTCTGCCAGGCAGCAATGAGGGCTGTTCATTAGTGGCGGGGGGGGATAGTGACCGGGACTAAAGCGCAGACAGGCTGGTCCGCAGTGGGCCCCATTGTGGGTGCGCACGCTGACAGAAGCGGTAAATCTGGTGCCCTGATCTCTCGTTTAGGAGCCAGGAGGGAATAAAGCCATGAAAATGGGATTTATTTAGCATGCCTCATCAAAAGGGAATTAACAGAGTTTGGGGGGGCGGGAGCTGGAGACTGGGGATGGTGGGGGGGGGGGGTTGGTTTGTTGGGGGACCAGAGCAGAAGCCGAGACACAACACAAAGCAGAACACAGCATCAGAGTGGGTCTCCTTTCCCCCTGAATTAATCGGTGCCGTTTTGTTAGTGTGATCCTGGTGTCTCTGTCCCTGGCGCTCTACCGCCGCGGCCCGGGCCTCACCGCCTCTCCTGCCTAATTATCAACTCGGGCCGATCTGTGGGCAACACACGCATCCCCCTTATATAGGAGAGAAAATAAATGGAGCCAGTTGAGTTTAATGCAGTACGTTTAGTTTCGTTCCATGCCGGCAGAAACATTGTTCTTTTCACTTAAACCAAAATCAAGAAGAAAAAGAAGATAAAGAATCTCTGCTTTCGCATGACTCCTTCCTGTGACCTTTCTTGTGTCTTATGAGAGACTTTCGCATCTCAGGGCTCTGAGAGGAGCCTCGCCGGCAGAACGCTTTGATTTGAGGAGAGGGACAGCTGGAGGACTGGAGCGGTTCAGCTTTGACGCTCGCACAGGCTTGATATCTAGGTGTTGCATCATTGTCTCAGTTTTGTTCTTCCTTTTCATTTATCGGAGGTGATATTGCTCCTCCTCACGCGTGATAACGACGGATGGGACAGAAGAAGAGAGAGAGACACTAAAAGCCGAAACTGTGTTTTAAAAGGCATCCTTTTTCCACTCTAATTGTAAAGATGAAAGAAGGGGGAAGATGAAAAATACATATATATATACTGAAGAAACTTCACACACAACACCGGATCTTCAAACACAGGGAGTCGGTTAAAAGCGAGGCGCGGGGCCCACATCACGCCCCGCCACGGTTCTGCGTGCTTGTCTTCAGCTGAGGGGTTTAAGAAAAATGCACTAATCACAATTAAGTAAACTGGGCTATTTCCTGTCATTGTTGCAAACCCTACACGCAAGACAGACCCATCTGTTATCATATATATATATATATATATATATATATATATATACACATACATACATGTTGTACTGGGGAGTGTGCGTCTGCACAGCGTGAGGCTGAGAGTGTTTGTTGTGCCGCACTGCAAAACAAGCACCTTTAATTGCAAATAATCAGCTGATTTACAAACTAATTAGGAAAGAGCTTTGTCAAACTGTGTGACCATGTTAGAACACAAAAACAACACACTGTGGTTAAAGCAATAATTTCCCCAGTATGAGAAATGCATGAGTTTAAAAGTGTTTGTTTATTTTAAAGTGCCTCTGATACCCCCTATCACCCCCCCAACAATGTTCCTGCTCTGCCCCCCCACCCCGGCGAGGAGCGTCTCTCCCAGAATGCACAAGAGTTTCTGGAGTGCCGGCGCAATACCCGGGAGGGCCAACCCGGCGCACGGAAAACACGGGTACGAGAAACAAACATCATCAGTAACCTGTCCACCACGCCGGCTCGGCGCACCTCCCCGCCCCCCCCCGCCAGGGCCGCTGGCTCCCATCCATCTCCGGCGGCCCAAAGCACTATCATTGCCGCGGCGCATTATCATGATTTATAGCCCCCTCCACCGCCGAAAACCAATAGATCAGCCCGGGGATGGGGGGTGTTGGGGGGGGGGGGGGGGGGTCGGGAAGGAGCAGCAGGGGACAGGCAAGGATTGCTGGAGCCCAGAGAAAAACCCTGCGATGATGAAGTGCTCCGCGGCGCAGCAGAAACACTAACTTGGTTGCAGCCCTCTTGTTTAGCGTCTCTCGCTCTCGCTCTGGCCGACATGCAGAGATTCAGCGGAGAGTTTTGCTAATATTTGAACTGGACTCGTCTCCTTCAGGGATGCGGCGGAGATTAAGTCGTGGATAACTGTCGGGGGGGGTGAGCTAATACAGGGTTTAAACTGATTGTCGGGGGTGCCTGTGCATTGCACGGCCGGTCACTTCCTGGTTGCATCAGAGCGGCCCCCGCAGGAATGGATGTGGCCCTTGTGTACCTGCAGGTGGCTGCTCTCAAGCCCCCTTCACAGAGCGATTGTGCAGCAGAGTCTGTAGCTTTGCCTGTAGCGCTCATGGATATCTTTACATGTTTACCCGTGTTTAGAGATCCCTTCATCCCGTGTCATGTTTGCCTGTGTATTTGCTCTCGAAGAGCTTGCGAGTTATTGTGGCTCTGGGTGTCGCAGTTGCCAGTAGGATATTTGCTTGAATTTTGTCATTTCAATGAAAGGAGAAGAAACCATGTTTTTTGGGGGAGATCGCCAATCAATATAGCTCATCTAAACTCCAGACTCCAGATGAGAAAGCATTTCAAACATCATCATTGTCCAATGTCTTTCACAATTAAAGTGAACCGGGTGTGATTGGTAGACCTGGTTAAGCATCTTAAATAAGTGACTAAAGACCTCCAGAACTGCTCCCGTCTCTGTGAACCCGAACGACAACTGCCCCCCCCGTGAATTTCCACCGCAGCATCTCGAGTCATATCCGCACACGCAGTCCGTGAGTGGGTTAATGCCGAGCCTGGGTCACGGGCCTAGTTGGGGCCTTACAGGCGACAACATTCGCCCCATTATAAAAACAAAAGGGCTCCAATGAAAGCGAAAGAAAAGCAGCGAAAGAAAAAAACCCACAGATGACACGGGCATTGTGGCCTGAGCGGGCTGGATTGTGCGTCGCAAAACGGAAAACAAAAAGAGAAACGCAAAACCCTTTATGTGGCAGGGGGAGAGCAGCCTGCCCTTGATTATCATAGCTATTTAAATACAGTAATCTCATTTTCTGCATTAGCCAAAGGGGCGTGAAAAAAATAACTGGGAAAGAAAAGGAAAGGAGCCGGGGGGGGAGGAGAAGTGGCACGGATTTTCTTTTATGGGGGGGGACTGAATGGAGCTGGGGCTGTGTGTGTGTGTGTGTGTGTGTGTGTGTGCGTGTTGGAGGGGGGGGGCTGGGGTTTAATATGATACGAGATCTGTCAACAAAGGAAAACAGAGAGGAGGAAAAAAAACATGCAAGCTCCTTCATTCTTCTCCTCTTCCAGTCCAGTGGAAGAGTTGATGAAGTTTAAATGAAGCAGAATTAGGAGATCAAGGACGCGGCGCATGTTGACAATATCTGTGACTCCCCAAGCGCCCGGCAGCCGCCTCACCGGGCATGTGCGGCTCTGAATGAAATCGAGACAGGACGGGAGAAGGGGGACCGAGGGGACTGGGCTGGTGTCGCAGACCTAAATGTGATAATCTCCAATCACGTCTGACATCAATTCTGACAAGGCTGCCGTTAATGAGCTCGGCCGATCAAGCGCGATCCGTGTCTTTCTCCGCACCCCCCCCGCCCCCCCGGGCTGGTTGTTGTTGTTGTTGTTGGGTCTCTTCCTCTTGTTCCCGGGATTAATCCCCTCTCGCTCCGCAGCCCGGCGGAGGCTCAGTGCGGTTTAAAGTCCTATTACATAGGCCTCCCTGCTCTCGCCTATCTAAATGCTAACGACACCGAGGGGGAGGGCGCGGGCCGAGATGTGATCTCTCTCATTGTGGGGGCTAATCTGATAATGATTTTGTCTCCGCAAGCAGGTGGAACGAGAAAATCGCAAATTCCAATTTGTGCTAAGAGTTGGGCCGGGCTGGGGGGGATGCTGACTTTTGGGGAGGGGGGTTTAGTGGGAGAGAAGTACAGCCTCCTTATACTAATGTTAAATTACTTAGCACACCTTTTGAACCTTTTCTCCGAGCTACAAAAATAAGTATTTGCCTTTTTTTTGTGTGGTGGATTTCCATAAAGGAATGCGGCTCGGCCGGGGAGGAGGCAGTGTGCCGCTTTTGGGTCGCACAAATTAAATATTTTAAGCTGTCCAACGTGGGGTGATTTCGGTGCCTGAGGACCGAGTGGATATCCTCAGAGGGGATTACACTCTGGTCAGTGTCGAAAAGGCTTAAAGAATTGGTGGGGTCACCTTGAAAGGACGCTGATGATTTTGTGAGGATGAAGTATAAAACAGTGCTGCCTGGTACGTGCCAGAGCGACACAAACTGCACAAGACACGGACGCTGCAGCCTCAAACATGCATGTGTTTTCCTACTATTATTTCTCTTTCACGTATCCGTTGTTGCCGTTTTTATTGTCCTTCTTTTGAATTGTGTAGTCGTTTAACCTGGAGTACTTGTGCAGTTTCTGCCAAAGCACTTTTAATGCCTGGACGGAAAAAAAGATTGGCCTTTTTTTTTTTTTCGGTGTCATCGTTTAAAATGACATTCTTTTCTACAGATCATCGAGGCACATTTTCTGGTTTGTGAAGGGCCCGTTTTTAATCATCTGACCTGCAGAACTGCAGCCGTAGACAATACACTGGCAGCGTTTCCCCGTGTTTCCTCTGCACAGTATGAAACTCAAGTTAAATAAATAAGAACTCGGATAAATACTCGGCCCGGCGACTCACTGCCACCATTTATAGTCTCGCTTTAATGTATATTAAAATAATGCTCATGGAAACGTATTTAGCCAGTCCAGACATGTCTCGCTTGCAGCAGGGAATCTTGCACATTATATTCGTATGCTGTACATTTTTTATATATGTTGTCCTTTTATGTTTTATGTACGCCGGCCCCTGGGAGAACAGCTGTGCTGACGGGCTTCCCAGTGTATAAATTGAGCCCATTTTAGTAGGAGAAAAAACACCATAAAACAGCTTGTTATGCACTAGGTGCTGTTGATTTAGAAAGGTGGGAGTGATCCTTGCATCAACCCCCCCAATCTTTTTTTTTCTGTTATAATCTGTTCTACAATATTTAGTATCCCAAACTTAAATTAAAACAAATAGATTACCAGCACCATTTAATTCTGTCCCAATCAGAGGCCTCGGCACAGACCCAGCGAAATGAACCAGAACTGAGAAGAGTATTTATAATAAAACAGATTGTGAAGTCTATTGAGGTGTGGGCTCTCTTACATGTCCTAGTCCTGAAGTAAGGTTTCTGCACCCTCTGGTTTACCACCATTTTGACTTTTGACAGTTGTACAATGATTGTGAAACAGGAATGAACCTTCTTTTCTTCTTTGATTAATTATTGACCAAAATCACCACTTCCTCTCCTGTTTTATAAACTGTTGTCCGCTGCCATACAGACACACACTGCATCTGCCAGACAAGTGCCGTAAAATGAGCCTGACAAAAGCACCGTGAGCCGGGCTTTAGTCAGCTCGAGTGTGCAGCAAAATCGGTGACCACTACTTTATTTTGTATCTACAGGCCATGAATAATAATAATGATAATACATTTATATATTTTTAAAAGGCGTTAGAGTCCATAATTAATTGTTGCATAATGATTCAAATGATTCAGACGTGATATGTGTGCAGTTGACGCTTCCCTGCGCCGAGCGCCAGACAGCAGTCCGCAGGCCCGGCCCCGAAAATCACCGCCACCTGACAAATGTCATCCAGCTCAGAACGGGCCCACCTCGCTCCCTGAGCATCTGCCCACGTGCAGCCCGGCTGAGAGGAAGGCGATTGTGCCGGCTGATCAAAGGTGCGCCGTGACGGCAAACAATCAGGAACAGGTGCTCCAAACAGCCATCGCCGGAGCCCCTGCCAGCTCGCGTACAGAGAAACCAGCTTAGATGTTATATATGTGTCTAATGCAGAGAACTACTAGACCGTGGGTGTCCTCGGCTCAGCGCTGTATTTTTAGCTCAGTAGATAACATAATGTACTCCTTTCTGGGTCATATAATCATATCATGCTTTGTGCAGCATCTAGCCAGTGCCTCGGTCACAGACACACATGCAGGCAAACCTTCTCCACAATCTTCTCCTGATCATCTAAACTCACGCATTTGTTGCCTTTTGGTTACGTTAGATTTCACAGCTTTTGTGAGCCGGAAGGTCAAAAGCCACACTTCCAAATATAGAGCGTACTGCAGGACTTTGAGTGTATCTGTCTGTCCCTGCCTTTACACACATTTCAACTCGCCTTGTCCCGTGAGTTGGCCACCCTGCTCCAACGAGATCTGCAAAGCAAGCGGCTTCTCTCAAAGTCAGAGGGTCTAAGTTAAAGAAACAGAACGTTGAAAACATATCTAACATCAAAGTAAAGGAAGGGTTTGCTTCGGTTACGTCGCCATCTCTGATATTTATTGCTTTCTTGATGTCCTAATGCTTTTGTTAACGAGTGAGTATTTTGTGTATGTGCCTCTTCTTATCATCTGTGGGAGGAGAAGGATTTGTGCTGGATGTTGAAGCAGCACTGTGAGACAGACAGACTGTTCGGCATGCCTGGCAGCGAACGCATGGAGAGCGCTGCTGAGTTTGTATCGCTGCGGCTCAGACAGACGCATAGAGGCACAGCTAAAAACACATCAACAAACGAACAAAACAAAGAAAACATGGCCTTCCCGTTTGTTTTGACCAATACTATTAGCCAGGACAGTTTAATAGTAGAGCTAATCAGTACAGACAGGGCTCTAAGGCAACAGAGTGCAAATGCACATGTATCTTAAGATCGATCGATGTCATTTTCTGGTAAACATGGGTTCCAGTGAAACGCACCAGGGCTCACACCCAAATTACTGTATTGATACTAACACGTATACAGACCTTGACACGGTGTTACCAGCAGAGGAACATTAAATAGATAAACTGTAGCTCTTCCACGTCATGCAGCTTATTAGTAAAACAACTTAATGGTTTCATTCACGCTGAAAAGTCCAGATGTTACTTTTGACAATACAAAGCTAGACAGCAGGTATTTGTAAGAGACGATTGTCAAATACAATTCTCATGTTTTCCACCACTGCTGTCTGAGAGTCGTTTCGGTGCTTAAAATGTTCCCCAGCTTCCTGTATTGATCCTTATTAACAATACTGTAATTTTAAATCAATTAAATAACAGAACACCTGCTTTTTTTGTTGTTGTTGGTTTTGTTTTTCCAAACTAGAGGAGGTGTATAATAACTTCTCCCGGATATATTTTAATGGGCACTC